>NC_089231.1:55450393-56799143 GCF_963924675.1 Phocoena phocoena | reverse complement strand
AGAAGCAATATCACCATGAAATCAGAATCTTCTTTTGTTTATTCCTGGGTTCTAAGGACACTAATAAAAAAGCTAGAGTTTTCCAAGCAGCAATAATCACGGAAGGGGGGTTTTTCTTCATGGTTATTTATACACAAAGTTTTCTATTTCTCTTATATATTATTATGACTTTATGAAATATCACAACCACAATTTGAATTTTAGACAGAAATTTAAAAGAGTATTTTTGAGGGTATGAAAAGTAAAACTTTTAGTTGTTTGGTTTGTTTAGTTGTTTCCTATTTTCAAATTTCTCCTTTATCCCCAGAGAAAACCCCAAACAAAACTCTAATAATTTCTTTTTCTTATATCAGTGTAGGTGTTCTATTACTAACCTACACAGTTCAAGTGATTTAAAAAGACCAGCAAACTTCTAAGGACATACCAGCTACTTCCAAGTTGCCTTGCTCCCAGATGAGTGTGAAACTGACCATTCACTTGAGCTTCTATGATGGTGGAACCACACAAGCCAGGAAACTAGGATCAAGAGCTGAGGCCGTAGGATGGAGGATGTATAATAGCTTCCCTGTACCTTTAGCTATGCAATCCGAAGGAAGGCTTTGATAGTGCTGAGGGTTTGATGCCAAAGAAGAAACATTTACCAAATGTTCAGATGCATTTACCAAATGTTAGCTTAACATTCTTGGCGTGGTTTTCTGTTAATTAAATTACGTCATAAAAATTCCCATGATCTCATTAGTTTCAGTCGTTGGGTAGAAGAAAACCCAAATAAACTACTAGCTTGTCATTCACTTCTTTCAGCAGACAGAAACTCACTTGGAAAGTGCAGACACAAGATGAGCTACTGGAATATATAGAGGTCGGATGGATTAGGAGCCATAATGGAGACGCGCATGACCTTCCTTGTGTGAGAGAGAAGACTGGCCGGGAGACAAACAACAGGAAAAAGCAAGAATGAAGGACTCTTGGCAGTGATCCAAGTAACAACCTAGGCTAGAGGCAAGTGAAAAATCAGCTCCTCTAGACAGAACAAGGAATGATAGGTAAGTGCTTGGAGTCAACCGGTGCTTCCAATGACAGGTTGGTATAGGAGAGTCAGGTGTTATAAAAAGGGCCAGGGACCGAGAAGGTATGAGAGAGAATCCAAGCAGAGAAGTATAAAATAAACTTTGTAAAAAATGCAGCACTTTGCAGTTATGTATTGAGAAGCATATCTGATTTGTACTTAAAGTTTTGTGGTTTTTGTTTTGAGTGCTTGCTCTGATGGGGCATATAAAGCTGTTTATAGATAAAAATAGAAAACATAGCTATCTGCTTTTAAATCAATAAGGCACTTTTATGAAATCAAAAACAGCTAATAAAATTGCCATGCAAAATAAATCGCGAACGAATTGCAAGAAACAGCACTTACTTTAATGGTTCCATCAATTTCATGGGGGTGATCCTAACGCACAATCTGGCTAGCCAAGCTGTTAAAAAAGAAAATTCAACTGAGTAAATTTGAAGATCTAGCTGGCTTTATCGAGCAATTCATGAATCCGGCAGCATCCCATCCAGTAAATAGAAGGGTGCTCCAAGGGGTTGTACAAAACGGAAGTTTTTTGTAGGCAGAAGGAGGGTGGGGCAAGGAAGATATTAGCAAAATAAAGGATCTTTCAGGCCAGAAGTCACCTTCTTTGGGGAGAAGGGTGAGTGTCTTTCACCACACAGATTACTTCTCCTTCCTTTGGAGAGGGTCCATGCGGTGCTGACCAGAAAATTCCACACTGACTACATTAAGATTACATTCCTGGGGAAGGTTGAAACTACAGTGAGGTCAGGTATTAAATCTAAGTTTAGTTTCATAGGTTTTAGCACAAGTGATGCCATCTTAGGCCTGTGATTTTCTCCTTAACAAAGCTTAAATAAACTTTGATAAATACTCCCATGTAGGCAGCATATGACTCAAGGGGTTACAAAACAAAGAGAAAATAGCATATCCAAATTAAGGAATTTAAGGTTTGGGGATAATTGCAGTTTTCAAGATAATGATTAACAACAGTATACTTCCTGGCAATAACTGTTGCTAAGAAAACCCTGTGCTGGGACTTTCCTGAGAATCCACCAGCCAATGCAGGGGACACGGGTTCGAGCCCTGGTCCGGAAAGATTCCACATGCCGTGGAGCAACTGAGCCCATGCACCACAACTACTGAGCCTGCATTCTAGGGCCCGCGAGCCACAAGTGCTGAGCCCGCGTGCCACAACTACTGAAGCCCGCGTGCCTAGAGCCCATGCTCCACAACAATAGAAGCCACCGCAATGAGAAGCCCGTGTACCGCAACGAAGACCCAACACAGCGAAAAATAAATAAAATAAATAAATAATTTTATAACAAAAAAGAAAGAAAACTGTGCTGTTGCTGGTGGTCACTAAGAGAGGAGGAAGGACAAGGCAGAGAGAATCACTCTATCAGTTTGCTTTTTTTTTCTGTTAATGAAGTAAAATTTAATAGCTGTCGTATCATCAAAGCTTCGTTAATGCAATTGTAAAGAATTACAGTTTTTTTTCAAGTGAAAAATTTATTGGATAGCATTTATAGAGTGCAAACGATATGCCACATATGATTCTATCATCTTATGCTCTGTGCTGTCTTATGCTCTGGGAACCCAGATGAAAGCTTGTCAGACCACAGTTCAAGTTCCCATAGGTGTTTATTCACATGCATTTTGAGGAAAATTTGTACGGAGAACCTAACCAGGCTACAAAACCTCAGACCACATCAATGTTTTTGAAAGGTACAGAACCACAGAGACAATTTACCATGGAGGAATGTGTAAAAAGAAAGGAATTTTCCAACGATTGCCATTTAGCCAGTAATGGCAAACATGTTCGGATTTCCTTGGTTCCTTTGCAGAGTCGCTCCACTGGGTACAGCTGCACTCATGGCAGTGGCAGTGGTGGGGAATCAAATTTCCAATGGTCCCTCCGCTCCACCTCTTGGAGGCAACAACATTAAGAGACAGGATGGTCAAGGCTCAGCTCATTTTCCCCTACTGTGCTGGTTCTCTGGTCTTTCCAGTAATGGTGGCACCATCCACCTTTTCACAGAATCCAGAAACTTAGAACTTAGCAGAGACTGTCCTCAGGCTTTAACATCGCATTGTAATAAACCTGTACATACTGTTGACTCAAGCTAATTAATATTCTAATCATCCATCCCCTTTGTTTGATCCCCCCGCCATAGGACAACCTTTATTTTCCCAATCTGGACCAGACCATGGCTTCTTTCAACCTCCAGGCTTGACTGCCTTCAAAGTGTCTGCTTTTTAAAGATTACCAGAGTAATCTTATAAAACTACAAATATTCTTCTGATTTCTCTTGCTTAAAATGCAACATAGTTCCTTGGTGCCTACGAGTCAAGTCTCAATGTCTCAACTCCTTAGCAAGTATCTAAGGCCTAAGTTAATCAGGCTGCTTCTTATTTCTTCAGTTGTATCCCCAAGTTCTTTATGCTCCAAAAATAGCAAATGACTTCTGTTTTCTTGTACGTATGTATTAGGTTTTATACTATGGGGAGTTGTCTCTGCCAGGACTTCTCTTATTCTTCATATCGGCCTTGCAAAGTCTTATTCACCCTCTACAATCCTTCAATTTCCTATTCAAATGTGTCTTCCTCTCTGAGCCCCTCCCTACCTCAAAACAAAACAAAACAAAAGAATGTTCACTTTTTTCCTTGTCCACTTCCCTGCCTTTTATATACCTTTGTTAGGACACATATTTTTAGATTTTTTCTTTTTGGATTGCTTCTTTCTACCGTAGTGTGAAAACATACCTAATCTTAGTACTTGCAGTATTTTAAACACTCATATGCATGAAGTTCTCAGCATCTGCTTATGGAATTGAAGATTTGTCTTAGAGCTCACGAGAGAAAAAAAGGGTCATTACTGACAGCTGAAATGCAGGGAGTTATAAAAGAGTTCAGTATATCCTGGGAACGGTGGTTAGTTTTGTGTAACTGGAGCATATGGTCATAAGTAATAGGAAGTGGTGGTATTTGTTGAGGACAGGTTATAAAAGATCTCATATGAGAAATGTAGGCGGCTCTTGAAATAATCTAGAAATAATCTGGAATAATCTTGCAATAATCTAGAGCCTGATTTTAGCAGTGGCAGATTGGAGGGAATTTCCTAGACATTTCTGGGAATAGTGTCCATATTGGATGTGTGACATGAAGGAGAGTGAATAATGGGAGATCCCTCTGTGGTTTCAGCTTGAGAAACTGGGTAGGTTGTGACACCATTATTTGGGATAAAGAATACAGAAGGCTGACCAAAATTAGGAGACATTCTTGTTTTTTTCCCCAGATAGGGGATTTCAGATATTTGAAGTATAGAGCACGGTTATTATCTGCCTAAAAATGAAGGTTGAGTATGTTCGGACCTTACTGTCCCTGAGACAACTTCAGTCTAGAATGGCACCAAGATTAAGTTCCCTGAATACCAGGAGGAATTTCGAAGAGGGGTAGCATATTGCCACCTCTGCCCGAATATCACCCTTCTCTGCCTTCTTGAAAAATGTCAAAATAAACAACAATATATATTTTGTTTTTGACAACAGAAAAAATGTCTCTCTTTGTGCACCTCCAGAACGCCTAAAAAAACAGTAAGAACTTTATATCTGGGCTAAGGCTTGAACTTAATATGAGAAATAATGGAATGAACATGCTTTCGTGAATACATCCGGGAATCCCGTCAAATAGAGTCCTTGTTACCAAGTACTTAACTAAAGGATATAAATACCAAACAACATCGTGAACATTCAGGTCCCAGACAAGTGCCTTTATTTTAGTTAAAGGCCAATCTGATAAGTTAATTCTGAATAATATTGTGTGGACAAGGCTTCAACTGTTTGTTCATGATATCACTTTCCAGAAAGTTTACTTGGTGAGATTGTTTATAAAAACCATGCTTCTTTGTAAAGTGTGACTCACTTTTAAGTGCCCAAGACAAAGGAAATAATGTTTGAGGTATCACAAAAGGGTAGATCTCAATGCAAGGCAAGGAGCAAAAGCCCATTTGTATGTGACATATTTATATGTAAAAAAGACCTCTTTGTCTTAGAGGAATGTAATCGCTCTTGTATATACCTTTATATTATACACAACGAATTTAATCTTTCCATGAGCATTTACTGACAACTTTATTAGCAATGGAAAATACAAGATGAACAAACCTCTACCATCTTGGCTAACTGGTCGCTGTGTTTTCAACTTTTTCTTATGTAGTATGGATTCTAGTTTCTGTACCATTCTGCTTGTCCTACTCTGGACATATTCCATTTTCTTATCAGTCAACTCGAAATATAACTAGCAGATTGAATTTTAACCCTTCAGTCATTGACTGAGATAAGCTATAAATACTAAAAGGCTCAATTCCCCAGATCAGAGAGCTATTATGTCTGCTAATAAAATTTTATCTTACATTAAATTTTAAGGTTGGCATGGCTACTTTGGCTCCACATCGAGCTGATATTAAGCTTGTCATTTTTAAAAAATAAACTGTCAGTAAAATTTCCCCATCTACTTACTCAAGTGATCTTTTAAAATTTTAAGAAAAAACTTTCTAACAAGAGGCCCTAAGATTTATTCCTATTGTTTCATGTTGTTGTAGCTCATTGAGCATGCCAGGACTTAGGAGTAGTTCATCGGTCCTCTGATGCAGCGCCTATCCTAACAGAATTGTGGCTTTGGAGACTTAACCAGCTTGGCTTCTTTATTCAGTGCAGTGACAAAATCCAGTTGTAAAAAGGACATGGGAGAACCCTGTTCTATGTAACTATAGAGTTTTCTGCCTGTCATCTTCAGTGACTGATAAATTGCATACATCAACACTTTTCCGGATAATATTGTTCAGTTAAATATGATTTCGACTAATTGGACTATAATATAGGCCACAGTTTTCAATCTTGTCCACAGGCTATGAGTGATGTACTGAAGGGGAGCAGACTATGCCACCCCAAAATAAGCCACTTTGGCATGTTGATTATTTTTTATTCTTTATTTTTGAAATTTTATTGGAGTATAGTTGATTTACGATGTTTTGTTAGTTTCAGGTGTACAGTAAAGTGACTCGGTTATGCATATACATATATTCATTCTTTTTCAGATTCTTTCCTCATGTAGCTTATCACAGAATATTGAGTAGAGTTCCCTGTGTGTATATGTTAATCCCAAGCTCCTGATTTATCCCTCCCTGCCACATTTCCCCGTTGGTAACCATAAGCTTCTTTTTGATATCTGTAAGTCTGTTTCTCTTTTGTAAATAAGTCCATTCATATCATCTTTTTAAAAATTAGATTCCACATATGAGTGATATTATATGATATTTGTCTTTGACTTACTGATGAAAGTATGAAAATGTCTGGGTCCATCCACGTGGCTGCAAATGGCATTATTTTGCTCTTTTTTATGGCTGAGTAATATTCCATTGATTATTTTAAAGTTACTTAAGAAACAACCAGTGCAAGATGGGCACACTGACTTCCTTTGCCCCTCCCTGGAAGCATGAAATAAATCTCCCACGTGAAGGGTATCCTCCCTATACCGGGAGGTAGAAGGCATCCTTCTCACCAGAGATAGGGAATTTAGGGCCAAGAACGTTGTATAAAAACACATTGTTACTTCTTCACTAACTTGGTACCCCAAGCTCAAACCCCTTTTACTTGTCAATGCCTCACAGATTTATTTTTTCCTTGTCTAAAATGTATAGAAGCTGCCTGCTTGGGTCACTTTTTTTGGTCTCATTTTATAGATTCTGTACATACAAAATTAAATTTGTTTTTCTCCTGCTAATCTGTCTTACATCAACTTAGTTATTAGACCAGCCAAGGAACCTAGAAGGAAGGAAGAAAAGTTTTCCTCCCCTACAGTACTTACATGAATTACTGAAAATCAAGATACTTTCCCAGTATTTGTAAGTTTCTTTTGATCTAGTCAATAATCCTATCTTATTACATGTTAGTCCATGAGAATTTACGCCTTATGCCTGTATATTTGTTTATATTGATGATCAACTTCTTAAGTGATTTATTAAATCATCTTTTTCACAGTCCTTTGTAGAATTTTCCTGGGGACCGATGTGAAATTTGGCAATATTTAATATCACAACGTTTTTTTATCCCCTTTTGAAAAAACACTATGGTGACATTAGTAAATCTAAAGTCACCCAACACTTCTCTCTATACCCAGGATTTTTTTTAAAACAAAGATTACTGACACTATTTCTTCAATTGTATCTGAAAGTTCCCTCAGCGTATTTTATTTCAACACATTTTAAGTATCTAAGGGTGACTTACTGTATCTCATCTTCATTAGACTTCAGCTCTCACTTAATAAAGTTTTAAAAACTTTTCTGTGTTGCAGACCTTTCTCTTTGATTAAAATATATTAGTAACGACAGAAAGGACACTGAAAATAAGACAAGTAGTTTGGTAACATTATGCCATCTACCTGAATGACTGTGTTCAGGCCATCTTTGGTCTTACTCCAATTTTTCTGTTTCCCTTATACTAAACTCATAAAAATGGAGTCTGGACCATGCTTTCATAGATCCTTGGTTCTGTGCTTCACTTCATAGCATTTAAAATTGTGATTTTCAAAACCCGAGCTCAACAGAAAGCCCGCTTTGAAACTCATTTTGTTTCTTTAGAAGCTTTGCTCTGTCAATTCAGAATAATTTGTGACTATACTAATGTTAGAATGTTTCATCCCCATTGAATATTAGTTCACTGAAGAGTTTTCCGCTATTAGATCATATCTATTTTTCTCCAGGTATTTTGGAAATGAGGGAGTCGTGTTTGATTACAGTCATCTTTCCTACCTTTATAATTACTTCCTATGTCATTTTTACTTACAATTCATTCCAAATTTTGCTTATTGTTTGATTTTTCCAAACTAACCCATAGACATGGTAAAAATTAAATAGTATTAAAGAATTTATAACATTTCATCTCATGCCCCACCATTTCCAATCCTGCTACTGACAAGCAAGCATTCTGTAAATTTCTTCTAGTGTCTCTTCTGGTGGTTCTACCTGTAACTATTAATAATATAAAAACGTTTCTCGATTTATTAAACAAAATTTGGATTCTCCTACAAATGAGTAAGAGTTAGTTAAAATTCAAATACCCCCACCTAGCTGTCTCATAATATTCTCAATTTTATTCGTTATATTATTACAGGCATACCTCGTTTTATTGGGCTTCACTTTCTCGCACTTCACATGTACTGTGTTTTTTACAAAATGATGGTTGTGGCAGTACTGCTTCGAGCAAGTCTATTTATTCCATTTTCCAACCGTATTTGCTCACTGTGGGTCTATGTCATGTTTTAGTAATTCTCACAATATTTCAAGCATTTTCATTGTTATGATATTTGCTTTATTGTGGTGGTTTGGGATCGAACTGCACTATTTCCAATGTTGCCTCTATTTTAGTTCAGTCATTGCTTGATTTTGTAATCGTGATCCATTAATTTCAGACAGTCTCTCCTTCAGTTGAAGGTACTAGCTCTCCTCACCTTCCTTACATCCACCTTCTAAATTCTGTCAGGTATAGCTTTATCTTTACAAAGGATATACCAATGGTATACATATATATAGTTATATATAGTTATATATATAGTTATATATTGTGTAAGTTGATTCTTGAAACTCAGTAAATAGCATGTAATGACAGCTATGTAACTAACTGCCCAAGAAAGAACACTCTGGTCTAGGATACCATTTTAATCTCTTCATGTCCAATGTCACATGCCCAGGACCTCTTGAGAAGAATGCTGCTTAAATCCCAAGCAAATGTACTTTTTATATACTTCTTAAGTTGCCTGAAATCATGCCTTATTTTATTTTGTTTCATAAATTCACCATGGCCTTTTAGTATAGTTCTTTTTTTTTTTTTTTTTAGAATTTTTCATTTTCCCTACATTTTTGTGGCTGAGAGAATAAATATATGCATTCTTCAATATAACACTAAGGATATCCAGTCACCTATTATTTCATCTGTTAATTGGAATGTATCCCATTCTTTTAAAAGATATCCTTCTTGGAGTTCATTGTCTTAGGGATCTAATTTGAACCAATTCCTTTCTAGGCTTTTTACAAGCAAGTCATTCCAATGGTTGTTTCACTGCATTCCTAACACAGTTGCAGTGCTTCTCTTCCTTGATCTTTACCCTTGTTTTGTGGAGGACAACCTCAAGAAATTTCCTCAGAAAGGGGACATCAAAAGTGAACAGTAGGGAGATTCCTTAAAAAACTAGAAAAAGAGTTACCGTATTATCCAGAGATCCCACTTCTGGGCATAGATCTGGAGAAAACTATAATTTGAAAGGACACATGCACCCCAATGTTCATAGCAGCACTGTTTACAATAGCCAAGACATGGAAACAAACCTAAGTGTCCATAGACAGATGAATGGATAAATAAGATATGGTATATATACACAATGGAATATTACTCAGCCATAAAAAAGAATGAAATAATGCCACCTGCAGCAACGTGGATGACCCTAGAGATTATCTAACTAAGTGAAATAAGTCAGACAAAGACAAATATCATATGATACTGCTTATATGTGGAATTTTTTGAAAATGTAGTCATTTACAAAACAGAAATAGACTCACAGACATAGAAAACAAACTTATGGTTACCAAAGGGGAGCGGGGGAGGGATAAATTAGGAGCTTGGGATTAACAGATACATACTACTATATGTAAACTAGATAAACAGTGAGGACCTACTATATAGCACAGGGAACTATATTCAATATCTTATAATAACCTATAATGGAAAAGAATCTAAAAAAGAAGATATATACATATATATGTAGAACTGAATCACTTTGCTGTACACCTGAAACTAACACAAAATTGTAAATCAACTATATTTCAAGAAAAATTTAAGTGCCAATATAAAATAAAAATTTTAAAAAACTGTAAAAAAGTGAACTGTCATTGTAGCTTATATTATCTTTATTTTATACCACAATTGAGTAGCAGATTGATCAGGTATAGGGCTATATGGTAATTGTTTATAAATCTACCATCAGTGGGATTTTGTTGCTTGTTTTGTAAGTTCGATATCCTCTCTCTTTCTTTGCCTCTGTCTTTCTCAGACTTAAATTTGTTTATTCTTAGTGTTACGAGATTTCACAAGAATGTATATCTGTGTGGATTTTTTTTAGCACCCATCTTTCTATGAATTGTACAGATCCTTTTTATTTGTATGTTTTAACCAAACCAAATAGTTTATGGTATTTCTTATCTTTCTCTTCACTGTTTTTGGTGTTGCCATTTTCATTTTCATACACTATAATTGACTTTGGTGTAAAATTCTTTTGAGTTTTGACAAAAGTGTAAACAAGACAAGATACTAAATGGTTCCGTTATCCCCAAATATTCCCCGTGCTGCCTCTTTGCAGCCAACTCCTCCCCCTCTCCTCAATTCCTGGCAACTTCTGATATGTTCACATTTCCTATAGATTTGTCAGGTAAATAGAATCATACAATATGTAGAGTTTGAATCTAGCTTCTCTCACTTAGTTTAACATCATTGGGATTCATTTGTGTTGCGTGTGTCACGAGTTCGTTCTATTACTGAGCACTATTCCTCTGTATGGACGTACCACAGTTTGCTTATCCTTTCACCAGCTAAAGAACATTGTTTTTTTTTTAATTTTGGACAATTATGAATATAGCCAATAAGCATTCACATATTAGCTATTATGTGAACATAGGTTTTCATTTTATTTGGATAAATACTTAGGATGAGGGTCGCTCCGTACATGGCAAGTGTATATTTGAATATATAAGTAACCACTACACACTTTTCTGAAGTGCTGTAACGTTTTGCATTTCTACCAGCCACGCATGAAAATTCCACTTGTTCCACATCCTCATTATCATTTGGTATTGTGCATTGTTCTTGGTCCTTGGCATTTTGGTGGTATCACTTGTGTTTTTAATTTTCATTTCCCTTATGAATAATGATATTGAAATTTTATTTATGGCCGAATTTACCATCTGTATATCCTCTTTAGTGAAGGGTCTGTTCAAATATTTTATACAGTTTGTAATCGGGTTGTTTCTTTCCTTATTGAGTTTTAAGTGTTCGGCAGGCATTTTAGATACAGTTCCTTGGTCAGATATGTGATGTGCAAAAAATCTTTCTAGGCTCTGTCTTTTGTTTTCATTCACATGACAGTGTTGTTTACAGAGCAAAAGTTTTAAACTTTGAGGAAGTAAAGTGTGTGTGTGTGTGTGTATGGATTGTGCTTTTGGTGTCATAACTAAGAATTCTTCACATAACTCCAGGTCCCAAAGACTTTCTCCTCTGTTTTTGTCTACAATTTTTATAGTTTTAGGTTTTATAGTTAATTTTGTGATTCATTTTGAGTTCATTGTTACATGTGGTGTGAAGCATATAACAAACTTTTGAGGGTTTGGTTTTTTGTTTGTTTTTTTGCCTGTGGACATCTACATTAAGTACATCTACATTAAGGACTCATTTGGGGAGTCAATTCTCTACTCTCTTCTTCAAGGGTTGCCATTTTAGAAGGACAGCGCCATTCTTAGTCTAAGACATGTTTCTTTTTTTCTCCAGAGAATACTTTCTTCTTTTACCAACAGTGTTTTAAGATTTTATGATGATATAACCTAGTTTGAGACTTTGTATTCAATGTACTTGTTGGGGACATCAATACAAGTGATATCTCAACCAAGTAATGTTGGCAGATGTAATGGATTCCAGGAAGCTCTGGGGGCCAACATATGCAAAAGTATTAGGAGCAAAGAAGGGAAGAGGCAACAAACAAGGGAGATGAAAATAAGATGGATGGTTAACGTGGCACTTGGAGCAGCTGTGCTAGACAATAAACTGCCCAGAAGAAAACACCTAGGCTCTTCTCAAAAGAATTGGACCACATTCTATAGGAGAAGTCAAGCAGCTTATCTGCATGTTAGTGATGTAGGAACCATTACTCTTTATTCCAGAATTTTGCAGAGCGGGGGAAGGTGTCGTGCAGAACCCAGTCAAATGGTCATTTCCTGACTGTCGTAAGCTCTAGTCATCTGGGGATCTGGTGAATGTGGGGTGGTGAGAGAACAACAGGTAAATGTAGCAGAATAACTGGGCAGCAGTAAGGACCAACTGTGCTTAGTGGTCTTCAGCATCTTCAGAGATGGGGCAGCATGGCTGTGTGTCCATCTCTAGACTCATACATCTGCCTAGTGTGGGTACAGAGTAGGTGGAAGGTGGGAGTTTTGCCCAGTGCCATTACGTATACTAACTTATGAGATCTCACAATCATCCACTCCATCATCTACTTAGTTCTCATCACAAAGCTTTCGCTCCAGTTATTACCCAATCCCCATTTCAGGATTTCCTCAAAGCCAGTGCTTTTCAAACACAAGGATCTAGAACTCTCCACGAATGAATAGCCCTCTTATCTGTCCATGCCTTCTGTGGCCTCATCCCTCACTTGATTATCTTCTTATGTCATGGATCCCCTTCTGGAGAGAAAGGAAAAGACTATGGTCAATAACCACTGCCTACTAGACATGTCTAGCTGGACCGGCCAATGGAAAACTCTTTAAGACCATGTCTCCAGCAATGTTTGAAACACACCAGCAATCATGTAGAAGAGCAAGGTCCTGGAAGAAGCCAGCTCCATCCCCAACCTGCCAGAGGCTCCAGGGTTGACAGACTGATTATCTGAGGAGGGGCCACTCAAAGACAAGTGGCCTCAAATAGTTCACTGATGCCTGAGTGCCATTTGAGGAATACTAAAAGCAGAAATAGATGAGAGGCTAGATGGTGTCCCAGGATATGTGGCCTCCTTTGCACTCCGGCAGACCACTTGACCTCTAATATGTAGATGATTAAACCCTTGACCCTTGATTCTCTTTCTCAACTTCTATAAAGAGACTGTTGGCTGGAGCTGGACTGCAAAATATTTGCTGTTGGTCTCTGGGGAGATGAGTACTGAAAATGAGTAAACATTTAAAAACTCTTCTAGAAATGTAACATTGCTGTGACCTTTGAGCACATTTTGTATTTTATAAATGTATTGGTTCTTGACAGATTAGGATTTTTAAAAATTAAATCTGGTCTTTCTGAATTTCTGCTCCAGGGAACATAATACACATAAAAAATTAGTGCATTTCTCAGGCTATTGTAAATATGAAATAATGCTCTTTTATACTTTCCAAAGAATATTTTTTAATTTTAATATTCCCACCCTCACCCCCTCCCCAAAAAAAGGCGAAAAAAGGAAAAAATATTCTGCCAAAATGACAAACTCTTTAAAAATGACCAAATCTGTTCCATTTTTTCCTTAAGCTAAAGTATGACTGCCAGTCAGAAATGGTCTTCCCTCTGGCTGGTGTCATGTTTCAGTCCTACCAGGATCCTGTCAGGAGTGAGAAGGTCTTCAAAACTCCCCCGTTTCTTCGTTTTATTCTTCCAATTCTCCATTTTCTATTTCCCTGCATTTTCCTGTTATTGATTTCAAGAGCAAGCAAGTTGAATATTTTGCAGGACTTTATTTAGATAGAAGCAACCCTGGGGACTTCTCTGGTGGTCCAGTGGTTAAGACTCTGCCCTTCCACTGCAGGGGGCACGGTTTGATCCCTGGTTGGGGAACTAAGATCCTGCATGCCGCGAGGCATGGCAGATAGGCAGATAGATAGATAGATAGATAGATAGATAGATAGATAGATAGATAGATGATAAATAGATAGTTAGATAGAAACAACCCTAAAGAATGTTACTTTCTAAAAATTTGATTTCTCTCTTCTTTTGTTACTGCCGTCCACAATATCTGATTTTTATTTAGTGTCCCTCGTTGTTGACCAAAACATCCCAGTGGCTCCCTCCACAACTCGACCCTCTTGTTTCCCAGGGGTGTGAAGCGTTGAGCACTGCCCTGCAAAGCAGACTCAAAGGTGTTGTTATGTTGTGAAATAAAATTTGAAGAGCTGAGCCTTGAAACAGAAAATATTCACATTTCTACCTGAAATCTCTTTCCGAATACCTGCACAGTATCAGGAAGTCCAAGATGAGAGCTATGCTGACGTCTACGTTCTACTACCTCTAATGAGGGGGTAATTTTTGTGACCACCTCATTATTCTTCACTTGACTGTTATCAACTGGAAAAAAAAAAGAAAAAGAATTGGCTGAAATATCAGGAGACTGTGTTTTAATTTCACACCAGCGAAGAGCATAAATCAATGCTGCTCATTCCAGACTTGATAGGAACAGGTGTCTGAGTTTCAAAACTAAATAGTCAAGGGGACAGGAAAGCAGCACATAAGGGATGGGATACTCTTTACAAGTGTAATATACTTACTTCGTTGGTCTTTTTAAGCAGAACCTTTTCCATGGGGAAAAATTTCTCCATTTATCGCAGGAATAATTAAGTGAAAATTACCAAATTTCCAGTAAACTAGCAACATTTATCTAGCACCTACTTCATATAGATTATCATCTTAGCACTCAGAGGGAGGTTTCCCTACTAAATTTAATTACTCCTTTTTATTTTTTAACAGTGATAAAATATACTTTTATTTACTTCATTGAGTCAGAGGGTCGTAAAAAAAATTACTGCTAAAGTAGATACCAGGCAAACAGAACGGTGCTTTAGAAATCCAGTTACCTTGGAGTTTATTTAAACTAAGAGAAAAAGATCATAATGTTTTCATGCAATACATACTTCGTTCTTTAACAATTGTGACAAATAACAGAAGCAATTAAGGAATGCTGTTTTTTTGGTTTTTTTGCTGTACGCGGGGCTCTCACTGTTGTGGCCTCTCCCGTTGCGGAGCACAGGCTCCGGACGCGCAGGCTCAGCGACCATGGCTCACGGGCCCAGCCACTCCGCGGCATGTGGGATCTTCCCGGACCGGGGCACGAACCCGTGTCCCCTGCATCGGCAGGCGGACTCTCAACCACTGCGCCACCAGGGAAGCTCAGGAATGCTGTTTTTGTAATCCATACAAAACACCAACATTTTGGGTTATACATAATTTAAAGAAACGTCCCAAACACTTTTCAAAATACTGCAGTAGCCAATACATAGAGGCATGCCTTAGGTGGCCATAGGAATGCAGTTTAGAAAATAAAGAAAAAATCACCCTGGAACTACTCAATTTCTTCAAAATCACTGAGGAACAAAAGCAACAATGAACTTCCATACTGATTTTACATAACTTCCATACAGTACCTTGACTTAAATCCAAGAGCAAAAGTTAAGACTCTTCTCCTCTATTTTTGGTAAACAACTGCATGGTAAACTTAGATGACTTTTCCCCCGGAATTTACCTGGGAGTGGCCTTTAAAATTTTTTATTTAAAAGAGGGCAGTTTGGGGGCTTCCCTGGTGGCGCAGTAGTTGGGAGTCCGCCTGCCGATGCAGGGGGCACGGGTTCGTGCCAATGTTAATATTTCTTGGGATCTCAGAGAGATTCATATTCTTTACAGCTGATTCAGCACAGGCTGGAGCTCCCACTAAGCCAGCCTCAGATTTCTCCAGTTTATTTTGTGCATCAATTTGTGTAACAATCTCATTCACGTTGGTCTCCAATACCATTCCCCCCATCACCATTTCTGCAAGAATATTGTGAACCTTGTCTACATGGAAAATTAAATCCAGTTCACAGCCTGTGCTCCACAACGGGAGAGGCCACAAGAGTGAGAGGCCCGTGAATCCAAAAAAAAAAATGAAATTCTTCAGATAAATTTAAAAATAGATATCAAAATTTGTGTGCTGAAAACTACAGAACATTGCTGAGAGAAACTAAAGACCTAAGTAAATGGAGAACCATATGGTGTTCGTGTTAGGATGTCATTTATGCCCAAGTTGATCTTTAGATTCAAAGAGATCTTAATTGAAATCCCAGCAGTCTATTTTGTAGAAGCTGATACTCTGACTCTAAAATTCATATGGAAGAGCAAAATACCAAGAATATCAAAATAGCTTTTTAAAAAATGAACAAAGTTGAAGGATTTATACAACCTAAATTCAAGATTTATAGTAAAGCCATGGTAATCAAGGCAGTGCGGTATTGGCATAAAGACAGACACACAGATCAATGTAACAGAATACAAAATCCAGAAATAAACCCACACATATATGGTCAATTCATTTTTGAAAAAGTTGCAAAGGTAACGTGGTGGAGAGAGGATTGATTATTTTTTTAACAAATGGCACTGAAGCAAGTGCATATGTGTAGGTAAAAAATACACTTTGATCCTCATACTATATACAAAAACTAACTCAAAATGCATCATAGGTCTCAGTATAAAATCTAAAACTGTAAGAATTCTTGACTAAAACGAAGGGGGAAAACCTTTGTGACCTTCGTTTAAGGAAAGATTTCTTTTTGATATAAATTTATTTATTTATTTATTGGCTGCGTTAGGTCTTCGTTGCTGCTCACGGGCTTTCTCTAGTTGCGGCGAGCAGGGGCTACTCTTCCCTGCAGTGTACGGGCTTCTCATTGCAGTGGCTTCTCTTGTTGCGGAGCACGGGCTCTAGGCGCTCCAGCTTCAGTAGGTGTGGCACATGGGCTCAGTAGTTGTGGCTCACGGGCTTAGTTGCTCCGCGGCATGTGGGATCTTCCTGGATTGGCAGGGAAGCCAGTGTGTCCCCTGCGCTGGCAGGCAGATTCTTAACCACTGTGCCACCAAGAAAGCCCAAGCAAAGATTTATTAGATCTCATATCAAGTGCATGATCCATAAATGAAAAAAATAATAAACTTTATTTCATAGAAATTAATGACTTCTCCTCTTGCAAAGACACTGTTTAGAATGAAAAGACAAGCCACAGTTTAGGAGAAAATATTTGCAAGTAACATATAAAGGACTAGTGCCCACAATATATAAAGAACTCTTGAAACTGAATAATAAAAAAACAAACAAACAATTAAAAATAGGCAAAAGAAAAGGGCTTCCCTGGTGGTGCAGTGGTTGAGAGTCCACCTGCCGATGCAGGGGACGCGGGTTCGTGCCCCGGTCCGGGAGGATCCCACATGCCGCGGAGCGGCTGGGCCCGTGAGCCATGGCCGCTGAGCCTGTGCGTTCAGAGCCTGTGCTCCACAACGGGAGAGGCCACGACACTGAGAGGCCTGCGTACAGGAAAAAAAAAAAAAAAGGCAAAAATTTAATTATATGTTACTAAAGAAGATATATGAATGGCAAATAAGCACATTAAAAATATGTTCAACGTCTATAGATAAATGCAAATTAAAGCCACACCACAAGGGAATAACTCTTCACATGGATTAGAATGCCTAAAACTAAAAAGATCGACCATACCAAGTATTAGTGAGGATGTGGAGGAATTTGAATTCTCATACACTTATGGTAGAAATGTAAAATGGTCCAAAAATGTTGGAAACAGTATGATGGTTTCTTGAAAATTAAAGACACACTTAACATATGATCAGTGATCAGTCTCCTGTATTTTTTTTTTTTTTTTTTTTTTTTTTTTTTGTGGTACGCGGGCCTCTCACTGTTGTCGTCTCTCCCGTTGCGGAGCACAGGCTCCGTACGCACAGGCTCAGGGCCATGGCTCACGGGCCCAGCCGCTCCGCGGCATGTGGGATCCTCCCGGACCGGGGCACGAACCTGCGTCCCCTGCATCGGCAGGTGGACTCTCAACCACTGCACCACCAGGGAAGCCCTCTCCTGTATATTTATCCGGAGAACATGTTCATACAAAGCGTATGTCCAAACAAAGTCTTGCACATAAGTGTTCATAAAAGATTATTTTGTAATAGCCAAAAAGTGGAGAAAAATATACATCAAGATGAGAATGGATAACCAAGTTGTGGTATGTACACACAATGGAACACTACTCAGGAATAAAAAGGAGTAAGTTAGCACTAACGGTAAAGACAACAGCACAGATGACTCTCAGATACACTATAGTGAGTGAAATAAGCCAGAGGAAGAAAAATACGTACTATATGCTTCCATTTCTACAAAATTTTAGAAATAATCTATTAGAACAGAAAGAGTGGGTTTGATAACTGGTAGGAGGGAGATTTTGGAGAGGACGCACATGTTCATTATCTTGATTATGGTGATGGTTTCGTGATGGTCTCACATACTGATACATTCCACATACACACGCGTGTGCACGGACATACATATGTAAAAATTTACCAAATTGTACAACTTAGCATGCAGTTTATTGTATATTTCAACAAAGCTGTTTAATATAACTGCATCATTTTCTTCCATCTTAAACATTGTATACAAATCAAATTTCCTTTTCCTTTCTAACTCAGGATAATTGTTTGGGATATTAACTGCATTTTTGAACCAAAGTGTACAAATAATGTCAGTACCTGTTAGTTAATTAAGCCCCTTTACCCACACAAGTGGCCCTGGGCTTCTGTGTTTTGTGAAATTTTGTTTTAGCTTTTTAGAGTTTGTTATTGGTGGTTTCAAATATCAAAAATTTTGTCTTTTGATGTATTGCTTTAAACCTGTAATAGAATGTAACCCTTACCATCCAGTTAGAAGTCAACCAAAGATTGTAGGAGGATGTGTTATAAAAATACCATCTCTGAAGTCAGTAAACTCAGGTTCAAATTCTGACTGTACCGCTAACTGGCTGTGGATCCAAGGAAAGTTATTTTTAGTCAATCCTCAGTCACCCCATCATGAAATGGGACTGCTACTGGCTAATTCATTGGTTTAGTTTGGAGAATAAATAAAACACTGTATTTATATACAAGGTCTAGTACACAGTAGACATCAAATTTTTGCATTCCCTTCTCTCTTTTCTAAAGTGATACCTGTTATTTACTTATTTTAAATGTTTATTTATTTGTTTGTCTGCGCCGGATCTTAGTTCTGGCACGCGGGGTCTTCGCTGCATGTGGGATCTTTGTTGCAACATGTGGGATCTTCATTGCGACACGTGGGATCTTTAGTTGTGGCATGTGGGATCTAGTTCCCTGACCAGGGATCAAACCTGGGCCCCCTGCATTGGGAGCACGGAGTCTTAGCCACTGGACCACCGGCGAACTCCCTTGCATTCCTCTCTTCATTGTATTAGATGAATTAACACTAACTCTCTAGCTGATAAAGCCCCAAAACTTCAGTGGGTAAGTGCAATAGAAATTTATTTCTTGCTCATGGAATGTCCAATTGGTAGCAGGGAGTGCGGGGGTGGGGGTAGCTTTCGGGGTCTTGGCCGTTCAGTACAAGGCACACTGCAGGCATCAATATCCGGCCAGCCGTGCAGAGAGAGTTAGTGCCAGATATCTTGAGAGGTTTCTATGGGCCAGGCTTGGAAGTAGCATATGTTATTTCTAGCAACATTCACTTCACCAGGACACAGTCTTGTGACCATAGCCTAGGAAGAAGTGGAAACCAAATTTTGGTGAATAGCTAGCATGTTTCTACCACATTCCGTGTGCCAGTCAAGAATGAAGGTCTGAGAAACACTCAAATGAGCTTTAGGATATAGCGTTAGTAATATCCATTTGTTATACAGAGCCTATGTCTGGGCTATATTTTAGAGTTGAGGTTGCTGATACGTGAATTTTTATGTGAGGTGTTATCACTCTAAATACTAATGGTTATAAAATTATAATAATCATCATCCCTGGGGATGTCCTCAGCCACCAGTTCTTGAATGCCAGCTTTCCAACAAGCAGCAAACTGCATTTTACCAATATTACTTTATTAATTGCTGTTTTAGAGTGGAGAATTCTTAAAGACAGAAGGCATATCTTGTTTTTTTCCTGCAAGGGTTCTGATGCTGAGTACAGGAAAAACAGACTATGATTAATATTTTTTGAAAGAATAAATATTAGAAACAGAATCTTAAAACCTAGGAAATCTATCTCAGTTTTTCTAGCTTCCCAGACACGAATGTATGCTCACCATATTTTTAAGTGTAGCTTAAAATGTCTTAGAATGGAGGTATCAATATTGATAATGCCTGTCTGGGAACTGTGCTTCTGAGAATTCAATAAATTATATCTTACGACAAATTTTTATCTACCAAAACGGACAGAAACTGATTCTCAAGAGAATATGGCTTATTTACAGAATTTTTTGTGTGTAATTTATTCGGCTATCCACACGAATACTGGAACTTCATTGCTGACTTTTCTTAAATTACACATTCTTTCACTGAAAAAGGAAGTTGTTTTGCTTTTGAATACAACAGTGAAAACAAAGTAGAATTCTGTAGAAGTGTGTATGCTCATTGCCGATTTATTTGCTGGTTTATGCTAATTTGAGGTCATTTCAGTTTTACAAATTATTCTTTAAGCTAGATTTTCTTTAACAGGGATAATGTTTAAAATGGCATTTTTCCTCTAGACATATCAAGTTCATATCTATCTTTATTATGAAAAATTCAAATATAAACTGGAGTTGGAAAAGACAGTCAAATTAAGTGTAATGCAAAAAAGAATGATTGAGACTAACGATGTAATGATGTATTCTTTCAGTTGACTGCATATTTTGCATGTAAAATTAAAGGTTAAATTCTAATCCTATTATTTGTTTTTAAACAATTTTACTTAATGTAGTCTGTCAAGAACATTTATGTCTCTGGAGATATTAGAAGACTTCATAATTATAAGCGATTTCCCAAAAGGGTAAAATACCTTGCTCAATTAAAATACTTAAGGGAGAACTATATTTTTCAGCTGTATTGAGGTATAATTGGCAAATAAAATTGTAAGATATTTAAAGTACACATCATTATGATCTGATACATGTGTGTGTTGTGAAAGGATCTCCCCCCTTCATTGAGTTAATTAACACATCCATCACCTCAAGTATTTATCATGTTATTTATTTATTTTTTTGGTGAGAATGTTTCAGTTCTAGTCACTTAGCAGATTTCAGTTATACGGAGTGCTGGTATCAACTGTAGTCACCCCATTTTACATTAGATCCTCAGATCTTATTTATCATATAGCTGAAAATTTATTCCTTTTTACCAACCTCTCTCGATTTCTCCCATCCCCCAGCCCCTGGCAACCACTTTTCTATGCTGTTTCTATGAGTTTACTTTTTTTTTTTAAGATTCCACACAGAAGTGATATCATGCAGTACTTTTCATCTTCCGTTGAGCTTATTTCGCTTAGTATAAGGCCCTGCAATTTCATCCACGTTGTTGCGAATGGCAGGATTTCCTTTTTAAAAGCTGAATAATATTCCACTGTATATCTGTACCACACTTTTTAAAAATCCATTCGTCTGTGGATGGACACGTAAGTTGCTTCTATGCATCTGCTGTTGTAAACAGTGCTGCAGTCAGTGCGGCCCAACCTCAGAGTTGCCGCTCAGACTTCCGTGATTTCCGAGGCTCCTTCTTTGTTCTCAGTGGCCCCTGGCAGTCAGGGCTGTGCGAAGGGGAGCCTTGTAGTCCGCACCTAGATGCAGGCTGATTGGAAGCTGGACCCTCAGGCAGCAGCTGGGAAAACAGGTGGTGGAGTCCCTTCCAGGAGGAAACCGGGATGGGCATTTTTGCCTGCCCCCTCTCTGCTGGGCCTACTTGTAGAGCTGCGGTGTCGGGCTGCTCCTAGGCCCATTAAGAACTGTTTCTTTGTTTGCTAGAGTCCGAGGGGACTCATGGATGCAAGCCCCATTGACTACTAGGGCCAGGAAATCCAGGCCACTCCCTCGGGTGGCAGCCACAAAAGCTGGAGCCACAGACATGTATACGACCTCCTTCCAGGATGATACTGGCACCTTGATAGTGTTATTGGAGCAGGCTGGAGGGAGGAAGTGGGAGAGGTGTCCACTGGCTTCCCTGGCCTCAGGGGAGGACCACAGCCAGCCCTTAGTACCTGCTAAGTTAGAAGCCTGACCCTCAGGCAGCAGCTTTTAAAGTATGCAGATAAGCCTCTTTCAGGGAAATACTGGCAATGGGTGATTTTGCCTGCTTCCTCTACGCTGAGCCCTTGTGGGGGGATAGGCCAGGTGCCTATCAGGAATTGTTTCTTTGCTGTAGTCTTGTGGGTCTCCAGACACAAGCATGTTGGCCTTCACAGCTAGGTGTTTTGCGAGTCCTCCCTCCAGTGGTTGTCTTAAATGCTGGAGTGATGATATATGTATATGTATAACTAGATCACTTTGCTGTACACCTGACACTAACACAACTTTGTAAATCAACTCCAATATAAAATAAAAATGAAAGTTAAAAAATGAAAAAAAGAATACATATAGATGTGTAACTGAACCACTTTGCTGTACAGTAGAAATTAACACAACAGTGTCAATCAACTGTCCTTCAATAGAATAAATTTTTTAAAATGTTGGATTGATAGATGTGGGGTCCAAAGCTTTCACTCCTCAGGGAGATGCTGGGAGTTAGGGGTTCCCTCCCGACTGTGTGGTGCTGTGCCAGGGGTGGTGGGGCTTATTGCAAGTGTGTGTCTCAGCCTTTCCTACCATTTTGATGGGTATATTTTCTCATCCATCCAGTGTGCATGAATTGCTCAGAAGGTTTCTGGCTCCTTTGGAGGCAGTTGCTCCATGCGTAGCTGTACATTCAATGCATGCATGGGAGGAGGGGGCTTCAAGAGCCTCCTACATAACCATCTTGGTGGACTCTTTCAATCTATTCTTTATTCTCTATTTTTTCTTTTTTAAAAAAATTATTATTTATTATTTTGGGCTGCCTTGGGTCTTCGTTGCTGCGTGTGGGCTTTCTCTAGTTGCGGTCAGCGGGGGCTACTCTTCGTTGCAGTGCGTGGGCTTCTCATTGCAGTGGCTTCTCTTGTTGCAGAGCATGGGCTCTAGGCACATGGGCTTCAGTAGTTGTGGCTCGTGGGCTCTAGAGCGCAGGCTAAGTAGTTGTGGTGCACGGGCTTATTTGCTCCGCAGCATGTGGGATCTTCCCGGACCGGGGCTCGAAACCATATCCCCTGCACTGGCAGGCGGATTACTTAACCACTGCACCACCAGGGAAGTCCTCTTTATTCTCTATTTTTAATTTCTTGAGGAACCTCCATACTCTTTCCTAGTGACGGGAACAATTGACATTCCCACCAACAGTGTAAAAGGGATCACTTCTCTCCACATTCTCACCAGCATTTGTTATCTCTTGTCTTTTTGGTAACAGACATCCTAACAGGTCCTTTGCCCACTTTTAAATTGGATTATTTGTGGCTTTTGTTTTCGTTTTTTGTTTTCTATTGAGTTGTATCGAGTTCCTTGTATATTTTGGATATTAATCCCTTATTCAATATGTGGTTTACAAATATTTCCTCCCATTCCATAGGTTGTCTTTTCATTTTGTTGATGGTTCCCTTTGCTGTGTGGAAGCTTTCAAGTCTGATGTAGTCCCAGTTCTTTATCTGTGCTTTTGTTGCCTTTGTTTTTAGTGTCAAATCCAAAAAATCATTTCCAAGACCAATGTCAAGGAGTTTACCTCCTGTGTTTTCCTCTCTAAGTTTTATGGTTTCAGGTTCTAAATTCAAGTCTTTAATCCATTTGGAGTTGATTTTTGTGTTTGGTATAAGATAATGGTCCTGTTTCACTCTTTTGCATGTGGATATCCAGTTTTCCCAACACCATTTATTGATGAGAGTAGCCCTTCCTCTGTGAGTAGTCTTGGCTCCTTTGCTGTAAATCAACTGACCATATATGCTTGGATTTATTTCTGGGGTCTCAGTTCTATTCCATTGGTTTATGTGTCTGTTTTTATGCCAGTACCATAGTATTTTGATTACTATAGCTTTGTAACATGGTGTGGAATCAGGAAGTGTGATGTCTCCAGCTTTGTTCTTCTTTCTCAAGATTGCTTTAGCTATTCAGGGTTTTTTTGTGCTTCCATACAAATTTTAGGATTGTTTTTTCTATTCCTGAGAAAAATGCTATTGGAATTTTGATAGGGATTACATTAAATCTGTAGAGAGCTTTGGGTAGTGTGGACATTTTAACAATATTAATTCTTCCAATCTGTGAGCACAGAAACTCTTTCCATTTATTTGTGTCTTCAGTTTCCTGCATCAGTGTCTTATAGTTTTCAGTGTACAGGTCTTTCACCTCCTTGGTTAAATTTATTCCTAAGTTTTTAGGGATTGCGATTGTTTTAAAGGGAACTCTTAAATACAATACTTCTGAACAAAAATATCTGTAGTAGGTCTTTTCTCAAAATGTATACAATAATATATTAATTTTTTTGTTATCAAGATATTCTGATTCTTTCTCTCCCTTTTACTATATGATGATATATAGTTTGCCTAGGGTCATTACTGTATATATTAGCAGTCTCTAGAATATATGGGTGAACATACGTTCTTTTATGCGTTTATTGTTCTTGGTTTCATTTTATTTTTAACTATGTTTCAATTTCTAAACCATTAAAAATTTTTTAAATAAAATTTTCAATCCAGTATATGAAAAGCCAACCCACTCAAATAAATTAGTTTGATAATTTAATGAAGAAAGAATCAGATTGTGAAGGGCTTTGGATGTTATACATAAGCTTTCAGGGTTTTGTTTGTTTGTTTGTTTTTGCGGTACGCGGGCCTCTCACTGCTGTGGCCTCTCCTGTTGTGGAGCACAGGCTCCAGACGCGCAGGCTCAGCGGCCATGGCTCACGGGCCCAGCCGCTCCGCGGCATGTGGGATCTTCCCGGACCAGGGCACGAACCCGTGTCCCCTGCATCGGCAGGCGGACTCTCAACCACTGCTCCACCAGGGGAGCCCAAGCTTTCAGGTTTTAACTTGAAGACAAGGAGGATGTACTGAATAATTTTAAACAGTAGAGTGAAATAGCTTATTGTTTTAGGAATTTGATAAAACTTGGTGACTAATTAGATAGAGTAGATAAGGGAGGAGAAAAAGTATCAGGGTGACTGCTAAATGTCTGGCTTCAGTGTCTGGGTATATGGTGGAAGGGATCATCAGTGGGAATACTGTGTGGGAAAGAGCTAATGCTGGATGGAAGATGGACCATTTGGTTTGTATCTACTGAATTGGTGATGTCTGTACATCTCTTGCAGGTGGAGATGTTACATGTATAGAAGTGCTAGTTTAAAATTCAGCATCAAATCCTATCTCCTAAAATGCTGTCATTCTTTGGTTTCCATGGAACCTGTCTTTTCACGGCACTGCTGTTCTGAGTTTCTTCCCACGTCTAACGTTGGCCTCTTCCTCTTTCACCAGTGGATATTGCAGAGACTTCCCAGGGTCCTGACCAAGGGCCCTTTCTCTTCAGAGACCTTACTCTCACCAGTGGTCTCAGCTACCATCTTGGGGGCACAATAATTACAGCTTAGGAGAGGTAGTAGGAAAGTCTGGGAGCAGAGAACTAGAAGGGAAACCAGAAGACAGTAAAATAATGGACATTTCTAGTGGAAAATTTGAAAAATCACATATCCATTGTATAAAATTCTAATTAGGAGATCAGGGAAATAGGAACTACAAAGGGGCTTCTTGTTGGGAAAATTACACCACGTTTACCAGAACAAAGCCAGATTGCAAAGCACAGGGCTCACACCATATTGTAATGGATGAAAGAGTAAATGGGGGTGTTTGGGAGGTGACACAGTGTATATAGATTAACGTGTAAACAAGAATGATAGGGTATAAAAGAAGAGTTCGGACAGAAGCTAAATCAATTGTATTCCAGCATTTATATCTTTAATAAAAAAAACAAAACATAAAGCAAAAAGGTTCCTTGAAAACCGTTTGAGGATAACAAGACCATTTCCTTTCACTGGATTGGCTCTTAAAAGGAAAAACTAGCCATGATGTCTTCATATGTCTTTCCTCAGTTTTTTTTTTTTGGCATTTGTTTAGCATGAAAAAGAACACTTTCCATTTATTGAACCTGATAAGTGATGGGTTCTAAAATTTGGCTACAGGTTATATTACATCACACATGGCCTTCTACTACCTAATATTAAGGTATATTACAGACATCACAAAATATTCTCAAAGCCATTCAGGTTAATTCAGTCCCACAAATATATATTGATTTTCTATTGAGAGGTAGTTACTATGCTAGGTATTGGAGATCCATATAGGGATAGCTACAGTCTCAAAAATACAACCCAGATAACCTGAAAAACTTAATATAATGTCATAAAAACTAAGATAGTAGTAGGTTCAGTGAGTGTGGGCACGACTTAATCCAACCTAATGATTCAGGCATGAGGACCACTGAAGCAAGCTTTGAAGGAGAAATACATACTAGCCAGAAAAAGCAGAGAGAGGGCATGCAAGACAGAAAGAATAGTATGAGAGAGTTACAGAAATATTCCAGAGCATGTTACAGGAATGGTATTATAAGCGGCAGTCTGATTTACTGAAGCATAGCGTATAAATCACGAGAGCAAAGGCCTAAGAAAGATAAAAGCAGGAGAGCCTTGTATATCATTCTAAGGAACTGAACTTTATAAATTTATAAGGCACTAAACCATAGCTGTAACGTGGTCTGAGTTGTATTTTTTTTTTTTTGCAGTACGCGGGCTTCTCACTGTTGTGGCCTCTCCCGTTGCGGAGCACAGACTCCGGACGCGCAGGCTCAGCGGCCATGGCTCACGGGCCCAGCCGCTCCGCGGCATGTGGGATCTTCCCGGACCGGGTCACGAACCCGTGTCCCCTGCATCGGCAGGCGGACTCTCAACCACTGCGCCACCAGGGAAGCCCTGAGTTGTATTTTTATAAGCCCATTCTTGCTTCAATGAAAAGGAGGCAAGACTGGGGGAAAGGAAAGAAGTTAAGAGGATAATAACCCAGAGGTGAGATGACAAAGCCTTATACGGGTATACTGTTATAGAAATGGAAATATAGGAGGGAGTCAGGATCAGTTCAGATGGTGGGAGAAGTCAGCAGTGTTTGCTGATGGATTAGAGGTGATTGGTGGGTGTAGAAGTCTAGGATAACTCATGGGTTTCTGGTGTTGGTGACTTGGTGGGTGACTGTGCCATGAATTCGTATAGTATAACAGGAAAAGAAATAAAAATTTGAACAGATGGAAAGGGCAGAAAGCGATGAGTTTAATTTGGACCTGTTAACTTTGGAGTGCCAGTGGAAGTTGTAAGTGGATTTGTCTAGCAGGTCTTTGGATCCCCAAATATGAAACCTAGCTGAGAGGTCAAGCCTGAAGATATAGATCTGGAATCACCATTTAAATGTTACTTAAAACCACGAGAATGAGTGAGAAGGCTTTGTTAAATGCAGAAGCAAACTTGTATGTCTTTCACACTTAGCATTCAGGTTGTCCTTCGAGTTCTTTCTTCTTTCACAAGTATACTTCATTCTAATGGGATTTGATCGGTTTGACCATGTTGTGGTCTAGGGGGAGTGCCGCCACATTGATTTAACCAGAGAAATGGAAACTCCTGAATAGGAACCCTATCTGTTCATGGTTTCTAATTTCCTCTTCTTACCAAGGTATTGCTGACTCAACCTCCTTTGAGTCGACTTCTTCAGAAGTATCTATGCCTTTCTGTGTTTCTTCTACAGTAAAGGCTCTCACGCCACCTGCTACCAACATGTGCTTTGGGGAGGATGTTCCCAAGGGTCGGGTAAGTTGTCTATATTCGTTTCCTCTAGCTGCTGTTATAGAAACTTGGTGGCTTAAAGCAACATGAATTTATTATCTTACAGTTCTGGAGATCAGAAATCGGAAATCAGTTTAACTGGGCTAAAATCAAGATAGTAGTAGACTGGCATGAGTTCTGGAGGCTCTAGGAGAGAATCTTTTCTAGCTTCTGTATCCCTTTGCTCATGACCTCCTTCTTCCATCTTCAAAATGCATCACTTCAACCTCTGCTTCCATCATTCCATCTTTTTCTTCTGCCTTTGACTTTCTTGTTTCCCTCTTATAAGGGCCTTTTTGATTATATTGGGCCCATTGAGGTAATCTGGGATAAACTTCCCATCTCAAGACCCTTTACTTAATGACATCTGCAAATTGTCATGCAAGATAACCATTCACTGGTTCGAGGGACTAGGACATGGTCATCTTTCCAGGGCGATTATTCCACTACTATACTGTCCCTGACAAGAAATGAACACAGCTGCTGGCCCTGGCTTGCAGTAGTGCTTATAATAGGCACTATGCTTATTTAAATAAGGTAACTGGCCATACATACAGTATTTAAACAGCATTCTTTAAGTGAAACAAACTTGCAATTTCACTTGTACTGCTCATTTCCAAACAACTCTAAGCATTACAGTGTAAATTTCATGGCCATCAATGTAACAGACATTGACCTTTTTTTGACCTCGGCATCAAATTCCGGAAGTCAAAGAGCCAAACGTTTCCTCTCCCTCTCCTGGCACAGCCAGGGAGTGGGTACCTGACTGAAGTTTGGCCAGTCAGATGTTCTCCTTTGTGACTTGAATCTTGATCCAGTAACGTGAAGTTTGAAGAAATAGTTGACATTTACTGACTGTAAACTGTACATTTCAGTGCAACACCAAACAGAACTGCTTCTGTCTTTCTGACTTTCTAGAGCTACAGTATTGCCACAAATCCTGCCTGTTTCAAGACTGCAAAGCTTTCAATATCTTTCCAATAAATAACTTTCTCTTCAGTTCACCAGATTTGGTTTCTGTCACTTACAGTCCGCAAACCCTCACAATAGCAGTGGTACATAGATATTATTGTTGTCTGGTTGAATCCACCATAAGAATTTTTAAGAAAATGATTTTCTGCTTCAAGCAAATTTATTCACTAAAGTCACCTAATTTGATTTAGGGCCTGACAGTTATAATGGCCTCCTTATTTATGTGACCTCATTAAAAATTCCATGGATTAGACACACTTACAAATCTGGAAAGGCAAGGTAGTTGCTCTCTCCAGATTATGAAGGCTATTTTTCCTATATCAGTACTTTGCCTTTTCATGGAATCTTATTTGAAGAATAAGCGCCTCTATACAGTCACTCTTGAATTGGCTGGGGATAATTTTTAGAGCTTTGTTAAAGCATTATAATCACTGCTGAGGATTTACCTCCATTTCTTGGAGTGTTTCGTGGTTTACGGATTTTTTTTCCTCTTTAATGGAAAATCACTCAGTGAAATTGCGGAAAAGCGATTATTTATCTGAGTCATATTTTTATGGACACTGTTTTTCACTTCTCTGTATTTTTAGAAGGGTTTTCTTTAAAAAGGATATTCTATTAATATTTATAATTAGATATCACACAAAGCAGATGCTAAACCTTATGCTATAACTTTATGGGTACAATTACAGAAAGATCATATACTCTTTAGCATAATGTTCTCCCTGGGAGCTGTAGAACAAAGGGCAGACATTCTCCATGAAGATGCCCATTCTTTTTTTTTTTTTTTTTTTTTTCGGTGCCCGGGCCTCTCACTGTTGTGGCCTCTCCCCTTGCGGAGCACAGGCTCCGGATGCGCAGGCTCAGCGGCCATGGCTCACGGGCCCAGCCGCTCCGCGGCATGTGGGATCTTCCCGGATCGGGGCACGAACCCGTGTCCCCTGCATTGGCAGGTGGACTCTCAACCACTTCGCCACCAGGGAAGCCCACTCATTCTTTTTTGAGTAGAGGGAAACTGGAAGATGGTGATTAACCACTATTTAACTATTATCATCTATAGTATTGATACTTAAGTGGGTAGAGCAGAAGCTCAATAAACACTTATTTGACTCTTTTCTCTCTTTGACCCAAATCTTAGTTCATCTCTTCATACAATATTTATTTCTAACTTTGAAGCCTCACGGGTGCTTCCTACTTTCAGAGCACGTGGACTTGTGGTCCTCAGACGGTGTGAATGGGCGTGGCTTCCAAATGCAGTTGGGATGGAGAGCGGGGAGTTTTCTGAGGTCAGAGGATAGGAAGAAAAGGGATTCGCTTTTCTACGTATCTTTAGGCCAATACCTTGAGAAGCTGGTGGTAAAAATATTGTATAATCTAATCCACAAGAGCCTTCGTTGTACAGATGGGGAAACTGAGGCTCTGGGGGAGGTAATGGCACCGGGTGTGAATGTCAGTCCGGGTGAGTCTAGCCTCTTTCCGCGTCCCCGGCTCCTCCCTGTTGACTGCTTCTTCAAAAATTCTACTAGGGATCCCGAGGGTGGAGAGAGAGAGAAAGGCAAACCCTCTGCCCGCCAACATGAGTCCCTGTGATAGTGTTGAGCGCTCCCGATGACAAGGTTGGGAACGAGAGCTGTCAGGTGAGGAGGGGCAGGTTCACTTCTCAGCGGACGCTGCGCCGGGGAACGCACGGGACACGGCCACTAACGCTCGGTCCCCTCGCGGTTCCTTCGAGGGGATGCGGGGCTTTCCCCTCTGTGTGGTGTGAGCGCACTTGCGGCCCGGAGCTGAGCCGGCATCACCCGCAGGACGCCGGGCGCCTCCCTGCGGCCCGGGCGCACGTGCCTGGTCTGGGTCAGGGCTGGTGGCCCGCCGTAGTAGCCGGGGCGGTGGCAGTGCTGGCTCCGGGCCGCGGCCGCCGCCCGCCCGCCGGCTCCCGCGGTTGGGCGGAGGAAGCGCGGGACTCCTCCTCCTCACCGTATTAACATGCACCCAGGGGCGGGTGACCAGCCCAGCCTCGCCGCCCCAGCCCGCCGCGTCCCGGCGCTCAGCCGCCGCGCCAGAGGCGAGCGCTGCGCTCCGGGCCCGGCAGTCCGGAGGACACTGCCTCTCCGACACCTCTGGCCCGGGGGAATCGGCGGCATCCGCGCCGGGAGCGGCCGTAGCCCCCGCGGCTCCTCACTCGAGTCCTTCCCATCGCCTCGCTGGGATCCTGTCCCGGCCACGGGGACACCTCTTTCGTCCTCCCTCCGAGGCTCGCGGGACCGACGGACGGCCGCGGCGACCGAGGGCCAAACTGCGGGCAGTGGCAAGGTAACGCCGGGCTGCTCCGGGGGCTGGGGCGTGCGCTCGCGGCGGCGGCTGCTGGAGCCCGGGCCGCCGCGGTCGCCGCGCGCTGGGCGGCTGTTGCCCGCCGCGCGGTCGCCGCTTCTGTCGCGGGCGGAGGGACTCTGGACTGGTCTCCCCTAGCCGCCGGCCGGCTTCTCCTTTCTCTTCCACCACTCGGGGCGCACTCCTGCGACCCCCGGGGGACTCCGGGAACCCGGAGACCGGCGCGCCCCTCTCCGGCGTGCGGTTCTCGAGGCTCCCCCCGGGGCCTGAGGAGAGGACGGATTTCTAATTGCGACAGGGTCCCGGAAGGGGGAGGGGAGGAGAACAACAGTCCCCGTCAGGTCCACCGGCCAAATTCCCACCCCTCCCCCCCCCAACCCCCGATGCACCTTGCAGGGAAGGAGGGGGCTGCGCCCTGCAGGGCATTTCTCGACTGGCTCCTGGGTCTTCGGCGAGGCAAGTTGTTGCACTTGTTTTTTAGGTGACATTTTGGCATTGGTAGTGGAGACAGCCCCCTCCCCTGTGTGTGTGTGTGTGTGTGTGTGTGTGTGTATGTATGTGTGCGTGTGCGCGCGCGCACGTGCGCGCACGCGCGCAAGAGAGAGAGGGGAAGCCAGAGAAGCAGAGACAAAGAGAGACACAGGCACGCAGGGAGAGACCGAGATACAGAAAGAGTGACACACGGAGAGAACGGGGTCCAAGGGAGCCATCACGGGAGAGTCGACCCCCTCCCGCGGCCGAGGCCAAGGCCGATTCCCGGCCACTCGCGGCGCGGGCGGTGAGACCCGGTATTCAGACAGCTGAACAGTCGGGGCTGAGCCAGGACCAGACCCGGACACCCCTCCTCCGGGCCGGGAGGGATAACAAATTGCACTTTCATTGGGCGGGCGGCCGCAGCTGCAGGCAGGACTTCGGGGGGCCGCGCGGAGATGGAGATCCTGCCTGCAGGGCTCGGGAGGCTGCGCCCCTCGCGGGAGGCGAGCCAGCCCAGCCTGGCGCAGGGGCCCCGGGAGGCGGTGGGAAGGGGCTGCTCAGGTGCCCGCGCCCGCGACACTGTCTGTGCCGGCACGCCGTTCCCACCCAGGGCTCTCAGGCTCGTCTCCCTCCCGGCCAGGAGGCTGCGGAATTTTCTGTCGGAGAAGGGGAGGGGGTTTGAGGCAAAGAGGAGTCTGGGACAGGACCCTCCGTGGGCGGGGGCGGGGGGGGTGTGCGGGGGGGGGGGCGGTGAGATGTTATCTCCTTTCTGGACTCCTGCGAGACTGTCCCCTCTCGACCCCGTGAGCTTGGCTCCGTTCTTGAGAGATCGATGCCCCTTCTCCCCCACCCTCCACCCCCAGCATAACACATGAAGTTATGGAATTACAGTGATGAAAAGCATATCATAAAAGTAACAATTCAAGGCAGATCTTTAGCTTTTAAAGTCTTCGAGACTGGCTTTATAAACTGGTGATGGATCAGTCTGACTTGTAGTCAGATCCTGGGATGAGGAATGTTCAGAACTAGGAAAGCAATTTTAGGACCAAATGCAAACATCTTGCAAATTATTTTTTTACCAGGAAGGAGCTAACTGCCTTTTGACGGTTATTTATAGCCGAATTTCAGCTTCAGGAAGCAACTTTCTATTGGCCTAGGTAATTTTGCATGTGGAGCAGTAATCTTTATCCCAACTTGAACCAAAGTGACAGGAAGGCAAGAGACGTTACAAGTATCCTAATTTATCTAATGTCAAAAGAAAAAGTTTTCTTTGCTTACATTTTTAAAAAGGAGATCCAAAGTCATAAAGAAATATCGAATAACTTTGAAAAACATTTGAAATTTAACCGTTTAGGTTATGAAAACTACCCTTGGTTCAGAAAATTCATATTCTGGCATGAAATAGGAAAGTTCATAGAAATCTGGTGTCAATGGCCTTGTTATTAATTTCCTTTGGGTGTATTAGTTCAGTTTAAAGTTGCTGCAGTAAAGCCACTTCCTTGAAATATTCCTAATTCTAGATCTAAAATTCCATGACTATTTAAAAAACAACAACTGACTCACTTAAGAGAAAGTATTAGCTACTTTGTATGAGAAGAGACTTGAATGCCTTCACAAATATAGGCTATTTTAAAAATTATATCTGCTATTTCTCTCTATATTCCTATCCCAAGGTTAGTTGGCTAAATAAAATATTTGATCTCAAAAATTATAGACTATATAAATATTGGCAAAATGAACTGGTAAGCAGATTCTTTAAAAAATTAAGTAATTTTCTGACAAAACTCTTCAAGTCACACACTAGCAATTGTGCTTTGGTGGGGGGGAATAATACTTGAGTTTTCCTTATGGGGAATTTTCATGGTTTAGAATCTGTAATTTCTCCTTCAATGTAAACTTCATTCTTCCAGGACTAAAACCTTGATATGAGTGATCATTGAAATCAAGACCTTCTTCTCAAAATATTATGTAGCCAAGACCTTCTTCTCAAAATATTATGTAGCCCAAGCAGGGAAATAGCCTAAACTAACTATAAGTTGTTCTACTTTCTAAGTCTTTCTAAGCGTAAACGTTCTATTGAATCAAATTTGGAAATACAGATTGCATGCACTTTGATTTAACTTCTACTAGGTTATGTATGCCTTTGTTCTATATGGCTGTCTAGACTAATTTCTATTTATTTATTTATTTTTTAGATTATTTTTTGTTGTTGTTGTTTTTTGGCAATGCAGCGTGGCTCGCGGGATCTTAGTTCCCTGACTAGGGATCGAACCCGACCCCCTGCAATGGAAGCGTAGTGTCCTAATCACTGGACCACCAGGGAATTCCCTAGATGGATGAATTTTTAAATATAAATTTAAAACTGGGAAGAGGGGAAATGAAGTTTTACTAACTACTCATTGAGAGAGTTGTAGCATAGTAACAGTTTCATCTACAACTCAGTTGAGACAAGTAACATTCTTTGAATAGCAACTTCTTCTGGAAACAAAGAGTTCAGTGTTCTGATTTTGATTTCATGTAATATTTCAAATTCAGAAGGAATAGTAATATGCCACCTAAATGTGTGTTTTCATAGTGAAGTTTCTGTGACAGATTCACGTTATGGTATCTTCTGGATCGTTCCCACAAATTGTTCTGCCCTTATTCAGATCAGCTCTGCTCCATGCAGAAGGATCTGTTTCCTCTTAGGAAGCATTCCATTGGAAGACCGTCATGAAGATTTCATCTCTATAGAAACCACCATTTGCCTCTCCTGGTTAATCCAAGGAAACAATGTAGTTGGAAGTTCTTTTGTTTCTTTTTCTCCTTTATCCCGCTAAAGGAGCATCCTTAAAGCAGGAGCATCATGGACTTTTGAAAAATCTGAACACTTGTCTCCAATCCTCACTTCCCACACTTACAATCTATGCCTTACATCTATGAGATGTTGTTTTCTTTGTACCTTTTTGTTTTAAAGGAACACAATCACAAGAAGACCCTTTGTCTAGAATTCTAAAAATTTTGTGCCACAGATACGCTCTGAGGTTCAAAAGCACCCCATCATATCTTGTGCCATCTCTCATTTCCAGAAGATCCTCAGGGCTTGTGATTCTTCATTTTCAAAGAAAGGAATCATTTCTTCTTTGACTTTCTTCCTTCTTTTTTTTTTTTTTAAATCATGGGGAATGTGTAGCCTGCTTCCTGTTACTCCCCAGTGAAGGTGACTTTCATGGTGTGGTCTCTCAGGAATTGCCAAAGATGTGGTTCCTAGGAAGGTCTAAACCATTTTTCTACCACAGAGGAGGATTTAGAACTAATCATCAGTCTTTCACTTTAATTTATTAAACATCCATTGACAACTCATTGTATGAGATACCAGGTACCAGTTCCTTTTCTTCTAACACATACCTCTTTGGCTTATGCAAAATGTATATTTGCTATGTATAATACACCATTAATGCATACCAAAACTTACTACTACTTTTTTTTTTGTAACCCTGCAACACACAAACCACCTGCTAAGGAAGACGTGTGGTTGAGGGCAGAAAAAAATGGGATGTGGATATAAGGTGGTTAAAATGGTGAATGGCTTTTCTTTGAGGTCTTTTCTTCCTTTCTCTGATTGCGCGGATGTTGGTATTGCATGTGAGCTGTGCTGACCTACAAATTTTACATCTTTTAGTCTAGACAATGGTAGGGCCAGACAGCTGGTGTACCAGTGAGAAACGAGATCTTCTCTGCCTTTATTGACCTAAGGTTTTTCCGGGATGGTGTTTACTGTTTTCTCCTTCCTGCAGGAGGTAATGATTACTGGGTAACAAGTGACAGCCCACTTGGGAGCCCAGCTCACCCCCAGGAAACCCTCTGGATATGTAGGCACGGATCTTTGGCTCAGATTCTTGGGCCTTTTCTTTCCTGGGTAGGTGAGAACCCGCATAGCGGGGGATATCATTGCCCAGTTTGGGGTTGTTGTGAGCTAGATATCAGTGCTCTGGGTCTTCTCTGAAGATGCAGACCCACCCTCCTCCTGGGATTTATTTGCCTGACACTATACTGTTCATTTTCACAGTTTGCTCCTCTGTTGTCATGGACAATTTCTATACCTTCTCCCAACGTTTCTTGTCAGATTTGTAAGCAACAGCACAAAAGCAAGCGTGAAGAGTGTGGTTTGGCCGTGTATTAGCTGCCCGATCCTGCCAGGACTTCTTAGGATTCAGCAGAGTGGTCGTCTCACTGGAGCCATGGATGGGCAATTAGGAGAGGAGGATTTGTGCTGGGACCTGAGTATATCCTCACTCCTGCATCCCCATCTGCACCGGGAGGGCTCAGAGGCATTTCAGTGGCTCCATCAGGCTGCTTGTGGGAAGGTCTCTCTCTCTCTCTGGGCGTATTTCCAGCTCTCCTGCTTTACTCCCTGACACGGTTTTGGCTAATTTGGAAACATCTGCTAGAGTAACTTCCCTTTTAATTCTACTACAGGAGAACGTTTATGAGTATTCTGATAGGAGGACTGACATTAACCCTCACTCTAACCTCCAGATTACATCCTTGCCCTGGGGACCCTTGCTTTCTGGGTTTCAGTTTCAGTGGAAACTCAGTGTGATATCTTTTTCTGGGCTAGAAATTTCCCCTGGTAGATAGCATGGAGATTTCTTTGCAAGACACAGGCTGCCGTTGAAGAGGAAAATGGCATTTTGATCTTGTCTCAGACTTTGCAAACAGTTCTTCTTTGATATGATTCATCAGACTAGTCTAGCAAGAAGGCGCAAGGCACAGTCACTCTCCTCGAAGCTCTTTACCCAGACACTAACTCAGAAGCAAAGTCACCTTTTCTATCAGACAGGGGTGAGCTTTCCCACTTGGAGCTGGGAAGGGGCAACAGGGGAACCTTGAAGCAGTAACACATTTAGAAGTTTCCTGTGTGAACTCCCCGTAACATGTTTCTTACAGTATTTCCATTTCCCTACACCTCAGCTGAAAGGTCATTTAATCAGTGAAGCTGTCCGGTTGCAGGCAGCTTAGTTGCCTTGATACTTTTTACCGTGGTCCTTTTACAGTAAATAATGATGTCTTGACTTTTGTGATTATCTAATCGATTGTCTTCCCCGCTGAACTATGCATTCCATGAGATCAAGGACTAAAATAGCATGTTCACAGAGTATCACTGACGCCTAGCACAGCACCCGGGACTTAGTAAGTGGTCAGTAGACATTGACTGAGTGAATGCATGAATAATGAGTGCATGCAAATCTGTATTCCAACTGTGTAAGGACCGTAACTCTGAGGGTAGTATTACATGGCTTTTGCATGGCCCTCCTTGCAGTCTCAAACTCTGCATCCTTTGGTCCTTAGTGTCTTCTGATAACACCTGGTAAACACAGGGCTGATCCCAGCATGGCCAGCATGTGATGGGTTAGGTTGTGCTCTGTTTTCCAGCTACGGAAACTACAGTCTTCTGGTCAACAGAGGGGGGTTCTGAAATAAGATAAGGATTAAAAAAACAAAGCAATGCAAACCCCTACCCCCCCTGAAAAAAAACCCTCTTGCCCCTTTTCCTTTCTCCTCCTTCTCACTCAAGCATAGGAATAGCTTAACCCCCCCACTTGCCTTTATCAGATTCCACCCCCTCCCCCGGCCCTTTGATGCTAAACACAAACTTCTTTCCCACCCTTTAGCCCAAAGGATCAAGCATTCCTTCCTGTGTCTCCACTGCACATTTATTTATTTGAAAACATCTATTGATTGATTGATTTGGCTGCATCGTGATTTATTTATTAGTTTCAGTGCGTGGGATCTTTTGTTGTGGCGCAGGGCTCTAGAGCTCACGGGCTCAGTAGTTGCGGTGGGTGGGTTTAGTTGTCCTGTGGTGTGTGGGACCTAAGTTCCCCGACCAGGGACCAAACCCAAGTTCCCTGCATTGTAAGGTGGATTCTTAACCAGAGGACTGCCAGGGAAGTCCTTGATGCATACTTATATTCCATTTTCTGTTGATGTGCTTGTCAGCCTCTGTGAGACCATAAGCTCAAGGGATAACAGAGATAGGGGCTAGGAGAGGGGTAGCTGATGGAAGGGATGCAAATGTTCACTGAGGATTGAAAGGTTGAATCAGATCACAGGGATGAGAGGTATGAAGTGGGAGGGGGAGAAGTGGCTACAGCTGACTTTCTTGCTGGAGGTTGATTTCTGTAGAGATACTTACTTAGAACCTATGTGGGGTGGCTCTTGATCATAGGGGATGTTGGAATCTACCACTTTAAATTATATGGGTTCACAGCCTCCTTGGTATTTCCATGACTTCTGGCCTCTCCCGTTGCGGAGCAACAGGCTCCGGACGCGCAGGCTCAGCGGCCGTGGCTCACGGGCCCAGCCGCTCCGCAGCACGTGGGATCTTCCCGGACCGGGGCACGAACCCGTGTCCCCTGCATCGCCAGCTGGACTCTCAACCACTGCGCCACCAGGGAAGCCCTCCATGATTTTTTTATACTAGTTTCTGGCCAGGCAAGTAGTACATTCTGCCCGATCTACACTTCTGAGACACGGGAACGATGAGGTGTGGTGGGCCAGCGGCACGGGTGTGGTAACCTGCCCTTGCCCCCGCCCCCAGCTTTAGATGTTACACCACTGTTCAGCCTTAAAGATCTGCGAGGCAATGTAAGACTCAGCATGGACGTGACCCATGTTTTTATAATAATGCATCATCATTTTTCTAGATTTGTCTCTACTTTATCGGTAATTTAAAATATTCTGCTTTGATGCTAAGAATACCAAGGGATTTGGATGATCCATGGCAGGTATTTGGCATGGATATAGCCTTTCCAAGGACGGGCGAACAAGCAGATGAAATCATATGATCTTCCTTGTATTCATGGGTATGGAGACTGTCGAAGTGCAAAATATAGTTCAAATCCTTGGGCAGCTGAAAATTGAACCCAAAGGAATGGGATCGTTTTGGGATGCTTCCTAAAGAGGACGGTCTTATGTTGGACTTGCCTAGATGGTAAGAGTTAAGTAGGAGGAAGGGATGACTTTTCAGATAAAGCAAAACTTTGACAAAGACATGGAGATGCAAACCAGCTTGGCAGATTGCTGGCTCAGGGAGATGGGCTTCTGCACCAGCTTCTCTAGTGCATTTTAATTAGACCTGGAAATGAATTTGACGGAGAAGGATGGAGGCACACTTTGGATGGTTTTACTGATGATTCAAGAATGTTTAGCATTGATAGGGGCATTGAAGGACTTTGTATAGACAGTGACGTGGAGAAGTGGCCTCTGGGACGGATGGAAGTGGATCAGTCTGCCACCAGATGGGGACAGAGGGACGCCTTAGGGGGCTGTTGTGCTAATTCAGGTATAAATGATGGGCTCCAGGTGGAGGGAAGTTGGAATGGGAGAAGAGAAGACATGAAATATTTTGGAAAATTTTCAAGTAATAGTCGACTCTTTTCTTTCTCTGTTACTGTGTACCTATGTCTCAAACTACTTTTTAGTTCTTCATTATAAATTGAGAATTACTGTGAAATGTTTCAGCAACACAAAAAATTAAATATTACGATAAACACCCATGTACCCAGTCACTGCACACGCTGTTGATACTCTCAGAGTCTCTCCAAGCCTATCTCCCCTCAGTGGTACCCGGTACACTGAATTTTGTGTTTATCATTGCCACACATTTCCTCATACTTTGCTAGGTATGTAGGTATATGTGTGTACTACACAGTAGAGTTTCGTTTTGCTGTTTTAAAACTCAATAAATAGGAACACCATGCTCTTCGTAGTTTTCTTTACCCAACTTTAATTGATTACTATTTTGTTGATATGAATAGGTATTACTTATTCATTCTTACTACCCTGTGGTATTCCGTTGTATAATATATAGTGATTAATGTATTGATGGACATTCTATTTTTTTTCCAGCAAGGCGGCTATGAATGTTCATACCCACATCTCCTTGTGCTAACAGAGGACCTTTCCTTAGGGTATATTCTTAGGAGAATTGTAGGAGGGATTTGTACCTTCTCATTTAGCAGGTAATGCCAAATTACCAAAACGAGTTTTGTCCATCCTCCCACCAGCCATCTATAAGAGCTCCTTTGGTTCTGTATCGTTGTCAACACTTAGTGGTATATGTTATTTTTTGCCAGCCTTCGGGATGTGAAATTTTATCTCCTTGCAGTTTTAATGTGTTGTTTCCTGACTGCTAATGTCGTTGACCATTTTTTTCCTCTCTTAACATTCAGGTTTCTTTGGAATGTGTAGGCGTGCTTGTTGTCCACTCTCCCACTGTGTAAAAGGACTCATTGATTTGTAAGAGTTATTTATATATTCTGGATATCAAGAGTTTTTTCTGTAATTTCATTCCAGAAATGAAATGAAGCTCGTTTCAATGGGCTTCTCCCAACTGGTGGCTTGTCTTTTCATTTTTAGGACATCTTTGGGTGAAAAGATTCTTTTTAAAATTTAAAATAGATGCATTTTTGATTATTCTTGCTATGGTATAGATATCTTGTTTTAAGAAATCTTTTCCATTTCTAAGTGGTAAAAGTATCACCCTTTTATATCTCATAAACTATTAAAGTTTTATTTTCATATTTAGTTCTTCAAGACTTTCTTATCAAAGGTTATTTTATAAAGCCCTTAATTACACTCCAAATTTGGGCATAGCATCTAACTTCTCTTGGTCTTAATTTCTTCCTCATGAAGTTAGATTTTGAAGCAGTTGTGCTGTATGGATTCTGCTGCCGCCCCTCCACTTCAAGATTTCATCATGTCATGTTGGGAATGTACAGAGTCTTTTAATGGAACTTCTTGCCTCCGGGGTCTCCTTCTGATTCAGCTTGCATCTAGATTTACTTTTCTAAAGACCTATCAAAGTCACTGGGAGACTCCTCAGACTCTGACCTTGGGAGACCATGAGGGCAGCAGCCACGACCATTTTTACTTCCCTGCATCCCCCAGACTCGAGCACAAACCTGGAATATGGTTGGTTGGTCCTCAGATGTGTGAGTGGCTCCCTTCGTGGCTCAGCTCCATTTCTTTTTCTTTTTTAAGTTTTTATTGAAATATAGCTGCTTTACAATATTGTATTAGTTTCAGACGTACAGCAAAGTGATTCAGTTATACATGTATTTTACGTATGTATATAAAATATATATATATATATATATACACTTTTTAAGATTCTTTTCCTTTATAGGTTATTACAAGATATTGAGTAGAGTTCCCTGTAGGAGTTCCCAGTAGGTCCTTGTTGTTTATCTCTTTTATATGCAGTAGCGTGTACATGCTAATCGCAAACTCCTAATTTATCCCTCCCCCCTCCATTTCTTTTTTTTTTTTTTTTTTTGTGGCCTCTCCCGTTGCGGAGCACAGGCTCCGGACGCGCAGGCTCACGGGCCCAGCCGCTCCGCGGCATAGTGGGATTTTTCCGGACCTGGGCACGAACCCATGTCCCTTGCATCGGCAGGAGGATTCTCAACCACTGCGCCACCAGGGAAGCCCTCCCCCTCCATTTCTTAGTCTCTTACATCAGAACTCTTCTCCACCATGACCACCTCTGCTTGTCAGGACTGTGCTATTCTAGCCCTTCTTTCCTCTTCCTTTGTTTCTTTTTCCTTCATGTATTTAAATTCTGTCGAATTGACAGATGACCAGCAGCACATTCTCCTCGGGCCAGGAGAAGAGGAGTCTGGAATTTTCTCTTCCCTTCATGTCCTTCTGTACGGTTTGAGTGTTTTACCAAGAGCAAGAATTTCTTTTAAAATCATTGTTTCAATGCTTCCTCTATCCTTCAAGACCCAGTCAAATCTCGCCTCTCACACGAAGCATTTTACGACTGTTCCAGCCCAGGGTAAACTGTCCTCTGAGTTCCAGTTGCATTTTTCTGGATCATTTATTTTATGACTTACATTTTAAACATTTCACGTGAACACTGCTAGATTTTAAGCTCCTTCAAGTGATGAATTGGCTAATGTGGTTTTTGTCTGTCTTTTAGGCCTAAACCCAGTAGCCAGCAGAGTGTTTTTTTTTTTTTTTTTTTTTTTTTAGGAGGTGGCAGCTGCTTTCTTGATGATTGTAAATAGTTATTGGAGATGGCCTGGGCTGAGTGGAGACTTGGAGTGTGAGGACATTGGGAATAGTGACATTACTGGAACATGTAAGGATCTGGAGTAAGAGGCTAAATTGTGGTGATAACAATTTGAGGTCTATTTTGGTTATGTTGATTTTTGACATGACCCTGTCCCATCAGCAACTTGGGAAACATTAAACCTGCGTTTCAAGAATTGATGAAGATTTGGGGTGTTGATTAGGGTGTTCTCTGCTGGAAGCCGATCATTAGATTCAGGATACTAGCAGCTGTTTCTGTGTCCCAGACAGGAACCTTACTCCTCACCACCCCCAGCCCTGATTCTACTATTCTGATATCTAACTTACTAGATGACTTTGGGCAAGTTCATTCATTTTTCAGAGTTCAGTCTCCTCACGTGAACAAGGAGGATAACGAAACTTACATATCAGAGGTTTTGAAAGGACTCAGTGGGCCAGCCTTTGTAAAGTATCTCGCTCAATGGTGGGCTTATGGTGGGCAAATAATAAATGCTGTTATTAACAATACATTTTTATCTGCAAGAACTCATCTGCCAACCCTCTTTTTATAACAGAGTAGCACCTTGGTTTAAAAGGTGCTATTTTAAAAGAATTTAAAAATTATTTAGTCATGAAAGATTTTTTTTCTCCCAGTGAAAATTCCTAGATCTGCTTTCATTTTCCCTAATTATCTGATGACAGTGAGAGCAATTCACTGAACAAGTGCAATCATAGCTAATAATTATTGAGCAACCCTGGTCTTTGGACTCCGGCAGTAGTGCCTTTAGGCTCCATGGGCTGCATTTACAGGGAAAGAGGCCCACAGCCCCTACAGTTCAGCCCTGTCTGACGTGGTACCGTATGCTGTGAGCAGAGTACAGAAGAAATTATAGTCATGTCTTTCTCCCCAAGGAAGATTTAATTATGAAAAAATTAATGCAGCTAAAGCAACATGCAAAGTGTACATTTTAATTTACTCTGAGCAGAATGCTTATTTATTAAGGCACGATGGGATATGGAAAAGGTCTCTAGGCTAACCAGAAAGAGGCAGTTATGCTTGACCCTTACAGAGGAGTATCTCTTAACCGTCACGGTGAGCCCCGGGTCCATTGTACTTTGGTAGGTGGGGCACTCGTCTTCTGATTGCATCCGTGTTTTTCTGCTGCCTGTGGCTTATCTTCTGCCTCCGAGTCATGTGTCTTCACGCAGCTCACAATGAAGACTCAGCTGTGGCTTCACAGCTTCTCTCTTAGAAGGGGCTCAGCAGATAAAACCCAATACTAAACAGAACGAGAACTTTACTGATTATTAGATGGGAAAATTCCATTGTTTTTTCATTAAGGGAATGGTTTCTGGGCAGTTACATCTGGATTATTTGGGTTTTGTAGGATTTTTATCTGTTATAGCAGCATGATATTTCATGTCTCTGTGATTTAGGTTTAAAACCCCATACACCCAAATCCAAAATACTTTCTCACGTCCTTAATCTCACGTCCTTAATTCTTTCAGGGAATCCTCTTGGGTAGAAATGTTGGTACACATAAACTGGCTTGAGGTGCTCCAAAGAGAGCTGATAAACACACATTAAATGTGAGAAATGTTGGCAATGCTAATTTACCAAGAGGTTGTGTTCCATAGTTGTGCTTATAAGCTGATTATTTTTGGACACCCAACAGAATTATCCCATAGAAATTATGTATCTGATAGTGGCTGGCTTCTAAAGTGAAATTTGTAGAGTCCTTTTTCACCCATTTTCTACAAGCAAATGAGTATTATTATAATGAAAATCATAGTAGCTATCTAAAATTCCGGACCCTATATCTATGACAAAAAGGAATTCTCAGTTGTGACTAGGAACACATACCACCCTTTCTGCCACAGAATTAGGAAGTCTCTTGCTCTTCCAGGGGTCACGTGCTGAACCATGTTCAGGCAACAGCCGCTGCTAACACGGCAGTGTGATTTCCCCTTGATCCAGGACCAGACTGGTGAGGGGATGAGGGAACCAAGAGGCTCACTGATGGGCACTAATAATTGTTAATGAGCTACATTTATATAAACCACTTCTCTTTATTTGAATATTTGAATGAAAGAAGAAAACTCTAGTATAGCTCAATTATCCATATTATGTCCTGCACTGAGAACCAAGATATGTAGGTGATTTCTAAGTCAGATATCGATAAGGGAGTGACGGGTAGAAATGTATTCCTTTGTACTTAAGTTCATTTTTCAAGATCTTTATTTTCAGATCCTAAAGATGCCCACAGTTGGATGATAGGAATTACTGATTCATTCATTCATTCATTCAACTAACAGTTTATTGAGTAACTAGTACATGCCAGGCACTATTCTAGGTGCTTTGAATTTGGTCCTGAGCAACAGCAAGAACGAAAGACAAAAGGCATCCCCTGTGGAGTTTACGTTCAAGTGCAAGGAAACAGACAGCAAACAACAAACATGAGACTTCTTTTCACACGTTAGAAGGAATAACAACTATGAAAAACAGAGAACCAGATGAGAGGGATTATTGAAGTACCGTTCTTTGATAGATTTCCAGTCTAGAAGGAAATAAGCTTTTTTATTTATTTAAAGACTTTTAAAAAATAAATTTATTATTTATTTATTTATTTTTGGCTGCGTTGGGTCTTCGTTGCTGTGTGCGGGCTTTCTCTAGTTGCGTTGAGTGGGGGCTACTCTTTGTTGCGGTGCATGGGCTTCTCATTGCGGTGGCTTCTCTTGTTGCGGATCATGGGCTCTAGGTGCGCGGGCTTCAGTAGTTGTGGCACGCGGGCTCACTAGTTGTGGCTCACGGCCCTAGAGCGCAGGCTCAGTAGTTGTGGCACACGGGCTGTGGGATCTTCCCGGGCCAGGGATCGAACCCGTGTCCCCTGCGTTGGCAGGCAGATTCCTAACCACTGCGCCACCAGGGAAGTCCAAGCTTTTTTATTTTTATTTTTTAAATTCAGACCTTCTCTTGGAAGGTTCTAGCTCTGGCATTTGACAAGGCTCTTGGAGAGGTGTGGGGTGATGTTCACTGCTGTGTCATTCTTTTATTCTTTTATCCTTTCTGTCTTAACAGCAGTCTGTATACTTTTCAGATACAGTATCTACCATATTGCATTGTAGCTGCTTGTGGTTTTTAATCTCCTGCTAGATTATGCATGGTAACATCATAGGGCATGCTTCTCAAGAACATATCCCTGTAATAATACTGCTAGTAATAATCATAGTTGTTATACATCTTACTGAATGCTTTCTACGCGCTAAGTGTATTATGCCACCCTAAGTAGAAAGTGATATCATGCTTCAGAGAACATATTCTCAGACTGCAGAACTGTCACGGACAGAGCTGATTGTTGAACCGAGTTCTGTTAGCATCGGCCTCTGTACCCCTCTGGTGCCTAACCCAGTGCCTGGCATTTGGTTGGCATCCAAGAAATATGGAGTGAAATGGGAATCAAGTAAGTGACCATATTGTGAAGCTGATAACTCTCAGAAATGTGTCTCCAGCTGCCTACAAGATATATACCCTCTTGTTTTCAGTTGTTTCACTGGACAGCCTAGCTGGCCCAGGAGGTGGTTATTTGGAAATTTCTCGAAATGACCCTTGTTTTATTTTTCTTGAATTCCTTCCTTCTGTTTCCACTCATCTCATTTGTGGAGACCTTGACGGAAATAGAAATACTTCTGCTAAAATCATAACCCTGTAGTGTGAAGGTAAAGCTTTTTGTTCTGTAATGTCTGTTATATGAAGGAATGTCCACATAACCTTTTTCTGAGTTTTATCTTGCTGCTGACTGGTGCCTGCTCTGATGGTTTCTTTCAGGACGTAGGTGTTTCAATGGCACCAGGAAGCAAGGGCCTCAGTACATTGTGTTTGGCTCACCTTCCACTTTCCACCTGCCTCTTCCCACTTGTCAGAGAAATTTTGTATGACAGAGGTGAGTCTCTGCGGAACCTTCTGAGGGTGGGACCATCTGCTTGCTCCGGAGAAAGTCAGTTCCTTCTTTCCAGGAGACGATCTGTCAGCTGTAGGAGAAACGTTAGCTTCTTTTTTTTTTAAATCTTTTAACATCTTTATTGGAGTATAATTGCTTTACAATGGTGTGTTAGTTTCTGCTTTATAATAAAGTGAATCAGCTATACGTATACATATATCCCCATATCTCCTCCCTCTTACGTCTCCCTCCACCCTCCCTATCCCACCCCTCTAGGTGGTCACAAAGCACCGAGCTGATCTCCCTGTGCTATGCGGCCGCTTCCCACTGGCTATCTATTTTACATTTGGTAGCGTATATATGTCCATGCCACTCTCTCACTTCGTCCCAGCTTACCCTTCCCCCTCCCCATGTCCTCAAGTCCATTCTCTACGTCTGCATCTTTACTTCTGTCCTACCCCTAGCTTCCGCTTCCCATCGAGTAATCTATTGGAAAGGACATTTAGAGCATCCCTCCAAGACAAAGCAGCACACGCACAGGTGACACCGGCAATAAAGACAATTTAGGGAACACAGTGAACGAACCTGACACACCTTTGGCAACATTCAGATAAGGACTTTGATGGCAAGTGGGAAAAAAAAGATGTTAGATTGTCCTGCTAAGAAATCCCAGCAGAAGAGTGCTCGTTGGCTGTTGGGATTCTTTGCGATTGAGACTGATGGAATTAAACACTTCAGTCTGTTTAAACAGACATGGATAAATGAACACTGTTGTATCCTGAACTCAAGTGCAAGGTAATTCAAGTGGCCTATAAAATACTAGCATGCTGCTGTAGTTTTTTTTTTAGCTTTACTTTTTTAAGAAAAAGGCAAGTTGACTGTATAAGCATCTCTATCTCAAATAAATATTGGTATGGGATGTTTGGCTCATGTAAGTTATCAGAAGCTGAAATGAAGATGGATACACGTCAAACTGGTAGAACAGTGAGCACCCTTTATAAAGTCCCTCCTGCCATAGTGTCACAGAAAACAAATGCATTTTATAAGTGCAGTGTCTTCCATCTTTCTTTGCGTGTTTCTACATGTATTATTTCTGCCGCTTTTGTTTGGGATTGCTTTACGTTCCTTATGTAAAATAAATTTGAGTGTTGAATTGCCTAGGGCATAAACTTAGTGAAAGTTCTAGGAAGGTGCTAGTAAAAGTAATGTATTAATAGTAATACATTAATTTCTTGAAGACAGGAAATATATGGCCAAAGGCTTGGCAAGTTTTCAATCTACGAGTGTCCTACATTGAAATTGAAATTCAGTTTTTTTGATATTAGACACGTTCTTAAAATTGTATACACATGTATGGAGTGCACATGACTCAAAACGTTTTATTAGAACTTATATCATTGAAATTGAGTCGTCTGCCTCACACAGTCATATATGTTTAGGTGTAAAATGGAAGGATAACTAATCTTTTCTACGATTTTTTTTTTTTTTGTGGTACGCGGGCCTCTCACTGTTGTGGCCTCTCCCGTTGCGGAGCACAGGCTCCGGACGCGCAGGCTCAGTGGCCATGGCTCACGGGCCCAGCCGCTCCGCGGCACGTGGAATCTTCCCGGACCGGGGCACGAACCCGTGTCCCCTGCATCGGCAGGCAGACTCTCAACCACTGCGCCACCAGGGAAGCCCTCTAAGATATTTTATTCCATCTGCCTGGAATTTTGCTCCCTCCCTCCTCCCAACTTGTTTTGCACATGACTGTTTTTTTTTTCTCATTAATGCCACTCTTTCCCACCATTTGCAAAGTAGTTCAACTTATCACCATATTCTTTTCCCAGCATCCTGGTTAGCACAGAGATTCTTAATAAATATTTGTCAAATATTGCTTCCTAATAAATATTTATCCAAAGGATGAATGTGAATGAAGTTCTCAATGACTTAACTTTTTTTTTATAATAATGAGGCATCTTTGAACCATTATTTACTTCACGTACCACCTGACGTCAAACTGATAAACAAAACCAAGATCATACAGCATGACTTGTTCCATTAGTTATTGTTAACTGTTAAATTATTCAGTAATTCTGAAAAATGAGAAAGAGGTTGAAAACATTATCCTTGCATTCAAGCATCTCGCTTGGCTAGAATGTTCCAAGAGATTTGATTACTTTCCCTATAAGGTTGCATTAAATATCTTTGTCAATGTTTCAGTTCATCGAGATTCTTCATAAAATTTCAGAAAGGAACCAGTCCATCTGTTCCTAGAGCACTGTCATTCCTTGGCAATTTTAGTGGATTTTCCTCTTGGCTGCTTTATCGTTGTTTTGGAAAACTTGTTTTTCTTCTGAGTCCTGGCAGTGTGAATGGAGAAAACCAACGTCTTCCTTCCATTGTTAGTGATTTCTCCTTTGTTTCCGAAAGATAAATCGAGCCTTCTATGATGGTTTATAAATTTTTGATGATGTTACCTAACACTTTATTGGTATAAATAGGATTTTGATTGAGCAGGAGTTGTAAGTGCTTTACTTAAACATATCCATTATTGGACCCCATGAAGAGTTTAAGCCCATGGGATATTTGTCTTTCTCTGTCTGAGTTACTAGGTCCATCCATGTTGCCACAAATGGCATCATGTAGTTGTTTTTTTTAAAAAATTTTATGGCTGAGTCATATTCCATTGTATGTTTATACCACATGTCAGTCATTTTTTAAAAAAATTTATTTTAGGCTGCATTGGGTCTTTGTTGCTGTGTGCAGGCTTTCTCTAGTTGTGGCAAGTGGGGGCTACTCTTCGTTGCTGTGTGCAGGCTTCTCATTGCATTGGCTTCTCTTGTTGTGGAGCACGGGCTTCAGTAGTTGTGGTACGTGGGCTCAGTAGTTGTGGCTTGCAGGCTCTAGAGCTCAGGCTCAGTAGTTGTGGCGCATGGGCTTAGTTGCTCCGTGGCATGTGGGATCTTCCCGGACGAGGGCTTGAACCTCTGTCCCCTGCATTGGTAGGCGGATTCTTAACCACTGTGCCACCAGGGAAGCCCCCCCACCCCCGCCTTTATTTTTGTTTAAAATGGAAAGTTCATTTGCTCAGTACACCAAATAGAATGCAAGTACTGTCATGATAAATATACAGAAATATGCAAATCAACATAAAATAGTAATTTAGTTTAAATGAAGGGAAATCTCTTTAAATGTTATGACAACGTACTCCTAAAAATCTTTCTTTCAGTTAATTATACATTTCAATAAAATAAACGGTAATGAATTAAGTGGAAGTTAGCTTGTGAATTTTTCTCAAAAATAAAAATCCAACCCTATTTATCCATGTCAGTTAAACACTCTAACTAAAATTTCCAAGTAAGTGCAAAAGTAGATGGAGTTAGCTATCTTTTTTGCTTGAACAGTTCCAAGGAAAATGGTTCCTACAAATACAGCAGGCAAACTGTTACGACCGACCGATCTAGAACATAGTGTTGAACTAATTTCGGTCTGAAGTTGTGCTAAATGCTCATCATTAGTATGGCACAGTTTGGTCCATGGTATGGTTTAATGCCAAGACAGATCCCAATTTGTTACAGAAACACATAGATTACTGTTGCTTTTTTTGGTTTTATTTTATGTGTGTGTGTGTGTGTGTGTGTATATATATTTTTTTTTCTTTAAGTCAGGTATACTTCCACATACAAAGGCAGGTTTTCCCAGGAGGAATTTACAGAAAGTAGTCTGGGGTGCTGTGGATCACATGAGGCTCTCCATGATGAGGTGCTGGGTCAAACTAAAGGAAGGAACATTTCAAAGTGTCATCTGATTCCACGATAGCAGCCTGGTTCCCACAAGGATAACAGTAATTGGATGCGCTGAAAATGGTAACCACGTCCCGATTGTGACACCAGTTGTATCCCTCCGTTACAAGGTGGTGAGCACAAGAAACCAGTGTGAGACCACTGGCATGGTTAAATGTTTCAGAAATATCTTGTCCAAATGTGTAGCCAGCCCCGAGTGGTGAAATGCCCCACCCACCATGGTCATCTGGATCTGACCATTACAGATCACACATTGGGCCCTCATGTGGAACTTCTTGTAAACCATCCAGGGCTCTTACATGATCCAGTGTATCTATGGATGGGGAGAGGCCACCATGGAGGCAGAATATCTGTCCATCTACTAAAGCTGTAAGTGGCAGATAAACAGATCTGTAAAATATTTCCAAACATCGGCATTTCCATACTTTCGCAGACATTCATCATAAAAGCCATATACTTGGGTAACTTGTCGGCTTTCGTGGTTTCCTCTCAATATTGTAGTATGTTCTGGATAACACACGTTTAATGCCACAAGAAGAGTCACAGTCTCCACAGAATAATAACCTCTGTCTCCATAGTCACCCATGAATAGATAGTTTGTATCTGGTGATTTCCCACCAATTTTAAAGAGTTCCACAAGGTCATGGAATTGACCATGCACATCTCGACAGATGGTAACAGGACAATGGACCTCTTGCACGTTTGATTCTTTTGTTAAAATTTCCTTAGCCTTTTCGCACAGCGTCTGCACCTGGTTCTTGCTAAGTACTTTACACTTGTTCAGGTGCTCGACCCACTGGTCCAGCTCCTTGGTGAACGCCTTGTCGTCCATGGTGGCCCGAGTCCCTCCCCTGCTGCCCCTGCCCTGGGCACCGGTCCCCTCGCCCAGTGCCACCGCCGCCGCCAGCTCCCACATATCAGTCATATGTGGAATCTAATTTTTTAAAAAATGATATAAATGAACTTATTTACAAAATAGAAACAGAGTCACAGATTTCTAAAACAAACTTACAGTTACCAAAGGGGAAACATGGTGGGCAGGGATAAATTAGGAGCTTGGGAGTAACATACACACACTACTAAATGTGAAATAGATAACTAAAAAGGACCTACTGTATAGCACAGGGAGCTCTACCCAATATTCTGTAATAACCTATATGGGAAAAGAATCTGAAAAAGAATGAATATATGCATAACTAAATCACTTTCCTGTATGCCTGAAACGAACACAACATTGTAAATCAACTATAGTCCAATAAAATTTAAAAAAATATGTTAATGAAAAAAAAAAAGAGTTTAAGCCCCTAGGTTTAAAGAGAGAAGCCAGCTTCCTTTCAGAAAGATACCCCAAACAGAACTAGTTTGTCATCATTTAACTTTACATCCCCACATAGCAGTAATTCTCAACCTTGTGTAGGCATTGGAAACATCTAGGGAACTTTGAAAACATACCGATCTCAGGCTCTGTCCTAGACCACCTCATCTTCACCTGTAGGGTGGGTTCAGGTGTGAGCATTTACAAAGCTTGCCAGATGATTCTAGGGCACGTCTAGGGATGAGAACTGAGGGCCCATGACACTGGTTCTCAAAGTATGGTCTCTGGACCAGCAGCATCGCATCATCTGGGAACTTGTCAGAGATGCAAATACTTGGGCCCAGCTCGGACTCACTGAATCAGCAGTTCTGGAGGTGGGGCTCAGAAGCCGCATTTCAACAAGCTCTCCAGATGATTATCACCCACGTTAACATTTCAGAACGATTGGCCTTTAGGTTCCTACCTCCAGCCAAATACTTACGTTTGTATGTCTCTGCCGAGAGTTCCCAGGCAATCACGCTTGGGAATTGCTACTTTCCATGGAGGGAAAAACATGCAACATCACTGCTTGAAACAAGGGATTGTTGCTCGAGTTTCCCTAACTTGGCCATGTTCGCCTGCTTTCCAGACCACTTCTCTGGGAGCTTTCCACCCTTGCCTACTTTCTAGAAATGTTTCTGTGAGCTTCTGACTTTCTCCTCGCTCCCAAAGTCATCTTGCATGTTTTGAGCTTCTGGGCTGCTTGTTCTGGCCACCTTTCCTGGAGTTTGCTGGTTTCTAGCCACCTAGCTGTGTGTGTCTGTGTGTCCATCTACTTGGCTCTGACGCATATGAGCCCCTCCCAGCTCTTCTGCATTGCAAGCCTGTCCGCAACTTCCCTGGTTGTACTTCCTGTCTCCGTGACCTGCCGCTATCCAGGCTCTGGGTGCAAGTTTAATCTTTTCATGTTTTGGGAGAGGGAAGTGAAACAAAGACTTCAGAATTGAAGCAGCTAGCTTTCATCTCTCCAGAATGAGATTTTTGTTGAGTGATTTTATGACTGTGATTAAAGAGTTACGTATTTGTAGAACGTCTGGATCGATTGCATTCAAATATACCCAAACTCTTTTCAGAGTTCAGTGATGGATGCAGCTGAAACCTGGTGATTTTCCATCAGTGCCCTCCCTCCTTTGATGTGGGGATTGAGAGATGACTGACTGCCCTGACCTCTTTTGTGACCATTTGAACTTTATCGACTTGGGAACTTCTCTTCTACCTTGTCCATTGTTTGCTGGGATTGTGGGATTTATCTTTCCAGACCCCCTAGTCCTTCCCTTTTCATTTTACGAGAATACATTTCCATTATTCTGAAGTTTATGTCAGTGTTTTTATGTGACTGTATTTTTTGTTGCATGTACATTATCTTCCTAGTTACCGCTCAAGTCCGAAACCTGGGCGATTTCTGAGGTAGCTTTCAGGTGAGTGAAAAGAGAAATGGCTTCTATTTTGACTTCTTCATATCCATTCGTAAATTTTACTAACCGCCCACCTTTATTCTCTGTTATTCTGTAACAGCCGACCTATTATTCTCACAAATCAACTTCCCTTCCACAAGCCAGCAACCTCCAGCCTGCCTGGTCTCTTCACTGTCTATTTTTCTTTGCTAATCCAAGAGCCTCCTTTCCTGCTCATTCTGTTTTCCTATTCACCCTCCTCCAAACAATCCTCTGAAGTTATATTAGATAAATCCTTTTGAAATGTTTCTTTTAGCTGAATTTCCAAATTAATTTGTTTGATGTCTTGCCCTCGTGACCTATTAGATGAAGTTCAACTCTGCAGTATGGCATTTAAGGTCTCTTATGACCTGGTCAGGTATACTTTCCCAGCCGTAACTCTTTAATTTGTAATTTTTATACAATTTTAAGGTTATTTTCTATTTACAGTTATCACAAAATATTGGCTGTATTGCCCGTGTTGTACAATACATCCTTGAGCCCATCTTACACCCAGTGGTTTGTGCCTCCCCTCCCCCACCCCTATATTGCCCCTCCCCCATCTCCCCACTGGTAACCACTAGTTTGTTCTCCTTATCTGTGAATCTGCTTCTTTTTTTGTTATATTCACTATTTTGTGGACTTTTTTAGATTCAACATATAAGTGATATCATACAGTATTTGTCTTTCTCTGTCTGACTTACTTCACTTAGCATAATGCCTTCCAAGTCCATCCATGTTGCTGCAAATGGCAACATTTCATTCTTTTTTATGGCTGAGTCATATTCCATCACTATATATATATATATATATATATATATATAGAGAGAGAGAGAGAGAGAGAGAGAGAGAGAGAGAGACACACACACACACACACACACACACACACACACACACACACACACACACACATATACATCTTCTTTATCCAGTCTTCTGTTGATGGACATTTAGGTTGTTTCCATGTCTTGGCAATTGTAAATAGTGCTGCTATGAACATTGAGGTGAATGTATCTTCTTGAATTAGTGTTTTTGGTTTTTTCAGATACATACCCAGAAGTGGGATTGCTGAGTCATATGGTGGCTCTATTTTTAGTTTTTTGAGAAACCTCCATTCAGTTCTCCATAGTATCTCAGTCTTAACTCTCAATCCTCCACCTCATGTATATAGTTGTATGCTTCAGGCTGCCTTATATGTAATTCCTCAAATCATGTTATCTCTTATCACGTTTCTGTCTCTGTGTGGCCTCTGTGGTTTCCTCGTCTTGGTATGCCCTTACTTACTTTTCTGCCTGGCAGACATCTAAGCATTGCTCAGGGTGGCTCAAGTTTCCCTCCCACAGCTCCCCGGGAAGTTTTACACACCACTTCCTCTGCTTCCAACAGTATCTTACGTGTACTTACTACACATAGCGTAAGACTTTGCCGCCATGCTGGTCTCTTCATGAGCTGGTTGAGAAGAACTGACTTCTTGCAGGACCAACAGGAGAAACATTCATCCCCCAGATAAGTGGAGAATTGGGAACACCAGACGATGCTGTTGGAACAAATGGAAAGCATGTGGGTCCCAGGGTGGGTGAACTGGGTGATGGAGGCCCAGTGGTATGAGAGTGATGTGCAGACTATTTCTATAATCTGGACAGATTCAGGAAAAATGAGGGTTTGGGAAGAAAGTTCAAAAACCAGATTATAGCTCAGAAACCAAAGTGAGAGAGAGGAAGAGTTAGCGTGACTGTTATCCTTTCTTGCTTAGCCAGTCACTCACTACAAAACTTAGTGATACAAAAAAACCATTTTATCACGCTGACAGATTCTGTGAGTCAAGAATTCAGACAGGACATAACACACTTGTTGGAGAGACGTGTGTAGATGAGCGTCTGTGACATAAAGCAGCAGAGGAAAATGCTGTTGTATAGGGACATGACGCTTTGGGGGGAAGGCACCTGCTCTAATTCCTAAAACAGAAAATAGGATGGAGAAGATGATGGCAGAGATACCTTTGGGGTTGGGCTCTGGGGGAGACGTCTCATAGCCAGGCGCAAGTTCAAGGGCTGGGTGAGGAAACAAAATGGGTAAACGTGTTTAGATAGTGGTGAATAATTTGTGATGGTTGGAATGAAAGGTGTGTGGCAAGATACACATTGTAGAGAAGCTTTGGGACATAAACTAAAGAGCTTAATGTTATTTATTATTATATACAGCAGAGGATCATTGACTTTGTTGTTTTCTCTTTAGCAGAGCTCACTTTCTAGAACCCAACCAGACTTTGATACTAGCATATACTAGAAATGTCTGAAGAAGGAATAGGTGAGTCAAGTAGGTGGGTGTAGGGGTTTGTGTCGCCAGATCTCTAACAAGTAAGATGCTTTCAGGTTCTGTCGCGATTATAGACTAAATTGTCAAAGAGATAAAGAGTATCGTTGCCCTTGGCTCACCAGGGATCTTTCAGAATAGGTACTTAGTTGGTTGTGACAGGGAAGGAAGGTCTGTGAGGGCTGCCGTATTTACAGTGGCTAGAATAATGTCTAGTATATTTATAAAAATCAGAATAACAAATGGCTAGAATAATGTCTAGTATATTTATAAAAATCAGAATAACAAATGAAAATGAGAATTTTTGTACGCGTCTCAATCAGTCTATGGACCCATTTTCCTTTAACCTCTTCAAAAACAAGGTATTCGTGGTGGAACTTCGTGGTTTTCAGAAGTTTGGGTTTGGTGCTTGATTTCTACAAGTTATTTGAATACTTTTTGTTAACGGTTGATTATTAGGTAAAAAAGTTGTTCCCAAGAGGAAGCTTAAATTAGGTAGAATTATACTATGCGGGAACAGAAAATGTTTCCAGAGAGCTTTGACCCACTTCTGGTGCTTTATTACAGATGAATAAGTTGAGGTCTAGAGAAGTTAAGTGACTTTAACCACAGTCATCTAACTGGTAAATGTTGAAGCCAAGAATAGGAGTTGACTTCTAATTGACGATTGGTATTATTTCCATTGTGTAAAGCTGCACGCCACTTTGGTTTTCAAGTCAAATCTTAGCTTGAACTGTAGGAGAAAAAAAATCTCCATCTGGCTCTGCTAAATTCCCAGAGGAAAATTTAAATCCTAGGGTGGCAGAACTCAGGAACGGAGAGGAAATTAACATTGTCTTTAGTTAAATAAGTGAGTGTTTAGAAAAGACACATGCGGACACGTGTACATTTTTCTTGCGTGTTTGTTTTCAAGAATTAAATTCAGGTAGACTGGACACTGCCTAAGGTAGAAGGCTTGGAGATTTATACAATTACAAGAATGTTCTGTAGAAAAGCCCCAAGAGATTGTTCCTTACGACCTGTATTTTCAGGTTGAAAGAAGAAGATCCTCAGAGAGATTAAGTGACATGTCCAAGGTCACAGAACAATGAGTGACTCTTTCAGAAATGGAAACCAGAACTCTTAATTTGGGAGAAGTGAATATTGCTTTTCAGGTATAAAATGTGTAGCCTTAAAGGAAATATTTGGGTTTAAAGTGGTGTATTTAAAAAATATTTTAATCGTTAAATGTCTGTTTATAATATGAAACATAACAGCTTAACACATCCCACAAACATGACGTCCACGAACAGGAAGAGCCTCATCACCAGCCATGAGATGCTCCCCATGCGCTCGGCTTCCTACATTCGGTCCCCATCCTCCATCCTCCACAGTGAACTACTCTGTGGGGCTTTCCTCTCTGTATTCTCTGTTCTTTATTCCTTGACCATTATATGCATTATTGCTAAAAATCTATTTCTTAAAAATTGTGCTTGCTTTTGAACTTGAGCAAAATGACAGCAAAGTGTTCGTATTCTTCTGCACCTTGCTTTTTCTATCCAGCGGTATGCTCTGAAGATCCGGCCACGCTGACGGACATGGTCAGTCTATTGCAGTGATGTGCAAACTCCAGCTATGCACAGTTCATTCATCTCTTCTCTCATTTTTGTGTATTTGGTTTATTTGACAGTCGCTTTTGTTTGTTTGTTTTTGCTGTCACCAACCAGGCTGCCACAGACGTTCTTAGGCATGTCTCGTGATAAATATCTGGGAAAGGCTGGGCTGGGCAGTGTCCCACCTTTTCAAGATGATGCCCAGCTGTTTTGTAAAGTGGCTGTGCCACTTGGGACTCCCACCAGTGGCATCTCAGAGTCCCCAGTGTTCTAAGTCCTTGCCAACACTTAGTGTCACCAGCCTTCTTAATTTTTGCCAATCTGGTGGGTGGATATTAGCATTCAAAGGGGGTTTTTATTGTGATTTGGGGTCTAATATTTTTCTGTTAGAAATAAATGGACAATATTGCAAGGGGATGTCAGAATAAGACATTTTATAAATACTCACTTTAGGCAAAATGACTAAGAAAAACAACACAGTCACATGAAGAAAGTATAAAATGCGAGAAGAGAGATATTTTCGCACGTTTAGCGTGATGGGTGTTAATATATTCAGCAATCACACTTTCATGTTCGTTAATATTTAATGATAATCTTGAATTAATTAAGTGAAGTTCAATTTATTCATAGTTATTCATTTTATCCTGATGTTTTAACTCATCCTGGAAGAGAATATAGTAAGGTGGGATTTATATATATATATATATACACACACACACATTAACATTTATATATATGTAAATGACTCAGGATGAAATCATATACTGACCTGAATAGATTACATTGCAAGGTTTACAGAAGTAATAACACTGTAACTCTTTGGGCTGTTTTGAGATTTTCACCGTTTAATTTTTTTAAAACCCTCTTAGATCCTTGGTTGAAAAGTGTCCTTATTATGTGACATTTGATGACCCCAGTGATGTGACCCAGGTTCTCTTGGTTCATGTTATAGACTGTTTTCTACCCCAGTGGGATCTGATCAGGTAGCACCAACTTCCTGTTTTAATGTGATGGTAAAATTATGGAATCCCTGGTACCCAGTTCTACCCTCCACTGATCAAGTAAGAGCACTTTTTGCTATAATAACTTGTTACCAAAGGTAGATGATCAAACTCAGAGAAGTGGAACATCTTTTGATAAAGATCCAATAAATGCCCAAAGTTAAATGAGTTTTAATAAATGTCTCCCTCTATGAGCACAGATCTGCACAGTTTATATTCCTGTTTGACAGAAAAGGTCCTCTTTGTATTCTGAAGTTATTTTGTAATAAGACATGGAGCATGGACACAATGGGGTCACTTCAGGTGTTACGATCGCCTTAAGGATTTGGGATGGTTACCTAGCAAGAATCAGAAGGGGCAGAGTTAGGAGACCAAGTTTATTTTAGGATCCACTCGGAGCTCAGCGTTTAACCTGGGACCATCCTAGAGTTTCTAAAGCAATGGACCCAAGCAGCAGATGGTTTTTCTATCTGAAGTTGGATTGAACAGGCATAGGCATGCTGGATTCCCACCCACCCCTCCTACTCTCTTTTTTTTTTTTTTTTTTTTTTTTTTTGTGGTACGCGGGCCTCTCGGTGTTGTGGCCTCTCCCGTTGCGGAGCACAGGCTCCGGACGCGCAGGCTCAGCAGCCATGGCTCACGGGCCCAGCCGCTCCGCGGCATGTGGGATCCTCCCGGACCGGGGCACGAACCCGTGTCCCCTGCATCGGCAGGTGGACTCGCAGCCACCGCGCCACCAGGGGAGCCCCCCTCCTACTCTCTTTAGGTTGGGTCTCACCCTTTGATGGCAGCAAGGGACATGATCCAAATTTCAAGATGTGAAAATTGCCAGAAGCCATCCAACTGACCAAAGCCTCTGAAAGAATAAACTCTCCTAATCCTAGCTGCCTTCATTGCATCTTGAGGCCTAGCAGAAAAGCTGGGGTGATGTGGATTCCCAGACACCTATCTTACTTATGTTGGCAGGTCTGCAGGATTCCAGAAGGTTCGGATTTGACAAGTTGAGTATAGCCAAGGGTGTCCCTTGGGGTTCTGTCCTTTGTTGATTGCATAACTCCCTTCCCAACTCCACCACCAACCTTCACCCAAGGTGGACCTCACCCATCTGCTTGTTGCTCTGTTCCCATTTTTTCTTTGCTTCCTCTGCATGTGGCCTGGCTCCATATGGTATCCCGAGCCTGGGAAAGCCGTCTCTGCTCCATTTGCTTAATTAGTCTCCAACTGTGTCTATGGCTCACCTTGTTCTTATGTTTACAAGATTATAAGAACCCTGAAACTTTCCCTTCCTAGTTTTCCTGCATCTTCAGGTATAACACCAAACTACAATTTCCCAAATCCACTACATCAAGGCATTCTGTTTCCACTAACTCAAAAATCTGTAATGATAGTTCTACAATCTATAATATAAACATTAATCATCTCATAATCCTTTCTCAACAAACGATCTTCTTAACCAAATACATTTTGTATACTTGTCATTTAATCTAATATCTTTCCTTTCTCATTGTATTTCCCTTCTGATTACTGCTACTCGGTATTCTTGAAAGTACCCAATCACATTTTGTTGGTTTTGCATGATTTCAGATCTAATTGAGGAGATAATGCATATGTAAAGGAAAACATAGCAATTTATTAATACCTAGAAAATTTACTGAGATCTTATTTTGTCCTAGGAAGATGATAGTTTGCCATGTGTGTGATGTGTATTATCATTTAATTCTTACAGTGAGTTACTGGTGCAGTAACGTTATTATCCCCACCTTATAGATATGGAAACTGAGCCATGTAATGGTCCATGATCACACAGGAAGTAGCTTGTGGAACCAGTAGAGAGAGGGTGCAAATAGGAGATATCTGTCCACGTCCCAACATTCTTCATCTCTGGTCTCTACTTCTTTATCAATATGATACATGTTTCATCCTCTTTAAACCTTTTCTGAACAAGACAGGTCTTTTAATTTTTAAAACCTTTTTTTATTGAACTATAGTTGATTTACAATACTGTATTAGTTGCAGATGTACAGAGAAGTGGTTCAGTTTTATATATATATAATCTTTTTCAGATTCTTTTCCATGATAGGTTATTATAAGATACTGAATGTAGTTCCTGTGCTATACAGTAGGTCCTTGTTTTTATCTATTGTATACGTAGTGGTGTGTATCTGTTAATCCCCTACCCCTAATTTATCCCTCCCCTTTTCCCCTTAAGATGGGTCTTTTAAATAAATAAATCTGTTCCTTGGTCTGAGAGAATGGCAGAAAGTAGTATAAGAATTCAAAAGCAGAAGCAGTCACAGCCAGCACTTATATGTAAAAAGAGGCTTTCTGGACTCTAGCTCAAAGGCATGTGTAGGACAGGACTTTCAAATGCCTTATCAAGACCACTTGGGGCGAGACTTTGAAGTGGAAGACGTCTTCTCCCACAGTGGCCTCAAATCTGGCCATCCTGTTGTCCTACTTGTATTGGGGGTGTGGAGATGGAGTTAGGGTAATTGGGGGACCACAAAGGATCAGCAGTTTGTGTGCACGTAGAGTGTCAGTTGTGTTGTCACATGACCAACACGACCGTCATCCAGGCACCCTGCTCCTCTGAGAACCTGGATCTTATCTATGCTTCATCGGCTTCTGGGTGCTGTGATTTCCTTTTGCTATTACGTTTCCCTGGAAGTGAATATGATCTTATCCATTCTGCAGGAAAAATGCTGGGAATGCAGGATAAATGACTGATTTTATCCTTGAAATTACAAAGGTCCCTCTATCCCAGTGACTGTGATCACTTTTTCTTATCTTTATATCAAGTGTACATGAATTGAAATTTATATTTTAAAAAGTTGATAATGCTGAAACCGGGAAGATGGCATAACCAGCAGAAACAGAAGAGATGAATTCTAGCCAATGTGTGTTAATCTTTTACACTTTCTCTAAACTGGAATGAGGAACTTGGGGTCCTGAGATAGGGGATGCAGCATGTTATCAACTCAGTTGTTTATCTGGAGTGATGTAAAATTAGAAAGGAGGAAAAGTTTGCCTAGGTTCCCTCCCCATCTGCAAGGATCCTACTGCATCCTTTTAAGACTCTCCACCAACCTTCACCGAGTGCCTCGTAAATACATGTGGCTTCAAATTCTCTGCCCTTTGCTTCCGCAGGCAGCCATAAGATCTTCTCTGACCATCTCCACTGACGTATTGTCCCCTGCCCTCAGGGTCCCTGCAGTGTGTCACCTTCCCAGGACATCTGTAAATATTGCTCTGGAACAGGCAACCTTTAAAGCATCTTCTGAACCGACAGAGTTGAAGCAGCTTTTCCATGAAGAGTTTCTGTATTAGAAGCTCATTCAGGAAGCACTGAGTTCTCATCCAGAACAAACAGCGGTGTGAATGAGCACATCTGCCCTGTTTTCTAGCAAATTCTGTTGAGAAGATATGAATTCGGAAAAATTTCTCTTAGATTGTTTGTGATGTGAGCGAAGTTGAATCATTTTATTACACTTTGTTGTACAAGGCTGAGGGTTCCAACCTACAGTACAATCTAGGAAAACCATTCCTGTAGCTTGATGTGAAAGACCTTGCACTTAGTAGGCAAACAGATGGCCCTAGTGAATTACGAAAACAATAGCTGCCTAATTACTGTCATAGTTAAATGAATTGTGAACTACTTCTCGCCTTAATATTGATGCAAGTGTTCTGCCAGTGAACATGGCACAACTTTCATTATTCATTTTATGAAGATCTACATAAAGTTCTCCATAAAAACTCTAAGAGGACATTTTTTTATTAATCAGTTTTCCAGATGAGGAAGCAAATACCTGTAGAAGTGAATATTTACTGGTTTTGGAAGAATTGGTGGGTCACATTTAATGATAGCAAAAGAGCAATTCCATGATATTTTTTTAGGTTTGAGCTATAAAGTATACTCTGTCCTAGTAGTGTATAAAAGATCACTCTTTTACGAGTTAGATATCAATCAAAATAAATCTTGAAAGATGCATTTTGTGGGCACTAACATCACTAATCATGATGCTTAAGAAGATCAGAGCCTCTTCCAGAAACAATTAAATTTTATAATTTATGTGTATAAGTTTGTAGATGTAATTCATTCAGTCTCATTTACCAAGCATACATACACATAATTGGCTTTTGAAAATGGCTTGTAGAGTATATTCACAACTATAGGCTAGTTTTTTCTTAAATAGTGAATGTTTACTACACTTAGGAATAAACGTTTTATTCTCACTTATTATATAAATAGATAATGCTAGTATTAATATTTTTACTTAGGTGGCTCAAATTTCTTTCACATTTGGACTTTGTTATATTTAGAAAAAAGATATTTGGCTTTTATCCCCGAATTCATTTGTATATATTGTTTTATAGTTTTCTTTTTTATCTATCAAAAGATAGATATCTATCAAAAGAAAATTTATGGCTAATTTACCAGTGAAATTCTGAAACTGAGGGTTATAAATATATTTGAAGGAAAGTTAATATGTGTCTGATACATTAATTCACTTTTCAGTTATTTAAAAATATTATAAGTAAGCTCACTGAAGAAAAATTCAAAATTATAAATAAAATGATAAAATCCCAGTGATCCTATTAATATTTGTTTGATCAACTCATTGAGATTATTTTAGATGTACCTTTTTATTTACTAAAATACCATACATGTCATTTAAAAAACTTTTTATTTGAGGATATTGTGAATCCTTTTACATGCTATAAACATGGAGTTATATTACCAATTTTGATGGCTATACATGTCTGATTCAATATATATATGTATATATGCATGTGTATATATATATATATATATATATATATATATATATATATATACACACACACATAATTTAAATCCTATTTAAGCCCCTATTGAGCATTTTAGGCTAAATCCAGGTTTTCTTTTCAAATAATAAAAAAGACAGTGGTGAACATACTTGCACATTCTATGAACCACATCTCTTTTGGGGATAAAGTTCTAAACTTGCAATTGTTTTGTTAAAGGCAATATACACATTTTCAAGCCTTTTTTTTTTTTAGCTTTGCCAAATTGTTTTCCAAAGAGATCATGCCAATTAATTTTCGTTAATAGTGTGTGAATATCCTTTCCCCAATCCCTTGCTAACAGTGAGTCTTATTATTTTATATTTTTGACAGAGTGCTTGTAGTGAGCTGAATGGTGGCCCCCCAAAAGATATGTCCACGTTCTAACTCCAGAACCTGTCAATAACACCTAAAATGGCAAAAGAATGAACATGGCCTTGTAATGCAAGGATGTTACTAAGTTAACAATCTTGAGAGAAGGAGTGTATTCTATATTATCTGTCTGGGCCCTAAATGCAATCACATAAGAAAGAGGCAGAGGGAGTTTTGAGAGGGATACTGAGGAGGAGAAAATACTGGGAACACAGAGCAGAGATGCTGCCACAAGCCAAGGAGTGCTGACAACCGTTAGAATTTGGAAGAGGGAAGGAATAGATTCTCCCCTAGAAGCTCCCTGGGGAATGTGGCCCTTTCAGCACTTTGATTTCAGACTTCTGGCCTCCAGAAATGTGACGGTATACATTTCAGTTGTTTTAAGCCGTGAAGTGTGTGATGATTTGCTACAGCAGCCCCAGGAAGTTAGTCCAGTGCTGTACAGAATCCACTGTTTATGAAGAGGTATTATTACAGTTTGAAGGGAACATTTCTGAACCAAATTCTCAAACATCATCAATAACCTGGTCAAGTTGCCACTTCATCTTTAATATCTGCTTATAATTCTCTCTTATCACCTCGGTTGTCTTCAGTAGGTACCAGAGCCTTGGGTTACCTCTTTGTCTCTGTCCACAACTAAGTTCTCCTCCCTCAGAAAGAATCACCCGTGCCTGAGATGTCAGTTACTTCTCTGCACTGAGACCTAAATTCTTCTTTCTTCTTCACATGTCCCTGCTGAGGTGTGACTAGACAGTGGCTTTCTGGATAGCTTATTAGCACCTCCAAACCAGCGTACCTACTGCTAAACTCTCTGTCTTGCTCCGTGTACTGTATTGTAACTATCGTGGTGATTCATACGTTTCTCCACCCAGATGTTTAAGCCAGAATCATGCGTCTTAATGATCACCTCCATGTGGAATCGCTCACAAGGCACTCTTGATAAGCATTCTTTTTTTTTTCTTTTGCGGTACGCGGGCCTCTCACTGTTGTGGCCTCTCCCGTTGCGGAGCAACAGGCTCCGGACGCGCAGGCTCAGCGGCCATGACTCACGGGCCCAGCCGCTCCGCGGCATGTGGGATCTTCCCGGACCGGGGCACGAACCCGTGTCCCCTGCATCGGCAGGCGGACTCTCAACCACTGCGCCACCAGGGAAGCCCGATAAGCATTCTTAATATCCCTGTCCGTTCCATCTGGATTACGTGATGAGACACCACCATGTATCGTATCTGTCAGAGTTGCCATCTTCGTGCCTTGTACTGCCCCCGGCCCCAGACACCTAGTAAATATCCTAGTAAATATCCTGTATAGTGAAGCCAGAAACTTGTAACAAAAACTGGCTGTGTCACTTTGTCATTCAGCACCTCATTACAAGACAAAATATAAACTCTTAGGAATGACAAATGTGGTCTTTGCATCTCTTGTTCCTGCCATCATACCTACCTGTGTTTGGAAAACTGTGCTCTAATAATTTGAGCCAACTGCAGCTTCCCAGTTTGCATGCCACAGCTTCCAGCTTTGCTCAAGCCATTCTGTCCTTGGAATGTCTCCTTTAATTTAGATAACTACTGACTCCTTAAACCTTGATAAGAGGTCTCCTATATCTGAGAAGCTTGCTTAATTCCCCCACTTTGGTATAGCGGCATTTCCCTGTGGTCCCAGTTTGATACTGGGAGTGGTAACTTTGATAAATCTGTTTGTCTCCCCATTAAATTGTGAGGTTCTTGAGGTTAAGGGCTGTTTGTCATTCTTATCTCCAGTTCTACCAAGATGTCTACTAATTATTAGAAATTAACAAAAAATTAGCTGATATATATTAAGTACTTAATTTATGCCAGACATTGTGCTAAGGGTTCTACATAACCACATCTAATCTTACGACACCCCCAGGAAGTTCCCTTCATTTTATAGGTGAGGAGTTTGATCCACTGAGAAGTTACGCGAATTGCCTGATACACATTTAGGACAAAGTGGGCCTATATTTGAATACTGGTGGTCTGACTTCAGAGTCATTTTTCTAATATAATCCTTTCAATACCATAAATTTCCTTCTAAGCATTGCTTTAGCTGCATCCCACAAAATTTGGTATGTTGGGCTTTCATTTTCTTTCAATTCAAAATATTTAAAATGTTCCCTGACATTTCCTATTTGGCTCATAGGTTATTTAGAGGATATACTTTATATTATTAATATTTTTTGTCCTTTACTACTGATACATTAGATTTATTTTATTTATTTTTTCCTTCATTTTGCTTTTATTATAGCATGTTTGCTTAATTTACAGCAAGCAGAAAATAAGCTGGATCTTGTTTTGATCCAAACATTGATGTTTTAAAGGTTGTACACAATATTGGTTAAAAAGAACATACAAAAATACCTTTCTAGAAGCTTCTATAAGAAAGAAAATACAAAGTTTAACCCCACAACTTTCCTCTTTGCTAGAACTGCAGACTACTGCTACAGTTTTAAATAGACTTTTTGTTGTTTAAACTATACGTCCAGGAAAATCTAAAAAAATTAAAGAAACGTGCATATAAATGATTGCATAGCAGAACATGAACATTAACTGCAAACAGTAAAGAAGTGAACGTTAGAAATACTATCAAATATACAAAGGTGCTAGAATCAATCCCTTAAACACATTCCACAAACAGTATTTAAAAACCATCTTTTGTTCTTTACAGGCAAGGCCTAGATTACTAAAACCAAAATTGAAAAAAGTAATCCTCTAAAAGGAATGGTTTTCCCACAACATTTCTTACTTATTATGCCTGTAAGCAAGCAATCTAAAATTTTTAAAGGTGCCAGCTTTTATTCTGAAATGAGATTGGACACGTCAAGTCACTTTTTATTGCCCCCAAATGATCTCGTAGAGAGATGTTAGAAATTATAAAGAGTTAGGGTATTATTTTCATCAGGTTCTACATTGATAATCAAAAACTCAAGAGATGTGACTTTCTTAAAATTAATTTTTTCCAGAATTATTTTAAATCTCATGGCACCACAGAATCACTTAGAATGGGAGCGGTGTCTTTTAACTTGCCTCACATTAAATAAACTGAGGTGTGAAGAACAAGCCTCCTTCATAAACATATGGGCAAATTTTGATACAAATGCACACACCAAGTGCTTTAAAAAAATTTTTTTTGCGATACGCGGGCCTCTCACTGTTGTGGCCTCGTCCGTTGCGGAGCACAGGCTCCGGACGCGCAGGCTCAGCGGCCATGGCTCACGGGCCCAGCCGCTCCGCGGCATGTGGGACCTTCCCGGACCGGGGCACGAACCTGTGTCCTCTGCATCGGCAGGTGGACTCCCAACCACTGCGCCACCAGGGAAGCCCCAGACTGTGATCTTGACTGAGATTTGGATCTAGGTGGTTCTTTTTTCCTTGATTCCTTTTCATGTCTTGAGCCAGACGTATAATGTGTTTTGGAAGTGTTTTAGCAGTGCCTCTAGTTTTGGTGTGAGATGCAGACCTAGAACGTGATTTAGCCTTCATTTCTTTCTTGGGCCGGGACTTGGACCGTGATCTTGAATTGGATTTGGATCTTGAAAAAGATCGATTTCGGTGTTTGAATCTATCATTGTCGGAATGGCTTCTGCTACGCCGTGCTCTTCCAGTCAGTCTACTGTTTCTAGGACTATAAGATCTTCTATAGTTGTAATCAAAGGAAGGACTTCTTGATCTCCTTCTTCCAGTAACTGCGGCTTCTAGAACGTCTGTATCTGTCATAATCATCATAGAGTGAAGAGCTATACACATTCCTCCCTTCCTTGGCTTTCATCTGATTTGGAGTCTTTTGATCCCCCTGTGCAAATGTATTTCACTTTGGAGGCCACAAATCCATTTTCTGTCCAAATTATGTAAAACATCTTCTGCATCACGAACATCCTCAAACTGAACATATGCAAATCCTCTTGGACGGCGAGTGTAGGAATCAAGTGGAACATACACATCAACTATAGGACCATAACGACCGAATTCGTGTCGCAAATCTTCAGACCTTGTATCGTCCGCAAGTTCCTCACAAAGAGAGACGTGTTGGGGGGATGCAAGTACGGGGACATGACGGTGGCGTGTGTCTCAGCAGGGACACTAAGGGACTCATCAAACCATCTGCACCTCCAGCGCCGGATCCTCAAGACACAGCCAGAGAGCTCCACTATGACCTATTTTATTTACTTTCTATGGAAGTGTAATTAATTTACAATGTTATGTTAGTTTCAAGCATACAGCAAAGTGATTCCATTATACAGATGAATACATATGTATTCTTTTCCATTATAGGTTATTACAAGGTATTGAGTATAGTTCCCTGTTATATACAGTAGGTCCTACTTAATATAATTTTTATTGTTTCAAAATTTTAAGTTTTCTTAATAAGCCAGCACATAGTATATGTTGGTGAATGTTTCATGTGAAATTGAAGAGATTATGTGTTCTGCTGTTGTCCAGAGGGGTGTTCTGTAAATGTAAACAGAAATTATGTCAAATAAGTTGATTGCATTGTTTAGGTCTTCTGTGATCTTACTAATGTACTCTGTACTTGTTCTGTCCCTTCGAGAAGAATGGTGAAGTCTTCAACTATAGTTGTGGATTTGTCTGTTTCTCTTTTCAGTTTTTGCTTCATGTATCTTGAGGTTCTATTGTAAGGTGCATATGCATTTAGGATTGTTGTGTCTTTTTGGAGAATTAACCCCTTTATCATGCCACGATGTCCCTCTTTATGACTAATAATATTCCTTTTTCTGAAGTCTTTATCTGTTATTAATACAGCAACTTCAGCTTTCTTTTGGTTAGTGTTTACGTAGTTCATTTTTTTATCCTTTTTAAACTATCTGTATCTTTGAACTGTGTTTCTTGCAGACAGCATATATTTGGTTCTTATTTTTTATTTTTTACTATCTCTCTTTTAAGCTGCTTTCTATTTGTTCCATCTGTGGTTTCTTCTTTTTTCTTTTATTATATTCTCTAATAAACAGCATATTTTATAATTTCATTTTACCTGTTATATTAGCTTCTTTACTCATTTGTGTTAATGTTTTAGTGTTTGCCCTATGATTTGCAATACACTACATCTTTAATTAATTAGAGCCACCCATCAGATGTCATTTTATCACTTCACACATGTTATGTAAGGTCTTTCAAGGCTCTTACAACAATATATTCTCTATTCCTCTCTTCCATCTTTTGTGCTTTTTTTCCCATAAATTTTACTTTTGCATATGCTTTAAGCATACAATATGTTGCTACTATATTTTACTTTAGACAGTTTTATTTTCAATCAATTAAAAATAAGAAAAAAAGAATTTTATGTTATATTCACTGATTCCATTTTCAACACCATTTCTTTGTGTCAATCCAGATTTGTTTCCTCTCATATTCCTTCTGCCCGAAGAACTTCCCTTACCACTGTTTGTAGGGAAGGTCTGCTGGCAATGAATTATCTCAGTTTTTCTTTTTCTGAGAGTGTCTTTACTTCTTCATTTTTGAAAAATATTTTCACTGGGTGTAGAGTTTTGGGTTGACTTTTTTTTTCTCCTTCAGCACTGCATTGTCTTCTAGCTACAATAAGTCCACTGTAATTTTAATCTTTGCTCCTCTGCATAGAATGTGCCTTTTTCTATAACTGCTGTCAAGATTTCCTTTTTTTTTCTAAACTGGAATTTGTTTTCTTTTTATCCTTCCTGTGTTCTCTGAATTTCTTGGATCTGTGTTTGCTTAGTGTCTGGGTTTTCTGTGTATGTGTGAATATTCTTTTTTTAAAATTTAATTTAATTTTTATTCTATATTGGAGTATAGTTGATTTACAATGTTGAGTTGGTTTCAGGTATACAGCAAAGTGATTCAGTTATAAATATACATATATCCATTCTTTTTCAGTTTCTTTCCCCATATAGGTTATTACAGAATATTGAGTAGAGTTCCCTGTGCTATATGTCCTTATTGTTTATCGATTTTATATATAGTAGTGTGTATATGTTAACCCCAAACTCCTAATTTATCCCTCCTTCACCCCCCACACTTCCCCTTTGGTAACCATAAGTTTGTTTTCCAAGTCTGTGAGTCTTTTTCTGTTTTTGTAAATAGGTTCATTTGTATCTTTTTTTTTTTTTAGATTCTACATATAAGTGATATCATATGATATTTGTCCTTCTCTGTCTGACTTACTTCACTTAGTATGATAATCTTTAAGTCCATCCATGTTGCTGCAAATGGCATTATTTCATTCATTTTTATAGCTAATATTCCTTAGTGTCCATTTTTAATTTTGGAAAATTCTTGGCCATTATTTCCTCAAATATTAGTTCTGCCCTGGGAACTATTATTTCCTTCTGGGATTCTCCTTCTGGGATTCCAATTACATAGTGTATTAAACCATTTGATATTGTCTCACCACTCCTGGATACCCTGTTACGTCCCTCACGCACATGTGTGTACACACACACACACACACACACACACACACACACACACACACACACAAACTCGTCTTTATTTCTGTATTCTGGTTTGAGAATTTCCTATTGATGTATCTTCAAGTTCCTTGATTTTTTCTTCAACTATGTTGAGTGAATCTGTTGACGCCATTCCTCACCTATTTTACTGTGGATTTTTAACATTCTGGCATTTTCATTTGGTTCTTTCTTATAGTTTCCACCTTTCTGCTGAACCTTCTAATCTGAGCTTACATGCAATCCTCCTTTTTCAGTAGATTCTTTGACATATCAATCATAGTTATTTTAAATTTCCTATCAGGAAGTTTCACCATCTGTGTCATAGTTGATTCTGGTTCTGCCAATTGCTTTGTCTATTGGGAGTGTGTTGTTTTTTCTTGCGTTTTCATATGCCCCGTATTTTTTGTTGTTGTTGAAATTTGGATACCTTGTGTAGTTCAGTAGAGACTGAGGTAAACAGTTTTCATGCTTAGAAATAGGCATGCCTTTCCTTTTCTCTAGCCCTTTCACGTGAGAGTTTGAGAAATCTAGTTAGGATGTAGGTTACACTTGAAGTCTGTTGTCTCTATCATGAACCTCAGTGAGCCAGGAGCTTCAAATTCCTCCGGTGGTACCTTGTGTTCAGGATCAAGCTGGGCTGTCAGAGGTGTTTTGTTTTTCCTCAATGTCTGCTCAGCTCTCAGCTTGAGATTTCGTCTTTGCTGAACCTCATATCAGGTCTCCTTCCATACTTTTGTTCCTCTTTGAGCAGTGTTCTCTATGACTTGTTACTTGAACTCTATTAGCATTTAGCATCACTACTGAGTGGAGACTGTATCCCTGGGTGTTTGGGGCGTGGCCTCCTGAGATCTTCTGCCACTTCCCCATCTGTAATTCTGAGCCCAGCGTGTTTTCTTTCTCCTCCCTCAAGAGTAGGTCGTTGGCTGTTCTGTTTCATTTGTTTTCTTCCCACGGCTGCAGTGGGTTTTTTTCCAATACTCAAGGCTGGTGGGGTTAGTTCCTCTACTTCCAGAAGATTAATGCTTTAGTTCTGTAGGAGAGATAGAGGGGAAGGTTCCAGGTGGAGTTCTGTGTTCTTCCTGTGGGAGTTGCTATTCCCTTTCCCAGGTATGCATTACAAAAGACGCTTTACTTAGACATTTTCTCAGCTTTTCTGTGAGCACTTGGTGGGGATTTGTGGAGACATGGACCTGAAGGTGGCTGGACTCCTCTAATTTCTGTGACCTCCAGGGGCTTCTAAATCTCTTGCCACTTCACCCCTAGCTTCCGCCCTGACTGAAGTCTTCTTCCTGGTGCCTGGATGTGTCTCTCACAAGTACGCACAGCTCATATTATTTCTCCTTGCAGTCAGCTGTCTTTCCTCAGATGTGAGGCCAGTTGTTTGCCTCACAACCTCAGCTCTCCTGTGGGTACAAAACACTCATGAATTTTCAATGTGTCCAGATTTTTACTGTAAGTGTGGCAGTACTCTTTTTCTTCCTTTCCATATCCCCGAGTGGAAATTTAAAGTCCCCAGAGCTCTTATTTTCTTACTAAATCATTAAACTAAGGCAGCATTTACCAAACCTTAAAGTTTCAGGACCCTGTTACATAAAATTTATTGAAAACCCCAAAGGTCTTTCATTTCTGTAATAGGTGATAGATAGATATTTACTGTATTAGAAATTAAAACATATTTTAGAATAATTTATTAATTAATTTAAAAATAAAACCAATAAACCCATTATATATTAACATAACTTTTTTGGAAAATTAAACACATTTATAGAACAAAATATGTTTAGCGATAAACATTTTACTGATTGTTTTATAATGTTCCAAATCTATTTGCTGCCTGGTTTAAGAGACAGTGCAGTTGGAATTTCGTATCTCCTTTCTGCATTCAGTGGGTTGCTGTGTGACATCATGTAACCTCTGGAAAATTCCACTGTAAACTCATGAAGGAGTGAGAGTGAAAAGTAGAAATGATGTTTTAGCATTATTATGAAAATAGGTTTGACTTTGCAGACCTTGTGAACAAGATGGGGTTGTTTATTGTTTAATAAAAGTATTAAACAATACTTTTCAGAAGTTCCCCTTGTATGTTGTTTTACAAATATCTTACGGATATCGACGTGGAACTTTTATTTTTCGTGAGTGAAAGGAATTAAAAATCTGGAATTTGTTATCAATAAAATGCGCCTGTTTTGATATTAGCAGACTGTTAGCAGTCTCACCTTGGTACAGCTCATCTTTGGAACTTGCAATTATTATAAGTTATTCACGAAGGATGTAACTGTCAGGACACCTGATAATATAGAGTGAGAGGACAGACAACATTATATGACGGAGTGTGAACCTGTGCTTTGTTCTTTCTTTGAGCCCGCTGCATCTTTGTTGAATTTCATGATGTATTAATATGTCACTACACGTTTAGGTCCTGAAGCATGAAATATATTCTAGCCAGAATGCTTGCCAAGACACTGGTGCCAGAGTTGGAATGTAGAGTGTGTTTATTAAACAGCATTAACATACTAAATAGGGTTGCAGGTTTATATTTTCCTGTGAAGCCTCAGAGTGATTAAAAGAGGAGAGAGGGAAAGAGAACTGACAGGTTCTGTAAAAACTAAAACGGAATCAATTCTCAGGCACACACCAATATCATTCATAATGCAAATGTCCATGGTATAAATAGCCTGCTTTATTGAACTCCTACTGTGTTTCATTTTGTTAGGCTCTTTCCTGACATTGTTTCTGTCCTTCACAACTACCCTTGAGGTGGGTGATGCTCCCATTTTACAGATGAAAAAACCGAGGTTCAGAGACATAAGAAACTTAGTCCCAAACCCCAAATTAGTAAGTGACAGAGCTTATATTTGAGCTTGTATCAGCTGAGGTGCAAAATCTATCCATGTCACTTACATTCCACCAATCTTTTTTCTTTTTTTGCAACAGTAGAAAAAAGGTAAGCCAAATTTATAGTCGAAATATTAATATTTGTGCTTAGAAACTTGAGTTGTTAATTCTCTATTAAAAGGCAATTCATTATGCAGGATTATATCCTAAGGATTTGACAAATCTGTAACCTGATTCATTGCATACAAGTTTTCTGATTTAAAAAATTTAATTTACTAAGGTTTTTCAGTGAGTATGAGACAGAGACAGGGTACTTGATTTAAAAGCTCTTTGAAAATTATTAATTGACTAAAAATTGTTCCTCTGATATTAACAGCTGTTATGTAAACATCATGTCCTTGGCCATAAGCAGGAGGAGGGGTGGGAAATTGTATTTCAGTGGACCCAGTGTTCAATCTTGTTTTATGTAATAATGTCACAAAATCCTGTACAGTGAGCATCATCTTTTCTTTAGAGACAAAGAACTATAGATTCAGATGAGAACCAACTTGTGCAACTTGATGCAGCTCATAATTGGCAAAGTCAGAATTCATATATGAGACTATCACACGTTCATTGGACAATAAGAAGATGCCAGCAACCCTCACTTTGCTGAGAGGGACTATCGTCTCTACGTTACTTATTATGATTCTTGTAACAGAGTAAACATTTGTCATAATCATATTGATTATATACTATACTAAGCATCCCGTAAACATAACTCTTTCATGTACTCCAAATCCAAACAATTAGGTAACTTTATGTACTTTTTTATGAGTAAAACAAGATGAACTATTTCATCTTTATTTTGAAAGGCAATTTCCAGGACATGTCCTGGCAGTAGTTTAAATTTACTTTAATGTCTTCATAAAAACGAACCAAAATAAACATGTTACTGAATATTTTCTGTATTCTATCTTAGCGTTGCCTTAGGTCTTTAAATAGATTTTCTTATTTGATAATCACAAAAATTCCATTCGGTACTGTTTTCAGTCGTATTAGAGATGGAAGAAGTGAGGTCCATAGAGTTGTGTACCTCTCACCACCTTCACATGGTTAGTCTAAGTCTGGCATTGAACACACAGTGTCAGATTCAGAGCCTAAGGATGAAGAATGGTAATTGGTACTCGTTTTGATGATCTTGTGGCACCTCAAAAGAGAAATCCTTTCTGGATTGTGAAATGTAGGTTTCTAAAAAACCTTCTTGCAGTATAGAATATATAAATAGAATGCAGTAAACAGTTTCCAGCTGGATGCAGTATAGAATATATAAATAGAATGCAGTAAACAGTTTCCAGTTTCAATGATCACATCCACGTCAATAGCCTCCAGATAAGAAGCAGAGCATTATTCTCTGGGAGCCCCTTATTCCCTCTTCGAGCCATTACCACCCTTCCAAGGAAACCTCTGTCCTATACCTAACACTATGTTTGTTCTGCCTGAGTTTGAACTTTATAAAAAATATCCTGTGTGTGTTCTTTTGTTTGTTTTTTTCTGGAAATCTTATTTTTATATTTTTTAATACCTTTATTGGAATATAATTGCTTTACAGTGCTGTGTTAGTTTCTGTTGTACAACAAAGTAAATCAGCTACATGAATACATATATCCCCATATCCCCTCCCTCTTGAGCCTCCCTCCCACCCTTCCTATCCCACTCCTCTAGGTCATCACAGGGCATTGAGCTGATCTCCATGTGCTACGCAGCAGCTTCCCACTAGCCATCCTTTTTACGTTTGGTAGTGTATATATGTCAGTGCTACTCTCTCACTTCGTCCCAGCTTTCCCTTCACCCGCTGTGTCCTCAAGTCTGTTCTCTATGTTTGCGTCTTTATTCCTGCCCTGCAACTAGTTTCATCAGTACCGTTCTTTTAGGTTCCATATATATGTGTTAGCATACGGTATTTGCTTTTCTCTTTCTGACTTACTTCACTCTGTATGACAGACTCTAGGTCCATCCACCTCATTACAGATAACTCAGTTTCGTTCCTTTTTATGGCTAATATTCCATTGTATATATGTACCACATCTTCTTTATCCACTCACCTGTCGATGGACACTTAGGTTGCTTCCATGTCCTGGCTATTGTAATTAGAGATGCAATGAACATTGTGGTACATGTCCCTTTTTGAATTATGGTTTTCTCAGGGTATATGCCCAGTAGTAGAATTGCTGGGTCATGTGGTAGTTCTATTTTTCGTTTTTTAAGGAACCTCCATACTGTTCTCCATAGTGGCTGCACCAATTTACATTCCCACCAACGGTGAAGGAGGGTTCCTGTTCTTTTGTATTTGGCTTCTAACTTAGAAACTGACCCTGAGATGCAGACTCACATGCTGGAAGTGTACTGGGAAGTCCTCTTGGCAACTTCACCTGGAGGGGGTGGATGAAGGAGGTTTCAGCAGGAGGAAACTGAATTGAGATGCAGTTGTACCAAAGACCTGTTCCATGTGGGAACTCCAGGGCTGGGTGGCCAGGATGGGCAAGGGTCCCTGCACCTCTACCTTGGCCATCTCAGTCTTGAAGGGGGGATTGAGGACTCTTAGAGTCCACCCACTGGACCATTGAGATTCGCTCCATTCATTTACCCTTGTGGGGAAAAGCTCCCCAAGGGGAAAGGGGGGGATAAATTGGAAATTTGGGATTAACAGATACACACAACCATGCATAAAATAGATAAACAACAAGGACCTTCTGTATACAATAGGGAACTATACTCAGTATCTTGTAATAGCCTATGATGGAAAAGAATCTGAAAAAGAATATATGTATATGAATCACTTTGCTGTATACCTGAAACGTTGTAAATCAACTATACTTTAAAAAGAGGGAAGATAGAAAATCAGAGGTTAAAAAACAAACAAACAAAAAAACTAAGCAATAATAAACTTAAAAAAAAAAAAACCTCCTCCAGGATTTTGGTTGGTCTGTTTTCTCAAGAAAACTTGCAAGAGGAGGTCTAGTGGGGTAAAATAAAGCCCTTTCTTCAGCAGCTGGTCTCTGGGCCACAACTCGTCATCCCCTTCCTCTCCTACCAGTTCTAGAGCCCCTCACTCACAGTTACAGCACCTCTGCTTGTCTGGACAGATAACCAAGTAGAGTGATCCAGATCATCATCTCTACAGGGTCTGCGTTCCTGAACACCATGCCCTTCTCAGACTGCAGCACTTGTCCATCTACCACCACAGTTGGTCAGGAGGATATGAAAAAGTGCCCCGCAGGGACTTCCCTGGCGGTCCAGTGTTTGAGACTTCACCCTCCAATGCAGGGGCCACGGGTTCCATCCCTGGTCGGGAAACTAAGATCCCACATGCCCCGCAGCCAAAAAAACCAAAATATAAAAACAGAAACAGTATTGTAACAAATTCAATAAAGGTTTCAAAAATGGTCCAAATCAAAGAAAAATCTTTAAACAAAAATTAAAAAAAAAAATGCCCTGCAAATTATCTGAGTGCTAAACATGCCCTTCACTGCCCTGTTGAGATACATCTGCTTATCTTCCCCTAATGTTCAGAATCAAGTATCGCTGCCAGAATTGTGACTTCTTTCCAGGTCTGCTAGTCTCTTGATACAAGGTGCTCAGAGTGACTGGGGGGTAGCCGTAGTTTAAAGTTTCATTTTTCCCTTGACGTGCCCCCTTTGGAAGTGTTTCCTCTCTGGGAACCAGCCCTTTAGACCTTTGGTACCTACAGTTTTGAGTACAGGAAGCACAAATTTCCCAAATGGGTCACTGGGAGAAATGTTAAATGAGTCGCTCTTACATCCACCCCTTGGTTCCTAAACAGTCATCGTGATTTAGGGTATAGATTGCATCCTAGAGATACGGTGCCCCGTGCTGGTACGCTCCCATACCCAAGCAGGGACCTCAACTGCAAGTTCACAAGGCCATTCCATCCTCTGTTGGGCTAGCGGCTTTTGGGTGGTGTGACATGTGATAGGACTGGTGGAGCCTCATAGTGATGTGTCTGCTTCCATCCATCATTTGATATAGGTGGTCCTCTGGTCCAATGTGATACTACCCAGCCTCCTTTACCTGTGGAGTAAATACAAGCCCGTGGACAGTGGTTCTCTTTGAGATCCTTTGGGCACTGAAAGCAGACTCATACTTGGAATAGGTATCAGTTCCAGTTGAGATGAATCACTGGCTTTTCCAGCGTGTAAGGTTTCCAGTGTATTTCAGCTGGCCAAGCATTTTTCTGGTGATTCTTGCTGGCACATTTGACAAGTGGCTGGGCAGTCGGTAGATCATGAGGATGTTGGCCCTGTGCACAGCATCCAGGTCCACTGCCACGGCCTCTGTTCATGTACCCATTGTACTACCGCTGGAGTGGTCAAGGGGCCGCTGGCTGGTGTCAGTTGACCAGATCATCTGTCTGCCTGGTTGTGTCTGCCTCTTCTGTAGTGGCTGTTCCCTGGAGGGCTCTAACATAGGTTAACAAGTCCTTCAAGCTCTTCATACTTCGTGCTCGTTGCCATGGTCTTTCCAAGACCCTCTCCCCAGGCCTCCTTCCTCTCAATTTTTAAAAAATTTTATTGAAGTATAGTCGATTTACAATGTTGCATTAATTTCTGCTGTACAGCAAAGTGACTCGGTTATACATATATATATTATTTTTCATATTCTTTCATATTCTTTTCCATTATGGTTTGTCACAGGATATGGGGTATGGTTCCCTTGCTATACAGTAGGACTTTGCCTCCTCGCAGTCATTCTCCTTCCATGTAGCACTGCCTGGAATTTTGCACCCTGTATCCAATAGTCCTTGATACCTCTAAGTATTCCCCTTTCCCTAGTCTCTGGGTACTGAGTAAATGGTTGTAGGCCCCTTTGTGGAAGGACTGGGTGAATCATTAACATACATACTTGCCATGGGTTTCTGGGGTCCTTCTTAGGAACCCAGTTTTCCCGTTAGTTAATGGGCTTGGTGTCCGAAAACTGGCTCAGGTCCAGACATTAGGCCAAGGATTGTGAATTTTTGTTGAGGCAGCCCTTCTCAATTTCCTGATTATCCACCTTTGATTTGTTTTGATCATATAATCGGATAGTATCCTTGTTGGCTGCCCATCTTTTTTCCCACAGAGAATGCTGAGTTTGATTAACCGTCGCCATTACCCTGAATAGGTCACCAATTCCTGGCTGCCTTTCTGGATGATAATCACGCTTGTTTTTGCCATCAGGGGCATTGCTCTGTAACAGCATCTCCTACAATCAGCCCTGGCGTAGGAGAACAGCACCGCCAAGCATGTCAACACAGTCTGTACCTGTGTAACTAGGTCGTGTCTTATGACTTTGGTAAACTGTGTGTCCTCCAGGACCTCCCACAGAATGTGGTCACCTGGTAGGTGTTCTGGCCTTCGTATATCCTGGAAAATATACTCTGTCATGCCCACGTGTCTGTACATTTTGGTCCTTTTTTAAAATTGTCTGCCATGGTGTGGACATTGCTTCCTCCAAATCTCTGAGAACTATTTTAGCAACACATTTGTACTGTCTTCTAGGTTCATGTTTAGGGAGTTACACCCTATATCATGGAGGATTGTTCCCATATCAGGAAGCTGTTCCTTATTAAACTGTATGTCCCTCCCCACTAGGTCTGGGACTCTCAGCATCCTACCTGGACCCATTCTCTCAGCTCTGGCCATGCGTGTTTGTTTGGTCCCACGGCTCCTTCAGTATTCTAGACCCTCTGCTCCCCCAGCAGACCCAGCACTTACCCAGCCAGGTTGTGTCGTGACCTGACCTAGTAAGATTTCTGGCAGATCAGAGGGGAAGTGGACTGTATTGTACTGGTGACATTTGTTGTCTTACAAGGAGAGGCCTCAGCATCATCTTTATCCAGGGACTGGTGCCAGCCTTAGAGAGGGGAGTGGGCTGCTCTGTTAGGCCAAGGAGGTTCAGGGCAATCTCGTGATACAGTATTTTCAAGTGCATTGACTGAGATGTTCTTATCTCAAATCTCAGGCTCCCTCTCCTTCCCAACAAGGGACCTGACCTGGGCGCAGCAGACTTGCTGGGACCGGCTGAGCAGTCAAGTTTCCCCTTATTTAAGCCCAGATTCTCTGACTCCAGGAGCTGAGGGCCTCTGTATATGTTAACTAAGGAGGCTGTGTAGTGCCTCTTGCAAGCTGAGGATACCTGCCACCCCTGCCGATTCTCCCCGTATAAGCGTGTCCCATCAAGAAATGGCACGCACTTCTGCTCTCCTTGAATCTGGGCTGAGTTTGTGACTGGCTCTGACCAATAGGATGTGGCAGAAGTGATGGTTATGTTCCTGGGCTTCTGAGCCCATTAGAGGCCTGGCAGCTTTCTCTTTCTCCTCTTGGAACCCAGCCACTGTGCTATGAGGAGCCCAAGCCACAGGGAGAGGTCACATGAAGGACAAGTGAGGTGCTTCGCTTGAAATTCTAAGCCGATGTCTTAGGCACAAGCCAGAATCCAGCGCCAGCGTAGGAGTGAACCACGTTGCACGGGTCCTGAGATGACTCCAGGCAGCATGACGTGAAGAAGCAAAGCTGCCCAGCTGAGCCCAGTCAACCCACAGATCACAAGAGATAATAAAATGGCCATTGTATTAAGCCACTAAGGTTGGGGTGGTTTCTTATGCGTCAGTGGAGATCAGAGAGAGTTCGCCTGACCTTCACGCTGCGCTGTACATTGGTGGCCTCAGTTTTTCATTGTCTTTCTCTAGTGTATCCTTAGCAAGAGCCAGCTGATCCCATTGCCCTTATAATGACTACTTCACCCAAATCTGTCAGACAGCCACGCTATTGTATAGTGTCTTCCCTTCTGCCAGTAGAAATTTTCATCATTGCACCCTTATCACATCCCAGGGGCTGTCAGTTCTCTACCGGTGATGGGTCCTCCTTGTTAGTTGTTGGGTGGGCGTTGTTATGCTATTCCTGGTATTAACCCTCTTGAGTCCACCAGGAAACACTCTGAAACTCAGAGGTTTGCAGGAAACAACAACATCTATAAGGGAAAGAGAGGAGCAGGTGAGGCAGGGGGAGAATTTGAACTAACTAAGAGGTAGCAACACCGAGGGCCTCAGCCAAACCTGTGGGATGCTCGGGACCGAGACCAGCCCTTCAGAGACGTCACTGCATTGAAGCAGTAGTGCCAGGGCCACATCACAGCCGTTCATGGGATGCCGTTGATCCCTTTGACAGAGGAATCCAGGCGTGAGCCATCAGCGGTCAACACTCCTGGCAGCCAGGAAAATGAATGGCTTGGGTGTTGGGGGGGTTCTGTGTGGTACACCAGACCAGCTACTACAGTTTCTTTTGTTGATTGCAATGGTGAGATTCATCCATGTGGTTGAGTGTAGCTATTAATTGTCTGTCCTCATCGTGTGACTATACTGAACTGTACTGATGGGTTCTATTGCTCTGAACATTCTTGATCAGATCTTTTGATGAATGTGTATATATATGTAGGTATATGTGTATATATTTGGGGGGGATGATATACCTGAGAGCAAAATTGCTGGATCAGAGTAGATATATATTTCCAGCTTTAGCAGATACAGTTTTCCAAGATGTTTTAACCAATATATACTTCTATCAGGAATGCATGAGGGTTCCGTTATATGTAGTTTCATATTTCCTTTTAATTTTTGGAAATGTGATACTTTTATATACATATATGAGTATTTCTCATAATTCTTAATTAGAATGATACATTATTTAGAAATCTTGGGAATTCACTAACGTTTAAAAAAGTCGAAGTTAATTTTATTTGGTTGCTTTGATATATTGGTATTGAAAATCTAGCTAGATTTATTGAATTTTTCTACCCATTTAATTTTTATCTGCTTAAAACTTTAGCATATATAGTTGGAGGATTGATTTCCTTTTACCAATATTAATTTTGTGTGTCTGGATCCCTTCAAAAGGAGATAAATCTGTAGTTATTAAATTTTCTAGATTTGCATATTCTTCGATAGAGGTAGGAAGACCAAAGTGTTATCATTTCTCAACATGAGGGGCCCAGATTCATGGCTATCGTGCTGTGCTTGACTGCTTTCCACACATGAACTTCCCTAAAGATTTTAACCACCTTGGAAAGAAACAAATAAAAAATTTAACCATAGTCTAAGGTGTCGTCTTTTTTTTTTTGTTTTGGCCGCGTGGTTTGTGGGATCTTAGTTCTCCGACCAGGGATTGAACCCGCACCCCCTGAAGTGGAAGCATGGAGTCTTAACCACTGGACCACCAGGGAAGTCCCTGTCATCTTTTTTTTTAGCATCATTTTTTAAGTGAACACTGTCAGTATACCAGAGTCAGGTGCCTTTTCTCACCTAGTATTTTATTATGGTTATTTTCCTTGTCAAAAGAAATCTGCATCATTTCATTTTATATATTCATAGTTTAGATGTATCAGAATTTATTTAAATAACAGTGCTGAACATTGGGATTGTTTTCATTTTCTTGGCTCTTGTAAATAATGCTAATTATATATAAAAATATAGCTTTTTATGCTATTTTATCAATTAAGCTTAAATTTTAGAAGGAATTATTAGCTTGGGTTAAAGAGTTTTTCTAGATATTGTCAAATTACCTCCAGAAATATTCTTATTTGCTAATGTGTTACCTCTGCTGTTGGGTCTACAGTTTTCCTACACTTTTGCTGCTGACACAGCATTTACAGTGTATCACTTTTGCCAGTCTGATATATGAGTAGTATATGTTGTTGCTTTAAATTTTATTGCTGGTTTAGTAGTGAGATGGAATATTTTAGCATATTTTCATTGGACATTTTATTATTTCTTTTGCAGATTGTCTTTCATCTGTTTTTAATTGGTTTGTTCATCTTTTATCAATTAATACCAACTACAAACCCTTTGCTTTCCCATATGGCCTATATGCCATATCCTATGTGTCAGTGTCATGTTTGTATCTTGCTTTTGCTTTTCGACTCTTCCTGTAATTTTGACAGATTCCTTTTTTTTTTTTTGTTTATGGTTTATGCTTTATGGTTTAACCTGATGCTTTTAGGACCTTTCCAGCCCCCAGGTTTTCCTCTGATTTAGATCTCAGATTAGACGTGTCAGCCAGAGTGGACTGCTTACTGGTCTAGTTCTGTGGTTTTTCATGGTATTTTCTATGCCTGGCATAGCACTCCACCCCCAGACATACAAATATACACACCACTATAACTGCTATAAAGAATAAGCACCTGGTAGATATCAACCCTTTTGTCAAGAGTTTGGTCAAAGATGACCGTCTCTTGGAACCTTCCCTGAGTCTCCTCCCTTCCTCCTATCTGTAAAGTTGACTGTTCTTTCTTCCTTGTTTCCTCTATCATCCTCAAAGTAACTATTATAAGACCTCCAACACTTTAAGGCTTGCATGCTTTTACTGAACTGTACATTTTTTGGGACAAATTTTGTATCATGTCCATCTCCATACTCCCAGCAATGTAGGATACTTACACAGCAGATGTCTGTTGGGTACTTTCAGATACACGATTGATTGAAACGATTTGCCGAGGCTTGGAGGGCTGCTAAAAAGCACAGCCCGGCCTAGTCCCAACATTCTGTTCACTTTAGAAAATTTTTTTATTGAAGTATGGTTGATTTACAGTATTGTATAAGTTTCAGGTGTACAGCATAGCTGAATATACATATATATACAGATTCTCTTCCCTTATAGATTATTACATAATGTAATATGTAATTACATATTTCTGATTAACCTATTTTGTTCATAAATATAAAAATAATTTCCTCACATTTAGTGGACTTAACAACACATTTTAAATATATAGTTACGAGTTCAACTTTGACCCCTCATACATCTTACTGTCCTAAAGGAATTTTAATATCTGTTCTCACAGTTGGATAACACAAAGTTATTGATTGCTGTTTAGGTACCTATTGGCCCTAGAGTAGACTGCAGCTGTTGCTACCCGGTACAATAAATCCTGCTGCTCTCGAAAAGCTACAATCAGTAGTCCACTCTGTTGGTTTAAATCTGTGATTCCTTTCTCTCAGGGACCCCTGGACACATTACTCTGTCTGTGCTCCTGTGATGCTTAAGTCACACTTGTTAAAATACAGATTCCTGGCCATTTCACCTGTGTGGTCTTAGGATCATGCCTTTCGAATAAGATCTCCAGGTGCTACTGATGTACACTGAATAATTCCATATCACTCTTTCTTGGCCACTAAATTCTCAATGTCTGACAAATTAGTAAGTGTAATGAATTCTTCTCAATTTTATATAAGGAAAACTCAAGTGGGAAAAAAAGACTGAATCATGCCTAAGATAATAATCGGCACTTTCTTTTTAGATTGTCTTTTTTACCAGCAGCTATGGCTAGCTTTTTTGTTCTATCTAGGATAGGCAGCATTAGTTTTGCCAAAAAAAAAAAAAATTAAGAAAACGCGAAGATGAGGTTTAAAGAGTTCAACTTCTTTCCCACCTTTCATCCAACCAAAGCCTGTGAATGTCAACTAAGAAACCGCAGTAGCTGTTTCAGGAGAAGAGTGTTGTGTTGCCAGCCATAATGGGCATCACTTGGGCTCAATTTACAGCTGAAATAAATGTTTGAAATTTTTAATCTGACTGTTGATCATTTGGGAATGCTTCCACTGCCATTAGTTACAGTGTATAACTCGATTTCCTGCTTTTTACATGATTTACCCAACCCGATGTTAGTCTCGATACCCTGATAATGTCTAGGCTTCGAAGGAACTTAGAAGATTTTGCCATTTTTTTTTTTAGCTATCCAAGAGAAGAGTTAATATATGGTAGAATATGGAAAAAAAGGACAGCCATTGCTCTCAAAAATAGTAAACTTTGGTAGGTGCCTGAGATGGAGGACAGGAAACCTTCAAACCTTTGAAGCCAGAGTAGATTGTTCTACAGCAGCGTTCTTAATGTGTTGTCCCTGGCCAGCAGGATCAGGACACAGGGAGCTTGTCAAAAATGCAAATTTTCCAGGCCCCACCCCGGATCGACTGAATCAGAAACCATGCGAGTTGGCCCAGCAATCTGTGCATTAACAGGCCCTCCAGGTGGTTCTTAGGAGGGCTAGAGTTTGAGAACCATTGCTCTGAAGCATCCTTTGTGAACCCTAAGATGCAGTCCAACTATGCATTCTTTCAGTACCTCTCATGTAAAACCTGACGATTTATTTCCATTGGTCTAGATCAGTGCTGCTGGCCCAGCCCTTCTGAGAAGCACCAGGCTGGCATCCACCACCAGCAGATGCTGAAGCAGAGGCTAGACACCTCTGCCTGTCCTTTCTCTGTTCGGGACAACAGCAGGAGAATTGTCCTGGATGATACATGTAGGGCAAAACTGGAATGTTTTTGCAAAATAATCCAGGTCAGCTTCCCTCTAGCTAAAATTCACCAGATGTTAATATCTTGTCAAAATCTTTGTTGGTTTCTTCTAGTCCTAAATGCGACACCTGCACCGTTCTTGGCTGCTCGTGTAAATGAGGCAGATCGTGGGTTCGTTGGCATACCAGTGCCTTCTGAAGACAGGGCTTTGACAGTGATGGTCTCAGGGCCGTTCTGAGACTCGACCTATGTTGCTTTTTGCCCACATCAAATTGCTACTTAGAATGCATAATAACTAGGCTGTACTTACAATTATGCACAGAAGGAGAAGAGGCAGGTCCTGGGAAATACAAGATGCTTACAGAATAGGTGCTTTAGCTACACACACCTTGAAGGTTTCTTTCCATTTTTTTTTTTTTTTTTTTCTTTTTTGCGGTACGCGGGCCTCTCACTGCTGTGGCCTCTCCCGCTGCGGAGCACAGGCTCCGGACGCGCAGGCTCAGCGGCCATGGCTCACGGGCCCAGGCGCTCCGTGGCATGTGAGATCTTCCCGGACCGGAGCACAAACCCGTGTGCCCTGCATCGGCAGGCGGAGTCTTAACCACTGCGCCACCAGGGAAGCCCTCCATTTTTTAAAAATCCCTTTCCAATAGCTGGCCTGCTCTATGCGGACCTGCTTCTCCACCCCTCTCTGAACAAAACCTGCTCCTACACCTGTAATTTGAAAAAGGTGAGCATCACATACTTTGGGGTTAATTGTGCTGTCAGAGTGTTGCCTTTACTTTCAACAGCCTCAACAAAGGATTTCTGAGAAAAGATGGGGAAAAAACTTTACTAAACATCCTAGCATAGAGGGAAAACACCTCAAAACACTCGGCATCATTTATTATGTTTACATTTTTGTTTCTCTACTCATTAGGTGTTTAACTTTGGACAAATAGCCTCTGACCTTTAGTTTCATCACCTGTAAAATAGGATCTTACTGCCTATTTTTACAGGGTTATTTTGTGTGGTAGATATAATTAATGCAAGGTGAATGTACATAAGTGGATGCTTAAAAGCTGGTAACTATCATTTGTTACTCATTGTTATTTTTAGGGCTTCATGTTGGGAGTAGAAGATTAACTTTATTTGCAATGCAGAAATGCTAAGAAAGTGGTTTTTAAAAATAGAAATATATCCTTTCTTTTTAACAGTTTGACACTGAAATGAGTTATCAAAAATATGTTTTGAAATCACCTCCCCTAAAGGTCTTTAAGATAGGTCACATTGGATGTGGAAGAGGCTGGCTTGTCTTAGATGACTAAACTCTAAAAATTCTTTCCCATTTTGAAATTTAGTGAGTTTATCCTTGGCCTGATGGACACCTAGAAAATTTATTTAAGTGACACAGGTGAAAGCAAAGAAATAACAGTTGTTCTCCACTGACCAGTTTTAGTGTTTGTGGTCTCTCACCTTTTAGTAGTAGCAATAATGCTTTTAACTTCCATACCCATCATCCTCTTGCATCAGTTTCAACACATTTTCTGTAATAGCTATTAAGTCAATAGACACTGCAGCCTGCTAGACTCCGAGTTGGTATACAATTTGCCCAGGATAGAGAGGAGCCAGGCCTGTGTTATTTCAGGTTAATATGTCTGCTAAACATACATGCAGTTTCTCCTTTCACTATGTTTGACTTCAACTTGTAAGGTACTTGGGAAAATTGAAAAGTAATATTTCCAGTAATGAAAAAAACCAATTTATTAAAATCTTTTTTCCCTTTATTCTTGCAGAAAAGCAGAGGGAACTGTGATATAAGAAATATATATTTGGCATTTGACCCCTTTAAGATACAGAGTTGCTAAAACCCTTGGAATTTCCTAAATTCAGAGAGCAATAAATGTGTCTTTTGTTACATTAATGAAGTGACTTTTGGAAAACACCTGAGGACGGGGGCTGGTTGCCAGGGGCGCCAACCACGTGATTAGAGGGTGGGACCTTCCAGTCCCACCCCCTGACTTCCTGGGAGGGGAGAGGGGCTGGAGATTGAGTTCAATCGCCAATGGCCAATGACATGTCAATCATTCCTAAGTAAGGAAGCTTCCTTAAAAACCCGAAAGAGCAGCATTCAGAGAACTTCCAGGAGAGGGAACGTAGGCAGGTTCTGCGAGAGTGATGCCGTCGGAGAGATGGAAGCTTCCAGTCCTTTCCCTGTGTGCCTTGCCTGTGCATCTCTCCCATCTGGCTGTTCCCTGAGTTACATCCGTTGTAAGAAACAGGTAATCTAGTGACTAAAATATTTACCTGGGTTCTGTGAGTTGCTCTAGCAAAATAATTGAACCCAAGGAAGGGGTCGGGGGAACCTCCAATTTAGAGCCCGTTGCTCAGAAGCACGGGTGACAACTTGTGATTGTCTGAAGCCCGGCGGTGGGGGCAGGGAAGTCTTGTGTGTTTGAGCCTTTAACCTGTGGCACCTGATGCTACCTCCAGGTGGATGGTGTTAGAATTGAGTTGAATTGTAGGGCAACCAGTTGGTGTTGGCAGATTGCTGGAAAGATCCACCACACATTGGAATCAGGTGCGGAATCTTAGGGACAAATTGAAACGTGCAGGAATTCACATTGGATGTTGCCTATTGTTAAAAGACAAAATTCAACCGAGTGAATTTTAAAGATCTTACTGGCTTTGTTCAACAGTTTATGAATCGGGTAGCATCCATTCTGGCAGAAGGAATGGAGCTCCGAGGAGCTGTACAAAATGAAAGACTTAATAGGCAAAAGGGAGCAGGACTAAAGTAACACTGGGCAAAAACGTGGGTTGGTTATTGCATCTTTCCTTTAGAAGATGGCAGGGGTTTATCAGGCTGATTTCCTAACTAGTTCTTATCAGGCTTTTCCTGATGGACTGGTTAAAGATTCCATTTCTGCGAGAGCCAGAAACCATAATTAAGTCTCAGCTTGGTGACCTGGGGCTTAGCGTAAGCGACTGCAGTTTAGGCCTATTGTCTTGTTTTTAATACCACTCTATATGCTTAAACATAGCATTTTTTCACCTCTTCACGTGAATGTGCCTTATCTCCCGATATGATTTTTTATGTCCTGTGGTTCTGAACACACAGTAGGAATTTATAAATATTCGTTGTATTTAATTAGTCTTAGGTATACACTGATATTTCTAAAAAACGTGTATGGCAAAAATAAGACACACCTGACTGTGTACACCATTAACTAATATCATGCCATATGCCTCATTCTCTGTTTAGAGTGAATGCCTTAGGAAGTCACTAAATCTTAAAAGCACGCGGTAAATTAGAGTAACATGTTGATGGTCTGTAAAACAGCTTTATTCACTCAACTCCGCTTAATAGCCAGATAAACATGTCCTGAATAAAAGTAGGATTAAGAAATCTTTACTTCTATCTGAATACCTTAAATTTTAAATACCACTGCTTCCCAAGATGTGGTTAAGATTGAGCTACAGAATTACCAGTTTATCCTCATGTATAACATTTTATTAACTGGAAATGTAATAATGGGTGAAATTGACTAATTTTGGCTCTCATAGTTCCAGATTTGTGATAGTTTCACCCCACTGAAACTTGCCGGACTTCTGTCTGTGTTGTTTATGAAAAAAGCACTTGTTAATGCCTGTAAGTGTAATCAGGAGCAACGAACATAACAGTATTCGAGAAAAACTACTTGGACTTTAACGTGTTTCCTTAAAATATACAAATGGACGCTGATAATTTCAACTGAATGTTATCTGTTCAAAGAAGGTGGACGTGGGATCCATTTTTTTTGATGTAAATAAAGGGTGGCTTCTAAGAACATAAAGAAGTAATAAAATTTTAAATTGTTACGTAGACTTTAGTAACGTAAATGGCCTTTCTTAAGATTAGTACCAGCTCTGACTGACATCAAACAATTACAGTGAACCAAAATCAGCCTTGTAAAGCCAAACTAAGGAAATACAGCCCTTTAATGACTAAGTCATGGTTATTAAGAAAACTACTACTGATAATAATAATTACAAAGACTTGTCATACTTGTTATCCACTAGGTATTGTGCTAAGCTATAGGACAACAGAATAAGTGATTTATTTTCTTCTCACAATTACTCTATGGCGAATGCTTTACCATACCCTTTTGACAGGTGATGGCACAGAGGCTCGGAGAATTTAAGTGAACTGACTTGCTCTTACAGGATCAGACCTCAGGTGTGTCTGGCTCTAGAGCCCATGTCATTAACGTTCAGCTCTAACTTAACAACTCGCAGCTTTCCCTCTTATTTTCAGTTCTTCCCCTTCCCCCTCCTCCACCCCGTGAAGTATCACACAGATGATACTCCTAGGAGCTCCGAGAACAAATTAGTACAAATTACGCAGTATAGGTTTCAGAAATAATGTGTAAAACCCAGCCAGGACCCCTTAATTCAGTGAATGTCAAGCCCCACCCTCCAGCCCATAGGCCCTCTTCACCTATCCAGAAAGTACTCCTACTTCTGCCTCTTGTCGCAAGAAAGATGTAGGAGGTTCTTCTCTCTCGTTGCCGTTGGGGCGTCGTTAGGCCACTCAGCCCTAGCGCGAGTTCCTGCCTTCCCAAATGAACCAGCTAGGTGGTTCTTGAAAGGGGAGAACATTTCGCTTTCTCTCAGAGACAACAAGTACCAGTGCTTCTGTCGACTCCACGTGGTTTGCTGTATGGAAAACTACCTTGATCTTTTATTCCTGGGAAAGGCTCTTCCTCACTTTCTCAGGCCTTAGAGTAGCAGAAGAACATCGTAATTGGGAATAGCACAGTTTCCTTATTTAACTTTCCTATTTTGGGGGAATTCTTGGTCCTCACCATCATGAGGGACACTTACTCTACAGAGGGGCTCCTGTCCCGTCCTTGGGGGTGGAGATGGAATTCCCTGTTGGGTTTCCTGGTGGTCTTACCTTGAAGGTAATGGCCCATATAATGGCACTGTCTTTGTATCTTTGTAGAGCAGACTTTGGATCTTTGTCAGTTTGCTCTCTTCCTTTCTTCACTCTCTTTTTCCTCAGACTTGGAATCAGGAGTTAAATTTTTATTTTCTCTTACTGAATAATAGAGGCAAAAATCACCTGGAAAAGACTAATTCAGCATCTTTCACGTGTTTACAACTCAAGCTCTCCTTGCCTGAAACCTGTGGGGTAGAAATTTCTCTTCGTATATCTAAGTTAAGCTCAGGGTGCCTTCTCCATATGCCTTTTCTGCAGGATGAGTGTTTCTTGGGTCGGATAGACCCTGAATCGCCCTCAGAACCTGTCACTTTTCCAGTGGTCTGAGGTCAGAGTGCACGTGATCGTGAATTTGTCTTTATCCCAGGACTTAGAGAAGCATTATGTTAATTCAAGCTCACACATACAGCATTAGTTGGGCAATTGACTACTCAGTGTTTCTGTATTCCTTTTTGGTATTCAGGAGAGGCCGCAGATTGTGTTTTCTCTCCTACAGATCAGGAGTTTTATAATTCAATGGTTATTGACTTAAGCAGTTTGTTATAAACTCTTCTAGTATTCAAAAATCATTAGGTTGTAAAAAAAAAAAAATGCTATTTGGCCCTCAAAATATACATTGTATCTATCTACATTTACCAGAATAATTTACCTTTTCATCTTTCCTGTGTCTTTTTCCATCCCTACACTTTTTTTTTTTTTTTGCGGTACGCTGGTCTCTCACTGTTGTGGCCTCTCCCGTTGCGGAGCACAGGCTCCAGACGCACAGGCTCAGTGGCCATGGCTCACGGGCCCAGCCACTCCGCGGCACGTGGGATCTTCCTGGACCGGGGCACGAACCTGTGTCCCCTGCATAGGCAGGCGGACGCTCAACCGCTGTGCCACCAGGGAAGCCCCCATCCCTACTCTTAATTAATGGCAGATATTTATAGAGTCCCTACTGTATGCCTAGTAGATTTACTAGGTTAAGAAATCACCAGCAGCTGGCCAGAGGTAATGCACTGAGTTCTCTCACTGAGATAGACATTACTATTTAAAAATAATGATTTTAGAAATGAGACCAAAGTCTTAATTTCGTTTTAAACTTGCTACTTGATTCCAAATGAGTTTATCTTGATTTCTTTGGACCCAAGAGACTGCAATACTTACTGCCCTAATTTTTTAGAGACTGTAACAGCAATATAAAAAGAAAAAAAGATCAGATTAAATAGAAGTTAGAGCTCGTTTGGAATTTCATCTTCTTTATTTTATATGCTGATAGGAAAAAATGTGAGCTTAGGTAAGGAATGCCAAATGCAGTATGCTATCTCTTTTACAACATGTGTTCTGTGTTGGAACGCTTCAAAATTTTACATTAAATTCAAATGAAAGACTGAAAATCAGAAACTGGAATCTTAACATTGGCATTTCTCTGTAAGTAAATAGGACTCTTCCTTCTTTCCTTTGACACTAATATTATTCTTTAACCATTCTGAGGAAGATTTAATTTTAACTAATGGCTTATTTCAGCATAGCTGGGCCTAATGAAGATATTCCCCATGTGTGTCTCATGTTCACTTCCTGGAACCAAATGCTCTTTATCCTCAATAGATGAGGACTGAAACCCCCATAAAGCAATTTCTAAAATCCTTGAAGAGAAAAGAAATCTTAAAATGTCACTATTGACATCACAACCTTGCTAAATTCTCTGATCGTCAAAATCTTGATTTCTAAAAATAGATTTGTTCCCACCTGCTTAAAATCATCTGATTCACTGAGAGAGGAATTTGTGTTTCAAAGAAGGAGTATTTTAACAGTAAAACTTAAGTTTTCATGTACGAGCTACATTTTTATGAATAATTAAACTAATTCTTTCAAAAAGCAATTTGAAGCCAGAGATGTGAGGGCTTTCCATTTGGGGGACTTTTTTCTTCAATTCTTCTCCAAGAGAGTATTGCCATTTACAAGGGCATCTTTGTGTGCTGTTGCTTGATTGTTTAGATATTGTCGTATGTAGAGTGAAGTAAGTTCTTTTTGAAATGCCAATGAAATAGAGAATGAAGAAAAAGGAAATTTTAAAATTTGAAATGCCAATGAAATAGAGAATGAAGAAAAAGGAAAATTTTAAATTCTTATCTCACACCTTCAATAGCTCCTTGTTTCCTCCTGATTAAGAACAGTAGACATTTGATGATTGATATTTACTAAAATTTCAACAGTTTATACCAGCAGCAAAATCCATGTCATCTAGTAGATGGATACTTTTTGAGGCTCAGGGAGCCCCTAGTAGGACTTACTGTGGCTTTCTTTTTCTGATTTCTTTGCATATACAGAAACTTTGTTGTCACGTTACCCTATTCAGCCACATAGCTACTTTTGTATTCATTTATTCAGTAAGTATTTATTACACACCTTCTATGTATTGTAAATACTAGGGCTTGGAGACTCAAGGGTGAGTAAAACGTTGTGTTTACCCTTATCATCAGCTAGCAAGAGAGATGCACAGAAACAGACAGATGCAGACAAACATGTAATTACAAATTGTGTCACTAAGTAAAAAAACTGTGGATTGAGATGAAGAATAATGGGAGGGGACCTGGTTTAAATAGATTGGCCAAAGAAGGACTTGAAGGAAATTGCATATGAGATGGGATCTAGATGTTGAGGGTCAGCCGCCTGTATAATTGGAGGCAGGGTGCATTCCAGGTTTGTGCAAATATGTGCAAAAGCATTTGGGTGGAAAAGAAATTGGCATGTTCAGGAAATGGGGGGAAAGACTGCTGTGGTTGAAGCAGAGAGAGAAGGGCACGGGATAAGATAGAAGGGTCTACGTAGGCAAATAAATAGGAGTCCAGACGTACTTTCCCAAGGTCACAGTAAGGAGTTAGTGTTTTAAATGCAAAGGGCAATCACCAAAATTGTTTAAGCATGCAAATGACAAAATCTAATTGATGCCTTAAGGTTGTTTCTTCTACTTCCAGGAAATCTCACCGATGGGAGTTTGAAAGTCATTTTGGGGTCTGTTCTGAGTTTTAAGAGGTGATGAATGTCTTGTTCGAGGCGGTAGCAGAGGACATGCAGAAAAGTAAATCCATTCCTTAGCGTTTTGGAGCTTGAGTAGACACGACTTGCTGATGGATTAGCGATGGGGCATGTGGGAGAAGGAAGAAACAAGGGCAACTGTTACGTTTGTGGAAGCACAGGTGCCTGCTGGTACCTTATCCTGAGAAGGAGAAACTTGGAAGCAGAGATACCAGAATTCCGGTGTTTTCTATCGGTCGGTCTCAGTTTGAAACAGCCTTGAAATACCAAAGTTAAGATAGGCAGATAGCTTGAAATGTGAGGCTGGGCCTCAGAACCGAGACTTGGCCTGGGGGATATAAATGTGAGAATCATAAAACATAAAGATGATTTTTATCCAGGGGCCTGGGTAAGATCACCTTAGACTGCATGGTTATAGAGAGATGGGTAGATTATAAAATATCTTAGCCTTTAAAATGTAAGTGGGCACATCAGCCAGGATAAGATATCCACCAGCATTCTCATTTATGGTCCTCAGGAAGGCATGTTTCAGTGTATTGTGACAAGAGGCTAAATTCCTTTTCTTCCTGGAACATCTAAAGCTTGGGTACAGGCTCAGAATAAATACTCTAGTAAATGATCTACATCGAGGACCCCTGGATCCTTGTTAACTTACAGTTAGAAAACTCTGATATATTTTCACTCTGATTTTTTAAGGATCCAATCAAGCAATAAGTGAAAGAATCACACAGCTTCCAAAGGGAAGGTGCATAAACCCCACCTGGGTGTAGACACTCTTTTCCTAACATACCATAATGACGTGAGGTATAAGGTCTTTGTCAGTGGATCCAGGTTGTGCTCCCACCACTTGTCTGTAAACAGATTTGGGGCTGCCCATCTGGGTTGCTTACGGCGTTGCTGGTCCCAGGCCCTATTTTTGTACATCTGACTAAAGAGGGAGTAGGCTCCAATTTCCTTGACCCAACTTACGAAAAGAATAAATTTACTTATTAGCCTCTCCTCCTGAGTCAACAGTTCATTTTCTCCCTTTAAGAGTTTCTAACCCAAAACAAATACACGAATGACAGTAAATCAGTCACAGTAACAAAAACCAATGACCTTAATCTTTTTCCGTACAAAATTTTTAAAATTTATTTTTAGATCAGATAAAGAGGGCCTAGTATCAGAGCAACACACAGATGTGGTGGGATCACAGCCAGATTGCTTGTCCATCTCAGTGAACTACTCTCGCGCGATATTCAGAAAGGCCTCTGGTGCCAGGGGAATGATTGTTCTGCCTGAGAACACCTGTTTGTGGGAGCATCCCTTAACAAAGGCTATACCTCTTCTTGACCATGACACAACATAAGAGCCAGTATTTGCACTCGAGCAACTCTAAAGATCGCTGATGCTACGGAAAATCAGTTTATCGAAGTTGCAAGTCATCGTCCCAAGATGCCGCTGTGGACTATGGGGGGGTTTCTTCACTTGCCCTCAAGCTGAGGGGCTCTTCATCAATTAGTGCTGTACGTGTCATCGAAAATAGATGACGGCCTGTGATTGGTTGGGGCTGACATCACTCAGCATTCCAAGTTGCAAAGAAATAACCAGTGATTCCACTCAAGAGTATGGTGTTATGGGAAAACAAGGATCTTCATTGAGCAAGGAACTGGGATCCTAGAAATGCAAGAAAGCACAATGTGGTTGAAGTTGGCCCAAGGCACAAGTGTGATGAAGAAAGATTTTCTGAGCACATTCTCAGCAACTGGACTCTGTCATTTTTCTGGCATGAAAGGAGGGTGGGGAAAGTAACCTAGTTAAATTTCCTTAGTTTCAGAGGTCTCCTGCCCAGTGCTGTTGAAAAACAAGTGCCTGCATTTTATTTTATTTTATTTTTTTTAACATCTTTATTGGGGTATAATTGCCTTACAATGGTGTGTTAGTTTCTGCTTTATAACAAAGTGAATCAGCTATACATATACATATGTTCCCATATCTCTTCCCTCTTGCGTCTCCCTCCCTCCCACCTTCCCTATCCCACCCCTCCAGGTGGTCACAAAGCACAAAGCTGATCTCCCTGTGCTATGCGGCTGCTTCCCACTAGCTATCTACCTTACGTTTGGTAGTGTATATATGTCCATGCCTCTCTCTCGCTTTGTCACAGCTCACCCTTCCCCCTCCCCATATCCTCAAGTCCGTTCTCTAGTAGGTCTGTGTCTTTATTCCTGTCTTACCCCTAGGTTCTTCATGACATTTTTTTTTCCTTAAATTCCATATATATGTGTTGGCATACGGTATTTGTCTTTCTCTTTCTGACTTACTTCACTCTGTATGACAGACTCTAGGTCTATCCACCTCATTACAAATAGCTCAATTTCGTTTCTTTTTATGGCTGAGTAATATTCCATTGTATATATGTGCCACATCTTCTTTATCCATTCATCCGATGATGGGCACTGAGGTTGTTTCCATCTCCAGGCTACTGTAAATAGAGCTGCAATGAACATTTTGGTACATGACTCTTTTTGAAATATGGTTTTCTCAGGGTATATGCCCAGTAGTGGGATTGCTGGGTCATATGGTAGTGCTATTTGTAGTTTTTTAAGGAACCTCCATACTGTTCTCCATAGTGGCTGAACCAATTCACATTCCCACCAGCAGTGCAGGAGGGTTCCCTTTTCTCCACACCCTCTCCAGCATTTATTGTTTCTAGATTTTTTGATGATGGCCATTCTGACTGGTGTGAGATGATATCTCATTGTAGTTTTGATTTAGTGCCTGCATTTTAGAAAGTGATCACAGGAGTCTGCTTCCCTAGGAAGTACTTTGTTTTGTTGCCTAGACAGACACATCTCCTTGAAGATGATGTCTGTCTATTTTAAAGCAAACTGATAAACAGGCTCGACTTGACCACCTCTATCAGTGGGAGTAGGCCTAAATCAAGTTGAGGTAATAAATAACGTCGCTTATGATTGATGTTCATTTTGGACAACTTAGAGTCCTGCACCAAGCTGCTTTCTTCCAGGATACGTGCAGGCTAATGCAGCTGGCCCAATGGTAAGCTCTCCAGGTATAGGTCTGAGAAAAAAGAAACCTTGGAGGAACCATGAAAGAGGTTTGAAAGATGTGCTCAAAGGGGGCAAACACACCTGTACAGGGGCGTTTAGGGCAGTTTTATTCGCAGTTGCCAAGACGTGAAAGCAACCAAGGTATCCTTCAGTAGGTGAATGGATAAATAAACTGTGGTACATTCAGACGATGGAGTGTTCAATGCTAAGAAACAGCGAGCTATGAAATCATGAAAAGACATGGAAGATACTTAAATGCATATTACTCTGTGAAAGAAGCTATTTTGAAAAGGCTATCTACTGTATGATTCAAATTATATAACATTCTGGGAAAGACATAACTATGGAGACAGAAGAAAGATTAATGGTTGCCAGGGATAAGGAGGGTGGGAGAGATGAGATGAGTAGGTGCAACACAGGATTTTTAGGGCGGTGAAACTATTAGATATGATATGGTATGGTACACAGGTCAGTAGGGTGAAGTACTTTCAATAATTGTACAGCCAATCCCCAGCAATTTTTCGTCTTGCAGAACTGAATCTTGGATCCCCATGAAGCAACAGCAAATCCCCATTTCCCTGTTCCCTTGGTAACCGCCATTCTGCATTCTGTTTCTATGAATTTGACTACGTCAGGTACCTTATGTAAGTGGAATCATATGATATTTGGCCTTTTGTGACTGGCTCATCTCACTTAGCGTAATGTCCTCAGGTGCATCCATGTTGTAGCATGTGTAAGAACTTCCTTCCTTTTTACGGCTAAATAATATTCCATTGTGTGCTATATACCACATTTCGTTTATCCTTTGATCTGTTGATAGACACTTGGGTTTCTTCCATCGTTTGCCTCTTGTGAATAATGCAACTATGAATGTGGGTGTACAAATATCTCTTTGAGACGTGGCTTTCAGTTCTTTTGGGTATATACCCAGAAGTTAAATTACTATATCATTTTTAACTTTTTAAAGAACTGCAATACTGTTTCCCATATTGGCTGCACCATTTTACATTCCCTGCAATAGTGCACAGTTGTTGCAGTTTCTCTACATCTTTGCCAATGCTTATTTTCTGGGTTTTTTTTTTTTTTTTTTTTTTGCGGTACGTGGGCCTCTCACTCTTGTGGCCTTTCCCGTTGCGGAGCACAGGCTCCAGATGCGCGGGCTCAGCGGCCATGGCTCACGGGCCCAGCCGCTCCGCGGCATGTGGGATCTTCCCGGACCGGGGCATGAACCTGTGTACCCTGCATCGGCAGGCGGACTCTCAACCACTGAGCCACCAGGGAAGCCCTTTTTTTTTTTTTTGATAGTAGACTTCCTGATGGGTGTGAGGTGATACCTCATAGAGATACATTTTTGAGGTAATTTTGACATATGTAATTTTTATTTATTTAAAAATTTTTTTGTTGAAATATAGTTATTTACAGTGTTTTTCAGGTGTACAGCAGGGTGATTCAGTTATATATATATATAAATATATATATTTTGTATTCTCTTCCATTATAGGTTATTATGAGATTGAGTATAGGTCCCTGTGCTATACAGTAGGTCCTTGTTGGTTATCTGTTTTAGATATAGTAGTGTGTATATTTTAATCCCAAACTCCTCAGTTCTTTAGTGGTTAAAATGTCTTTGGCTGCAGGTGACATATAACTTCCTTTCAAATTCACTGAAACAGAAGTTTAAGGTAAGTATTTCGAGGGAATCCCATATTACATTTTGGAGAATTTCTGCATTGAAAAACTCTGTTTTAACATATTATACAGGTAGCGTGAATGATGTATGTTTCAGGGAATACACTTTAAGAAGTGCTCTTGTAAGGGAGTAGAATGGGTTGTAGAGTTAGGAACAACAGGACTCAAATCCCAGTTTTATCTCTTATAAACTCACTGGCCCACAAATAAATGCACTGACTGCAGCAGACCATAAAATACTAATATTCTGCAAGAGGCAATTTACAGTTATCCAATGTCTTATCCAAAGATTTTTACCAGGGTTGGTTATTCCTGGGATTAGTAAATATTATCATCTCTGGGTTCTGATTCAGGCACCATTTCTGTGATATTTGCTAGCTATCACTAGCTAGCAAACGTCTTCTCTGAAAAATCCTGTTACCTTCTTAAAAATTTTTCACGTTGCAGTCATCACTGTTTCGTCTGCTGCTCACAGGAATGAGTTGTTGTTGCCCTGTGTCCAAACCTGTTGCCTTCTCTCATGAAAAAACATGATGTTTCAGGGGAACTCGCAGCTTTCTAGAATGCTGTTATTACAGAGTGAGAGATGAGAGTGAAGAAGAGGTGAAACTGTGGAGGTTAAGGAAGGAACGAACTAGATAATGAAGTGTGTCATGTGTCAAGTTCAGGGGATTGGACCTTTTTTCTATAGGGATTGAATGGCTTGGCAGCGAGTATTACGGTAAACGGTATGGAGGATGGATTGGAGACTAGTTACAAACATCAAGATTAGGTCGTAGATCTTTGCAGTGTTACAAGAGAGGCTCTGTGCTGGAGTAATAGCAATGCTAAGGAGCCATTGCAAAATGGAACAGACAGGACGAGGTGAAGTAGGATAGGGAGAAAGAATTCTAGAATGACTTCCACGTTTCTGATCAGGGGAGAGTGAAGCTAACAACTGAGAAGGAGAAGATTTTGAAGGAAAGAAAATGACTTCGATTTTGGACATGGATCCATGGAACATCCCTTTGGAGATGTATAGGAGATAGAGGAGTAGGCAGTTTTGGAACCTGGGAGGACTTGACCTGGGGATCGAGAGCTAGAAGTCTTCTGTGAAGAGATGGTGATAGGTTGCATCCATGACCTGGCTATTGATGTTCTAAATCTTCGTGGCAGTTTTTTTAAAGTCATGGTTTGTATTCTACACGTTTCTTTGTGCTTTTCTATGCTTGGAAAGCTTTCACATAATTTCCTCTAAAACCCTACAAAAACTTCATGTTCTCTAGAAAAATGATTTGAACAACAGTATAACATTATTGTCAGTTTAGGGGCATTTTACCCTAACTCTATTCTAACATTGTACCCTAATTAATATGGGATTATTCATAATTGAAGTGATAAAAGTAAAATGTGAAAAATAAATCGACTTTCCTTTTATTAGATGTATGTATATTTGTTTATTTTTATTGTGTATCTTGTTTTAGAAGCCTCCGGATGACAAGAACCCTGAATATGTAGATTTCTTTTACTGGAACAGCCTGTCAGTTGTATGATACCCTGCGGTTGTTTGAGGTCCATATGCTAATTCCCAGGGCTCTTCCTTTATTTATTTATATAATGTGGTAAATTATTCCTTGCAACAAGAAGCAATCTGCCGCTCTCAAATCAGATGTGATTAGCAACAGAAGGGCTTTCTGCTAAGGTATGGACTAGTGACAAAACGAATGTATGTCACTATCTAACTGAAACAGAATGAAAAATAAATATCCAATCTACTTGACACCAGTTTGACCCAGATTTTAGGGGTGCTGAGGAAGGCATTTTAAGAGCTAATATCCTGAATAAGGTGGTTATGTAGCAGATGATAATCTCAGGTAATCAGAGAACAAGCTTCATTGTCTCACCATGACCTTGGCATTCTCTTGATTCAAAATCTGTGTGCTGCCTGATACCGTCCAGGAATACATGTATGAAAATGAGAGTGGAAAAAAGGAAAGGGAAGTCTAGTGGTGTAATGGCTGGATCAAGGGAGTAGTTGTTCGTGTCAGGAAGGCTGAGTTCCATTTCTGGCTCTCTCCTCCCTTCCTGGCTACAGTACAGGCTGCGGAAGCTGTCGTTATTACTTATTGTATTGTTTATTTATTTTTAACATCTTTATTGGGGTATAATTGCTTTACAATGGTGTATTAGTTTCTGCTTTATAACAAAGTGAATCAGTTATACATATCTTCCCATATCTCTTCCCTCTTGTGTCTCCTTCCCTCCCACCCTCCCTATCCCACCCCTCCAGGCGGTCACAAAGCACCGAGCTGATCTCCCTGTTTTTTAAAGTGATTATTTCCATGGCAACGAGGCACCGTTCCAGGCATCAGGGAGGCGAGACAGCCACCGTAGAGTTGAGAATCAGCAAAGATAAAGGGAAAGGAATGGGGGTATGTAGAACTTGGAGCGCAAAGTTGTAGGATGGACCTGGCAAAGCAGCAAAGTTAGTCTAATTTCAAACGTCAGTTAATGGAAAATTTTGGTTCATGTTGACTAAGGCAAGCAAATAAAGTAGCTCTTTTTATTTTTCTAATAGTAAAAATAATATAATAATAAGCCAATAGAATACTCTTCTGAGAGGAATACTGCGGGTGAAATTACAAGATCTCACCTGGAGACATCAACAGGTAGTCTTTCTTGATCTGGCCATCAGTCTTATCTTTTTATGGGTGTCCAGTTGATTAATGGTGATGGGATAATTTTAGCCATGTCAGAATGAGGGAATAGAGAGAGAGTACTTGATCTGGAGGCAGCCTCGATATTAAAATATATGTTCCCACTATTGCTGTTACGGTTCAACTTCTTTTCCAGAGATTTACGAGTAAGATTATTTTTATGAATAAGACATGGTATGTGAAAATAGATTAATCCCTGCCATTCCTTTCTGTCATCAGAGTGGGCTGCCATGCTTCCACAAGCAAACAAAAATAGTTAACGGATCAGTAATAATAATCCTGAAGATCTCAACTTTTTGAGCACTTCATAAAATCCAGGTGCTGATCTAATCAATTTCAGTATACTAGTAACTTCTCTGACAAGAGGGAGATCTTTTGAAATCCTATTTAGTGTGGACACTTACCTTCACAATGCAATTCAGCCCTTAAGATGTCCTCACTGGACCCAAGAAACCTAGATAAAGCTGATATTAGGTAGGTTAGGTAGTTACTTCTCATTATTTGTCAGACATAGTATTGAAGGACACATTTGATTGTGTTATTAATACTCCGCTTGGGAGGAAGTCCCTCAGCTCCTGTTGACCAAAGCCATTTCGGGGGATGCAAACTGCTTGTTCCTTCGAGGAATAATTTACCATTTTATGGCATTACCATAGTGTCGGGAAGCTGTATTGACTTTTGCCCATTTTATTAGTGGAGTGAAAGAGCATTTTGGACTAATCTTTTCCAAGTCACTGAGTTTCAGAGAACTGATCTAGAATTCTTTTATTGAGTACGTCGGAGCCATTGAAATGATCTCAGTTAACTTCATTCTCAAAATTGCAGGTTGGATGTAGGTTCAAATGGGGATGGAAGTACGTAGCTTCTTCTCTTCACTATCAAGATGCATGGCCCCCTGATCACGTTACATGGGTTAAAAAGAAGGAAGGATAATCATCCATTATATTAGAGCACTTTGTACCTACATAGCATAGTCCCCAAACAATCCCACTTGATCCTCATGAGTAAACATTCCTTTGAAGTATATATTTTCCTTGTCTTATGTCTAGGGGTGCTTAGTTCTGTACAAATCCATACAAAGTTTAGTGGCTAAGTTTTTAATTTTATTAGGATTATCTTTTCAAAATTTAATTATATAAGAAAGAAGAATACTGATGGAAATATGAAAATCTCCTTAACATACTGAGTACTTGGGGTTTAAGTACATAATATGTTACTCGTTAGTAAATGTGCTTGCACGGTAGTTGAATTTTAAAAGTTGAAACTCCAAAGATAATGACCTTTCAATCAGATGAATATTAGAACACGATTCCCCAGGTTATGTTTTAATGTTTTGTTTGTGCTTTTGTACTCTCTGGAAGATGATGCTGTAATTCTTAGGACATTTAGCCTTTGTAAGAAAAGGGAGTGAAGGTAATTAACCTCTGATCTCTTTGCTAAACTGTGTTAGCAGGCAGGGGGGGTCCTGTGACCTCTACAGGGCAAAATTATGTGAGGGAAAGACATGGCCAGGAATCATCTGCTAACTCTAGATACTGTTACAGAAATACCCACTGGCCCCTATACATGTTACTTGGTCTTCAAGGTATGTAGTTGCCCTGGCTTTGAACCCAATGTTGCTGAAATGTGTCCAATTCATGTTTGATTTAAAGAACTTCAGGAGAGCCGTTCAACAATCCTTATTAAATCCTTGCTGTCTTAGTTACTATGCTTGATGTGAGATCTATATATATGTGAGAGAGCACAAAATATAAAGCCAGTGAAACAGGAGAGCTTTCATTTTTCATATAGCCTTTTATAAAAATGAATTAGCATTTCTACCCTTGAGGGTTAGCAAGTAAATATTTTATTTAAACCCAGGAGTTAAAGACCAGAAATCTACAAAAGAGAAGATTTATTTTAAGTTGGAAAATAATTGATTCTCCTCCACAGAAGTGCTATGGTTATATTCATCGTATAGGAAGAAACTTTTCAAAAGCAACTTCATACCAAGATGTAATATTTCTCTCAAAAAGGAGCACAATGCTATGTTTTTATTGTCCCCAGAGTTGTTAAATGTTACTTCTGTGCTCTGAAGTTTTGCCTACTGGGAAAATCTATTAATTGACCATGAGAAAAATTATAATGAAAATAATAACTAATGCAAAATACAAACAGTTAACCTAATAATGGCTAATCCTTCATCGAGGGCTTAATATTTGGAAAGTGCTGCAAGCCTAAGAGATGACTTCTACAACTCTACTTTTATATACATAAAATTTGTATATAAATAAAATTTATGAAATTTATAACACATATATAAAAATTCATATATGAATTAAAGTTTAGTGAAGTTAGCTTGGAAATGGAATCCTGGTGAATCTGACCAGAGCCTGGGCTGAGTCAGTATTCCACTGTGTGAGGTAAGAAAAATTAGAAACAAGTACCTGGAAGTGTAGAGGAAGAAGAAATCCCCTCACTATAAAGCAATTGAGAAAGACTTCACAGAAACAGTGGTGCCTTAGTGGGACTTTGGAGGATGAACTGGATTTGAACACACAAGGGTTAAAAATAACATCAGATCAATTAAAATTTTAGTTAAGAGTTTATTGTGCATCAAAGAACAGTTCATGAAACTGGGAATCTTCAGACTGAAAGGGGAATGAAACTCAAAGGTGCATTGTGATAGGTCAGCTTATACAGCGAAAATGTGGAAGCTATTTAACCTTTACAATGACTGGTCACACAGTGGAGGTTCATGGATGGAAGGAGGTTGGTGAAAAGTGATTATCTTATACCATTTTAGGGTAATGATTTAAGTTTTGTTTATGATTACTGGAGGCATTTGCCAGAAATAACCTCAATTTTCTGTGTCACAGAATAAGCCGGATTGGGTTCTGCTTGCACGGTTTACTGGTTTTGTCAGTGTAGGGGATTCTCAGGTCACATCTCCATTTAATTTTCACCCTAGTGAGTGGAGAAGGTGAAATGCTAAAGGAATAGGAAATGGGGGACTCTTGTCTAGCCCCTTCTTATCTGTTGGAACGTGAAATGAAAATCGAGCCGGACTGTTAGAAGATGAGAAACACGTTGTGGAAGACCTTAAATATGAAATAATAGAAAGGCATAATAATGCCACAGAGCCAGATCCTTTCACTTTGCTCCATAAGATGACTTTCGAAGGTTGGGAGAGAAGAATCAGATTCATCAAATATTACCAGTGAACTGGCTCTTTCAAAATGTGCTCCCAGTCGTTTCTAGCAATTGGATATCATTGTGATTGTATTTTATGTATAAATGTGCCTCTGAATATTAGAATAGTCTTCATTTTTTATGTGTCTCTACCTACCTGTCTGCCTACCTACCTGTCTCTGAATATAATTGTAGGCCCACTGTAATAGATACAATAATGGCCATACAAGGTCTCAAAATTCTAGGCCTTAGAGAGTAGAAGCACAGTAATTTTAACATGAGAAAACTTTTCAGTAAGTCATGTCAACCATTTCAAATTGTGTGTGTATGTATATATATAAACACAAAGTACATACGTATACTAAGATATACATATACTAGCACATATCATATACAATAGTATTATATATATATAGGTATATCTTTGAGTAGTATATGGATAGACATATATAAATACTATTCTATGCATTTTTATCTGTATAATATATACTATATTATGTGTGTATATATATATATGTATGTATATGTATATCATTGAGTAGTATTTACCACTTGAGAAATGCTACATGACAGGTTGGTTAGAAATTAATGATTATTTGTGGGAAATTAATTAAGGAAATAGTATTCTTGATTGTTGTCTAACGCCCCTTAAGTGTTAAATTAGGGTGTGCCTCACACTTGAACCATCTGTTTTAATCAGGTCAGTGGTGAGGGATATTGTATGTGGCAGAGTCGGACTCAGCTGGTACCTGCGTTGCTAAGTTGCCTTCAGGAGTATATCCCCAGAGCGGCTGAGTCCTGACGCCAGAACAGTGGATCGAAGACAGAGACAGATCTCGTGAGCACTGTGTCTGAGCAGAGGAGATGAGATTGGTAAACTCACAGAGAGAAGTGAGTTGAAATCCTGGGAAACAACGTATTAATGATAAGGGAGAGCTTAAATGGGCTGGACAAACAGAAGGAGGTTTGTAAAGACGAAGAGATAGTTGATGCTGAGTAGCTGTTAGATTAGATTTTACTCTCAATGGCATTGCTTAATGCTCAGCCTATGTGCTTCTGGAACTGGGAGCAGGTCTGTCACCTGCACGTAGATCACCTCTAGTAAATGGGAAGAGGGAGTGCCTTGGGAGAGGAAGGAAAGGGAGAAAGATGGAGAAGATGTGTTAAAGTATGTCTTATTTTCTTTCATCTGTGACTCCTTACCCCCCATTTTTATTCTATCGGTAGTCTCTTCGCCAGCCAAAGACAAATGCTTGTCCTCCTTTTCTGCTTGTTGAATTGGCAGATGTTTAAAGGTTATTGTTATTTCGAAGGGGTAGTTATTTTAGTATGTTGTAGTGAAAATTAGAGCAAGAATAATTTTCAAAATTGAAACATATTCCCTTTACTTTCTAGTGAATAATATTTGGGAAGTTATTAAGAATTGTATCTTATGCCTTGTGTTACCCATTAGACTCCAACTCCTTTTAATAGTCACGAGTGTAATTTTACTTAAGATTTTCATCAATCTCATTTATTCTATTCCTAGAGGAATATGTGTATAAGGGATGCAACACATCAACAATATTTTATTTGCCTTCTTTCTTTTTCTGTGAGATTGCATCTGGGTTTTGAACATGAAATTGGTGCTTGTACATGTACTTAAACTATCATCCTCTGGTTCTTGTTTCTGCCTCTAAGTGCCTTCAGTCTCTCTCTGTTTAGAAATTAGCACAAGTAGCCCCAGGAGCTTCCATGGCTCCTGATCCTACATGATTTTCTAGCCCCAAGAACAAGTAGTAATTTATTCAGTCTTGGAGCCTATGACTATGTTGGTGAAACGCTTAAGAGAGGACCTAATCACCCAACTTAGATGATGGGTAGGGAGTGGAGACAGGAGATGACATGCTAGGAACATGGAAGCAGGGCTCCGCCCTCTCTGTGGAGGGGAGTGACGGGTGCGTAGTTGTCAGAAGACTCTCAGAAAAGGGAATGTTTGCTGAGGTGGCACCTCAAGTGCATCAAATGCAGAGGTACATAGGAAGAATGTGAAATATAAGATGTGAAATGTGCAAGTCCCTGTTCTTAGCTCGTTCCTGGCCTACCCATTTCCTACTCTTCCGCAGTCTACTGTCTACACTGTAGATAACCATAGTTTGTAGCACTTTCAGACTTTGTTCTAATATACACACCCACTCACCCACACAAACGCACGGATGGATGGATGGATAAGTAGATAGAGTTTTAGTTTTTACATAAATGAGGTCATGTTGGACACATTATTAATCTTGGCCTTTTAGTTTTCTTTTAACAACGCATCTTTCCATAGTCAATGCCTGTGACTCTACTTTTCTGTATTTAACTGCTGCATTTCATAATACAGGTGTGGATTTAATTTAGTCATTCCCTAAGTTCACGCCCAATAAAAGTTAAGGCATTATACTCTTAGGATTCATGCAATAATACACTATCTTATACATATTTCTGTGCGTATGTAATTATACTTAATATGATGGATTCCAAATGGTAGAATTTTTGGATCAAAGCATAGGTACTCTTTACATTTTGATACAGCCAAGATGCCTTCCAAAAAGGCTGTACTAACTTACACTCCCACCAACAGTGTGTGAGATTACTTGTTTTCTGTTCTCTCAGCAGTTCCATGAAGAATGTTTTGTGGTACCCTTTCAAAGTGAATCACGATTGTGTTTATATTACCTCAGTGGTGTGGATTATATATTTTATAAGAAAGGTCTGCTACATGTCACAGTATAAGGACAATGTAAGAGAATTAAGTGTGATTGAAGATGAAGTTAATTTAAAAACCCTAAGCAATGTCATCTCTTCACTAAAACTTGTTTATCCTTTAAAAGGAAATGTTTGTTGTACCCAACTCATTGCGATCAAAATATGCTCCGTATTTTCTTAAACAAGAAAAACATGGCCAATGACTAAAGGTTTTAGAGCTTTTTATAAATACTTGACATTTTCAAGCCATGTCTTTGCCTGAGAAAAATTAGCTCAGAGTCTGGGAGTAATGGATTTAGAGGAATATGCCAGTTCTTGTCTATTCTGAACTTGATTCGCTTCTTGAGATGATTAGAATGGTAGAAAGTGATCTCTCCGAATTGCTAAAGGCATAATGCATCATTCTCCTTTCCTTTGCCTCTTCTGTATTCATATCTGGAGGGAGCATTAGCTACAAAGGCAACCATCCTGCCTGAACTCTGCACACACACGTGTGCATGTTTGTGTGTGTGTGTGTGTGTGTGTGTGTGTATGAATGGGGAATGACTAGCAGACACCCAGAATAGCCCTCTGAAATCCTTGAAATGCATGGGTTGCATGGCAAAATCCAGACCTTTGAAGGTTCCTTATTTGGGGAAGAGAATAGTTCCTCCCATTGATTCACTGGATGGAGTCAAAATGTATGGAATCAGAAAGCTGTATCACAGTTATACTCACTTTGGGAATTCCCTGGTGGTCCAGTGGTTAGGACTTGGTGCTCTCACTGCCGAGGGCCTGGGTTTAATCCCTGGTCGGGGAACTAAGATCCCACAGGCCGTGCGTTGCAGCCAAAAAATAAAGTTATACTCACTTTAAACGACCTAATCAATAAGGAATCTAAGCAACCGTTGTCGGGGAAATAGTATGCTCTGGATGGTTGTGGGTTAGTCTTGTTAAGTGCCCTGATGCACACACCAGATTCCAAACACCTGAAAGCCCAGCACATTGTTTTGCGTCCAATAAGCACTTGATGCATCTGTAAATAAAATGTGTTTCACCTCTGCCTTTGACTACAGAAGAGAAATATTGCCAACTAAGAATTATTGACCAAGTGCTCAGAATCTTTCTTCAACAAAACCCAGACTTTGTTGTAAGACTCTCCTTTTGTTACAGAACCAAAACTTGGGCCCGCTCGCCCACACGCAGCAAAGCCAATCTACTGATACCAGATGGTGGTAAAGGAAAGTACAGTGGCGTCTGAGACAGCTAGTGCCCAAAAAGCCCAAACTCCCCAACGGGTTTCCGCAAAGCGTTTTTAAAGGCGAGGCAAGGCAGGGGTATCCCAGCCTATGTGATCAGGTCATGCATAATTCTCTGACTGGTTGATGGTTAGAGTAAAAAGGTGCTAAATTGTTACAAATACTTCCTGGTTCCAGCCAGACTCCAGAGGGGATGTGTTAATTTCTTCTACTCGGTGGTGGTTTCAGCATCTGCAAAACTCAGGAAATGTGCATCAGATACCTTATCTACGTAGTTCAGAGAGGAGCTACAGGGGAGGATGGGCAGAGGGGTCTGTCCCAGGAAGGCCCCATAGGGTCCTACTTGGTTATACTTTTAAGACTAAAGACCATTTACGCTTCTGACTTAGAAAGTTTCCTGTTGACGCTATCTTGGCTAAAACCAGTATTTCCTAAATTGATGGATATTCCTTGATAAGTGAGGACAAAGATCACAGTCCTCAGATGGGAACACTAGAGTTCTGATTGACTGAGATTGTGGTAAGGATACGTCACTTTGGTTTCTACTGAAATTCAAGTAAGCATTTCTAACAGTGTAAGGCTACATGATGGAAAAGCAGAGGGAGAAAGGACAGAACTCAGCTGTTGCTACTTGGATCCCAATAAGGGAGTTGTGGTTTTACATTATGGGAAACGTAATCAGATTGAAAGCTCTTGAGATAGAAGACAAGTTCTGCAACTCAAGTATGTGCCAAAAGTAATTACTGGATATACCGAAAAACAAGTAAGTTGTGTAGGAGAGCCTAGTGACATTAACAGCTGGTTATTGCCTTGGACCACATACACTATTTGAAATAATGCCAGAATATATGCTAAGCGTTATGTATGCTTGGGATGATTTTAGGTAGCTATTTGCTATTTTCTCTGATCAAATATGATTCAGTGTTTTTCGTTTGTTTTCATACTCTTCTGGAAGGTTTTTCTTATTTTAGAATCTACAGATTTTCCTTTTTATATCAGTATATCACATGTAAGTGTATTATAAATGAAAACTACCAGTGTTTGCCAAATTTCTCTACATCAACATTTATAAACTGAGTTTAAACTGATGAAGAGAAAAAAGTTGGTTTCGTATAGTTAGAAGCAGTAGGACTCATATATACCCGTAAATATTAACTAGACATAAGGGTTTGCTCTGTTTGAAAAAAGCACTCAGTATGATAAATTCAACTCTCAAGTCATAATCTAAAGGATTTTATTCTACTGCTTCTTCTTCAGCCTAGGACTTGGCACAGTTACATATTGGGATACCGTTACGTGCCAGGTGCCGTGCCCGGTGCGAGGCTGTGCGTGGGGAGTCAGGAGCCCAGGGTGGGCTGCTCACCACTCATAAGCCAATAATTCGAGAGGCAGGTGTCAGTAGGGAGGAAAGATGCTTTAATAAGAAAAGCTGGCAATCTGGGGAGAAGGTGGACTCGTGTCCTGAGACCAACTCCAAAGATTCTGCTCAGCCATGACAGCTTTCAACAGGAAAAATGGGGCGGGGTTTGGGGGGGAAGAATCTCTGAATCATCCAGGCGGGAGGTGGGGGTCTGCATCTTTCTCCACTGACTGCAGACTGGCTGACTCTCTCTTCAGATGTTATCTCACCCTGTAATCTGCCTGCAGGATCGCTTAATGGGCTGTTGGCGGTAGAGAGCTAGTCATTTTGGAACTGCTTAATTCTTCATCCTTCTTTTTATCTAGGAAAAGAATCAACAGGTTAAACAAGGCATGGTGTGCATTCAGGAGAGCATAAGTCAAGAGTTAGTTTCAATTACTTAGTGATCTCATTCCTGTAATTAGATTTTTTTTAGATTAGAGGGGAACAGAATTGGGCAAACAGGAAACGGGAAAAAGAGGTGCTGTCACTCATGGCATGTACAGGCTAGTATGATACCTGAGGCTTACAGTAAAGCCAGTAGAATAATACTGTCCCATTGCTTTTTTTAAAAAAATAATTTATTATTTATTTTTGGTTGCATTGGGTCAGTTGCTGTGTGCAGACTTTCTCTAGTTGCGGTGAGTAGGGGCTACTCTTTGCAGTTGTGTGGACTTCGCATTGTGGTGGCTTCTCTTGTTGCGGAGCACGGGCTCTAGGCACGCGGGCTTCAGTAGTTGTGGCTCGCGGGCTCTAGAGCACAGGCTCAGTAGTTGTGGCTCATGGGCTTAGTTGCTCCGTGGCATGTGGGACCTTCCCGGACCAGGGCTTGAACCCGTGTCCCCTGTATTGGCAGGCGGGTTCTTAACCACTGCGCCACCAGGGAAGCCCTGTTCCATTGCTTTTTTTTTTTTTTTTTTTTAATTTTATTTATTTATGGCTGTGTTGGGTCTTCGTTTCTGTGCGAGAGCTTTCTCTAGTTGTGGCAAGTGCGGGCCACTCTTCATCACGGTGCACGGGCCTCTCACTATCGCGGCCTCTCTTGTTGCGGAGCACAGGCTCCAGATGTGCAGGCTCAGTAATTGTGGCTCACGGGCCCAGTCGCTCCACGGCATGTGGGATCCTCCCAGACCAGGGCTCGAACCCGTGTCCCCTGTATTGGCAGGTGGGTTCTTAACCACTGCGCCACCAGGGAAGCCCTGTTCCATTGCTTTTTAAATGTAATGTTGAATCAAATCAATCTTGGGGGCTCTTAGAAGTAAAACAATGCTTAGAAAACCATTTGCTCTAGAAAGAACTCAGCTTTGGTCTTGGGTTGGTTGGTCTCAGTTTGAATATCTAAATGTATTTCTCACAGAGGAGACCGTTGAATTCTAGAATTGCATATTGCTGTGGAAGGGTACTGAGCAAATAAAGAAAATATGATATGTTTGCTTATCATCTGACTGAATGCTAGCAATCAATTCCTCTTCTTGTTGAAGCTCAGATTGGGTGAACAGTATTAGGTCCTGTCTCAGGGTTGACCATTTCAATGAGTAGTTTTCTGAGAAAAGAGGGTGCCCTTTGAATCTGTGGAGTCAAATGTTATTTAAAAAATTTTCTTTACAATTTCCTTGACTTACATTGTTAAATACTTTCTGGGTTTCTTTTTTTTTTTTTTGACCACACTGTGCAGCATGTGGGATCTCAGTTCCCTGACCAGGGATTGAACCCACACCCTCTGCATTGGAAGCACGGAGTCTTAACCACTGTACCACCAGGGAAGTCCCTGGTTCTTTAAAATTTATTTTTTCTTTTAGAGAGTCTTGTTACTGCCTACTTGAAACAAAATGTCCCAAACAGAAATACTTGTCTTTCCTTACACACTTGTTCCTTTTTATCTCCTCTGACTTGACAAGATAAATGTGTTAAATCAAGTAGTTACACTGACTTCTTTACTCCCCAGACGTGCAAGAAAGGCAGATCTAAGGAGGTTCTATCTGCTCTTTGGATGAGCAGGGGGATGGGAGACAAATTGTAGAAAAGAAAAAAAGGCTAATAAATCATTCTACATAAGACAAGTGTAAACAGAAGATTCCAGACTGTGTTGGAGAGGTTTAAAGTAGTAAAGAAGAAGATAGACATGAGAGGAAGGGAGAGACATAGTGACTCTGTGTGTGTGTGTCTGTGTGTGTGGCAGTGATGTGCAAGGCTGGCCTGGAGGTGGCGCTATGTGTGAGCAGGGGAGGCGTGAGATGGCCTGGGTACATTTCACTCATAGGTCCTTGGATTTCCTTTCACACCCAAGTTAGAACCCTGGGAGGCTCCTTGGGTTCCTCCCATTTCCTCACCTTATTTTCTTACATCCGTTGCTCCATGAATATTAGCCTCCATTATCTGTTGATTCTGCTTCTGATCTGGCCTTTCCCATCCATCACTGCTGTTTGTCTTCAATTCCTGCCTTTGTCTGGCCTTCAGCCTGTCCCCTTAGATTGTTCCTGTAGCTATTTTATTTCCTCTTCCTCTGTAATCAATTTTAGCACTATTATTAAAGTGATCTTGCCGAAATTCACATGCATCTGTCTCCCGATGAAGTTTTCTAGGTGGTTCCCTACAGTCTGTACTAAACAGGATAAAGGTCAGCCTCTTGAACGTGGCATGGGACCTGTCAGCAGGTTCTTCTCTGACCATCTCCCACACACCCCCTGTGTTCCAGCCATCCACAATCCCATGCATTATTTTCCTATTCCACATATTCTTTCTTGGATGTGTACCTCTTCAAGTGATGTGTCCTGCTGCCTCCCCCTCCCCCTCCCCTCAGTCCCTGTTTCTTCAAGACTCAGCTTTAGCAGCACCAGGATTGTCCCTTCGTGTTGGAACACATGTCCCCGCCCCCACCCTCCACTGCATGTATCTTTATGAAGTATAGTTTTGTCTGGATATATTCCCAGGAGTGGGATTGCTGGATCGTATGGCAGTTGAGTACATTGTTGATGTCCAACTTGCACTGCTAGAAGTGTGCACTCTGCTGTGTCTTCAAGGAAGAGATTACTATTTTCTGTACCTGAGAACAGCGACCTGGTCTTAAAATTCCGTCTTTACAGAGATGCATTATGTCAGGTTAAGAATTAACACCTGTTCATGGACTTCCCTGGTGGCGCAGTGGTTAAGAACCCTCCTGCCAGTGCAGGGGACCTGGCTTTGAGCCCTGGTCTGGGAAGATCCCACATGCCGTGGCGCACCTAAGCCCGTGCGCCACAACTACTGAGCCTGCGCTCTAGAGCCCGCGAGCCACAACTACTGAAGCCTGCACGCCTAGAGCCCGTGCTCCGCAGCGAGAGAAGCCACCGCAATGAGAAGCCCACGCACCGCAATGACGAGTAGCCCCCACTCGCTGCAACTAGAGAAAGCCTGCACTCAGCAACGAAGACCCAATGCAGCCAAAGATAAATAAATAAATTTATTTAAAAAAAAAATTAACAACCTGTTCTTGTGCCCTCCTTCATGATAGGAAATGAAAACAGCAGAACCTTGATCAGAATTGGACTGTCAAGGTCTTGGATCAGCCCAAGGTCAGATACAGCTTCCTGTCCATGAAGAGGGCTCGCTAAAAGGACAGAGAAGGAGGAGGATGTAGTCACAAACCAGATTTTGCCTGCTTTGCTATCTTGCCTTACTAAGGCTCATTCCAAAGACTAAAATATTTACTCTCTGTGTGAAAGCCTCATGGACTTGCAATCTTCCTGTATTTTCTATTCCTAGCTGAAATAGGTGCACAGAGCCCAGTTTGAACAGACAATGATTAAGGACTCAAAAATCAAAACTAGAAGTTACAAGGGTGATTACAAAAAGCTTACAGCAGTGGTGAAATCAAGCAGATTATAGTAACATCTGAAGTGAGATGGGGTTTGAGTCATCAGAGCCTTTGTGGGTTCAGAGGGCTGTCTGTTTAAATCACAAATGCATGTGATGTGATCTGCCTTAATATACGTTACATGGGTATGTGAAAAACTGCAAGTTTTAAAGCCGAGATGCTTAAATGCAGGCTTTCTTAGTGCCATGCTTTTGTGCTGTAGAGGTCATGGAGTTTGCTTACGCCTCTCTCTGTCTGCCTCACCCCCTGGCCCTGCACTTAGCTGTATACATTGTACTTAACAAAGTCTATTTTTTAATTTTATTTTTCTTATTGGGGTGTAGTTGCTTTACACTGTTATTAGTTTCTGCTGTACAGCGAAGTCTATTTTAATTGCCTATTTGTCTGTTTCCCTTGCTAGACTGTAAACTCCTCAAGGACACTGACAGAGAGACATGCTGTCTCTTACCTAATCCAACAAGTTGTTTTTGAATGCATGAAAGGGACAACTGCTTATGCAATCTTTGAAGTTTCCTGAGTCTTTCTGTTTCATTTTTGTTGAGTGTGATTGTGTATGTGTGCTGTATTGTGTTGTTACATTGTTATTTTTGGCTAAAAGAGTACACTAGGCTGACTATTGGGTAATGATATGTTATGAAATAGACTTAGTTGATTACCTCCCATGAGAGTAGAAGGGCAGGTGATTAGCATTTTCTTAATTTTCTCGGCATTGTTTCAGGTGGGTATCACAAGCCTGCTTAGTTTTGGAAAAGATCAAAAATACATGTGCGTATACATACACAACAGAATTTGGGAGATAGAGAAGCAGAGAATGGGGATAAGAAATAAAAAGCGTATACTTAGAGCCACCTTTTCACCTTTCTTCCTTAGGATCGTTTGCAATTCTATCATCCACGTTTTTCTAGGGGAGATAGGAATCCAAGCTTTGCTTCATTTTCCTGTCTAGAGACATGAGACTGGAATTAGTTCTTGGTGCCATTAAATACTAAAGCAAGACTAGATAGATGATGTTGATTAAAAAAAAAAGTATTGAGGACAAGAGAAATACTCAACAAAAAAGCCATTGCACTTAAAAGTGGCGCTTTGCCTGAGCCTTGTCATTAATGACTGTGGTTTCAGTTACTTGGGCACCATTGATTCTCACATCCCTATTTCCACCTCAGCTTCTTTCACGGGCCTCCAACTTCAGTAGACGAATGATCATCTCCATGTGAATATCCCACAAGAACTTTGTATTCGTGATGTTACCATCTCCCTCCTCCATTTTCCTCTCTCCCTGATATGTTTTCCCGTGCCCCTTCTCTAGCTTAACTAAAATATTCAGACCATTCTTTACTCCGGCATCTTTCTCCTCCACATTCGAAACATTCAGTAGGTCTCGCTGCTTTTGTCTCCTGACTAGTTGTTCAGATCCACCCCCTCCCTCTAGTTTTACTACCTTTTTCCTAAGACTTAAGACCTTGCCTTTGCCTTTCTCACCTGGACTGCAGTGCTGGCCCCTTAATTACAGTCGGCCTTCGGTGCCCACGGGTTCCGGATTTTGGTACCCGTGGGGAGTCCTGGAACCAATGCCCCACGGATCCCAAGGGACGATTGTGGTTTCCAGCCTCCATGATGCTCACTGCTTCCACCCCTGTGACAGTAATAGGTACAACAATGTGTTCCTAATTGTATCACTCCGCTACTCAAGGATGCTCTCCCTTGATCACCTGCCTAGTCCTTTGTGTCTCCATCACTGAATTGCTTTAGTCCATTGCCTTGAGCACCATTCTCCTTTTTTTTTTTTTTAACTAAGGCAAGAGTTGTACCAGATTTTCTCCCCTAATCCCATTAGCCAATCCCCCAACTGCATCCACACACTTCTATTCTCTTTCACTCTGGGCAGAATTCTTGTCCTCTCTATTCCCCAAGAGCCTGGGCTTGTCTTTCTGTCCAACACTCACTGCCTGGCGTTGTACCTGGTTGTTCAGTAGGTATTTTAATTTGACTGTAGAAAGACTGAGGCAGAGTCCTTAGATGGATATCATAGTTCTAGGGAAAACAGACAATGTAAAATTACTTGAATTAGGAAAAAAGCAGTAAGTTCTGGGTAAGTAAGGAATTGCATAACGTTTGCAGTTCTTGATGATGATTCAAATCAGAAGATAAAACTGGAGAGGTTCTTATCAGCTAGAGACAAGGTAGAATAACAAATATTTGTTCTTAATGAAATACACACACATATGCACACACACACACACAAACTTAGGGAAAATTATTCCAACTGATGACTACATCTCAGATATAGGGACAGGCAGTTCTATTTCTGGCTGTCCCGTCAGATGATTTTGTGACCTTAGAGATCTGTCTTTGCTTATCTGAATGTTTCCTTCCATTGGGAAAATAGCTACATATCTCTAAAGTAGGATGGGGGTCAGCTGTATTGCTTAAAATTTTGTACTAGTCTTTAACTTACTTTATTCCACGGTCACTGCTTCATCAGCGTTTGCAGTAGAGAAATAGAGGGGATGAGAGAAATGGCACTTTTTTGCCCTCTGTTCTGTCTCTCATCAACTGAGAGAGAAGTATGAATTTTAATGACAGTTTTATTTCAAATAGCATTCCACGGATGAGTTAATCATTCCTCTATTCAAACCTTTCAGTAATATTATAGCACCTTTGAAATTAAGAAAGTATTATAAATCTGTAGTAGTCAGGGTGCTCCAAAGAAATAGAACCAATAGGATATGAAATGTATATAGATACAGATATGATCTATCTATCGAGTGGTTTATTTTAAGCACTTGGGGGCTGACAAGTCCACAGTCTGCAGGGTTGGCTAGCAGTCCAGAGACCCAGGGAAGAGTTAACATCGCAGTTGAAGTTTGAAGGCAGTCTGCTGGCAGAATTCCCTCTTCCTTGGGGCAAATCAAGTCTTTTTCTAGAGGCCTTCAACTGATTGGATGAGGCCCATCCCCATTATGGAGGAGAATCTGCCCTATACATTAATCTCGTCTAAAAATACCTGGATACTGTGGCCTAGCCAAGCTCCCACATACAGTTAACCCTCACAATATCTGAGTCATAAAAATTAAATACCATTGGCCAAATTGGGAGAGAAAATTGTGATGAATAGGAAGGAAAGATGTGTTAGAAAATGCTTAATGTTTCAGAACGAAACTTTAACCACGGTGATGCCTCTGATTTACCAACATTAAAACTGTGTCTTGGGTATTACGTTCAAATTGTTCTTTGCTCCTGAGAATCTTGAACTTACCCCAGTGCAGTCATACCATATGTGTGCTGCTCTTTGTCTTCAAGGCCATTAAAATGAGTACATTGCTTATATCCCTTGTACAAATGTATGTTGACAAAACAAGATTCATTAAGATGTTTTAGCATTTTGAGAAAAACAGGTAACCAACTAAACATTAGAGTAAGTACCATTTTAAAAAAAACCACTTGTTTCCGGAGGAAGCGAATTTACTATTTCTGAGTGTTCCCTCTGTCCCTGTAAATCATTTTATTTTTGGGTGACATTTGAAAGAATTGCTAAATTTCTTAAGGAAGAATTTGCTTTCTTAGTACTTCTGAAAGAAGCGGATGCATTGAATTAGAAAGTTTGCAATTTTTTGTTGTAAAAGAAAGCTGCTTTGGTAAGACAAAGTGAAAGCCATTTAAAGAGGATAAAATTAGGAAAGGGATCATAAAGAATACAGTTTTGATTCTAAAAATATTAAATCATTAACCCGATGAGTTTTTACAGAGTTCTGAAAGCCACGTGCCAACTGATTTCCCTGAAATTATACTATACCAGTCCCTCTGATGTGTCTACATTGTTACTCTGAATAACTAACTGTATTACGTGTTGGATGTAATTGGTGTTTAAAATTAGTTTGCTTGGATCGTCTTGAAGCAAGTGCTTTGTAATTTAGGTCAGCAGAGAAAATGCCGTGTACTGGATACGCACGGCGCTCGCTGTTTTTGTTCAGCTGCAGAAGAAGAAAACTTGATTACAAGAGTCCCTCTCTCCCCGACTGACAAAGCAATACACTACATGATTACATAGCATTTGCATCTTACGAAATTGAAGAGCAAAGAATCAAGTTTTTCTGTGGCATTACTTTGCTACCTGTCTGTATGCTTGTCTAGATTGTGTGTGATTTATGGCGTGAAAGATCAGAAGCACTGTTGACTCTTTGGATCTTGTCTCTAGAAATATGCATGGAAAGCAGGTGTGCTTAATGTTATCTCACATTATGAGGCAGGGAGAGTTCACTTTTGTAAGGGTGACTGACAGGTTCTTAATACAGTGAGAATCTTTAAAAATTAGGAGTTAGGGGAGAGCCAGATAAATTATTTTGAAATCATCCATATAGGTCTCATCTATACCAGTGTTTCTTACCTTGTTTTCATTATTGCCCCACTAAAGATCCTACACGGACATTTTTTTTTCTAAGCACTCCTGCGTGAAACTTTAATACATGGATATATACTCTATTCCATTTAGGTACTCTGGCTCTTGGAACAAAATAGCTAAGATTTTTCACTTCCTGCAAGAAACAGTCCTCGTGTTAATACATGACTTCCTCTTCATTAGTACTTTTCTATCAGATTTGCAAATGGAGTTTTATATTAAAGGGATTCAGATTTTTTTCCTCAGAACCCTAATTTCCAAGAAAAATTCAACTCCCCAACCTCCCTTAAAATGGTTCAAATTTTTCAATTTTTGATAGTTTGATTTAACATAGATTTATTTACAGCTAAGCATATCTTAAGAGATGATTATTTGGGACCCAGATAGACTGTTTTAGGTTGCAGGATGATTTAAATTCATTTCATTTATTTTTTATTTTTTAGCAGAAACATTCAGCAAACAAGAACAATGAGGACCTTTGTTCTTGTAGGCATTACTTTTTTTTTTTAACATCTTTATTGGAATATAATTGCTTTACAATGGCGTGTTAGTTTCTGCTTTATAACAAAGTGAATCAGTTATACATATATAAATTCATTTTATATTGGAATTTTGCTAAGTAGAATCCGGATCTAGGGGAGTTTTATCGCAGAATGTGGTCCCTGACTACATCAGATGAATATATATTTGAATCATTTTGACAATATCTATATGTTTATAGATTTTTGGCCAAAATTATCATAATTTGTTGCAATCTTAATGTAATTCCACTTGAAAAAATCAGAGTATTTTGCTAAAGAGGAAAGACAAGATATATAAATACTGATGTAAAAAAAAAATCTTCAACTAATTACAAGCTACCCACATTTTTGTGAGACTAGAGATACAGCTTTTGACTTAATATTAAGTTTTGAAATTTAAATTTATAGTTAAGACAACAGCCAAATAGTTTATTTAAAAATTTCATTTCTGGGCTTCCCTGGTGGCGCAGTGGTTGAGAGTCCGCCTGCCAATGCAGAGGACACGGGTTCGTGCCCCGGTCCGGGAAGATCCCACATGCCGCGGAGTGGCTGGGCCCGTGAGACATGGCCGCTGAGCCTGTGTGTCCAGAGCCTGTGCTCCGCAACGGGAGAGGCCACAACAGTGAGAGGCCCTCGTACCGCAAAAAAAAAAAATTCATTTCTAATGGATAAAACTAGAAGATGGTATTTTATTGACAATAAAATTGTAAAGACAGGATTAAATGAATTTTTAAAAAATCTCTGCCTATGAGTAGCACTGGATAGCTCAATTTAGTAATACAGAATTTCATTTATTTGTGCAATTCTCACGCATATTTTCCCACTGCCAGTCAGGTCATTTGTATTTTAATAGCTTTATTGAGGTATACATTACCTAGTCAGATTCATTCATTTTAGTTGTATAATTCACTGATTTAAAGTACACCTGTACGGTTACGCAGTCATCATTCCGATCCACTTTTAGGACATTTTCTGTCACATCAAAAAGACCATTGAGGCTGTTGGCAGTCAATTCTTGTTCCTGCCTCCAAGCCCCAGGCAGCCATTAATACGCTTTCTGTCTCTGTAAATTTGCCTTTTCTAAACTTTTCCTAATTATGGAATCTGCTTGCTATGGGTTTAGTTTGCTGTTCCATTTCTAGTTTTTTTTTTTTTAATGATGTCAAAATCCTTAGCTAGATCATAGGCCTGATTACTGATCCCCTGCTCTTTGTTCTTTTTTTTAAATTAAAAAATTTTTTTTAATTTATTTAGTTCACTTATTTTTGGCTGTGTTGGGTCTTCGTTGTTGGGCTTGGGCTTTCTCTAGTTGCAGCGAGTGGGGGCTACTCTCCATTGCGGTGCACGGGCTTCTCACTGGGTGGCTTCCCTTGTTGCAGAGCACAGGCTCTAGGTGCGCAGGCTTCAGTAGTTGCGGCACATGGGCTCAGTAGTTGTGGCAGGCAGGCTCTAGAGCGCAGGCTCAGTAGTTGTGGCGCATGGGCTTAGTTGGGCATGTGGGATCTTCCCGGACCAGGACTCGAACCCACGTCCCCTGCATTGGCAGACAGATTCTTAAGCACTGCGCCACCAGGGAAGCCCTGTTTCTAGTGTTTTAAGGGGGAAACTTTATTGCAATATGGCTACATTTCTTTCCATCTCCTTGTGTTACTACTGTCATATTTTTACATCTTTATCTGCTATAAATCCAACAATAGAGATGTACAATGCTTATTTTGTGCCGTTAGCTTTAAATCAGTTGAAGAAAAAAATATATTTACACAGCTTTTATATATTATCCTATGAATTTTTCTTTTTTGGCACTGCATTTCTTCTTGTGGATTTAAGTTACCATCTGGTGTAATTTCCTTTCAGCTAAAGGACTTTCTTTAGAATTTCTTTTAGGGCAGGTCTGCTAGCAGTGAAGTATCTCAGCCCTCGCTTATCTTTTCTTCATTTCTGAAGGGAAGTCTTGCTAGATATAAGATTCTCAGTTGATAGTTGTTTTTTTAATCCACAGCACTTTACTAAATATGTCATCCTTCTGACTTCCCTGTATGTGATACATCATTTTTTCCCCTTGTCTTTCAGGATTTTATCTTCATATTGGCATTTCAACCATTTGTCCATGACGTTCCTAGGTGCGCCTCTTTCTGTTTGTTGGAATCCTTTGGGCTTTTTGTGGGTTAATATTTTTCATCAAATTTGAGAAGTTTTCGGCCACTATTATTTCTTCAAAAAACAGTCTATTCCTTTTTCTCCCTCATCTCCTCTGGTACCCTCATTTGCACATACGTTAGTGTGCTTGATGGTATTCTGTAGGTGTCTGTTTACTCCCCATTCTTTTCTTTCTGTTTTTAATATTGTACAATTTCTATTGATCCTATGTTTAAGTTTGCTGATTCTTTCTTCTGCCAACTCAAACATGCTTTTGAGCCCTTTATGACTTTATTTCAGTTATTGTATTTTTAAACTCTAGAACTTCATTTTCTTCTTCTTTATAATTTCTCTTTAATTATATTTTCTATTTGAACTCTCATTGTCATCATACTTTCCTTTAATTCTTTGAATTTGGTTTCCTTTAGTTCCTTGAAAATGTTTATAATAGCTGCTTTGCAGTCTCTTTCTACTTAATCCCACATCTGGGCTCACTCAGTTTCTATTTTCTGCCCTTTTCCTGACTGTGGATCACAATTTCCTGTTTCTTTGTATGTCTCATAAATTCTTTGTTGAAAACTGGACATCTTAGATAATATAGCAACCTTGGACTCTTCCCCACACCCACCACTCCCCCCTCCCTGGTTTTATTGCTGTTGCTGTTCGTTGATTGGTTTAATTCCTTGCCTGAGCTAACTTTGTAACATCTGTATTTCCAGAGTTCAGAAATGGTTGTTTTTAAATAATTTTGTCAAGTTTTCTCATTGCTTTTGGGGGAGAGGATTTGCAGAACCCCTCACTCCTTCATTTTGGAATTTCTGCCTCCAATCTCTGTGTTTGTCAGTGTGATTTCTGCTGTCACTCTTCTGTCTAATCTGTACTTGGAAATGTGAGTGTATTTTCTTTTGTATCTTCCTTTTACCATATGTTTAAATAACTATTTTGATTTAAGAATAGAATACATACAAGACTACACATTGAACTTTACAGAATGATTTTTTTCTTTGTCCCTGCTTCTTAAGGCTGTCATTTGAGAGGACTGTACTAGATTTGTGTTAGAAGGCCAGAAAATTCATTATTATTTTTTGTATTATTTTAATTTGGAAAAATTTAAGTCTTCAGTTCCTTTTGGGTGTACCATCAATAAAACAGACTACTAATAATGTTTCTATTAATTAACATAATCTATTACTATATTAGATACTCCCTGAAAACCCCTTCTGAGCCAAAGTCCTGGTAGAAAAACTACAATTTCTGTTGGTTTTCTCTCTGCAGGAGGTAGCTTTAACTAAAGTTTAGGTTTAATGTTAATGTCTCATCATTTAACTCTTCTCACAAACAAGAGACAAATAAAAACAACTTTTATTGGTTCTTCTTTCATTCCACGGAAATTCTCCCCTTTTCATCCCCAGGAGTAAATCCTTTTGACTATGCAGTGCTGTGATCCTAACACTGGATTGTAGACTTCTCATTTCCAACCAACCTATCCAAATTTGCTTCGTTTATCTCATCATCTTTTTGTGTTTGAAAACTATTTCATTTGCAGAACTTCATTGAAGATGAAGTTTTTCTTCGCTCTCACTGTCATGAGGCCCACCTGTTCTTCCATTCATGTTTCTCTTCCATTTTGGTCTGCTCCAACATCCTAATCACTTAGCTTCTGCTTCATAACATTTCTGGTTGCTCCTTTTTTGTTGTCTCAATCTTTCCCTTTTTCTAACATAATCCTTTATGAATGAAATAAATTCCTGTCTCTGGTTTAATTCACCTCCAAGCACACATATCCAATTCCATCCTTTCTAGAATCGTAGCATTTAACGTTGGCATTTCCCATACCTTTGTCCTCAGCGCTCCTCTCTTTTCTATCAGTATCCTCTCCCCAGGTTCTCTATCTCATATAATCCCAAAGAATTTAAGCACATCTGAAAACTCCCAAATTTATACTTTCTTCCTGACCTCTCTACTGGGCTCCAAAATTGTCTACCCTGCCCGAGAGCCACACTTGGATTATAGCTATTCCTTACCCACGGCCACTCAAGTTAGAAACCTGGAAGTCATATTTGATGCTGACTTGTTCTGAGCCCCACACCTAATTTACAAAATCTCTTTGGTTCCAGCTTGAATATATATTCCAATTATTTCTCTCTCCCTGTCTACTATTCCCATTCCTAGTCCAAGCCACCACCATCTCTACCCTGAGTAACCACTGTCATGCCGTCCCTGGTTACCTCTTCATTTTTCCTCTCTATAATCCAGTCTCCAAATAGAAGCCAGAGTAATCGTTCTAAAACATAAATTAGATCCCTGTATCTCTTGTTACAGACAGACAAGCAAAAGCTGTTGGAGTTTGAGAGGGCTCATGAGTTATATCCCCCTCCTCGCCACCAGGGTTTTAAAGCAATTGAAGGAGACAGAGGTATCAAACATGGAGGACCAGAGTGTCAGCCAGTGATGAACTGGCCCAGGCAGTCACAGGCAGGGCTGAATACCTGCAGGCTAGGAGCTCCAGGGATAAAGACATTACCACAAAGCTCAACTCTGGGCCCAAGGCAGACCAGAGCCTTGCTTTCTGCAGGCAAGAGGAAGGGGCTGCCTATTCACGGCTGGCTCTTCCTTCCAAACTCACCACTCAAAGATGTGAGAAAATGAGAGAAGCCCCTAGTGATCATCTCAAAGGTTTCCCTTCACATGAAGAAAACATTAAGAGTCAAGAGTCAGTATTCCAAAGTAATATCTCTAATGCTTTTCCTGCACTTAGATTAAAATACAAACTGTTTGAATATACTTGCAAACCATATATCTGATTAGGAGTTAATATCCAAAATATACAAGGGACTCATATAGCTCAATAGCAAATAAATAACCTGATTAAAAAAATGTACCAAAGACCTGAGTATATATTCTTCCAAAGAAGACATCCAAATGGCCAACCAACGGGTACATGAAAAGATGCTCAACGTCACTCATCATCAGGGAAATGCAAATCAAAACCACAATGAGATATCACCTCATATCGGTTAGAATGGCTATTACCGAAAAGACAAGAGACAGCAAGTATTAGTAAGGATGTGGAGGAAAAGAAACCTTTGTGCACTGTTCGGGGGAGTGTAAATTGGTACAGTCGCTGTGGAAAACAGTATGGTGGTTCCTCAGAAAATTGAAGCTAGAACTCTACCATATGATCCAGCAATTCTATCATGACTTCTGGGTGTACATCCAAAGGAAATGAAATCAGTATTTTAAAGAAACTGTGCTCCCCCGTGTTCATTACAGCATTATTTACAATTGTCAAGATATAGAAATAACCAGTGTCTACTGACACATTAATGGATAAAGAAAATGTGATATGTATATATAATCCTATATAATATATATACATATTTTTATATTATACATATGTATAAGATAAAATGAATATTACGCAGCCTTAAAAAAAGGAAATTGTGCCATATGCAACAAGAGGATGATCCTGGAGCACGTTTCGCTAAGTGAAATAAACCAGTCCCAGAATGACAAATACAGCGTGACCTCCCTTATATATGGAATCTACAAAAGTCGGACTCATGGAAGCCGAGAGTAAAATGGTGGTTGCCAGAAACTGGAATATGGGGCAAATGGGAAGATATTGGTCACAGGATACAAACTTCCAGCCATAAGATGAATAAGTTCTGACCATCTAATTTACAGCATGGTGACCATAGTTCATGTAATGAATTGTACACTTGGAAGTTGCCAAGATCTTAGATCTTGTGTTCTCCCCACATACACACAAAAATGGTAACTATGTGAGGTGACGAATGTGTTAATTAGCTTGATGGTGGTAATCATTTCACAGTGTATATATGTGTCAAATCACCACATTGTGTACCTTAAAGATAGACAATTTTAATTTGACAGACCTCAATAAAGCTGGGAAGAGACCCAAACCCTCCTTTCCTGGGGTTCCTAGGATTGAGTGGGTAGTACCTGCTTCTCTATTTTCAGCTTCTAGAACTTTCCCTCCCGCTGCCTATGCTGCAGACATTCTGGCTTTCATTGTTTATTTCTCAAACACACCACACTAGTTCGTCCCTGAAGGCCTTTTAACTTTTTCTTCTTTTAGAAACATTCTGCCCTCAGCTCTTGCATGACTAGTTCTTTTTAATTATTTACATTTGTGCTCAAATGTCACCTCAGAGTAATAACATGACCACCCGATTTAAAGGAAATGCTGGAGCAATTTATCATCCCATTTTACTGTCTTCACAGAACCAATCATTATCTGAACTTAAATTGTTCATTCATTTGCCTGTATAGTGTTTGTTGCCCTCCGACTGTGGAATATCAACTTCATGGGGTTAGGAGTATGGCCTGTTTTGTGCCTTACTTTATCCCAAGGGTCTAGAACAGTGTGTGATTCTAGTAGGCCATTTGCAAAGATTTGTTGGATGAATGGACAGATTATTCTTTCTGTTATTCTGATGCTTTCAACGGACAAACATTTAAGGGAAAGTTCCAGTCCTGGGCAAGCAAATATGTAGATGTTTGTAACCTACATGTGGTATTGGCTACACTGGAGTTCATGTTTTAGATGACCTGGGATGAGAGGAAGCTAGAAGTGCAGGTCAGTGCTTTCTCCCAGCTATCGGGTTGGCCAAAAAGTTTGGTCGTGTTTTCCCAAGCATAAAAACCCAAATACACTTTTTAGCCAATCCAATATATCCCTTGGTGCCCTGGGGCTGTGGAATCCCTGGCAGAAAGGAGCAGATAGGTCCTGGCTCCAGGGGTGTCTGTTGGTTGCCCAATGGAGAGGTGCTGTGACTGTGGCGTACTTGGCCGTCAGACTGGCCGACCTTGCAGAAATCAGGGGATTGCCAGAGCTGTCGGTCATAGAGCAGGTGGGGTTCTCTGTGGTTTTTCAGGTCTTACGGAATTCCTAGAGTGCATGTGCTCTAACTACTCCATTTCTCAGCCTGTCTGAAAGTAGAGCATCACTTGCATAATTGGGTAAATAATTCATTTGTACCACAGTTACTTACTGAGAGCCTTCTTTGTTCCAGGCATGATTTGGAAACTGGCAATACAGAAGTGAGAACATACAAAATCTCATTTCCTATGAAATTTGCCTTCAATGGGGAAAGTATAGATAATAGAGAAAGAAGTGGTATTTCATATAGATGATGAGGTGGTGGTGAGTCCCGTGGAGCAGAGTAAGGCGTGGGATGATGGGGATCTATTTACACGGTAACGTTTGAGTACCTGAATTGGGAAAAGGGAGTGTTATCCTTAAGGTTATCCAGGCTGGGGAGTGACAAATGCAAAGGCTCTGTGTCAGGGACTTGATGTGTTCCAGAAGGGGCAAAGAGGCCAGTGGACTAAAGCAGAGTGAACAAAGGGGATGATAGTAGTAAGGTATGAATCCAGAAAGAATAGGGTATTTGGGGGCAGAGGAATGTCATGATCTAACTTACGATTTAAAAGAATTCCTGATGCAGATGTAGCGAATGGACTCGAGGACACGGGGAGGGGGAAGGGTAAGCTGGGACGAAGTGAGAGAGTGGCACTGACATGTATACACTACCAAATGTAAAATAGGTAGCTAGTGGGAAGCAGCCACATAGCACAGGGAGATCAGATCCATGCTTTGCGACCACCTAGAGGGGTGAGATAGGGAGGGTGGGAGGGAGGCCCAAGAGGGAGAGGATATGGGGATATATGTATACGTATGGCTGGTTCACTTTGTTATACAGCAGAAACTAACGCACTATTATAAAGCAATTATACTTCAATAAAGATGTTAAAAATAAATAAATAAAAAATAGAAGGATTCCTGGGACTTCCCCGGTGGGGCAGTGGATAAGAATAGGCCTGCCAGTGCAGGGGACACAGGTTTGATCCCTGGTCCGGGAAGATCCCACATGCCTCGGAGCAACTAAGCCTATGCACCACAACTACTGAGCCTGCGTGCCACAACTACTGAAGCCTGTGTACCTAGGGCCTGTGCTCCGCGACAAGAGAAGCCACTGCAGTGAGAAGCCGGTGCACCACAACAGAGTAGCCCCCGCTCGCCACAACTAAAGAAAGCCCTCGCGCAGCAACGAAGACCCAACGCAGCCAAAAATAAATAAAATTAAATCTTAGAAAAAAAGAAAAGGATTCCTTAGGCCACTTCACTGAGCATATACTGTAGGGAGTAAGGCCAGAGGAGAGAGTTAGGACACTGTTGGAAGAATGCAGGCCAAAGATAATAGGGGACTAGATTAGGATGGTAACAGTGCAGGTGGTGGGAAGTGCTTAGATTCAGGATGTATTGGGTTGGCCAAAAAGTTCGTTCAGGTTTTCTCCATAACATCTTACGGAATTCTCTGATAGATTGGACATGATGCATGAGAGAGTGAGAGGAGAAAATGATGACATCGTTATTTTGGGGTTGTGTTACAAGAAATAAGGAGTTGTCAGTGTTTGATCTAGGGAAAAAAATGGGAATAGGCAGATTTGGTGGGCTGTCAGGTGTTTGGTGTGGGGCATGTAAAGTTGAAAATGCCTGTAAGTTGGCTACATAGAGATTTGCCAGGGCTGTTGGACACAAATCTGAAATTCAGGGCAGAGAACTGGGCAGGAGGTACAAATTTGGGAGTTGTCAGTGGTTAGGTACTAGTTCAACCTAGGAGACTGGACGGGTTTACCAAAGGAATGGGTAGACAGAGAAGAGTTTCTTGGATCTAAGGAAGAAGCTCCAAATGAGACTGAGCGTGAGGCATTCAGGAAAGATAAGGAAGAGTGGGAGGGCTCATGATGTAAAAAAGAGCACCAAGGCCCCGTGTGAGCTCACTTCTGTCACAGGTGGTCCTTGGGTCAGGAGGGCTGGTCTACGTGAAGATGAATGGCTGACCTGGGACCCAGGAATGTGGACGTCACTGGTCACCTTCATGAGAGCAGTGCCCACGGAGCTGGTGGAGGAGTCAGAGCTGTGATTGGAGCAGATTTAACATAGTGTAAGAGGGCTTCCCTGGTGGCGCAGTGGTTGAGAGTCCGCCTGCCGATGAAGGGGACACGGGTTCGTGCCCCGGTCCGGGAAGATCCCGCGTGCCGCGGAGCGGCTGGGCCCGTGAGCCATGGCCGCTGAGCCTGCACGTCCGGAGCCTGTGCTCCGCAACGGGAGAGGCCACAACAGTGAGAGGCCCGCGTACCGCAAAAAAAAAAAGATAGTGTAAGAAAGATATTAGAGACAGCAAACAGATGATTTTTGAGACATCACTGTAGGGAGAGTAGAAGGGGAAGCAGAAAAGTAGTTAGAGAAATATGGGGGACTCGTGAAAAGGTTTCTTTCTCTTTGTAACTTTTATTTTGAACTGATAGATTCACAGAAAATTGCAAAAATGTACGGGGGGGTTCTCTGTATTCTTAACCCAGTTTCCTGCAAAGGTAACAGCTTGCATGACTATAGTAAAAATTACAACCAGGAAATAGACACTGGTACCAGGAAATAGAAATTAAAGATTTTACTAGTTATATATGCACTTGTGTGTGTATATTCTATATGATTTTTATCACATGTATACATTTGTATAACCACCAGATCAAGATCCAGAACTTTCCATAACCACATGGTTCCCTTGTGCTACCCCTTTAAAGCCACACATTCCCCGTCCCTAACCCCGTCAACCACTAATTCATTCCTCACCTCTAAAATTTTACTTCAGGAATGTTATATAAATGGAATCATAGCTATAACCTTTGGGGACTGACTGTTTGCACTCAGCGTCATTGCCTTGTGGTTCATCCAAGCCGTTGTACCTCTCAGGGCTTAGCTCCTTTTTATGGCTGAATAGTATTCCATGGTATTATGGACCCATTGAGAGACGTTTGGTCTATTTCCAGTCGTTGGTTATTAGGAATAAAGTTGCTGTGAACAGTTGTGTACAGGGTTTATGTGAACAGAAGTTTCATTTCCCTGGGGCCAGATGCCCAAGAGTACATTACTAGGTTGTCTGTTAAATGCATGTGTACTTTTATAAGACACTGCCACACTGTCCTTCCTCCAGAGTGGCTGCTCCATTTTCCATTCCCACTAGCAATGTGTGAGGGACCCAGATTCTCCACATCCTGGCCAGTATCTTGTGTTGTTTCTCTTTTTTATTTTAGCCATTCTAATGCATGCATAGGCATAGAGATTTCTTTTTAAGAAGAGAGAAATTGCAGAAAAGTCGGAACCCTACTTATAACGCCAGCCTCTTGTTAGGTAGTTTGAAGACTGTTAAAAATCCAGCCCATATTTTAAAGTATTGAGTGGCTGCTGTGACATGTATAACCATAGATGTGATGTTTGTTTAAAAGAAGTCCATGTCCCAACCTGGAAGCTGATTTACCCAAGTTATACACATCTGGGCACTAGGGTAAAATTTATGGTAGTTTTCAGCAACCTAGGAATTACAAATTTGAGCTTTTGTATTTTTTTAATCTATTCATGTGTTTGTCAGAGGGACAGTATGTAACTTCAGTGTTCCTAAAAGTTGATTTAAGCTTATTAAACACAGGTGAGTAGGACAGATAAAAAACCTTGAAAAACAGCGTGGAGGAAAATGTATATTTAAATATAAATATACCGGCAGACCTCATTTTCTTGAGCCAGAATTGTCACCCAAATGCTCGCTTTCTTCCCCTTGGTCACTGTACTTGATAGATAGCCCTTAGGCCTGCGTTTCTGCTTGGAAGTCTCTTTGGAGTGAGTGAAGGAGCTTCTGTAATTCTGGATTGATCATTGTCATAATCACAGAAGACATGAGTGTTTAATTGTGCTGACAGCTCAAAAAGTCGAGATTGATTTTTCTTCTCTAGGGGTTTACAGACACCCATGCAAAGGTAGTGGAGAGTCACACATAGAGAATCATCTGTAAAGAAGCATCAAGTCAGATAAGAATAAAGGCTTAGACATTTCCCCAAAATATTGCCATGAGTATATGTTTCCGGGGGGAGGGTGTACAGAATTATGGCTGGTGGTAGAGGGGGGAGGGGGATGCTGGCTTTTCATCATTCAAATGGAAACACTTAGGGAAAAGACAAGATGACAGGTGTGGATAAGTGGATGAGAGTTTATTTGGCTGCAAGGACAGGGAGGACGTTCCAGGCGTCATGCGCTACCTTACGAAACAGGAATCACAGGACATTTATCTTTGTTGAAGGAAAGCCACACCGTGGCCTGTGCATATGTATGTTCTTACAGCAGGTGGAACTGTGACTTTCACTTAGCGGGTGCTGAGTAAATGTCATTAGCTTGATCAATAGAACTTTAAAAAGGCAGAGGGGATGCTTTTCTAAGCCATGGTGAAACTGCTAACTTTGCACAGACACGGGGTGCTGAGGAAAGGGAGAGATTTGGGAGCATTTTTCTCCAAAGGCCAGAATTCTTGGCATCTATAATAAAATGGGCCTGTCACGTGACAAGATACGTCACCAAATGCAAGTTGGTGTGCCCAGCTCACAGTGAAGCCAAGTAATACCAAAACGTTGGAGTTTGGAGCAGAGAAAGGTTTATTGCAGGGCCATGCAAGGAGACTGGTGGCTCATGCCCCCCAGACCCCGAACTCCCGGAAGGGTTTCAGCAAAGCATCTTTAAATGCCAGGAGAGCGAGGAGCATGGTTGGTTGGTGCAGACTTCTTGGTGTTGGAATCCTTTGTTCTTGCAGCTGTCCAGGTAGGTCAGGTCACAGTGTTCTTGTAAATCTCCAAGACAAATGTTATTCTGTTTTGCAACCTTTTATCTCTGTATGAATGGAAAAGTGTTACACCTTTAAAGGTCAGAGCCTTGAGAATGGGCTCTCCTGTGTATTTCAGGCTCTAGGCAACATTCTTAATTCCAAGCAGAAGCAATAGAATACAAAGGTTAAAGTGAAAGAAACAGATCCAATATGGAGTCAGGTTTGTTCCTCCCTATTACATATAGAATCTAGAAGCCTGACAGTTCCTTTCTTTGAGGTTGCAGGAAAGAACAAAGTCAGGGAAGAAAGAAATTTGGCATGAGGGGGGAGGTGTATCCTCATTTTGATGAAGTTGGCAAATGCCTCTGAGTGATTAAATCAATGGTTTGGTGTTATCGCAGAAGTTGTGCAAACTTTTCTAGAAACAGTACTGTGAATATTTTTTTCAATGAGGATCTTACTCTGTGACTTATCTCAGTAACTCATAGTTTTATTCCACATTTGTAAATTAAGTTTGGCGGGGCAGTCTAAATGATTCTCATGGCAAAACTACACGTCGCCTATAACAGAGAAAAAAATGCATTTAAATGTATCAAATATGCCAAAACAAACTTCTAACTAAAGAAGGATCATTAGTTTTACATTTTAGCATAGTTCAAACAAAATGTATATAACAAACAAAATAAATTTGAACCCGGTATGACTTAAATTCATGGTTCTACTTGTGCATCAAATCTAGGTTATTCATGATGAAACTCTAATATTTTGATAAGTGATTAGGTACTCAGACTTATCTTTATTCAAAAGGAGTCAGAATAAACTGAAGCAGAAGTGTATAGTTTTAGATATTGATTTTTTCTGTTTATTTTCATATGCTGTGGATTTAAAAGTATTTTATTTTGCTGTGTGTATATATGTCTTTCAAGGTTAGAAAGGAAAGTCTATTCACCTAAGAGAATGACCTAAGAATTTAGCACGTGTTATAAAATTGTTTATCTCAGAGCTACTAAGAACTTACAAATGTGACCCTGTAATAAATAAGTATAGCTATTTTTGTAAGTTCTTACAAAGCAGAAAACTCCTCCCCCAAATATGTCAGGCTTAATTTTCTGCTCTGTGGAGCACAGCTAGTAGGATAGCAAAACCCAGTGACATTTTCCACAGTGCCAGTTGCCAACCATTAGTAGCCTGTGGCAGTGTTTAAATCTACAGCAAACAAGCTAACAATTGGTGGAGAAAGGATTATGTAATTCTTCTTTAAGATTCCTTTCTGTGATGTTTACATCACTGTCAGAATCATAAAGGCAGAACTAGGGGACTTTCTGCTAAGGTAACATTTTCTTACACCCATGAGTCCATATAATCTTCACGCTTCTCTGCAGGTTTTTTTGGGTTAACCTCTCCATCTTTTGCTAAACTCCTAATGAAATGGACTATATTTGAGTGTGCTCCCTTACGTGTGTGCTAGGGCTGTGATTTGAGTGGTCATTATTTTTGCACAGTGGCCTATATTAATTCCAAAGTCTCCTGGGGAGCATTAATTAGTAAGATAATAACATGCTGCTACCTGGGTTCTAATAAATGCTTCAGCAATTAGATCCAGCCTGCAAATTGAAACATTGGTAATGGCAGTAGGAAGAGTTGAATTCAGAGGAACTGAGAAACTATTTATTGTATGAATAGAGCAGAGCAAGAGTCAAAAGAGGACCATTACAATATAATGGCCCAAAATATCTGTGGGTTATGAAACACTGTCAAAGTTCTAGGGGAAATAAGATTATCTAAATGGTCCTATTACAGTTTCTTTTTTCCCCCTGGATCTGTAAATGACATTTTATGAATAGACAGTAATACCTCAATTACCTGACAGTGGTGTTGAACAGAAGGGTGATAGGTAAAATTTCTAGATAATGAGAACACATCCCAACTGCCAGATTGAGTTTGTTTTACTGTTTTGCTTTTTATAATTGAATATGTATGTGTTTCCTGGTCATCTCTTAGAAGATATTACTTATAATTGCAATTTTTCTTTTTGCCTTAAGTGTTGACCTTATGGAATTTAGAAAAAAAAAATATTGGTACCCATCTGTGTTCAAGACGCTGTATTATAGGCCTTGTGAGTAGTATAGAGGCTAATAGAGACCCTGAACATCTCACGTGCTATTGGTAGAAATCAGTACTTGGGCGACTAGTCCTCACATTTCATATGTCAAGTACGTAGTTAGTTATATTGTAATACTGTCGTCCAGGACAGAATGTGAAATCCTGAAGGAAAGGGACTGTATATTATTCATTTTTTTAAAGTATAACTTTCAGAGAAAAAATCATGGAGGACTGCAGTTTAAGAGATTTCAAAGTAATGTTAGTTGATTGGAATTGGTGGAGATGGAAAATTCTAGAAATTTTACATGTGATTATACTTACTTTTCATGTTGAGGAAAGTTGAAATACGCTGTTTTGTATTAGTACCTTTATATAGCTAGAAGTATTTTGTTTAGAAAAATATAATGCCTTATTTCATTTTATAATGCCTCATTTTAAATTGTTTTTTCTTAAACAATCAGATTTGGTACACTTAAGTTAACATATTTTTCTGAGACGTCCCAGAGAGCTGAACTGTACAGTATCCAATAACATTTCCCGCCATTTTTTGAGAAGAAATAAACACTTTGAACAGATGGGATAATCAGCTTTTATCATAAAAGCCAGGATACTATCTTTTCTCACTCTACAGAGTAATGAACAGACAGCTAAAGCATCCATTTTCAGCAAAGGAGCTGGACAATAAAAACTGTTTTTTCCTTTTTTCTGTTACTTGATGGAGAAATGCATTCTCAGAAATTAATACTTGGTTTTAATTGCATCCCTTGGAAAGCTCTGTCTGATAAGGTGGAATATTGAACTGTGAAAATGAAGACAAGAGGATTCATTCAAGAAAAAAATCTTTTCTCTTAATTTCCACTGATTTATCACCTACATACAATATAGCACATGAATCTTAAATGTACAGCTTAATGAAAATGAGGGGTGAATATACCTGTATAACCCCTACTAATAGGAAGATAACAGAATAATATCAGCCCAAAGAACTCCCTTGTTGTGCTTCCTAATTAATACCTCCCAGAGGTAACCACTATGATGCATTTTTTTTTTTTACTATAAACTAGTGTTACCAGTTCCTTGAGTTTTATATAAATGGAATAATAGATTATGTTCTCTTGATTTTTGTAATCCATATTTGTAGGATTGATTGATCCATGTTGTAGGCAACAGTTGTTCATCCTTCTTTGTGGCTATAGAGCAGTCAATTTTATAAATATAGCATAATATATTAACTGATTCTGTTATTGATGGACATTGCCTTATTGCTGGCTTTTGGCTTTTATGAATAAAACAGCTATTATGATTCTGGTACGTGTCCTTTGGTGCATATACCTACTCATCCCCTTGGCTATATCCCTGGAGTGCAGTGTTGGTCAAAAGCTCTGTATTTGTTCAGCTTTAGCCCCACAATCTTTCAACATGATTGAACCAATTTACACCTGGACCAGTCACGTATGAATTGCACTTCCTCTATATCTTTGTCAACACTTTGTATTGTTTTTTGTAATTGTAGCTATTTTTTCCCTAAAAGCTATCTTGTTTTACCTTTCATGTTAGTCTACAATCCATCTGGAATTATTGTTATGTTTTGCATACAGTGTGAGGAAGTAGTCAAGCCTCATTTTTTTCCACATGCATTTTCAATTTATCAAGCACCATTTATTGAAAAGAACTAATTCATTGTTTTCCCTACTTATTGAGATGGCATCTCTGTCATAAACTAGGTGGCGATGCATGTGGTGGGTTCTTCACTCTTTGTTCTGTTTTTAAGTTACTACCATAAAGCTATTTCTAACACCATTTAATTTACTGTAGGGATGCCCTCATTTTCATGTGGTATTGCTCGATTTCATTTTTCTTAATGTCTTATGAAGAGTTTCCAGAAACAACTTTTGGCATAGTTGGTTTTTTCCATTATATATCTTGCTTCAACTCAATTGTTTTCATACCATTTTTGTTCATTTCTTTCATCTGTTATTTTTGAATTTAGTTTGCTATTCATTTTCCAAGTACTTTTGAAATCTGTTTGACGTTTCATTTGGAAGTAAGTTGAGTTGCAAAACATTTGCAAAACTGTGACAAAGAGATCCGATAAGCTCATCGCCCAGCTTCGCTAAATGTGGACATCTTATGGAACAGTAGTACAATCATAAAATCATGAAATTAATATTAGCTATAAAACTTGGTACCATCTATAAACCTAGTTTATAAACCTAGTTCCTAGTTCAGGATCAAATCCAGGATGACACATTGTATTTAGTTGTCATGTCTTTTTTTTTTTTATGCAGAAAAATGCTATTTATTTGTTTTAACATCTTTATTGGAGTATAATTGCTTTACAATGTTGTGTTACTCTCTGCTGTATAGTAAAGTGAATCAGCTATATGTATACATATATCCCCATATCCCCTCCCTATTGTGTCTCCCTCCCACCCTCCCTATCCCACTTCTCTAGGTGGTCCCAAAGCACCAAGCTGATCTTCCTGTGCTATGCGGCTGCTTCCCACTAGCTATCTATTTTACATTTGGTAATGTATATATGTCAGTGCTACTCTCTCACTTCGTCCCAGCTTTCCCTTCCCCTCCCCGTGTCCTCAAGTCCATTCTCTGTGTCTGTGTCTTTATCCCTGTCCTGCCCCTAGGTTCTTCAGAACCACTTTTTTTTTTTAGATTCCATATATATGTGTTAGCATATGGTATTTGTTTTTCTCTTTCTGGCTTCACTCTGTGCGACAGACTCTAGGTCCATCCACCTCACTGTAAATAACTCAATTTTGTTTCTTTTTATGGCTGAGTAATATTCCATTGCATATATGTGCCACATCTTCTTTATCCGTTCATCTGTCGATGGACACTTAGGTTGCTTCCATGACCTGGCTATCGTAAATAGTGCTGCGATGAACATTGTGGTACATGGCTGTGTCAATTCCCACCAGCAGTGCAAGAGGGTTCCCTTTTCTCCACACCCTCTCCAGCATTTTTGTTTGTTTTTTTAATGTTTGTTTTTTATTTATTTCTCTTATTAGTCATCCATTTAATACACATCAATACATGTCAATCCCAATCTCCCAATTCATCACACCACAATCCAGCATGTATTGTTTGTAGATTTTTTGATGATGGCCATTCTGACCGGTGTGAGGTGACACCACTTTGTAGTTTTCATTTGCATTTCTCTAATGGTTAGCGATGTTGAGCATCCTTTAATGTGTTTGTTGGCAATCTGTATATCTTCTTTGGAGAAATGTCTGTTTAGGTCTTCTGCCCATTTTGGGATTGGGTTGTTTGTTTTTTGATATTGAGCTGCCTGAGCTGCTTGTATATTTTGGAGATTAATCCTTTGTCAGTTGCTTTGTTTACAAATATTTTCTCCCATTCTGAGCGTTGTCTTTTCGTCTTGTTATGGTTTCCTTTGCTGTGCAGAAGCTTTGAAGTTTCATTAGGTCCCATTTGTTTATTTTTGTTTTCATTTCCATTTCTCTAGGAGGTGGGTCAAAAAGGATCTTGCTGTGATTTATGTCATAGAGTGTTCTGCCTATGTTTTCCTCTAAGAGTTTTATAGTGTCTGGCCTTAGGTCTTTAATCCATTGTCATGTCTCTTTATTCTCCTTTCACTTGAGGAACATCTTTAGACTTTGTCTGTCTCCATGACCTTGACGTTTTTGAAGAGTGCTGGCCAGTTAATTTGGGGGATGTCCCTCAATTTGGATTTGTCTGATGTTTCTTCATGATTAAATTCAGATTATTCATTCTTGGCAAGAATACCCCAGAAGCAATGATGTGACCTCAGTGAGTCATATAAGAAGGTAAACGATGTTGACACACCTCATTTCTGGTGTTGTTAAGTTTGATCACTTGATTGAAGTGGAGTGTGTCAGTTTTCTCCACTTTAAATGTATGGGTTTTTTTCCTTTGTAGTTAATAAGTATCTTGTGGGAAGACAGTCTGAGAATACGCAAGTATCCTGTTTTCTCATATACCTCTGCCCACTAATTTTATCCTCCATCACTGATTCATGCCTCTGCAACAATTATTATGGTGCTGGCTGTGAGATGGTGATTTTCCCTTTGCCTCATTCCTTCTGTATTTATTAATTTGATTTCTGCTCTAAGGATGAGCTGTCTTATCCTTATGTATTCATTCAACCACTTATCTGTAGTATGAACTCAAGCGTATTTGTTTTATTCCATGAGATAAAATTCATTATTGTTCTGGTCATCGCGAGCACCTTCAGGCTGGCTCCTCAGTCTTTTTGACTTGCCATCAAAGTTCGAGCACTTGCTTACTTTCTGGCCCCAAGAGATGGGGCTCATCTTGCCTCATCCCCTCACCATGCTCATCTCTACCTTGTTCCTGTGATCAACCATTCCTCCCAGGATTTTTCATTCCTTTTATTGAAGAAGGATATTTGGAAACCAAGTTCTGGGTGCTAGGTGTGTTCATTGAACTTTTACAGTTGCTTCTAGGTTCTCTCTCATCTGACAGAGCTAGGACGTAGGTGTATATGTACGAACACACACACATCTATATCTATTTGTGTATATACACACACAGACATATAATCATGAGTTTATATTGATGCATCTGATTCCAGTCCATCATCACAGGGTTCATTCAACTTCCTTCTATTTCTAGTAACTTTTTAGCACCGAGAAACCTCACTCTCTTTATCATCAATGTATTTACTCAATCTGGAAAATGCACGTAAAGTAGTTTCACAACTGCAATTTTATATCTCTGTAAAAAAATCTTTACAGTACAATACGTGTACAGTTCTTTTTGTCTTTAGCCTTAAAGTATGCAATCAAAACACTGTTTCTGAAGGTTACTTAGGTTAGCTCTGTTCTTTCCCATCCTCTTCAGTGTGGGTTATGTTATTTATTTATAATGCAATGTCTATGGAAGGTGTTAATTTCTGAGTATTAATTTCATACTCTGTTGCCTTAAAAAAAAACTCTTGTTTGAGGTACTGTTTTTATTGATTCTTTAGAATTTTCCATTTTCCACTTTAGCATCCACAAGTAGGAATAGTTTTACCTGTTACTTATTCTTTAATTGATTTATTTCTTCTGATTGCATTTGCTAATAAAGTGAACAATAATGGAGATACTGGACCCCCTCCCCCTGTTCTGATCTGAGTAGAAGTGCTTCTAGTATTTTCCCATTAAGTAAGATATTGGTTTTAGGATTGAGGAGTATAAATATTTTTCATGTTAAGAAAGTGTCCTTTCTTTTGTTTTCTTGAGGGTTTTTATGATGAGTGAATGTTGAAATTTTTTTAGGCTTTTCAGCATGTATGGTAATATATATGGTTTATGATATTAATAGATTTTCTAATATGAACCAACCTTGCATTTCTGGAATAAGTCCTGCTTGATTGTGTGTGATGTTGTATTCTATTTGCTAAAATTTCTTCAGTACTTTTGTGTTGATATTCATAGACAGCTATGGTCTGTAATTTCTTTTTTTTGAACAAAGTTTTTTAGGTTTAGGTATCAACATTATACTGGCTTAAGAAGAAACAGAGGTTTTTCTATCACTTACAATTTATAGTGTGTTGGAACTAAGGGACAGGACCTCATGATCAAACCCATGGGTATTTCTATTGTAAATTGTAAGAATATTCATATTAAGCGTCATAAGTAATGATGATAAGTGGCCTCACGTCAGTTCAGGTCAGATCAGGTTTTCCTGACAAATAAGACACAAGAAAATCTTAACTTCAAGAGATTTTTTTGGAGTTTGATATTGTCAGTAAGGGGTTTGTTTATTATTCCATAATAATAAAAATATTAAAATTTGTATATAAAATGTATATTGCGTTATTTAATAAGAAAATTGTTTACAAACTATTAAAACTTTGACCGGTTTATGCTATCTTGGGAAAATAAACAAGATTTAGTATCGTGTTATATATCTAGAAAAAAGCTAACCATAGGAAAATAGTCTAGAAGAAAATGTACCATATTATTAGCAATGACTATGATGTGGGGGTTTAAATATTTTTATAAATATTTTATAAACATTTTCTATTTTAAATATTTTTATTTTATACTCTGCAGATTTTTAATGAAGATAGTAATTTTACAATGAAAATAATTTTTTTGTCAAATCGACTTTAGTACATAGTCTTCATTGTTCTGTAAGTTTGACTGTAAGCAGTTTGAAAAAGTTGCCTTTTGTTATCTTTGCATGGTGGTAAATTCCACTCTAAATCAGGTCCTTCATGATAGAGAGGGAGAGACATTTCTTTGAATATTGTTTTAATGTGTTTGTTTCATGTGCTGAATTTTACTGGTTAATTTCATTCTCAGTCTGTCTCCTAAAACATTATAAACTTGAGATGAGTTTATAAAAAACAGTTTTATATTAAACCAGTAGAGTTTAATCTGGCATATTGTCTGCTTTGCTGTGGAGAGCATCAAGATATAACACATAATCCCTCAAATATGAAAGAGTTCAGATGCAACAAGAACTTTGAAGAGCAGACATCTTTTAAGTGCTAACGCTACTTTCTTGTAGTCTAACTTTAGCAAATTGCTAATTCTTGAATCTCAGTCTCCTTATTTATAAAACAGGAGGAATAGCACCTCATCTGAGGGTGAAGCGAGGTCATTTCTATAAAGCACCAACCCAGTGCTTTATATTATGTGCTCACTAAATGGACATCCTATCTTCCTAAGTTTTAACCAAGAACAGCAAAGAAAGAGGGAAAGAATAAAATACCTACTCTTCATCAAGCACTGTTAAAAGCACTTTATTTGTATTAATTTCATTATTCTTTTCATAGCCCTCTGTGGAGGGCACGCATAGCTCCCCAAAGAAGCAGGGTAGGTGGCTGGGCTGTGATGTCAGGTCTGTTCTTCTGACCCAAAGCCCACACTCTTGATGACCAGACAAGCCTGCCTCTGAACTATTCGTGTAAAAATGAGAGTAAGGCTGCTATTCGTGTGGTTTAGTATGTATACGTAATATTGGAAAAGTAACTCTGAAGCTCAGTTAACAGATTGGTATTTCTTTTTTGTCCCCTTCTGTGTTTCAGCACACAGTGAATGGTGCTTTTGAGCGCCTTCTGTGATTACCATTCACACCTTTTCCGGGGACACTTTCTTAAAAGAACCAGCAAGCATCCAGTTTACTGAGATATAATCCCAGATTCATGGAGTTGTTGCAGAACAGATACCTCTTGTCTCACTAAGACTGGGTAAGAGTTTAAAAATTCATTTACTGTTATGGATGATGTTGGGTGTGATGACCTCTTCTGAAATATTTCTGCTTTGATATAAATCGGAAAGTTTCAATAACTAGACACGTGGTGGGGGGAAAAAGTAGGCTACCGTAAAATGGCATTGGTATTTGATTGATGCCTTTATTATTGTATAAGCATGCTGATGTATTTGAAGATATTTTTATTACTTTATGTGAAGTATAATGTGCTAACATTGCAAGGGGAATTTCATGACCAGCATTCTTTTAAAATATAACTGCAGCACGGTTTTATGAAACCTGTAATTGCTACAATCTATGTTGTTTCTACTGCTGTAAAATCGATAACTAAATTGGAGAGGCTATCTCCTTGAAATTGGTTATGATGAAAATGTACCTACTGTGATTATCATTATGCAAATCCTGCCCTGTGAGCTTTCCTTACTTGTACTTCTAGTGCGTATAATTATACTTCTGCGTACCTTTTCCTCAACGTTAAAATTTTCTGTTCCCATATACTAAATTGCCAGTCAGTCCCTTTGGGGTTAATCATTGAAACAGAATTGAGGCTGGGAAAAGGTAGTGAAATCGGAGCAGATGGCAGAAGAGGAGTCGTTGCTGCAGGGAGTTTGGGGGAGATGAAGAAGACGAGCAAGGTGACTGCATCACTTAGAAGGATGCTCCAGTGGCCTCCATAAGGGCAGAAGTAAAGGGATGAAATAGGTGCTTTGGTCATGACATGAAGTTATCTTGGGTGGATAGATGTTGAGAAATAAAGGTCATCCAAAGGTTTTCCTTCTCAAGTTTCCTTCTCAAGAGTTATTCTGCATCTCAGGTACCTGAGATTCAATGTGGGTCAGTACCTCTGAGACTGAACTAGAAAGATATTTACATGAACTAGACCTCTTGGAATGCATATGCATGTGCCATGTGTAAAAACTTTTCGAGTATTTCGTATACAGTGTAGGGGAGGGATATCAAGAAAGTTTCCTAGTGAACAAAGCCTGGGAAATGGAAATTAGTTAGCCTGAAGGTGTGAAAATGCCCCTGGTGATAGCACGGTGGCTGAGAACATGGGATTTGGGGGACAGATCAGTTTCTCTGATTTCAATCCTGATTCTGCCACCTTTTGGCAACCGCTCCTCTGGTAGCTGTGAAAATTAGATAAACTAAATTACAAATTAGCACACAGTAAGTGTTCAAAAATGGGTATGATTATGTTAGGTGATAGTGCAGATATTTGTAAGGACTTTTACAGTTTTACCAATTCTTGATCTTAATACCACTTTCTCTATGAGGACTTACATTTCTCATCTGTAAACCCTCCTACTCTGTTGAATTTTCCTTAATCTCACCTAGCCAGCACAGTTAGGAAGACATTACTACATTTTTCAAGACGAGATTGTTGGCTTTCAAATCTGGCGTATGTTATATTTCTCAAGATCATTGGTATTTTAAATTTTATGATATTAAATCTGCCACTTTCTAGCAGCTTAATATAGGGTAAATTACCTAACTTTTCTAAATAGTCTCATCTTTGAAATGGGAACAGTAGAATATCTTTGAGAGTTTTTGTGCAGAATAAATAATGTAAGATACAGTGTATGACACAGAAGTACTCGATACATATGGCTACTGTGACTCTCTTACTACCATTATTGTAATTATTCTTCTTAAACTCATTTACTAATGATGTGATTGCTGATGTTGTCAGTCTTTAATTTGTGGAACTCGAAGCAGGAAATTCTACAGTTTTTTCATTTTTATAAATTATTATATATGAAAAATCTTACACCACTTTTAAACTTTTGAAAACATGATTCACCGTAATCATTTTGTACCCTCTAAATACAGTATATTTCATTTAAACACAAATCTCGTTTCACGATGCTACTAAATTATCTCTAAGAACAACGGCTTTTAAAACTCCCCAAACTTGTTTCTTTCTAGAGGGAATTATAAAACTGCCATTCTACATTTTTCACATTTTGATGATTCTTAATATCAGCGTTTGGCTGTGTCACCCTTAACTTTAGACTGCTGACCCAACCTCCTAAGTCTGTAAAAATCGTAACATAACAACTAGGTAATCAGGATACTCTTTACTACTTACTCCATCCAGCCATTCTAACTTTGTACTCTGTCTTATCTCCATGGTTCTGAATGCTTAGAACTTGATTCCATAATCCAGCCTCAATGTCCAGCTCTGACCCACATTATATTTGCCCCAGTGCAGTCAGTACTGGGTTTGAAATAACCAGTGAATTTTAGGAAACTGAAAAATGTGGCTCCTTCTTTCATATTAAGATCTGATATTGACCAGGCAAAGCTATGTACCAGGGTTCCTGATAATGTTCTTATGAACTGTTGTAAACAATAAAATAAAAAAAAATTTTTTTAGTTTTTCTCCATTTTATTTATTTTTCTGGTTTATTTCCAAAATGTTTTTAAGGAAGTTGTGTGAGCAAGTTGGAATAAGAATGTATCAGATGTTTCAATATGTAGCTAAAGACTTATGGCATATGTAGGATTAACCAATAAAGTAAATTTTCAATAGAGCTAATTTATTTTTTTATGTAATCTGGGCCTAAACCAGATTTTTGACAATAACAGTATAATTATTTCACTAAAGCTTTTACAAGTAAGTAGATCATAACATCTTTCAGAGTGGGCAGCAAGGTAACATTAGACCATTTGAATACATTTTATAACTTTTATTTGCCACTTAAAGTATCTGGATAAACAAAAGGACTTATGCAATTATATATAAAAGTTAGAATCTGTTTTTATTGAAGAGATAGCAGAATTTTAAAACCACTTAGTCTTAGTGGTATAAAATATTTCCTTCCTAATTTTTAAAATAGAAGATCTTTCAGAGCATTTATTCAAAAATTTAGCGTTATTTTCTACTTATATCTTTGAACATAATTCTTATAGTTCAAAAACAAGAAATTTAAAGAATTCTCATTGCCCACCATTAAATTCCAAACATCATCAAGTGTAGGGTATTTGTTTTAGGTGATCTCAGTGTTACTGGTAACGCTCAGTGTTTCTAGAAAGACTCCACTGCCAAATTAGGTGATCAGAGAAGACTGTCACTTTTGGAGTGTTGTTCATTCCCAGGTGTTTAGTCTTGCCTTTTATTTTATCATGTTTTCCACTTCGCTATTCTATCAAAGACTTTTTGAGGAAAAAACCATCCTCCCAAGTAAGGTCTACAGTAATTTCTCTTGCGTTTGAGGTCTAACAGAAATAAGCAATGTCAAATATATCATTGCCACTTCCTTAAAGTTTCTGGATAATCTGTCCTATTTCTCATATAGTTTCTGAGGGCTGTTTCAGTTGTTTTCTGGGAAGGGCAGGTGTGGAAGTAGGGGATTTTTGTAGAATGGGGAAGGTGTAAGGAGAAACTTGGGATGTCTGAGTACATAATCCTAGTGCATCCCAGGACAGTTCCTGAGAAAAAAAATCCTATTCTCCAATGTTCTGAAGGAAATGAAACATTTGGTATTGATATTGGTGGTTAATGAAAATTTAAGGCCAACTTTAATTGATATGACCTCTCATTAAGTCAATACTTAGTCATATTGTTTACTACTGTATTCACTGATAACCCAGATGTCTCATTTCATTAATTTAAATTGGGTTGGGAAATCTGCAGAGTCAAAAAGCACTTAATACTTAAGTTGTTTTTTCCCAAAGGATATAATGTATTATTAGTACTTAGTCTAAGTTCGGATTTATTTTTATTTCTACTTTATAAGAAAACTGGTACTTTCCCCCTTATGCACATTTGCCTTATTGATTTTACTTATATATCCTCATTCTGAAAGTATATGGATAATAGCAGTAATTCATAATTCTTGGTGTGAATTGTAAGGAAAGAGCATAGAGTTTCATACCGATCTAGAATTATCGATAAACAGATTATATTTATGAAACATTTAAGTTCACCTTAGTTCTTAAATAGTATCAAAACTCCAGTTGTTTTCACATTATAGAGATTTTTCTAAATGAGTCATTTCATATGTAATTTCTTATTCAGGTTCAGTTTTATAATATGATTTTAAGAAGATCATGATCTCGTGAATTTTCCTTTTACATTGTTTGTAAAAGTCAATTTTATCTAGGAATGTCAAAATGTTTATTTCTTGGAAAATTTGCTAAAAGAGATCTACTCAGGTGTATTGAAAAGTTGACTGTATAATTAAGAAGTCAGGATGGTTGTCAGGCAAAGAATAAAGTGGGTCCACAAATACCTTCCAGCTTTTTATATTTGCCCTGAAACTAAATCTGTGTGAGGGAAAGAACACTGGACATGAAGTCAGAAGACCAAGTTGCTTACTGTGATTTTAGGCCACTCACTTTCTTGGCCTCTTAAGATTTAGTTTACTTTTTTCTTAACAAACAAACAAACAAACACACTTCTTTGGGTGATTGGGGAATTAAATGAGCTAATATTTGTGAAAGTGTTTTTGAACTTTAAGGTTCTATAAAAATGGTGCCTGTGAATGTTGCAGTTACCAGTGGTGTAATATGAAAACTTTTATTATAAATAGTTTAAAGAGTCTAAATGGGAAATTCTGTTAAATCTTTTAATTTAAAGGATTTCAGTGGGTTTGACATTGCACTTACTGTTACACGTCTCCTTTCATTTAGCACGTGATGATTTCTGTTTCTTTCATTGATTGAACATGTACATTCAGAGTACATGGTAAATATTGACATTTAATATTTTCTTTTTGTTACATATTAAACCCTTGTTGGATTATTCAGAAAATTCGGAGTTCCCTGTCATTGGTGTCAGAGAAATGTTAAGGAAGGAATAATAAAGATTGTATAAATGGAGCAGTTCTGATGAAGTAAATTAAGGTTATTTATGTTCCATGATATAAATTGGGAACTGGAGTGAAATATAGGTCCTTTTCTGATCATATTATATGTGACCAGGAGAGACAGGTAATTTATAAGAAGCATAAGTTTGCCTCTATGAACTATGTGTCTAGATACCAAGTAGATAGTTTTTCCGGTGTAGATGAAAACTTGGTCCTGACTTACTAAGGTAGATGACGTAGGAATTCATGGGGGTGGAGTCAAAACACAGTTTTGTCTAAGTCCGAAGTCAGGACTCAGCTCCTAGCTATACCTTCTTCATGTATATTATAAAAGAAATCATTGATCTGCAGTGTGATACATATGGCTGATTCACTTCGTTGTACAGCAGAAACTAACACAACATTGTAAAGCAACTATACCCCAATTAAAAAAAATAAAAAGACTATTTTGTCCCCATCAGTTGCACACAGAGTCTCAGTGCTATATAAACTGTAAAAGTGCTTATAGTCAGTTGTTTTAAAGGAAAATTTTAATACACGAGCAAGAAAGATATTTTTGAAGCTCTTCTACTAATTTTAGACCATTTAAATCTAATAAATGACCCTTTTAATGTCCTGATAGGTACCTTCGTGACCTGTAGAATGATTCATAGATGACTACATAGGGGAAACAGTTTATTTGCATAGTCTTATTCTAAGAAATAAGTAGCTCCCTGCTCTAGGTTCATTTGACATTTTATTTATTCACCTTCTGTCCTACTTATCATCTTGTCCTGCCAAGAATGCACACTTGACAGTTGACCTTTCATCCTGAGCTCCTAGAGAGAACGGTCTGTGATCTATTTATCGTGGTATTCTTCCTCCCAGCCAGAGTTCCTGACAAATAATAGGCACTCAATAAATATTTAGGAAATGAAAGCTGGATAAAAATAATCAAGTAAAAAAAAAAAAATCAAGTATACACCCGGGGTCCTATAACAAGTCGCTGTTGTAATTGACTGTGAAAGTCTTATTTTTTTATTTCATGTACTAACACATTCTGTGACTCATTTATTTATTCACGAAGCATTTATTAGATATGCAGTGTGTGCCCAGCCCTTCTCTGGATACCAAGGATGCATCAGTAAGCAAAATAGATGAAAAGCCTGACCCTCAGATGTTAATATAGAAATCAGTCTGATAGAGAGTGGATGTTACTCTTTGAATTAGCCATTGACCTGACCCCTTACATGAGCAAAGAGGAGATTAGGATCATTTTGTTATAAGGAACAGAATCCCTTTCTAGCTAGCTTAGATAGAGGGGATTTACTGGGGTGACACACGAGTATTTTATGTAGGTTTTTGCTGTATGAGTTCAGCCTGGCCTACAGGCAGCCGTTACTTTCTGGAGCTGACAGTCTTGGTGGGTCTCATGGCCTCCCCTCTTTCGTTCTTTCTTTAAATCTACTTCATTGTCATCTTTCTACCTTCAGACCTGCTCCTTCCACGCTTGCCCGTGGCCAGTGCACTGGCCCCCAAAGTGTACTTTTACACAGACTTTCCAGAGCAGCTGTCCAGAGCTGAGTCCATCTCTGTGGACCAGATTCCATTTCTGGAGTGGATCTGATTGGTCCACCTTGATCAGTTATTCATTTAAACCCAGTAAGCAGTAGTTAGAAGAATGGGGTTACCTGGTGCGTATATAAGCTCCCTCTATGCCAGTGGGCAGCCAAAGGACCCAAGACTGGGATGTGCGGACAAGCTGGCTTCTGTATAGTAATAGGTGAGTCACATTGTGTTAATAGAGTTTATAGGTGGATTGGCATTTATGGTTTATTTTGGTGCTGCTTATGTGATAAATAGAAAGCATATATTCTGATACATCAATTTGTGCCCAAAGTAGCAGTGGAAACCAACCAATAGTCTTATATTTCTACATTATAAAAAAGTCACAAATGATTCATAGCATATATTTAATATGCATACATTAAATGCCTGAATATGATAAATTTATTGGTAGGATTTTTAATTTAAAAGTTCGGTGGAGTTCACACTTTTTCTAACGCCATAGCATTTCAGTTCTGTGACATTGCTGTTTGTCTCCTTTCAAATACATCTTGCACCAGAAATCTAGTATAGTTGGTTCTTGATGACTTCAAGCAGGATATGGGCCATTGTTACTTTTCTTACATTCTCAGGTTTAGTATGTAAGCTTTGATGTCCAGACCAGGAGTTGGCCACGTTCCTTAGCAAAAGGACCTTATTTCTCGCAGACACTGCCTCCTTACCTTTCCTTCCTTTACCAGAGCCCTGCCAAACTCTAGGACGTCCCATTTCAGTCCCAATCATCTGAATTTTCAACTAACATATAAACCCATGAATCCAAGTCCAACTAAAACAAGTTTAAGTGACCGTTGAATGAGGCTGCTTGGCTTTTTGAACTATTGAATTATGTATTCAGTTGTGTTTATTACTTTCATGGTGCAGAGGTCTGAGTTCAGTGCTGGGGACCTAGCAGTGATCCTTGTTCTTTTTCTCCGCAATGGATGGTGTTGTGGGCAGTAGGGCAGGATAAAAAGCAACTTTCTTATTTGATACATTTTTGCCATTTAGTTCTATGTTCCTGCTTGTTCTTTAAAGCCCACCATGTAAGAGTTATGCTTCTACTCTGGACATTCTCACCCATTAAGAAATTTGCCCCTATTTGGATAATTGTTTATTGCCCAGTCAATTGTTTTGTGAGGAATTAACTGTTCACTGCATTATTGTATCATCCTGTAGCCATTTGGTCTACAAGGCATAAAGAGGTTCTTGAACTAATTTGTTTTCAATAGTATTAGAGTCTTCATCCATCTGTTGCATTAAATAATATACTAATTTGCACTCAGTTTTAATACTTGTTCAAAGTCAAATGTAAACACTATTGAACTTTTAAAGTTCCTCATGGGGCTTTCTTCACTGATTTTTCCCGAAGATTTGGAGTACCGCTGGTATTCCAAAGACTACTGCTACTGCCGTATTTCCTATAATTTAGATAAAGTCAAAACTCGAAGGAATATATTGCTTCTATTTAAAAGTCTGGATTTTTATCTTATGTGCACGGGCTTTCTCTAGTTGCGGTCAGTGGGGCTACTCTTCGTTGCAGTGCGCGGGGCTTCTCATTGTGGTGGCTTCTCTTGTTGAGGAGCACGGGCTCTAGGCGCGTACGCTCAGTAGTTGTGGTGCATGGGCTTAGTTGCTCTGTGGCATATGGGATCTTCCTGGACCAGGGCTTGAACCCCTGTCCCCTGCATTGGCAGGTGGATTCTTAACCACTGTGCCACCAGGGAAGTCCCACCCCATTTCTTTGGGTCATCTTGTATACAAATGGCATTAAACATAAAATGTCAATTGATACTTAAATTGTCACAGAGGCTGAGATATGAAATGAACTGAAGTGGGGAGCTTTCACCCATCTATTCATTCAGTTAAGTGTTCAGTTGGAAATGCATTTTGAGAGCCTTTCTTACGTGATGCGGGGATTCAAAGGAAATGCTTGTTGTTGTTTTAATCTGAGGATGTGGTCAGTTACAAATATGACCACACATTTCTCGCTCCTGGGATTGATGGTGAAGTTACAGATGTTCCCATCTAAAGGTAGTTTGCTTTGGTCCATGGGACATTAGCAAAAGTGATGCAAACAGTCTTGAAAAGTGCTTGCGTGGTGCAGCTTGCCCTCTTGATGCTTTTTGTACCTGGTGTCCGTGGGAAGCTGCACAGGGCAGCTTGTTAGATGATTAGAAGCACAAGCTCCCAGACCCCTGAGTGAGGACGTGTAGGCCCAGCAGGCCCAGCTGGCACTCAAACTGATCTCAGATGCGTGAGCTGACCTAGCTGAGATCAATTGAACCTGACCCCGAACAGAATTTTGAGCTAAATAAATGGTGGGTGTATTCACACATTGGATTTATTAAACAGCAAGGGTTAACTGACCCAGGATGGAAAGTAATACACCTTTAAAACAGTTACACTGGAAGGCGGGGGTAACATACAACTAAATATTCTCAAGCTTAGATTACCAGAAATTGCAGGCAGAGAAACATTTACAAAGATGGCAGAAGTTGGGGAAGAAGAGTTTAGTTTTAAGGTCAACTTTAAAATCTAAGTAGGCTTTGGGTAAATATAAGTAAGCAGAAAGGACAGTATAAAGGAGGAGACACAGCTGAGAGGACAGAAGGAAACGTGGGACTTGAATGTAAAATCTTACTTTTCAGTCAACTTGATGGAATATATCCAACGACGTCATACCTCTATGAAAGTACTAGCTTTACCTCGAACCCAGGCCATTTGAGGCGACAGCCCCAGAAACAAATCTGAAATATTCTAATGTTTCTGTCCCTTATATATTCATCTGTTATGCCTCTAGCTTTAAGTTCAGGTCAGAAGAAGAGTTGAATTGGGTTGAGAAATTTGGATGAGGCCTAAAAAATGTGCTTTTGGGAAAGGAAGTACTTCTTTTTACTAAATTAATCTCTCCAGTCATGTAAATAAGCTTTATTTTGCTAACTTTACAAATTAGGGATCAGAAGTCTGTTAAAAAGCATTCTATTTACTCTTTTTTTAGTTCTTCTATCTCACCGTGCACAAAATATCGTTCCTCTCCATTTGAAATGATAAACCCGTAATTTTGCTTTTAGATGTATGACAAGATTGTGCCAAATTGAGAGTTGTTACAACTAATTACTAATCATGATGTGTCTAATCAAAATTGTCATAATATATCTTGTTAATGGTACATGTATATGAGCTGAAGTTTCAATTAATATGTTTTTATCTCTACTGAATTCACAATATGCTATATAACACTATTTCTCCTTCAGATCATGGTCAAAGAACCCTTCCTCAAAGAGACCTTATTTATAAATTCGGTCTGTTTCAGTTTTACTAGGGGTTTCCTAGAGCTGAGCTCCCTTTCTTTACGGGACTTCTTTCAGTCTTTGTCTGCACTTTCACTGGGTGAAGTCTGTCATCTTCACTGAATGGTAAGCTCCTTAAGAGCAGTGACCAAATGTCTTTAGACTTACGGTTTTGTTCTTGGCATGGAGCTCAGTGGCTGGCATCTAATAGGCACTGAAAAAATATTTGTTGAAAGAATGTGTTAATGAAGAGATGGCTCTTTTGCTCTATGAGGTCTCAGTTTCAATGCTAACAATAGAAAGGTGAGGTGAATTTATTCCAGTCAGAGACAACAGCTGAGGTCCTAAATGGAAAAGAGTTTCATAGACTCAAGAAACAGAAAGAGCGAGTGAAACCAAAGCTGGGTGGTCCATAGGGAGAGATGGCTTCAGAGAGGGAGTCAGGGCACCAGTCATATGGGGACTTCTAGGTCGTGGTAAGAGCTTGGTTTTGTTTTTTTGTTTTTTTGTTTTTTTTTTTTGCGGTACGCGGGCCTCTCACTTTTGTGGCCTCTCCCGTTGCGGAGCACAGGCTCCGGACGCGCGGGCTCAGCGGCCCTGGCTCATGGGCCCAGCCGCTCAGCGGCATGTGGGATCTTCCCAGACCGGGGCACGAACCCGTGTCCCCTGCATCGGCAGGCGGACTCTCAACCACTGCGCCACCAGGGAAGCCCCCTTGGTTTTGTTTTAATTGCCGTGGGAGAAATTGTAGGATTTAAAACAGGGTAGTGATGTCGTGTATGCTGAGATCACCCTTGCTACCGTGCAGAGAACGGACAGGAGTGGCAGCTGAGGAGGTAGGTCAGAAGCTCTAAAGTGGTGAGGATTTTGAACTCTCCTTGTTTCATGCTGAGGGTATGGAGAAAAGTAGATGAATTTGTGATATTTTCTGAAGAATCATTAGCATGTGCTTGACAGATAAAGAGGAATTGCAGTGTTTCCCACGTTTCTGTCCTCACTGATCGAGGGTCTGGTGTTTCATTCACTGACGTGCAGAAAGCCTGTGGATGGGGTGCAGGTGCATTGGTAGAGGGGTGGAGAAAACACAATCCTGAGAGTGAAAAGATGGAAATCAGCATACCATGCGGGCACTAATCAAAAGAAAGCTAAGGTGGCTTTATTACTGTCAAACAAGGAGAGTTTAGAACGAGAAATGTCAATATTACCAGGGGAAATAGGGATATTTCACAATGATTAAGAGGTCAGTTCATCAAGGGGTCCTAAAAGTGTCTGCACCTGATAACAGAACCTCGCATCACAAGAAGCAAAGTTTAATGGAACCTAAAGGAGAAATAGACAAGTGCACAACCATAGTTGGATATTTCAACACTCTGCTGTCTGTAACTGATGAAACAGGTGGAGGAAGTGGGTAAGGTGTAGAAAACCAGAACAGAACTACCATGGTACATGACCTGCTTGAATATTTCCTACAGCAGCAGAGAATATACGCCCAGAACATTCCCTGGGAGAGATCGTATGCTGGGCTATAAAACAAGTCTCAAGAAATTAAAGAGGATTGAAGTCTTGTAAAGGATGGTCTCTGAACGCAAAGGAATTAAACTGGATCTTAGTAAGACTATCTTAAAATTTGGTAAATATTTGGAGATCAGAAAACACTTATAAATAATCCATATTTCAAAGAGGAAATCCCAAGGGGAACTAGAAAATATTTTGAACTGACTGAGAATGAAATCATTTCAGATCAAAATGGGTAAGATGCAGCTAAGCAGTAATTAGAAGGAATTGTTTCTGTATTAAGTCCTTATATTAGAAAAGAAGTATCAGATTAATGGGCTAAGCTACTGCCTAATGAGACTATAGAAATATGAGACAATTAAACCCAAAGCGAGCAGAAGCAGGCATAGATCAAGGAACATAAATCAAGAACTCAGCGGAATAGAAAAACAAACACAAAAAAGCAGGTTTTAAAAAATATTAGTGAAACTGGCACATCTTTAGCCAGACTGACCAGAAAGCAGAGGATAGACAAGTTAATATTAGGAAAGACAGGTAATATAGGACAAGTGAGTTTCATTCCAAGGATGAGGTTTATTTAACATTCAGAAGTCAATGTAATTCATCATGTTAACAGTTGTAAAAATAGAACTCCTATGATTATCTCGGTAAATGCAAAAAAATTATTTAACAGAATCCATAACAAAACTTGGAGCAAATAAAAGGGAAATTCTTCAGCCTGATAAAGGACATCAAATTTAACAATTATTTTTCATTGTTAAATCAGAAACAAGGCAAAGCTGTTTACTCTCACAACTTGTATTTAACGTTTTACTTGAGACCCCTGGCAGTACAATAAAGCCAAAAAAAAAAAAAAAAGGCACGTACATTGAAAATGAAGAAGTAAAGCTGTCTTAATCAGAGATGAAGAGACAGTCTTTTAAGAAAACGTTTTAAAATGTGCCAAGAAAGCTTTAGAACTAATAGATGAGTTCGTTAAGTTTGCAGGACACAAAAAAATCAATTGTATTTTTCTATACTAACAACAGACAATTGAAATTTAAAAAATGTAATTTATAGTAGCGTAAGAATGTTAAATATTTAGGAATAAATTTAACACAATATATTCAGGATCTATAGACTGAAAAGTTCAAAATACAATTGAGAGAAATTGAAAAAACAAAATAGGTGGAGCGACATCCCCTGTTCGTAGATTAGAAAACTCAATATTGTTAAATTTTCATTATCTCCAAAGTGTTCGGAAGTTTCAATGTAAGCCTAGTGAAAATCTCATAAAACATCTTAGTAGATTGACCAGTTGATTAAACAATGTACGTGAAATGGCAAAAAAAAAAGACGAGCCAAGACAAACTTTTAGTAAAATATAGTTGCAGAACTTGTATTACTTGATTTCATGCCTTACTAGATGCTACATGAGTACATTATATACTACAGGGGTACATCGTATACTGCAGGGGTACATGATATACTTACAAGGTGTACATCATGTACTACAGGGGTACGTCATGTACTACCCCTGTACAGCATGTACTACAGGGGTACATTACGTACTACAGGGGTACAGCATGTACTCCAGGGGTACAGCATGTACTCCAGGGGTACATCAGGTACTCCAGGGGTACATCAGGTACTATTCCAGGGGTACATCATGTACTCCAGGGGTATGTCATATACTACAGCAGTACGTCATATACTACAGGGGTACATGATGTACTACAGGAGTACATTATATACTACAGTAGTCAAGACACTGTGGTATTCAAGTAAGGATATTTTTATTGATCAATGAAAAAATAGAAAGTCTGCAAATATGATGAATTGACTTTTGACAAAGGAGCCAAAATAATTCAATACAGAAATGCTAGTTTCTTCAACAAATGGTGTTAGAACAATTAGATATCCACACAGGAAAAAAGTAAACCTCAGCCATCACCTCACATCCAACACAGAAATTGGTTCAAACTGGATGATAGACCTATGAACTGCATATAGACCTGTAAATCCTAAAATGTAGGGTAAAAACAGGAGATTATCTTTGTGACTTTGAGTGAGGCATAAAGCACAAGTCATAAAAGGAAAAAAAATTAATAAATTGGACTCTTAAAAATTAAAATATACTGCTTACAATATATTTGTGAATATGTTGTATCACAGTACACTACTTAGAAAATTAAAAGACAAGTGACAGACTGGGAGAATATATTTGTAAAACATAGACAAAGATAACCTGATTTTTTTTAATACGTAGGTTATTTGAGTAGATATACTTCACCATGGAAGGTAAAGAAATAGCAAATAAGCACATGAATAGATGCTCAACATCATTAGTAATCAGTGAAACACAAATGAAAATCACAATGATACACCCTTTCATTCCTGCTAGGATAGCTAAAGTGAAAACAGTAACAAATGCTGGCAAGGATGCAAGGCAACTAGAAATATCATCCATCACTGGTAGAAATGCATAATGATACAGCTTCTTTGGAAGACATTATCACTATATGTGTGCAGTTGATGATTTTATTGTATGTAAAAATATATGTATCATATAATCAGTAAATTATGAATATTATTATATTTCAGTAAAGTGCATAAGGAAATGTTTATTCTACAGAGACCATAAGCGTAATCCGGTACAATTACAACTTGAGTAATTTCTAAATCTATTACTGGATCACTAGATTGAACCCCAAATTCCAGAATTTAAAAGCTCTTGATTACCTAAAACTTTGAAGAATGAAAAATATTGGGCAAATAGAATTGCTTATAACAGCATTGGACTGCATACATAAAGAAAATACTCATGAAAAATTGTTTCATAGCACACACGTAATGCCTGGTTACGTCCTCATTTTATTACATAATACCTAGAATCAAGGAATGTCATCAGTGGTAAAATATAGAGTGTTCTAGCACTAGTTTCTAAATTACCTTTTTTATTTTCAATCATCGATCTGAATTGGTTTAGTATTTTCCCCAGATGATCTATTGGTCTGCTCCGGCCTTTCTTGGGGTGTTCGAAAGCTGTCTCCAGTGTCTACGTGGATAGACACTATTTAGGAATTATTAGTGACCTTAGAGGCTGAGTTTAAAGAGAGTGTGTTCTGTGGGGTGGAGGCTACTTGAATGTGGAAGTTGTTAGAGATAAACTCTCAAGTACTATGCACAGCAGCTCTGCTATTTTCCACCGTAATGAAAGGGTCAGTGACAAATCGTCCTCAACCCCAGATTGGAGCTACTGAGTGCTTTGCTCTAGCTGCCTCTCCTTGTCAATGGCTGAGTGCTTTCCGTGACCATGGCACCCAGTGACTGGTTAAATGTTCAAGATTGTCCATCATAATACTTATAATATATAGTATAATATATATAATATATAATATATAATATATATATAATATAATACTTATAAGATAGATCCTGTGTAAATTATTTCCACCATTTTATCTTAATATTCGTCTCGTGTTTATAAATTTAGAATGAATATAAATGCTGACAGCTCTGAAGAATCTAGGTTCTGTAAAATGCTATTGAAAATAGCATTTTCCTGTATTTGCATAGTACTCAAACTGAGAGATGAGAAAAAGGTATTGATGACACTGCTTTTTAAAACGTTTTTCTTTTCCGACCGATGACAAAATAAAAGACTTTTTTTTCAATTGTATCTAGTACTATTCATTCAAAAAGATCTACTTTTCCATCCTGAAATTCTAGAAGTAAAAGTGTTAGAAAGGTTATTCTAATGTTAGCACCCAGAAAGGCTTCATTAAATTTCATCATGCATAAGAGATACAAAGATGGCAATGGTCCTGGGTATGTTTTCACTTCCTTTAAGCAACATTTGAGAATTATAAGTTAGTCTTTTTCAGTCTTACGGGTTTGTTTGTTTGTTTGCAGTTGTTACGTGCGTGCGTGTGTGTGTGTGTGTGCGTGTGTGTGAGAAATCGTAATTAGGGTTTCCACCCCAGATTTAATGAAATCTTGGAAAGGGCAACTTTAATCCATTATAAACGAGAGCAAGAATGAATTAAAATCATAGCTTTGGATCGTGTTGACAGGAGAGACAATGGGGGGACTTTGGCCCATTGAGTCTACAGTCCCCCATTTGAAAGGTTTCCTGTTGGTTTTATGTATTTGCCTCCTACTCAGTTTTGCTACTGCTTTGGCTAAGAATGTACCGTGGGGGGCTGTGTTGAAGAGAATTACAGCTCTTTAGACTGTGACAGGATGTACCATTTATTGAGCTAAAATTAAAAAAAAATAAATATATTTAATTCAGCAAGCCTTTAAAACATACAACCAGTTTAGCTGTTCAGCTTGAATGCATCTAGACAGAAAAACAGAGTTCATCAAATAGGCATCGTCTTCCATATTTGGAGTTGTTACGGTCACTTCCCCCAGCTTGCCAGCTAAGATGACGCCAATAGCTGTAAAATCATGAGAGGGACAAACGGTAGAGATGTGAGCAATTATACAGCATTTCACTTTGTTTTTCTCATAACCGCCTCCTTTCAATAGCGTGCTGTTTAGGGGGAAATGCCCCTAGGACCTCCTACTTTGTTTCCATAATATTTTTGAAAATGATTCTTCTGGAATTTAATTAACACTTGATACTGAAATTCTTACCAGGAAGTGTTAATGGCAAAGACAAAGTTGAAGGGAGAAGAGAGAGGAGACGAGTGATGGGTCACATTCCCTCTGGGAGTGGGAGGGCTGAGATCTGAGAAAGGTGGATGGAGTGGCCTCAGAATCGAGGAGGAAAAAGGTAAAGATGTAAGTCAAGGAGTGGGAGTTCCTCCAAGTCCTGCCAAGTTCTGTTTCCAAAGTTCAGTTGTTATTTCCTACTCAGAAAATTTCAATATACACAGAACAAACGGAGATTTAAGGTCACAAACGGCCGATCAGTCAGTCTCCTCTCTCATCAACTTTTCCTCATCCTCACATTAATCCTGTCCCTTGAAATGCTGTATCCTCCATGCACCCAAGAAGATTTGAGCCTTTTCAAGAAGATATTTCCCTACCTTCTGTTCCTGTTGTACCCAGTTGAAATGCTTCCACCTTTCATAATATTCTGTAACTCCCGGCAAGAGTTAATTTCTCTTTTGGAATCTTCCTTCTGGTTTGTTAATGTACCTATAGTAGAGCTTGTTTCATGTACTAGGTTCATCCATTTTGGTCCCCAAACCAGACTATGCACTGCTTTGTCTTTTTGTCTTCATATTCTTAGCATTTGTTGTGTAGCATGATTAGATACCCACTAAATGTTTAAATTTGAATATATAAAAGAAAATAATTTAAGATGTATGTTTAGCATGTTTAGAAAATCACAGAAAAAGCATTAAGGCTATTACTTAAGCATTAAGTAAGAGACTGTTACTGTTCTTTGCTGTTCTAAGGTGATACATTTATAATTTTTAAAACTTTTATGACATGCAAGTATCGGTAAGACAAGCAGAGCTAGGAATTTTGTGGAAAAAAAAAAATACCCCAAAAGACTCGTATATGTCTCGAGATGAAAAATTCTAAATTACATTAATCAGAAGTCCTGTGAAATATTTTTGATATGAATAATAACATAGATAATTCAAGACTTAAATATAAAAGATTATCTTCGGGGTGAGGTTCTTATTTAGGCAGTAAGTACACTTTTTAAAATCATGGAAATATGCTGCCTTAAGCTGGTATTTAGTTCTTAGTGGACTTGTAAATCGAAAATAACATTTTTGAAAAATAAAGAGAGCTAGCTCTTCCCAGTTTTCTTTGCCTTAAGATGGAACTCAAGTATCTTCTCCAGGAAAGCCTTTGTGAGTATATACTACCTATACTCTCCCCCGACCTGTTCTGTCCTACATGGAAGGCAGTTCCACATTGCGTAAGTGAAAACTCGCACTGAGAATTGACTTAGTGCATTGTTTTAGATTTTGTCTGCACTTGAATTGGGCTTTGACTTTGACATCGTGTTACAACTTTTAGATTTCCTACCACCTTTCAGACAGTGCAGTTTTATGGTCCAACAGTTCACATCCTAATAATTCTTATTCTCTGTAAAGATTTGTAAATTTTTCTGTGTCAAGCCATTGAAATGCACTGCATTTTCTTTCAAATTAAGATTGGTGAAACCATAAGTGAAACATTCTTGTTTTAATGATGTCTGAAATAAAATGAATCCTAGGAAGTGTGTGAACCATTTGCTATATCTAGGTGCTATGCTGTGTCTTTCTTTTTAAGTAGGTCTTTCCTTTTTCATATCACTTTCTCATAAGCAGAGTAATATCCCTATTAAAATTCCAATTTTTATTTTAATATATTTTAGTCACTCTTCTGTACATTCCCAGTTGCAACAGCTGCTAAAGTTTGTGTTTGATCATTTGGGGATCAAATTCTAATTATTCTTCAGCTTTCTCCTCCATCCCATATCTGTACTTGACATTCTGGAGGGAAGCAGACAGGTACTTAAAGAGAAGCAAAATCAGGCATGAATAGGGAGTATGCAACTCGCTTTTAGGAGCTTGTTAACTTTCAGACTTTGCAGTATCAGTGAATTCAGTCAAGAATTATTCACACAACCGTGACTTCAGAGCTCTGGAAAACTTATTTTCCTTACAATCCTTTTACTCTTAACTTTAGGAGGAGAAACTAGAACAAGAAATATGCTCCTTTATTGTTAAAGTTTATAGGAAACTACACTGAGTAAATTTTCAGAGGTAATTCTGTGCCATGATACCTGAAAAATTATACTACTACTTGAGAACAATTATCATGTATCATTTTCTATGTCATGTTATCACTGATCATTGTCTGGGAAATGTTATTAGAGAAGAGCAAATTCACTAATAAATTGAGCTCAGTGAGTGGACCAAGTAATTCAGAAAAGATGGTAACAAATTAAGAATTGTATGTCACTAACAGAAGTCCAACAGCAAGTCATCAGTAGGTGTCCCCACGGGAGGGAGGGCAGAGTAGTGAGGAATCTGTGGTCTGTAGTATGACTATGACCATGTGTATGAAACAGGAAAGCATACGGAGTTACCTTTATCCCCTATACTCTTTTGTTTGGAAATACTAAAACCTGGCCAGATTTCAACATCCATCCATCCATCCCAGCTGGGTATTATTTCACGTCTAGGGTGTCTCTCAGCGTGGATCTAGCCAGCAGGCTTGGGTTTAGGACATGCGGTGATATTGGCAGGGTTAGGAAAGGGTAGGAAATGCCAGAAAAAACCCAAAAAGAAACAAAACATTTAATTCCTGGAAGGGGTGGCACTAACAAGTCAAGTTCCCTACCCTCGATAAACTGGGATCTCAGCAAGGATGTAGACATGAGGCAGAAGTCAGGCATCTGGTGACCAGATTGTGACACAAGGTAAACAACAGGTGTTAGAAAAGGTTGCTCCTGGTAATCTCATCATAACTGGGGCACAGAGTAGTTCCAGAACGGCCACCCTAGTCCTGCCCGATTCCCTCTTCCCTATCCACCCTGTAACAGCACTTTTCCGTAGGATGAAGATAGAGATAAAAGCCACTTGTTTCCTATATTGTGCACCTGTGCGTAGTAAACAGAACTTGTGCTCTTTTCATATCCAATGTAGTTTAAACAGTACATTATTTCTTGTGATGCCCATGGGAGATTATTATTACTTTCAGAGAGTGCAGTCCTATGTAATACATAGACAAACATTAGCTGTCCTACGAAGATGAAAAATATTTAGACGAGAAAATCAACATGATGGATCCAATTGGGCATAGGAAATGTACAGCTTCTGGTTGCCATTTAATCTATGACATTTTCAACTGGTAGAAAAAGAAGTCCGAGATAGCAATGGAAGAAGATTGGAAAAATTAATTTTTCTCTGTGAGTCTGTTTCTCTGGTTAGATAAGTTCACTTGTGTCATGCTTTAGATTCCACGTAGTATAAGTGATATCATATAGTATTTATCTTTCTCTTCCTGTCTTACTTCACTTAGTATGATAATCTGTAGTTCCATCCATGTTGCTGCAAATGGCATTATTTCATTCTTTTTTATGGCTGAGTAGTATTCCGTTGTACATATGTACCACACCTTTATCCATTCATCTGTTGGGGGGAGGGTTGGATTAGGAGTTTGAGAGTAGCAGATGCAAACTATTATATTCAGGATGGATAAACAGCAAGGTCTCACTGTAGAGCACAGGGAACTATATTCAATATCCTGTGATAAACCACAATGGAAAAGAAGATGAAAAAAAGTATATATGTATAGCTGAATCACTTTTCTGTACAGTAGAAATTAATACAAGATTGTAAATCAGCTATACTATGATAAAATAAATTAAAAAAATTTTTTGCTTGTGTCAGTTCTTCCACGTTTTTCCTTATATGCCAAGTGCCTGTGGTACAGCTGTGGGTAACATGCTTAGTAGGTGATGAACCATGCCAGTCATTCTGTGAGCTCCTTGTGATGCCTGTGTGAGATTATTATTGCTTTCAGAGGGTGTAATGCTATGTAATACATAGACAAACATTAGCAGTCACATATAAAATCTCCTCAGTTCAAACCTTCATCCATTCAGTCAACATTCATTGAGTGTTTACTGTGTGCTAAATTTTGTGCTTCTTTACTCATTCCTATTTCAGAATAAGACAATATGTCATGCAAATATTAGAAATAATTTGATTATTATGAAGTATATTCGAAAGATTTGTGTAGGTTAATTATTATTTTTTTAATAACTGGTACCTGGGCTGAATTAACTCTTATTAATTTAACTTTGAAAATCACTTTATTTTAAAATTAGGTGACCTTCAGCCTAATTTCGAAGTTGTAATTGTAGCAGATTTGGTAATTATAAGCATAATGAGTAGCACTCAATGCATACTACCTAAAAGCTTATAACTTTTCCCTTGTCTACTTCTACAAAGAATTTGAAGTAATTTACTGTTTTAAAACTCCTATAAATAAAAATAATTAGACACTAAGGGGGGAACGTGGCGGGGGGTGGTGGTGGTGGTGTGATGAATTGGGAGACTGGGATTGACATATATACACTAATATGTATAAAATAGATAACTAATAAGAACCTGCTGTATAAAAAATAAATAAAATAAAATTCAAATTATATATATAAAGTTAGAGACTGTTCAGAAGAGTTATCAAAAGCGGATTAACTGGAGAAAGAATTTCTGGATACCAGGGATTTTTTTTTATGGCAAATAAGCATTTAATTCATTGCAAAATGTCTAAAAGGTAACATGGTAGCCTGTATAGTCCACATTATTATACTAAATACTAAATAAATTATAAATACTAAAAGTATTTAATAATGATAATAATGTATACACCACTTAATTACCATATGGCAGGTACTAATATAGGCACTTTACATATATAATTATGTTCTTACACCTCTAAGGTTCAGTTTATGGTTACTAACCCAATTTTGTGGATGAGGAAATTGAAATTAAGCTAGTTGCCCATATCGTAAGTGATATAGCTGGGATACCACCCTAGCAGTTTGAGCTCAGGGTCCGTGCTCACAAACCCTTCCTCAGATTACTAAGTCAATGCCTATATTATGGATAATTTTTAGGTATTCTGGATAATAAATTTAATTCTTAAAATTGAATTTTGGGGAAAAACTTGATGTTCTTTAGAGAAATGTTTATGTTGTCCCTCTGTAAACCATGAAGCTATAGCTGTTCTAACTTGTTGAAATCAGCGCATTACCTTTGTTTCTGTAGACCCTGGGTATTTCATTATCTCCTCTTATCAAGTGGCTAGTCAAACCTCTTTGATTTTTTTCTTCTTTCTTCTTCATATGCCTGTGCTCCATTGCACTAAAGTAAGTGACTGCATTTTATGCTATAATCACTCTCGAGGCTCTGTGTTCAGGGTGTCCTCATTCATTTATTTGAACATTTATTGCGTGTTTCATTTATCCAGGCACTGGGCTAGGTACTGGGGAAGCAATGGGGAATGAGACCAGCAAACCTGATTCTTGCTCTTATGAAACTTAGAGGGAGAGTCATGCTATAAATCACTGTTGTATGATCAATTATTTAATTACAAGTATAGGAGTCCTATGAGATTCTAAAGCCAGGCAACTTGATGTAGTAGGGATTTGTGAAGTCTTCTTTGAGGAAGTAATATTTAAGTTGAGAAGTAAATGAGAATAACAAAAATTAGAAATTTGCAATTGGGGAAATAACAGAGGTTCATGAAACTGTATTCAATCCTCAGAGCACTTACTGCTCGGTTTCTCCTTCCAGGCGTCCTTTCTTGGATCACCGGGCATTATTATGTAGTCTGTGGTGTCTTCCGGGCATAGTTTCTAGAATCAGAATCTGCTTACCCACGTCTGAGTCAGTTTGATGCCAGCATTTGGCTAAAGCTCGGGCATTTGAAAAATCAGCTTCCAGAGGTTTTCCTAGATGCAGATCTAGATTTGCCCCATTTATGTCTGCATGAGGAAGATAGGTCTCTCTCTACCCCACAGACTCCTCTTCTCTCTCCACTCTTGTGGGGACTGCAGATTTTGAAGCTGGCTTCTGAAACTCCCTATCTTTATACCTGGCTGTAACCTTTGGTGAAGTGCAACTTGTTCCCTCTTCTTTTTAAATTTATTCCAATAAGAGATGCCAGCATTTCAGGAGCCTGCTTGCTGGTGGTCTTCTTGCTCTCCCAGTTCCAAGTTGGTGACCTCTCTCTTTGTTCAGATGAAAGCCTCGTGAATTTTTCTTTCTTATCTCAGAAATGCTTCTAAGTCAGAACCCACTTGTAAAGGAGAGATGAAGACTGTCTTGGGCTGTTAAATGATCCATCTGGTCCTTGACAGCTCAAGTTTCCACTCTCAACGAACCGCCAGAGTTTTCTCTTTTGCTCCTACTCACAAGAGTTAGTTTTTACAGTCAGTTTTAAGTGAAAGAGGTATCCTCAACTCACCAGGATAAACTTCCCTCGTAGAGCTGCAAGGCTGACGGCCTCTCTTAGGCAAGTCTTTTCTTCTCATGGGCTTTTCTCCATGGTACCTACTCAGAGCACCCTGTGCAATGTCACGGTTACCTCCACTTCTGTTTCCAAGCACTTTCTATCAACTAACCCAGCACTACTCTTTTCTTTATCCCACAGCACATATAACACCTTCTAACCTACTCTAAAGGTCCCTTATTTATCACAGCAATTGTTCATTGTCTGTCTTCTGGTCTGTGGTCTAAGCGCCACGTGGCAGATATTTTCTGTTTGTTGACTGATGTATTTCAAGTGCCATGAACAGTTCAATCAACAAATAGTTGCTGGGTGGTTGAATGTAACATGCAGAAAATGTTACAAACAGAATTCTTCAGTAGAAGAATAAGTCTGTCGTTTTTTCATAGCCTTTAGAAATGTAGGAAGGAAGTGAAGAGGTAACATGGAAAAGCAAAGCTTCCCCGAGTTTGTGTGTGCATACGTGGGCACTCATGCTGGTGGAGTTTATACCAAACGGTTATTACGGAGATTTAATTCATAAATAATTTTTACTTCTCCTAAACAGATTTTCCAGGGACATTATTATACTTTAAAGGCATTTATATTTTAGCAAAAACTAGACATAATAGGAAAATTCTGTATATTGGTACAGCATTTAGTATATCATGAAATTATGAAGTATGAGAGAGTAATAAATATGAGATTAGTAATAAAAAGCATTAAAACTGATAGAGGAATCCAAGACTGAAAATAATAAATTGAGTGTGTAATAGCTTTTGTCAGGAATTTTATGATTCAACTCTATTTTTCAAAATTGGAGTTCTTCCTCACTCAGTGGAGCATAAACTGTGTGGGTTGCAGTGGTAAAAACCATGGACTCTGGAGTCAATCTGTGCTCAAATCCCAGATTTGCATCTTCTTAGCTCTATGACATGGAACAAGTTTTAAAATATTTTTCAGGTTTTTGTATGTGAAGCACTTTATTTTGGTTTAATAAATTTATTTTTGTTTAATAAATTTATTTTATTTATTTATTTATTTAGGGCTGCGTTGGGTCTTTGTTGCTGCGTGTGGGCTTCCTCTAGTTGTGGCGAGTGGGGGCTCCTCTTCCTTGTGCCGCGCGGGCTCCTCACTGCAGTGGCTTCTCTTGTTCTGGAGCGCGGGCTTCAGTAGTTGTGGCACGTGGGCTCAGTAGTTACGGCTCGTGGGCTCTAGAGCGCAGGCTCAGTAGTTGTGGCGCACAGGCTTAGTTGCTCCACAGCATGTGGGATCTTCCTGGACCAGGGCTCCAACCCATGTTCCCTGCATTGGCAGACGGATTCTTAACCACTGCACCACCAGGGAAGCCCTAAAGCACTTTAAAAAGTGCCTGACAAAGTGTCAGCACTAAGAACACTCATTAATGAGTGTCCCTTAGAAAAACATTTTAATGAAATTCTTGGCATTGGATCTAGAGGAAACCATATGTATGATTTAAATATAGAATTAAGCGTACCAATAATACGCTGCTAAAAATGTTTGCGAAGAAAAAATTCTAAATGGACACTAATGGCCTATAATTTCTTGGGTTGGAATCTATGTAGAAATCTCAAGAAGGAAATAAACAGAACTTGACTCTGATATGGTCCCTGGACTGTTCAGAAGGATTTGTTACTGAAAGATGTTAAAACCTGGCATTATTATTTCACAAATGTTGTTCACATATATTGTATTCGATGATATAGATAGAAACTGGAAAGATATTCCTGGCCTTTGGGGCTTATTATCTAAATAAAGCGGACAGGAGTGAAAAAGCCACTATAATTATCCCAGTGGGCACTCTAAAAAAATGAGGCTGATGTATAAAGTAGGAGGTTTTATGATTTAGGGGGTAAAAAGATTTTGCCTTTGTCAAGGTGTAGCTGATGTAATAAAATGCTGAATAGTTACTGCCCAGGATCCCTGATGCAGATGGATTTTGCCCAGAGGGAGAACACTTCCTTAATCAAATAGGATGCTTGGGCCTAATGCATTAGAATTGTACTTGGACTAATATCTAGGCTTCCTTTTTTTTAACGCTGCAGAATTTTGGATTTGTTTTTCTCTTTAGACGTAGACTTCAGAGGGAAAAATAAGTCAGCATTGTTTACATGTGAGCATAGAGTCCATGTGCATTTACGGGCCTAAGTAGAGAAGAACTTGAAAGAATGGAATCCAAGAGAGAATTACTAAGATGGTCTGTCGGGCATGGAATTGGAGAACTGCTTACATTTGTAAAGGGCCAGGACGGGGAATCGTATATTCCAGAGTGACTTGGAGAAGCATGGAAGCAAGAATGAATGAAACCTTTCCCTTTGGATATGTGGAATGATATTTACTGTTTAAATAGTACAGGAGAAGTTGACATTTTTGTTGCTTCGAGATAAGTATCTTGTGTTCTTACCTACTGAGTACCTGGTTACATGCCCGGGAACTAAACCCAGGATACATAGGGGAATCAGATGGTTCCTGCCATCAGAGAACTCACAGCCTGGTGTAGGAAAGAATATAAAAACAGATATGCTATGGGAAGCGCAATACTGAAGATGTATTCAAGATACTATGAAATGAAAGAGACATCTAACCTGATCGGAGTAGAGGAGTGGGTTAGGGGAGCCCTTGAAGTAGTGACAGATGAACTAGTAAAGAATGAGATGGGAACCAAAGGGGAAAGAGGGGGGTGGGGGGAGGGATAAATTAGGAGTTGGGGATTAACCTATACACACTACTATACATAAAATAGATGACCAACGATGACCTATTACATAGCACAGGGAACGATGCTCAATATTTTTTAATAACCTATAAGGGAAAAGAATCTGAAAAAGAGTATCTATCTACATATCTATCTGTCTGTCTATTTATCTATCTATCTATGAATCACTGTGCTGTATACCTGAACCTAACACGACATTGTAAATCAACTATACTTCAATTGAAAAAAAATTAAAAGAATGAGATGGGAGACTTCCTGGGGAAGAGGACAATTGAAACTTCATTGTAGGTTTATAACTTGAAAAACACCAAATTAACTACACATACCCGTGTACACTCATTACACACACATAAACAAAACAGTGCTAAAAAGAGGATGAAAACAAAAAGAAAGTGTATAGTTGAGTGCAATTAAAAGAAACTGGCAGCCAAGGAAATGAGGAATATCTCCTGAATGAGAACTAGCGTTTCCCATAGGAATGATTCTAGGCAGACCAACCCCTGGTGTAAGATTTTTAGCGAAGTGTCTCATAAGTGAGGACAGAGGAATTCTAATAAGGATGGCAAAGTGCTTCATCTGAGGCTTCCCCTTTTCTCCTGCCGCTTAATTAGATGATAAAATATGGATAAATCACAAAATATTTAGCTTGCAAGTGTAGCTTAGAAGGAAAGAAAACTGATTTCATGGATCGTTACAGAAATCCAAGAAGCCATTCATACTATCTCAGAGCAAACACTCTGGTCTTCCTTTTCTAGACTTGGAGAAGTGGTGTGAAGAGAAAGGAGTTAAACCTTATGGTAAGAATTCCATTTTTCAAAATCCTATGAATGGAGTTTTATCACCCCCCATCTATGGAAAAAAACTAAGGTTTAGAAATGCTAAGTAACTTGTATGTTGCAGATGTAAGAAAGTTCTGGAGCTAGGATTTGCCTTCATTCCTAAGGAGCCAAAGCTGTTGGTTTTTCTGACCTACCATGTTGCCTCCGCCATGTTGCCTCCTTGGTTTTCATAATTGTCTTCTCTTCTCCACTAATCTTGAAGACATTGGGCTAAGGAAGAAGGAATGAGCTAAACTGAAATTCTTTCATACCTCTTTGGCGCTCAGTTCTGATTAAAGTTTTGGAGAAGGCAGAGGCTGCCATTTAGATGGAAGTGCTTAGGTGATTTTCCACCTTTCAGATTTGACCTCGTCGTCCACGCCTACTCTGGTAACTCTTCAAATTTCCATCCAAACTGCAAAACTCAGTGCAAATTCCCTCGTTCTCTCTTGCTTTTGACACTTACCTCAACGTTTTAAAACTTTTTTTTTTCTGACCTACAAAATTCAGCACTGGCTTATACCCTCCCATGTATGTCGCATTATTTCTGTGTGCACTATTTTCATTTCCCTATGTGGTTAAAGGCCCAGTGTACATGGATGCTTCTGTAACTTTCTCCTTCAGACCCCAAAGCACAATGCTGATCACACTGCATTTTCAGTGAAAGCTTTTGTCAGAAAGTGTACCGGTAACCAAGTCCCTGATTGAAAATTGAAATCATGTATGTTGTCATATCTTGGTTACTGACATCTAGCCTGATCATATACAGGTCTGTAGTTTATGGGGTACAATATGCATTGTATTATTGTATTATTTGACACTGCATCAAATGTATTTATATGACTTAATTGTTATAATGATCAGAAGATGTTTACTTTTCAACTCACTTATTAACGAATGAAGCAATCACACTTGTTCTTCTGGTCTCTATCATTAAGAGCCTTGGGTTTCACATGTATTACTGTTTAATAACTTACTTTAGCTTGGTTGGAGCTCTTAAAAGGTGAAGTTGATCTTATTTGGCAAAGCACGTGAGAGCAGTTCTTTAGCGTGAGGCTTCCTGTTCTGTTAATTAGGGTTGCTGTCAGCTTTTCACATAGAAATTGAAGTTGTCCTTTAGCGTCTTCCTCCTTTTTTTTTCCTTCCTGGAGGTTCACCAATAGATCTATTACTATTTGTACAAATGTATATCTTTTAATTTATGAACACAGCCTGATCTTTCCTTTGGAATTCTTTGTCCGGTAACTACAGGGGCAGTCCCTGCATTTATTTTTTTAACATGTTTATTGGAGTATAATTGCTTTACAATGTTGTGTTAGTTTCTGCTGTATAACAAAATGAATCAGCTATATGTATACATATATCCCCATATCCACTCCCTCTTGCATCTCCCTCCCACCCTCCCTATCCCAGCCCTCTAGGTGGTCACAAAGCACCGAGCTGATCTCCCTGTGCTATGCAGCTGCTTCCCACTAGCTATCTATTTTACATTTGGCAGTGTATATATGTCCATGCCACTCTCTCACTTCGTTCCAGCTTACCCTTACCCCTCCCCGTGTCCTCAAGTCCATTCTCTACATCTGTGTCTTTATTCCTGTCCTGCCCCTAGGATCATCAAAAGCATTTTATTTTTTATATTCCATATATATGTTAGCATACGGTATTTGTTTTTCTCTTTCTGACTTACTTCACTCTGTATGACAGACTCTAGGCCCATCCACCTCACGACAAATAACTCAATTTCGTTTCTTTTTATGGCTGAGTAATATTACATTGTATATATGTTCCACATCTTCTTTCTCTATTCATCAATCGAAGAACACTTTGGTTGCTTCCATGTCCTGGCTAGTGGACATAGTGCTGCAGTGAACATCATGGTACATGACTCTTTTTATTTTTTTTAATAAATGTATTTATTTTTGGCTGCGTTGGGCCTTTGTTGATGCATGCGGGCTTTCTCTAGTTGTGATAGGAGGCTACTCTTCGTTGCGGTACGTGGGCTTCCCATTGCGGTGGCTGCTCTTGGTGCGGAACATGGGCTTTAGGTGCGCAGGCTTCAGTAGTTGTGGCTCACAGGCTCTAGAGCATAGGCTCAGTAGTTGTGGCGCACAAGCTTAGTTGCTCCGCGGCATGTGGGATCTTCCCAGATGAGGGCTCAACCCCGTGTCCCCTGCATTGGCAGGTGGGTTCTTAACCACTGCGCCACCAGGGAAGCCCCATGACTCTTTATGAATTACGGTTTTTTTCAGGGTATATACCCAGTAGTGGGATTGCTGGGTCATATGGTAGTTCTATTTTTGTTTTTTAAGGAACCTCCATACTGTCCTCCATTGTGGCTGTATCAGTTTACATTCACACCAACGGTGCAGGTGGGTCCCCTTTTCTCCACACCCTCTCCAGCATTTATTGTTTGTAGATTTTTTGAAGATGGCCATTCTGACCGGTCTGAGGTGATACCTCATTGTAGTTCTGATTTGCATTTCTCTAATGATTAGTGACGTTGAGCATCCTTTAATGTGTTTGTTGGCAATCTGTATATCTTCTTTGGAGAAACGTTTATTTAGGTCTTCTGCCCATTTTTGGATTGGGTCGTTTGTTTCTTTGATATTGAGCTGCCTGAGCTGCCTGTATATTTTGGATATTAATCCCTTGTCAGTTGCTTCGTTTGCAAATATTTTCTCCCATTCTGAGGGTTGTCTTTTCGTCTTGATCATGGTTTCCTTGGCTGTGCAAAAGCTTTTAAGTTTCATTAGGTCCCATTTGTTTATTTTTGTTTTTATTTCCATTTCTCTAGGAGGTGGGTCACAAAGGATCTTGCTGTGATTTATGTCTTTTTGTGATTTATTGTGCCTGTGTTTCCCTCTAAGAGTTTTATAGTGTCTGACCTTATATTTAGGTCTTTAATCCATTTTGATTTTATTTTTGTGTATGGTACTAGGAAGTGTTCTAGTTTCATTCTTTTACATGTAGTGGTCCAGTTTCCTCCGCACCAGTTATTGAAGAGGCTGTCTTTTCTCCATTGTATATTCTTGCCTCCTTTATAAAAGATAAGGTGACCATATGTGTGTGGGTTTATTATCTCTGGGCTTTCTGTCCTGTTCCGTTGATCTGTATATCTATTTTTGTGCCAGTACCATACTGTCTTGATGACTGTAGCTTTGTAGTATAGTCTGAAGTCAGGGAGCCTGATTCCTCCAGCTCTGTTTTTCTTTCTCAAGATTGCTCTGGCTATTCAGGGTCTCTTGTGTTTCCATACAAATTGTGAAATTTTTTGTTCTAGTTCTGTGAAAAATGCCATTGGTAGTTTGATAGGAATTGCATTGAATCTGTAGATTGCTTTGGGTAGTAGAGTCATTTTCACAGTGTTGATTCTTCCAATCTAAGAACATGGTACATCTCTCCATCTGTTTGTATCATCTTTAATTTTTTTCATTAGTCTCTTATAGTTTTCTGAGTGTAGGTCTTTTACCTCCTTAGGTAGGTTTATTCATAGTTGTATTATTCTTTTTGTTGCAGTTGTATATGGAAGTGTTTCCTTAATTTCTCTTTCAGATTTTTCATCATTAGTGTATAGGAATGCAAGAGATTTCTGTGCATTTATTTTGTATCCTGCTACTTTACCAAATTCATTGATTAGCTCTAGTAGTTTTCTGGTAGCATCTTTAGGATTCTCTATGTATAGTATCATGTCATCTGCAAACAGTGACAGCTTTACTTCTTCTTTTCCTATATGGATTCCTTTTTATTTCTTTTTCTTCTCTGATTGTTGTGGCTAAACCTTCCAAAACTCTGTTTAATACTGGTAAGAGTGGACAACCTTCTCTTTTTCCTGATCATAGAGGAAATGGTTTCAGTTCTTTAGCATTGAGGACGATGTTGGCTGTGGGTTTGTCATATATGGCCTTTATTTTGTTGAGGTAGGTTCCCTCTATGCCTACTTTCTGAAGAGTTTTTATCATAAATGGGTGTTGAATTTTGTCAAAAGCTTTTTCTGCATCTATTGAGATGATGATATGGTTTTTATCCTTCAGTTTGTTAATATGGTGTATCGCATTGATTGATTGGCATATACTGAAGAATCCTTGCATTCCTGTGATAAACCCCACTTGAGCATGGTGTATGATCCTTTTAATGTGCTGTTGGATTCTGTTTACTAGTATTTTGTGGAGAATTTTTGCATCTATGTTCATCAGTGATATTGGCTTGTAGTTTTCTTTTTTGTGTGACATCTTTGTCTGGTTTTGGTATCAGGGTGACGGTGGCCTTGTAGAATGAGTTTGGGAGTGTTGATCCCTCTGCTGCATTTTGGAAGAGTTAGAGAAGGATAGATGTTAGCTCTTTTCTAAATGTTTGATAGATTTTGCCTGTGAAGCCATCTGGTCCTGGGCTTTTCTTTCTTGGAAGATTTTAAGTCACAGTTTCAATTTCAGCGCTTGTGATTGGTCGGTGTATATTTTCTATTTCTTCCTGGTTCAGTCTCAGAAGGTTGTGCTTTTGTAGGAATTTGTCCATTTCTTCCAGGTTGTCCATTTTATTGGCATATGGGTGCTTTTATTAATCTCTCATGATCCTTTGTATTTCTGCAGTGTCAGTTGTTACTTTTTCATTTCTAATTGTTGATATGAGTCTTCTCCCTTTTTTTTCTTGATGAGTGTGGCTAGCTGTTTATCAATTTTGTTTATCTTCTCAAAGAACCACCTTTTAGTTTTATTGATCTTTGCTATTTCCTTCATTTCTTTTTCATTTATTTCTTATCCGATCTTTATGATTTCTTTCCTTCTGCTACGTTTAGGGATTTTTCTTGTTCTTCTTTCTCTAATTGCTTTAGGTGTAAGGTTAGGTTGTTTATTTGAGATTTTTCTTCTTTCTTGAGGTAGGATTCTATTGCTATAGACATCCCTCTTAGAACTGCTTTTGCTGCATCCCATAGGTTTTGGGTCATGTTTTCATTGTCATTTGCTTCTAGGTATTTTTGATTTCCTCTTTCTTTAGTGATCTCGGTTATTTAGTAGCATATTGTTTAGCCTCCATATGTTTGTAGTTTTTATAGTTTTTTTCCTGTAATTGATACCTAGTGTCATAGCATTGTGGTTGGAAAAGATACTTGATATGATTTCAGTTTTCTTAAATTTACCAAGGGTTTTTGGTGATCCAAGATATGATTTATCCAGGAGAATGTTCTATGAGCACTTGAGAAGAAAGTGTGTTCTGTTGTTTTTGGATGGAATGCCATATAAATATCAATTAAGTCCATCTTTTTAATGTGTCATTTAAAGCTTGTGTTTCCTTCTTTATTTTCATTTTGGACGATCTGTCCATTGGTGAAAGTGGGGTGTTAAAATCCCCTACTCTGATTGTGTTACTGACGATTTCCCCTTTTATGGCTGTTAGCATTTGCCTTATGTATTGAGGTGCTCCTATGTTGGGTGCGTAAATATTTACAATTGTTATATTTTCTTCTTGGGTTGATCCCTTGATCAATTATGTATTATCCTTCTTTGTCTCTTGTAATAGTCTTTGTTTTAAAGTCTATTTTTTCTGATACGAAAATTGCTACTCTGGCTTTGTTTTGATTTCTATTTGCATGGAATATCTTTTTCCATCCCTTCACTTTCAGTCCGTATGTGTCCCTAGGTCTGAAGTGGGTCTCTTGTAGACAGCATATATATGGGTCTTGTTTTTGTATCTATTCAGCCAGCGTTATGTCTTTTGGTTGGAGCATTTAATCCATTTACATTTAAGGTAATTATGGATATGTATGTTCCTATTCCCATTTTCTTAATTGTTTTGGGTTTGTTATTGTAGGTCTTTTCCTTCTCTCGTGTTTCTTGCCTAGAGAAGTTCCTTTAGCATTTGTTGTAAAGCTGGTTTGGTGGTGAATTCTCTTAGCTTCTGCTTGTCTGTAATGGTTTTAATTTCTCTGTCAAATCTGAATGAGATCCTTGCTGGGTAGAATAATCTTGGTTGCAGGTTGTTCCGTTTCATCACTTGAAATATGTCCTGCCGCTCCCTTCTGGCTTGCAGAGTGTCTGCTGATAGTTCAGCTGTTAACTTTACGGGGATTCCCTTGTATGTTATTTATTGTCTTTCCCTTGATGCTTTTAATAATTTTTCTTTGTATTTAATTTTTGCTAGTTTGATTGTTAATGCGTCTTGGCATGTTTCTCCTTGGATTTATCCTGTATGGGACTCTCTGCGCTTCCTGGACTTGGTTGACTATTTCCTTTCCCATTTTAGGGAAGTTTTCAATTATAATCTCCAAATATTTTCTCAGACCCTTTCTTTTTCTCAGACCCCTATAATTTGAATATTGCTGCGTTTTATGTTGTCCCAGAGGTTCTGAGACTGTCCACAATTCTTTTCATTCTTTTTTCTTTACTCTGCTCTGCGATAGTTATTTCCACTATTTTATCTTCCAGGTCACATAGCCGTTCTTCTGCCTCATTCGTTCTGCTATTGATTCCTTCTAGAGAGTTTTTAATTTCATTTATTGTGTTGTTCATCATTGTTTGTTTGCTCTTTAAATGTCCTTGCTAAACATTTCTTGTATTTTCTCCATTCTAGTTACAAGACTTTGGATTATCCTTACTATCATTACTGTGAATTCTTTTTCAGGCAGACTTCCTAGTTCCTCTTCATTTGTTCGGTCTGGTGGGTTTTTACCTTGCTCTTTCATCTGTTGAATATTTGTGTCTTCTCATTTTGCCTACCTTACTGTGTTTGGGGTCTCCTTTTCATAGGCTGCAGTTAGTAGTTCCCATTGTTTTTGGTGTCTGCCCCCAGTGGGTAAGGTTGGTTCAGTGGATTGTGTAGGATTCCTGGTGGAGGACACTGGTGCCTGTGTTTTGGTGGATGGGGCTGGATCTCGTCTTTCTGGTTGGCAGGGCTCTGTCTGGTGATGTGTTTTGTGGTGTCTGTGAACTTAGTATGATTTTAGGCAGCCTCTCTGATAATGGGTGGGGTTGTGTTCCTGTCTTGCTAGGTGTTTGGCATGGGGCCTCCAGCACTGGAGCTTGCTGGCTGTTGGGTAGAGCTGGGTCTTAGCAGTGAGGCAGAGATCTCTTAGAGAGCTCTTGCTAATTGACATTATGGGAGAGCTCTTGCTAATTGATACTATGTGTGGCTGGGAGGTCTCTGGTGGTCCAGTGTCCTGATCTCGGCTCTCCCACCTCAGAGGCTCAAGCCTGACACCAGGTCGGAGCACCAAGACCCTGTCAGCCACATGGCTCAGAAGAAAAGGGAGAAAAAAAGCAAGAAAGAAAAAACTATAAAGAAATAAATAAATAAGTAAAATTATTAAAAACTTAAATATAATGATTAAAATTTAAAAAATTAAAAAGTAATACTAATTTAAAAAAAGAAGAGAGCAACCAAACCAATAAACAAATCCAGCAATGATTACAAGCGCTAAAAATTATACTAAGATAAACATAAAAATGAGAATCAAGTCAGTCGCAGACAGCAAACCCCAAGTCTGCAGTTGCTCTCAAGGTCCACCGCCTCACTTTTGGGTTGATTTGTCATCTTTTCAGGTATTCCACAGATATAGGGTACATCAAGTTGATTGTGGGGATTTAATCTGCTGCTCCTGAGGCTGCATGGAGAAATTTCCCTTTCTCTTCTTTGTTCTCACAGCTCCCAGGGGCTCAGCTTTGGATTCGGCCCCGCCTCTGCGTGTAGGTTGCCCTCAGGGATCTTTTCCTGCCCAGACAGGATGGGGTTAAAGGAGCAGCTGATTCAGGGGCTCTGGCTCACTCAGGCTTGGGGGAGGGAGGGGTACGGAATGCGGGGCGAACCTGCGGCGGCAGAGGCCGGCGTGACGTTGCACCAGCCTGAGGCGCGCCGTGCGTTCTCCCGGGGAAGTTGTCCCTGGATCACGGGACCGTGGCTGTGGCAGGCTGCACAGGCTCCCAGGAGGGGAGGTGTGGAGAGTGACCTGTGCTCGCACACAGGCTTCTTGGTGGCTGCAGCAGCAGCTTTAGCGTTTCATACCCGTCTCTGGTGTCCGCGCTGATATTCGAGGCTCGCGCCCGTCTCTGGAGCTGGTTTAGCTGGTGCTCTGAATCCCCGCTCCTCGCACACCAGGAAACAATGGTCTCCTGTCTCTTTGGCAGGTCCAGGCTTTTTCCCGGACTCTCTCCCGGCTAGCCGTGGCGCACTAACCCCTGCAGGCTGTGTTCACGCAGCCAACCCCACTCCTCTCCCTGGGATCTGACCTCCGAAGCCCGAGCCTCAGCTCCCAACCCCGCTCGCCCCGGCGGGTGAGCAGACAAGCCTCTCGGGCTGGTGAGTGCCGGTCGGCCGCGATCCTCTGTGCAGCAATCTCTCCGCTTTGCCCTCCGCACCCCTGTTGCTAAGCTCTCCTCTGTGGCTCCGAAGCTTCCCCCACTGCCACCCCCAGTCTCCGCCAGTGAAGGGGTTTCCTAGTGTGCGGAAACCTTTCCTCCTTCACAGCTCCCTCCCAGAGGTGCAGGTCCCGTCCCTATTCTTTTGTCTCTGTTCTTTCTTTTTTCTTTTGCCCTACCCAGGTAGGTGAGGAGTTTCTTGCCTTTTGGGAAGTCTGAGGTCTTCTGCCAGCGTTCCGTAGGTGTTCTGTAGGAGTTGTTCCACATGTAGATGTATTTTTGATGTATTTGTGGGGAGGAAGGTGATCTCCATGTCTTAACTCCTCCGTCATCTTGCAGGTCCCCCGCCTGCATTTTTATTGTTAATCTGATGGAAAGGTTTGATGATTTTCCTACACCTGAAAAAAAGAAAAAGATGTTGAAAGTTATACATATAGTACCAAAGTAGCGAATTCTCTTTTTACTTAGGGTTTTCTAGGTGAGTTTATCTTCCCTAAAATTGCAAACATCCTTGGAGGTTGACTATTATAGTGTACGATCGGTGAATTAAAGAGAAGCTGTTAATTATGGTTGTTTTGATCCCTGTTTCATGTTTCTGGTATATCTATTAGCTGCTTTTTATGTGGCTCCAAAGAGATTTATATTTATTAAGTGTTTATTGGAAATCAGCACATGGCTATAGGGTACCTGTATTTGGCTACAGATATTTAGGCAGCCATCAGTTTAAACGTAGAGCAGAGGCAACAGCCCAATAGGGAGGAACTTGGGCTCAGGACAGGACAGTCCTGGGGTCACATCACATGCCCACTTGGCCACTTGTCAGATGCACAGCTTTCCTCAAGTTACTTAGTCTCCGTAGGGTTCAGTTTCCTCATGTGCATACGTGAGTAATGTGAATGAAGAACGTTGCCTGCCATGTAAGTAAACAAAGATGTTGCATCCATCAAGCCATTACATTACAGCCGCCCCACCCCATGGTGAGCCCTGAGGGAAGTCAGGATGGAAAGGGGATGCCCATCCTTAAGCCCTCAGCCACTGCAGCCATCCCCCCACCAACGGTGCACCCTGAGGAGACTCAGGTTGGGAAAGCACAGTGTACTGGCCCCAGACACACACACAAACACACACACACAGATCCTCTCTCATGCTCTCTCTCTCTCTCTTTTAATTCTTACATCCTTCCAATATAATTATGTTAAAATTTGTGGAGGGACAGTCGTCTGATTGTTTGAAAAAGGAAAACCAACTGCAATCTCCCTGCTTCCAGTGTAGGGTCTGTATCAACCACTCCACATGTACCCCTCTTGTAGTTCACTTTCCTGAGAACCTGGGGGATCAGACATGTGAATTCACTTGCCAGTAAGCTTCCTTCACTCAGAGCTTAGGCAATGCCTTCCTCTAATCTGATTATGCCTTTATCAGTCATCCATCACTTTCCAGATTCGAAATTTCCTTGCTATCATCCCCACTTCTGTAATTCCCTTCTGTATGATGTGTCTGAAGTGGCATCATTCCTGAGACTATCACCGTACTCAGCAACTTGCCCCAAAACAAAACCTAAAATTCCCCTGACAGGTAAACAGTCGTTATGCCACGTTTCCCTGGACTCTCCTCCCAGTTTTCACACACTGTCTTCTTCTTTCTTTTGTAGGTTACTTTGTTTTGTTTTACCCCTGGAAGTGATAGGTAATGTTGTGAAGTGATTAAAAACATGGGCTTTGGAGTCAGAAAGCCAGAAATGGATACTTCAAATTACTGACACTCAGATACTGAGAATGTTATCGTATCTCTCTGAGCGTGATTTTATTGTTTGTAAAGTTGGAATGACGATGTTACTTCACTTAGAAAATTGTTGGGAGTCTTATGTGAGACAGCGTATATATAAAACTTATATCCTTCTGGACTACACGTGACCTCTGGGGGGTTTTACTGTTATTGTTTCTTCTTGTTATTGTTATGATAACTTTGTTCGTCTTCCTCCCTTCTTCCATTCCTATCCCCTCCCCCCCACTCACCCCCTCATCTGGCCCTACATGCACACTCAGACCAGGAGCTTCTTGACTTCAGTGTCTGTTCCTTTTCAATATTTATTGAATTTATAAATGCATTTATTTAATAGTGTTAAGGCTGAATAGAAAAAAAGCCTTTCTTCTTTTGGCTCAGAAGGAAAGAAATGAGCCGAAGCCACTCAAATGACTCGCCAGTATTGGAGCAACTGGACTCCATTCATTCCTTCATTCATTTTTTTCCATGGCCCCTGTGGACCGGTCACTGTTCTGGGAGCTGAGAATCCAGCAGTCAACAGAAAAGTTTCCAGCTCTTAAAGTTCTAGTGGGTGGAAATAACCTATAAACAGATACGTAAATAAGATCATTTTACTTAGTGGTAAGTGCCACCAAGAAAACTAAACAGGACAGAATGATCGAGTCATTGAATATCTTTGGTGACCTTTGGTCTGAGAATTGGATGATCAAAAAATGCCTAGCTTTGGAAGTGGGGGAGTGCTTTCTCCAAAGGAAATTACACAGAGACCCTAATGTGCGAGAATATGGAAAGAATTCTTACAGATCGATAATGAACCTATCATTCAGGGGGCGATGACAGAACAGAACATGCTTCCACACGTCAGGACTCAGAATGTCTCACATCTCCATATATACGTCATGCAGAAGACACTTGAACTATTTTATCCGATCTAAATTCTCTGAAAGGGAAGGCATTTGAGAGCAAATATAGTAGTGAGCAGTAACAATATTAGAGCTCCGAGTCAAGTCTAGACTATTGTTGTTGATATGGGTGTGACGTTTAATGCAAATATTAAAAAAGGATTTATGGAGAAAAAAGACAGGATTTTTTAAATTGTAAAACCAGGAGGAGCATGAGAGATGTGTTTGTGGGTGTGTTTGTATGTGGTGTGGGAATAGGTGTTGGAAAACAGTGAGGGAAATTCTGCTCGAGGTTTTGTCTTGCGTTTGACATTGATAGAAGGACTTAAAAGTTTATAGGTAAACCATAGTAGAATACAGTTGGTAGGCATAATTTATAAGTGGTTAAGGACTTTTTAAAAAGTGTTATTTTAGCAAAATCAGCCAAGAAATGCTGTAATAATAATAATATCAACAAAGTCATAAATAAGATGGAAGAATAAGATGAAATATTGTTACCATTGTGGATTAAATTCTCTCTTGAAAGACAAACCCTTTTAGAATGAAATAAAAAGCAATATTTATCTATATGCTTTATGTAAAAGGCTAATCTGAAATGAAAGGTTCCACTTTTTTTTTTTTTTTTTTACAAGTAAAGACACGGGCAAAGCTTTACCACATGAATGAGAAAGAAACTTTGCTATTACAAATGAGATTGTGTTTCTTTTGAAGGTTCTGAGTGGATTTGTTGGTACACAGGAAAGCTATGGATTGTTTGTAATTAAACATTTAGTGATCTCTTATTAGTTTTAATAATTTTCTGATTGAAGTGATCTTAAGAAATTACTTCTACCCCTGGACAATATATTTTGCAATAAAAGTTTAAAAACTATAAAATTTTCTATCATACAGTAGAGGATGGATTGGTTATAAACAAATTATAGTTAGAAGAATACTATACAGCCATTAAAACCTGATATCTGATATTATCCTTAGGTAATCTTTTTTGGCAAAAACATTCTGGAAGAATATAGAGCAGATGTTAATAGCGTTTAGTTTTTCCATTCTTTTTATATACGCTGAGCTTTGTATGATGAATCATCACCATTTTTAAAAATCAATAATTATATTTTAAAAAGCAAGACATTTCTGCTTAGAAACAGTATGACAGAATGAGCTTTTCATTTTCACAGATGCTCAATACAGATTATTTTTGGCTCGACTAAGTAATAAATTTAGAGTTGAGGCAACTCTTTGATTAGTGCCAAATCATGGTCATGAAGGTAGCGTTTGTACTACATTAGGGAATTTTCAAATAACAACTCAAAACACATAGGAGTGATTTACACATCGGAGTGATTTCTTCCAAGAAATCCAAAGTGCTTTAAAGATAGATCTGTCGGGTGTTCTTTCAAAATAAATTTATGTGAGCAAGGCACTTTTCAATGGAATTATTATGACTAGAAATACATGAATAAAGTATATTTTAGAGGTTCATAAATTTTATTGTGTATCAGATTCCTTGAATGGCTTATTAAAGAAGAAATTGTGAAGTTTCAACCCCAGAGTTACTGATTCCAGTAGATCTGGGCTAAGGCCCAATCATTTGCTGCTCTAACAAGTTCCCAAGTGATGCTAATGCAGCTGGTGTAGGAACCCACTTTAAGAACCTCTGGTGTTAATTCAGAAACTGGGAAGGCTCTCAAAATACCCTGCTTGCACGCTAACAGTTGAGCCTGTCACAGTTTCATGCACATATATCAATACTAATAGAAGACAGTATGCCCTAGGTTAGAGACATAGATGGTTTATTACAGCACAAGCAGCAGCCAGTCTGCACAGGGCAGTGCTCTGAGGCTGGATGTTTACCTGCGCTTGCAATAGGTTTGCATCATAGCAGAGGAACACCTCAGGAGACTCTGAGCTTTTATTGGTTGCTGGGCTATCTGCCTGCCCTCTATTACAGAGAGAGGAAGAAGCAAATCTCTTCCAGAGACTTAGGAAGGAGCTGGCTTTGTCTCCAGTGTTCTCTATCCTAATGGAGATCCTATCTCTAGCTTCTCAGGCTGTCTGAGATGCAAAGATCCCCACAGTACCCTTTGCTCAGAAGGCTCGGGACCCTGTGGAAGTGTGAAAATAACCAGGGATAATAAAATAACCAGAGACCATTGTTTCCCCACAGTGGGTATGGTGGGTATGTGAAAATGACGGCCATTAACCCTTTCTAATTAAGTCCTTTTACATTTTCTCTTCATGAATAAGTTTTAATAAGGAGTTGCGCATTTTCCCATGTGTACTTCCCATATAATATTTCCATACTCTTTTGCCCATGGCACAGAGCTTCTTAGGTGCTATTAGGCAGAGCTGCGTCTTCTCCAGGTCACAAAGCTGTGTGGTATAAAGCGAGGGCATCCTCACACTCAGATTCACCGGCCTGGGAGTTCCTCCTTTGCTATTTGGTAGCATCTTCTCTGGATGCTAAACCTTAGTTAACTTCTTGGAGCCCCAGATTCCTTGCTTGTAATATCGGCACACATTCCTTGTTCTCTTAGAAGATAAAAATAATATATACCTAGTGCTTTGTACGACACCTACTGCATAAAAGGTGTTCAAAAGTTGTAACTGTCGTGATTATTAGGTGTGCCATGGCCAGACAGAGTCCGCAGCTAATCCCAACTAATACACATAACCTATCCCACACTGAGTTGAGGTGAAATACGAGTGCCGTTACTTGGAGAATAGCTCCAGATGACGCACCATTTATGGCAAAGCGCTCTTTGGGGATTAAAGATGTTGGAAGTTTAAAGCCATCCCTTGTCTGAGCAGGAAGTGACTGCTTTGCCAGGCACAGGGAGCCGCTCGGGCAGATGCCACCCGTTCTACCCATTAGTCCACAGGTGATGGGGGAAGATGGGAAAAGAGGGTTTCTAAGGGCCGTAGCCTATGCTCAGGAATGTGGTCTCAGGTAGTTATTTATTCTCCTGAAGCTGAGGTTGCCAACATCTAATGGTAGAGAATTATTTTTGGAACACGAAATGTTTCATCCGGCAGAGAATGTAGATGTTACAGAACTATTCATCAAGGCAGCCATGCTGAAAGTGGTATTAACTGCAGGATTTAGGAGAGAAAGAAACTGGAATTAAACTATAAAAGGGTTCAAGATGGAAGGTGAAAGAACTAACTGAGTTCCAGATTGTAGAAATTCAAGTCATTGTACCAGAGAATGTGTAAGTCTTCATGTGTTCCATTTGGGTGGTCTAGTTTATTTGCTCATTGCTGGCGGGGTTCTGAGGGCAGGCTTTCCTTTAGTCTGCTGTGTTTTTTCCAGCAAAATGGAACTCATCTTTCACCTTGTCTTCTACATTTGTGTGTTTTATGCCTGTGGGTGCACGTGTGTGTGTACTCCAGTTTTGGGAGGGCTGTAAAGGTGAGTGACACAATCTCTGTCCTCAGTGAATTTATAATTAATAAGGAATGGAAAGAAAGGTAATGCATACAATGATAATAAGGCAACGTCTAAGCAAAATCAAGATGAGAGGAGATGGGCTTCTCTGGAGGCGCAGTGGTTGAGAGTCCGCCTGTCGATGCAGGGGACACGGGTTCGTGCCCCGGTCCAGGAAGATCCCACATGCTGGCTGGGCCCGTGAGCCATGGCCGCTGAGCCTGTGCGTCCGGAGCCTGTGCTCCATGACGGGAGAGGCCACAACAGTGAGAGGCCCGCGTACCGCCAAAAAAAAAAAAAAAGACAAGAGGAGACTGGGCCGTAATGTGTGTCTGTCTTCACAAAAGTTGGCTTGAGTGTTGCATATTTGCTGAGAGCCCAGATTATGAAGTGAGAATCTCAGTTTTTACTCTTTCGTCCTGATTAACCTTGCACCCATTGTTTTCCTTTTAGCGTGTTTCCTCACAGCTAAAATTGTATAATGCAATAAAGATAAATGAAATGATGGATGACTAGACCATAGTAAACACTTAGTAAATACTGGCTCAGTTGACTCTCCTGCTTTAATCATCAGCATCTTTAAACACACTTACAAAAAGCCTTTCTTGAGTACAGGAAGAGGTCTCTCAGAAATGTATGTGATAATAGTAACTAACAGTGGTTAAACATACACTTACGTTGCAGGTATGCTATGTACTTAACCTACCTTTATTTGGTTTTATGAACAGACCTAAGAGCTAAGTGCCTTTTTTAACCCCTACTTTACAGATAATGAAATAGAAGATGAGAGAGTTTATGTAATTTTCCTAAAGTGTGTTAAGTGATAGAGCCAGAGGAAGTGGTACCAGCTCACTTAGTATCACGGTTCCTTGACCTCTATTCATGTGTTCCTTTGTCTGAAATCTGTCTGTTTGTCTATCTGTCTGTCTGTCATCTTACTATTCTGTCCCCACCCCTAAACACTGCTAGAAAAATCAGTCTTCTGAATATTTTACTGATTCACTATCTCAAGAGTCATTTTTTGTGCTCCTGCTAAGTAAGTATTAGACAATGTGCTCTGGGGAATAAGGCATGATCTGTCTTTTGGAAGCATAATACAGCACAACGCAACAAATGTTTGTTGACACCCATCTAAGAATCGGGCACTGGGGCCACCATTAGTCTATAGGGGAAGCCAGTCGTATAACTACATAACCCCAGTGCAGCGTGGTGGGTGCTATCATGCAGGTGAACATGGATTCCTTTGGAACCACAGGGGCAGAAAGAGTACAGACATGGAGGTATTTCAGTGTCTGCACCATGCTGGATGCCATGCATGCCTCATCCTATCCACCCCTTGCACCAGTTCTGAGTGATCCCAGAGGACATGTGTGGTTTTCTCACTAAACCCTGACTCCTAGCCTGTGGGATCAAGGATGCCATCAGGGAGATTGGGACATTCATGTTATGCCTAGAAGGATAAGTGGTAAACATCTGGGAAGGCATCTTAGCTGGGAATAGAACGTAGAAAGCGTGATCCATTTGGGAGGAATGTATAGTTTGGCCTGATTAGAAAATAGGATATTTTCAGAAGGATGAACAGGAAGTGAGGTGAGGAGAGTTATTTAGAATCAGCTGATAAGAGGCTGTGAATGTGATGCCAAAGAGGGTTCTTGACTCACAAGTGAAAAACAAAGGCATGTCTCAAGGGATAAAAACTGTGGGTATGAGATACTCCAACATTTGGCTCGATTTAAACCCTTGGAATTTATAACTCGCCGATTTGCTTGTAGTTGGGGATGGGAAGGAACATGATGGAGACAAAGAAAAAGAAGATACAAAGTTTAAAAGACATACATTTTTGGCATACCCCCAAGTTAAATTATTCTGTAACCTGAGAGAATACCCAATGCACCTGATTTGCTCTAATTTTAGACAGTTGGCAGAATAAGGGTCTAATTATATAATTTCTAAGTAAATGATGATTTGTCCAACAAGTATTCCTAACGTGGATCAGGCCCTTAATAAGTTTGTATTTGATCTATCCTTGTAGATAGACTATTAGTTTTACCTGTTCACCTACTATAATGAAATCATAACTTTTATGCATTAAATTTTAAGTGTTCTCTCCTAGGAGAGAATCTCCTAAACATGTATTAAATTCAGGAAATGAAGTAGGAATGTGTTTTTTTAAAGCGATCAACCTTATTCTTAAAACATTGAATTCTCTCTTTGGCAGGGTGTAGGGGTACAGTTGGGAAATGGGCTGCAGAAAACCACTGAAATGCCACTTTTGTGATTTTAAATGCTCTAAGGGTTTTTCTGAGCTAAAGCTTTTTGTCATAAAGATATTGATTCTGAGTTCAGGAAAACACATGCAAACATAACCTCTTTAACAAATGCCAGATGGTTTTATCCATGTCTGAATAAAAATGAATCTTAATAATGACATAGGGTCTAGAGAATTTGGTGTTCTGTGACCTAATGGTTTTGTCTTTGCATGTGGAAACCTCCAGGAGAAGACTCTGCTTTTAAATGAATCAGTATTGTTTGGGAGTGTTGTTTAGTCTGATTTTGCCTGAAGTAGTGTTCTTACTTTAATCGTAGCTATGATCTCTGTTGATATTATTGAATTTAACGTGTAGACTGGATCTTACCTATCCCTTCTCCTGCAAATGAAGAGACTTGTTTATGAGCCAAATTGGACTGTCTACTAACTGACTCCATTGCAGGCATTTTTCGGAGGTATATTTGCAGGCAGTGTTTCCTCTGTTCCCGAATGCATATGTGTGATAATCACATGCTTCGTTATTGGAGTCAGTTCCTGCTTTTCCCATTTGCTTCTATCATCTTGTTCTAGGCAGAGAAGGAAGACATGTACGTGGCAGCTTCCAGGCATTAGAATCATAATTACCTTTGTCGTTAAATAGCACCTTGACCCACCATAGATTCCGTCTCCTTTTTTCTGTGTTCTTCGGAATACTGCGTGTATTGTAAGTACAGCTTTATCTAATTGAGTGAGTGATAATATTCAAAATTCCAAAGCTGTCCCTTCCATAGGAATTCGTATGTGGGCTACAGGATCTTCTCTGCTCACCCAGGCCTTTGTTAGTCCCTGGGAAGATGGGGACAGACATCAACTGGTGTTGAAAGCAATGATGGGCCTCGTCTACTAGGCATTTGGTCCCATCTCACACTGTTCCTCACTGTCTTTTTAGCCTGTTTCCCAGTTGGGGGAAAAAAGGTTGTCCTGAAAATTCTATCTGGCCTAATTTTTACTTGCAAGAAAATGTGATACAATTGTGTATGTGTGTGTGTGTACTTAACCTCCAAGCCCAGTCCTGGAAATATATAGGGAAATATTTATTGTTAAGGACATAATCAAAGAGCACTATTTATCACAGATATTTTTCTTCTAATTTTTTCAATAACGAGAAACTAGTGAATGTTTTGTATGAGCAAAGATAAATCACGAAAATGAGGCCGACAACATACAGAATGTTCATTTGTTGCTACGTAAAAATCTCGCTAGAACAACTCTAATGATCTGATTTTAAAACATATTCAGCAAAAAATTCATATAAATCAACTATAATCCAATTTAAAAAAACACAAAAAAGTAAAATTTCACGGCAGTGGGACTTAATGAACATTTTGATAATGGGTGATGAGGTTTTTTGCTTTTACTTCTGTTTTCCAAAACCAATCAGTTATTGTTTCTGTTTTCCAAAACCAATCAGTTATCTCTCACAAACGATGAGAACAATGAATAATTTCGATAAAAAGGATGTTTCTCATTGCTCAGGCCCATTTTTATGATTGCTAGCTCTGCTTAATTAAGGCAATTCCATATTACTTGTGCTCTTCAGCTTTGAACACTGAGCTCATTAATGGCAGAAAATGGATTGAAAATACCTATTTGTAATGTTTTAGATGAAAGCCATCTAGCAGTGACTTCTGTACATTGCCGGGATCTTGGCAAAAATACTTGTCACCTACTGGGTCAGAGTCTGTGTATAGGACTGACCAATGTATTTTAAACAGTGCCCCCAGCAATTCTAATGTACAGCTCAAATTTGGGAACTGCTAGCCTGGAGGCAGCTTTGCCCAAATACTTTCCCTTTCTAATTTTATTTCTTTGCAATTTGAACTTTGTTTGCGTTTGTGATGCTCTTCCTTTAAGATCAGTGCTTCATAGTTTTTTCTCACATCTATAATGATCAGTATTGATTAAATTTCTCAGTGTGTATAGGGCTAGTACCTCCTTGGGCTTGCTTTTGCCAGGAAAAGATTTCAACTATCGGGAATTCCCTGGTGGTCCAGTGGTTAGGACTCCACACTTCCACTGCCAGGGGCCCAAAAAAAAGGTTTTAACTATCAACTCAATGTGAATTAATAGTGAAACATAAAGTACTACATAGCACCATACTTGTGTTTCTTATGGTAGATACAACTGTACCTCCCTTGTTGTAATGCCTGAGACCTATTGTTGGCATTAAATTTGTGTGTATATGAGAAATAATCCAAAATGTATTCTTTAAGGAGTATATACCTATCACACCAGGTAATAGCTGTAATTTGGAAAGCTAGTTTTTAGTACATCATTGGGCCATCCGGTTTGGAAAGTTCTGTAGACACTGTGCTTAAGTGAATATTTAATAGTTTTTTATTGTAAAGTCCACACCTAAGGGGACAACACCGAGAAAAAAAAAGTCACGGCCTCCCAGCGGCACCTCTTCCCTAGGCCAGACCAGAGAAATGCCAGCAGCTCTGTTGTTAGTTGTATAAATACCTTCCACTGCCTGTCTAATGAAGGCTGGCATCTTCTCCGTCTGTATTTTGGTTTCCATTTATATTATCTGACTGCACAGGTCTGAGGGCAAGAAACCTAGATATCATCACACATTGTGTAAATTTTCGAATTAGATTCCTTGTATCGTCAAAGTCCAGCATCTTGGGATAAGAGGAAATATTTGTTTCAAAATGAAACCCACATTCCCCTGTCTTCCTATTCCTCCACTTACTATGCTTTTGATTTTTTACAAGATGAATAAGATCTGAATAATAACTGAAACACAACGGTATTACAGTTTCTCTTGTCAAATATTCATTTTGTTATTCATAGAAATAAGAAATATCAAAACGTTTTGACTACTTTCTCCAGGGCATTTTGTGTTAGGGCTACAGAAAGTACATCATAGATCGAAAAAGTTAATAAGACCATGTATGTTGTTTTCTTAGAAAATTTGCACTTGTCTCTCCCCTTTCAAAACTCATTATTTGATGTTTAAATAAAACACTTTTAGAGTTATGAATGTTAACCCTAAAAATCTGGGTGATCACTGATTGACAGCACAAGTAAATGGTCTTCTGTTTGTTTTACTTTTCTTGGATTTTAATTTGCAATTTGCATCAGCACCCTTGGGAAACCCAAACGTATTCCTTAGACAGGCTGTCTTTACTGACTTCTAGAAGGTGGTTCAAAACAGACTGAACTTCACTTCTACAGTGACTGGCAGCTTTTCTCTGTGATATCACATTCAGAGAAGTTGTCTGCTTTGTCAGCTGGTGCCCATTTTGTGTTTGATCTCCACACAAATGTACTCAGCTATTGTGTCTCGCTAACTAAGCAAGAACGGCTGATGGTTAGATTTCATAGATGATCCCAGCTAAAATTAAAGTTAATACATAATGTTCAAGTCTCTGTTTTATACTTACATTCTATAAAGTTCACCTACAGAATACTTTTTCATATTAGTAGCTTTTATAATTTATGTAATTCTTATTGTATTTCTTCATTTTTTTTAATTAAAAATTTTTTTGATGTAGACCATTTTCTTTTAAAGTCTTTATTGAACTTGTTACAATATTGCCTTGGTTCCACATCTCAGGCCTTTGGCCCCGAGACGTGTGGGATCCTAGCTCCCCGACCAGGGATCCAACCCACATCCCCTGCATTGGAAGGCGAAACCTCAACCACTGGACCACCAGGGAAGTCCCTTCATTGATTTCAGAAATTGTATGCACGTAGTGTATAAATACTACCTATTATATAGATACTAACTAATAAAAACTGAGCACCTAGTATATAAACATTAATGAATAGAAATATTTTTGCAAGTTTTAAAAAATCTGGCTGGCTTTAGTTTCCTCCTTTGCCCTAATGTTTCACTCATGCATGTAAAATGTTCACTCTGTTTCTGGTACCCCAAGCCTATCTCTGCATTATGACAGCCTCCACTGCCTTCAGTAGCAGGGTGCCCCTCTATCTTAACATATCGTTCGATTCTGTCCTGCTCTTGGACCTGTTGGAATCAGACTTCCCAGTGTCCATCTGGCTGCACCCTCAATTGTTATAAAAAAAAAAACCTCCCCTCTTGGTCTTCCCTGGTGGTGCAGAGGTTAAGAATCCGCCTGCCAATGCAGGGGGCACAGTTTTGAGCCCTGGTCCGGGAAGATCCCACATGCCGCGGAGCAAGTAAGCCCGTGCACCACAACTACTGAAGCCTGTGTGCCACAACTGCTGAAGTCCATGCGCCTAGAGCCTGTGCTTCGCAACCAGAGAAGCCACTGCAGTAAGAAGCCCGTGTACCACAATGAAGAGTAGCCCCCGCTCACCACAACTACAGAAAGCCCGCATGCAGCAACGAAGACCCAATGCAGCCAAAAATAAATTTATTTATTTATTAAAAAAAAGAATAAAACTCCCCTCTTTGCCTGGCCACCATATTTCAGCCCTCAACCCCAATACTTTATTTTTAAATTTTTTTTAAATTGAAGTATAGTTGATACACAATATTGTGTTAGTTTCAGGTGTACAGCACAGTAATTCAATTATATATCTATGCCTTTTCAGATTCTTTCCCCTTATAGGTTATTACAAAATATTGAGTATAGTTCCCTGTACTATACAGTAGGTCCTTGTTGGTTATCTGTTTTATGTATAGTAGTGTGTATATGTTAATTCCAACCTCCTAGTTTTTCCCTTCCCCAGGCTTTCCCCTTTGACAACCGCAAGTCTGTTCTCTATGTCTGTGAGTCTTTTTCTGTTTCCTAGATAAGTTCATTGTGTCGTATTATAGATTCCACATATAAGTGGCATCATATGGAATTTGTCTTTCTCTTTCTGACTTACTTAGCTTAGTATGATAATCTCTAGGTCCATCCATGTTGCTGCAAATGGCATTATTTCATTCTTTTTTATGGCTGAGTAATATTCCATTGTGTGTGTGTGTATATGTGTGTGTGTGTGTGTGTGTGTGTATATGTATCACATCTTCTTCATCCAGTCATCTGTTGGTGGACATTTAGGTTGTTTCCATGTCTTGGTTATTGTGAATAGTGCGGATATGGACATTAACCCTAGTACTTTGTACCCTCCTTCCCTGCTTACTTTTTTCTTTTAAGATCCTCCCTCACAGAAAATGATGTCACTCATTTATCTTGTTTATTTTCTTTCACCTCCCCTAGATTGTAAGTCCTACAAAGGCAGCGTTTCCTGTCGGTTTTGTTCTTTACTGTGCCCTTAGCATCGTGCACAGGGATGCCAGCTGACCTCACTAGATATTTCTTGAATGAGTGATGAGGCCTGGATTGCCCAATCCTTCTCTTCTTTCTGTCTCTCTCCATCCGCAGCAAGATCCCATGGTAATTGTAGTTCTGTGTCAAGTGGAACTGTGCTCTTCTCGCCCTGAACCCTCAAGGCCAGAGAATCCAGCCTCCTGGGGTGGCTTCCTCTTGGGCCCTGTAGCTTGAGAGTCATTTCTGGTCCCTGATTGGAGTCATGTGTGGATGTGTTTCCCTGCTCGTGCCCTGAGGGCCCTCAAACATGGTCTTTTCTCAGCTTCGAATCCTCCAGGCTTTGTGGAGTCATCCTTTTTGCCCTGTTTCTGCTCCCCATGAGGGACCAGCCTGATGGCTCTATCTGGTTCCTTTCGAGCAGGCTCAGCTGGGTTTGCTTGCCTGCTTTCAGGTGTAGTTGTTTGTTTGCGTTTATTACGTGCAGCTTGATTCGGTCCATCTTCCCTCTACCCTACTACACTCTTGGCCTCACAGTAATTTCCTTATTCTTCCTTCTTGGTTTCTAGGTCCTGACATTGTTTTCGTCAACATTTTTGTCCAGACTCTGTCCCTCGACGTGTCCCCGAGTAAGGGATATAAAGTTACTGTGTTCTGAGTTTGCCAAAGCATCATTTTGTTTTTCAGATCAATTTTTTCCACATTCCTCTCTCTGAGTATGGTAATGCTGCCATCAGTCCAGGCTACTTTAAAAGTCATCAGGAGGTACAGTTATTTTTCCCCTGAAATCTGGCTGAACTGCCCTGTGTGTTCTTAACATTCTCCTAAAGTAATTTCTCTTTTCCTTCCACCGACATCTTATCAATTCTCTACCTCTGTTCTTCCTTTAGACTTTGGAGTTTTTTTAAAGTATAGTTGATTTACAATGTGTTAGTTTCAGGTGTACAGCAAAATGATTCAGTTTTTTATATATATATATGCGCTATAGAGTAGGTCCTTGTTGTTTATCTATTTAATATATAGTAGTCTGTATATGTTAATCCCAACCTCCTAATTTATCGCTCCCTGCCTTCTTTCCCCTTTAGTAACCGTAAGTTTGTTTTCTATTAGACTTTCAGTTTTTACTAGTCTAATTCTCTTTGAGCTTTGGGATTCTAGATTAGAAAGATAACTTACAGCATGATAGCTCTCAGTTTCCATCCTAGCGTCTAATTTGTGATAATCGCACCAAACTTTCCTCTGTGTGTACTTACATAGAAAATATTGCTGAGATATGCCCCTTAGCCTACTTTGTTTTTTTTAGCGATTAGGTCTTACCACCCACAGTCTGGGTTCCTGGTATCCAAATAAGGATCAAGACCTAGGTGTGAACAGCAGTGTCACTGGAGACCTGTGAGACCATCACTTCAGAAACCCCGTGGATCCAACCCACCTCCTTAGTTGTACGCCATTGAAAACAGCAGGGCAGCCCATTGGCTGTCAAACATCAGTGCTGGTGACTTGTGCTTGTAAAATTGAAGAATACCAGATTCAACAGCACAGGGAATGTAATAATTCTGCTACAGCCATAGGTCAAAGGCAGCAGGTTCATTGACACCAAATTTTTGCCCTGGTGATTAAATTCAAGGTTTGAATGCTTGGAAACCTTTGGTGGGATACTTTGCTGTATGTATTAAGTGGTTCCTCTTTCCACTACTATTTTTTGTTTCCTCCTCTGTCATCCCACTCCTACCCTACTCCACCCACATTCAGCTTGTACTTAGGGGACCTCTTCCGTCTAGGAAGAGCTGGCATTTATACATCTGCCCCTGAAGGGCTTCTCTCCACTTGGATGGCCATACTTTATCTTTAATTGAAAGTGACCTGTGTCCAATGAATTTGAATTCCACTCATATGTTCTCTTATGTGTTTCCTTTGGCGAGAGGATCATCACTGTGTTTCTTCCCACTTGCAAGCTTTACCTTCATTTAATTCTGTTGACCCATTAGGACTTTGGGTCCCAGCTTTCCTGGATCAGACAGAAGCATATCTGGCAGCTTGGCTGTGACTGTATTCTGCTTGAAATTAAACTTATAAACAGTTTGATTAGAAATAGTGCTTTTTCACTTATGTGTCAACATCATTGAATAAAATGTGTGCAAGTGTGTGGATAATTGCATGGCAATGTCTGTTTACTAATTATGTCTCCATTATCACATTTAGTAGGTTTCAAAAGATTCTTTACTCCACATTGCTTCATCTTCTGAAAATTTACTTGATAAGCTCTGCCGATGATAAAGTCTTGCGTATTCTGCCGTTTAAAGTGGTACACAGGTTTGTTGAGGAAAAGGATGTGTAGAGAGATATATAATGAAATTATTTTCACCAGAGTTGGCGGTCCACCTCAGTTTTTATTTTATTTCTCATATTGATTTTGTAGGGCTCTTAACCAGTATGTAGCAACTGATATATTTAGGTGTTAGTACTGGCTCAGTCAGCCTAAATAAATCTAACCCTTCTGCTAGACAATAGCTCTTAAAATAGTTAAAGACCCAAGTAGTTTCCTAACTATCCCATTTTACATGTTAAACGTTCTCACTTTAACTATCACTCATATTGCCGGGTTTCGGGAGCACTTAATTCAGAAAACACTTGAGCTCAACCGTGTTCCGTTTGAACATGACCCCCAGAAGTCAGCATTATACATCTGACGGGGTCCAGTCTGTGCAGAGTCCAGTGAGATTATCAGGTTCTTATCGGGTTTACTACTTGGGTTCGGCAGGCAGATATTTCGTTAGCTTCTTTTGACAGCCATGTATGCAGCAGACAGTATTGAGCCCTAAAGGCACATTCATTTTGTCATTTTTCACCTGACCCACTGTCAAAACAGTTTTCCCCATCCTATGTGGCTGGGGATGAGTTTTTTTTTTTTTTTTTTTGGAAACAAACTCATTACAATTTTTGAAAGTAAATATTATCAAAAGACGTGACGGAGACAAAATACTCAAGAGAGTTTATTATGGTGTAGGCTGACTTATGACGTATTTCCTATAATTATTTGCTGTGATCATATCTATATTCTGTACAATTTAAGTTAGAGGCAGCTGCCCTGGCAGAACTGGAGAAAATGCTCTTTCCTTTCAATGCTGGGCCAGTTCCACCACCACAGATCACACTGCTTCTACTTTTTCAGTGCATAAATTTTGTAAGGCTTTGCTTTCTTAACAAATACAGTTAAATATTTGTTAATGCTTTAATGACATTAACCCCTTCCATGGAAAACCCCTTTTTTTGAGGTCTAAAGCATTTTACTGTTTTCTGAAATGCTGGCAATATTGAACAAACATCAGATACATTCCTTTAGTTGGATTGCAGTGAAAATTGATGAGTTTAGTTAAGATTAATTTATGGCTTTGTACACACTATTTTCATTTCTACAGGGGGCTAATTTATTAGAGTATCTGTTATCCTCAGATACCCTATCTGTACCAACTCTATTCAAAAATCGTTTTGTCTCACCATCAGAAAAATCTATCATATTTATTCTTTTATTTATTCTGTCAAAAAGAATAAATTATAGATATTTATATCAATTAGGTATACTGATCATGTAGATTATTAATGACAAGTTTTAGACATTTCTTAGTGACACAAGTACTCGTGACAAAGTAGAATGAGTTTTAGAGTTCATTAAGTTGACTACCCTTCTTATATTATAGGACTTTCACTCAGAAAAAATCATCTCTATGATATACTAAATCATAGATATAGGAAGTATATATATATTTATTTATATGTGTTTATTTATATGTATTTGTGCATTTATCCATTTTAAAATTTTTATTTCTGTGTAGCGTGTGTGTGGAATTTAAGGAATTACCTAAGGAATTTAAGAAGTGTGCTCAACTTTGTGTTTTCCAGAGAAACCCTGAATACTTACCTTACAGAAGAATAGCTATGATATGGGAAACAACATAAAACAATAACTAGGGTTTCCCTGGTGGCGTGGTGGTTGAGAGTCCACCTGCCGATGCAGGGGACACGGGTTCGTGCCCTGGTCCGGGAGGATCCCACATGCCGCGGAGCGGCTGGGCCCGTGGGCCATAGCCGCTGGGCCTGCGCGTCTGGAGCCTGTGCTCCACAGCAGGAGAGGCCACAATGGTGAGAGGCCCTTGTACCGCAAACAAACAAACAAACAAACAAACAAAAACTAACACATAGGAGTGAATGAAAGCTAATTATGGTAAATGTAACCAGTATCAATGCAAGCTTTGTAGATGGACCACATTTTCTAAAATTTCAAAGCATGAAAACACAAACTACAGCTATGTGACTCTTAACATTCCTCCAACTTTTATACATCTCAGAAGTAGCTGCCTTCAGGCCGTTGATATACTATAGACATAAATGTTAACACCTAACAGGCATTCCTTTTGGGAATTTCAAATGATGAAAGCTGAAGCTAGAATAAAATTAGGTTGATAGTTTATTTCAAAATTAGCAGGCAGAATTAATATATTTCTTATAGGCTTTGTCACGATTTAACCAAAGACAATTTTAGGGTTGGAGAGAAATGTTTATTCCTACCAAGGCCATAAAAAGGAAAATAGACTTATTTTGGAAGAATACAGAGGATGGAATTAGTAATGATAGCTTAAAAATTCTCTCATAATTCTGTATCAGAGGTAATCCATCATCAAGTATGTCCTATCAATTCTCAGTGCCCGGTACTGTCAGACACGCAAGTATAGGATGGGGATCGTTGCTTACTTCATAATTGTCAGCATAAGACACATGGAAAGTTCTCCGCAGAAAGATATCTAAAGGGAAATGTGTCATTGCAAAGGCGGAAAGTTGTATTGTTTTTATCAGACTGTGGAAGAGTCTATATCAACATTTGATTAATTACTGTAAAAGCTTAATACAAACCCATAAGGGGTTGGTGGGATGGGAAGAGGGGGGAGCAGTGTGGAATTGTGGGAATATCCCTAGCCTGGGACATAGGACCCATGGGTTTTGAGCCCAGATCTACCATTATCTAGGTATATGATGGTTTGAAGGCAGGAAATAAACACTTAAAAAATAGACTAATCATATGCTTTGAGCAAGTAATTTATTCATGCTGGGCCTCAGCTTCCTCATCTGTTTTCAGCGAAGCCATGAATCAGAGACTTTACCTGTTTTGTTCATTGATGCATTCCAAGAACTAGGAACAGCACTTGGCAAGATTGTTTCTCCGTAAACATTTGTTGGATAGATGAATGAATGAATGAATAATTACCAGAGTAGGGGGATGGATCCACATTATATGCAGTCATTAACTTTTGCCTTGAAGGGTTGCCAGGACTTACACATGATTAAAACATCTGAAAACTAACTTACACAGGTATTAAGATTTCATTCAGTATCAGGAACGTGAAGTTCATGTTGAGGTTAAATAGAAGCCATAACCAGTGTTCCTTATTTGATAAAATCATGAAAAACAATGTAAATGTTAGAAAAATGTTAGCAATATTTAAAAAAATATATGAACTAAGAACAGTGCCTGGCAATTATAAAATGACAACTTATTTTTATTCATTGTAATGGAAAAGAAATTGGGCAAACTGTGATATAGTGACTTTTTTATGAATAAATCAATTTTTTGATTAAAACAGTCACAGGCATACCTTGATAATTTTCATTATAGCAAGCTGAATTAACATCAGTAAAATTGGCATGTTTAGTCGAATATATAAGATACAAAATTAGTGAGAATCACAGTATTGAGATTATATACTTAAGTTTTATCCATCTTTGAACAGTTGAAAAAAAATTTTTTTTTCTTTTGCAGTACGTGGGGCTCTCACTATTGTGGCCTCTCCCGCTGCGGAGCACAGGCTCCGGACGCGCAGGCTCAGCGGCCATGGCTCACGGGCCCAGCCGCTCCGCGACATGTGGGATCTTCCCAGACAGGGACACGAACCTGTGTCCCCCGCATCGGCAGGTGGACTCTCAACCACTGCGCCACCAGGGAAGCCCCGAAAAATCATTTTTTAATATTAGTAAATTTGATTTAAAATAATAGGGTTTTCCTGCTTTGTAAGAAATATTTACTTTAGTTAAGAAAAATAGCTAATTAATAATAGTTTTCTTAATATTTAGAATGTCAAATATATTTAAATCATTTTTAAACTGAAGATACAGGCATTCGAGTATTTTTTAGGCTATGGGGAGACCAGATAATTTGTTTACCTACGGTTATGTCTGAATTTTACCCATCATGTCGCTTCATCACTAGGACCAAGATTCAGTCAACATTTTATTTTTAAAGCCCATGAAATCTTTCCCAAATAAAAGGGCCCTTTGACTATTACCTTAAACTTGGCCTAACTTACAACCTCTTGTGCTAGCTAAACTTACTATGGTAGACATTTCACAGCATATACATATATCAGATGATCACCTTGTATACCTTAAACTTACACAGTGTTATATGTCAAATCTCAATAAAGCTGGGGGAAAATAAATAAATAAATATTCACAGCCTCTTGCAATCACAGTAAAAAGACATTATTACTTGGTTTTTCTAAAATGCCCAAGTTAAGGGATATTGGCCAAATAAAAATGCGTAAATACCAGTGCCACTTTTGTACAGTGCCACTTTTAGGTTGTACACAACCTAACGTTGCAAGTCAAAACCTTACGGATGTTTAAGGGTTTTCATTTCATAATCTAGTTTCACAAATGTTACACTTCACTCTGAAGTGTTATTATTTCTATTTCATGAAAGAAGCAGCACAGAAAACTTAAGTGACCTAAATTGAGTTAACACAGCTACAAGGAACGATTAAGAATATAAATCCAGGTCTGCTGTTTCCTACTTCAGTGCTTGTTCCCCGCGTCACCACTCCCTGTGTCACTGTGGCCATGTCACCCCTGCCCATGTCACCACAGCCCACACTGTCATTACCTTCACATATGGCAGCTTCCAGTAGGATTCTGGCTTGTTTGAGCAGCAAGTAGACAAACTGTACTAGTGTTTACAACTGCATCCAAGGTTAAGGGATACTTTTGTGCTTGTTTCGGGGAGAAGAGGTAAAGATCTTTCTTGTTGTTCACTTAAGAGAACCATATCACTCTTACAGATTAGCATTCTGAGAATGGAAGTGCTATGTCAATGCAAAAATAACCCTCTCATGTATGTATATATCTTCTATAACGTGCCATATTGTATCAACTGTAGTTTGCAATGAGAACATTATTACAAATACTGAATGACAGCAACAACAAAAGAATAACAAAGAACCAAAGGGAAGGAGGGCCTTTCTTAGCGCCTAAATCAATTTGAACATGTCAAGAGTCCAAAACATCAAAAGCTCTCTCCCATTATCAGATCCCCCAACTAAAGGGCTGTTTGATAGTAGGTTTGTAAGATAAAGAAGGTGGGGAGGAGGCTTTTAGAGGGCTGGGTGTACAGTGAGGGCAGACACTGTATTTGCAATGACTGAAACTCCATGAAGAATAGGATTTAATGCCAATGTTATTGCTGTTTGGGCAAATGAAAATTCAGGCAGCCAGACTCTCACTAAAGTGAGAGTTAAAGATAGCTTTGTGCTACCCATGCTGAGCTCTGTCACGGTAGTATCTCTGGAAACCGTCTGGGTTACAGTAATATGTGATAACAATCCACAAAACATAATTAGTGCTAAATAACCCAAAAAGGATAGTTATAGCAGCAAGTGCAATTACAAAATGGCTTTTTACATAAAGCTAGCTCAGAGCAGTTCTCTTTTAAGATGCAGAAAGTAGTCTATGGTTCATATACAAATCTACTAGACATCCTTCATGGAACACATGACGTATATCTTCCCCCACATAAAACCCACACAAACTATTCTTACTTTCAGAATACGAACATGCCTTGGGTTCAAAGTCATCATGACATCCTAAAATTATCAGACTTGGAATTATGGCTAAACTGTGCACACTGGCTTACACACTTACAAACACAGACACACACACGCACATTCCCCATGTGTGAAGTTGAGTTGTAAATAAAAACTGAGGAATTCTGTAAGCAAGTTTTAAATTAAGTTGTGCAGTTCCATGCGTTTATTGAAGTTCCTTTCTGATTGAAGAAACTTGCAGCGTTATTGGACCACGAGGACCTCCATTCTACACAATCCCCGATCAAAGCCTGCCTACTTTTCACAATCCTCTATGTCACCTCCATGCACAGAAGATGATCAAAAAACCACTACACCAAGGGGGAGAGAAAGCTCCCACTGTTTTGGTGACAACGTTTTATTTCGACTTTTTTTTTTCCTTTTTAAAAATCAGCATGAACTAACTTGCTAAGGAAATTTATTTATGGTTAGAAACTATATTCCAAGTCTGATAAGTGACCAAAATGTGTAATGAGGCTAAGACCAATATTTATGAGTATTTAATAAGATATGCATTTCTTTAAATATTACATATATATTTATATTTATGTATACACACACACACACACACTTATATATATAGTCAGATACATAGAAACTATATTTCTTTTTAAAGCCTTACTTTTAGGTTAATGGTGTCACATAGAATTTAGATGCCATACATTTGTTACATGATTTTTTCCTCTGGCCTTATAAAATAGAGAATTTGAAAATTACCTATTGGTAGAATCATACTATAAGACATGTTGTAATTTTACCATGAAATACTTCTAACTATGGGAAAATACAATTGTTTAATTGATTTTAACCTTTGTCTATAAACGGAACGTCGAAAAGATCTCACATAATCAGAAGAGCTCATTATGACTCTTCACGCTAAGTCATCTCACCGTAACATAATTATGGTCATGTCTCTCATGCTTCCTCACTCCTCGCCCCCCCCCCCGCCCACCAAATCCCCAGATGTCAGTGGTTTCACGTTATACTTGGATAATGACAGAAGCCATCTCATAGCCCACAAAGGCCTGTCTGGCTGGGCTCTTCCTCCCCTCCTGCTCCCCAACTTAAACCTTTCCCTTTGTTCCCACTGCTTAAAGGATATTTGCATGTGCTCACTCTTAGACAGTCTCTCCCTTACTGTCTTTCCCTGAGATTTTATTGAATTGCAGCAAGGTTTTGCCCTGACTTACATTGAAGGGTGTTGGCATGAATGAGTTGTCTATAGCTGCATGAACCTTGTAGACAGTCCTTTAAATTTGAGTAAAGTCAGCCAGATCTTAGTACCATAGCCTCTAATGCAAATCATATCCCAGTGGAGAACTGGTGATAAATTATTTATGTTTTAACTTACACTAAAGATATTCAGTAAATTTTTGACTATCCAAAGTGACAGAAAAATGGATCATTTTCTAGAACAGATCGTAAGCTAGGCCATAAAGCAAACCTCAGTCGTTTTGAAAGGATGTAAACAGTACAAAGTATGTTCTCTGATCGTGGAATGAAATTATAGAAATAAATAGCAGGAAAAAACATGGGGAACTCACAAATATATGGATACTATACAACATATTACTAAATAACCAATGGGTCAAAGAAGAAATCAAAAGGGAAACCAGAAAATACTTTGAGATGAATGAAAATGAAGACACAACAAACTGAAATTGATAGAATGCAGATAAAGTGTTATTTAGGGAAATGTTTAGCCATAAATTATTAAGAAAGAAAAAAGAGTTTAAATCAATCAAAATAGATCACAGACCTAAATATAAGAGCTAAAACATGATACTCTTAGAAGAAAACAGGGGTAAATATTTATGACATGGGATTTGGCAAAGGATTCTTAGATGAGACACCAAAAGCATAAGCCATAAGAACAAAATAGGTAAATTAGACTTTACCAAAATTAAAAATTTTGTGCTTCAGTGGACACCATAAATTAACTAAAAGTACAACCTGCAGGATGGAAACAATGTTTGCAAGTCACATATTTGACAAGGGACTTGGATCTAGAATATATAAAGAACTCTTACAACTCAATAATAAAAAGACTAAGCAGTGAAAACTTGGGCAAAAGATATTGCAAAGGCAGGTATACAGATGGCCCGTAAGTACATAAAAAGGTGCTCAATACCACTGGTCGTGAGAGAATTGCAGACCAAAAGCACAGTCAGATTATACTTCCCATCTACTAGGATGTCAGGTGAATAACAAGTCAGATAATAAGTGTAAGCTAGGATATGGAGAAATCTAAACTCTCATAAACTGCTGGTGGGGATGTAAAATGGTGTAGCTGCTTTGGAAAATAGTCTGACAGTTCCTTAAATGATTAAACGTAGAGTTACTTTATGATCCAGCAACCCCAGTCCTATTTGTATACCCAAGAGAACTGAAAACCTGTCAGCGCAGGAACTTGGGCAGCTATGTTTATAGCAGCATTTTTCATAATAGCCAAAAGATGGAAACAACTCAAGTGTCTGTCAACTGACAGTGGGTAAAGCAAAAATGTGGTATATCCATAGACTGGAGTGTTATTTGGCCATAAAAAGAAATGCAGTATCGCTACATGCTACAACGTGGAAGAATCTTGCAAACATTTTGCTAAGTGTAAGAAACTAATCACAAAAGCCCACATATTATATGATTCCACTCATGAAATATCCAGAATAAAGAAACCTATAGAGAGAGAAGGTAGGTTAATGGTTGCTTAGGGCTGGGGGGCATGGGGATGATAGGAGGATGGATTTGGATGCTAGCTAAAGGGCAAAGGGTACAGGGTTTCTTTTAGAAGTGGTGAAAATGTTCTAAAATTGACTGTGGTGACAGTTACATATAGCTGTGAATATGCTAAAAATCAATGAATTGTACAGTATAGATGGGTGAATTGTATGGTATGTGAATTATATCTTAAGAAAGCTGTTTTTTTTTTAAGGTGATAGGGGAGAATACTAGCATAGGTAAGAGCTACCAAAGAGCAGCGAATCTTAGTTTAGCCATCATCTTTTTCAAAGTTAGACTGGGGGCTATGGAATAAAACATTGTGTCTGAATTTCATCCTCTGGAAGAGAATCTAATGAACAGCGTAAAGGAAAAAGGATCAGTCAGTAGATATAGAAAGAAAGAAGAGAGGGTCTCCCAATTTCCATCAGTCCAGTATCATTGTCAGTCATCTGTATACAGCTAGTGAAGGCCTGTCTTCCTCTGATCAAGGGCCACCTGGTCCTGCAGAAGACATCTCCTGTAGTGAATCATGGGGAAAAATCCGTGCTGCTAACCAGCTGGGTAATGCCCAGACAATCTCAGTTCAGCTAAGTAAGTGTGTGTTTTGGGTAAACCTCTTCTGAATGCTAACGTTTTTGTAATGGAATATATTCTTAATAGCCGTTTGTATAAATTTGTGTGTAACCACCAAGAAGTACTATCTAGAAGATCCACTCATTGTCTCAGAAGAAATTTCTCATAGAATCAGGGGTCAGGCATGCCCCATAGGGTAGTCTGTGTTCCATCCCATGGGTGGGCAGTCTTTTTCTGCATAATGGCCAAGCTAAGAAGACGAAAAGTGTTTACTGACAGCACTTTTATTTCAAATCACGAAGTGCAGAATCTGTGAACAGACTTCCATATAATTTAATTATCACTAAAGGATTTCTTTTTCTGGGGAAAAAAATCCATAAACCATAAAAACAGCATGCATAGCATGATTACAATGCCGTGCTTTTGAACATATATGTCAGGTAGGAACTGGTGGTGCTGGGTGAAGTGTTGGTGGGATTTCTTGGTTCAGTCAAAACCAGGACAAGAAAAGTGAGCACCAAGAACAGACCTGTGGGTGCTGGGGAGGCAGGAGGGGAAAGGATGGTTGAAGAGATCAAGTCATTTCCCAACACGGTGGGAGGTTAACAAGTGATTGCTTTTCTTCTCCACTCCCATTTGTTAAATGGAAAATTTTTGTTTCATGCTATATCGGTTTCTTAGGGCTGCCATAACATATCACCACAAACTGGGGAGCTTAAAGCAACAGAAATTGATTCTCTCATTTCTGAAGCTAGAAGTTCAAAATCAGAATCAAGATGTTGGGGCTTCCCTGGTGGCGCAGTGGTTGAGAGTCCGCCTGCCGATGCAGGGGACGTGGGTTCGTGCCCCGGTCCGGGAAGATCCCACGTGCCGCGGAGCGGCTGGGCCCGTGAGCCATGGCCGCTGAGCCTGCGCGTCCAGAGCCTGTGCTCCGCAACGGGAGAGGCCACAACAGTGAGAGGCCCGCGTACCGCAAAAAAATAATTAAAAAAAAATCAAGGTGTTGGCAAGATCACTTTCTCTCTGACCCTTCCTGGCTTCTGGTAGCTCCTGACAGTCCTTACCATTTCTTGCCTTGGGGCTGCAATCTCTTCCTTTGTCTTCACATGGCCTTCTTCTAAAGACACCAGTGACTGAATTGAGGGGCTACCCTAATCCAGTGTCATCTCATCATAACTAATTATCTCTACCCAGTGCCCCAGTCTGCCCTTTGGATGGTGGCCTACCCAGTTGACAGCTTGCCTGAAACCTCATGAGAGATCCTGAGCTAAGTAGGTGCCAGATTCCTGCACCTCAGAATAGATAACACGTGATTGTTGTTTTAAGCTACTGAGTTTTGAAGTCATTTGTTCTGCAGCTCTCGGTAAGTGACACACCATCTGACAGGAATACTTCCTTTGGGTGCACACTTGGATTTTATGGTTTCGACATATCTTACAACCCTAGTAGTTGTTTCTTAAAAAATGTAAGTGGGGAGAAGTTCCCTGTTACACATGATAAGCAGACAATGTAATGGTAGAATTTAGCTGAAGTGATTTTTTGGTAAATAAAATGTTTCTGAAAGGGAAAGATAAATAGCAAGAAACCTTTATAGTTTCTCACCGATAGCCTCTTCATCTCTGCTACAAATTAGAAGTTCCAAAGATTAGGAAAGCTAGTGTGCAAGTAGCCTCGCATTAATCATAGTATCCAGACAGCAGGTGACTAAAATGTTAGGTTCATAAGATCTATATATGTGTATATATACGTTTACCTTACATTACAGTGATGGAAACAGATATTGATTTCCTGTCTCACTAGGAGTCTTGTGTTTGTGTAAAGCTACTTTCATAAAATGTCCCGAATCAATATATAAAGATAAGAAAAATGCAAGCAAAAGGGAAAAATAAAGGAGAATAGAGGCAGTAGGGTAAGTAAGGGTTGCTCAGGTAATTCACGTAGGGAGTGAGTGAGCAGGTTAGCAAACCCATGCCTGACGTGAGTCTCTGGTCATCAGACTTGCCCAGAATGTCAAATTTATATGAAATTTACTCCTGGGTTTTTGGTTTATGTTACCTAATAAATGACTAAAGGTTATACATATAACCCACATGCTGATGTCAGAAGTCTTCATTTAAAAATATCCCAGGGCTTCCCTGGTGATGCAGTGGTTGAGAGTCCGCCTGCCGATGCAAGGGATATGGGTTCGTGCCCCGGTCCGGGAAGATCCCACGTGCTGCGGAGCAGCTAGGCCCGTGAGTCATGGACGCTGAGCCTGCGCGTCCGGAGCCTGTTGCTCCGCAACGGGAGAGGCCACAGCAGTGAGAGGCCCGCGTACCGCAAAAGAAATAAAAAATAATAAAATAAAATAAAAATATCCCAGAGCGCTTTTTTGCCTGGAAGGCAGTTGATCCTTAATGGCTGTTGTCGTAATACATAGATATGTGTAATCTTCTGAAATTCACTTAAATAGTGTTTAGTTTGGTTTTAACTTTCTCCCCACGTGGGTTCTTGGAGGTGTGAAAAAGCAATTGAAATCATTACCTTGGCTTCCTTCTTCTTTAAGCCTTTTGATGGACATGCCCATGGGCAGTGAAATAGGGAGCAAAGTGAGCAGACGAACAAAGAAGCCAAGGGCCTGGTCTAGTCAGCCCTGAACAGTTCTACGCTGACCATTTAACTAGTCAGACACTCAGACATGGTCAGCCCAGTAGGAGTCCTCCCGTTCTTAAGGTGAGCGGTTGTACCCTGGTGGCCAGTGTGTTGACTTTCTAGGCTCCCTACCTGCATGTCATGGTTTTCTTGACCATCCAAGGAAGCACTTAGTGGAATCTCTTTATGCTTTATCTGTGGCAGACTCAAATTCACCTTCTTTCCTAAATCAAGGGCTGTTTATCGTCCAGTTAGGTGGAGAATAGAGGTACTTACGGAGAGAAGTGCTGGGAGTTGGTGCTGATGGGGTAGTTACAGTCAATGTCATTTATTTTAGAAAATCAGCTAAAAGAAAAATTAACTCCCTCGTCAAAATGATCTCTCACGTATTCTACAAATTTCACATTCCATTAAGTCATTGAGATTAGTAATCACATGGTAGGAAGCGAAATATCACAGGAGAGTTCTACATACAGAACAATCTAGTGTGAATTGTATTAATCCGATTAAGACCTACCCCAAAATCTATCATTCTCTGAGACAGAGGGTTTTAACTGATGCCCAGGGGAAGGGAGGGGCGATCTGAGAAGTTCTAGGTAGGTATTCATTGCACAGCCAGAGGAGTGTTGGGAGGCAAGTGAAAAGCACAAAAGGAAGTTCAGAGGTGAGAATGGAAGATTCCGTAGACAAATTCTGTCTTCTTCATGGTTTTGCCTTGGGCCGTGGTGGCAGTTGGTTATACCTGGAGAAATCCCGGCCATCTGCTGCCTTCCCCCTGCTTCCAGTTTGCCTCTGCAGGAGGTGAGCTTCCGGAACCAGTTGGAAAGACTCAGAATCTTAGGTTCTATCAATTCAGCTCAAAGTCCCCAAGGACTAGCGTGGTTCATCTAGATCTACGAGATTCACCTGCATTTCTTGTGTATTCCAATCCTTCACTGCGAAAAGCTGAAGGATAAATGATCGAGTGAGAGTAAGGAGTAGTATCAGGATTTGGCCCGAGGCGGGGATTCTGAGAAGCCAAGTGGCAGGCAGCCTGGGCAGAAGTCCAGACTAGGGGGAGGCAGGGGCGAGGCAAAGGGAGAATGCAGAGTTGAAGTGTAGTTGTAAGTGGAAGATGAATCTTATGAACCAGTTGTTATTACAAGGGCAGTTATCCAGCGCTGATGGGAAGATCACCAAGGACCAAGAGTGAGGCTTATCCACTACTTCCCAGAAAACAGTGCAGCTGGGATCCCTTCTTCTTGCTGGATCGGATCTCACAATCTGAGCTCATGGTGGGAGCTGAACCTGGCACAGACATTTGATGGCTTAGAAGGGACTTGGGTGTGGGGATGAGGAATGATTACAGCACTTGGATGGACTCCCCACCTCTTCTTTTTCCCTCTTTATTTTTAGTTCAGTGTATAAGGATTTCCTTGGATTCAGGGAGTCTTAACACCTTTCCCTAAAAATATAAGAAAAATATAAGAACCTGCTGGATGGACTTTATGTGTTTTCTATCTTTGTAATTGATTTTCCTACCACAACCATGCCCTCCAGAATGTAATTTAACAAAGCACATATGACGAATTTATAAGTTGTTGTGGGAAAATATCTTCGTGTGTTCTGTGTAAAGAAACTTTCATTAGAAAATGACTCTTAGCTCCCATTAGGATATAATATGTCTTAGGCAGTTCTGCAGTAACAGAGAACCGTAGACAGGATGGCTTATAAACAACACAAATTTATTTTTGACAATTCTGAAGGCTGGGAAGCCCAAGACCAAGGTGCTGACAGATTCTCTGTCTGGTGAGGGCCCACTGTCTAGCTCACAGGTAGCCGTCTTCTCACTGTGTCCTTACATAGCAGAAGGGGTGAGGGAGCTCTGTGGGGTCTCTGTTATAAAGGCACTAATCTCATTCCTGAGGGCTCCACCTCCCCAAAGGCTCCATCACTAAATACCATCACATTGGGGATTAGGTGTCAATATAGGATTTTTGGTCAAATACGAACATTTAGTCTATAGCATAATACTGATTCAGTCAATATTAATGAAACTTTTTAATGAACAGGGGGTTATTTATGTTTGTAAAACATGTCTTCTTGTTTATATAGTTTAATATTCTAAAGTAACTGCAGTCTATTTCAAAGAAAAAATCATTAAAAAATAGAAAAGACAGTGTACAAGGAACACCTTTCAAATTTGATAATAACCCCCTTTTCATAGTATATGTGGCGATAAACTATGATTGATTAATTGTACATCTATTCATTTATTTATATTAAAGTTCTAAGCACCAGTTCTACCAAGTTAAAGTGAGCAAAACAGATACAGGTCCTGCCCTTACTGAACTTAGAATTCCAGTGGAAATTACTTTTCATCTAAAATTTTCTTTGTCATCTTAGGCCACATATTTTGCACTCGGTCAGATTTTAGAACCATTTATAAGATCATTCTTTTATGTTTTTCTTTAATTTTTCACTTCATATTTATTTTATTTGAATATATTTAAATGTAACACTTGAAACACATTTTAATAAGAATTCATTAAAACTAATGGAAGGGGCTTCCCTGGTGGCGCAGTGGTTGGGAGTCCGCCTGCCGATGCAGGGGACACGGGTTCGTGCCCCGGTCCGGGAAGATCTCACATGCCGCGGAGTGGCTGGGCCCGTGGGCCATGGCCGCTGAGTCTGCGCGTCCGGAGCCTGTGCTCCGCAACGGGAGAGGCCACAACAGTGAGAGGCTCGCGTACCAAAAAAAAAAAAAAAAAAAAAAACTAATGGAAGGCTTTATTAAGTCTCACGTGAGGCATCACTGCATTTCAGATAATGAAAAACAATGTATTATAGAAAGATGTCTGTTGTGTTAGTTTTCTGTCACTGTTATAACAAGTAACCACAAACTGAGTGGCTTAATACAATGCAAATTATCATCCAGTTCAGGAGGTCAGAAGTCTGACATGAGTCTGACTGGGCTGAAACAAAGGTATCAGCAGGGTTGTAGACCTTTCTGGAAGGTCTAAGGGAGAATGCATTTCCTTACCTTCCTCACCTTCTAGAGGCCGCCCTCATTCCTTGGCTTATGGTCCTCCCGTCTTCAAAGTCAGCGGTGGCCGGCTGAGTTCTCCTCATCCTGCCATCTGTCTGCGTCCCTCTTCCACTTTTCAGGACCCTTGTGATTCGTCCAACCTGGATAATCCAGAATCGTCTCCCTACGTGAAGATCGGCTGGTTAGTGACCATAATTCTGTTTGCAACCTTAATTCCCCTTTGCCATGTAAACCTAAAATATCCACAAGTCCGGAGCATTAGGACATGGGCACCTTTAGGGCTGTTATTCTGCCTCCTGTTTCTACTGGCAGTGTAAGAAGTGACCACTCCGTCCAGCCAAGCACATGTCAGTCCTCTTCAGGAGGAGATTTCGCTGTCTCTTTGAGTTAACCTGTTGCAGTTTCTGTGAACATTTGCCTCATTGCCTGTGTCTAATCTCAAGCTCACCTTGCGCTATTTGAGCCCTTTCCGTCTTCTCTGCAGCTCTGGGAGCCACTAGCCATTATTCTTCTCCATTTGAAAACAGTTCATTTCCAGAAGCCGTCGCTGCATTCAGGCTTAGTTATTGATACACGTAGAAGAGATCAGCTTTACCTACAGTATTAAATACGTTTGTCTTACATGTTTGATAAGTGGGAGGAATAATAACGACAGCAGCTAAGCTCTTTGTCATTAGTAATTCATTTCATTGCTCTAACGGTGCTATGAGGTAGATTCTAACCCTGAGAATGAAAAGCTTGATGGGAAGGAATGTAATTTACATGTATCGAACAATCATGATTCTGTAACCTTTGAATCTAGTCCTGTAAATAAACACTCGTAAACAATAACATTTTACTTTGGCTTTTTTGTTTATTTTTCATTTCTTATTATTTTTTTATTGAAGTATAGTTGATTTACAATATTATGTTAGTTTCAGGTGTACAGAACAGCGATTCAGTTATACATATACATATTTTTTCTTTTTCAGATTCTCTTCCCTTACAGATCATTACAAAATATTGAGTATAGTTCCCTGTGCTATACAGTAGGTCCTTGCTGGTTATCTATCTTATGTATAATAGTGTGTATCTGTTAATGCTATACTCCTAATTTGTCTCTTACCCTTTTGGCACCATAAATTTCTTTTTTATATCTGTGAGGCTCTTTCTGTTTGGAAATAAGTTCATTTGTATTATTTTTTAGATTCCACATATAAGTGATATCATGTAATATCTGTCTCTGTCTTACTTCACTTAGTATGATAATCTCTAGGTCCATCCATGTTGCTGCAAATGGCATTATTTAATTCTTTTTTGTGACTGAGTAATATTCCATTGTTGCATATGTGTGTGTGTGTATATATATATATAAAACACATCTTTATCCATTCATCTGTCGGTGGACATTTAGGTTGCTTCCATGTCTTGGCTATTGTAAATAGTGCTGCAATGAATATAACATTTCACTTTATATTGATAACTCTGGAGCCACTAGTTTGAAAATGTGTCTTGGTACAATCATGACAGCTTACATTTGTGAATCCTTACCATGTGTCAGCACTGTTCTTAGTGCTTTACAGGGCTTATCTCATTCAGTGCTCCTCAAATATCTATTAGGTAGGTGATATTATCCTCATTTTACAGTTATGGAAACTGAGGTAGACTGGAGTTAAGTAAGTTACCCAGGAGCACACAGCTGTAGGTCACTGGTCGCAGCCCGGGAGACTGGGCACACAGTGCTTGCTTATTACCACCCTGTTCTGCTGCCCACACATTGCCTGCATACTGCTGCATCTGTGAGCGTTTTGAAATCTGTTCCCTTTCTTATTTGGACCCTGAGTCAGTAGTTCGTTTGAACGATGGCCAGTTTTGTTCCTGTTTCACTGCATGTCATTAAACGCTAATAGTTATTCAATTTAGTGTCACTTAGTACAAAATGCATTCTCTCCTTTTATTTGTTCTTAAACGTGGCCACTTTTGATGATAATGCAGGAGTACATTGCCGGTGTGCACTATTTTGTGTTCTGTAATTTCTGATGATAGAACTTAGACAAACGTTTAACCGCACGTTTGCACACACAGATGGTGCACACACACGTACACAGAAATGGCACAGGAAATGCTTTTCCTTCGTTAGCTAAGGAAATGAGAAGTGCTAAGTACTAGCTCACATTTTAGCAGTTTATTTTCTGGCTGTATCGTGACGCCCTGCAGCAAAAGCTTTCCTTGAGTACTTTAGTTTAACTCAATGTAGAACTGCGTAGCTATCGCTATGTTGCTGAAAGATGCAAATGGATATGTTTCTCTCACCTTTGACAAGAAGTATAGCAGAAGACACTATAGCATCTTAGTGCTGGGAGGGCTCTTAGAAAGTTCCTAATGCTCTAATACAGCCTCCCAATTATGAAATAATTTTTATGTGGTGTTCCTGACACTTTCAATGATGGTGAACAAACTTCGTTCCTAGGTGTTCTATTCCATTTCCAAGCAGATCTCATTATTTAAAAGTTGTTCCAGGGACTTCTGGCGGTCCAGTGGTTAACACTCTGTGCTTCCAATGCAGGGGGCGCGGGTTTGATCCCTGGTCGGGGAACTAAGATCCCACCTGCTGCGCGGCACGGCCAAATAAATAAATAAATAAGTGTTTGATTCTGGTAAAAAAAAAAAAAAAAGTTGTTGCATTACTGAGATGAGTATCTACTCGCTTTCTTTGTCTCTGGTGTTAGCTAACTTAGCCCACTGCCTCACTGCTTGGCCCTTAATAGGAATTCAGTATATATTTGTGGTTGATGGAAGCACATTCACCTTTTAATATCACGGACATTCAGCTCAATTCAGCTGAAGTCATTCACAGCCATTAGAAGTTAGATTGAATCTCTGCTTTCCAGTTTCCCTGCTAACAGGGAAGTTACACGTGGGTCATTATAATTAAGTATATGCTATAAATATGCTCAGGGTGCTGTAGACTCACAGAGGAGAGACTCTGGATGGGGCAGGGAGATGGAAAGTAGAGGAGGGGGTGAAAATGTTTTCAAGAGTAAATAAGTTTGATCTGAGTCTTAAAGATGAGGGGGAGTTATCCCAGGAAGAAGGAATGCAGAGGTGAAAGGGCACCTTAAGACAAGGAATAGTAGCACAAAAGCAGGGAGGCTTCCTGCTGTGTGTTGGCTCCATAATGCAGGAGTTACAGTTCAAGCAGAGAGCAGAGGACTGGGTGGAAATGGGTGGGGGGGGGGTAAAGTCATGAAGGCCCTGAGTGCTGTGTGTGGTCATTTTATATTTGTGGAAGTTGAGGATCAAGGGAGGCACAGAGTCACACTTGGATGCTCTCTTATTTTCCTGAATTGGGCTCCTTTTCAGACTAAGCAGCTACTCCCTTTCTTCCCCACCCCCGATGACATATTTTCCGTCCTGTCCCCATCGTGCACATCCTCTGAATGTCTTCTAGATTTCAATGCACCACTTGAAATGGGAGTCCAAAAACTGAACTGAATATCCTGGTTGCTTCCTGAAAAAGATCAGGGTACCAAGAGATCGGTGTTTTTCCTTTCCGCACTCTCATTCCATGAACACCGTCTATCTGTGCTACCTTTTTTTGGTAAGTCGTGTCATACCTTTGACGCATTTGAGTGTGTAGCCAATTAAAATGCTCGGTCTTTTTCGGATGGCCTACTTTGTAGCCAAGACTTTCCAATCCTTTCTTAATGCTTTTTTATTTTGCTAAATCTCTGTGCATTTTTGGCAATATGAGATATCACCCAGTTCACCATGTCTCATCATGACTGCTTGATGAGCTCGCTGGAATCAGACTTCGCCTCTAGTGTAATCATACATTTAGCCTTTTGCCGTTTACCTATCTGCTGAGGGCGCTATTGCATCTTGGGGCAAAGCAGCGCAGATCTGTTTTCTCCTGAGAATTCGATGTTTTGTAAAAGGCATGAGAAGGATTCTCACTCAGCTCCCCCATATAAAATATATATCTGATATTTATTTCAAAATACGACTATTAAGTAACAAAAGCAACTTAACCATATCAAATATTCATTTAGATTTAATATGTCTATGCATAGCAAAATAAGCTAGAACAAATGTCCCTAAAGAAAATAATGTCAATTTATTTTCTTTTCTATTTCAGACAAAGGTAGATGCATTATTAAATATTTAATGACAAAATAAATACCCCTTTTTTTCCCAACTTATATGACCCTGAAATTGTTTCCTTGGTTTTCAAGATCACGTTCTTGTTATTACGTAAAATTGTTTTCACCTTCAAAGGAGTTCTTGTCCTCAGTACTATAGCCTGGCACCTGTAGAAGAGTAACCGAGAATAGGCATAAAATAGAACAATAAAAGATAGCAGTAGACCTAATAGAGATTATTCTGATGGGCAGTAGATGTTTTGTTTGGGGGAATGTCTGGTTCACTAATGCACCTGTCTACTTGCTAAGAGTGCCATCAGCCCTTTGACAAAAGTTGACTGTTTAGATTATTTTTGTCCTTTATATTATTATTTCTGTCATTTATATTATCTATCAAAGTGCATTAACCTTGATGCTAAATATCAGGTGTTACGCCATGTAACCACATACAGGTCAACTACCCAACCCAGGAAATCTCAAGAGGACACTTAACATTTCTGTGGAAATTGGTTTATTTTTAGAGATTACTTTCCTCCTCCTTCTGAGTGATGCAGGCCCAGAAACTGAGCCTGTCCACGACTGCCACCGAATAGGTAATATCAGTAGAAATTTTCAGACCAATATCTTCTCTCCACCATTTATAGGGAGAAAGTTGACAGACTTAATTAATGAATAATTTGTCTCTTCTGTACCCCAAAGTATCCAACTTGTTTGTGATTTAGGCACAGGTCTAATTTACTGTCTTCTAAATGACATTTTTTAAATGTGGACTTTTAAAAAAATTTTATTTTGATTTCCAGTGTGTTAATTTCTATTGTATAGCAAAGTGATTCAGTTATACATATATATAATATTCTTTTTCATATTCTTTTCCATTATGGTTTATCACAGGATATTGAATATAGTTCCTTGTGCTACACAGTAGGACCCTGTTGTTTATCCATCATCCTATATATAATAGTTTGCATTTGCTAACCCTAAACTCCCTATCCTTCCCTCCCCCAGCCCCCCCTTGGCAATCACAAGTCTGTTCTCTATGTCTGTGAGTCTGTTTCCGTTTTGTAGATAAGTCCAATTGTGTCATATTTTAGATTCCATATATAAGTGATATCATATATTTGTCTTTCTGTTTCTGACTTAGTATGATAATCTCTAGGTCTATCTGTGTTGCTACAAATGACATTATTTCATTCTTTTTCATGGCTGAGTAGTATTCCATTGTATATATGTACCACATCTTAAATGAGGACTTCTAAGATCTTTTGTCTAAATGACTTTTTAAAGGCAACTTGCAGATGAAAACAGTAAAGGACTATTTCTTCGGGCTTATTCCATGTTCCACACTCATACACCTTAGGCTCCTCTTGCCAGTTTCCCCTCTGCTTCCCTTGCTTCTCTCTCCTGCATTTCCTCCTCTGCTTTTCAACCTTCCAACCTCAGCCCCCGCTGCTGGGCTCAGGTCCACACCCTACGGAGGGTGAATGATTGCTAGGAGTCCTTGAATGCAGTTGTGGCCCAGACATTGTCTGAAACCCAGATCATTGATGACTTGCACATATGTACAAATACTACCTTCAGATGTATGTACAGTTGCCCCTGGAATAATGCAGGGGTGTTAGGGCCACCGACCTCCTTGCAGTTGAAAATCTGAATACTGCCATCTCTGCCTCTGAAACAAAGGAATTGTAAAATGACTCACCCAAAGGCAGGAAGCTGAAACAGTTTGGGTAGAATCAGGACTCAAACACTGGTTCTTGGGCTTCCCTGGTGGTGCAGTGGTTGGGGGTCTGCCTGCCGATGCAGGGGACACAGGTTCGTGCCCCGGTCCGGGAGGATCCCACATGCCGCGGAGCGGCTGGGCCCGTGAGCCATGGCTGCTGAGCCTGTGCGTCCGGAGCCTGTGCTCCACAACGGGAGAGGCCACAACAGTGAGAGGCCCGCGTACCACACACACAAAAAAAACCACTGGTTCTTTTGATTCCACGTCTTGTGATCTCTAATCGACCATAAACTTTCACCCACACTTCGTTAATCTAAAGATCTGTAAAATGAAAATACAGGTACTATATTTATTGAAAAAGACTTGTGTGTAAGATGTATAAGTGGACCTACTCAGTTCAAACCCATTTTGTTCGAACAACTAACTTGAAAAGCAGATATAACTTCAATGTTTCATAAGATTAGTATTAGGAGAGGGAAAAGAAGGTTTGAAGAGTCTCTGCTTGTCTCCCATTCTTCCTAATACTGCAAGGTTTAAGATCCCTCAGGGTTCTAAAGATGGGAAGATCTAAAGATGTGGTATTGCTGTGATGAATCATCAGTTGGAAAATAATTGAAGTGAAATCAATCAAGTTTTATGAATTTTTTCCAAGTCATTATAACTTGGTTGCAGTATATAATACTTTAAGATTATATATTTTTTCACTTGTCTTTGGTAGTTATATTTTTCTTCCCTCAGATAGGAAATGGTAAAAGTGATGCTTGGTAAGTCTTACTGACTGTGGGAAATGGAATATAAAATAGAATCCAAATCAATTTACCTGTCCTTCAAAAATGGAAACTTTGGGAAGAGTAAGTCATCAAGAGATGGTCTTGGAGGAGCTTCAAGATGATGGAAGAGTAAGACATGGAGATCACCTTCCTCACCACAAATACATCTACACGTGGAACAACTCCTACAGAGCACCTACTGAATGCTGGCAGAAGACCAAAAGGCAAAGGAACTCCCCACGTACCTGGCTAGGGCAAAAGAAAAAAGAATAAACAGAGACAAAAGAATAGGGACAGGACCTGCACCAGTAGGAGGGAGCTGTGAAGGAGGAAAGGTTTTCACACACTAGGAAGCCCCTTCGCGGGCGGAGACTGCGGGTGGTGGAGGGGGGAAGCTTCGGAGCTGCGGAGGACAGCGCAGCAACAGGGGTGCGGAGGGCAAAGCGGGGAGATTCCGGCGCAGAGGATCGGTGCCGACCGGCACTCACCAGCCCGAGAGGCTTGTCTGCTCACCCGCCTGGGCGGGCGGGGCTAGGAGCTGAGGCTTGGGCTTCGGTCAGATCCCAGGGAGCGGACTGCGGTTGGCAGCGTGAACACAGCCTGAACGGGTTAGTGCACCACGGCTAGCCGGGAGGGAGTCCGGGAAAAAGTCTGGACCTGCCGCAGAGGCAAGAGACTTTTTCTTGCCTCTTTGTTTGCTGGTGCACGAGGAGAGGGGATTAAGAGCGCTGCATAAGGGAGCTCCAGAGACGGGCGTGAGCCGCAGCTAAAAGCGCAGACCCCAGAGACGGGCCTGAGACGCTAAGGCTGATGCTGCCGCCACCAAGAAGCCTGTGTGTGAGCACAGGTCACTCTCCATACCTCCCCTCCCGGATCCTGTGCAGCCCGCCACTGCCAGGGTCCCGGGATCCAGGGACAACTTCCCCGGGAGAACGCACGGCGTGCCTCAGGCTGGTGCAACGTCACGCCGGCCTCTGCCGCCGCAGGCTGGCCGCGCACTCCGTGCCCCTCCCTCCCCCCGGCCTGAGTGAGCCAGAGCCCCCGAATCAGCGGCTCCTTTAACCCCGTCCTGTCTGAGCGGAGAACAGACGCCCTCAGGCAACCTACACGCAGAAGCGGGTCCAAATCCAAAGCTGAACCCCAGGAGCTGTGCGAACAAAGAATAGAAAGGGAAATCTCTCCCAGCAGCCTCAGGAGCAGCAGATTAAAGCTCCACAATCAACTTGATGTACCTGTATCTGTGGAATATGTGAATAGACAACGAATCATCCCAAATTGAGGAGGTGGACTTTGGGAGCAAAGATATATATATTTTTTTTTTCCCTTTTTCTTTTTTTGTGAGTGTGTATACGTATGCTTCTGTGTGAAGCAAAGCTTGTATAGCTTTGCTACCATTTCTCTTAGGGTTCTGTACGTCCTTTTTTTTTTTAATTAAAAAATTTTTTTTCTTAATATTTTTTATTTTAAAAACTTTTTTATTTTGTTTTATCTTCTTTCTTTCTATCTATTTCTTCTCCCTTTTATTCTGAGCCGTGTGAATGAAAGGCTCTTGGTGCCGCAGTCAGGAGTCAGAGCTGTGCCTCTGAGGTGGGAGAGCCAACTACAGGACACTGGTCAACAAGAGACCTCCCAGCTCCATGTAATATCAAACGGCGAAAATCTCCCAGAGATCTCCATCTCGACACCAGCACCCAGCTTCACTCAACGACTAGCAAGCTACAGTGCTGGACACCCTATGCCAAACAACTAGCAAGACATGAACACAACCCCACCCTTTAACAGAGAGGCTGCCTAAAATCATAATAAGGCCACAGATACCCTAAAACACACCACCAGACGTGGACATGCCCACCAGAAAGACAGATCCAGCCTCATCCACCAGAACACAGGCACTAGTCCCATCCACCAAGAAGCCTACAACCCACTGAACCAACATTAGCCACTGGGGACAGACACCAAAAACAATGGAAACTATGAACCTGCAGCCTGCGAAAAGGAGACCCCAAACACAGTAAGTTAAGCAAAATGAGAAGACAGAAAAACACACAGCAGATGAAGGAGCAAGATAAAAACCCACCAGACCTAACAAATGAAGAGGAAATAGGCAGTCTACGTGAAAAAGAATTCAGAGTAATGATAGTAAAGATGATCCAAAATCTTGGAAATAGAATAGAGAAAATACAAGAAACGTTTAACAAGGACCTAGAAGAACTAAAGAGCAAACAGTGATGAGCAACACAATAAATGAAATTAAAAATTCTCTAGGAGGAATCAGTAGCAGAAGAACACGTAAGTGACCAGGAAGATAAAGTAGTGGAAATAAGTATTGCAGAGCAGAATAAAGAAAAAAGAATGAAAAGAATTGACGACAGTCTCAGAGACCTCTGGGACAACATTAAACGCACCAACATTCAAATTATAGGGGTCCCAGAAGAAGAAGAGAAAAGAAAGGGACTGAGAAAATATTTGAAGAGATTATAGTGGAAAACTTCCCTAATATGGGAAAGGAAATAGTTAATCAAGTCCAGGAAGCACAGAGAGTCCCATACAGGATAAATCCAAGGAGAAACATGCCAAGACACATATTAATCAAACTGTCAAAGGTTAAATACAAAGAAAAAAATACTAAAAGCAGCAAGGGAAAAATAACACGCAAAGGAACCCCCATAAGGTTAACAGCTGATCTTTCAGCAGAAACTCTGCAAGCCAGAAGGGAGTGACAGGACATATTTAAAGTGATGAAGGAGAAAAACCTACAACCAAGATTGCTCAACCCAGCAAGGATCTCATTCAGGTTTGATGGAGAAATTAAAACCTTTACAGACAAGCAAAAGCTAAGAGAATTCGGCACCACCAAACCAGCTTTACAACAAATGCTAAAGGAACTTCTGTAGGCAGGAAACACAAGAGAAGGAAAAGACCTACAATAACAAACCCAAAACAATTAAGAAAATGGTAATAGGAGCATACATATTGATAATTACCTTAAATGTAAATGGATTAAATGATCCCACCAAAAGACATAGACTGGCTGAATGGATACAAAAACAAGACCTGTATATATGCTGTCTACAAGAGACCCACTTCAGACCTGCGGACACATAAGGACTGAAAGTGAGGGGATTGAAAAATATATTCCATGCAAATGGAAATCAAAAGAAAGTTGAAGTAGCAATTCTCATATCAGACAAAATAGACTTTAAAACAAAGGCTATTACAAGAGACAAAGAAGGACACTACATAATGATCAAGGGATCAATCCAAGAAGAAGATACAACAATTGTAAATATTTATGTACCCAACATAGGAGCCCCTCAATACATAAGGAAAATGCTGACAGCCATAAAAGGGGAAATCGACAGTAACACGATAATAGTAGGGAACTTTTAACACCCCACCTTCACCAATGGACAGATCAACCATAATGAAAATAAATAAGGAAAAACAAGCTTTAAATGACGCATTAAACAAGATGGACTTAATTGATATTTATAGGACATTCCATCCAAAAACAACAGAATGCACATTCTTCTCAAGTGCTCATGGGACATTCTCCAGGATAGATGGTCACAAGTCAAGCCTTGGTAAATTTAAGAAAATTGAAATCGTATTAAGTGTCTTTTCCAACCACAATGCTATGAGATTAGATATCAGTTACAGGAAAATATCTGTAAAAATACAAACACATGGAGGCTAAACAATACACTACTTAATCACCAAGAGATCACTGAAGAAATCAAAGAGGAAGTAAAAAGATATCTAGAAACAAATGACAATGAAAACACAACGACCCAAAACGTATGGGATGCAGCAAAAGCAGTTCTAAGAGGGAAGTTTATAGCAGTAAAATCCTACCTTAAAAAACAAACATCTCAAATAAACAACCTCATATTACACCTAAAGCAATTAGATATAGAAGAAGAAACTAACCCGAAAGTTAGCAGAAGGAAAGAAATCATAAAGATCAGATTGGAAATAAATGACAAAGAAATGTAGGAAACGATAGCAAAGATGAATAAAACTAAAAGCTGGTTCTTTGAGAAGATAAACAAAATTGATAAACCATTAGCCAGACTCATCAAGAAAAAAAGGGAGAAGACCCAAATCAATAGAAATAGAAATGAAAAAGGAGAAGTAACAACTGACACTGCAGAAATACAAAGGATCATGAGAGATTACTAGAAGGAACTCTATGCCAATACAGTGGACAACGTGGAAGAAACTGACAAATTCTTAGAAATGCACAACCTTCTGAGACTGAACCAGGAAGAAATAGAAAATATGAACATACCAATCACAAACACTGAAATTGAAACTGTGATTAAAAATCTTCCAACAAACAAAAGCCCAGGACCAGATGGCTTCACAGGCAAATTCTATCAAACACCTATAGCTAACACCTATCCTTCTCAAATTCTTCCAAAATATAGCAGAGGGAGGAACACTCCCCAACTCCTTCTACGAGGCCACCATCACCACGATAACAAAACCAGACAAAGATGTCACAAAGAAACAAAACTACAGGCCAATATCACTGATGAACATAGATGCAAAATACTTGCAAACAGAATCCAACAGCACATTAAAAGGATCATACACCATGATCAAGTAGGGTTTATCTCAGGAATGCAAGGATTCTTCAGTATATGCAAATCAATCAGTGTGATACACCATATTATCAAATTGAAGGAGAAAAACCATATGATCATCTCAATAGTTGCAGAGAAAGCTTTTGACAAAATTCAACACCCATTTATGATAACAACCTTCCAGAAAGTAGGCACGGAGGGAACTTTCCTCAACATAATAAAGGCCATACATGACAAACCGACAGCCAACATCGTCCTCAGTGGTGAAAATCTGAAACCACTTCCAGTGAGACCAGGAACAAGACAAGGTTGCCCACTCTCACCACTCTTATTCAGCATAGTTTTGGAAGTTTTAGCCACAGCAATTAGAGAAGAAAAAGAAATGAAAGGAATCCAAATCGGAAAAGAAGAAGTAAAGCTGTCACTGTTTGCTGATGACATGATAGTATACATAGAGAATCCTAAAGATCCCAGAAAACTACTAGAGCTAATCAATGAATTTGGTAAAGTAGCAGGATACAAAATTATGCACAGAAATATCTTTCATTCCTATACACTAATGATGAAAAATTTCAAAGTGAAATTAAGAAAACACTCCCATTTACCATTGCAACAAAAAGAATAAAATATCTAGGAATAAACCTACCTAGGGAGACAAAAGACCTGTATGCAGAAAATTATAAGACACTGATGAAAGAAATTAAAGAGGATACAAATAGATGGAGAGATACACCATGTTCTTGGATTGGAAGAATCAACATTGTGAAAACGACTCTACTGCCCAAAGCAATCTACAGATTCAATGCAATCCCTATCAAACTACCACTGGCATTTTCCACAGAACTAGAACAAAAAATTTCACAATATGTATGGAAATGCATAAGACCCTGAATAGCCAGAGCAATCTTGAGAAACATAACTATACTACAAAGCTACAGTAATCAAGGTGGTATGGTACTGGCACAAAAACAGAAATATAGATCAATGGAACAGGAATGATGCCCAGAGATAAACCCATGCACATATGGTCACCTTATCTTTTATAAAGGAGGCAAGAATATACAGTGGAGAAAAGACAGCCTCTTCAATAAGCGGTGCTTGCAAAACTGGAAAGGTACATGTAAAAGTATGAAATTAGAACACTCCCTAACACCATACACAAAAATAAACTCAAAATGGATTAAAGACCTAAATGTAAGGCCAGACACTATCAAACTCTTAGAGGAAAACATACACAGAACACTTTTTGACATAAGTCACAGCAAAATCCTTTTTGACCCACCTCCTAGAGAAATGGAAATAAAAACAAAAATAAACAAATGGGATCTAATGAAATTTAAAAGCCTTTGCACAGCAAAGGAAACCGTAAACAAGACAAAAAGACAACCCTCAGAATGGGAGAAAATATTTGCAAATGAAGCAACTGACAAAGGATTAATCTCCGAAATTTACAATCAGCTTAATATCAAAAAAAAAACAACCCTATGCAGAAATGGGCAGAAGACCTAAATAGACATTTCTCCAAAGAAGATATACAGATTGCCAACAAACACATGAAAGAATGCTCAACATCATTAATCATTAGAGAAATGCTAATCAAAACTACAATGAGATATCATCTCACACCGGTCAGAGTGGCCATCATCAAAAAATCTAGAAACAATAAATGCTAGAGAGGGTGTGGAGAAAAGGGGACACTCTTGCACTGCTGGTGGGAATGTGAATTGGTTCAGCCACTGTGGAGAACAGTATGGAGGTTCCTTAAAAACTAAAAATAGAGTTACCATACCACCTAGCAATCCCACTAATGGGCATATACCGTGAGAAAACCATAATTCAAAAAGAGTCACATACCAAAATGTTCATTGCAGTTCTGTTTACAATAGCCAGGACACGGAAGCAACCTAAGCGTCCCTCTACAGATGAATGGATAAAGAAGATGTGTCACGTATATACAATGGAGTATTACTCAGCCATAATAAGAAACGAAATTGTGTTGTTTGTAGTGAAATGGATGGACCTAGAGTCTGTCATACAGAGCGAAGTAAGTCAGAAAGAGAAAAACAAATACCGTATGCTACCACATATATATGGAATCTAAGGAAAAAAAAAAATCATGAAGAACCTAGAGGCAAGACGGGAATAAAAGCACAGACCTACTAGAGAATGGACTTGAGGATATGGCGAGCAGGAAGGGTGAGCTGTGAAAAAGTGAGAGTTTCATGGACATATATATACACTACCAAACTTAAAATAGATAGCTGGTGGGAAGCAGCCGCATAGCACAGGGAGATGAGCTCGGTGCTTTGTGACCACCTAGAGGGGTGGGATAGGGATGCTGGGAGGGAGGGAGATCCAAGAGGGAAGATATATGGGAACATATGTATATGTATAACTGATTCACTGTGTTATAAAGCAGAAACTAACATACCATTGTAAAGGAATTATACTCCGATAAAGATGTTAAAAAAAAAAGAGAGATGGTTTTGCCTATTATATTGAAAACAGGCGTCTTATTTTTGCCTGAATACAAACTTGGCTCTTCTAGGGAGCATTTTCAAGGCTAACTTACCCCTGAATTTTGGTTGATAACATGGATCAGATGAGTCACGTGCTTCTTCAAGGAAAAAAAAAAAATCTTGCTTTTTGCTGACAGAATTTGACATAACCGTTTTTAAAAAATATATGTACAATTCCTGTTACAATCTATAACAATCATTTAATAAGGAAGTAGAAAATGAAGTGGCCAGTAAATACTTTTTTATAATTCCTTTCATGTTGACGATCACATTAGTTCCTAAGTGTTTACCCATTGCTCGTTTAGTTTATATTTTGGAAGATAGGAAGTCAACGGGTATCACAGGACCAGAAAATTCTGAAAGTAAATTAATCAGGGGAGAGTAATAGAACTTTGGGTCTTAAGTCAGAGTTTATAAAAATTCTAGGAGACAGTTTATTGAGAGAAGTAAGTGATTCGACTGATACCTTTCTTTAATAATTATGGTTTTATTATTTTTTATTTATAGCATATTTTTGTCCCACGGCTTGCGAGATCTTAGTTCCCCGACCAGGGAATTGAACCCATGGCCCCTGCAATGGAAGTGTGGAGTCCTAACCACTGGACCTCCAGGGAATTCCTAATTACGGTTTTAAAACAAGGTTTTGTTCACAATTCTAAGATAGGACAGTTTCCATATTAAGCCCTAGGTGTTTAGCCAGATGCTGCTAAGTCCCCTGGTATTTACATTAACAACCAGACGAGTTAGCATCAGGCTCTATTTTCCCTTCAGACCTAGAGGACTTCAGCTGAGTGCCCTTCTCCAGCCCCTAAGTCAGATAATGGTCCACCTGGCCATGTTGATGCCTTAAGCATCCTTCATATCATTTGGACATCTTGTTCAACATTTCTCTTTTCTCCTTGTTATGGATCACGACACCTTTCTGCTTACCCTGGCAGTTCAGTATCCTGTACTTTCAAGGTTCTCAAAGTATAAACGTAAGTAACCTCTTTACTCTGCTCTCTGCATGGTTCCCTTCCCCCTGAAATGAGAGTAAATACATCACCATTATACAGTCCTTCGCAGTATGTTATTTCTGCTCCTTCCCTCAGTCAGAATCAATGCCAGAGTCAGACTGTGCGGGCTTTGACAGTGCCCTTCACGTTTGCTCTGTGCTGGGGAGAGGACCCAGACATGACATTCCTACTCTTCCTTTCCAGCTGACTTTCTCTTGGTCATGTCACGTTTCCTTGTGTCCTTGGACTGTAAAGGAAGCTTTGCATTCAAGACCAAGAATAGTCCAGTTGTCTTCATACCTCGTTCTACTTTTCCAGGGGGGTACGTTTTCAATGACTGATGTAATTTCAGTGCTTCAGGATCTCTCAGGAGAGATTGTTAATACAATCCAACATACTTTTCCAAGGCTTTGGCATACAAGACATGTAATTGTAAAATGAAAACCTTAGTTAATCATGATGTGTGTGCCTGTGTATATACACACACACACACACACACTTTTCGCCTAAGAATTCTAAGTCGAGTAAGTCACAGTAAATTTTACAGAACATGTTGAAGTAAAATGGGTCCTCTTGAAGTAGTACAACTTATGTACAGAAGTATGATTTTTATTACTAGGATTGCTTTCGACAAGGTGTTGCCACAGGGCTGGTCAGAAGGCCAGAGCATCAGATGATTTGCTTGAGTAATGTGGAAAGTCAGGGGTTCAACTTACATTAGCATCTCATGCTGTGTGTTGCCTTGAGTTGTCAGAGCACTGTGCTTTCCTCCTGTGTTCTTACACAGGAATATTAAGGTGAATGATTGGGTGGCACAGTAAAATCTAATCTTTCATTCTTTTTCCAAAGAAACTAAATAAGGACGATTGATGGTGAATTTCCTTAGAATTGGTTGAAATTTTCTAGATAAAAATCTATAACATTTTACATTAAACATGGTGTCTTTTGTATTTTCTTTTTCTTCGGCAAAATTTTTAAAAAAAACTTATGGTTATATCTAGTTTCTTTGGGGAAAACCTTAATTTATATCACCTCAACTGAGATTTAAGTAGTAACATCTCTCAGCCTTGCGTTTAGACTTGAGGCATGTGGAAATGATTTATGCGGAATGGCCCGGACTTCAGGGTAGGTCAGACTGTGGCGGGAAGATGCTGAGTTTCATTGATGTTGCTTTTCTTTTCATGCTCAAAGCTGGAACTTTGCAGAATAGGCAAAACAATGGTCACTTATGAGTTTAGTGTAAAAAGGAAAAATATATGTATATAAGCAATTGAAGTCAATTTGAAAGAAAATCAGAACAAAAGGTAAGAAAGAAACCCAATTTCCTTGGCAAGGTGATGGAGAAGAAATATTTTGCTGAATAAAGGCATGAATTAAAAACTCAGAAATCTGCAATTTAGGACTCATGAAAACAAGTTTTTGTTTCCATTTGTCACCTCCCTGGTTTCCACCTCTGCTTCCCAAACAGGTTCAGTAAATTGTGGCAGAGGTCAGTCTAAAGGACTGATAAACTTGGACCGTGTACTCTATTCCATAATGTATTAAATCTCAATCCCTCCTCTGGGGTTTCTGTCTGGAACGCCTGAAACAAATTCCTATGTTATCTCCCAGGCTGCCTCAGCACCTCTTCTCTGCTTTGTCCAGCTCAGTTTGATTTCTTCACTGATCGTCCTGCTAGTTTGGGGCCTTTGTTTATGGTTTCTCCCTCTCTGCCTTTTAAAGGCTCTGCCTGTCTTCCTAGATCATGTTCCATTGAACTGCATTCTGTTCCTGGAAGTTTAGCACTTGACTGCAGACTGTCATGATTCATGCTTTTGTATGTTACTATTCCTGCATGTAAGCTATTTTAGGTCACGTCTTATTCATTTGTGTTTCTACAGCTGTCAAAACATCAAGGGTCACTACAGAACATTTCTTGATTCAAGGTGTTTCTGTGAGAATTAGGACGTAGAGTCAAGATGGGAAAAATTTTTTTAACTTCAGCTGTTCCCCAATTTCCATAGACCGGAACAGGCCAAGATGTGCATATTTATGTAAAAATATGCTAAAATTTTTATGATTTCTTGCTTATGGACCTCAGAATGTGGTCTCATAGCCTGTCGTTTGGAAAATGTAAACAATGTGATTGACAGTAAGCATTATTTTAGATTCTGGATGTGTTCCCAAATGCAGGACAAGTTGACTAGAGGTAGGAGTGATGTCTTGGATGGGTCATGGTTGAGTCTAGTAATATGTAGGTATTAGATCGGACTCAATTACCAGCAGTTGGGTGTCTCAGAATTAACATCTTGAGCTATCAGTTTTCTGCTCACAAGCTGGGTGATCATGGGCATGGTATTTACCTTCTCTGCATATGAAAATCCTCAACTTCAAGGCAGTTTGGACCAGTTGATCCATCTCTCATCAACCTTGCAGCTCCAAAGTTTTGGTTTCCATTTAATTGTTGATAACTGGGGCCATCAACAGAAGTATCTCTTTGTGCAAAAATAGGTTGAGAAGAAGGAATCTCTTGGGCAACATTTGCCATGGATAAGCCTTCCCTCTCTCCTATGAACTGTCTCTGCCTTATGTAGCACAATGGGGACACATTACATAGGTCTTCATCTTCAAACTTCTTGTGCGTCAAGGGGTGAGAAAGAAGGGGAGGCAGGATGAAATGTGAGATGTTACCTACCAGAGACTTATTTTTGTCTTCTCTGAAGCATACAAATTTTAGAAAGGGAAGGGAGGAAGGGAGGGGCTGACCCAGAGGTGGTAGACAGTGTGCCAACCCTGAGAACAGAAGAAGGTAGAAACATGCTTATATGTGGAATCTAAAAAGAAAAATGATACAAATGAAGTTATTTATAATACAGAAAAAGACCCACAGACATCGAAAACAAACTTGTGGTTACCAAAGGCGAAAGCGGGAGGGAGGGATAAATTAGGAGTTTGGGATTAACATATACACACTACTATATATAAGGCAGATAAACCACAAGGACCTTCTGTATAGCACAGGCAATTATATTCAATATCTTGTAATAACCTAAAATGGAAAAGACTCTGAGAAAGAATAGATTTATATATATGTGTATATAACTGAACCACTTTGCTGTATACCGGAAACTAACGCAACATTGTAAATCGACTACACTTAAATTAAAAAATAAAGACCCCAAAAAATTATTTTAAAAAGGTAGAGGGCTTCCCTGGTGGCGCAGTGGTTGAGAGTCCACCTGCCGATGCAGGGGACACGGGTTCGTGCCCCGGTCCGGGAAGATCCCACATGCTGCGGAGCGGCTGGGCCCGTGAGCCGTGGCCGCTGAGCCTGCGCGTCCAGAGCCTGTGCTCCGCGATGGGAGAGGCCACAACAGTGAGAGGCCCGCGTACCACACACACACACACACACACACACACAAAGGTAGAAATTGTGTACAAAATACAAATATAAATGGAAGGAATTATTGGAATTTAGTTGAATTCCAAAGGAATTGTAGTCTTGTGTTTATAGCAGAATGCACCAGGGATTGGATCAGTATTTATGCTCATTCCGGTACAAAGTCATTAGTATGGAGGGCCTGAACCATAATCACCTTAGACTCAGGAAAAATGTCTTTTGATAATAAGAGTTCTAAGAACTCTTTCGTTTGCAGTGTTTGAATGTTTCATAATATCATTTTCCTTTTCTCACTGAAACTTACCTTTTGCTTCTTCTTTTGTAACTCTTCATAGCATCCTGGAAAAGGTTAGTTTAGGGCTGGCTGGCTGGAGTTGAATGACCATAAAATCCTACTGCACAGCCCATGACTGTGTTTCCCAGGATTTTTCTTTGATGAGACTTTACTGCGTTAATGAACGGCCCTTTGCTACTTCCCTGGGAGCAGAGCAAGCGGGGGAGTCTCTGCTGATGCATAACTGCGCACGGTGCTTCCTGCATCAGTTTCCTGCTTTTCTCTTCTCCCTGGGATTTCAAATGCCAGCCACCAGCGCTGGGCTTGTTGATAACAATCTTTAACTGCTATGGTACTTTGAATCTGAAGATCAGTCTCCAGGTGTCTTGAAAGCATTCAGCCTCAAAAATTCTCGAATGTGAGGAAAATAGGAGTTTGTTTAAGGAAAAAAAGGTGGCTTACGATTAGGGGCACAGCTATTGCGAGATGTGAATCGGTTTCTGATATTCAGCTTTCCGGCGATAACTAACACAGACATCTGGGGCGATGTGCTCTGTCTCACCAGCAGCAAATGTTTTATCTTCCGTGGCTGCATTTGAATTCTGCAAAAACTATTCTTTTTGAATTTGCAGGTAAACCTGACTGCTCTGTTTTGTTTTGAATATTCACCTTCCCATTCTTAGCTACTGGTTTACAGGGAAAGCACAAATGTTTTAAAAGCCCACTGCTGTAAGAGCTAGGAGTGCTCTTTTGTGTTAAACAAAGGAGTCTAGAATACAATGTTTCATGAGAATATTGCCGATTTTTTCTTTCCTTCTTTTCTGACTCACCTCAATATAAGTGATCACAAAGTTTATTTTCAGTGGATGCAGTGAAGCCCCAGCCAGCCGCAACTTCAGATACTTCTCCCAGATACCCCTATTGATAACTAAAAGGGGTTTTATTTATTTTCATAAGAATATTACCCCCCCCCCCGATTGCTCTTATGTCAGGTTCCTATTTACAGTGGCCTGAATGCATAGATATGATTTGCACATTCACCGTTTCAGAATGAGACAGTGAGTTCTTAGTCTTTTTCAACTCTAAGGAAATTCTGGAATTCTGCAAAGAGAGTGTGGTAAGGCAGGTTGTTGTCTCCAACTTTGGTTACCGAGAAAAACACAGAGGACGAAGTTGGAGGCCCCACTTGTCCCATCTGCTTGACCATGACTTGTTCTCCTCGGAGCCCAATGCTCCCATCTGTAAGGTCAAGTTCTTGGACTAAATGAACTTGACAGACCTTCCAGCTTTAAAAGTTATATAATCCCACGTCTGGAAAATTTTCCTAAAAGGTAAACAATTTATAGGTTATATGTCTATGAGGATTTCGGAGAGAAAGATAAACACCCATCCTCCCTCCCTCCCTCTCTCCCCCCCCAACTCAATGTATCTAAGTGTATTTTACTGGAGGCTGCATTCGTCTGAGAATCCCTTTTACTTCCATGTTTCTAAAAGTGTTTAGTGCCCTAACATTCTGGTTTAACTTGGTTTCCTAGGGATTAATAGATTTGTTTGGTTTTTTTGAGTATTGAACGAATCGGATATGATACCTGATTCAACTTACGTGGGTATATTCTTCCTAAGTCCATACTTCAGGATTTTGTTTTCTCTTTTCAGTATGTGAATCTGCTCTTAAATAAATTATTTAAGCAATCAAATGTTGTTTGAAAGTCTTGTTTTATAGTCAGCTCTACATGGAGAGTCTGTAGGAAGGAAGTGACACGTTGTCACTCCATTCATAGTAGGAAGTCACCTGGAACAGGTCTGAAGACCTAGCTTTTATCCTTAAGGTGAAGTTTCCGAGTAAAAATCTTGCTTAAGAATGATGGTGACAGGCATGAGAAGGTGCAAGGTTGCTAAATATGAACATAAAATTATAAGAACAAATGTTCCTGAGCTGAAAAATTATTAGCCCCTCGGTAATCTAATCAACCATGAACTATAAAGCAGTAGCAAAGTACTCTTTCGTGGTGATCTTCACAGTTGTTGGCATGAGGACTTTCTCAGGTACAGAGAAACAGTGTGACACCAAAGCTGCCGAGTAGTTGTTGTTTTTGTTTTTTGGGTTTTTTGGTTCCTGTTAACTACCCAGGGAGGTGGCAGCTGTGGGTGTTGGACCTAAGAGCAGAAGTGAGCTTACCACGAATTATAAATACCAAGGTGAATGGAGTGCTAACTTCTCCCTCCGAAATGTTTTGCCCTCTTAGATAATAAGGCCTTCCGTTTCTTCTAAGGGGTAACGTCTCTTCTGAAATGACTGTGGGCCAAAGGCAAAGAGCGGATCTTGGAGTAGAAGGGAAAAGAGTGGTCCCCCGCTTCCCCAACACCTGCAGGTTCCATCCCGTCTCTGGGGAAGTTCCAGAGGAACATCTGCTAGACTTTGGAAGTGCGATTTGCTTGGTGGAAACCAAATTATTCTTTTCTCTGTAAAGAGGCACAGAAAGGTGAAGTTACCTGCCCACAGACACCTGGCTGAAGGATAGGAGCTTAGAGTCTAATGGATATAACTATGGGCAGTGGAATAGAAGGATGGAGATGAGGAACGTTTACAAATGGCCTGTGGATCTGGGGAAATTGAAAGTTGAGAAACAAATACTAAAGTCTGTCTTTACTGCATGGCTAGTATACTTCCTCAGGGTAAACATCATGCCTGGTTCCTTTGGGCCAGCATATCTAGAACCAGTTTCACTGTTACTTAGCTTTGCCAGAGCATCTGACCACATCAGGCCATTCATGTGCATCAGGCTTCCACGTCGGGCTTCTTACTGCCCCCGTGTAGCCAAGTGCATAGTTGGTCATCCCATCTAGTCTCTTTTCCTTATTTTGCAAAATGAAATTCTGTTAGTCTTTCGTTCATTCATTCCTTTATGCATTAATTCAAGAGATACACATTGAGCACTTGCTATGTGCCCGGTGGTGTTCTGTGCATTGGAAATTGAGTGTGGACAGAACAGACTCAGACTTGTTCTCATGCCATTCACACTGCAGAGGGAGCATCTATACAGCCACGAACAGAGTACGTTATGACAGTAGATACAGTGTATGACATGGGGACGGGTGCAAGGGAGAGAAATAGGGCAGGGAGGTGAGTGCAATGGCAGGGGACAAAGCTGCCATTCTCGATAGGGGAGGGAAGGAAAGGAAGCCTCACCAAGCCGGTCACGTTCACCTAACAGTGGGAAGTAGATGAGTGCCACACGGGTGTCTGGATGCTCCAGATGGCACCCAGGGCCCCGAGGTGGGAGGGTGTCCAGTGAACTTGAGGAACTGCACGCAGACCGGTGCACTGATGCGGCAGAGGGGCCCTAACATCATGCAGGACCTGGATTCCACCGTGATGACTTAGCTTTACACTGAGAGAGAAAGGAAGCCACTTGGTAGGTTTTGAGAAATGTGATTTGATTTTTTTATTTGGAGGTGTAGTTGACATATAAGATGATATTCATTTCAGATATAATTGACTGACTTTTTAAGAGGATCGCTCTGGCTGCTGGGCTGAAAACAGACTGAAAGGGAGAATTGAGGAAATCTTTTATAAGCTTGAGAATTGCAATAAATGTCCAGGTGGAGATGATGAGGGGCAGCCCGATGGATGAGCCCGCGGTTCCGGGGCTGCCCACTGATACTTCCAGCTCTCCTTTTTCTGCATTCTTGGTAATGTGTCTACGTGTCTTCCCTCTGCCCCCTTGAATAATTAACCAGATTCAGCAACTACAGTAAGTAAATGATATAAAAGGCATTTAATTAAAGTGGAGAGCCATTCATGAGGCTGATATGCTGGAAAATAATGAGAAAGTTTGACTTCAGGAGAAAAGAAGTCCTTACGCAGTGAAATCCTCACAGATGTAGACTTGAAGCAGTAAATATCCTGAAGGAACTGAAGTATCCTGAAGGAATATGGTTAGAGCTCCTGCGTTGTGTTCTTTATTTCACCGCAAAGGTCATTGTTCATTGTTTCCTTTGAGTTTTAAAGTCAACACCCCTGCTTGCTTCTTCAAGTATTTTTTGTCCTAGTAAGCTAATTAATGCCATTATATAGGAACCCCAGGACAGGCTCGCGGAGGTCAGCACGGGGCCTGTGGCTGGAGCTCCTGCAGGAAGGGCCAGGGAGCCAGGAGGCCACGTCTCACTCTTGCCATTTGAGGGTGACTTTGAGCAAAATCACCGAAGTTTTGTTCACCTCTCCATCCCCGGTGCTGTGTTAATACCCAAGGAATTAAAATGATTTTGCTGTGTCTGTCACTGGCATATTGAATTTTAGATCTCAGTATATACCGAGTTCTTTGATGACAGGGATTTAATTATATAGCAGAAACGGAGTGAAAACTTGGGTTGCATTCCCATATCTCTCCTTTAGTAACCTTGGTAAAGGTGTCAGTCCTCTTAACTGCAGTGTCTTTATCTGTCAAACCTTTGCTGTGAAAAACATACAGGATAACATTTCTAAGGATGCTTTTTGCGGTAACAGGGCTTAGAAATAAGGCAGCAAGCATAATGTAGTCATTGAAAAGCTGAGGCTGCCCTACGAGGATTCAATTTAGGATTCTATTCCTTCCTAGCCAGGTGAACTAGGCCAAAGTTTCTTAACCTCTTTCTTCAGTTTCCTCATCCGAAAAGTGGGACTGAGAGTGTTCTGCCTCATATCCCAGGTGGTTCTGAAGATGAAATGCCTTCATCCATAAAAAATGCTTACAACAGTGACAAACTCACGAATGCACGTGGCCGTGATTTACGATAAGCCTCCCCGCTGTGATTGTCAGGAGGACTCCATTGTTCCTTGTACCTTCCTCCCCGGCCCGGTACTGCTACTGTAAGTGAAATTCTAAACCTTCCAAAGCTGCTTCACTACCAGGATCCCAGAACATGTTTTTGAAATAAGAGACCTTATTTCACGGGGCTTCACAGCTTTGAAACAAGATACGATGAAAGAATCAGTGTCACTGTCTCTCTCTCTTTTATTTCTGAATGGAGAAATAAAGGCACAAACGTCATGAGGAATTGAAAAGAAGTCTAACTAGCGTGGAGTCCTCTCACTCCGCATCCGCGAAATCGTGCGTGATGCTGTCACCTGTTGTGCGGACTGCAATTCCTAGACAACCTCTGTTGTCCTGGTTACTCTTTTCCATCCTGTGATAAGCTAGAAGAATCTTGTTTTCTAAAGAATTACCCTTAAGGGCTTCCCTGGTGGCACAGCTGTTAAGAATCCGCCTGCCAATGCAGGGGACACGGGTTCGTGCCCTGGTCCAGGAAGATCCCACGTGCCGCGGAGCAACTAAGCCCGTGCGCCACAACTACTGAGCCTGCGCTCTAGACCCCGCGAGCGACAACTGCTGACGCCCGCAGGTCTAGAGCCCGTGCTCCGCAATGAGAGAAGCCACCGCAATGAGAAGCCCGCGCACCGCAGGGAAGAGTAGCCCCTGCTCACCGCAACTAGAGAAGAGCCCACACGCAGCAACAGAGACCCAACTCAGCCAAAAATAAATAAATAAATTTATTTAAAAAAGAATTATTCGTAGGACTGAAGTCTTGGTAACCGAGGAGGTGTGGTGTAGGTAAATGGGGAGACTGTGGGGATATATCCTGTAGACTTGTTGGGGCAGGTACCCTGGCCCCGGGAGGATGGATGACGCCTCGCTGGAACAAGATGTTCTTTGCTGCATCCTCAGCACCCCCCGAAGTGCCTTGTGTCCACTGGACACGCAGTGGAGGAAGATGAAGTTAGAGGGCTGGCGACGTCCTAGATACAGCTTTCACATCCCATTGATAGAAATGCTCTCAAAGGTCAGTGCTTAGGAAACAACACCCACTTTAAAACAAGGTTGTTTTCTAATTGAAATATAGTTGATTTACAATATTGTGTTAGTTTCAGGTGTATAGCACAGCCACATATATATATATATATATATATATATATGTATGCACACACACGTATATGTACACACACACATATTCTTTTTCATATTATTTTCTCTTATAGGTTATTACAAAATATTAAGTATAGTTCCCTGTGCTATACTAAAACTTTTAAAAATCAGAAGTCACTCTTTAACAGAACTTGATAATAGAGGCATTCTATGTCAGTGGGTAACAGAGAACAAGGATGGAATAGTTTCAAACAATAGATATATAATATTTATTTAAAGTTAAGTATATATTTTATGGAGTACCTATAGACATACAAATGCTGACAATACAATTAGTTGGTACCTCTCTGTTACTGCCAGACCATCCAGTTTCATTGCATATAAAAGTGTTACACAGGAACACTTTGTCACCGAAATTCTGAAAACAGTTTGTTCAGCCTTCTGAAATAATACCTCAGGAGAGTGAAAAAAATCATTTAGAACATTTCCTTAATATTGTTAAAAAGACAAAGTTCCACTGAGTGAATTATAAAGATCTCATGGACTGTATTCAACGATTCCTGAATCCGGCGACATCCCAGGTAGTAAACAGAAGGGAGCTCTGAGGAGCTGTACAAAATGAAAGACTTTTAAGGTAGAAGGGAACAGGAACAAGGAAGTTATGCTAGCAAAAAGTGGACTGACTGGGGCAAGGTCACTTTCCTTTAGGGGATGGCAAGGGTCCATCAGGCCGATAACATCACTAGTGTCTACCAGGCAATTTCTGAGTGACTGGTTTAAGATTCCATTTCTGGGAGAGCCAAAACTGTTATTAAGTCTGGGTTTGGTGACGAGGGGCCTGGCATAAGTGACTCCATTTGGGGCCAGTTGTCTTGTTTTTAACATTATCTATGTTAAGAACTGGGTAAAACCTAATTATACTTTATTACATTTTATAATTTTATCATACTCTGCTTCTTCTGGGGAATATCAGGTAAGCATCTCCAAGATACATGCCTGCGCCCTCCCCCTCCTTCCAATAATAACGAACTCATAAACCCTTCAATAATAGCTGAGACAAAAATATACATGAGGGTTTCTTTCTCATCAGTAAGTGGTGCTAAAAATTACAGGTTTTCAGTGTTAGTGTTTGAACGTGTACTTAAGGCATTGGGTTTTTCTGAAAGGTTCCCCCTTCCATAAAGATGACTTAAAGTGGAACCTTGCCTATGAAGAAAGAGAAACTGATGGATCCGAGCCCTGCCCCCAACCTCTTCGCTTGCTCTTCAGCACGTAGGTGTGATCGTGTTCGGTGAATAAAGAACATGTGTGCATTCATTGATATAAATGCTCTCAAGCTCTCTAGAAATAGCAAAATCAAATCTGACTTGAAAAGGAAGTGTAATGCTTCGCAACAAAGTGATACTGTCCAAGAGGATTCTGATGATACATCATTATTTCCTGCTGTAAGGTCAACGAATTACTCTGGGACTCTGTGTATTATCTCTGCACTGCTGTTTTCTGGGACTTACTGGTCCTTTTACAATGTGGACCTATTTCTTATAAAGAAGAAAAACTGCTAGGGTTAAGACTTTTAAGAGATTGAATGTTTGTTTTATTGCATTTAAAAAATAGCAGTAAAGCTGCTAAAACAGCAAGCTTTGCCTTTTTTTTTTTTTTTTTTCCCTGAAGTGCTTCACTTTACTAAAGAAATGTGCTGGAAAATCTCTTCGTAAGCTAAGTTTCCAAACGTGAGCCTATGTCTTTTGTGGATGTCAGGTCACATCTGTAACTCATCACTATATATATATATTTGTAATACTGATGGAAGAAAGGGTATGCATAAAATGTTAGAGCTTCAGTGGCAATTAATATGGAAATATTTGGACTTTAGAGAATTAGTAGACAGAGTCACAGCCCTCATGAGCGTGCCAGGCGTTCTCCTAAGCACATAGAGGAGCTTATACAATTTGAATATCGGTAATGTGCTGAGTGAGAGCAGTAGTCATCGGAAGAGTAGTAGAACGTAGCTGTTGCAACTGCCACATTGAATGTTAGGAAATTGCTAATGCTGGGTCATTTTTAATCTATAGAGTGGTAATTTCATAGGACTTAACGGTACTGTGGTTATAAGAATAAAGATGAGCTAAACGTTGATGGAATTTTACAGACTGTTCAGAAAATGTCTTACCAGACATTTGCTGCATTATAAGAAAAGTTCTACCAGTGTGGTATGCTACCACAGTGTACTTGGCTAAGACCCACTCCGTGACACTGGACTGCAGCAGACATCGTTGAAATGCACGTACCTGGGATTTATGATATGCCCTATCACGTATGAACTAAAAGCAATGTTACCCTATATTCTTCAGTTTCTTAGTATCCTTGTGATGTGGATAGTGATAAAAATCTTTCCTTATTTTATGGTTGAAAACAATGGTGCACAGACCCAAGAACTCATCTGTAGTCACTTAAGTGTTCTGGCTTGGGAGAGGGACAGCCTTTGGCACAGAATCAACAAAGAATGACCAGTGATATTTATTTTTGTGTTATTGCCATTTCTCCTATCACTAACTTGACGACTCATATAAATAAGAATCATATAACTATGCTTACTGTCAGATTTAAAGCAGTATTTACTCCAAAACAGGTGCCACATGGTTTTGTATAAATTGTAGAAACTAGGCAGTTTTTATTTTCAAAAGATAAATTTAATATGTTATGGCAATGTTGAAAATCTAAAAAAAAAATCTCAAAAATCTAGAAAAAAAAAGAATGTTGTTTAATGCATCATTTTTTTAAATTAGAAAGTTAAAGTCATTTGTTAGATTCTTAAGAAGTGGCCCATTAATCTGATCAAAGCATGGTCATCTTAAATATCTTCCCCTCCCCCAGAGGACTTGGTGGGAGAAGCAGGACTTTGTTAGCCAAATATCCTGCTGGCACTCTTACCTATGGAAATGCATTTCAAATTATTAGTAGAATGGATTGCACATTAGGTAATTTTAGTGTATTAAAGTGACGTTTTTGGGTGTACTTAAGGTAGGATGGTTATGGAGGAGAATGTCTTAGTTCTTAAGACATGCATGCTGGTGTATGTAGGGTTAAAACATCATGATAAGTTCAAATGGCATAGCACAGAAGAAACAAAAAGATAACAAGCAAAATAATAACAATTGATGAAATTAGGTGATGGGAACACAGATGTTTATTGTATTGCTATTAATTTTTTTGAAGGCCTGAACAATTTGGAAATATAAAGGTAGAGAGAAAATACTTCAACACATAGAGATCCTAAAGTCCATTTTTAAAGTCCATTTGGATGTTACTTTCCTTTGAGCCACAGTGTAGGGTAGCCTAGCTAGGAAAAAATAAAGTGGGTTTCCCTCTTTCTAAAGCTACACCTGAATGAAATATCCAACTTTTCTTTTTAAAAAAAATTGAACATTTCTGACGCCAAGGGGAAATCCCCAGATGATAATATTTATCATCCAAGTAAATGGACTTACAAGTAAACATCGTGGGATATGAAGATAGCATGGAATAGCCCATTGCTGTGAAATGGTCATGTTTGGTATTCAATTTTGTTTTGTGTTCTTATGGGTTTAATAGTGAAATCTAAAACGTATCATCATGGACTCTAAAGTGACTTTGAATTAGCTCTTGATCTGACAAAGTCAAGGATGATGAATATCTCTGCCCATGGGAATGAATTCTCCTCTCATGATGACTCAGGGATGCCAAGCCTTGGGAATACCTGCCAGTAAGTTCACCGAAGCAAAACTGGGGCAAGAGTGTCCTAGTTCTCAGTGCCCATCAGTTGTACGTCCGTGTTCCTACCTGAGAGGTGACAACAAAGATGTTCTTAAGGAACACTTACTATGTGCCGGGCACGGTACTAGGAACAGGCACTTCCTACGAGAAAGGAACTATTATTATATCCATTTCACAGACAGGGAAATGAAAACTTACAAAGATTGCAAGTAACGTGGTTTCAAAAAACTGTGAACAATTATTTGTTATAAAATTTTATAACAAAATTTTTGTCATGAAAAAACAAAATTTTTTGTTTTGAAAAATTTGAAAATTTTTTGAAAATTTATTTTATTGAAGTATAGCTGATTCACGGTGTTGTGTTAGTTTCTGCTGACAGCAAAGTGATTCAGTTATACATATGTATTGGTTCTTTTTCGTATGCTTCTCCATTACGGTTTATCACAGGGTATGCAATATAGCTCCCTGTGCTGTACACTAGGACCTTGTTATTTACCCATTCTCTATATAATAGTTTGCATGTTCTAACCCCAAACTCCCATTCTTCCCTCCCCCACCCCCCTTGGCAACCACAAGTCTTTTCTCTGTGTCTGTGAGTCTGTTTCGTAGATTAGTTCATTTGTGTCATATTTTAGATTCCACATATAAGTGATACCCTACGGTATTTGTCAAGAAGCATAGTTTTTTTAAGTGTCCAAGGCCAACCGTTAACGCAAATGACTATGACTCCGGAACTCCCTGCTTTGCCCCCCCACTGCAGTGCACGGAGCCTCACAAAGCGTTGCCTAAGGGCAGCTTCCTCCACCAAATTAGCTCTGGGTTTGGGGCAGCTGGGAGGGGAGGTGTGTGGCAGGCGTGTGTACACTCTCCCGTATCTGATGTACTGTCACCACGCTCACGTGAGCTGCAGCGCCCTGAGCAGCTGAGGGCGTGCTGCGTGAGTGCACCCCTAGCCCCAGTTGCGTATATGACACGCACCATCGCAGGCAGTACCGGCTGCCTAACTCCTAGTGCTTCTTTCTGTCTACCCTTCTCCCCTGGTTGCCACCCTGTTGTCCTCATGTTTCTGAAAAGAACTTCTGAATGAGCAAGTTAGCAAAATCTCTCGCTCTGCCGCTTCTCAGAGGAAATTGGGACTGTTATTTAAGCTAAAAGTTTTTTTTTTTTATAAGTTCGTACTTCCAAGGCCAGCTTTAGCCCCAGATCTCCTTCACATCTGGCCGCTTGTGTGTGCCTTCATCTCAGGTCTGTCTCCCGGAATGCTGGGCATACGGGCTTGCATAGTGTCCTTGAAAAGGTGATCCACACAAGCCCAGTTAATTCCCATGGCTTAAAAAAAATAGAATGCATAAAATAGTTCAGGATGAGTCTTGGTAAAGTTGTCATATGGGCAGTACTCCTTTGGCCTCTGAAAAGACTGGGGAGGAAGCTATAAAATGGAGTGCATTTTGTTGTTATGGAAAGCCACATTCTATAAAAAGAAAATCAAAATTATGCAAGAATCGATTGAAGGCTATGAGGATAAAGGGGAGCCATTTCTGAGTAGCAGATATGTAGGCATCTCACGGTTTCCATGAAGGAAGCATGTTAGCACATCATTCTTCTACATAAAGGTAAATAACTGTAAGGGAGAGGGTCCCCAGATAGTATCACTGGCTACCCAATATGCTAACAGAATCATTGCCTGGGCTTCTTTCCAAAATATTCAGGATCATACCAATGTGTGGCAGTGTAATGGCAGTGCAAAAAACCTGTGTTTTTAAAAAATTGAATAAAGGGAGGAATGAGACGCACCATACTGTTTTTTGCTGGTTTTATCCCATATCTTACAGCCAGGGCTTTGGGATTTTGCATTTCTGTTTGTTTCAGATTGGTGACAAATTATTTCCTTTTTCTCGTTCATCCATTCAACAAAGAGTGACATCTTTGTAGGCACTGTGTAATTTCTCTTGTATTTTATATGAAACCATTCTTTTTAATTTTTTTGATTAAAGTATAGTTGATTTACAATATTACATTAATTTCAGGTATACAAAATAGGGATTCAATATTTTTATAAATTATACTCCGTTTGAAGTTACTATAAGATATTGGCTATATTCCCTGTGCTGTACAATATGTCCTTGTGTCTTACTTATTTTATACATAGTAGTTTGTACCTCTTAATCCCCTACCCCTATGTTGCCCCTCCCCTATCCCTCTCCCCACTGGTAACCACTAGTTTGTTCTTTATATCTGTGAGTCTGCTTCTTTTTAGTTATGTTCACTAGTTTGTCATATTTTTTAGATTCTACGTGTAAGTGATATCCTACGGTGTCTTTCTCTGACTTATTTCACTAAGCATAATACCCTCCAGGTCCATCCATGTTGTTTTAAATGGCAAAATTTCATTCTTTTATGGCTTAGTAATATTCCCCTGTGTGTGTGTGTGTGTGTGTGTGTGTGTGTGTGTGTGTATCATCTTCTTTATCCATTCATGTGATTATGGATATTTAGATTGCTTTCATGTTTTGGCTCTTGTAAATAATGCTGCTATGAACATTGGGGTGCACATATCTTTTTGAATTAGAGTTTTCCTTTTCTTCAGCTATATGCCCAGGAGTGGGTTGTTTCGGTAGTTTTTAGTCTTTTGAGGAAACTTCATACTGTTTTCCATGGTGGCTGCACCAATTTATATTTCTAGCAACAGGGTAGTAGGGTTTAAATACAAGCCATTCTTTGTAAGAGTTGTATTTTAAGCTGATTTCCTAAAATAATATTTTATCATAACTATTTTTCTGTAATAGTATATTAAATCTAATAATATTTAAATATATTATAGTAATATTTAAATCCAAATAGCATATTTGTAATAGTATATTAAAAAGTTACGGCATCATGGTGCTTATTCTTACTGATAAAATATACCAACTAGATTTTGATGCGTAAGTACCTATGTGATAAAAATACATTGCCAGGGCTATAAGGGAAAAAAACTACACGTTTTTTATTTTAAAAAATATGTATATACTGTGGAAACCAAGGAAACAGTTAATCATTCCCTGGGATTTCCTTGTCTATTAAAAACAGTAACTTGTGTCTGGTAACTGGTACTGCATTTCAGTAAAGGACTATTTGGCTACCTGAGAATTTCTAACACAAGTAAAGTACAAGATAAAGGAAGTATCACTTTAGAGGGCAAACTTGACATGCGTGAAGCACTAAGAAGATGAAACAAGATATTTAGGTAAACAGAGCATGTAAAAAGAGGACAAAAGATGTGGGTGAGGAAATGATATGAAGGAGGTCCTAACAGATTTAGTCTCTATTACTGAAAATAACCATGAACATGCAGATAACCAGGAAGACTTACGTAGTTTGATTTTAAATGGAAGACACTTTGCTTAGCCTTTGATTTGAGAAAAATAGTTGTTGAGATGCTGCAGTTCTGATTGTAGCTCTGAGAGCCATGAGCCTGGTTTTCACTTAACCACTGGCTAATTTTTCTAATGTGGGACAATTTTTTAAAGAAGCAAATTGGGTTTTGGTACTTTTTTCAAAAGAAGAAATGTATTTTTAGAATAGATTTTTTTTCTCTTCAGGGATCTTCTAAGTGTACACTGAATAACTATAGACTAAAGACTGATCATTCCCATTAGCTAAGATTGCTTAACCAATACTTTAATGGTCAAAATTTTCTAACAAAATATTTTTGTTTCTCTAGCTCCTTGTTTTAAAAACCTAGATTCCATGAAATAAATGATGAAACAAACTGAATTTTCCCAATGATGTCAATAGTTTATTTAACATACAGGGGGTAGATCAAAATGCAACCCTTCATACATCTCATACTTGATGACATTGATAACCGAGGCTTTGGAAAATGCAAATGGGATGGATTCTCTGAGTTGCTATTTTGGTCACTACTTTTTGGCCATTGTTAGATATGACTTAAGTCTTGCAGTCAGAGCTTCTGTACTATAGACTGTAATATCAACAGTCTATATCAACTCCCCCAAAGCTGTCCAGTGTACCACTCTCCCACATCACATCGTGGCCCTACTTTGCCGTCTGTCTGCTCGGTGATGATGTCTGTCCCACGTGACCTACACGATAGTTCTCAAATTTTGACGTTCATGAAAATACATGGGTCATTTGTTATTAATGTTCATTCCTGTTCCTACTCCTCAAGAAATTGTAATTTAGTAAGTCAGAGGGTTGGGGGACATTTCACACATCTCCTCTACTAAAAAGTTACTCCAAGTAATTTAGATGCAGGGGGTCCATGGATTATTCTCAGAGATCTTTACCTAAAGGTTACCCATTTCTAACAATCTGAAAACAAGCAGCTTCCATTGCCAGCTCATTTGCTTTCAGTAGCCTAAAAGGGAAGCTACATACTTTGATTAGAATTATTGGTGCTACTATAAATGTATAATCCTTCAGTATGTTGTATCATCGTGTTCTTTTTTACTATATAAACCTTCTCAGTAGTTACTGAATATGTTTTTTTGAAGGAGGCATACCAAAAAAAGGAGTGAGGAGATAATTTTTCAAACTCTACTGTATATTTGAACCGTTGAAAAAAATTTTTTTTCAACACCGAGGTTTTTCTGCTTCTATTTAATGAAAGGAAAACACAGTCCATCAAAACGTCATCTGAAAACTGTCAAATTGACTTAAATGAAAAAGCTAGCTTTATTTGTTTTTAGGATCTAAATAGTTTCAGATGTCAGCTCCTTTTTTTCTACTTAACAGAGGCATAAACTTAACCTTAGGTTATCAATAGAAAATAGTTTAGAATTGTTATGTAGATTTGGGTCACAATTTATGGAGGGTCTTCTAAGAACTTTTATAGATATAATCTCATTTAACTCATGACACTTTGAGGAAAGTGGCTTTCTCTTTTACAAATGATGAAACAGACTGAGGAAATGTACCTTCTGCAAATTGAGGTATGACATACTTGAAATACTCGAAGTGGCATGTGTCATCTACAGATTGTTTTTGCAGGTGAGGAATCCTAATGAAGTTTTTATTTTGCATGTATAATAATATTGCATCACAATATTTTCATTATGGCTTTACAACTCATAACTAATTTCACCCTAGTCATGATCAGTGACAGGAAGTAATTACAAAGAGATTCATGTTAACGTAACTTAGTTTAAGTTGCATAATCGATGCTATCACTGGAGCCATTTGTACATATTGAATTTCATCTACTCAAAACTCAGGCAACAATTGTTTCCTTTCCCCCCCACCCCCAATGGCGTAATGAACACATACATGTATACACACATATACATGCGTACACGTGCACACACATTCATACACACACATAAACACACACACACATAAACGGAGAAATCAAAAGTGACAGTGTCACCTCTTTAGGTCACAGTATAGTTTACAGCCAGTGGGCCTTGCCAGCCTCTTTTCTTAATGAGACAGACTCACACGTAGATACTCCCGCAGCTGTGAGCTCCAGTGCCCCCAGGGGTGGCCTCGACCAAATGGCAGCACGCAGACCAGCATGAAGCCTCCTCGCTGGCAGGCAAACCCAAAAGAAAGAAGGGGCAGAGGCCAATCTGAGGCTGCTCTGTTCCTTCTCTCACATCGCCCATTAGAATGTCAACCCTTTGCCATGGGGAGGCATGTGGAGAAAGACCAGAGGTTATTATTCTAGCACAAGTCTTTTCACCAAGACCTGAGGTCATGGAATTTGGGGCCACCCACCAAACAGTATCCGTTATAACTTTAATTTTTTGAATCATAAAAGTGATTCTTGCACAGTGTAAGATTCAAGTCAATAAAGTACAGATAACAAAATGAAACTTTCTCATAACACCACCATCCCCTAAAAAACACTTAACATTTTGATACTCATGCTTCTTTCATTTTAGACATTTATGTACATATGCATGCCTACATATATTTACTTATATTTTAACACACATCTTAACACATACACACATGTGTGTCTCCATCTTCATAGGGATAATTCTAACATGACCCTAGTAATTCTTACTGCCGTAGAATCCACACTTCTGTGTAATCCCCTCTCATTGAGTGTGGGCAGACTTTGTGACTTACTTTGTTTCAACCATTTTTAAAAATTGAAGTGTAGTTAATTTACAATGTTTTGTTAGTTTCAGGTGTATAGCAAAGTGATTCAGTTATACGTGTGTGTATATATATACGTGTGTGTGTGAATATAAATATTCTTCAGATTCTTTTCCATTATAGGTTATTATAAGATACGGAATATGGTTCCCTGTGCTCTACAGTAGGTCTTTGTTGGTTATCTATTTTATATATATAGTGGTGTGTATATGTTAATCCCCAACTCCTGTGGGTCTACTTCTCTGCTGTAAATAAGTTCATTTATGTTAGTTTTTTCGATTCCACATATAAGTTGTTACATGAGCCGACGTGGGTTGTGAAAGAATTCACAGAAGTATTAAGAAGGGAAGAAAAGAAAGTTTTTATTCACTTTCCAAGGAGGAAAGGGGCCAGACGCATAGAGTGGCATTAGCACTGAAGGGTGGGCTTTTGAGTCTTTTACTGAGTTTCAAAGGGCAATATGCAGGAAAACGGGGTGGGTTCATATCTCTTCTGGTCCACAGCAGTACCCAGGCTGGCTGTGTCTCTATAGGATGTGGTTTTTTGGAGAACAGACTTGCAGTCTTCAGTAATTTTCCAGTCTTTGGGTGTCTGAAAGAGACTTGATCGTGGCCCTCGACAGGTGCTACTCTGTTGTGAACAGTGTTAGATGGGTTTACGTAAGTGGTATCGTATGATGTACTTCACTTAATATGGGAATCTCTAAGTCCATGCATGTTGCTACAAATGGCATTATTTCATTCTTTTCATGGCTCAGTAGTATTCCATTGTGTATATATTATCACATCTTCTTTAACTATTCATCTGTTGATGGACACTTAAGTTGCTTCCATGAGCACAGTTTTATTATATATGGGGGTAAATATGTCTGGACCCAAAGGAGCCATGGATGTGGTTTATTGTGTTTTCAAGAATAGGAAAAGTGCTTATGTATTGGTCTCTCCTGCTCAAGTATGCCACCAAGCACATTTCTTGGAATTTCTCAATAAATAGTTGCTAAATAAAAATGAGGGGGAAAGAATAAAAGAGTTAAATGTAAACAGTTGTTATTCAGCATTCTAAAAATCAGTAGGGATGTAAGTCTTCTAGGTTTTGAATCAGCTAGACCAGACAACTGTGTAGATAGTATTATTTACTTTTATGTAGTAGATGTCATCTCCTCGAGGATAAATATCAGTGAAAATAGGGAAATAAACAGCATTGCATCAAAGTGTTAAGATAATTCATTTAGGGTGAAACACATGCCACAATTTATTTATAAACCTTAGGGGATCTGAGCTATAAAATGCAGCTTGGGAATCAGAGAATCATTTTTGACTGGTCTTTGAAAACATTAGCTCAGTGTACCACTGTAGCATATGAGCCAACAGATTTCCTGAGCCTTATTCGGAAGATATAAGAAAACAGAGGTGAAAATACTGCAGTGTTCTTACAGCATTCCAAGCTTCACCATCATAAATAGTATGTGTGGTTTGCACACTGTCCCTCCAAGAGACCTAATGGACTTGATGTAGACTCATAGAATGACCAGAGGGATCATGGCACTTCTATTAAAAATAATATTAAAAATAAATTTTATTAAAAATAGATTCTATTAAAAGTAATTATAATAATATCCAGCACTGCTTCAGTTCTTACTCCAGTCCAAGTGGGAGTTCCTTTGTGTATATTTACAGATTGAATCCTCACAAAATCTTCTTGGGCAGGTAATATTATTTCATGCCCATTTTACAGGTAAGGTTACTAAGGATCAGGGAATTTAAGTGACTCACCCAAGTTAGACAACTAGTAAGTGGCTGAAGCAAAATTTGAACCCAGGAAATCTGGTCCTAAAATCCATGCTCTTAACCATGACACTCAGCAGGGAACGTCATATATTCTGTTCTGGGAAGTGGAAGGCAGGGACAAAGTATTATGGACATGTACAAAACAGAAAACCATGCCGAGAGACTGAACTTGGATTTGCCCTCCATTTACCAAAATACTGAAAATAGGTTATATTTTCAGACGAATAAGAAAAAGTGTTACTTTGGACAGTACAGGCAAAAGCAAAAAAACACACTTTTATTGAACACATTATTCCAAATAATGCTAGGAATAAAATAGCCAGTTCAAAAAAGGCTTAGATAGTTTTATGGCTTATAGCTCCCGAACTAGAATAACTGCTATTTCACCTACAGACATTAACAATTTTTGTGTGGTTCACGTGATTATTAATCTCATGCTGATGTCACGATGTCACCCCTGGCCTCCAGGTCACTTCCTCACATTTGGGGGTAGGGGAAATGCACCAGACTCATTTCCGCCCCTAATGGGTGACTAGCACAAGTGATAGTGTCACAGTTACTTTTCCTTTATTCCCGCCTTATTTTAGCAATTTCCCCATATTGGCACACCTTGAACCTTGCTGTTACCCAAGCCTCTCCATGTGTGAAATGTTTGATTGGCAGTAAACCCATTCTTACATTAATCCTCTCCTTTTAAAAATTTGAGACCGCCCTCCCCCTGCCCCGCCCCCATCCCCCCGTCACTCAGATTCTTACTTTTCTGGACTCTGTCTCTCCTGGATAATTTCATTTCCTCCCTTACCAGTCATCATTTCATTGAGATTTGCAACACCCTCAACTGCTTTACCTCATAGTCAATGGACTCGACCTGTCCTGATCCTAATCTTAAATCCAACCACATTTTTCCTTCCGCTTCTGTTTTTAAACAGCTAGAGAGTGTCTAACATATACTTTTCCTATTATTTGTCAGGGAGATATTAAATATATGATTCATGAGTCAATAAATGCATGAGAAATACAACAGCTTTCCTAATTGGCTGTCACACATTCATGATTTCCAACCTCAGATGGTTCATTAATACCCATTGGCAAGCGGCACTTAAAACCCTTCACAGGGCTTCCCTGGTGGCGCAGTGGTTGAGCATCCGCCTGCCGATGCAGGGGACACGGATTCGTGCCCCGGTCCGGGAGGATCCCACGTGCCGCAGAGCGGCTGGGCCCGTGAGCCATGGCTGCTGAGCCTGTGCGTCCGGAGCCTGTGCCCCACAATGGGAGAGGCCACAACAGTGAGAGACCCGCGTACCGCAAAAAAAAAACACCAAAAAAAAACCCAACCCTTTACAGTATCACACAGTGGTTGAGAAACTGACACTGGAGCCACATCTTTGGGCCACATAACATCTCTAAGCCTCAATTTCCACATCTGTAAAAGGGGATAACAATATTAGCCACCTTATAATTTTTTTTCTTTTCTAACGGTGCTTCATTATTTTTCTTCATTAAATATGTGTGATTTTAATTTTTAAAAGAAAAGATATTTATAAAATTCCATTGAACACATATTTAATGGGGTGTCCACTGTGTTTTGGACACCATGAGAGCACAAGATGAATGTGCTGTGCCCTCTTGTTTCAAGGAGCCCTTCATCAAGTCGCAGAAGGTGTGCTTCCAGTGAGCTGGAAGATAGGCTTGACTAGGATAAGTCTTAGAAGAGAAGGACAAAAATGTCCTGGGTGAGCTCAGTGAAGGAGACAGCACTGACCTGTGCAGAAGTCAGGATACTGTCAGCAAATGAGGTAAAATAAGTTCTGAAATTTTCTTTTTCAACCCCCCCCCAAAAAAAAAAAGTTTAAAGAATAAGTTCAAGGATCCACTTGCTTTTCTGTTCCTTCTGCAGTAAACATCCCAACTCTTCTTTTAGATTCATTTTTATGAATCAGTCAGAAGGGAGACAAAGAATGTTCAAGATGTATTCAAATTGCCATGAGGAGAGAGGGGTGTAATTACTAGTTATAAGAGTAGCACTAAATGCATTCACTTATTGTAATTCTTCTAAAGGAATATATATTGAATATTTTGAAACATATTGTTAAAATATGATTCAAAGAAGAGCGACTGTTTTGATAATTTATAAAACAGAAGGACTGGATTATATAAAATGTTTTCCATTTGATACAGTCTTTCAATCAAAGTTAAAAAACCTAAAGAAATCTTCCAAAGGAAATTATTGCTCTCAGAAGGAAGGGTGGACAAGTCTGTGATTTGGAAATTAAGTTGGCTGGGTGAATAAGTAAGAGCTGACTGAAAACGTAGAGCCCTTGTACTGGGAGGCGTTAGCTTTGGGTTGAATCACAAGTTTTCCTTGGTTACTGTCAAATGGAAATAGAAATTAAATTTAAGCAGAGCTTATTAAGAATTGTTAGTCTGAAGAGCACTTCATCAGTTCTAAAGTATATGTAAGTGGCATGGCTAATTAAAATGGAATTTTAGTGCTGCTAATATAATTTGCAGTCTTAAGAATCTGCTCTCTGGAAACCTCTCCAGTACTTGGTTGAGATATTCTTGGTACTGTAGTTAGTATTCATTTGGGACCCGTCTAGTTATGTCTAGTTGACCTTCCATCCAAGAAACAAGCAAACAAAAAAAAACAAAGCAAAATAAAAAACTTTACATATCTTGGGTTTGGAGAAGAGTTTTTTGGTGTAATTGTTTATAGATACGTTGAATTCTTCTCAAATAGGATCAGGATTGAAAACAGATATGTAGGCTTTGAAACCGTGCTTATCAAAGCATTTTTAAAAATTTTAGTGGAGTCATGACAGGAGGAAGATGTAATTTATTTGGACTCTGTTTACCCATATTAAAATAAGAATAGGAATAAAGAAACGGTGACAGGCTACGAGTAATCAAAAAGAGTAGAAATATTTTCCCAGATGTCCTATGGTGTTATCTATTTCCTATGCGGTTCTCTATCTCCAGCAAAAATGGGGATAATCCTTATCTTCTGTATTTCCACACTTGTATACATCCCTTTCATACTGAATCAGGACTGACCTGTGTACCACAGTACTGCAAACGGGATGGTTTGAGCTTTCTGAGCCTGGGTCCTCAAAGGCTGTTGTGACTTTCACCTTGGCCTGTTGGGTCACTTGCTTTGGGAGCAAGTTGGCCTCTATGCTGTGAGGACTCTTTACAGACCAGACCTGTGGGAAGTCCCATGTAGAAAGGAATAAGACCTCTGGCTAATAGGCAGCACCAGCCTACTAGCATGTGTGTGAACCACCTAGTAAATGATCTTCTAGCCTCAGTTAGGCCTTCAGATGGCCAGAGTCCAGTCAACATCTGTCTTTATAATCTCACGAGTGACCTTGCATCAAAAATTGATAGTAATTATTGCTTTAGGCTATTAATCTTTGGAGTGTTTGGTTATGCATTAATTGATTATCAATACAGTTACTTACACTGTAACGTATGATTTTATCAAATGCCATTCTGACCAAGGAGATGATACCACATATTATAAACAACTGTTGTAGCCATTTAATGCTACTTAGAATGTTTTAGAACTTACATCAGATGATCAACAATATCAGTTGCTACCAAATTTGGAGCTGACTGATTAATGAAACGTGTGCTTATATTCCAGATAGTAGTAAGAGTAAGCCAATGGAGGCCATGATCTACCAAGCTGAATGATAATTAAATATTTGCCCCTACTTGAAACTACTTTTGTTTTTTCCACGTTACTGTGAATGGCATGCATTCCTATTTTTTGAAGAGTAAAGCTTGGCTAAACCTGAGACTTTAGATCTACCGAAGACACAGCCTCCAAAGAAAACTCATAGTAGTTTCACTCATCATCACGTACCGTTAATGTCACTTTTTTTGGTGACTACTTCACATTTATTGGCTGTTACATACTTTTTTCGAAGAGCTATATCAGGAATTTATCCTTGACCTTCCCCTTGCACTGAGTAACTCTCTTGAACTCCAAAAACCAGAAATTGCAACATTTCTCACATTTGTTATGTTAGCACATTGTTTTCCTACTCAAAATATCGGACTTTTATTTTATTTTTTTTAACAGCTTTATTGGAGTATAATTGCTTTACAATGTTGTATTAGTTTCTGCTGTATAACAAAGTGAATCAGCTATACATAAACATATATCCCCATATCCGCTGCCTCTTGCGTCTCCCTCCCACCCTCCCTATCCCACCCCTCTAGGTGGTCACAAAGCACCGAGCTGATCTCCCTGTGCTATGCGGCTGCTTCCCACTAGCTAGCTATTTTACATTTGGTAGTGTATATATGTCCATGCCACCCTCTCACTTCTTCCCAGCTTACCCTTCCCTTTCCCCGTGTCCTCAAGTCCATTCTCTACGTCTGCGTCCTTATTCCTATCCTGCCCCTAGGTTCTTCAGAACCATTTTTTTTTTTAGATTCCATATATATGTGTTAGCATGCAGTATTTGTTCTTCTCTTTCTGACTTACTTCACTCTGTATGACAGACTCTAGGTCCATCCACCTCACTGCAAATAACTCAATTCTGTTTCTTTTTATGGCTGAGTAATATTCCATTGTATATATGTGCCACATCTTCTTTATCCAGTCATCTGTCGATGGACACTTAGGTTGCTTCCGTGTCCTGGCTATTGTAAATAGAGCTGCAGTGAACATTGTGGTACACTGACTTTTAAAGTTGATGGTGAGTTCCAGGCTCTTACACTTATTTCTGCAAAAATGGCCATTACAGCAACCTTGTCTTCTTAATTCTGTTGCACTATTATAGTCTAGGCCTTCATTCATGTAAAGGAACGCCTTCAGGGTGCTGATTTCTTGCAGGAAGATCATTACTCAGAAGACAAGTCTAACCTGTTATAGTTTCTCTCTTCTATATGCCCTGGCCCATCAATTAGTATATTTACATCTCCTATTAAATATGAACACCTTAAACTGCATATAACCTTAAACTGAGCTGCTTTCAAGTATGAAGAATTTTCAAAAATGTTAACAACCTATTAATAGAGCAAGAGATCAGATAAATTTTTTCTGTAATTAATGTTGCATTCTTGACCAGTGGCATCTGTATATGTGTTGGTGGCAGGAATTCTGGGGGCAGTCTTTGGGTTTTATGTGCAATCTTTTTTCTCTTTCTGAAACTAATGAGTAAAATTAATAAGCCTGAGTATGACTAAAGGAATCCTTGATTTTAGTAATACTGTATTCTAAAATTTTGAGCTAACTCCATAGTAAACTCCAAATATTTTAAAAAATATTTATTGATACCTACTATTAATAATGGATGCATGAGTCAGTCTTCAATTACATAGAAAAGTAGCCATGTATTTGCATTCACAGTGCTTATAGCCTGTTCCCTTCTGACTTGTATATTTTATGTGCTTTTAACGTTAAGAGTAGTAATGTTCTACTCTTCTGTCTTCTCAGTTGAATATATTAGTTATGGTTCAAACACTTTCTGTATCACTCACGGACCTGGCAGGAAGTCAGGTGCACTCAGATGGTTTAAATGAAGAAAGGTTTTTAAGGAAAGGTCGACTTACGGAGTGGTTGGCAGGACTAAGGAAACAAACAAAAGATGTTGAAGCGCCAGAGAATAGCAACAGTAGGAAGAAGTTATATCTGTTAAAAGCTAAGAAACAAGGGGATGAACCCAAGAGAGCTAGAGCCCTAAACGAGATCATTTGGTAGATGTGATAGTCTTCAGAAGTTATAATTATCCCTGAAAAGCTTTGCCACAGCAGTGAATATGCAGGGAGGAAATATCTCAATCTCTCCCACCCTACCTGCATCCTGCAGATGCCTCTTACAGGCATTTTCCAATCAGAAGTTAGTGTAACAATATGTCCTAGAGATCAGCCACCCAGGTCTGCAGAGCAGAGAAGTATGGAGATCTTGGAAAAGGAATGATGGAGAAAAACCAGCATACCTCCATATGAAAATGCTTTTTCGGTAGCAGGCCTTCTGCTCTTCTTAGGTCATACTTAAAATGAACTTAAATATGAGGAAAAATTAGTAGTTGTTTGAAATTTTATTCAAATATTAATATAAATTGAATTACAATATCCCTGAATGTGGCACGTTTCTTCTCAAAGGTAATATCAGACAATAAATAAGTAATAAAAAGTAACTGATAACCTTGAAATTAATTTATGTATGTGTTGACCATACAATAAACAAACCCCAGTGGGTGGCCTCTTCAGGACCATGGACAGATCTTGCCTGGCTGTTCTGTAGTCCTCAACAGTATCTTGTGCTTCGGCTACTTCCCTAGCTAAAACTTCCCAAGTTGTACTGAAATGACTGAAGCTGTTATCTGACTGATTTTATAAAGATGTTATGAGATTACAGCTAAAAACTTAGTTTAAATGATTAGGCACTTTGTTGTAGAAATTTTCCCTCGTACGGCAGGATCTACGCGTGTCTGCTGTGATGACTCTCTTAAGACTAGTCGTGTCCTCTGTAGAAGCTGTGAAGGGTGATGTTTTGTGTCACAGAGCAGGATGCCAGAAGAAGTTAGTATTTTACCACTGCAGCTTCAAGAAGATTTGCATTTCTGGTGCAGTAATGTAATAATTCAGAGTAGCTTTTAGAACTGCAGTAATGCCTTTACATAGCAAGTGACCTTCAACTGTTGTTACATAATCCTAAGATTTATTAAAATCATTATAGATAATGAAATTCCAGATGACCTCACTAATCACATTTTTCCAACTATATCAAGTAGATCATTTCCTTTATTATTTATTATAAATTCATTTATTTATTTTTGGCTGCATTGCGTCTTTGTTGCCGCGCGTGGGCTTTCTCTAGGTGCGGCGAGCAGGGGCTACTCTTCGTTGTGGTGCGAGGGCTTCTCATTGTGGTGGCTTCTCTTGTTGTGGAGCACGGGCTCTAGGCACGCGGGCTTCAGAAGTTTTGGCTCACGGGCTCTAGAGCGGAAGCTCAGTAGTTGTGGCGCACGGGCTTAGTTGCTCCGCGGCATGTGGGATCTTCCCCTACCAGGGCTCGAACCCGTGACCCCTGCGTTGGCAGGCGGATTCTTAACCACTGCGCCACCAGGGAAGCCCTATCATTTCCTTTAAAACAAAATATATTACTGTGGTTTTTTTGCACTTAGCTCATCTTGTCCAGATGTCAGAAGCACCCACTAATACCTCAGAAGGCTGCAACTATTTTGGTGCAGAATTATAGACTAAGCCACTAAACTAAAGGGTTTCAAAACATGGATCAGCTCTTGGAATGCATCTGTAGTTTAGGAAACGTGAGGAATAGTGAACTAGGCTGGTCTTACTTTCTAATGAATTATAGATTTTACTTCTCCATAAACATGTTTCATACTCAGCTGGAGATAAGAAAACGCATTTTTATATTTTTATTAAATATTAGTTAAAGCAATATTTATAAAACATCTGTAGGGTATAAAGAAAAACAGTATACTAAATACGTAACCTACCCACAGTTTTAAAAGAAAACGGTAACAGTATCCTGAATATGTATCATTCCCTTGATAGTCTTTGTCACTTCATTCTTGAATTATGTCCTTTCATTTTCCTTCTATATTTCAAAATTAGACATTATGGTATTATTCAGTAAATGTTTGTATAGATTTACCCACATATTTGCCACTCTCCTGTCCTGCATTATTCTTGCATCTCAGATTTCCATCTGGTATCATTTTTCTTCTGCCTAAAGTATATCTTTTGGGATTCTCTTTAGAGAGGAGCCACTGGTACTACATGCTCTTCAGTTTTTAATTTAGGTGAAAAAGTCTCTAATTCTATTTCATTCTTGAAAGATCTTTTCATTGAATGTACAATTCTAGGTTGAGAGTGTTTGTTGCAGCCTCTTAAATATACTATTCCACTAACTTCTGGCTTTCTCTGTCAGTTCTAAGAAGTCAGCTGCCTGACTATAGTCAATCCTCGAATGAAAAACACCTTTTCTTTTCACTTTAAACATTGTATCTTTATCTGCAGTTTCACCCTGATATGTATAATTGTTATTTTTTAAATTTATCACGCTTGGAATTTTTGCACCTTCTCAAAGCTACTGTAAGAGTCAAAAACAGACGTGGGCTCTGTCTTATGAAACTTGTGAGGAAATGAGAGAAAATGAAATAAACTCTAGACACAAACCTGATTTTGGATATATTGAATGTGATGCTTCTTGAAAGTATTTAAGTGGAGGTACAAAGTAGACAATAGATATATTCTGTATATATATAAACTCAGAAACTCAGAGAAATTTGGATTGAACATATAAGTTTGGACATCAGGTAGACAAAGGAAGAAAATAATATCATAGATCTGTTGAGACTTTTTAAGAAAATAATGTAGAGTGAGAAGGGATGAAGTCTTAGGATAGATCTTGAGAAATTCCAGTATTCGATGGCTGAGGAAATGGGGACTGAGGACTGAGAGGAAGCAACAAGGGACTAGGGAGAAGTCAGGAAGAGTCTATGTTTGCAGATTGCAATACAATCTTTAAATGAGATAGTCCTGAAATCAGACTTAAGTGGGTCAAGGGTAATGGAGAGAGAGAAAATGGAGGCAAGAAGTCATGTACAAGTCAATGTAGGCTAAAGTATGAGGCAATAAAGAACAGCTTTGAAATTTCAATGGGCATATGATTGCAAAGGTTGACTTGGTGCTCAGCCAGTATCCATTGTGGATTAACATCAGCCCTTCTGATGTCCTGAATCATTCAGAACCAGAATGAAGTGAGAGCCATTATCTGGGACATTATTGGTCTCATAGTGGTTAAAAAAAAAAAAAAAAAAAAAAAGTGGCAGGACCATGCAGTTACTCTAAAAGCTTCTTCTTAGAAGTGGCACATATCACTCTCACATATAATTTCATTAACTAAAGGAAGTTACATGGCCAGACCTAATGTGAATGGGGGTAGCAATGGGGAGGGGATATTTTAATTAAATATACAATCTAATATGGTTAAGGTCTCATAGAGAGATTTTTTTTTTCATTATTTTCATTGTAAATGAGGAGAATGGGAAATGAGCGGCCCTGTGAGTTGAGAGAATTTTTTAAGGGAGATAATTAATGATGTTTAACTATCATGGAGGTGAATCTAGCTGTAAGAGAATTATTGACCATATTGGGAGAATAGGGTCTGGTTGATATTTTGAGGTTTCCAAGAAATAGAATCCAATTGAGGAAGGGTAGCCCTGGTCCTAGATAGGAAGACCTTCTCCCTCACTAATGAAATAAGTTTTAAAGAAGGGATAAGAGCTCCTCTAAATAGATTTGTAGGTTTGTTAGAGGGTACTAGATAGAATTCCAATATGTATGATGGTTTCTCTTTGCTCTGTGAAGTAGAACACGAGAAATATACTAAGACAATGGAGAAAAGTAAGGAAGGTGTCCTAGGTCGGAGAAAGCTAGGAATATAGAGAAATTCTTCAACTTGATAAAGAACATCTACAGACATCCTACAACTAACGTTATACTTAATGGTGAGAAACTAGAAGCTTTTCCCTCTAAGATCAAGAGCAAGGCAACAATGTCCCGTATCACCACTCCCATTCAACACTGTACTGGAAGTCCTAGCTAATGCGATAAGACTAAAAAGGAAATAAAATTTGTACAGCTTGAGGAAGATGAAATAAAGCTGTGTGTTCACAGATGACATGATTGTCTATGTAGAAAAAGAACTGACAGAAACACTAGTGGAACTAATATGCAATTATATGAAGGTTACAGGGCACAAAATTAATATACAAAAGTCAATTTTTCTTATATACCATCGATGAACCACTGGAATTCGAAACTAAAAACACAGTAACATTTACATTATTAGCACCAAAAAATTAAAATACTTAAATGTAAATCTAAAAAATATGTACAGGATCTGTATGAGGAAAACTACAAACTCTGATGAAAGAAATCAAAGAAGATCTAAATAGGTGGATATTCCATGTCCATGGATAGGAAGAGTCACTATGATTAAGGTGTCAATCCTTCCTCATTTAATCAGTAGATTTAACAGAATCTGAATAAAATTCCCAGCAAGCTTTTCGGCACTGTCAACCAAATGATTCTGAAGTATGTATGGAAAGGCAGAAGGCCAAGAAGAGCCAATCTAATAATAAAGAAAAAGAACAAAGCCAGAGGCCTTGCCGTCTCTGGCTGCCGCCAGGAGAGGAGCTGCTGCTATGTCCGCGCATCTGCAGTAGATCGTCATGAGGACCTGCTGCAGCTTCTTGGTCAAGAGGAACAAGCAGGCGTACAGCACCGAACCCAATAACCTCAAGGCTCCCAACTCCTTCCGCTACCACGGGCTCATTCACCGCAAGACTGTGGGCGTGGAGATGGCGGCGGACGGCAAAGGGATCGTGGTGGTCAGGAAGCGGAGATCCGGCCAGGGAAAGCCCCCCACTTCCTATGTGCGGATCACCATCAACGAGAATGCCCAGGCCACCCTCAGCAGCAACCGACACGTGATCCGAAAGAACAGGTACCGCCCAGATTTGCGCATGGCCGCCATCCGCAGAGCCAGCCGCCATACTGCACAGCCAGAAGAAGCCTGTGACGGTGAAGAGGAAGTGGACCCGCCCCACCAAGAGCTCCTGAGCGATGTACCCCCTTACCCCATGCAATAAAACTGTCAGCTGACATGCCGCAAAGAAAAAAAAACAAAAACAAAAACCCAGAGAACCGACAACTAATACTACTTGACTTCAAGATTTAATATAAAGCTACAGTTAGTAAGATGGCACGGTAGTGGTGAAAGAATGGAAATAATACATCAGTGGAATAGAGAGTCCAGAAATAGACTCATACATTTATAATCAACTGATGTTTTACAAGGGAGAAAAGGCAATTCAATGGAGAAAGGATTGACTTTTCAACAAATGGTGTCTGAACAATTGGACATTCATATACAAAAATAATTTATACAGACTTTATTACACTTTTCACAAAGATGAAATCAAAATGGATCATAGACAAAAATGTAAATCACAAATCTATCAAACTTCGAGAAGATAGCAAGAGAATAAGCTAGGTGACCTTGGGTCTGACGGTGAATTTTTAGATACAGTACCAAAAGCAGCATCTATGAAAGAAAATATTAAGTTGGGATTTACTAAAATGAAAAACTTGTGCTCTGCGGAAGACACTGTCAAGAGAAACAGAAGAAAAGCCACAGACTGACTGGGAGAAAATATTTGCAAAAGACATATCTAAAGAACTGCTATCCAAAATATCCAAAGAGCTCTTAAAACCCAACAGTAGGAAAACACACAGACACACACACACACACACACACACACACTCATTAAAAAGTGAGGAAAAGACTTGAACAGATACTTCATGAAAGCAGATATGCAGATGGCAAATAACCTTAAAAAAAAGATGCTCCATATCTTATATCATCCCTTAGGGAAATGCAAATTAAAACAACAGTTACCACTACGTCTTAAAATGCCCCAAATCCAGAACACTAACAACACCAAATGCTGGCAAGGATATGGAACAATATAAACAATTGTCCATTGCTAGTGGGGATGCGAAGTGGTACAGCCAATTTGAAAGACAATTGGGCAGTTTTTTAATAAAAATAAACATTTTAAGCTACGATCCAGCAGTTGTGCTCCTTGGTTTTTACCCAAATGAGTAGAAAACTAATGTCCACACAAAAACCTGCCACAGATACTTACAGCAGCTTTGTTAATAATTGCCAAAACTAGGAAGCAATCAATATGTCCTTCAGTAGTGAATGGATAAATAAATGGTAGTATATCCAGACAATAAAATAATATTCAGTACTAAAAATATATGAGCTATTAAGCCATGAAAAGACATGGAGGAACAGGGCTTCCCTGGTGGCACACTGGTTAAGAATCAGCCTGCCAGTGCAGGGGACACAGGTTCGAGCCCTGGTCCAGGAAGATCCCACATGCCGTGGAGCAACTAAGCCCGTGCACCACAGCTACTGAGCCTGCGCTCTAGAGCCTGCGAGCCACAACTACTGAGCCTGAGTGCCACACCTACTGAAGCCTGCACACCTGGAGCCTGTGCTCCGCAACAAGAGAAGCCACTGCAGTGAGGAGCCCTTACACCACAATGAAGAGTAGCCCCTGCTCACCGCAACCAAAGAAAGTCCGCGCGCAGCAGTGAAGACCGAACACAGCCAAAAATAAATAAATAAATAAAATGTTTTTAAAGATATGGAGGAACATTAAATACATATTACTAAGTCAAAGAAGCCAGTCTGAAAAGGCTACATAGTGTATAATTCCAATTATCGTTGGCTCTTGAACAAAGCAGGGGTTAGAGTTGATCCTCTATGAAGTCGGAAATCTGTGTATAACATAGTTGGTCCTCCATATATACAGTTCCTCCCTCTATATCTGCAGTTCCATATCCATGGATTCAGCCAATGGTGGATCATGTAGTGCTGTAGTATTTACTATTGAAAAAAATCTGTGTGTAAGTGGACCCACTCACTTCAAACCTGTGTTGTCCAAGGGTCAACTGTATATGATGTTCTCGAAAAGGCAAAGCTGTGGAGACCGTAAAAAAGATCAGTGGTTGATAGGTATTCCTGGGGAGTGAGGGAAGAATGAATAATACGGATCACAGACAATATTTAGGGCAGTGGAACTATTCTGCATGATACTGTAATGGTGGATGCATGCCATCAGACATTTGTCAAAACCCATAGACTGTACAACTCAAAGAGTGAACCCTAAAGCAAACTATGGGCTTTCATTAATAATAATATGTCAGTATTGGTTCATCAACTGTAACAAATGGATGGACCATACTAATACAAGAGGTTAATAATAGGGGAAACCGTAGAGGGTGAGAAGGGTATATGGGGACTTTCTATAGTTTCCGTTGAAGTTTTCTACGAACCTTAAACTGTTCTAACAATAAAGTCTATTAATATAAAACATCGATATTAAGCTAATTCCTTAACCCGACCCTTTGGAGGAATCAGATAGATGTTATCTACGCTTAAGGGTTTTGTACTTTTCTCAAAAACCAAAGCCTACGATGATAGATGCAAGGTACAGCCACAGACTCATTCATTGTATGTACTAAGCTATGATATATTTATTAACGCTTAGACAAATAAACATGAATGTGTCTAGAGATGTGTTTCTGTATGCCATGCACATGTCTCTCCTAAGCATTCAAAATATTATTTAAATAGTTTGTGAATATGGTTAAAATCAGGAAGAAAAGTAAAGAGAAAAAGAGGGCAACTAATTTAACATCAGTTGATAAGAGGTACTGAATTTGCAGGAAGCAATGTGTTCTAAAATTGCTCCATGCTTACTCCTTTGCATCTTTCCTCCATTGGTGTAAACCTTGACACGTTCCAGTGAATTCCCAATGTCCCTCCTCCTTCCAAAACCTATTCCTCCTCAGACTTTTGGTGAGGAAAAGCTACACTGACCTGAAGAGAAGCTGCCGTGCCAGTGATGCGATGTTTTACCTTTGCTGTGGAAACTGCATTAATGCTTGTTTTAAGGACACACCGAGCCTTTATTTGTGTGTTTAATATCTGCAGACATCCTTGGCAGAGAGAGGACGCTCCACATTAGAGTTGATCCTCCTCACTTTTGGCCGGTAAATGAGCCAATCTGTTTTGATGAAGAGGCGGGTCAGGGAAATGTCCCTTTTACTTGCCACACAGAACCAGAAATTCTGACTGAAATATCAGAGTGGTGGCTTTGCTTCCGAGAGTATTTACTTTTAAGGTTCATTTGCTAAGTCAATTCAATGAAAGCACAGCAGTGAAGTCAGCTGAAACCTGGATTGTACGAACGTATTGAATACAAAGGAAGAGACTGTTTGCCCTCTTCAGTATCTGTTCATGTGTTAACTCTTTGTCTTGAAAATCTTGGAAGTTGTATGAATTTATCTTTGAATATTGACATAGGTCATTGGCAACCACATATATGCTATGTTAACTAGCATTTTGTCCCACGTAGCCTTTATTTTAAGATATTTCATTGTGATCTCTCTCAGTTGATGCACATCTAGATAACATCATTGTGTTTTCACATTGAAGTTTTTTTAAAAAAAATCTAAGGGTGCTATTTAACTGTAGACAATAAAAATTTATGGGGGGCTTCCCTGGTGATGCAGTGGTTAAGAATCCTCCTGCCAACTCAGGGGACACAGGTTCGAGCCCTGGTCCGGGAAGATCGCACATGCTATGGAGCAGCTAGGCCTGTGCACCACAACTACTGAGCCTGTGCTCTAGAGCCTGTGAGCCACAACTACTGAGCCCACATGCCACAACTACTGAAGCCTGTGTGCCTAGAGCCTGTGCTCCACAACAAGAAAAGCCACTGCAATGAGAAGCCCGCACACTGCAGTGAAGAGTAGCCCCCACTCGCCACAACTAGAGAAAGCCCATGCACAGCAACAAAGACCCGATGCAACCAAAAATAAAATAAATAAATAAATATTTTTTAAAATTAAAAAATAAATTTATGCATTCTCCATAAATGGCAGAACTTTGAAGTATTTTAGACGAGTTTATAGTATTCTTCTCTGTTAGATATAATAGGATATTAATAGCACAAAATTATCTTGCATCTCACGTAAAGGGTAACTGGTGCAAAATACAATGAAATAAAGTGAATTGAAAGAACGCGTTTGATATTATAGTAAAATAAATCGCAGCTTTCCTGACAACGTAGCCCGAATTTTCCACTTCTCTTTCCTTAACTATTTATAGATCTAAACTGTTTTCTTTATTTTACCGTGCATTTTCTCAGAGGAAAGACACACTATCAAAAGTTGAGTTATAATCCTAATAATTAAGGTAAAAATTCTGGTGTGTGTTTGTATGCTTTGTTCTGTTCGGGATCCTTCCCTGAATGAACCAGATAATTAATCATGTTCTCCAGAGTGGAAAATTGGCCTGATTAGACCAAAGTCAAAATGCAGTTCACTGCTAAGGTTAATTAATTCCAGTACCCTGGCTAGGTTAATAACTAATCTAGCCATCCAGTGGTCAACATGTACGAGATTGTGATTTGCATTTCTATTCGAGTAGGTGGACGCAGAGATAGAAAGGTATACAGGGCTTTTCTTTACTCATTGCAAGCTATAAATCAATGCTAAATTCATCACAGGTTGCCTTGAAATTAGAAATGTCCGTGTGCACACTCTGCCTGCACCTGTTACTGGACCAAACGTGGGTCCCCTCCCCTGTGCGCAGTAAAGCCAATCTACTGACACCAGCTTGTGGTGAAGGAGAAAGCACAGCATTTACTGCAGGGTGCCAAGCAAGGGAATGGGCAGCTTATGCTCAAAAGACTACAAAACGCTTAGATGGCTTGCAGGGAAGGAGTTTTAAAGGCAGTGTGAGGGAGGGGGCTGCAGGGTGCGTGATCGGCTCGTGCAGAATTCTTGGATTGGTTGGCATCAAGGTGAAGTTTCAGGCATCATCAACCTTGTGGTTTTAACCAGTCTAGGGTCTGTGTTCTTGCAGTGAGCAGTTTTCATCTGGAGGGGGTCTGCTTCCTATAAAAACAACTTAGGAATGTGTGTCAGGCGTTTATCTATCTCTTTCAGGGAACTGGGAGTTCAGTGTTTCTGCTACGTGGTGGATTTATAGTCTAAATTTGTACCACTTTCCCGACCCGACAGCAATTCTTTGTTTCTACATCTTCACATTCCTAATCATTATCGCTTGAGCCAGCCTTTTGAGATTCAAGAGAGGCCTGGGAGACTAAAGCAAAAGTCTTTTTCTTCAAAGAATAGGGACATGGGCATGCGTATGGTTTGAATCCCCCTTTTTGTTTGACACTCCTCAATCTTGAGAGGAACAAGTTCAGGAAAAGCAAGGGAGTAAAGTTTGGGATAGAGAGGTTAATAATAAACTGAGCAGAGGAACTCAGTTTTAGGGGGACTTGGTTTCACACCCCACCACTAAAGCAGTGAGTTCCTTGCGGGGAGGGACCTTGTTTGATTTCCCACCATGACCTCTGCGTGCCTAGCACAGCATCAGGACAAGATTGACCTTCAATAAATCTTACTAAATGAATCTGAAAAATTGACACTCTTTGGGGGACATCAGGGTCACATGTGGGTTTTACAATGAATGCTTTCCCAAATAGAACAAAGGAAAATGCTGCCTCCTTAGGCTGCATCTTTATGCTCTGAGTTATCACTAGTTACCAGAGCTCCAGTTCCCATTACCATCTGCCTCTTCCTTATTTCACCAGTTTCTCTTTCATTTTTTTTTTAACATCTTTACTGGAGTCTAATTGTTTTACAGTATTGTGTTAGTTCCTGCTGTATAACAAAGTGAATCAGTTATACATATACATATATCCCCATATCTCCTCCCTCTTGGGTCTCCCTCCAATTCTCCCTGTCCCACCCCTCTAGCTGGACACAAAGCACCAAGCTGATCTCCCTGTGCTATGTGGCTGCTTCCCAGTAGCTATCTGTTTTACGTTTGGTAGTGTATGTATGTCCATGCCACTCTCTCACCTCGTCCCAGCTTACCCTTCCCCTTCCCCGTATCCTCAAGTCCATTCTCTACTTCTGCGTCTTTATTCCTGTCATGCCCCTAGATTCTTCAGAACCATTTTATTTTTTTTTATATTCCAAATATATATATATTTGTATTTGTTTTTCTCTTTCTGACTTACTTCACTCTGTATGACAGTCTCTGGGTTCACCCACCTCACTACAAATAACTCAAATTTGTTTCTTTTTATGGCTGAGTAATATTCCATTTTATATATGTGCCACATCTTCTTTATCCATTCATCTGTCTACGGACACTTAGGTTGCTTCCATGTCCTGGCTATTGTAAATAGAGCTGCAGTGAACATTTTGGTACATGACTCTTTTGAATTATGGTTTTCTCAAGGTATATATGCTCAGTAGTGAGATTGCTGGGTCGTATGGTAGTTCTGTTTTTAGATTTTAAAGGAACCTCCATACTGTTCTCCATAGTAGCTGTATCAGTTTACATTCCCACCGACAGTGCAAGAGGGTTCCCTTTTCTCCACACCCTCTCCAGCATTTATTGTTTGTAGATTTTTTGGTGATGGCCATTCCTACTGGTGTGAGGTGATAGCTCATTGTACTTTTGATTTGCATTTCTCTAATTATTAGTGATGCTGAGCATCCTTTCATATGTTTGTTGGCAATCTGTATATCTTCTTTGGAGAAATGTCTGTTTAGGTCTTTGACCCATTTTTGGATTGAGTTGTTTGTTTTTTTGATATTGAGCTGCATGAGCTGCTTGTAAATTTTGGATATTAATGCTTTGTCAGTTTCTTCATTTGCAAATATTTTCTCCCATTCTGAGGGTTGTCTTTTGGTCTTGTTTATGGTTGCCTTTGCTGTGCAAAAGCTTTTAAGTTTCATTACATCCCATTTGTTTATTTTTGTTTTTATTTCCGTTTCTCTAGGCATTGGGTCAAAAAGGATCTTGCTGTGACTTATGTCATAGAGTGTTCTGCCTATGTTTTTCTCTAAGAGTCTTGTAGTGTCTGGCCTTATATTTAGGCCTTTAATCCATTTTGAGTTTATTTTTGTGTATGGTGTTAGGGAATGTTCTAATTTCATTCTTTTACACGTAGCTGTCCAGTTTTCCCAGCACCACTTATTGAAGAGGGTGTCTTTTCTCCATTCTATATTCTTGCCTCCTTTATCAAAAATAAGGTGACCGTATATGGGTGGGTTTATCTCTGGGCTTTCTATCCTGTTCCATTGATCTATATTTCTGTTTTTGTGCCAGTACCATACTATCTTGATTACTGTAGCTTTGTAGTATAGTCTGAAGTCAGGGAGCCTGATTCATCCAGCTCTGTTTTTCTTTCTCAATATTGCTTGTGCTATTCGGGGTCTTTTGTGTTTCCATACAAACTGTGAAATTTTTTGTTCTAGTTCTGTGAAAAATGCCATTGGTAGTTTGATAGGGATTGCCTTGAATCTGTAGATGGCTTTGGGTAGTATAGTCATTTTCACAATGTTGATTCTTCCAATCCAAGAACATGGTATATCTCTCTGTATCATCTTTAGTTTCATTCATCAGTGTCTTATAGTTTTTTGCATACAGGTCTTTTGTTTCCTTAAGTAGGTTTATTCCTAGGTATTTTGTTCTTTTTGTTGCAGTGATAAATGGGAGTGTTTCCTTAATTTCTCTTTCAGATTTTTCATCATTAGTGTATACGAATGCAAGAGATTTCTGTGCATTAAATTTGTATCCTGCTACTTTACCAAATTCATTGATTAGCTCTAGTAGTTTTCTGGTAGCATCTTTAGGTTTCTCTTTGTATAGTATCATGTCATCTGCAAACAGTGACAATTTTACTTCTTCTTTTCCGATTTGGATTCCTTTTATTTCCTTTTCTTCTCTGATTGCTGTGGCTAAAACTTCCAAAACTATGTTGAATAATAGTGGTGAGAGTGGGCAGCCTTGTCTTGTTCCTGATCTTAGTGGAAATGCTTTCAGTTTTTCACCATTGCAGATGATGTTGGCTGTGGGTTTGTCATATATGGCCTTTATTATGTTGAGGAAAGTTCCCTCTATGCCTACATTCTGGAGGTTTGCTATCATAAATGGGTGTTGAATTTTGTCAAAAGCTTTTCTGCATCTATTGAGATGATCATATGGTTTTTCTCCTTCAATTTGTTTATATAGTTTATCACATTGATTTATTTGCATATATCGAAGAATCCTTGCATTCCTGGGATAAACCCCACTTGATTATGGTGTATGATTCTTTTAATGTGCTGTTGGATTCTGTTTGCTAGTATTTTGTTGATGATTTTTGCATCTATGTTCATCAGTGATATTGGCCTGTAGATTTCTTTCTTTGTGACATCTTTGTCTGGTTTTGGTATCAGGGTGACGGTGACCTCTTAGAATGAGTTTGGGAGTGTTCCTCCCTCTGCTATATTTTGGAAGAGTTTGAGAAGGATAGGTGTTAACTCTTCTCTAAATGTTTGATAGAATTTGCCTGTGAAGCCATCTGGTCCTGGGTTTTTGTTTGTTGGAAGATTTTTAATCACAGTTTCAATTTCAGTGCTTGTGATTGCTCTGTTTATATTTTCTCTTTCTTCTTGGTTCAGTCTCGGAAGGTTGTACTTTTGTACGAATTTGTCCATTTCTTCTGGGTTGTCCATTTTATTGGCATATAGTTGCTTGTAGTAATCTCTCATGGTCCTTTGTATTTTTGTCGTGTCAGTTGTTACTTCTTTTTCATTTCTAATTCTATTGATTTGAGTCTTCTCCTTTTTTCTTGGTGAGTGTGGCTAATGGTTTATCTATTTTGTTTATCGTCTCAAAGAACCAGCTTTTAGTTTTATTCATCTTTGCTATCATTTCCTTCCTTTCTTTTTCATTTATTTCTGATCTGATCTTTATGATTTCTTTCCTTCTAATTTTGCAGATTTTTTCTTCTTCTTTCTCTAATTGCTTTAGGTGCAAGGTTAGGTTGTTTGTTTCACATATTTCTTGTTTCCTGAGGTAGGATTGTATTGCTATAAACTTCCCTCTTAGAACTGCTTCTGCTGCATTCCATAGGTTTTGGGTTGTCGTGTTTTCATTGTCATGTGTTTCTAGGTATTTTCTGATTTCCTCTTTGATTTCTTCAGTGATCTCTTGGTTATTTAGTAGTGCGTTGTTTAGCCTCCATGTCTTTGTATTTTTTACAGATTTTTTCCTGTAATTGATATCCAGTCTCATAGTGTTGTGGTCAGAAAAGTTACTTGATATGATTTCAATTTTCTTAAATTTACCAAGGCTTGATTTGTGACCCAAAATATGATCTATCCTGGAGAATGTTCCATGAGCACGTGAGAAGAAAATGTATTCTGTTGTTTCTGGATGGAATGTCCTATAAATATCAATTAAGTCCATCTTATTTAATGTATCATTTAAAGCTTTGTTTCCTTATTTATTTTCATTTTGGATGATCTCTCCATTGGTGAAAGTGGGGTGTTAAAGTCCCCTAGTATGATTGTGTTACTGTCAGTTTCTCCTTTTATTGCTGTTGGCATTTGCCTTATGTATTGAGGTGCTCCTATGTTGGGTGCATAAATATTTACAGTGGTTATATCTTCTTCTTGGATTGATCCCTTGATCATTATGTAGTGTCCTTCTTTGTCTTTTGTAATAGTCTATTTTAAAGTCTATTTCATCTATGAGAATTTCTACTCCAGCTTTCTTTTGATTTCTATTTACATGGAGTATCTATTTCTGTCCCCTCGTTTTCAGTCTTTATGTGTCCCTAGGTCTGAAGTGGGTCTCTTGTAGACAGCATATATACAGGTCTTGTTTTTGTATCCCTTCAGCCAGTGTATGTCTTTTGGTTGGAGCATTTGATCCATTTACATTTAAGGTAGTTATCGATATGTATATTCCTATTTCCACTTTTTAAATTATTTTGAGTTTGTTATTGTAGGTCTTTTTGTTCTCTTGTGTTTTCTGGCTAGAGAAGCTCCTTTAACATTTGTTGTAAAGCTGGTTGGTGGTGCTGAATTCTCTTAACTTTTGCTTGTCTGTAGAGGTTTTAATTTCTCTGTCGAATCTGAATGAGATCCTTGCTGGGTAGAGTGATCTTGGCTTGTAGGTTTTTCCATTTCATCGCTTTAAATATGTCCTGCCACTCCCTTCTGGCTTGCAGAGTTTCTGTGGAAAGATCAGCTGTTAACCTTATGGGGATTCCCTTGTATGTTATTTGTTGTTTTTCCCTTGCTGCTTTTAATATTTTTTCTTTGTATTTAATTTTTGATAGTTTGATTAATATGTGTCTTGGCATGTTTCTCCTTGAATTTACCCTGTATGGGACTCTCTGCACTTCCCGGACTTGTTTGACTATTTCCTTTCCCATATTAAGGAAGTTTTCAACTATAATCTCTTCAAATATTTTCTGAGTCTCTTTCTTTTTCTCTTCTTCTTCTGGGACCCCTATAATTCAAATGTTGGTGCGTTTAATGTTGTCTCAGAGGTCTCTAACACTGTCCTCAATTCTTTTCATTCTCTTTCTTTATTCTGCTCTGCAGTAGTTTTTTCCACTATTTTATCTTCCAGGTCACTTATCCATTCTTCTGCCTCAGTTATTCTGCTATTGATTCCTTCTAGAGAATTATTATTCATCGTTGTTGTTCATCATTGTTTGTTTTCTCTTTAGTTCTTTTAGGTCCTTGTTAAACGTTTCTTGTATTTTCTCCATTCTATTTCCATGGTTTTGGATCATCTTTACTATGATTACTCCGAATCCTTCTTCAGGTAGACTTCCTATTTCCTGTTCATTTGTTTGGTGTGGTGGGTTTTTACCTTGCTCCTTCTTCTGCTCTGTGTTTCTCTATCTTCTCATTTTGCATAACTTACTGTGTTTGGGGTCTCCTTTCTGCAGGCTGCAGCTTCGTAGTTCCCTTTGTTTTGGGGGTCTGCCCCCAGTTGCTAAGGTTGGTTCAGTGGGGTGTGTTGGCTTCCTGGTGGAGGGTACTGGTGCCTGTGTTCTGGTGAATGGGGCTGGATCTTGTCTTTCCAGTTGGCAGGACTGCGTTCTTTGGTGTGTTTTGGGGTGTCTGTGAACTTATGATTTTAGGCAGCCTCTCTGCTAATGGGTGTGTTCCTGTCTTGCTAGTTCTTTTGTGTAGGGTGTCCAGCACTGTAGCTTCCTGATCGTTGAGTGGAGCTGGGTCTTAGCGTTGAGATGGAGATCTCTGGGAGAGCTTTTGCCGTTTGATATTATGTGGAGCCAGGAGGTCTCTGGTGGTCCAACATCCTGAACTCGGCTCTCCCAACTTAAGAGGCACAGGCCTGATACCCGGACGGAGCATGAAGACCCTGTCAGCCACGCGGCCAGGTATGTGGGGAGTTTCTTGCCTGTTGGGAAGTCTGAGGTCTCTGCCAGCGTTCAGTAGGTGTTCTGTAGGAGTTGTTCCACATGTAGGTGTATTTCTGATGTATTTGTAGGGAGGAAGGTGGTCTCCATGTCTTACTCCTCCGCCATCCTGAAGGTCTCTCTCTTTTGTTCTTTTGAGGCTCTGATATTTCTCTCTTGGCTCTTGAAACATCTCTGTCTTCAAACACACACAAATCAAAGTACCCTTTTGAGCCCTCATCCATCTTCATACTTTCTCATAGCCTTTAGTGTTAGCTGAGCTTCCTGGAGGCATTGCCTTCATGTAATGACTCCCCCTTCCCACCTTCTATGTCAACTGTTCCTCATTCCAGGGCTCCTGGCCTCCACCAAACTTCTCTGGTTGAAGACCCAGGAGACTCTCTGGAGCCAAATCAAGAGGTCTTCCTACCTGGACTCTGAATCACCCTACGCCATGTCCTCTTCCTTTACCTTTGGTTTCCAGGACATTCCCTCCACTTACTACTTTGATTTTTCTACTGCTGGTCTGGCTAATTTCTAGTCTTCTTGTCAGGATGATTCCTACCTAAATCTTCGGAGCCCAGTACTTGTTCTTTGTTTTGTTAAACTCTAAAAACATTTTTTGAATGGTGGAGGGGGTTTCTCAACCTTTTCTGTAGCTATTAGAGACTGTTGATGCCTCTGTGTGTATGTATATATGTACATATATATGTATGTACAGATATACACTTCCCACTTTAGAATCTCCCCTGAGCTTCAAAGGAAGCCATTTCTATTGGAATTTCCCACTGAGATTTCCAGTATAATATGCCCAAAATGCATGTCATCGTTTCCACAAGATTAAACCTGCTCTTCTTCCTGTGTTAAGCATCTCTGTGATTGGCAGCATCATCTCTCCAGAGACTCAAAGTTTGGGAATAAGGACTTCCTTGGTGGTCCAGTAGTTAAGAGTCCATGCTCCCAGTGCAGGGGTCACAAGTTTGATCCCTGGTTGGGCAACTAAGATCCCACATGCCATGCAGTGTGGCCAAAAAAAAAAAAAAAAAAAAGCCACAGGGAAAAAAAAAGTTTGAGATTACCTCCACCTCATTAAACCTCAGACTAGTGGATTTTATGTTCTTAATGTCTCTCCAGTGTATGTACTTCTCTCCATTTTTCCCACCAACTCTGTGATGTCCGCCTTGTATCATTTCATGCCTGAATTGCTGCAGTGGCCTCCCAGCTGGTCCTCTCCAATCATTTCTCATACCAATCTCAATGCAGAGCTGATTGTATCACTTCCCTCCTCCATGCCCTTCCACAGTGGTTCGTTGCACTCAGTGTAAAGATTGAATGCCTTAAGATCAATGCTTATGTTTAGACCCTATTTACTGTGGAATCTGCTTTCACGGAAGGGCAGAGATTGTGTCTCATTGATTTTTATACCCTCAAAAATCTAGCTTAGTGACTTGTACTTAATTAATGCCCCAAACATTTGCTTAATACATAAGCAAACAGGTGAAGATACAAATAAGTTATCAGTATGTTTTAATACAAGGAAGAGAAAGTACTTTATGGAATAACATAGTTTGTCACTGTATCATCCATAGATTTCTCTTAACTTGGTTCTCCTCACCGAAGATAAATACGATAAGTGTTTGCATCAATAATGTTGAGTTATTTGGGAAATAACGTTTTGAAAATTATTTTAAATGGTCAGAAATTAAGTTACCTAAAATAGGATTTCAGTGATGGGGTACTTTTTATACCCATTAAAAATTAATGATCCATATATGATATAGGTCCTATTAACCAGAATACCTGTATTATTAATGATATTATTTAAGGCATATGACACACCCATTAGGCTATATAATTTTCATAAAGGTCCTATGAACATGGTATAATTATTATTTCTTCTTTAAAAAATGAAATCACCCTATTCCCTTCTCTTACATTTCCAGATTAATAGTGGAATCAGTCAGTTTGGGAGTGATTGACACTGATGATGTGTTTGAAGGACTAAATAGCTCTGGCAGCATCCTAGGATCCAGCAAGAGCATCTCAAAGTCATCATGTTTGATGACATTTGGAGTTCAGTGTCCCCTGCCCTTCCTGAGGGTACCACTCATTAGGCACGAGCTGCCTACCTCCTTGTCACAGTGTTAAGTGACATATGATTGGACCTGTGTAGGTTCTAATTCTGCAGGGAAAATGTATTCCTATTGGGAATGTCTGCTTTTGCAAAAAGAAACACAGGAAAGAAGCAGTATCTACCAAGTGTGGTAAATTAATAACTTTTCAACAGTGTACACCAAACACGTGTATAGATTTATATTTTAAAAAATACTTTCCTAGAACTGCTGAAAACATGCTTGCATTCTGTCCTTACCTAGATGAATGAACTGTGAAAGAATGACCGAAAAACCCAAGAATGGGTAGAAGGTGAAGCTAAAATATAATTCACAAAAGCCTTTTTAATACAGTGACTTATGTTGCCATCATAGGAATAGCATCCCGTCACTCACGTATAGTGATTCAGTCATTTTCCATAGTGATGTGTTGCTTTATCCTTGTCTCAAGAGATTGAAGGAAGGTCTTTACCGTTGTTTCACTGAGGAAGCATCTTGAGTGATTGCTGATATTTCTGGGTAAAATGAAGGGAATAGTGATTTACCACCAAAACTTTCAAAGAGGGTCTGGGCCAACTTATACCAATTCTGTTGGGGACAGTCTAGGCTGTTCCACTGAGGAAACACTTAAAAGGCTAGAAGAGGTCTTAACTGGGCTCTACTGAGACATCAACTCATATCACCCTCCACCATGTGCAATGAATAGGTTTAATGCCTTCCAGATTTCAACTAAAAATCCCACCAAAAAGGAATTAAGCCATCTCCCTTGATAACTCTAACACTTAGTAATGAATAGAGTCAATGCATACCTACTCCAAGTTTATAACACTAAAACGTTGGTCCGTCTTTTTTCTTCTGTACTTAGACATTATGAACAACAGATGTTTATCGTCTTCTATGAGTGGCTCGTGATTAATGTCATTACTAACTCACCCCTCAGTGTAAAACACCCTGCCATCTGCAGTTTCTTTGTCGTCACAGGTCTAGAGAATCTGTGAGCTTCATTGTGATCAGAGTTCGCTAAACATAGTGGCTGCATTGTACTGTGTGGTCCCTTCTCACCCGTGTGGCTCGGTGCTCAGATGGAGTAAAGTAGGGTCTACTTCAACCTCAAAAATGTATTATTACGAGTGAATGAAGCTACATGATCTCTCTGGAATTTTATTCTTCCAACTTCTGGCCAACTCTTGTACTTCTTTAGATTTAATGCTATGGGCTCTGGCCTCAAGGTCAAGAGACTGGTCTTAGAGACCTAGTCCTGCCAGTAATGGCTTAGCAATGGCAATATGTCTCTTCTGAGGTCAGTTTCTTTATGTGCAAATGAAAGAGTTGAACTAGATCAGAGGTTTTCTTTGCACATCAGGGTTGCCTGAAGGGCTTTCAGTAGATTTTTAGGCCTCACCCTAGTGAATTAGAATCTCCTGGGACTGGAATCTTCTGAGTTTTCCCAGGTTCCCTATCTTGGAGTCACTGGGGTAGATAAACTTCATGTCCACTCTAGCTGTTCAATCTCATATCCTTTCTCTGAGAGGCTAACACCCCACTTCAATCTGCAAAGTTTTGCATTCCCCTGGCCCATTTTCCTGACTTGTGTCATATGTACAGTACATATTGGATCAGTCAAGACAGCAAAAATCATGTTTAAAAGTCTCTTCCACTGGAATCATCTTTTCCTTTTCCTAGCCCAGTACGTAGGGGACATTGACGTTAACTGTAGTCGAATTCTCCATCAGTGATGTCCCACCTCAACAAAAAGACACCCAAGTCCCTTGATGAGCTGACTTCCGCTACATCTGCACCCACAACCACAACCACTCTGTGCTCTGAACTTCTACTTACGATCCTAGACTCGGTCTTCCATTCATTTACTCTTTCTTCATTTGTAAATACTTAACCCGACACCTTGTAATTACCACACACTTGGTAGGGAAATGAATCCCATGGCGAACCTGGCTGAAATGGTGACCGCCCTCAGGGAGCTAACAGGCCATGAAGTATATGGACAGATAATGGATCAACATTAAAAAATGTGTGAGGAGTGATAGAGGTCATAGAGCAGGCCATGGGAACACCTGGGAGGGTTCGTTGCCCTGTCTACGCAGTTAAGAACGGTCTTCCAAAGAAATGAATTTTAAGCTCACGCAGAACTGCTAAAGACAATTTAATCAAGCTGAAGGAGGAGGACATGTTCAAGTCCAATGTAACACTGCCTCTGAAGATTCGGGGAGAGAAGTTCTAATGGAGCAGAGCTGAAGTCATATTGTACTAAATTAAGGAGTTGGTGGGGGCCCAGGAACTATAGATATTGAGTGTTTTGTGTATTTTCCTAGAAATCTCCCCTCTCTGCTCTCACCCCTGGGCATTGGCAAGTCCTCTCATGGCACCCTGTACCAGCCTCAGTAATACACTGACTGTGTTATACTGGCCAATTGCTATTATCCATCTTCCGCCACTACCAAACTCTTTGAACACAAAGACTGTCGTATTCTTGGTATCTTCAACCTCTAACGCAGTGCAGTACGCCTAGTAAGTGTACAATTTTAAACTGATCTGAACCAACATCCACCTCCTGCATTTCAGTATATGGCAATTTCCTGTTTTCCTGTCTCTTCTGATACGCTTTCTCTTTCAAGAGGACAGAGAATTTATCTTTCTTATATCGTTCTATTCACTCTAACATAGGCCCTGACACCAATGTGCACCCAATAAAACTGTGTTTGATGGATTACCTTTATAAATTATAGTTAAATTTCAAATAAACACGTATTAAGTAATGTAGTATTCCGCTTAATAATGTATTTTATACACATTATTGTTCCAAAAATGGATTTAACTTTGATATAATATAGCCATCATAAGTATATTTAAATATGAGGCATGCAATCTTTTTTAAAATTTAGCTAAAATAAAACAAGAGTGGGCTTCCCTGGTGGCGCAGTGGTTGAGAGTCCGCCTGCCGATGCAGGGGACACGGGTTCGTGCCCCGGTCCGGGAAGATCCCACATGCCGCGGAGCGGCTGGGCCCGTGAGCCGTGGCCGCTGAGCCTGCGCGTCCGGAGCCTGTGCTCCGCAACGGACGAGGCCACAACAGTGAGAGGCCCGTGTACTGCAAAAAAAAAAAAAAAAAAAAAATAACCAGGAGTGAACACCTCAATGTTGGATGGCTGTATCAACTTAAATTTCTCAAGTTGAAGACATTAAAGAGTCCTTTAATTACGGTAGTTGTGTGTCTCTAATATTCAGGATTAAAATAGAAGTCTCTGATTTAAGGACACATACCTGACTACTGTCCTTTCAATGAAATGGTGTTTTTCTCTGTGAACCTCCTTCTGTCGGGCAAGAACAACTTTAGTTTGCCTGTTTGGGCGTATTTTTATGGCTTCAGTTCTTTCTTGCTGAGGTGATTCACCACTGCTGTAACCCTAACCCTCACCCCTCGGGCACCAAAGCCAAAGAGCCTCCGGCCCCCTGTCTTCTTTTACTGGTGGATGTGGGGCCCACCGTTACCTCCTACTCCCCTGACCTCACTCAGTCCACTCACTCTTACCCTTTCCTCTCTTCCCTTTGATAGAGGGGGCAGCTTTTTTTTTTCCCTCAGATTTTCCTCACTTTAGAACAGTTTAGTTTACTTCTCTTCCCACTACTTGGCAACTTAATTGCCACTGACACCTGCTCTGGTTGTGTGGGAGCTCTCTCCTCTCTGCCTGTTGTAACCGCCATTTTGTCTTCCACCTGAAGGCAGGCCTGGAGACGTGCCTTGTTCTCACAGCCCTCATACCCTCCGTCTCTCTCTCCACTCCCACCTAGTTGGTCCCGATGAGATGGGACCATCTTCATTATTTGCGTTTTAGGGTCTGCAGAAATCAAAATTACTTCTCTTATTGTCCCATTCCTCCTAAATTCCAGTAACGGATTGTGTTACTGGCATAATGAAAATAGGCCCAAATGAACTCCCAACTCCACCTGTGACTAAGACCGCAGCATTCGATTAGTCAAGTTAAGGAAACACTGTTCTTTGCATCGGTTCAAAAAGTGTTTTCATGTATGTAAAGGAAAACAAACTGTGGTTGCATATGCTCTTTTCTATTGTTTCATGCAAATGTATGGCATTTCAAGTATATTGTGTCTCAAATTTGCTTGTCTGAGTTGGCTTGGAAAGCAAATTATAATTTGTAATATTTTTTTCTATGGAAATTAGGTTCTCTGTTCCAAACACACAACTTATAAGGGAAATTCCAATCACAGCAACTCAGGTGGAGACGGCCTGTCCAGCACATCATAACTGCAGTGATTGTATGTCTTCCTCTCTGATTGTAGTATCGAGAATCAATAGAGCCATTTTCCTTTTAAATTTTAAGTGTGTATAAGTTTTCTTTATGTAGCTGAACAGTCACTAAAAATTATGCAAAATAATTTACAGATAAAGATCCTCAGAGTTGGTTGAAATTCTAAGTATCAGAACTGAAATGGATACACGTTCATTCCTTCAGAAAATGTTTATGATTTCTGGTAAAACAAACAAAAACCCAACCACCTCACAGTTTGAGGCATCTCTTCTCTTCTACATATGTCAATGATTTTAAAAACAGAAAAAAAAAGAAAGTTTAAAAGACAGACCTAGGGGGGCTTCCCTGGTGGCACAGCGGTTGAGAGTCTGCCTGCCGATGCAGGGGACACAGGTTCGTGCCCCGGTCCGGGAGGATCCCACGTGCCGCGGAGCGGCTGGGCCCGTGAGCCATGGCCGCTGAGCTTGCGCGTCTGGAGCCTGTGCTCCGCAACGGGAGAGGCCACAACAGTGAGACGCCTGCGTACCGCAAAAAAAAAAAAAAAAAAAAAAAAAAAAGACAGACCTAGGATCCAAACCAAGATAGAAACAGAAACACAAATCTGGGATATGGGTCCCCGAAGCAGGCAATGGTGAATGACAGCTGGCTCTTTGGGGGTCACAAGGACTAAAGCATTCTGTGTGGAGGAGGGGTGGACCCAGAGCCGGGCTCTGCATTCGGTCTCTCCCAAGGCTACAGAAGCTGCTTCCAAGCACTCCCAGGAGCCGTGACTTAGATGGAGCCACATGAATCAGGAACCAGGCTTTAGGCAGGCTCGGTGACTCTCTCTAACGGGTCATTCCTTTGATGCCTTCAGGATCAGGTTAGATGTTGTCTCCTCCAGCTTCTTCATTCTTGCTTCCTTTCCTTCTGTGATGACGGAAGGGTGGTCCTTGCCCCACTCCAGTGCTAATCTACCCCCTGCACTTTAATCCCATCTACTCCAGCTTTTTATGAGACCTCATCAAGGAATGTTTCTCTTCTGTATCTTTAACTTTTGGGCCTTTACTGTCTCCTTTGAATATTTAAACATTCAACTGACCACCATCCTAAAGAAATTCTGTCTCACCTCCGTGTCTCTCTGTGTCATTAACCAGTTGGACCGTATGCCTTCTGTGATTCTTTTTGCAAACCAGCAAATAGATAGCGATGCCTTCCTGTGAAATAATCAGGAAAGTAGAGATGCAGGAAGGTGGCAGGCACCTTGGAACTGGCATGTACTTCTGTGTTCTTTAGGAAGTCGGAGGCATATTCATTTGCTAAGAATAACGAGGAGGGGGATGAGAATTGTGGGGTGCAGACGTAGCATGAGGAAGTAAGAAGTATAATACCAAAGCCACTTTAAAGTGGTGCAAAAAGAATTTCCTTCTCTGATGGTAGGTAGACCCTTGAGTTGTGAGGTGGACCCTCTCCAGGCTTGTGGCTATTAAATGCTGGAAGGCACAGTTTCCTTCCTCTGACCTGAGTCCCACAGGAATGGGCGCTACAGATCCACAGACTTGGGAACTAAGGTTGCATCGGAGAGCCATCGCCACTTCCTAGTACCCTTAGTTGGCGTATATCTTTGCCTGCTTATTTGCAGGTTTGGTAGCAAAATAAAGTGAAAGCAGTCTTAAACCTAGTCTCAGTCATTATTTTTGCCAGTTTGAGCCTCAACTCTCCTTTCTTGTTAAACATACTTTATTTATTTTTTGTTTATGTTTTTTTAAACATCTTTATTGGAGTATAATTGCTTTACATTGTTGTGTTAGTTTCTGCTGTATAACAAAGTGAATCAGCTATATGTATACATATATCCCCATATCCCCTCCCTCTTGCATCTCCCTCCCACCCTCCCTATCCCACTCCTCTAGGTGGTCACCATGCACCGAGCTGATCTCCCTGTGCTATGTGGCTGCTTCCCACTAGCTATTTTACGTTTGGTAGTGTATATATGTCAGTGCTACTCTCTCACTTCGTCCCAGCTTACCCATCCCCCTCCCCTTGTCCTCAAGTTCATTCTCTATGTCTTTATTCCTGTCCTGCCCCGAGGTACTGCAGAACCTTTTTTTTTTTTTTTAGATTCCATATATATGTGTTAGCATACGGTATTTGTTTTTCTCTTTCTGACTGACTTCACTCTGTATGACAGTCTCTAGGTCCATCCATCTCACGACAAATAAATCAATTCTGTTTCTTTTTATGGCTGAGTAATATTCCATTGTATATACGTGCTACATCTTGTTTATCCATTTATCTGTCGATGGACACTTAGGTTGCTTCCATGTCCTGGCAATTATAAATAGTGCTGCAATGAACATTGTGGTACATGACTCTTTTTGAATTATGGTTTTCTCAGGGTATATGCCCAGTAGTGGGATTGCTGGGTCATACAGTAGTTCTATTTTTAGTTTTTTAAGGGACCTCCATACTGTTCTCCATAGTGGCTGTATCAATTTACATTCCCACCGACAGTGCAAGAGGGTTCCCTTTTCTCCACACCCTCTCCAGCATTTATTGTTTGTAGATTTTTTGATGATGGCCATTCTGACTGGTGTGAGGTGATACCTCATTGTAGTTTTGATTTGCATTTTAAAACTTTAGGAGCCATTCTAAGCCAAGCTTAGAATGCTTGTTTTAGGCAATTGTGAAAGGAAGTCTACTGTAAAGGAAAAATGGCAAGAAATTACTTTTGAGACCTATTGACCCAAACCTCCTAAGTTCCAGGCAGCGACATCTCAACAGGTCAAAATGTTAACTCCTCTCCACCCCACTGAATTTCTCTGGTATCTTCTAGTTAAGGCATTACCATCTTCCCAGTCATCTCCACTAGAAACTTAGCATGGTTCTCTTGGTTCTGCCCCTCCAAATCTACTGAAATAGGCAACTTCCCTCCACTTCCCCACAACTACAATTTTAGTTTGGTCACTAGACAACTTCCTTCTTTTGGTGCTCTGTCTCCAGTCCCACCAGCTCTATGCCGATTTTTCACACTCTACTTTTTAATCAAGCACAGTTTTAAACAGGACCGTCTCTTGCTTTGTAATTAGCAGTTAGATGTGGTTTCTCCTAATGTAAGGCACCGCTGTCCAGTTGGACCTTCAGTGATAAACGTTCTGTATCTTGTCTATCCAATATGGTAGCCACTAGTTACACTACCGAGCGCTTGGAATGTGACTAGGGCCACTGAGCAGTTGAAATCTGGCTTGTGTTTACTTTTCATTTAAATAAACACACGTGGACAGTGGCTGTTATATTGGAGAATGAAAGTTGAAGGAATAAAATCCAAAATCTTTGGCATGGTGTGTAAGAGCGTTCACAGACCACCCACAGCTTTCCCACCTCCTGTCTCATCCATTCGGTACCTATGCTGTAGGTACTTCTTATCTCCTCAGAACTCCAAAAAGACCTCATATTCTGACTCGTTCTGTACGTGTCTTGGTTTGTGGGGTTTTTTGTCTGGTACATTCTTTCTCTTCTTAACCTCCTGTGAGCACCTATACATCCTGTAAGGATGCTCAGATGTGACTTCTGAAAAGCCTCCTTCTACCTTCTCAGGCATCAGTTAACTTCTCTTTTCAGGGCTCCCATAACAATGTGTATATCCTTTAAGAAAGCATTTAACTACTGATTGGCAATTATTTGTTTCCATAGCCATTATCCTAAATTTCATTTTCTCCTTAAGCAGTCAATTAGAAAGCAGGTTTCAAAATTATTACCTATGGTAGATAATGAATATGTTGAGGGAAAGAAGATTCAAGATAAATTTCAAGTGAATTATGAAAGGGCACAATGAAAAATAAAGTGGGAAGAGGATCACCCCAGTTACCACCACTGCATGCCTTTATGGAACATCTAACATTTTCCTTTACAATTCCAAACTGTATTCTTTTACTTCTTACTTTGTCTCTATTTCAGATGTGTTCCTGCTTGATGTCAAATGTCTAAAAGCTAATTAAGTGATAGATTTTCCATTGAGCACACCATATATCTTTCCAGGTTAAGCAAGAAGAAAACACTTTGCCTGGATTTTCCATTGTGAAATTGATGGGGGGGAGGGGGGAGGGAGGATATTTTTAAAACGATGCAGGGCAGCAGAGGAACAAAAACAATGCTGTCAATTAAAACTGATAGATACAGCCAGCCTTATCAATGTTTTATAATCACTGTAAAAAAAAATCAAAGTGAATTAATGATATTTTTTAAATTTCCTGGGAAAATGACTTCCTGCTCATTGAATTATCTCGGCAACATTCCCACCTTTTGCGCTCATTGGAGGGTGAAGAGAACAGCATCCTTCTTGTCCTGATTTTATGGGAAGCAAAGCAATCTGCTCTGTTTTTGAGGGTGCTGTTATTACCATTTACAATAAATGAGTATTTAAATGAATCTGTTCCTTAGGACCTATTCAAGCTCTTCTAGTTTCATTGACACTATTATGTACAGACAGTTGAAAGAATTATGGCTATTAAGCACAGCTGAATATTATAGAAAGTGAATACATAATGACTGGGTTTCTGTTACTTCCTGTTTTTATTATGAAGAGCTTTATAGTCAACCAGATTTTAAATTATGAACCATTTCTGGGCTGACAGTTGAATCTAGAAATGGTGGTAATCTTAAGCCTCTTGTTTTTGTGGGAATGGTATCAGGAATGACTTTTGAGAAAGAGTTTAAGTGTTAACCAAGCTACTTCCTCTTTTATTCCTTTCTGACCTCCTTGGACTCAGTGGAAGCACTTTCCTCTCTGCTCCAAAGCACTCAGTGCCCATGTTTGTATCACTGAATTTACTGGGGTTATATAGTAATTAGATGTGTTTATTTCTGCATCCCCACTGGCCTGAGTGCATCCACCCAGCGCCTTGCACATGGCCTTAAACTAGATAGAGACTCAGTAAATGTGTCGGGGAGGACGAACAGGAAGAAGAGAGGAAGGACGGTCATTTTCTGGGCAAAATGAATGATGAAAATATTCTCATTAAATTTCATGAGACCTAAAAGCCTAAAAGCTTTAAAGTGTGTCAAAGTAGAAGCCTAAATAAAAACTCGTGGCAAAACAAATTTATATTTTAACAGAATAACTGATAATTGCTTCTATATTAAAAATCTGAAAAATGGAACTAGATTCTACCCGTTCCTAAAGTATTTCCCCAAGACAAATCTGAGCCCTTTGAAAATGTTTAATATTTAAGCAAAAATATTATAACGAATGAGAAAACTAAAGTAACTCAATATATGAATGGTCATAGACAGGGACACTTAATAAACAGAAACTATGATCAAACAAATATGTGGGAAGTTATTCAACTTTCTAATTAAAGAAATGAAGTTAAGATTAATTTATCATCTATTAAAAATCTCAATAAAAGTAGAGCTAATCAACATCGCTAACTAGAGGAGAGTGCATATAATATCTGTACTATTATAAATAATATACAAGTAACTAGTATATTTGTTATACAAAAGTCACAATGAGTACCCACTGACATCCTAAATCTTGTGCCTTAAAGTCTGCCTAAGTATTTCAAAATACATGAATCTTATAGCTTTTTGGAAACAACAGGGAAAATCACATGTAAGATACAGTACATTCGTTTAAGAAACTATTATGCAGCCCTTAAAAGTGGCAATTAACAAAGTCTGGATACCACTCAGTAAATACTTGTAATCCAGTTTTAACTAAATAGCAAGATACAAAATTTTATATACATACAATAACAAAGTACAATTATGATTATGCAAAAAGACCAGAAGGATATACATTCATAATATTAACAGTTGTGTTTGAATAATGAGACTCTAATTTTAGAACTTTGACAACTGAAAATATGTTGAAGTGAAGGGCCTTCTGAAGAATGGTGTCATCTGCCCAGGTAGTCAGACTATCACTACGCAGCACGATTGCCTGGAAATCTCTTGGGAGAATGTTTTTTAACCACAGCGAGACCCTTAACATCCTCTTTACAACATGAGGATGCCAACATTCTCAGAAAGAAGAACTACCCCTGAGAATTAAAATACCCTGCTTCACCATTTTTCCATGGTCCTGTTAAAGCTGACCTGTCAAGACTGTTTTCCCATAAAGTAGTTTTCCAAAGTTGCCTTCATTCCTAAAGAATGAAACCCAGATATCAGAGATGCTCTATGTGTTTGTGGTGATTATTTTAAGTCAGTGGTTAAACGGGAGAACACTTCCCCCCCAGTTCACACATGCCAGATTAATATTAACACAAACGACAGACCCATTCCCGTTGGCATGACCAGAATTATTCATAATTATCTTAATTCACCACATCTGATAGCAGTGGTAAAGCACATCATATGTACCCTATGAGTCAGACAACAGTGTTTATATGTAAACTGTGACATGCTACTAACTGTAAGAAGCGTCCTATTTCATAGATGTTAAAATGTTTCTAAAATGCATATTAACATTGATGAAAACAATGATTCTAGCTTGCTGACAGTCACTCTTCCTTTACCCTGCTCTGGAAAAGACGTCTTGAATGCTAGCAGCAGAAGACAAAGATGTTTGCCTACGCGGTGGGCAGGAGGCCCAACCTCCTTAAGGGTGGAAGGCCAGGGCAGGGTTATCAGACGTTCTGTTGTGCTGCTTCCCTTAGCGGTTTGCATAGGGCTTGAATTGCTTTTCCACTGGTTTCCACTCATAAATACCCCATCAGCATTCATTGCCAATTAAACGCAGGGTAGGCGCAAAGTCGGCCCCCTTGTTGAGAGCTCCACCCAGGCGTACAGCTGCACTGCACTTGGATGATGAGTACGTGGAGGGTGGAGCCTGCCTCTCGCCGATCTACTACCTTTTCTTTGCCGGTTCCTCCTCCTACCAAAACGCTTGCTTTTCTTGAGCCCCGAGATGCCGCGGTGTTTGCGCCTCACTCCATCACTCCAGAGCAAGTAAGTGAGGATGACTGTCTTCTAAGGATAACGTTGAATGTATCTTAATTGATTTTAAGTATACCGTTGAAAAACTTAAGTGGGTAACAAATCATATGATATGTACCCATTAAGGAGCTTGGGGAGGAAGGTGAATTGTAGCTTGAGGCCAAACACCATAAATATCTTGTCCTAATTCATGTGGTCATGTTAAAGAGGTAATTTTAAAAAACTGCAAATTTGGAGCCTTTTACAATACCATGGTAACTTCAGAGTCTAGCAGTTTGCTGACATTCCTGGCAACTCTTTTAAGAAATTTGAGGCACTTCATTTTTGAGGTTAGAGAGTTTTATAATACTATCAATGACAATCCAAGTATAATTTTAAAAGATTACTGACAAAGGATTAACCTCCAAAATATACAAGCAGCTCATGCAGCTCAATATCAAAAAAACAAACAACCCAATCCAAAAATGGGAGGAAGACCTAAATAGACGTTTCTCCAAAGAAGATATACAGATTGCCAACAAACACATGAAAGGAGGCTCAACATCACTAATCATTAGAGAAATGCAAATCAAAACTACAATGAGGTATCACCTCATACAGGTCAGAATGGCCATCATCAAAAAATCTACAAACAATAAATGCTGGAGAGGGTGTGGAGAAAAGGGAACCCTCTTGCACTGTTGGTGGGAATGTAAATTGAACAGTATGGAGGTTCCTTAAAAAACTAATAGAGCTACCATATAACCCAGCCATCCCACTACTGGGCATATACCCTGAGAAACCATAATTCAAAAAGAGTCATGTACCACAGTGTTCACTGCAGCTCTATTTACAATAGCCAGGACATGGAAGCAACCTAAGTGTCTATCGACAGATGAATGGATAAAGAAGATGTGGCACATATATACAATGGAATATCACTCAGCCATAAAAAGAAACGAAATTGAGTTATTTGTAGTGAGGTGGATGGACCTAGAGACTGTCATACAGAGTGAAGTCAGTCAGAAAGAGAAAAACAAATACCATATGCTAACACATATATATGGAATCTAAAAAAAAAAAAGGTTCTAAAGAAACTAGGGGCAGGACAGGAATAAAGATGCCTACATAGAGAATGGACTTGAGGACACAGGGAGGGGGAAGGGGAAGCTGGGATGAAGTGAGAGAGTGACACTGACATATATACACTACCAAATGTAAGATAGCTAGTGGGAAGCAGCTGTTGCGTAGCACAGGGAGATCAGCCAGGTGATTTGTGTCCACCTAGAGGGGTGGGATAGGAAGGGTGGGAGGGAGACGCAAGAGGGAGGAGATACGGTGATATATGTATATGTATAGCTGATTCTCTTTGTTACAAAGCAGAAACTAACACACCATTGTAAAACAATTATACTCCCATAAAGATGTTTAAAAAATAGAACGGGTGACATCTGTCTGATGCAATATTTAAATATTCCTTATCGAAATATATTCTCTGATATCTACTGTTTAGTGGGCACACTAATTGTTTTAGTAGTTAAAGAAAAAGAAATATACATTTTCATGTCATTTGTGGAGACAGAAGCTGATTGCTTTCATTGCTAAAAGCCTCATTTGAGAAGTTCTGGGATTCCGGTTTTGTCTCCAGACATGGCATGTATCTCAAATAGGTCCTGACCTTCTCTTAGGAGTCTAAGAATCATTTTCAGCATCTTTCTCCATGAAGCTTTGCAGTTTCCCATGTATTGAAGCAGCTCTGAGGGCTCTGGGAAAGCAGTGCTGGTTCCCTATGCTTCTCAGTCAATATGTTCTCCCTACTTAATCTCGAATGGTTTCAGCTGACAGCTGAATGTAAACAATTTCCAAACCTTTGCATCCTAACTTCTACCAGGAATTCTAGTCCTGGATATTCTGCTGGCAGCTTGAACTCTGCATGAGTAAAGTGGAACCCATCAACCTTCTCCATACCTGCCCCTACTCTATTTTGTATCTCATGGGAAACATTCCTATTTTCTCAGTAATCCAGGCTGGAAACATTGGGACCTTCTTTAACTTCATGCTCCCTCTCGTTCTCCATGTTTAATTAATTGAAGATCCTATCAATCTCATAGGGATTTTTTTTTCTTTTTTTTTTTTTTTTTGCGGTACGCGGGCCTCTCACTGTTGTGGCCTCTCCCGTTGCGGAGCACGGGCTCCGGACGCGCAGGCTCAGTGGCCATGGCTCACGGGCCCAGCCGCTCCGCGGCATGTGGGATCTGCCCGGACCGGGGCACGAACCTGTGCCCCCTGCATCGGCAGGCAGACTCTCAACCACTGCGCCACTGGGGAAGCCCCTCTCATAGGGATTTTTGCAGTCTTTTATATTGTATGTCTCTTGAACCTTGGATGGGAATGGCTTAATTTAGTAATCTTCAAGTGCACGTAGACTGTGCTAAAACTTTCTACTTTACTATATTCCTGCTTTTCTAAAAGAGTAGTCATTAGTGATGACAATTTCAATTTTTTTTGTTTTTTATCCTTCAAATGATCTTTGAGTTAAAGTGATAATCTCTATTAAATAATAGAAGGTATCCTAACATTTCAAAACTGGCATAAAATATACTTAAATTTTCTTAAATATAAAGGCAGAATTAATAATTTTATAGGTAGAGTTCTTTCATTGCCAGGTTTTAGCTCAAAAATAATTTATAAATCTGGAAAATATTAAGTGAAACACTAGAACAAGTTTTAAATATGTATATAATTATTAATGTGAACTCTTTCTTTATTGGTGTTAGTTCGAAATAATTTAGTATATCTTTGGTCTTGAATTTACTATTACAACTTGATACGGTTTTTCATCTGTAGCTAAGCTAGTGATTTAAACCTTGAAGAGTATATATATATTAATCCCTTTATCTCTGTATTTTTCAACAATCTTAAGAACTATTTCAAAATTTCAACTTTAGTTTCCACATTAGAAAAATAGAGACCAAGAAAATCTTTAAAGTAACAGCTGCTGGAAATTAGTCTTTTCTACTAATCTTTCCTACACCTAAGCTATTCAGTTAAACTTCCATGTTTTCCCATGAACTTTTGGATCTGAGCCATTGAGAATCCTCTTTATTGCAGGGGGTGGGGGGCAGTGTTATTGAATTCCCCTGCACTTCAAAAATACATTCAAAGCAGAAAAGTCAAGGAACCAATGTAGAGGAGAGGATACAAAACTCTGGGTTTTGGCTTTATTTCTCTTAATTTCCTGTCTCACATTCATTCATTATTTCATTTAACCAATATTTATAAAACACTAACGAGACATATTTTTCTCCAAACATCATCAAAAGTTTATAAAATCCTACAAGCTATAGTCATTGCTAGAATCATGTCCTTTTTAAAATCAAAAACCATAAAGCTGTTTCATTTGATTTGTTGTTAAATTAATCTTTTCGTAGATTCCAGGATTAAATTTGTGTTAGTCCAGAGTCTGACTCTTTTTACCATAAAGCTGTGGTTTTTTTGGACAATTTCACAAAGTCATGATGTTGGCTACACTTTAGTATGACTACAGACCTTCCCTAAGCTTTTATATTTGTGTAGGGCAAATTGCAAAGGTGAATTATTAAGTCTACTTAGCTGATGATTTCATGTTTGACCTAGTTTCAATAATGTATGCATAATTTAGAAAATATAAAGAAAACACATTAAAAATGAGATCAAAAATGGATTCTTGCCAGAGCTGGCTGTTTCCCAGTCCTGAAATCCAGGCCAGGCCGGCGTCTAGCTCAGCCTTTTCTCTGCAGCCCGTTCCAGAGAAGCCATGTTGTCATAGCAGAGGGCGTGGAGACAGTCTGGTCCTCAGTACCTCTCCCCTGAGTGTGAGGACGGTTTTGATGGCCCTGGCTTCCAATCCTGTTTGATGGCTGCCTTGGCAGCCTGCAGACATGACACACATCATAAATTGAAAGTGAACATCCCCAAGGGGAAGTATGAAAATCTACCATACTATGTAGCTTTCTGTCACCCTTCCAGCGTAAGCTAAGATGTCCTTTTCTAGGACCTGGACCCTCAGTGCCTTTCTTCGATCAGAAGTTGTTTCCTACCTTCGCCTCCCTTCTCACATGCAATTCATCAGCAACTTGTGTCCTCTCTCTGTTGTTTTTTTTTTAACTTTTTATTTTATACTGGAGTCTAGTTGATTAACAATGTTGTGTTAGTTTCAGGTGTACAACACAGTGATTCAGTTATACATGTATCTATTCTTTTTCAAATTCTTTTCCCAAATTGGTTGTTACAGAATATTCAGAGTTCCCTGTGCTACACAGTAGGTCCTTGTGGGTCATCCATTTTAAATATGGCAGTGTGTACATGACACTTTAAACAAAACATAGCCTGAATTCCTCCCAAGCCCACGAAACCCATGACTTGATCTGCGCACAGCGTTCACCTAATCCCTCAATCTGCAACAGCCACATGGGTCGCCTTGGGTCCATTTTCCCAGCTTAGGGAACACTCGCTCTTTCTGTTGCTTCCTCTAGATATTCACTTGGATGCCTCCTCTTGGCTTAAATTTTACTTCCTCTCAGAGGCACGTAATATTGTTACACAGTCAGAGAAATAGGAAACATCAACAGTCTATCTTTACCAAGTCTGTTCCAGTTGTGTCCCTCTGATAGGATGCCTGAAAGAGCAGTGCAGAGAGCAGAGTTCAAATTAGTTGAGGTTACAGGGTAAATGTGTTCCCGTGATAGTTTCTGCTTTGTCGGATTAAATTACTGTACTTCATTTTATTCCAGTACCACTTCTCAGGACTGGCTGTTTTGGGCGAAAGAATAAGTTGTAGATGTTATCAGATCACATGCTTGGAATATCCCCATCCTTCTTTGATAGGCACACTTGTACAATCCATGATCGTTCTCTCTGAGGGCCACCCTACCTTCTTTTATGCAGTGGACTCACCGGGCACTTTAGAGCAGAATAGAAATTCAAACCAGGGTTTTGGGGTACTTTTCATATTTTTCTGAGGATAATGGGAGACAGATTGTGGCAAATTGAATCCCCTTCCCTCACCGTTAGGAAATTTTATAAATAAAAGCTTTTTGGTGGTCAGGGAAAAAAGAGATGTCCCAAACTAAATGTATTGTTGATGATTCTTTCCACATTTAGTGAAGCATGTTACCTAAATTTGATTATCCTTCCCCTTCTGTCATCTTTTTACAGTGAATCCTTGTGTTGCTTTTTGTTTCTCTTGATGATGAGTTAGTCATTCAAGAAATATGTATTGGGCATATATGTGCTGGGCCCTGTGCAGGATTTGGGGGATAAATACAAATCTTGTGCACCTATGGAACTTACTTCCCATTGGAAGAGATGAGTTGTACAGGTCACTGTATCCTTACACTTGGACAAGTGCTCTGGAGGAAACATACAGCGTCATCTGGCGAGACTGTAAGAGGTGTCCTAACCTACTCTGGAGCTCAGAATGCACCTCCTTAAGAAAGTCCCATGTGAGCTGAGTTCTGAAGAATGAGAGACAATTAGCCACAGAAGAGGGGAGAAAAGAGTTAACTTTGTGCTTGGAGCCTTTGAAGGATTTTAAGCACAAATGTGACATGATCAGATTACACTTAAGCAAGATCACTACGGTGCTCTGTGGAGAATGGATTAGAGAGGAAGAAAATGAAAACAGAACAGTTAGGAGGCTATTAAAGTTGCCAAGGAAAGAAAGAGTTGTCGCTTAGGTAAGGTACGGGTATTGAAGATGGAGAGAGTAGGTATATATTTTTGAGTTATAATTAAATCTTATGTAATACTACATGGGGACTTGCAAAATTCTGATTAATAGTACATCTGTAGTTTTCATCATGTAGCAGTCAGGCTTTATTTAAAGTAAAATTTAGGTAGAGGTTTCTTTGATATGAATTGTTAGATTGAAAAAACATTGAGAAATATGCTTGGTTTATCTCATCTCATAGAATAATCAAAAATTCATGATGCAGTCATAAAAGGGGTAGAAATAAATCTAAAACTGTAGGAAAATGTCATTTCCTCTGTCATCAAAGCAAGCATATTTTGACGTGCTAAATACAGCAAAACAGTTTTTTAAAGGAAAAAGTATCAATTTTAAATTTGTAACTTTTGATAAGAGGGTATATGTATGAAGTACGTTCTTTCTAGATAATTTTTCTTTCTAAATCAGAAGATTAATAAAAAAGACTTTTAAGCCATTAGTTTCTTATTTAATGTACATCACATGAGATTAATATACTTTGAAATATTTCAAATGAAAACTATTCTCAAATAAAATTTCTCTATTCCAAGAATAATTACATATTATTTTGGGGGGGGGAAATTAATTCTATTTGTATTGTAAAGAGAAGAAAATTCCAGTCCTTAGAACTTACATGACAGCAAATTGACTGCTGTTTCTTCTTACCTCCAAATCTGGAGACAAGGTTTCACTGAAAATTCATTACATATGAAGGAGGCAACAGTGTTTACTTTTTTTAATAGACTTGATTTTCTTGGAGCACTTTTAGATTTACAAAAAAATGATGCAGAAAGTACAGAAAGTTCCCACATACCCCCCTTCTTTCTGCACACAGTTGATCTTATTATTAACATCTTGCATTAATGTGGTACATTTTTTCACAATTGATAAACCAATATTGATATATTAACTAAAGTCTGTAGTTCATGTTAGGGATCACTCTTTGTATTGTACAGACTATGAGTTGTGACAAGTGTAAAATACCATGTCTCAACCATTACGGTGTCATCCACAGTAGTTTCACTGCCCTAAAAATCTCCTGTGCTTCTGCTCTTCATCCCTCCCTCCTTACCGCCTGAATCCCCTGCAACCATGACTCATTTGATTACCTCCATAGTTTTGCCTTTTCCAGAATGTCATATAGTTAGAATCATAGTTGTTTCTGAAGACTGGCTTCTTTCACTTAGCAATAGGAATTTAAAGTTCCTCCATGTCTTTTTCTGTAGCTTGATGGCTCATTTCTTACATCGCTGAGTTATAGTCCATTGCATAAATGTAACACAATTTGTTTATCCATTCATCTATTAAAAACCTCCTGGGGCTTCCTTGGTGGCGCAGTGGTTGAGAGTCCGCCTGCCGATGCAGGGGACACAGGTTCGTGCCCTGGTCCGGGAAGATCCCACATGCCACAGAGCGGCTGGGCCCGTGAGCCATGGCCAGAGACTGTGCTCCACAACGGGAGAGGCCCGCGTACTGCAAAAAAAAAAAAAAAAACAAACCTCCTGGCTGCTTCCGGTTTGGGCAGTTACGAATAAAGCTGCTATAAATATTTGTGCACAAGTTTTTGTGAGGACGTAAGTTTTCAACTACTTTGGGTAAATACCTAGGAGTGCAGTGGCTGGATTGTATTATAAGCCTCTGTTAAGCTTCGTAAGAAAATTTTAGAAGGTGTTCCAAAGTGGCTGTGCCATTTTGCATTCCTGTCAGCAGTGAATGAGAGTTCCTGTCACAATAAAAGTTCTGTATCTAGGTTCATTTTTTGTTACAGATGTCCAGTTATCCCAGCACCATTTGTTGAAAAGTTTATCCTTTCTTCATTGAATTGCCTTTCTTCTTTGTCAGAGATCAGTCGACTACCTCTGTGATGGTCTATTTCTGGGCTCTCTGATCTGTTCCATTGATCTATCTGTCTACTCTTTCACGTATGCCACACTGTCTTAATCACTGTAGCTCCATAGTAAATCTTGGAGTCAGGTAGAGTCAGTCTTTCAACCTTGCTCTTCTCATTCCATATTGTGTTGGCTTTTCTGGGTCTTTGCCTTTGCATATACACTTTAGAATCAGTTGGCCAATGTCCATAAAATAATTTGTTATGACTTTGATTGGAATCTATTGAATCTATAGATCAAGTTGGGAAAAATTGACACCTTAATAATACTAAGTCTCTTGTCATTTATTTAGATCGTCTTTGATATCTTCCATTAGAGTTTTGTAGTTTCAGTGCTTACTTTGTAGATGACCTGTTATGGAAGGTAAACGTTTTCAACCTAAATGTGATAGCATTTTGTTAAGACTTGTAAACTACCACTATTCTTTAAAATTTTATGGAAGTATAGTTGATTTACAGTGTTGTGTTAATTTCTGCTGTACAGAAAAGTGATTCAGTTATACATATATATATATATATATGTTCTTTTTCATATTCTTTTCCATTATGGTTTATCACAGGATGTTTAATATTGTTCTCTATGCAATACAAGAGGACCTTGTTGTTTATCTATTCTATATATAATAGTTTGCATCTGCTAAACCCAAACTCCCAATCCATCACTCCCTCCACCTCTCTCTCCCCCTTGGCAACCACAAGTTTATTCTCTATGTCTGTGAGTCTGTTTCTGTTTTGTAGATATATTCAGGATATCATATGGTGTTTGTCTTTCTCTTTCTGGCTTTGCTTAGTATGATAATCTCTAGGTCCATCCATGTTGTTGCGAATGCCATTATTTCATTCTTTTTTATGGCTGAGTAATATTCCATCTGTCGATGGACATGTAGATTGTTTTCATATCTTGGCTGTTGTAAATAGTGCTTCTATGAACATAGGTGTGCATGTATCGTTTTAAATTATAGTTTTGTCTGGATGTATGCCCAGGAGTGGGATTGCTGGATCATATAGCAACACTATTTTTAGTGTTTTGAGGAACCTCCATACTGTTTTCCATAGTGACTGTACCAGTTTACACTCCCACCAACAGTGTAAGAGGGTTCCCTTTTCTCCATATCCTCTGCAACATTTATTGTTTGTAGACTTTTTAATGATGGCCATTCTGACCGCTGTGTGGTGGTACCTCATTGTAAACTACCACTATTTTTAAGTAATATTCTCTAGTCATCAAAACAAAAACAAAAGGTGCAGCATCAGGGAAGGTCTTAATAAAATAAAAATAAGATGACATCAATAACAACTAGGAATTAACAGGAAACATAATTTTTATAAGTAAAACGATTCCTGGATGTTTATAATATTTGCTCCTCTACAAATTAGAAAGGAACCTGAAAAAAAGTAATAGTTCATGGTTACTGAGGGTCTTCCCACTGAGACAGATGAACTTTAATATGAATAAATGTGAAATAATAAACCACTGATGATGTCATTCAAAAATAATATCTGCAAAGATATTATTTCTGGAAAAGAACTTCAGTAATGAAAAGTTCCACTTATTTGATTTAACTTAATCTATCAATGACCTTAAATGATGTTTTGCTCTGTTACAAAGAGAATCTGAGGTAACTTAAGTGAATGAATCCACTTGCCAAAAAAAAAAAAAATTACCTATAGTGTAGCTGGTTTTCAATACAGGTTTTGAAACTGAATAAGTGACTGCATTCTAAAGTGAATAAATTAACAAGTAAATAGGGACAAAGAGAAAGTACTGACAGTTTTTAAGATGAAAACAGTACAGAAAAAAAAATAGAAAAATACATGACAAAGTTTTGAAAAATTACTAGAATTATCTGATCAATCAGAACAAGGAGGGAAAGATAATCAGATACCACTGTCCTTTAGATATAAATTCTAGTTATACAATTTATTTGAAAAGGAACACAATTGAATAGCTGATTTAAGTTTTAAATAATGTAATTATTTCAAAAGAGAGATGACTCTTTGTAGTCACATCTTCAGTAAAATAATTTTGTATAGGAATAGCCCAAATCTCACAGCAATAATACAGAAAATGGTTGATAATAATCACACTTTGGTTTTCATCTAAGTGAATTCATCTATCTGTGTGTGTGCATTGTGTCTGTGTATATATAATATATGGTATGAGTATTATGTGTAGTATAATATATGCACAATATTAATGGGCTAAGAATTGAAAAGTGATTTTCTTAAAAGCGGTTTTAGTTCTTAATACTTTGCCATCTAAAATCTCCATATAATATATCAAGTAAGACATTTTAAAGAGAAATTAAACTTTAAAAACAAATTCTTGTTTGGTACGTATTCTGGACCATTTAGAAGAGCATTTACTCTGCCTTATATATTCACTAAACACTGAGATAACAGTATCTAAGGGGCACTGTCCAGGGCCTGGGAATGAAAAGATAAGAAATGTGAGGATGACTAGGGAGTCTAGTGGGAAGGCAGGAATTGTGCAGACCATAGTATTCCACTATGGAGATAGAACTACCATTCGACCCAGCAATCCCACTACTGGGCATATACCCTGAGAAAACCATAATTCAAAAAGAGTCATGTACCACAATGTTCATTGCAGCACTATGTACAATAGCCAGGACATGGAAGCAGCCTAAGTGTCCATCAACAGATGAATGGATAAAGAAGATGTGGCACATGTATACAGTGGAATATTACTCAGCCATATAAAGGAACGAAACTGAGTTATTTGCAGTGAGGTGGATGGACCTAGAGACTGTCATACAGAGTGAAGTAAGTCAGAAAGAGAAAAGCAAATACCGTATGCTAACACATATATATGCAGTCTAAAAGAAAAAAAAAAGGTTCTGGAGAACCTCGGGGCAGGACAGGAATAAAGATGCAGATGTAGATAATGGACTTGAGGACACAGGGAGGGGGAAGGGGAAGCTGGGACGAAGTGAGAGAGTGACATGGACATATATACACTATCAAATGTAAAATAGCTAGTGGGAAGCAGCTGCATAGCACAGGGAGATCAGCTTGGTGCTTTGTGACCACGTAGAGGGATGGGATAGGGAGGGTGGGAGGGAGACGCAAGATGGAGGAGATATGGGGGTATATGTATACATATAGCTGATTCACTTTGTTATAAAGCAGAAACCAACACACCATTGTAAAGCAATTATACTCCAATAAGGATGTTAAGAATAAATAAATAAACTGTATTAAGTGATCTGATGTACGTATGTTTACAGAACGTCAAGGGAACCAGGAAGTGAGCTGGGGAGAGGGAATAATCTCTGAGTTGGGGTGCTGGACACAGGACACATATATTCAGGCCTCAAAATATAAATGGCTTTTGGAAGATTCTTAGAGGAAAACGTTCCTCCATTAAAGCTGGATACACATGGTGGCTTGCATAAAAGCATGATGGGATCCCAGAATTACAGTTCTGTGTGGCAAAATGGGCAGATTTCTAGCAATAAGAAAAGCACATGAGATTTACCTTTTATATTAAAAAAAAAGAAGCATAGGACTGTTAATAGTTAGAAACATCACCATTGAACAAAAAGAGCGTGTCATGTGTAATTCCATTTTATTGAGTCAATTTAGAATAATGACCCTACCTCCACACTGAGAGATTTGTCTTTTCTGGGTAAAGTAAAAGTATGGGTTGCCAAAGCCCAAGGGGAGAATTCCTGGCTTTTGAAACAGTAAATTTTAATACAGCATTAACCAGTAGAGACCTAGTTATCTCGTCTCCCCCCAAATGATCTTTGTCTCTGTATTAACAAACGTAAACCATCATTCTGCCATTTGATACTACTAGGATGGCTATGGGTTTTCTTTCCCCAGGGTTTTGGTTGTGGTACATAACACAGCCCTATAAACTGTGCAGGAGCAAATTTAGATCCTGATCAATATAGGTCATTGCAAAGTCTTTGTAAAGTAGCTCAGTCTTCGAATTCATTTAATTATTTTAGATCCAATGTGGGAAAAGCAAAGGTTACTTTTAACGTTTGTCGAGAATTATTTCAAATATTTGAAGATCTTTTCGCAGCACAGATTGGCTTTGTGTAAACTAGTTCTATTAGTCTAAAAATAGACTCTGAGTAGAGTATTATTAACTTACCTGTGTGGGCATTTATGAACATTTTGTTCTGTCGCTGTAACAAGATGAGAAAATACCCTCAGGTCTCTTCTTTACTGTGAAAATTTTCTGGAAAAATAAAATGGAAAACTACATAGACCATATTTGATGGGAAGAAAAATAAAGCGTTTTGCAGATCTTAGTAGGAAACTACCGGGCAGAATGAACTTATAGGTGTGACTAACACTTTGCATCGTTAAATGATTCTGCATGCACCTTATGTAGAGATTATTCAATGGTCTTTCAAGGGAACCTACATGGAACTTAGTTCTTCTTGGCTTTTAGAAGTGAAATCCATGAATCTTCCCTTTCTGAAGGAAAGAGGGTATGGGCCACCCTAAAGTAGCCACATAACTTATAAAGAGTAATGAGATGAGACTTTTGTTGATAATGTGGTTTTTATTGTGAAATAATTTTTTATTTCTCTAAACTGCCTACTTTTGGTAAACATTCTAATTTATACACACACACACACGCAAACACACGTACACACCCTAATCTTCTTTTTGATCTGTCTAGTTTCACATCATCTAAGAAATCCTGATATATCCTTCTTCTTTCTAAATCTTTATTTACTTAATTTGCCTTTCACATTAAATCAGTTGTCATTCTGTTTTGTGCTAGAATTAAACTTGGTCTGTAATTTGCTCCGTAGACACTAAGTTATGCAGAAAAGGAAGTGATATTGTGTATTCAACTTTTTGCATGATCAGATGCCAAGAATTTTATTTAATGTACTTTTTTTATTTCTAAAGAGAATTTTGGGTTCTTGTTTGCTTTTAGTCTATCTTGGCAGCTCATGCCTCTGTAACCATCACCCATTAGACGGTCTGTGAAGTAATAGAGATTTGTTTATAAAGAATCTGAAACAATATCTATATATATGTATAACTGAATCACTTTGCTATATACCTGAAACTAACACAACATTGTAAATCAACTCTACTTCAATAAAAAGAAAAACGGGGCTTCCCTGGTGGCGCAGTGGTTGAGAGTCCGCCTGCCGATGCAGGTGATACGGGTTCGTGCCCCGGTCCGGGAAGATCCCATATGCTGCAGAGCAGCTTGGGCCCGTGGGCCGTGGCCGTCCGGAACCTATGCTCTGCAATGGTAGAGGCCACAACAGTGAGAGGCCCACGTACCGCAAAAAAAAAAAAAAAAAAGAAAAACGTACCATCCTACTCTCTCTCTCTCTCTCTCTCACACACACACACACACACACACACATACATACATACATACACACACATAATTGCTATTTCTAAGGAGCCCACCTATGATCATCCTTCACTGAAAATGCCTTCTTTCCTTGTCCAGAATCCTCTCAAGCCTTGTTCTCTTTGCCCTGGCCTTTACAAGGTAGATTTAGTGCTATCAACTATTGACAGACAACACTTAATTAAACTCGAACACATTTTTATTTCACTCAATTCTACGTGTCCTTGGTTTGGTATTTATAAAAGCAGAGTCGTCAGCCAAAGATCTTTTGTAGGCAGTGGTGTGCTGGTGATGTCTAATATTTAATAACCAGCTTTCAGAATAAGGTGTGTCGTATTTGTCAGTTGCTGTGGTGTGTTATACTTTCTCCCTGGCCAACTTCAAGCTACCAGCAAGTCTTTGCTGACCCCAGCACAACCCTCTAAAATAATACCGAGCCCGAGTTTCTGCAGATCCCTACATCATCTCCTCTTAAACTGGCTATTTAGCGCTGCACGTTGGGGTACGTGTGTTGCTACTGGTGTTTCTTCTCCTGTTTGTTAGAACTACTGCTGCTCCTTTCTCAGTACGATCTCCCCTAATTTCTTTCCCTGGAGCGAGTAGAACAAAATCAACCCAAAGTGTCAGCTGTAGATATGTTTGTTTTTTAGAACAACCCATACATAAGGCCCATGTGAGAAGTAAAAGTGCCAAATACTAGATGCTTTTTTTTAAAAAAAGATGAAATCCAAAGAGATTTTTAACAAGGGAGCAATAAGGTAAATGAAAGGTTGATTTTTGTCCAGATATAGCAGGAAAAAAAACAACCCACAAAGTGGATCCTTGAAGTTGTATAAGAAGATCAGGTAGAGAAACTGTAGGTTTTGTTTCGTATAAAAGTGTTTTCAAGCAGGATGCTACTGCTTCTCATTTCCTGATGTATAGTCTTGTATCACAGGTGATAGCCCTTGCTGAATTTACTCCTTTATATTGCGATGGTATATTTTTCAACCAACTGTGAAATTGAAAAATTCTCCCCGTAGCAGTTGGATACAGTTTGTTAGTTTGTATCTTATCAAAAACTGCTTAAATGCACCTCTGGTGGCATTTCGGTGATAATTAAAAGCAGAACTGCAATGTTTCAGGAGTGAGGAATATTTTCAGTTACTACTTAACTCACCCCCATGCCACTCTGCCAGGAAACTAGTCCATCACACGAAATAACTGGGGCCTGATTCTTTGTTTGGTCCTTAATTTCGTCACTCTGTTTCTCAGTAGCCAGGGTGAGAAAATGGCTGTGATAAATGGGTCTCTTTCTTAACAGAAATGTGAAAAAACTTAGTTAGAGATAAGTCATCTTAGTAAGTCGAGTCAAATAGTCAAGGAAATGTGAGGCACTGTTATCTAACTTGGGCAGAAAGAGTATGATTTCATTTTCACGCCAACCCAGCAGTAGCTCCTGTCCGTGAGCAAAGTTCCTCAGTAAAGGAGCTGCTGGGCTTTCTACTGACTAATCTGTTTCCAGATTTTTTTTCTTTCTAGACATTACTAGACACCCTTGCAGTCGTTATCTTCCTAAAGCAGAACTGGGAACTTTTAACCTCCCAGTAACTCTTTGTTTATGGCCAGTTCCTTCTGGTTAGAAGTGATTTCTCCTGTCTCTGAAACTATCTACACTATTGTTAAACATTTTTTAGATGTAAAAAAAAAACTAAAAGAATATTATATGTGACAGAGAGAGAGAGAACACATATGGTAAAGGGGTAAAACATATTAACGTGTATCCAGGTGAATCTGAGTAAAAGGTCCACAGTACAGTCAGCCCCCCGTATCTGCAGTTTCTGTATCCACAGATTCAAGCAACTGGGGATAGAAAAGACTGGGAGAAAGAAAATTCCAGAAAGTTCCAAAAAGCAAAACTTGAATTTACTGCACTGGCAACTGCTTATATAGCATTTACTTTATATTTACAACTATATACATAGCATTTACATTGTTTTTACAACTACAGTTGATCCTCGAACAGTGGCAAGGTTAGGGGCACTGACGCTCCTTGAAGTCAAAAACCCGAGGATAACTTTACGGTCTGTCCTCCGTATCCACGGTTCCACATCTTTGGCTTCAACCAGCTTAGAATCATGTAGTTCAGTGTACAGTGTTTAATGAAAAAAAATTCTCGTATAAGTGGACCCTTGAAGTTGTTATTAAAGGGCTCAGCTGTATTTACATATCATTTACATTGTATCATGTATTATAAGTAATCTAGAGATGATTTAAAGTAGGTGTAACAGGTTATATGCAAATACTCTGCCATGTATATTTATATAAGGGACTTTGAACATCCGCGGACTTTGGTATCTTTGGGGGTCCTAGACCCAATCCCACGTGGATGCCAGGAGATTACTGTACTATGCTTATTCTTGCAACTCTTTCTATTTAAATTTTATTTCCAAGTCAATAGAAGAAAAAAAAGTTCAGTATTTGATCTCAATCTATCAAACCCAGTGACAGTCCTCCTGTAGGGGCCCATCTGCTCCAGTTACCCCACGTGACCCACATGATTATGGTGTTGTGTTTGGATTAATAAGCCTTGCAAGGTGTGCCCTGCTTGATAAAGCAACACAGGGCAAAAGTCAAATATGGGGAAATTTGGGAAAGTGGAATGCCTCTGAGGGAGGGTGACCTAGCTCTCCCAGTTTGCTTGGGACAGAGGGGTTTTTTCCAGGCTTAAGAGTTTCAGTGCTAGAAGTATGAAATCGCAGGCAAGTCAGGATGAGCTGGTCACCCTATCTTAAGGGGACTCTGAACAGATGAATACAGCTGATGCTAAAAGCTGGGGTCGGGAGAGCTGGGAGAGGAGGCTGGAGCAGAACCATGAATTCCAAGCGAAGGCCTTTCAGCTTCATTCCGTGCACAGTGGGAGACCCAACGAGCTTGAACTACAGCAGGAGAGAGTTGCAGGAAGGAAGATTCCCAGTGAAGCCCAGGCTCCTTAGCTCAGAAGGAAAGACTTGTCTATAAGAACTGCTGCGTATGCAGGACTATTTAGTTGACTCTGCTTCAGCACCCCCCAAACTTAACCTTGTAAGCTTAGATATGGAAACTGGAAGATCAGAGAGATGAAGTGCCTATGGCCGAGGGCACTCAGCTGCTCCTGGGAGAATTAGAAATCACCACTATCTGCCTCCAGATTCTTGCTTTTCTGTTGCAGGTTTATGGGCCACACTCCCCCCGTAGGAGGCCCTGTGCTTGCCACCCAGCTCTCACCGCTTCCTAGATGGGCTGCAGCCTTTCCCTGGGGTCGTGTCCTCCTCAGCTTCCACCCACCAAAAGTCTACGCAGCCTTTAATGATGCTCCCTCCATGCAAATGCTGATACTAATGCAGCTAGAAATGATTTCTCTGCCCTCTGAACACCTGGCATATTTTGTATCATTCACATAGTCCTTCCCTTTTGCATAGTTACTTGAAAAACAATATAATGGGTTAGAAATATGGAGTGTATTTTCAGGGAACCATTTGGTGAAATTCACGATCTACCCCGTCACAGGTGTAGCATGTGGTCTTGGTCTGAGACCCCGTGCTATTAGAGCCTCCAGTTTCTCATATGTAAAATTGATACAATTTTATGTGATTTATACAATTAGCATAAAAAATAACAAATATATAAAAGATGACTTAACATGGTGTCTGACCATTGCCACCAATGAAATTATAAAGCTATGAAGGGCAAAAATTAGTCATGCTCTTTTTTCCCTTTTTTTTGAGTTCAAGCCCTGTTTTGAACATGTAAGGCGCTCAGTGAGTGTTTAAAAAATAAGGGTTAATATAGAGTGGGGTATTGGAATAGAAATGAAAGAAGTTTCAGGAAGAATAAATGTGATTTAATAAATGGTTAGCTATATGTTTGGTGAGGCCACTGCGGGGAAGATTCAAAATGCGTGAAGCTTTGAGTCTAAGACTCAGGTTCTAAAAGGAGGTGGGACAGAGCTGTCATTAATGTCTATTTAATTAAAGGTAAAATTGTCAAGCCATTGAAGCCACATAGGAGAGAGTGAGAGTTCTAGAGGTTAGAGCTTGGGCGGATGTGTCAGTCTAGGCCAAAGTGCAAGTTCCACCAGCTGTGTGGAGTTGAAAAAAATTACATCACCGTTTCATTTTCCTCGACTCATGGCATGATAATAATCCTCTGTAATGAATGTAAAACATTCACCACAGTACCTGGTGGGCAGTAAGCACTAAATCACTGAGCACAACAGCAAAAGTAATCAGGACTATTTTAACGTTAAAAGGAAACGATCTCCGAATTTTAACTGACGCGGAAGCTAGCTGTGCGTATTTGATGAACAGTGAACTTCACTGCCTGTGGAGAATCCTCAAAGCCATTACTTCAGCTCGCTTCAGGCGTGGTGACATTTTTAAGTTCCATAATCCCTATCAGTTTGAAGGCTAAAAAAAAATAAATAACAGATGTAGCTGATCAATTAAAAACATACTTCTTTTTCTTAAGTTTAAAGGCAGGGTTTGTCTTTTAGTCCATGCTTTGTCGGCTGCTGGTTGACTGTTAGCAGAGATAAAGTCAGAGGAGGTACCCTTACACAGATTGCTCTTAAGATGCAAATATTTTATAGTTTTAGTGATGGGACCATGTTTCTAACATACCATGATTTTTTTTCGAAATAGACATAGTGTCTTCTTTGTCAGTGTCGATTTAGAAGAATATGTCGTAAGAACCAAAAAAAAATCAGGTGGTACAAGCCTCTGACCCAGGTTTACCTGGAGAACCCAGGGACTGGTAAAATTAAAGAATGAATCCAGGCAGCTTAGGGCAGCCTTCAGTCCCTGACATAAGGACTGGACTTCTAGGCCACAGACAGGAAGCCTCTTCCTGGGAGAAAGACAGGCCCCCTGGGGTGGGATAGGATATGGTTAGGGTTAAGGTTGTTACGAGTGTTGTGGGTACTCTGAGGCACCTAGGGCTAGCACCCTGGGGACACTGGATCAAACGTCTGGTTGATCCAAAGAGGACTGGGGGTGAGGGTAGAGACTGGGTGAATCTTGGTTCTGAGAGAATAACTTATTCCTAACTTACAGGACGGGAGGAGGGGGAAATGGAGGTTAGACAGAGGTAGGGGTGCAGAAAGAAAGTGGGATTTATACAAATACTGACACAGGTTTTCCTCTGTGAATAAAGGAACTAGAGACATCCCAGAAGCCCAGAAGAAACCCTGAGTGGATCCAGTTGGGTGCATTCATGGGAGAAGGGAGGGAAGGGACCACATACTTGAACTTGCAGTGGCCATTACATAGCTCATGTTCCCACCAGGTCTGTTCACTTCATTATCTTGTCTTTCATCAGCTCACAGAAGGTATTGCAGGCTCACATCTCACTGGGTGCATGTGTTCCTTCTTTTCCTCCTTTTGGTTGAGACTTTGTGGTCTGTGGTTGGACTGGGCTGCAGGATCGCGCTTCACAGGAAGAGTACTTGAGGTACTCTTCCACCTTTAGTAAGTAGAACTTGGGTTTATTAATTTTCAGATAGAAAACAAGGAAAATTAATTGGTGAAAATGACGGATGCCTGAAGTGGTTGGACATCTTCCCACTTTCTACCCTTAATAATATATACATAGGTCAAAGGCCATTTACTTATTAACCCTGGCAAGAGAGGCATTCCGTGGCCACCTCGCCTCCACCAGTGAGAAAGGACTTGATCCACTTCAGAGACAAGTTCGGAAGTCTACCTTGACTCCCTGTAATCATATAGGTGTCTAGAAAAAGCCAGCATGGAATACCTTTATACCTAGTTACAGGTCTATGTACCTAGTTACATCCTGAGACTGGGGCTCTGCGGAGGACCTTGAGTTTGTTGTCCTACCTCCAGACTCACTGCATCCCTCAGGATGGCATCTGTACCAAATCTCAGAAAAGAGCTGGTGTTCACGGGAGCGGTTCCTTTCAAGATTTAGACCCTATTATGGATGGTTGCATTGGCCTTTGAGTCACAAGGGAAAGGATCAGATCCTCCCACCCTCTGGAAATGTCCAGTGATCAAATTCTTATGTGAAATGTGTCCAACATAGGTGCAAATGCCAACTCATAGGCCCGTAACACCAAATTCACCCAAGTTTAATGTTAGTGACGCTTTAGAATACTGATTTTAATCAATATATTTCATTTTAGATGTTAATATTCCTCAAGTGCTGATGAAGTAGATTTGTAACCACAGTAAATGTTTCTTTCAAATGATCCATTTAAAAAGTATGACGCAAGAGGGAAGACATATGGGAACATATGTATATGTATAGCTGATTCACTTTGTTATAAAGCAGAAACTAACACACCATTGTAAAGCAATTATACCCCAATAAAGATGTTTAAAAAAAAAAAAAAAGTATGGAGAACCTTTTATCTTAGCAAAATAGATAAAAGATTTTCTCGAACTTTTCAAGAAACATAACAGTTCGGCTGAGAACAACCTAGGAAGTTTGCACTTCAAAGCACTTGGCCTTGCGTGCTGTCATCAAAGTGGCTTTCACCCTGCACTGAAGCATTTACAGTTGCTGAGGAATGGTATCATTTAACATATGCACCCTCAGTAGGGTTTTTGTTGTTGTTGTTGTTGAAGAAAAATGTCATATTTGACTTCAACGTGGATTACACTTTTTTCCCGAGAATATTTCTTCTAATTTTTCTGTGGTGAGCCGGCTGCTGTTGCTATGCCATCAGCTCTGTTGCTATGGGGGATGCCTTGGGTGTTTGCCAGACTAGGATTGGTTATTTCAGTACCCTTATGTTCAGTTGACATTTTTCTGTGTTGAATCATGCTATTTTATCTTAATTCGATGGGTAGGCTCAATAATGTGGATCAGCTTTGAAAGAACTGAAATTAGATATAAAGGAATCTGCCTGTTTCTCTCCTCAGAAAGCTTGTTAAGAATTCAAGTGGTATGTGTAGGACACATACACATATACACACACATGCAGCGCTAAATGGGGCTATATTTAGAAACAGGCCTGTTTACATGACATGTGACTCTTTAAGTCATGAGATCCAGAGAGATAAAAAGGGATGAATATTGGCATTTATGTAGCTATCCTGCACAGAGAAGTTATTTCAAATCGGCGGGGACCACATCCTGTCGACTTCATTGACAACTGTCAAAATGAATACGATAACTGCTAATTGGGATTTATTCCCCATAAATGTGGTTCTTCGCTCTCCTCTCTGCCTTCAAGATCATGTCTTTGGTAAATCTTCTCTACTATCAGATCAGATTTCTAATGAGCTGTCCTTGTCTCTGTGATGTGGTGACATTAATTGAATATTTCAGACAAGTGCCAAACTTCAAATTGTCAAAATTTGAAACTCTTTGAAGAGAAAAGAAAAAACTAATTTTGATGATGATTGTCTCCCTTCTTGATCTTTTTCTCAAGTGCCAGGAGAAATAACCTTTGGAAAGAAAGATCTAGGAGCTTCTGTGCCCTGGTTGCTTAGTCACTAGTCTGTTAGAACAGGACAGGACCCGAATGTGTAATTTTTCTAAATATACATTCACAAGTAGGCTTTTATAAAAGGGATATAACTAATTTGGCTTAATACTGAGCAATCTAGATTTCACTTCTTAGAAGCGTAGAATGACCATATCTTGTAATTACTATTTCTGTGGCCTTTTTACTCTTCAACATTAGAGAACGCCAGAAGCTACATTTATGAGTGAATTTGACATTTCCAAACTAAAATTTATTTTAGCAGGGACTTTGAATCATTTCCTGAAAGCATTGATTCTCAACTGCTGAGTGGATTTTTCATCTCAATAATTACACCCCCTCTAAAATTACTTTCTGTCTTTAACAGTTAGAGGCTGTATGCATTTGGGTTTCAGAGAACACAATTTAACATTAATTTCAAGGAACTTTTTATACATATAGGTCTTTTCAGACTAGTGAGATATATACGTATGTATAAATACATATAAAATTTTTACAATAAAAATACCGTATTTTTGAATAAAAGGTATTTTTTGGTATTCTAGATCGAGAATGATAACTGAAGAGAACTTCAGAACGTGAATAATTTCCATCTCCAATTCATGATGGTATAATACATTTACTCTTCTGCATATTTAAAATTATGGTATATTTAGAAACAGAACTCAGTGAAGGAATAAGAACAGAAGCATATGTTGGTCTCAAGCTGTGTCCTCAGCTCCCCCTTCCACATACCCTCCCACCAAAAGCAAACAAAGAAATGTAAAACCTGGATGAACACTAGTATTCTATTTCAAGATTTGCAAAATAATTTGAATTATTCTTTTGAGGGGGCAACATTTGGGAGGGAAGGACATAATGTTATTCTTAGTTACCTCTATAGATGCTTTTAGATGGCATGAAGTTTGAGATGTGTAACATGGCAGAATAACGCTGGCGGAATTTAAAACGGGGGTAAGCAGTTGCTTAATGTCACATTCCGCAGGCATTTCAAGCCCAGCTCCTTCATAAATGTGACCCCCATATCACTCATACATACCTCAGTTTTTACACAGAAAACACTTCCTTCTGTCATCACTTTGTCTGCTTTTCCATGGGAGCTTCTCCATGGTTGGGTCTGTACTTGATTTAAGTTTTATCTGAATGACCTCAATTATTGATTGCTATGTAGCTTAACTCATCTTTGGCCTCTCACATTTGAGCCTTGTCCCACACTCTGTTCAACTGTCAATCTAAATGTCCCAGGCCAGACATCCTGGGGTCATCCAGGAGCCCTCCCTTTCTCCTTTATCTCATTTCCAATTGCCCGTCAAGACCTGTTCAACTATACTACTTTATTTTTTATTTTTTAAATTTTATTTATTTACTTTTGGCTGTGTTGGGTCTTGGTTGCTGCATGCTGACTTTCTCTCGTTGCGGCGAGCAGGGGCTACTCTTCACCGCGGTGCACAGGCTTCTCATTGCAGTGGCTTCTCTTGTTGTGGAGCACGGGCTCTAGGGGCGTGGTCTTCAGTAGTTGTAGCATGAGGGCTCAGTAGTTGTGGCCCACAGGCTCTAGATCGCAGGCTCAGTATTTGTGGCGCATGGGCTTAGTTGCTCTGCCGCATGTGCTGTCTTCCTGGACCAGAGCTTGAACCTGTGTCCCCTGCATTGGCAGGCGGATTCTTAACCACTCTGCCACCAGGGAAGTCCCTGTAATACTTTAAGTCCCTTCCTCATTCCATCCCTGCCGCCACCCAATTAGTTCACACCCTAGCTCGTTCCTGCTCAGACCATACCAGTAGCTTCTGTCTGGTCCCTAGGTCCAGTCTCACTCTTCCCTAAGAATTTTTATAAAACACAAATCAGGTGTCTTACTCACCATACTTATTTGCATGTCTAGTAGACATTTTATAAACTTGTCCAAACCTAACATTTGAGCTTCCCTAACACCCAAAACTTTTTCAAACTCAGTCTTCATCAAAGTAAATGGACCGAATCATTTCTTGTTTGTTTGTTTGTTTCCCAGTTTTATTGAGATACAATTGACATATAACACTATAAGTTTAAAGTGTAAAACATAATGAACTGAGAACTGTATACATTGTGAAATGATTACCACAATAAGTTTAGTTAACATCCATCACCTCCCATAGTTACATCCTGTGATGAGAACTTTTAAGATCTACTTTCTTAGCTACTTTCAAATATACAAAGCACCATTGTTATCTGTAGTCCTCATGTTGTACATTACATCCCCAGAACTTATAACTGGCTATTAAGTCTTCTTTTTTTTCTTTAATGTTACGGTTTATTACAGGGTATTGAATATATTTCCCTATGCTCTACAGTAGGACCTTGTTGTTCATCCATTCTCTGTATAATTGCTTACATCTGCTAATCTCAAACTCCCAATCCATCCCTCCCCCACCTCCTCTCCCACTTGGCAACCACAGTCTGTCTCTATGTCTGTGAGTCTGTTTTTTTCATAGATAAGATCATTTGTGTCATATTTTAGATTCCACATATAAGTGATATCATTATATTGTCTTTCTTTCTGACTTACTTCACTTAGTATGATAATCTCTAGGTCTATCCGTGTTGTTGCGAATGGCATTATTTCATTCGTTTTTATGAGTGAGTAGTATTCCATTGTATGTATATACCACACTGTTTACAGTAGCCAAGACATGGAAGCAACCTAAATGTCCATCAACAGATGAATGGATTGAATAATTTCTAAGGCCCCAAATCTCGGAGTCTTTCTCAGCTCTTTCATGCCCAACATTCAGACAAACAGCAGATCCTATTGGCTTTGCCTTGAAAATATGTGTAGAATCTCAACATTTCTTCCCCCTTGCCCAGCCACCAACCCGCTCTAAACCATCATCCCCTGATGCCCAGGCCTTTGCAATGGTTCCCAGCAGTCTGCCTGCATCCTTGTCTCCTGCAGTACCTTACTGGGTTCTGACAAAGAGGTGAGTGTCAGGTGCAGTGAGTGGATTATTTTCACATTTTATAGATAAAAATTTTGAGACTGTAAATGTTTGAGTGGAGCAGGGACTTGCCTCAGGCTCTGATTCCTAAGCTCAGGTTCTCTTCACCCGTGACAACTGTGTCTCGTCAAGCTTGAAGTGACTGGTTTACAGTGAGACAATTACAGAAGAATAAAGCCTGGAACTCGACTCAGTACTCTGCCCATCCAAGTATTGTATAATTCATACAAGGGAAACACTTATGACGCATTTATTTTGACAAATAACATTTTGAATTGAAAATACACCTGGGAGTTTAGCAAATTGAGCTTTAGTTAGTTTTTCAGGGAAACGTGAAACTTCCCTTTGAGAGCTGAGATCAGGGCATTGAAGGACCTGGAGTTTTCAAAGTACATTCACAATTATATGTGAGTGATTACACATGATAACTGCAAAAACAGATACTTTTAACTTGATGTGTATGTTATATGAGGTTATCTTCCTTGAGTATAATTAATACATGGACATTGATTCCATAAGATTCATAGTAATATATTTTGGGGGTCATAACGGGTAGAACAGGTTGTGTTCTTTTCATGCTTAGATAAATGTGTCTTTCTAAAATTATTATCCACATTAGGGAAATGCAAACCAAAGCCACAGTGAGGTACTACTTCATACCCATTACGTTGGCTGTTAAAAAAAAAAAAAAATAATAACAAGTGTGTTGTTTGTTGAGGATGTGGAGAAATCGGACCTCTTGTGTATTGCTGGTGGGAGTTTAGATCAGTCACTGTGGCAAACAGTATGGTGGTTCCTCAGAAAGTTCAACAGAATTATCACATGATCCAGCAAATCCATTCTAGGTACGTGCTCGGAAGACTTGAAAGCAGGGACTGAAAGAGGTCCCTGTACATCAGTGTTCCTAGCAGCATTAGTCACGGTAACTAAAAGGCAGAATCAACCCTTGTGTCCTTGAACAGGTGATTAGATAAACATAATGTGGTTTATCCCCACATTGGGACATTACCCAGCTTTAAAATGGAATGAAATTCTGATACATGCTACAACGTGGATGGACCTTGAAAATATTCTAAAGAAAATGAGCCAGACACAATAGGGCAAATATGTTTCACCTATAGGAGATATCTAAAATAAGCAAATTCATAGAGACAAAGTAGAAGAGTGGTTACCAGGGACTGAGGAGAGGAGGAATGTGGAGTTACTGTTGAATGGGTACAGAATTTCTGTTTGGAATCATGAAAATGTTCTGGAAATGGAGAGTGGTGATGGTTGTACAACACTGAATGTAGTTAATGCCGATGAATTGTATAGTTTAAAATGGTTGGAAATGATGATTTTATGTTACATGTGTTTTACTGCAAAATTCTTATCCAAGAAATAAATTAAAATGTAAATCATATAGAGTGATTTTCTGATGAGCTTAGTACATACTGTGTTGGAAATTTAAGTTCCGTTGTTTTATGTTACCTTTCATGAATGTTATGATTTTCATTGAACCTTAAATTTAAAGGGAGTTTATTCTCTTAGAGGAAAACATAGGCAGAACACTCTGTGACATAAATCACAGCAAGATCCTTTTTGACCCACCTCCTAGAGAAATGGAAATAAAAACAAAAATAAACAAATGGGACGTAATTAAACTTAAAAGCTTTTGCACAGCAAAGGAAAACATAAAGAAGACGAAAAGACAACCCTCAGAATGGGAGAAAATATTTGCAAGCGAAGCAACTGACAAAGGCTTAATCTCCAAAATATACAAGCAGCTCATGCAGCTCAATATCAAAAAAACAAACAACCCAATCCAAAAATGGGCAGAAGAGGTAAACAGACATTTCTCCAAAGAAGATATACAGATTGCCAACAAACACATGAAAGGATGCTCAACATCATTAATCATTAGAGAAATGCAAATCAAAACTACAATGAGGTATCACCTCACACCAGTCAGAATGACCATCATCAAACAATCTACAGACAATAAATGCTGGAGAGGGTGTGGAGAAAAGGGAACCCTCTTGCACTGTCGGTGGGAATGTAAATTGGTACAGCCACTATGGAGAACTCTATGGAGGTTCCTCAAAAAACTAAAAATAGTACTACCATCTGACCCAGCAATCCCACTACTGGGCATATACCTGGAAAAAACCATAATTCAAAAAGAGTCATGTACCACAATGTTCATTGCAGCAGTATTTACGATAGCCAGGACATGGAAGCAACCTAAGTGTCCATCAACAGATGAATGGATAAAGAAGATGTGGCACATATATGCAATGGATTATTACTCAGCCATAAAAAGAAACGAAATTGAGTTATTTGTAGTGAGGTGGATGGACCTAGAGACTGTCATACGGAGTGAAATAAGTCAGAAAGAGAAAAACAAATACCGTATGCTAACACATATATGTGGAATCTAAGGAAAGAAAAAAAAGGTCATGAAGAGCCTAGGGGCAAGACGGGAATAAAGACATAGCCCTACTAGAGAATGGACTTGAGGATATGGGGAGGGGGAAGGGTAAGCTGGGACAAAGTGAGAGTGGCATGGACATCATATATACACTACCAAATATAAAACAGATAGCTAGTGGGAAGCAGCCGCATAGCACAGGGAGATCAGCTCGGTGCTTTGTGTCCACCTAGAGGGGTGGGATAGGGAGGGTGGGAAGGAGACACAAGAGGGAAGGGATATGGGGGGATATATGTGTACGTTTAGCTGATTCACTTCGTTATACAGCAGCAACTAACACAACATTGTAAAGCAATTATACTCCGATAAAGATGTTAAAAAAACAAACAAAAAGATAAAGTGAGTTTATTGCTTTTTTGAAATTCTTATGGAGATAATTGTAGGTTCACATGCAGTTTTAAGAAATAATAGATACTGCATATACTTTACGCAGTTTCTTCCAATAGTAACATTTTGAAAAACTATAGTTTTTCAAAATGGATATTGGCATTGATAAAATGGATTGGCAATATTGGCATTGATAAAAATCCACCACTCGTTAAAATTCCACGGTTTTACTTGTACTCATTTGTAGGGATCTGTGTGTGTGTAGGTGTGGGCATATGTGCACTGGACTCTCAGTATCTGCGGGTTCCACATCCGCAGGTTCAACCAACCTCAGATTGTGTTATCATGTTTATCTGAGGTTGATTTAACCCGTACATGTGGATTCTGCAGATACAGAGGGGCGGGGCGACGTTGGGACATGAGCAAACATGCATTTTGGTATACGCATGGGTTCCTAGAACCAATCCCCCTTGGATACTTAGGGAGGATTGTTCTTAGTTGTATGCAATTTTATAACATGTATTTGGCTTCACGTATTTACCATCACTGTCAGGACCAGTTCCACTGCCACAAGGATCCCTAGTGAGACCCTTTCAGGGGCACACCCACCTCCCTCCAGCACCAGCCTTCCCCTCTTACCCACCCCACCCTACCCTCAGTCCCTAACTCTGGCTGGCACTGATCTGTTCTCTGCCTCCATAATTTTGTCATTTCAAAAATGTTGTATAAATGACATCATTTATAAATGGTATGTAACTTTTTTAGGATTGGCTTTTTTCACTCACATAATTCCTTAGAGATTAATCCAAGCCCTTGCTTGTATCCGTAGTTCGTTTTTGTTTGTTTTAAGTTGCAGAGTGGAATTCCATTGTATGTAGATTTAACAGTTCATCTCTTGAGCATCTGGTCTTTTTCCAGATTTTGGCTATTATGAATAAAGCTGCTATAAGCATAAGTACTGGTTTCTCGTGTAAACATAATTTTTCATTTTTCTGCAGTAAACATCCATGGCTGTAATCTCTGAGTCATATTGTAATTGCATGTTTGGTTTTATGAGGAACCGCCAAACCGTTGGCCAGAGTGGCTTTGTCATTTTACATTCCTGCCAGCCATACATGAGCGATCCATTTCCTCTGCATTGTCATCAGCATTTGGTGTTTTCACTATCATTTCTTTGAGCCATTCTCATTGGTATGTATTAATATTATGATCTTAATTTGGATTTCTCTGGCCAGTGATGTTGAACATCTTTTTTTATGTACTTATTTACTGTCTGTATACCCTTTCTGATGACATGTCTACTCAAGGCTTTTGTACATTTTCTAATTTAATTGTTTGTTTTATTACTATTGAATCTGCGAGTTCTTTACTTACCCTAAATACTAGTCCTTTGTTGTATGTGTGATTTGCTAATATTTTCTCCTGCTCTGTAGCTTTTCATCCTCTTTCCGTGGATGTTCACAGAGCAATTTTTTTAATATATATATATATATATATATATATATATATATATATATATATATATATACACACATCTTTTTTGGAGTATAATTCCTTCACAGTGCTGTGCTAGTTTCTGTTGTACAACAAAGTGAATCAGCCATATGCATACATATGTCCCCATATCCCCTCCCTCTTGAGCCTCCCTCCCAGCCTCCTTATCCCACCCCTCTAGGTGGACACAAAGCACTGAGCTGATCTCCCTGTGCTATGCGGCTGCTTCCCACTAGCTATCTGTTTTACATTTGGTAGTGTATGTATGTCCTTGCCACTCTCTTATTTCGTCCCAGCTTCCCCTTCCTCCTCTCCATGTCCTCAAGTCCATTCTGTCTGCGTCTTTATTCCTGCCCTGCCACTAGGTTCATCAGTACCATTTTTTTTCGATTTCACATATATGCATTAGTGTATGGTATTTGTTTTTCTCTTTCTGACTTCACTCTGTATGACAGACTCTAGGTCCATCTACCTCTCTACAAATCACTCAATTTCGTTTCTTCTTATGGCTGAGTAATAATCCATTGTATATATGTGCCACATCTTCTTTATCCGATCATCTGTGGATGGACATTTAGTTACGACAAAGCAGGCAAGAACATACACTGGAGAAAAGGCAGCCTCTTCAATAAGTAGTGCTGGGAAAACTGGACAGCTACATGTAAAAGAATGAAATTAGAACACTACCTAAGACTGTATACAAAAATAAACTCCAGATGGACTAAAGACCTAAATGGAAGACTGAACACTATGAAACTCTTGGAGGAAAACATAGGAAAAACACTCTTGGGCATAAACCACAGCAAGATCTTTTTTGACCCACCTCCAAGAGTAATGAAAATAAAAACAAAAATAAACAAATGGAACCTAAATAAACTTCAAAGCTTTTGCACAGCAAAGGAGACCATAAATAAGATGAAAAGACAACCCTCAGAATGAGAGAAAATATTTGCAAATGAAACAACGGACAAAGGATTAATCTCCAAAATATACAAACAGCTCATGGAACTCAATATCAAAAAAAAAAAGCAGTAGCTTTTCTTTCTGATGAAGTCAGTTTCTTTTTCTTTTATGGGTCATGCTTTAGTGTCAAGTCCAATAACTCTGTTTAGTCGTAGATCCCAGTGATTTTTTTCTGTTTGCTTTTTTCCTGCAAGTTTTATAGTTTGGCATTTTATACTTGAGTTCATGATTCATTCTGGATTCATCTTTTTTATAAGGTGTGAGGTTTATTTTAGGTCGAGTTTTTTTCTTAGTTTTTGCTTTTTGCCTATAGTATTCGATTGCTCCAACACTGTTTGTTGAACGGCTATCCCTTCCTTCACTGAATTTCTTTTGTACCTTTGTCAAAAGCCAGTTGAGCATATTTGTGTGGGTCTGTTTTTGGATTCTGTCTTCTGATCCATAGAATTTTCTATACCTCCACCAACACCAGTGTCTTCACTGCAGTCATATACTAAGCCTCCATACGACTGGATTGATCTCTCATTTTTATTTCTCTTTGTCATGATTATTTTAGCTATTCTGGGGTCTTTTTTCTTTCCATATAAACTTTAGACAAAGCTTCTCTATGTCTATGAAAGACCTGGTCAAGATTTTAATAGGAATTGCGTTAAGCCTATAGATCAGTTTGGGCAGAATTGACTTCTTTACTATGTTAAGTCTTCCAATCCATGAAGGCAGTATGTATTTCCATTTATTCTGATCATCTTTGATATCTTCATCAGTATTTTGTCATTTTCAACATATAGATTTTGCACATACTTTCTTAATTATTTAATTTGCAGTAGTTTTAAATGGTATTGTGTTTTTGTTTCCATATGTTCCTTGTTAGTATATTGAAATGTGATTGGTCATTGTGGCTTGACCTTGTTTTCTGCAAAATTGCTGAAGCCACTTATTGGTTCTGGGAGTTTTTTGTAGAGTCCTTGGAATCTTCCATATGTGATACAATCGTAACATATTGAAATAGAGATGATTTTATCTCTTCTTTTCCAATCTGTATGCTGTTTATTTCTTTTTCCTGCCTTAATGCTGTGGCTAAAACTTCCAATGCCATGTCAGTTAGAGAGTGGTAAAGGCAGATATCCTTGCCTTGTTCTGATCTGAGGGGAAAGCAGTCAGTATTTAAGTAGGATATTTAAGTATGATATTAGCTGTAGATTTTTTCTAGGTGCTCTTTATCAGGCGGAGGTAATTTCCCTTTACCCCTAGCTTGCAGAGAGTCATCATCATAACTGTATGTTGGATTTTGTTAAATGATTTTTCTGTATTAATTGATATAATCATGTGACGTTTTTCTTCTTTAGCTTTTTCATGCGTTGTATTACATTGACTGATTTTAGAATGTTGCACCAAGTTTGCACAATTGGTCATGGTGTATAATTCTGTTTATACATTGTTGGATTCAATTTACTACTGCTTTGTTGAGGACTTTTGTATTTATGTTCATGAGGGATACTGGACTGAAGTCTTATTATGTTTGGTTTTGGTTTTGGTATTATAAAATGAGTTGAGACTTCTTCCTTGTGTTTCTGTTTTCTAGAAAAGATTGTGAAAATTAGTTATAGTAAGTCTTTAAATGTTTGGTGTAATTCTCCAAGGAATCTATCTGGGTTTGGCGATTTCTTTTTTAGTAGTTTTAGATTATGAACTGAATTCCTTTGATGGTTATAGGGCTATTCATATTACTTGTCACCTCTTAGTTGTTTTGTTAGCTTGGGGTTTTCGAGGAATTGGTCCTTTTTTTTTTTTTACAAGTTCTCAAACTTTTTAGCATAAAATTTTTCATTGTATTCTTTTATTATGTTTTTAACAGTTGCAGAATCTATAATGATATTCCTTGTTTCATTTACAAAGTGGGTGATGTGCATCCTCTCTTTATCTTTGTCAGTCTTGTTAAAGCTTTAAAAACAACTTAAAAGTGTTGTCAAAAAAAAAAAAAAAAAAAGTGTTGTCAATTTTTTTTTTCCCCAAAGAACAAGCGTTCTGTTTCACTGTTTCTCTGTTTCTGCTTTGGGCTTATTTTGCTCATCTTTTTCTAGTTTCTCATGTGGGAACTTAGATTACTGATTTGAGACCTTTCCTCATTTCTAGAGAGGAAATAGAAATTTCTCTCAGCATGGCTTTAACTGCATCCATGTATTTTAAGTTTTCATTTTTATTCATTCTGATATTTTTTAAAATTTCTTTGAGACTTGCTCTTTGACACATGGATTACTTAGAAGTCTGTATTTTTTTTTAATTTATTTACTTTATTTATTTATTTTTGGCCGCATTGGGTCTTTGTTGCTGCGCGCAGACTTTCTCTAGTTGCGGTAAGCAGGGGCCACTCTTCGTTGCGGTGCGCGGGCTTCTCATTGTGGTGGCTTCTCTTGTTGCAGAGCACTGGCTCTAGGCACATGGGCTTCAGTAGTTGTGGCGCGCGGGCTCGGTAGTTGTGGCGCACAGGCTTAGCTGCTCTGCGGCATGTGGGATCTTCCCGGACTAGGGCTTGAACCCGTGTCCCCTGCATTGGCAGGCCGATTCTTAACCACTGTGCCACCAGGGAAGCCCTAGAAGTCTGTAGTTTAATATTGACATATTTAGAAATTTTGTTAGCTTTCTATTACTAATTTCTAGTTTGATTCCATATAGTCAGAGAACACATTATATATGAATTCAATTACTTTTAATTTTGTTGAGGTTTGTTTTATGGCTTAGGAGCTGGTGAGTCTTGGTGAAGGTTTAGTGGGCGTTTGGAGAAAAAAACTGTGTACTCTGCTATTGTTGGGTGTAGTGTTCTCATATGTCAGTGTGGTTCAGTTAGTTGGCTGTGTTGTTCGGATCTTCTGTAACTTTGCTGATTTTCTGTCTAGTCATTTTATCAGTTTTTAAGAGGAGGACGTTGAAGTCCTCAACCATAATGTGGATTCCTGTATTTTTCTTTACAGTAACATCAGCTTCCATTTCATGTATTCAGGCTCATGTTTTAAAGCTCTATTTGTTGAGTACAGATGTAGGATTAGGATTGTTGTGTCTTCCTATCAGATTGGTCTTTGTACCATTGTGTTATGTCTCTCTTTTTCTCTAGTAATAGTCCTTGTTCTGATGACTACTTTATCTGCTATCAGTATAGCCACACCTGTTTTTTAAAATTAATGTTTGCATGCTGTACTTTTTCTGTTGAATTTGAAGTGGGTTTCTTGCAAAGGGCATTTAGTTGGGCCATGTATTCATTCACTCTGCCAATCTGTCTTTTAATTGGTGTATTGGACCATGTATACTTAAGATACTTGCTGAAATGTTAGTGTATAAATTGGCCATTTCATTATTTGTTTTCAGTTTGTTCCCTCTAGTTCTTCTTCTGTCTTTTCTTGCCTTTCTGTGTATTACTCAAATAGTTTTGAGTTTTTCTTGGTTTATTTATAACTTTTTTATTGTGATAAAATGTATATAACATTCATCATTTTAACCACTTTTAAGTGTATACAGGTCAGTGGCATTAAGTACATTCACATTGCTGTGGAACCATCATCACTGTCTTGTCCAGAACTTTTTCATTATCCCAAACTGAAATTCTGTGTCTATTAAACTCTCCCTTCCTCTCTGCTTCCAATCCCTGGTAACACTATTCTTTCTCTCTCTGTGAATTTGCTTGTTCTAGGAACCTCATATAAGTGGAATCATGCGATATGTGTCATTTTGTGTCTGGCTTATTTCACTTAACATAATGTCTTCTAGGGGTACCCACGTTATAGCATGCATCAGGATTTCATAAGGCTGAATAATATTCCATTCTATGTATACCACGTTTGTTTGTTCATTCATTTTTAATAAATCTGTGGGTTATTTCCACCTTTTGGCTTTTGTGAGTAATGCTGCTGTGAACATAGGTGTATAAATACCTCTTTGAGTCCCTGCTTTCAATTCTTTTGGGTATATACTTAAAGTAGAATTACTGGATCACATGGTAATTCAATCTTTAAGTTTTGGAGGAGCCGCCATACTGTTTTCCACAGTGGCTGCACCATTTTATGTTATTTTGTTTCCAACTTTATTGAGATATAATTACACATAACGTTGTATAAATTTAAGTTCTACAATGGGTTGATTCGATACACTTGTATATTACAGAATGGCTACCAGCATAACATTAACTGAGACTTCTATCTTGTCACATTATTACCGTTTCTTTTTTGTGGTAAGAACATTTAAGATCCACTCTCTTAGCAACTTTCAAATATGCAACATAGTATTATTGACAATAATAATCATACCGTACATTAGATGCCCAGAACTTACTCATCTTTTAAGTGGAGGTTTGGTCTCTTTGACCAGCTTCTCCCCATTTCCCCCACCCTTAAGCCCCTGGCAACTACTAATCTATTCTCTGTTTCTATGAGTTCCATTATTTTAGATTCCACATATACGTGATATCATGTAGTATTTGTCGTCCTCTGTCTGACTTATTTCACTTAGCACAGTGTCCTCAAGGTCCATCCATGTTTTTACTGGTGGCAAGATTTTCTTCTTTCTCATGATTGAATAATATTCCGTGTGTGTGTGTGTGTGTGTGTGTGTATCCATTCATCCATTGATGGACACTTAGGTACTTTCCATATTATGATTATTGTGAATTATGCTGCAGTGAACTTGGGAGTGCAGATACCTCTTTGCGATCCTACTTTTATTTCTTTGGATATATATCCAGAAGTGGGACTCCTGGATCATATGGAAGTTCTGTGTTTAATATTTTCAAGAATCTCCATACTGTTTCCATAACAACTGCATCAGTTTACATTTCCATCAACAGTGCACAAAGGTTCCCTTTTCTCCATCTCCTCACCAACACTTATCTCTTGTATTTTCATGATTGCCATTCTAACAGATTTGAGGTGGTATCTCATTGTGGTTTTATTTGCATTTCCCTGATGATTAGTGATGTTGAGCACCTTTTTCACGTGCCTGTTGACCATCTGTATGTCTTCTTTGGAAAAATGTATTTTCAGTTCTGCCCATTTTTAATCAGATTTCTTGGTTTTTCGCTATTAAGTCCCACCAACCATGCACAACAGTTCCAATTTCTCCACATTATCGCCAACACTTGTCATTTTCTGGGGTTTTGTTTTGCTTTCTTCTGTTTATAATGGCCATCCTAATGGATGTGAAGTGATGTCTCACTGTGGCTTTTACTTGCATTTCCCTAATGATTAGTAATGTTGATCATCTTTTTATGTGCTTACTGTCCATTTGTATATATACTTTGGAGAAAAGTCTGTTCAAGTCCTTGACCATTTTTTAATTGGGTTGTTAGTTTTTTGTCATTGTTGAGTTGTGGGAGTTCTTTCCATGTTCCAAATATAAATCTCTTATCAGATATAAGATTTAAAAATATTTTCTCTAGTGGTTTTGAGTATATCTTTTTGCATAGTTTTCATAGTGGCTGTTCTGTGTATTACAACATACGTACGTTTCTTATCGCAGTGTATGAATACCAACATTTATCACATTAAGTAAAATTTGGAAACAATAGCCATTAGATCCCTTTACCTTCCAAACTTTTAGATATCATTAAGTACTGGATTGCATTCTGTTTTTTTAATCATCAAATATATTTTATGAAACTTTCAATTAAAAGATTGCATATACCTGTCTTTCTGTTTGTTTCCTTGTTCTTTTCCTTATGTTCCATGAGTCTTTTTTTTTTTCTTTCCATTCAAAGAACTTCCTTTAGCTAGTCTTTAAGATTAGGTTTGCCAGTGACATATTCTTTTAATTTTTCTTTGTGTAAGAATGTTTTCATTTCTTCTTCATTCCTGAAGGATCATTTTGATGAATATTAAACTTGCAACTGACAGTTATTTTCTTTTGTCATTTGAAAAATGCCACTTCCTTCTGGCCTCCAGAGTTTGAAGTGAGAAGTCTTCTGTTACTCACATTGGTGTTCCTCCATAGAAATGCTTGTTTCTCTTTGGCTGCTTTCAGATATTTTCTTTGTCTTTTATTTTCATAAGTTTTATTATAATATGTTGGTGTCTACTTCTTTGGGTTTATCCTGTTTGTATTTTCCTCAGCTCCTTGAGTCTGCAGATGTGTGTATTTTACCAAATTTGAGAAGCATTCAGCCACTATTTCTTTGAATATTCTCTCAGGCCCACTTTTTCTTTTTTGGGGACTCTAATGAACTGAAATTTGGATCTTTTGTTATTGTCTTGCACACCCCTTGAACTTTCTATTTATTTTAAAAATATTCTGTTTTCTCCCTGTTGTTCAGACGGGGTGAATTCAATGATACGTCCTTTGTCTGCTCCAACCCTCTTTTCAGTCCACCCCCACCAATTTGTTTTCTTCTACTATTTCTGTTATTGTATTTTTCAATTCTATTAATTTCCATCTGGTCCTTCATTATAACTTCTGTTTCTCTGCTGAAGTTTCTTTTGTTTCATATGTTCCAAAAGAATTTGCAGTTGATTGTTGAAACATTGATCTGATGGCTGTTTAAAATTCTCGTTAGATAATTCAACCATCTGACTCATCTCAGTATTGCCATCAGTTGGTTATTCTTACTTAAGTTGTGACTTCTCTTGAATTTTGGTATGACAGGAGGTTTTTTATTGTATCCTGGACCTTTTGTCTGTATTAGGAGACTTTGGATCCTATTTAAGTATTTCATTGTAGCAGTAGTCACACTGCTGGAGTTTGGTATGAAGTCCTGGCCTACTTATCTGGGCCATGGTTCCAATGGCAATTGAGTTTTCAGTTCCTCTCTGTTTTTATTTCGGTTGGCTGGGTTTTTTCACCAGTCCGTGCTGGCACCACCTGAGGGAGCAGAATGGGCTTTTGATGGCCATGCCTCTGGATGCCTCTCAGTGAGAGAAGAGTGTCTCAAGTCTGTATGGACAACGAGGCTTTCTTGGCCTACTAGACAGGTATATAGGAGTTTTAATGAAGGGACACTTGAAAAATGGTATCTGAGAAAAAGATAGAAAATTGGTAAAGAGGTATACAAGATATATTCCCAAGAGTGGGGTTGCTGGATCATATGGCAACTCTCTTTTCATTTTTTTGAGGAACCTCTGTACTGCCCTCCATAGTGGCTGTACCAATTTACATTCCCACCAACAACGTAGGAGGGTTCCCTTTTCTCCACACCCTCTCCAGCATTTTTTATTTGTAGACTTTTTAAATGATGGCCTTTCTGACCCATGTGAGGTGGTACCTCATTGTAGTTTTGATTTGCATTTTTCTCATAATTAGTGATGATGAGCATCTTTTCGTGTGTCTATTGGCCATCTGTATCATGTCTTCTTTGGAGAATGTATAACTGAATCGCTTTGCTCTGCAGCAGACACTATACAGCATCGTATAGTTTTATGTTGTATAGTTGTATGTTGTGAAACAGCATTGTAAATCGGCTATACTTCAATAAAATAACTTTTTAAAAAGGAGCTATACAGGAAAAGGACCTAGAACTGTGCTGAAGACACAGCATTTTCTGGAGATGGCCCTACATACTTTCCATCTGTGATGGAGGTAAAGGAAATAAAAGGAGGCTCCCTGTCTTTCTGTTCACTGCCTTTGCCTCTGGAATTGAGCATATCACCTAATTACCATAAAAATTAGCCTCATTGCCTTCTATTTTAGCAGACATTTGATTGGGGTGGCATTGGCCATGGTACGTAAGTACATAATTTACTTCTACTAAATCTGCTGCCCAGTGTGAACCATGAGGGAACTGTAGAAATTAAGTTACAGCAAACTGCATTATTTGGGCACTCGACAGTTGCAGCACGGTTCCACGTAGATTAGCCAGGCTTGCTCCCGAGACATATTTCCCTTGCTGGGTCTTCTTTTCAAGGCACCGTGAGCAATGTAGGAACGATGATAAAAGTTAGTTCAACTACAGTTGCTAACCCTTTAGATTTTTCTCCAAAAGTTGCCATTCAGGATGTTTTCTGAGTGTGAATTCTTGGATGTTTACCTCTCAGAAGGGTGAATAAGGAATGCATGAGAGATGAAAATACTTGTGAATAGTACATTCTCGGCAGCTCAGCACGTACGCTGGCTTAGGAGCAAAGACAGTTATGAATTGGTAACGCTAAATTATATACCAGCTTCTCGTGTCTTACTGTTGCTGGAATTTAATCAAGATGTTTCAGTATTGACCCTCCACGGCAGAGGCTTCAAGGTAACATGATATCAGCCACATCTACTCAACATACTTGTTAAGTGGGAGAGTCGGACCGAAGCATTTAATATGTTGGAAGACAGCTAAAGCCTAGTTTGTGATCGAAACGTAACTGTATTACATATATTTTAATCCCTGGTTACTGCAGATAATGGTGTGTATTGACATTGCAAAATATTGTAATTAAAGAATAGGCTTAGTATAGAACTTTAAACTGTACTGCTTTTTGTTTTCCATTATTGAAATAGCTTTAGGGTGGCCATTTCTTTTCAGACTATTAGCAAATACAGCCAGCCTTTGTGACCAAGAGCTCAGTTTTGTCACTTCGTTATCATTATTATTGACGAGAGAAAGAGGTTGGTTGTATGTTGATTTCAAGGCAAATATACATTTTTTTATTGTTATCTCTCTGCCACTGGACAAGTTGACACAAAATAAGGTATTCAGCATTTAATAAGACTTTAAATAGATCAATTCAGAAAATTTAACTGGGGCATTGGGATTTCATATTATTTGCTTAAGTATAACTGTATTTCTCAGCAACTATAGAGGGTGATTTTTAATTGTTACAGAGTAAAAGGTGATTTTGGAATGTTACGGAATTTGCTTAAGAGGTTTAATTTTAGGGGAAACCCTCTCCTCTAATCCACGTGACTCATGCTTCTTCCTTAAACTCCTTGAGGGCAGGCACCTTATCTTCATCTCTCCATTGATGCTGCAAAACCCACACCACCCCTATTTATGTGTAATGACCAGACTTTGATTATATATACAAAATAGTAGATATAACAATAGGCTCTACCATCTCTTATGGCTTTGGACCATCCATATTTCAAGCCAGTGCTTCTTAAGTAATCATTCTTTTTAAGTGATTAAATTCAAAGTAACTTAAATATAGATGCATTACGTTGTACCATTACAATGCCAGGTGGTAAAGCTCCTTAAGGGCAGGAATGTTTCTTTACAACCCCATTCCCAGTACCTGGAACAGTGTCTGGCACATAGTATCCCCTCAGTCTTCGTTGAATGTATGAATGTATTTTTAAGACACGGTGAAAAATAGCCTATTAGGCTGCCTTTGTATGGGAAGAAAACCCCAGTTTTCACGTCAGGAAATCTAAATTATTGTCCCATCTCTGCTACTAAACTGCTGTGTGATCTCAGGTATGACACCTAACCTCTCTGTGCCTTTCTTATCTATGAAATGAAGAAATTAGATTTTATGAATGATAAAGTCCAGTCCACGTTTAAAAGTGCATAATTCACTGATTGGTGATTCTCAGCATGCATTGGGAAGTGGCGCTTGGAAACAAATTTACAATTTGTGGCCATGGAACCACAGTGTTGCCAACTGGCATACCTGGGGGTTGCAACTAAGACTTGGGTCCCTGGCTACTAAAATTTTGGCTCTAACAGTTGAACTAATCATCAGCTAAATAAATAAATGAATGAATGAAAGAAAGAAGGAAGGAAGGAAGAAAGAGAGAGAGAAAGAGAGAGAGGAAGGAAGGAAGGAAGAAAGGAAGGAAGGAAGGAAGAGAAAGAAGAAAGAAAAAGAAAAAGTCAAAAGCTCTTCTATACTTTGGCATGGAAAAGTGATTTTTAAGAATAAGGAAAACTAAATCTAACACAGAAGAGTAAAATGTCACACAGTGATAAAAAAGAACTAGATTTAAATCCTAACTCCAATGTTTTCTGTGACCTTGGCCAAGTAATTTAATTTCTGTGCCTCTCTTTTGGCATCTATAAAAATGAAATAATGATAATATCTAAATGAAGTCATTTATTTATAGTTTCTGGGACATGGTAGGCTTTGAAATCCTTACAGTCAGCCTGGTATAAAGGAATTAGGTAGGTGAATGGAAATAAATTTGATGTAAGATAAATCTGTATATTGGCTTGAGGCAAACACCAAGAGGTCAAATAGTGGTTGAGTGCATGGCTGAGATCAGACTGTCTACATCTGATATAAATAAAGCTGGTACCTTCACTCACCAGCATTAATAATTTGGTCATTTATTACCATCTCTGCATCTCAGTTTTCTCATCTGTAAAATGGCGCTAATAACAGTACCTCCCTCATAGGGTTATTGTGAATTTTCAATGAAACAATCCATGTAATGTGCTTAGAACAGTGCCTGGTGTATAGCCAGCACTCAGTAAATGAAGCTGTTCTTATTATGTTCCATTAAGTTCATCCAGAGGGGGGGAAAATGAAAGGGACGTAGAAGCTTGCCAGCCCAGTGAACGAAGAGAAAGCAATGGGGATTCAGTAGGACCAAAGAGATTATCATAGTCTAGTGGGTTTGGGGAGGGGAGTTGTTTGTTGTTTTTTTAGAAAACTATTTATAAACATATTAAAGTTTTGAGATTTTAGGAAAGAAAGGCTGTGTAAATCCAAGACGTTGGGAGTTCCCACATAAGTCATTGACAGTAAATATCACAGTCTCCAATTTATTCTTGGGTGGTGGAACTTCTTATAAGAAATCTGCCATAGGGAAAAAGTCTTTTAGTCTTCAGCCACATGGGTTAAAAGGTATCACTAAATCGTGCTCTAACAGTTGTAAGTAGTCAGTCTTTTTATAACAGGGCAACAGCTGAGGTATCAGTGAGTCATTACATACCCTGTGTTTACCAGGGAGCCCAAATCATTCTGTCTGTAGAGAAGTGAGTCAGGTGGGGGGCAGTACCTGTACATTTCAGCACAGAGGGTCCTCTAACCAAACTCTTGAAGCTGCGAAGCTGCCACAGATAAACTGCGATGTGAGGATAGGATGGAAAGAATACAGGTCAAATTTAAAAAGACAATAAAATAGAGGCTAAGTTTCCAACTAGCACTACATATCTTAAAGTGCATTTCTTTATGGTGAGCTTTAAAGAGACATGAAATAACCCTGTGTGTTTCAGGACTGCGAAGACTTTTTCAATTGATTAGGAAAATTTGGGTATGTCTGAGCACACATTACCTCATTTAAAAAAAATTGTGTGCAGGGCTTCCCTGGTGGCGCAGTGGTTGAGAGTCCGCCTGCCTATGCAGGGGACACGGGTTCGTGCCCCGGTCCGGGAAGATCCCACATGCTGTGGAGTGGCTGGGCCCGTGAGCCATCGCCACGGAGCCTGTGCTCCGCAACAGGAGAGGCCACAACAGTGAGAGGCCCGCGTACTGCAAAAAAAAAAAAAAAACACACAAAAAATTGTGTGCAAAAACAAACAACCTGATTAAAAAATGGGTAGAAGGAATGAATAGACATTTTTCCAAAGAGGACATGCAGATGGCCAACAGGCACAGGAAAAGATACTCAACATCACTAATCATCAGGAAAATGCAAATCAAAACCACATGTGATAGCACCTCACACCTGTCAGAATGGCTATCATCAAAAAGGACACAAATAACATGTTGGCGAGGATGTGTAGAAAAAGAAATCCTTGTACACTGTTGCTGGGAATGTAAATTGTTGCAGCCACTGTCGAAAACAGTGTGGAGGTTTCTCAAAAGACTGAACATAGAACTACCATATGACCCAGCAATTCAATTCCTGGGTATATATCAAAAAAAAACCCCAAAGACACTAATTCAAAAAAGATACATGCACCCCAGTGTTCATAGCAGCATTATTTGCAATAGCCAAGATACAGAAGCAACCTAGGTGTCCATCAAGAGATGAATGGATAAAGAAGATGTGGTATATTGGTGTATATGTGCGTATATATATAATATATACGCACATATACAAAGCGGAATACTACTCAGCCATAAAAAATGAAATCTTGCCATTTGCAGCAACATGGCTGGACTTGGAGGGCATTATGCTAAGTGAAATAAGTCAGAGAAAGACAAATACTGTATGATATCACTTATATATGAAATCTTAAAAATACAACAAACTAGTGAATATAACAAAAAAGCAGCAGATTCACAGATACAGAGAACAAACTAGTGGTTAGCAGTGGGGAGAGGGAAGTGGGGAGGAGAAATAGAGGGGTGAGGGATTCAGAGGTACAAACTTAGGTGTAAAATAGGCTACAAGGATAGATTGTACAACATGGGGAGGATAACAGATACTTTACAATAACTATAAATGGAGCATAACCTTTAGAAATTGTGTGTCACTCTATTGTACACCTTAACTTACGCAGCAACTATACTTCAACTTAAAAAAATGTGCACTTGTTCAGAAATAGGTTAAGACTCATTATATCAAGTGGATTGGGGTAGAAGGGCCTTCTGAACAGAGAGTAATAGATTTCTCCCTTAGAAGCGTTGTTTCTTACACATTAAGGTCATCTAGACAGTATGAAGTGCATCTGTAAAATGTCAATATCCCTTGAAAGTGTCAGGTCTCTACATTGTTTACACTTAAAAGTAAATCACTTTTATCACTGACTTTTCTCTCTTCCCCGTTGAGGATTTGACCTTGAAGGCAATGAAGTTTCAAATGGAAGATAGAAATTAAATTAAATTAGAAATTAAATTAAACACTGAGGGACTTCGGAGGTAAGTTGGCTTGAGGTAGGACCTTTGATCAGACGTTCAAGTGGTCAACTGGTAAAGAAGACGACATTGAGTCATTTGAGAAAAACAGAGACTAGGTTAATTTAGTTCACATTTACAGCAGGATTTTCAGCAGTAGGTGGTCCAGTTCCAAAATTCTATATACGGTGCTTCAACTGTAATTCAATAAGGCTTGAAGCTATTGCTACAGTCTGTGCCAGTTCATTACAACAGGGTGAATGGTAATGACTATGTAATTAGCAGGGCTCAGGGCAAAATGAAAGGGCAGGCCCTTTGTTCAAAAAAGCAGGACAGAGGGTTGTTACATGTGCACAAATCTAAAACCATTTCTTTTCTTCCACCATCTCTCTCTCAACTTGTAGCATTTTTTATTGGCTATTTAATGTAGTTCCAGGTAAAGAAAAGCAGAAGTTTAAATTATTAGCATGAATTTAACCATTCATCTTTATATCGTGCAATACAAATATAAGAATATCTAACTTTGATGCAGAATCACCAAAATCATGCAATTTGTATGTCATAGATCATGCATATGTACGTCATTCTTACCAGAACAGTGGAAACACTACACAAAACGTAGTCTACCATTTTTATTTCACTTATCGATACGTGTACCAACATGTACCAATAGTCTCCCTTTGGCTCTCTGCTGAGTGAAGGAGAAAAAGAACTATGATTGCCCTTCCTTTCTCTTCCTTTTTATGTATCATCGTCAGCCTAAGCAGCTGGCTAATACAATGGAAAACTGCAAGAAAGAAACGATATGATAGGGTTTCTTGGTCATCTGTGTTTCTTAGAACACCAATGTCTTCTTGCAAAGTTAGAGCCAAATTCTGGTTCCCATTGGAAAGCATGGCCTCTTGGGACTGGCAGCCATAGACATAGCACACTCAGCAAATCTCACTGACCTCCAAGGAATCGTGGGTCTACCAGAATTCACATTCACGCATGTTATATGCAGGTGAGGCAGCAGGGGATGTCTGGGGACAGGCATATTATTCAGGTACCCCGGATCACACACGTGCTCTATTATCCTGTTGGACTGTACCCACAGAACACTGGCTCAAATATAAATGCATTAAGCAGGCCAGGGCTGTTCTGAGCATGGAGCCCCATGGAGCTGCCCAGGTGGGCACGCCCATGCATCCAGCCCCGCTTTGAAGTTTCTTACAAATGAGGAATCAGTCAGCAAAGAGGTTTGCAAAGGAAGTGGCAACTGGCTGGTCTTCCTTTTTTTGCTTTTTATTTGACCTAAGGCTGCCTCAGACATATGGGAAGTAGCAGAATAATTGCAGACCTTGTTGTGAAATTGATTCTTACTCTAAGACCCGCAGGGGTGAGAGGATTAGGAGGCTTGTAGCTAGTTTAACTTTTGGTCTTCAAACAAGCACAATGTGGTATGGACTATAAATGTGAGTAACATTTTACCAGAAAACTTGAGATTTCAGAAACTGAGGCTGCTTATTTGGTAAAAGAGGTAATTGGGTAAAAAAAAAAAAAAAGAAAAATTAAGAGAAACTATTTGAGTGGAAGGACAACTATACTGAAAGTTAGGAGGCCTATGGTCCAGCTCTGGCTTTGTTATCTACAAACTGTGACCTCAGATAAAACGGGTCACGCCACTAGTACTCATTAACCTTGTCTATAAAACAGGGTTTGAACTTACGGGGTTTCTATTTTAAACTGTGTTTAGCTGAAGAGGCGTTTATAAATCAAGAAACTCATTTTAAAGATAAAATTGTAGACTTCAAAGAATTCTTTCTAGAATTTCCAGAGCTCCCCTCTGTGCTTCCTCAGCTGTGCACCACGAGGACCTGTGGTCAAATGATCATCTCTCCCACATTTCTGCATCTTCTTTATACCGAAGGACAATTAATCATTGCTAAAAATCGAGGCGGATTTGAGAGAAGTTGAGTGACTTTTTAGGTCTGTGGATTTATTCCAGTTCTGTTTTCATTTTTACTTTAGATCTTTCAGCTCGTGCCCCAACGAAAATTTACCTTGCTCCCTGAAAGTTCTGCTTTATGACTTATTGAGTAGCATTATTAATATTTCATCAGGCGATTATTTTCACTCTATTTTAGAAAGGACTGCCAAAATGTAGAGCATGGTTTTTATTACGTCTTGCAGAAAATTGATTTTTTTCACACAAAGGTAGACTTAATCTTTTTTTTAATCTTAATTTAATTTTTTAAACATCTTTATTGGAGTATAATTGCTTTACAATGGTGTGTTACTTTCTGCTTTATAACAAAGTGAGTCAGCTATACGTATACATACATCCCCATGTCCCCTCCCTCTTGTGTCTCCCTCCCTCCCACCCTCCCTATCCCACCCCTCTAGGTGGTCACAAAGCACAGAGCTGATCTCCCTATGCTATGCAGCTGCTTCCCACTAGCTATCTATTTTACGTTTGGTAGTGTATATATGTCCATGCCACTCTCTCACTTCTTCCCAGCGTACCCTTCCCCCTCCCCGTGTCCTCAAATCCGTTCTCTACGTCTGCTAGACTTAATCTTACAGTCAAAAGAGAAATAAATATTTGAAAATAAAAGCAGGAAACAGAAGGGAATTAAAATGCGCTGAGTTCTTTTATGTACCAGTTACTGTGTTTTACATGTATTCTTGTGTTTAGTGTCCACATAATCATCTGTGGTAGGTGATAATAAGAATACTACCAGTTTTCCATGGGAGGCCAGAAAGTCTTCTGGGAGCTTCCATTCCAATATTATATGTCCAACCTCCTGCATGAGAAGCCCACTTGGTACTGACCTCTCAAAGTCAATATGGCCAAATTAAACTCATCCTTTTTCCCCAGAAGTCTTCTCTAGCCACAGGCTTTCTCATCTAAGTGATGGATAGTCATGTCCTCTTCCGGTTGTGTGGGAGGTCATCCTTGCCTCCCTCATTCCTTACGCCCTCCACCCACTCCATCAGGAAATCCTGTTGACTCTCCTTCAAAAGAAGCCCAGCCTGGATCTGATGCCTCCTCACCAGCACCACCTGAGTCTGAGCCAACATCTCCTCTCGCCAAGAAGACGAGCTTTCCACCTGCTCCATCCTGGCCTCCCCCGTGGTCTCTTCCCAACCAGCAGCCAGGATGAGGCTACTGAAACAGAAGCTGTGTCAATTCTGAGCTCAAGCTCCTGTGGTGGACCCCATTTCACTCTCAGAGTAAAAGCCAGAAAGCCTTGAGCCGCCCTGGATCCGTCCTTCCCTCCACCTCCCCACGGCACCACCCGCTGCCCCTCCATTTCTCTGCCACTAATCGTGTACTTGCCAGCGCTACTCCATCCCCGCTGACCCCCTAGCAATTCCAGCCCCTGGGAACACTCCTGCCTCCGGGCCCTAATGTTGGCCGTTCCGTCTGCCTGGAACACGCTTCTCATGCACATGGCTAACCCCCTCACGTCTTTCAAGGTTTTGGTTACATGTCACTTTCTTAGTGAGCTTCCCTTAGCGCCCCACAGCCGACGACGGACAGGGATGAGGATTCAATGACACACAGTGGACAGAGGCCACCTCTGAAGGTTGGGGAAGGTGGTGGAAGGCTGGGCAGATCCTAGAGGACAGGGCTGAGCAGACACCCCTAAGCAGTTACTCTAGCACAACCCAGTGCAGTGGGGAAAGAGCACACCATTGAATCAGACTGCTTAAGTTCAGATGCCTGTGTGTGTGTGTCAGGGTGTTTTGTTTGTTGTTCTTTTGGGTTTTGTTTATTTTTTTGTTTGTATTTTACCTTTCCTTTGCTCTCATTCTTTTGCAGATATAGAGACTAAATATGGTTACTCAGTGATAGAAAGAGGGCAGGAAGAAAAAGTTTAAAAGGGACTGTTGGGGTGAGGGAAGGGAAAAATATACCCAAGAATCCTTTTTTTTTTTTTTTTTTACATCTTTATTGGAGTATAATTGCTTTACAATGGTGTGTTAGTTTCTGCTTTATAACAAAGTGAATCAGGAATTCTGCATTCTAATCTCAGTTCTGTCACCAAACAACAAATGCCTTGGGCAAGTCATTCCTTAGTTTCAGTTCCTCCATCTCTAGAATAAGGAAATTAGGCAAGAATCAGTAAGTTTCCCAGACCTGCTTGATCAGGAGAATGAACCTGGGAGCTTTTGCAAAATGCAGATTACCCTGAATCTACCCGTGAATAGTCTGATTTAATAGGTCTTGCATGAAATTCTATAGTTTGTATTTTTCATGAACTTTCCAGACAGTTGTGATGATCAACCACACTTGGGAACTGCTAGATTAGATGACATTTAAGACACCTCCCATTGTTTAAGAGATTCGTTTCCTAAATATTATTTAATTCAGAAAACATCCCAATTGTAATAAAATTGATTTTTATTGTATATGTGGGTGTCTCGGTCAAAAGCTGCATAATATTTTCATTTTTTCCTATGGAAAATTAAGAACATCTAGCACAAAATAGATTCTTAATATTTATAAATGAATAAATGGTCAATTCCACATGTTTAGAAAGTAAACATTTTTTAGCATCTCCTTGAGTAACCTATTTCTCATATATGTAGGGAAGAATTCAGTTTGTCTAGTGTCCTTCAGTATTAAGAATATTTAACGCAATAATCATACATAAACCAGGGCTCATAATGATAATTATACCTGAAAGTTTTTGATAACGGAAAATCATTTTTATCTTTTATAACATAGGTAGATGAGATGCACGTGAAAATATAATATTCCCAAGGTGCTTTATGTGCTATGAAAATACGTGATATTTTTGTGCTACTGTTGTTCTTGCTTTTTTACCACCCACAGCGTTCTAATTCTTAACTTGTCAACCTTGCCAGCCTCAAATCATTGCTGGAACAACTTCTGCAGAGAATTGTATTAACCCCGAATTTTTTGAATGACCAGCGTTCTTTTCGGAAACAAATACAGTGTTGTGGGTTTTGAAAGGGGTTGAACTTTGAGGCAGAGATTCTGAGATGTCATTCTGCCTTTGTGTCTCTTAACTTAATAAAATTAGGCAAGCCCTGTCACCTCTTCTGGCCTCTAATTCCTCATCTGTGAAATGATTTCTCCATTTCTTCAAGCACTATCATTCTTGTAAATAATTAGGAGGGAAGAAATTACTCACTCCCAGATTCAATTCTGAATATCCCTCCACCTCTGCCTAATACTTAGATGGACTTATTTTTCTCAATCCCTCTGATGCTATTTGAATGTGCTACCGAGGGCCGCAAAATCATATTGCTTAGAAGCAAACAGAAGCAGAATTCTGTTGATACCTTCATTTTTCAACACCAGTCATTTATGCATGTAACACAAATCCTTGTCCCCGAGACCTTTCAGAAAGGAAAATGACAGCATAAAGCATGTGATGTGGTCATACTAGGTACCCCCCTCCTTAAGTCTGGGCCCAATTAGAAGTTCCATTTTATCACTTTCATGAGAAAGTATTGTTACTAATTGGGGATAATGCTTTGGTTTAGGCATCAGTCAGCACCTAGTAATGCCCTTGGAAAGATTCTGCCGTAATTGGTGTCCTCCTGTGATATCAAAAGGACTACCCTGGAAAGAATATTTTTTAACCCCTTTTTTTAGTCACAGCTGCTTAGTTGCAGTGTTGTTAAAACAAATAATGCACAGGAAGTGAGCACAGTCTTGTGTGTGTAATACGTCTTACAAAATCACATGATCAGTGCTTGCATTTTATTGCTTTTTAAAGAGGATATAAATGTTAATAGTAGGAAAGTAGATTGTAGGACAGCAAACCTGTTTATTACGGGGATATTGTTTTTTTTATTTGTATAGTTGATTTTCTTTTCTGAAAAGCATAAAAATAAAGTGGAACATCCTGCAAGAGCCCTGCCACACGAATTTTCTGTGAAACGCTCTTCTCACATCATTAAATTTAATGGCTGCCCGGGTGGTTCTTAGGCAATCTTCTTAAGTATCTTTTTGTTTCAGGGTAGTTACTGCATCTAATTATTGCATTTAATTGTCTTTCAGAAGAGTTGAGCATCACACACCAAGAGGGACATCGGGTTAAAAAAAAAAGAAAACTGCAACGTTTGGATCTTTTCCTGCTTTAGAAGCAAGAAGAATGGAAAATTGATAATCAAAGGTAAAACTGTCTCCTCTTCCCTTAAATCACATATCTCTACAGATTCCTTTTCAGTCACCCTGTGTAAAGCAACTTTTTTTTTTCTTTTTTGATTGCATGGTGGAGTTTAATGAAAGTATTTCTGGCTTGTAATTCCAGGCGTATTAATAGGCTGCTGACATATTCAAGTCTGTGTTGTTTTAACTCCTTAGTTGCCCGTTCAGAATCTGGACCAGATGTGTTTTATATGTTTCATCTTTGTTCTTGGTGTTGATCTGCAGCGGCAGAGCGGGCCGATGCCGTTTTCGTAAATCTGTGGGCTAAAATGTTGTGCTTTAGGTTAGGCATGGAATTGTGGGAGTAGATGACATAGTGTCAGCTTTTCTCTTGGAGTGTTGGACGGATGTGAATTTATCACCAGAGACGTGATCCCCTTGATCTGTGTGAGGTAAGAAAGGCAATGGAAACACTTGAGGCAATGCTATGATCTCTGCTCCTTGCATTTTATTGTGTGGTTTATGGAAAGAAAAAGGAAAGGTCTCGACAATGGAAAACTCAGAAATACTACATATGTGGTGTCAGATCTAAAGGGGTTTGATATCGCTGAATATATTAACAATCGATGGTGTTTGCTTTGGTTGCTTGCCTGGGACAACTACTTGGGCATGCTCCTTTATTGGGGAGCTGATCCCGAGCATTGGGGAGAGTGAATGGGGGAAGAAGCAAAGACCAAAGTAAGAGCAGGTGAATGAGTTCTCCACGGTGGACATGGGAACGTGGTCCCCCTGGGACTTCCGAGGGGATCTGGGTTCCCTCCTGGAATTTCTGCGTGAAGGATGTGTGGCCAAAGGTTTATCCACTGGCTTTTTCCCCTTGGTTGTGGATTGCTCCTGGGTCATTAACTCCCCCACAGTTCTGGGCTCTGCTGGTACTTGTCACTTGTGGTAGACACTGCAAAGGCAAAGAGAATCTGAGTTGGCACAGAACCGTCCATCTGTGCAGCCATGGCTGAAATCAGAGGTGAACCAAGGGGGTGTGATGCAGGGAACCAGAGGTGTCTGTTGTAGTTCTTTTACTTTATTTTCAATCATCAAATAAATCACATGATCCTCCGAAATGAACTACTTCCAGGAAGAAAACGTTTTGTGTTTTAAAGACATTGAAGTGTGATGTCCAAATGGCATAGAACCAAAGGGAGCTCTGTTTCAAAACTAACTTCTTCATCAATAAATTGTCCATGTTCAGAGTGAAAAGTACATCTTGGCCCACGTGTGCATGGGATATTATATATAGTAAGATTTGAAGTATGACCAAAATATTGGAACAGAGATAATAGAATAATATTTTATAGTACCTGTACTTATTACCGTATATTGATTTACGTACAAGAAGGTATCTGTGGAAACACAAAAATATAATTATTGTTTTTCCTATTTGGAAACAACCTCATTAGCAGTGTCATTATTTGTGTGAAAGGCGTGACAAATTATGCACGTCCCAGCATAAAGTTCTAAGGATGGTCAGCTGGCAACAGATTTAACACGTTAAAGGGTTGGTTGGTTTGTTTGTTTTCGGCATGAGGATATTCAACAGATGAAAACGAAGCCAGGTAAAGGCTGTGGTTGTGTTGTGACCTAGAAGAGCCTTTGTTCAGAGGAGGAATGTAATTGGTGAGCTCTCTAAGGAGCAGCTGTGAAAACAAATGAACAAGCAAACATTTCAACTGATGCAATTAACATGCAAATTCCTAATGAAGGAAATGAAAATGGGGGGAGGAAGGAAAAGGGTAGCAGGGGAACCAAGGAAGCAGTGACAGGTGGCAAGGCAGAAATCCCCAAACTGGACAGAATCAAACCATAGAATGAAGAGAATCCCACAACAGTGGAGAGATGCTTCTTAGAGCAGCCCTCATCCTGAGCGCAGGGTGCAGACTGAGTGAATGGTCCCAGTTCATCTGAGGCCTGATGAGTTCCTGGGTCATCACAGAAAGAGTCAATGACTGTTGTCTTCTCACCTGAACAATGCCTTCGCCTCTCATTTGTCTTCCTTTCTGTGGTCTCGTGAGACTCCAAGGTCCCCTAAATAAAATTTCTGACCATTTCTGCTCTTTCCTCAGAAATTATTTCCTAATTGACCGACTTATCATTGTCCAAACTTCTTAATCAAACATTTAAAACCTGCCACACTAAGTTTTCGACTTATTTCTTACCCCTTGACTTCACTCACCAGTGGTCTAGACCCTTGGTTAGTACCGCAGATTCTGCGATGTATCAAGTCTTCCAAGTGATTTGGATGCATTTGGGTTCTCAAACATAAGTTGGTCTAGGACAAGACCCAAGAATTTGCATTGCTAAGAAGTTCCCAGGCTGTGTGGCCGCTGCTGGTGCAGGAACCTTACTTTGAGAACCATTCTGTAAAACAAATGATCCAGTCCGGCACTATAGTTCCTACATTGCAGTTTGAACTCAAAGACCGCAATAAAAGGACTCACTTGCCGGCATCCACCATTGTGGAGAGGTGTACTGGATTAAGAAAAGGGTCTGTCTTCTGGTCAGAGACCATCTTAGCGTCATAAAGTCCCCAGCAGTAAGCTTTTTGATACATTTTTATATCCCCCACTGTGTTATAGACTCATAAATATTTGTTGGATCGATGGATGGACGGCTGGATGGATAGAAGTGAAGGGAGGGAGGGAAGGTGGGAGGAACAGATAGACAGGTTTGGCACGCAGTGGTTGGTTTCAGCAAGGAACTTAACGCCTACAAAGAAACTGCTCTCCAAAGAAACTCCCATTAGGGAAAGACTAATTACCATCACATGAAAACCTCCTTATTGTAGAAGACCACATTCGATGTATCCGGCCTTTGATTAGGTGGAATAACTACTCAGAGCCTGAGCGTCTGGGTATCTATCGTACCGCGCTCTTTCATAAGCAGAGTCTTTCAAAAAGGACTTTTTGCCATTTGGTTGAGTACAACGGGGCGGGGGGGGGGAAGATATGATTTCTATCGAGACGAATTGCACGTTTTGCTTTATAAAAGAGCCACTGGCTATGTGAAGCCATGAACATCCAGTTAATAAATTCCTTTGCGAATGTCTCTTCCTGGAGTTTAAATTTTGCAGCTGCGGCGTCATTCGAACGTTTATTCACATTTCGGACAATTGTGCTTTCTGGTTTTTTGCTTTCTCGCATCCAAATGTGTTCGTGTATCAATGTGGCAGATTTTCTCTCTGCATCTTTTATCTGCACGCACCATCCCATGATTGGCTTGGTAAATTTATCCTACTTTTCGTGCTAAAATAACTGTTCCTGCTGTCTGTTTTCTGCCTGCTCTTTGATTTTTTTTTTCCAGAAATTGGGCTGAAGGCCCGCTTTTAGAGCTCAGTGTGAAATTTATTCTGTATGTTTTTAAACCAAGTTCGCACATATTTCTTTCCGCTCTGGGTTCTGTAGTGGCATCGACTTCAAAACGCACCTTCGAAAGAGCCTCTTATATTATGTATTAGCATAACTAATAACAATGAATGAAAACAGGAATCTCAAAAATGTATTTCATCCTTCACTTAAACGGTAGAAAATTAAAATTGTCACGTCCTCCTGTGGCATGCCTAATGTTAAGCTTCAGGAAAAGAATCTAGTTCTAACCTTGTTACTACCTTGAAGTACATCCTTGGTTGAGTCCTTAGGCCTCAGCTACCTCCATTATAAAAAGAAGGATTTAGGATAAATGTCCCTAAAGGATTATTCTAGTTCCTTATCTTGCCATCTCAGGATGCAGGTCATACGAAATGCTACTTAAAATCAGGCGTGACACTATGAGTATCAATTCATCAACTAATATGTCACCTATTTGGCAGTGAAGTTGAAAGAGCAGGGTTTTGGATACAGAAAAATCTGTGCTCAAAACCCAGCTCTTTCACTTATTAACAGTACGGGCTTGGAGAATTTAGCGCACCCCTCTGTGTACCTTAGTATCTTCATCTGTAAAATGGGGGCAGTGTTGTTGTCATCTGCCAGGTTGCTTTAAAGACTAGGGATAATCTGAAAAGTATCCGGCACTTAACCTGCTGAGTATAGTGATCTCTAAAGACCTGTCCAGGCCTCTAAGCCGACCAGAGCCCAAACCATGGTTTTAGAGGTTAATGGAGATTCCATTCTTCTTCTCCACTGTAATTCTACAAGGCTAAGAAATGTTTATCTGTGACTCTAGAAGATGAACCCAGTTTGGAAAATGTATCTGTAATTTAGTCATCCGAGACTTGGCAAGACTAATGGGAAAATTCAACCGTAGGCTTTCAGCTAGACAGGATATCTGGTTCCATGCATTGTGAGTGATTTACATAGAGCAAACAAGGCCCTTTTCATTATCAAGACCGACTCCTTCAGTGTCAAAGCTTAAAGTTTGCAAATCGCATTCTGGCTATGTCTTGTTATGTGGCCACAGTTAACCGCAGAAGTGAAAGATTCTTCAAGACATTGGTTGAGTCTGAATAAATATTTATATGCTCTTGATTTGTATATGATTCCAGTAAGTTCAAAGGTATTCCTTATTTTTTTCTTTATTGTCCTCTGAAAAATTATGTTTATAGCCAATTTGTCTGATGCAGCCTTACTCCCAGAGGCAAAAGAAATTAAATTTTGGTCCATAGATGATTCGTTTACTATAGAATTCATGCAAATATTGTATATTTTTCTGCTGTTTAAATTTATTCATTTCTTTTGAGGTTGAATTGTCACTTTGATATTGGTTAACCCCAGTCCTACCTCAGCAGAAACCCAGAGCTTTCTCCTTAATAGGGGTAGATCAATAAGGTTTTGGTGGACTGTTTCACCTATCTTAGCAGAGGATTTCATCCTGTTGTCTTCTTTACTCTTTCAGTATTTTATAAATCGTCTGCAAGTTAATGTCTTTTGAGATAAAGCTTACTATATTTTATTCTTCTATACTTTTTCATCAGAAGTAATTTAGAGCCAAGAACTGCTGGTGCTGTTTGAGTACATTGGTTATTTTAGACACCTGTAAGATAACTAAAGTCTAATTGTGGGATGTTGTGTTTGTCATGTCTCAGAGACATATGACCGTCTGGATGAAAATCATACTGACGAAGCTGTTTCAAACTCTAGGAGAGAGCAATATATATATGTATATGTATACACACATATACACTCAGTGCCTGGTGATGGTAGTGGTGGAGGTGATGGTGTGAAACTGTTTACTTAGACAACCCAGTCATTCACGATAGTATAGTTATTTCTACATAGACCAATTATTACCAAACTTGGCCTTCTTTTAATGAAGAGATCTATTAAATACTCTCTGAAAGACACATATTCTCTGTTGTATGGTAGAATAATTCTTTTATTAAACAGAATATAACAGAGTTTATCACAACTCACATTTTTTTAGTATTTGTTGACACTATAAGAATACCCAAGGACAACATTTACTATGTAGTAAAAAGACCTCAGCTTGATGAGAATTATAAGAAAAAAAGAAAAGAATGAAAGGCACGTTGGCCGAGTTTATTTCATTCTCACTGCATTTTCATCATGTGCTGGGAACTTGCACCTAAAATATTTATTTAAAAGCTACGTTTACGGAAAAGATGATACCACTTTAAACAACAGCATTAGGGCTGGCATTTTTTTTACCATCCCAAGAGGATCTGGGAATTATAAATCAAATAATGTACAAATCCGACAAAATAATTGTAGTGATACACAATGCGTTTCTCTCTGGCACTTCAAATGTTTGAGGTCTTTGTATTTATTTATGATTAAAAACGTAAAAGCAAACATATGTTAAATACTCAGGTTTGTGCCCATACAGGGGAGATATAATTTTATGTCAGCCCTTTTAGGGTCTTTGGCTGGGCCTGAAAATTAAATTGATGTAAGAAAGATCGACAGCAGAAAATTACACAAATTTATTTAATATAAGTTTTCTGTGACATGGGGTCTTCATAAGGAAATAAAGACCCAAAGAAGTAGCAGGACCTACGTGTTTATATACCAGGTTGAACAAAGAGGCGGAATTGTGGCAAGGTAACTAAAATATACAGGGAGGCTAAAGGAGGATGAGTTATTTTGATAAGATCTCTTTGTACAGAATTCTCTCATCCTCCACTCTGGTGATAACAATGTTTCTTTCCTCCCAGTACAGGGAGGACATCTTTCACATGGGCGGTTTATCTCCTGCTTTTAGGAAGCAAAGGGGGCGTCAAAACACAATGTTCTACTTGTACCTGCTGTTTTTCAAATGCCCTTGACTCTACATAATCCTCATGCCAAAGTGGCATATTTTGGGGTGGCGTATTCTGTTACCCTCCAGGCATTGTTTTGAGCACCTTCTCTGAGTTACCTCCCTTAATCCTTACTCTAAACTTTGAGAACGTTTTATACAACTTCAGGGAGAAATTGACAAATCCACCATCACAGTCGGTAGATGTCAAGATATTTTTCTCCATGATAGAGGAAACTCACAAAAAACTCACTGAAGACATAGGAGACGTGAGCACACACTAAGAAGCTTCATTTGATGGTCATAAGTGGACTTTTTCAGTCAACAATTGGAGAATACCAATTCTTTGTAAGTTCCTGTATAATATTTTTAAATTATGTACTGAGCCATAAACCAAGACTGAAACGTACTCTCCATTTCACAGATGAAGAAACTGAGGCGTAAAGAAGCTAAAGAACTTGCCAAAGAACAGAAAGCTAGTACATGGCAGAGCAGGGCACAGACCCATGGCAGTCAGAGCCACCTGACTGCTGCCATTACCTGTCCTTGCTGGTTGTCCTACAGGGGAAAAGCAGAGAGCTGGTCTTTAAGAGATAATTTAAACTTATTTATCAGGACAAGAGGGCCAGGATTACCCCAATTTTATAGATTATACTTGAAAGCAAGGATGTGGCCAATTTGAGATGATCCAGTTGGAGTGATAGTGACACTAGATTTAGGAGAAAATTCAAACCGTAAGTTAAAGTAGATTCAGATAATTGCCAAATGTTTAAATAGCAAAAGCGAAGCAAGAATGATGTAGTTTGAATTATTACTGTAAATTCTTTCCCTTTAATAACGCAGGCCTGAATTATTGATCACATTTAGGTTCCTGGGTATGAAATAAGAAGACATCCCACTGGTGTTTCACGGTCACGTCAACCTCTTTTTTTTTTTTTTTGCGGTACGTGGACCTCTCACTGTTGTGGCCTCTCCCACTGCGGAGCACAGGCTCTGGACGCGCAGGCTCAGCGGCCATGGCTCACGGGCCCAGCCGCTGCGCAACATGTGGGATCTTCCCGGACCGGGGCACGAACCCTTGTCCCCTGCATCGGCAGGCGGACTCTCAACCACTGCGCCACCAGGGAAGCCCACGTCAACCTCTTATTTCCAACACTCAGCGCATAAACGCCCCCTCCCATCTTCTCCTCCCTCCTCTGCTCTTTTCTGTCCCCATCTATGTCACCATGACCCACACACCCAGTTGCTTCCGTTGGAAACCTGGGAGTCATCTATGAGATCACTCCCCCCCGCAACATCTTTGGTAAATTTGAATGAACTTGTTGAATAAAGTTCCGTATTACCCATCTAATAACATGAATTCCCAGCTAGTCGGGTGATTGCAGTCAGAGTGTGGCGATCAGCCATTATACTCTGATGTTGTCTAACGTGTTTGGGTTTCTGGCCACACTACTCAATTCCCTGTATGGTTTTGGGTTTTTATTTTTGCATTTTGTCCTTAGTGGTGTTGTGTCGTAGGTGTTGCGTGTAATGACATGCAGGGCCGATCCACTGTGGAACAGCTGAGATGTTCTCTCCTCTCCATGCAGACATTGGATTTGTTGACAAATACAGCGTATTGCCTTTGGCACACACAGCTCTCAGCAGTATTGCCCTCTTTAATATTGTCTCCTGGGGAAAGAAAAATCAGTTTCCTGGCAAGTGATTTCCTAATCAAAGACTTCCTGGGTCTTAAGTAATAAGAAACTCAAATGTTTCAAATGGCAACTTACAGTGGGGCTTAACTGGGTATGTATTTTAATCTCCTCTGGGGATCAAGAAACTCTAAATGTTACACATAAGAAAATATTTCACGAGGGGACACATGGATGGTTTCATATAGTTTGGTCCATTTTTATTTAAGAAAAGTTACTGGCAAAATAACGTGTGCGTTGGTATTAAAAGCTTGAGTAATGTATCTTTCTTGACCTGTAAATTACTGCTTCTCTCCTGATAATTTTATTGTCATTATTTTTCACTCGAACCTATTTCTAGGTATGGGAAATTTTGCATAGTTAGAATATGAAGGAAGGTGCCTTGGGCAGGTAAACGGGAGGCCTGAGTTCCAATAGGATTTTAATAAGATGAACCCTGCCCGCCAACCTCCCACCCCAGGGAGACGGTTAACAGAAAAAGAGAAGAATTATGGACTGAACTCCATGGAAGGCCCTCAGTTAGGAGGCAGAAGAAGAAGGAATTAGTTGGGAAGTTCAAAGAAAATCAGAGCTAGACAGTGGTTAAAGCAGTTTAAAACAGATCTATTCAGGACTATTGCAACAGGGCCAAACAGACCTCGGTAACGAACTGGTTTCAGTTCCAAATAAAACATGGACAAGTAGGGATTTATAGCCAAGGAGCAGGGTGGGAGTCAGCGGATGGAAATTACTAAGAGGAAACATCAGAAGCAAGAGAAGATTCTGGTTAAACAGACCTAGTAGGATTCTTGCTAAAGGCAGACCAGGGTGATCAGATACTAAGGGTGGAAGGTGAAGAATTTGATCGGATATCAAGGGTGATCAGTTATGGAGGGTGGGGAGTTCTGTCTAAACTGACTTAGCAAGATTCTTGGTACGACTGGATGGTGCAAGTCCAACCAGGGTGAGCCTAAGCGGGAGGCCCTGAGGCTTCGAGGAGCCTGACTCCTTAATCAAAGAGAGTCCAGGAGAACAGGGATGGTTTTCGTCATGAAGGCGAAAAAGGAAGTTCCAGGATGCAGTCTAGCAAATGTAATTAATGTGGTTATGTCCTAATTCTAAATTAAGCGATTTCTTTTCAATATGGTATCTGTTTTATAAGCTTGTATAATTACAAGTTGTGAAATGATAGTCAGCCCATCTCACGTGACTTATTAATTCTTTAAAAATTGGACCACCATTTGCTCAGTGTCAAAATCTTGGAGTCATCTTTCCATTCCTACTTAATCTAGCCCATCCCTAGGTCCTGGTTGTTTTTTCCTTGGTTATTTCGAATCCCTCCAGTCCTGACATGCTCTCCACCATCACTGGTCTGCCTCACGCCTCAGCCCCTGCAGAAGCACCCTTACCAAGCTTTGTGCCTCACGCTCACCTCATTCCCAGATTCCACTTTGCAGCTGTCCTTAGATTAACCTCAAAATACCATTCCTGATATATATATATATATATTTTTTTTTTTTTTTTTCTTTTTGCGGTACGCGGGCCTCTCACTGTTGTGGCCTCTCCCGTTGCGGAGCACGGGCTCCAGATGCGCAGGCTCAGCGGCCATGGCTCACGGGCCCAGCCGCTCCGCGGCATGTGGGATCTTCCCGGACCGGGGCACGAACCCGCGTCCCCTGCATCGGCAGGCGGACTCTCAACCACTGCGCCACCAGGGAAGCCCCGTGATATATTTTTAATAGTTGCTGTTCGCTGAGTCCTTATGTACCCGATGCCATGTTAAGTAACGCTATTTCATTTCATTACTATAACCAATTTCAAATGGTGGGTGCTATTATTACTCCTCCTTTGCAAGTGAGAAAAGTGGATCTTTCAAGAGTTTGAATAACTCCCCAAAGGTCACAGCAACTAAGTAGAAAATTCTAACTCCAAAACCTGAACCCTTCACCACTGTCGCATGGTACCCTCTATGGCCGTGTGTAAAAGAGATGATGGTAACGGGACAGCTGGGTAAAACTGCGATTAGATTGTGAAAGATTCCATTGATCTCACCCAGTGGACAAAAGCTTATTCAAGATTCTTAAGTAGGGGGTGGGGAGAAACACGATCAGATGGTGAGTGGAGTAGAGGGTGAGGGATGTGAATTGCTCCCCTTCATGAGCCCTGGCCGTGTAGCATTTCCTGTCCTCTCTGCATGGGATGTCCTTACTGCATTTCTCTGCCTCACAGATCTCCTTCTAGACAGTCCTCTGGTGTCCTCTTCCTGGAAGAGTATGCCTCTCCTCCATACCATTATGGCCTCTGCTCAGAGCTCTTATGGTATCGGTACTCTGTTATATTTCAGATTACTGTGCAGTGATTCACATATGATTCTCAGAAAATCTTCTTGGGATGTTTCTAACTACATCTCAAAGATGGGAAGGGAAGGCTCACAGAGTTTATGTTCGATAAAATCGTCTTTGCGTTACCAGTGCCTGGTACCTAGTAAACGCTCAGTAGATATGTAATGAGTATGTCAGCTACCTTTAACTGCACGTATATTTTATTGTATTAAAAATGTTAAACTCTTAGATAACAGGAATGAGTCTTTCCCATGTTTCTGTATCCCTCATGGTACGTCATAACGCAGAGTGTATGGCACGAGGCAAATAAAAGTACTTGACTTATTCATCTTAACATCTTCATTTTATGTTCTGGGCAGACCTCAGAGACATTGAGGGTTTGGTTCCAGACCACTGCATTAAAGAAAATACCGTGATGAAGTGAGTCACATGAGGTTTTTGGTTTCCCGGTGCATATAAAAGTTACATACACTATACTGTAGTCTAGTACGTGTGCCAATAGCATTATGTCTAAAAAAGTACAGACCTTAATAAAAGAAATACTTTATTGCTAAAAAAAAAAAAAGGCTCATCATCACCTGAGCCTTCAGCAAATTGTAGTCAAAATAACGTCAAAAATCACTGATCACAGATCACCCTAACAAATGTAATAATGAAGATGTTAGAAACACCACCATTGTGAGAATCCCCACAGTGTGACCCAGAGACCCAAAGTGAGCAAATGCTATCGGAAAAATGGCACCGGTAGACTTGCTCAGCTCGGGTTGACTCAATTTGTAAAACAAACAAACAAAAAAGAACAAACACAGTGTCTGGGAAGTGCAGTAAAGCAAAGCACAATAAAACGAGATATGCCCGTATTTTCTTCATTTCATTCTGAATGCAGGATACTTTAAAGTAGGGTTTTAAGTGAGTACTTTTTCCCAGAAATTAGTACAATGCCTGGCTCTCTTGGAAAGCCACTTTTGCCCTCGAATTATATGAGGTTTGTATGCTCAATAACTATCAGACCTGGTAGAATGAAAATAGAAATAATATTATCAACTTTTTTGGAAACTTGACCATGTAGCAGGCTCTATGCCATTCCCGTTATAGACTATATTATTTTATTCTCATAATGCCCTGTGGAGCAGGTGTTATTTTTAGCCCCATTTTACCAATGAGCAAGGAAGGCACAGAGAGGTTAAGTAAATTACCCAAGGTCACACAGCTAGTAAATGGCAGAGCTGGAAATTGAACCCTGGCACCATGATGCAGAGTCTATGTTCATTCCCTCAATTAATGAGCATTTTTATACCCTAGACTACATCAGTCTTGATTTTAGGTTCTAATAGGTGGTCAGTGAATGTGTTCTTAATGATCGTGTGAGGTGTAGTCGAGGGTATTCACTGGCTGATGTATAAAAGTAGAATTATTATTTAGTGGTGGTTGACTCATTTCAATGAAAAGATCATTTTTCGAAAGCGTTCGTTGTTAGTTTTCAGATTTTACATGCTGTACTGATTCATCTGCAGTTAAAAGAAAGCAATTGCAAAGCGACTAGGAAATTGTCAATTATTGTTCAAACGGCCAAGCTTCAGGAATTAGCATTCTAGAATTTGCACAAATGTTAAGCCAGGAAAAAGAAGTCATAAAACACCATTTCAGCTGCTTTTGAAATTCTTCCACATATTAGTAATTGTATTATAATTTAAATTTTGGAATCATAGAATTTTAGCTCTGGCTGGGAACATTGGGATCCTCTGTGCCAACTTTCTATTTGATGCCAGAAGTGTTCACACACATTTAGAAAATAAGACATCTGACAAATATTCCTCTAACATTGATGTAGAGCCCATAGAAACAGTTAGTGGATTTTTTTACACTGTGGCATTACCTTGTGCCTATGGCTAGCAAGATATTAGAATACTTAGCCAGTCCAGTCCAACAGGATCTCTTGTCACTCTTTCCTGGGACTTTCCCATGCCACAGTCTGGCCCTTGGAGAAAAAACTTGCCACCCTCTCTCGAAAGTATTGCAGCTCTTTATATATTTTATTTTTAAATCTCAAAATTATTTCTTCTTTCATTTGCCATGTGGAATAAAATGATTGTGACTGACAAAATAACATAAACACAAAGAGCCTACATATGGTTTCCATGTCTAATAAGTAATTCTTTTCCTCCCTCCGTCTCTCCCTCCCTCCATCTCTCCCTCCCTCTCCCTCCCTCTGTCTCTCTGTCTCTCTCTCTCTCTCTGTCACACACACACACACACACACACACACCACACGCATGCGCGCAGTTGTTCCTGAAGCTGATAAACTGGGCACCGTAATGGTCTTTCTGTGCAAAATCTGAGTGTTGGCAGTTGCCCTGAGATGCAAACAATGTTGCATTAACGTATTTCTGAGAAAAGACACAGTAGTGTTGTTTACGATCATTTAAAGACATAAGTTATTAGTATCCCATAGATTTGTGACTGTGGTTTTTGAATAGAATCAGACGCAAATAGTCCCTTCTTCAGTAAATCCTTCCCCATGTGGCCCCTGCCCTCTCGCCACCCTTTCTCCTGATCCCTCCCACTAGCTACCTCCTCATCGACCAGGGGGGACCGTTTCCTCACAGGTTTTACCAAGGGCCAGCTTCTTGCCTCTCCTTCTTCCCGGACACGCCCTGGTCTTTTTCCTGCCTCCAGTGTCCTCCTTTAGGTCTTCGTTAAAATGCTGTCTTCTCAGAGTAGCCTTCCCTGACCACCCTTTAATGTCTACGTCAGCTCCCTTTTTGTTGACATTTGTGACATCATAATATGCAGTTCTGTTGTCCACCTGTGTGTTATGTGTGTTTGCGTGTGTGTGTGTGTGTGTGTGTGTGCAGGGGTCGTACCTTCTTTTCTACTTGGATGTAAATTTCCTAAGGTCAAGGACGGAATCTGTCTCGTTCACCAGTGTTTTTCTAGTTTCTAATATAGTGCTCCATCAATAAATATCAAGTAAATAAATGTCCTGGAATTAGAAGTGTTGAAATGGTTAGAGGTATTAATGAGCATTCAGATGTCATTGGGATCTTCACCCAATTTTGCTGAAGCCAATTATGCATTCATTTATGAACTGATCACTTATCGTCGAATCATCATTATTCCAGGTGCTGTGTATGTATGTCCCTCTCCTTCTTCACGAGCAGTGATGTGGGTGTATTTGTGTCAGTGATGCCTCTGCAGTTATACTTATTCGGAAAATTTGGGAAATAAGAAATAATTGTGTAACTGAGGAAGGTGTTTTAGATTACATCCTTTAAGAGCAGCCTGAAAGACCAACAGGGAGGGAAGGCGTTTGATGTTCTTAAAATGAAATCAGATGGACTCTAGTGGTGGAAATCCCAGTGTTTGAGAATGTTTAGACATGATAGGCACCTGAATGACGGTGTGATTAAACTTTTCCAAGCAGATACGATGAGGCGTCTGTCTAGCATGTTGTGGACAGTGCCCAGAACGTCCTATTCGGATATGTAATAAATAGTTCAGGATGGGACTGATCGTGTTGTATCATTAAGTGTCGGAATTAATTGTTTACCTGGTGGTCAAAACACTTTGAAACATGATTTTAAAGATTCTTACATCATCTCTTCCAGTCACTATTTCAGAAAGAAATTACTTGCCTAAGGAATCGCACCTGTTACGAAGTTGCCATAGACTGAATCCTGTAGTCCTAGCACTCTTCATTAAGCCAGTGCCAAAGTGGGCGGCGGGTGGAAGGCTCATCGGGCAGAGTGGTCAGGGGCAATTTAAAATGGTCCTCAACTTCCACTGATCCTTCCTCACATTCCTGTGAGCCAGACGTCTCAGGGGAGGCTGTAAAGCATCCTTGTAGTCATGGAGACCTGTGTGTCTGTGAGGATACAGATTGGCCTGTGTGGGTGATGGACCAGTGTACGTGACACCTCTCATCCCAGGAGGCAGCACTGTTTCCCACCCTCTCCTTCAAGATTAGGGAAAAGGAGGAGAGCTGCCCAACGTGGCCTCACAGGATTTTTGTAGAGCAGACAAGAGACAGACCGCTGAGATGTTCGTTACTGCAGGTGGTACTCTTTCTGTCTGCTGCATGCTTGCCCGGCCCGTACATACAGTAGCTCTAAAGGCTCTTCCTTTCTTCATGCCCTCATTTCCCTGTTAGTTTTTCTTCCTGTGGAACTTACTGAAGGGACGTATTTGTTTCTTGTGCTGCATGCAATGAGTCGTCATTTGGCCGTCACATTTCGGCTAAATTTGGAGAGCACCGTTGTTCTCCAGGGTGGCCTTTGACAGCAGATGCCTCTCCATCCCTTCCCCTACCAAGCCAAGAAACTTCTGCCGAAGCTATAGGCTCCTTAATTATTCTGAACATAGCCTTCAAATACCGGGCATAACCTTTAGATGGAAAATTTGCAAGCATTTTGGGAAAACTCAAGACCTATTTCCAGTTTTTACCACCACTCAGCAATTCAGTTGGGTCACTGGCGCACCATCATCTTCCGTGGCCCAAAATGTCAAGTTGAAAGTCAAGAGATCTCGCATCTGTTTCTTGTGTGGCCATTGACTGGGCTTGACCTTGGGCATGTATTTTGCCCTCCTTTTTAGTAAATGTGCCTGGCTGCAGAGCTTCTGTGAATTAACTTGGATTTTTTGCCGATGTCACTCTCTGCTTTCCTGCTTCGCCACGGCAATATTGTCTTTTAAGGCTCTGCTTGTCTTTGTGAGGACTCAGCCATTTCTCTTGTTCCCATTTATCATGCTTTTCTTCTCTACTCATTTGAATAACATGAGACTGTAAACCATTTAGAAAACAGAAAGTGACCTAAATGATAAGTAGTCACAGTCATGTTTTTCATGTGGGAAATCAGCAGTTATAGGAGATAGGTAATTGCCTCTAGTGCCTGAGAATGCTGTTGATACAAGAAACCCAGTGGTGGTCTTGGGGGAAAATACTAGGCAGCTAACAAAGGAGAAATTTTCCCATTAAAAATAAGGTTTATCCCAAACTCAACATGCTTTTGAAGAAACTCGGTCTTGCTGTGAACTATTGTATGATGATTTCTTTTAACACTTGAACTTATTTTATGCCATCTTGAACCATGCCAAATGAATTTTCTAGATGTTTCTCTTCACAGTGATTAGATAATTTAAGTCAATAAGCCAAGAAATTGCATATGAAAACTTACCGCAGCTGGTACCATATGTGGGATTAGAATCTTGAAAGGGGCTTCCCTGGTGGCGCAGTGGTTGAGAGTCCGCCTGCTGATGCAGGCGACACAGGTTCGTGCCCCGGTCCGGGAAGATCCCACATGCTGCGGAGCGGCTGGGCCCGTGAGCCATGGCTGCTGGGCCTGCGCGTCCGGAGCCTGTGCTCCGCAACGGGAGAGGCCACAACAGTGAGAGGCCCGCGTACCAAAAAAAAAAAAAAAAAAGAATCTTTAAAATCTCTCAGGTCCTATTTTTTTTTGAGGTCTTAATTTACTATTATATTAGAAGAGAAATTAGCAACAAAATAGTATTTTAATATCTGTTTTTCTATCTTATAGCAAATATGTGATCCTCACAATTGTGCTCAATTATGCTCTTCAGATAAAACATTTTTTTTTCCTGAAAAACCATCAAGTTGGTTTGCTAGTGAGCTACACGAGTCCGGTAATACCAATTTTGCTCCGTGACGTCAACTGACATTTTTTCTTTCATCAGTGAATCAACTAAATAAATGCTTCCAAATGTTCCTTCTGTTCTCATTTCTGTGAATCCAAGATCTTCTTTTTACCTACTTTTCCACCTCCCTCTTTACCCTGTTGCATTTCTCTGGCCCTCCATTTTTACAGTAAAATGTGGCTAATGATTACAAGAAGGGTGTCAATAGTCAGCATCCTGATAGGTTAGTAAGAAGAAATTCAAAATGTTTTTCCTTTTGGACAAATATTTTTTCTTTTTAAAAGGTACTGATGGCTACACATCTATTTTCTATACAGGACCACATCCTACTTTGCACAGAGTGAATGTAGGTAGGTACCTGGCTTTTGAATAACCTTGAGGATGTATGGTAGCCCGTGTTGATGATCGAAATTTCCACCTTTATATTTTCAACTCAGATGGCTTCTTCTAGAGCCTTTCCTGAAACAATATAATTGTTCCTAGAAATTTCAGCTGATACTACAATATTCTGGGTCCAATGACTAGGAAGAAATACAAAAGTATTATTATGCAAATCTTTGTCTTTAAAGTAGAGCCAAAAGGCAGCTGCTGTAAACGGACAGAAAAATCAAACAGAAAATTCGTCTTCTGGACGTCCTTTTGCTATTTCTTGTAGGATGTTTGTTTTTCTCTTGGGGGGAGAGGGGGAAATGGTTTCATTAATCTGGGACAGCTCTCTGTAGAGGTTTCATCCTTTTTAGAGGTTGCCTTTGAAAAGTTGCGTTGATATCTATATATTTGGGTTTCTATGACTTAAAACTAAAGAAGTTTTTCAGCACCGTATGTAACACGTTAAGAGTCATAGGGTTACTGCTGTGAGCTTACACAGCAGGTTCATGGCAGGTCAGGGAAAAAACTATTTTATGGGGTTTTAAGCACCTTATATATCCTTAAAAGGAACTTCCAAAAAGACACACATCGCTGTTTTTTAGAACTATAAGTGCATGGATAAAATACATGTACTGTATATTTACACTATATGTGTATTTGTTTATTTGTATGTGTGTGTATCATATATGTATTTGGGCAACTATATATCAAAAGAAATAAGTGGAGATGTTTAAAAATATGCTATTGCAAGTGCTTTCTGTCTGTTTGCATGGTATTTAACAGGGTAACCCTGGGCTTTCATGAGCTTCGTATTTTACAGAGAGGTGATCCGCAGATGTTGTCCCTTTGTAATTGTGAGCCAATGAGGTCGTGCACAGCCGAGATTCCTACTGCAATCTCTGCACTTAAAGGCAGTGCAAAGTCAGCTCAGAGACTGTTTAATAATGGCAGAGAGATCCGCTGTATCCATCTTTGCAGTCAGTTTTATTTATTTTTTAATGTGATCCCCGCCCCCATCCATGAGAGGATTCACTTACAAAAAAAGCTACAGCTGCGTCCGTGCTCTGCGCGCACTAAGTTGGCCAGGTGCTTCTAATTGCAGACTTCCGCGGAGAAGCCCAAGCCCAGCTGTGCTGGGATTGATCCCTGCCACCATGGGAAACTGGAGAGAAAGCCTGAACTAGGTCAGAAAACGGCCTCCCTCAGCAAGTCTCACTGACTCTGGCTGGTGCCCTTGTTTCCTGGTTTGCTGCTGCCTTGTCCCTTGGTCTCTGTGGTTCCTGGCCTCGTGATTCCAGTCACGCTGGTCCGGTAGACCTGATAGCACCCACCTGTGGACCCAGCTCCCTGCTGTTGACTTTGAGAGAAATTCTTGGCCCCAGACCAAGACATAAAAAGCAGTAAATCTCCGGCCCGGAATGAAGTCACTCTGTATCTAGTCTCATTCACTTGGCAACTTGAATCGAGTTTCTTCAGTGTCCCTCAGTTTTCCCTGTGATTAGGGTTCACGCCCTGGGATTAGCAATTTCTTTGAGTTCCTGGCTCAGCCTTCCTGGGTGACTGCATTCCCTGGCCCTGTCCATAGTCCTTGAAGACCTTGCCCTTGAATCTCCGTTATTCCAGTCCTATTTCTGCACAGCCAGATACAGGGGCTGGGTTTTTGCTAGTACTGTATGGGTACCTGCAATCCTTAGCAACACAATTTGAGGCCAGCCCGCTGTCCCTAATGCTTGGAATGTTCTTTTTTTTTTTGGTCTGGTCAGTTGCTCCGTATCTGTTATGACTCAGCTCGGGCATCCGTGCGTGAAGCCTTCTCTGTACCCCACACACCTACTGCTAGACAAGGCCAGGTGCTCTTTACCTGTGCCCTCCTCACGGCCTGTGCACGCTTCAAACATGGGCGGTGATTTATAGTCTAATCATTTATTTACATGTCTTTCACTTCCCTGCCACGCACTCTGGTCTGTGTGTCTCCTGGTGCCAGGGACAAGGATGTGATTTTTAAATGTTTCTTGAGTGAATGAATAAATCTTCAGATGTGTGTTTCTGTGTGCTAAGTCTGTGTACCGTAGCGGACCCTTTGCCTCACTCCTGTATATTGACCTCCAAGCTTCATCCAACTATCACTAGCCTTTGCTGGCCATCATCTGTACTTAAGCTATGATACTTGAGCACCAACTTAGACCACGTGCTTGTTCGTCTGATGCCCTGTGACCCAATTCCCATGTGCCTTGTCTTGCCCATTCTGGCTAGTGGTGGATGGTCTCCACAAGGTCCGTTGAAGTTCCTACTTCTGTTGACAGTAGCTGAACACCTGGGACCGATGCTTTCTCTGTCTCAGGCTGGGGAATAATCCATATCAAGGTAATGTGATTCTTCTGAACTCTGAACCCTTGAAAGAACATGCCAAGCCCTAGACCTTCCTCTTCAGTCAGAAAATAAAAAGTATTGAATGAATCACCTTTAACAGTGATTATCGAGATAGCAAAATACATTATGGCAAATCGTTTCTGAAAATTCAGGACCATTATTTCAAAGTGAGCGACGGTGTCAGCTAAGACCCAGGTTCTCTCTGGGGTCAGAAGCTGTTTTGGTTCTTGTGAGCCAGAGGCCCTGCTCCATCATTGCTTCAAGATCTGGGACCCAAAATACCAGAGATCTTCCTTTCCTCAACCACACCAGAATTCCATGTCCTAAGCGACTTACACCTGGTGATAAGACTACCTTTAGAGACAGTATTCAAACATTTTTCCCAATAGTATTATATTTTGACTATGTTCGTTTTGGGGACAAAAATCAAGCCACACCTTGTCATCAGGAATCTTCCTTGTACCTAGCATTCTGTTGGGATTTTGCCCAAAATCTCTGTGAAAAGTTGACTTAGATTAAGGCACCGAGGAAGGGAAAGGGTGACCTGCACTTTTGGTGAAGAGCAGTGTCTGACGAGGTTCCAGAACCTCTCCGGTCATAATCTGTTCAGTCAGTGACTCTAGGTATTTCCTTTGAGGTTCAAGGATTCTCACGTTGATGTGTTCCTGCCGCAACATTGTTTCTGTCCCACATTCTGAGTTGATTCTAATAAAATCTACCCATTTTTCCTTCAGTGCACTTCGGGGATTCTGCTTTTGCTGTTTCTTCAGCCCAGAATGTTCTCACTGGCAGTTCCTTCTCACGCTCAGGTCTCGGGTGAACGTCTCCAAGAAAGCTTCCCCTCATGGCCCAACTAGAGAGCCCTCGCGCCCCCAGTCTCCACCCCAACTCACCCCAGCCCTGCGTTAGACACATTCAGTCACCTCATCCTGCTGACTTCTTTCCTAACACTTATCATAACGTGAAGTCATCTTGTGTTTACTTGTTAACTGCCTGTCCGCACCTCCTCCAACCACCACTATTAGAATGTGAGTGCTGAGAATGAAAAACATGTTTATCTTGTCTTCTGCGACATCCCCAGTTTCTGCCAAAGTGCCCAGCCTACTGTAATCATTCAATGTGTATGTATTGAATGAATAAAAGAAAGAAATAAAGGGAGGTAGGGTAAGAGGAGGGAGAGAGACAGAGATGGAGGGAGGGAGGGAGGAAGGAATTATGAATGTTTTGTTTTCATGACTGAGGATTTTGTATTTGGAAGAAAAAGAACCTGTGGAAATGACAACCAATTGCTCTGCCATTTGTTGATGGCTTCTTTTGTTGGGAGGAATCTTCAGCCCTCCCTGGCTGCTTGGAGCACAGATCTCATTCTTAAATGTCCACCATCGCGGAACTAACTCTGCATATCTTACAATTACCGGTTATCTCTCAGTGATTCACTTCAAGATTCATCTGTGGACAGTGACTCTGAAAAGTTAGGAGTGATGTGAAATTCACCTCTCTTACTGGCTTTCTGTCATGACATAGTTGCACACAGAATCCATATTGTCTGATTGTTTCCTTCGCAATGAAGCCTTTAACTTCAGCCTTCCTACCAGTCAGTGACAGCAGTCCGATGACCTGTAGCGATTTAATGGGGCACGCTGATATATTTAGAAGCAGCTCACTGCTCTTTTTAACAATTGGTAACATAGTGTGGACAACTAGAGGCTTAATTTTATGGGTGGTTTTCAAACAAGTGATGGTTTTTAAAAGTCTCTTAAAAAATAGTATTATAATTAATCTTCATTAGTTTTTAGTCAAGGTAAATATCCATTTTCGAGCTAGTGATTGTATTGAAGAGAATCCTTCAGCTAAAAATGAACAGTATGTAATTCAGCACATTCTCTTCATTAATTCGGCCAGCCCCTTCTGCTGTTTAAAAGGTTTTTTTTTTCATTTTCAATAGCTTTTTTTTTTTACCTCAAAAAGATACTTAAAATTCAGTCATTGTATCAAATAAAGAACAGGTGCTGATGTCAAGTAATTTCACCAGTGAGAATATTTATATATCCAAATGATGTCTCATTTCATAGGAAGTCTTATCAAAAGTTAATGAATTAAAATATGGAAAGAGAAAATTTCCAGTTTAATAATGATCTAATCTTTGTGGGTAGATAAGTAGACAGAAAATAAACAGATTTTTAAAGAGCACTCTTTCTAATGAAAAGAATGAGAATCGGAAGTCGGGGACCCTGGATTCTAGTCTAGCTCTGCCACCAACACCTGTGTGCCCTTAGACAATCATCCTCACTGTCTGTCCATATTGTTAAGAACATTCCAGCCACTTTCCAGAGAGTTCAGAGTGCTATTATAATTTCAATAGCCTTGTGAAACAGTAAAATGCCACTTAAATGTAAACCAATTTGAGAGTGCATGAGCTTTTCTTTGTTCTATGATGCACTCATTATTGGTGGCTCTATCATTTAAAATACTGAGATAAAATTATTGGTATATTCACACTACTATATATAAAACAGGTAATCAACCAGGACCTACTGTATAGCACAGGGAACTATACTCAGTACTCTGTATTAACCTATGTGGGAAAAAGAATCTGAAAAGGAATAGATATATGTATATGTATAACTGAATCACTTGGCTATGTACCTGAAACTAACACAACATGGCAAATCAACTGTACTCCAATATAAAATAATTTTTTTTTAAATTACTGGTATGTAAAAACATGTATAATAGTAATAGAAGATACCATCATTGTCATGAAAAAAAAAAAAGTTATCCAAAAGAAGGAGTCATTTGTGTTTGCATTATGTATAATGCAAAGGAAAAGATGACTTCCAGAATGGGGAGTGAAAAACACTGTAGATTGTCTTCCCAACAAACCATCACTTAACTGGGCACAATTTTTTTTTTTTAATTAGTCATTTAAAGAGAATTGTCCTAAGGACATATAGCAAATAGAGAAAGACTCATTCAAGAAAATTAGAGAAAATCTACTAAATTTCCTTTAAGGCAAGAGTCTGTAGCATTTGAACTGTGACCCCACCTCCCACCCCAAGTTCCAAGTGCTCTAATCAAGGCAGGTGCAACCAAGAAGATTGGGCTCCCTCATCCCCCAGCTCCCAGTCAGGAGCCAGTTTCACCCAGGGAAGGACAGGTTGCCAGCTTTCTCATTTCTCCCCATTTTACAAAAACTATTCCAGGCAGGTGTGCCTAAGAGGTCCTTTCCTCCACTTAACCCCCATTTGGAGGACAGAAACTCTCCCCCAGGCATAGCAAACCAAGGATATGAGGACCCGATTACTCTCACCCCAGCTCACTTGTAAACCCGAGGTTCCAGATGGGGAAAAGGCAAGCCAAAAAGAGGGGGACCATCTCTGCCACCCCACCTGCTGGTGAGGCAGGGTGTCACTCTGGGAAAAGCGAGCCAATGTGTTCTGCCCCCAGCTCTTGTGTGGTGGTACAGAGGTTCTACCAGGGGAAGAGGTAGGACTCAAGGATGATGGACTCCACAGCTCTGCCTGAAGGAGCCGACTCTACTGGGAACAGTGCATGGAAAATTCCATACCTAAGGACATTGTCAAAAGCAACAGACGTCTTGTTAGAGAACAATCAAGAAGGAGCTCATAGCTCCATGATACAAGCAAAATTGCAGAGCAGGCAGAAGTTTAACAGAGAGAAACAATGGAAAAACCAAGAAGAGACCTCCTGAGATCATGGTGGTCAGGAAGGCTGTGCACAAGTGCTGAACTGCCCTCACTCAGGAGCAATCAGACCTGGATGTGGACAGACCTGAAACCATCCCCTAAACCATCCACAGACCAATCCACAAAGGGCAGAAGCCTCACAGGCGCTAGGGGTTTTACCAAAAACTGGCTGAACACCAATCTACCTTGACCCAGAGGCAAAACTCCTAGGAGAGCGGGCTTAAAAACAAAATCACACCTACCCTGGCAGTCTGTGTGCATGCCCGAGACTGCACCTTCTCAGGGGTGCTGGGAGAGGAAAAACCCACGCTGGTATTCCCTTACTAAATGTGGAGGCAAGCACGTAAACCACTTAATCTGTGATAGCAGCCTGCAGGCCACACACACACATCAAATGGCAGAGTAAACAATATAACTGGTTAACAGAGCGTAAGCACAACCTTTGGCCAATAAGTGGCTTATGCTGTCCCAGGAGAAATTCCTACGTAGCTAGGCTGAAACATAAAACAGGAGGCTTCACACAGTGGGGTGGGGGGGAGAGTAGATTTCAAGTCACTAAATGTATAAATAAATGACTGAGAAAACAAAACGAAAACAGTATCAGCCTGTGGAGGAAAAGGGGGCAGTCAGTGTGGGTTCTAAACAGCTGACTTAAAAATGAACTTTGGGACAACCTGGAAGAAATATGGACAGATTCTCAGCAAAGGACAACCTTCCAAGACTGAACCAGGAAGAAACAGAAAATATAAAGAGACCAATCAAAAGCACTGAAGTTGAAACTGTGATTAAAAATCTTCCAACAAACAAAAGCCCAGGACCAGATGGCTTCACAGGTGAATTCTATCAAACATTTAGAGAAGCGCTAACACCCATCCTTCTCAAACTCTTCCAAAATATAGCAGAGGGAGGAACACTCCCAAACTCACTCTACGAGGCCACCATCACCCTGATACCAAAACCAGACAAAGATGTCACAGAAAAAGAAAACTACAGGCCAATATCACTGATGAACATAGATGAAAAACTCCTCAATAAAATACTAGTAAACGGAATCCAACAGCACATTAAAAGAATCATACACCATGATCGAGTGGGATTTAGCCCAGGAATGCAAGGATTCTTCAATATATGCAAATCAATCAATGTGATAAACCATATTAACAAATTGAGCATATGATCATCTCAATAGATGCAGAAAAAGCTTTTGACAAAATTCAACACCCATTTATGATAAAAAACCCTCCAGAAAGTAGGCAGAGAGGGAACTTACCTCAACATAACAAAGGCCATATATGACAAATCCACAGCCAACATCATTCTCAATGGAGAAAAACTGAAACCATTTCCTCTAAGAGCAGGTTGTCCACTCTCACCACTGTTATTCAACATAGTTTTGGATGTTTTAGCCACAGCAATCAGAGAAGAAGAAATAAAAGGAATCCAAATCGGAAAAGAAAAAGTAAAGCTGTCACCGTTTTCAGATGACATAAGACTATACATAGAGAATCCTAAAGACACTACCGGAAAACAGCTAGAGCTAATCAATGAATTTGGTAAAGTAGCAGGATACAAAATTAATGCACAGAAATCTCTTGCATTCCTATACACTAATGATGAAAAATCTGAAAGAGGAATTAAGGAAACACTCCCACTTACCATTGCAACAAAAAGAATAAAATATCTAGGAATAAACCTACCTAAGGAGACAAAAGACCTGTGTGCAGAAAACTGTAAGGCACTGATGAAAGCAATTAAAGAGGATACAAACAGATGGAGAGATATACCATGTTATTGGATTGGAAGAATCAACTTTGTGCAAATGACTATACTACCCAAAGCAATCTACAGATTCAATGCAATACCTATCAAACTACCAGTGGCATTTTTCACAAAACATTTCACAATTTGCGTGGAAACACAAAAGGCCCTGAATAGCCAAAGCAATCTTGAGGAAGAAAAACGGATCTGGAGGAATCAGGCTCCCTGACTTCAGACTATACTACAAAGCTACAGTAATCAAGACAGTATGGTACTGGCACAAAAGCAGAAATGTAGATCAATGGAACAGGACAGGAAGCCCAGAGATAAACCCATGTACACATGGTCACCTTATCTTTGATAAAGGAGGCAAGAATATACAATGGAGAGAAGACAGCCTCTTCAATAAGTGGTGCTGGGAAAACTGGACAGCTGCATGTGAAAGAATGAAATTAGAACACTCCCTAACACCATACACAAAAATAAGCTCCAAATGGATTAAAGACCTAAATGTAAGGCCAGACACTATCAAACTCTTAGAGGAAAACATAGGCAGAACGCTCTATGACATACATCACAGCAAGATCCTTTTTGACCCACCTCCTAGAGGAATGGAAATAAAAACAAAAATAAACAAATGGGACCTAATGAAACTTCAAAGCTTTTGCACAGCAAAGGAAACCATAAACAAGACCAAAAGACAACCATCAGAATGGGAGAAAATATTTGCAAATGAAGCAGCTGACAAAGGATTAATCTCCAAAATATACAAGCAGCTCATGCAGCTCAATATCAAAGAAACAAACAATCCAAAAATGGGCAGAAGACCTAAATAGACGTTTCTCCAAAGATGATGTACAGACTGCCAACAAACACATGAAAGAATGCTCAACATCATTAATCATTAGAGAAATGCAAATCAAAACTGCAATGAGATATCATCTCACACTGATCAGAATGGCCATCATCAAGAAAATCTAGAAACAGTAAATGCTGGAGAGGGTGTGGAGAAAAGGGAACACTCTTTCACTGTTGGTGGGAATGTAAATTGATACAGCCACTATGGAAAACAGTATGGAGGTTCCTTAAAAAACTACAAATAGAACTACCATACGACCCAGCAATCCCACTACTGGGCATATACCCTGAGAAAACCAAAATTCAAAAAGAGTCACGTACCAAAATGTTCATTGCAGCTCTACTTACAAAATAGCCAGGAGATGGAAGCAACCTAAGTGTCCATCAACAGATGAATGGATAAAGAAAATGTGGCACATATATACAATGGAATATTACTCAGCCATAAAAAGAAATGAAATTGAGTTATTTGTAGTGAGGTGGTTGGACCTAGAGTCTTTCATACAGAGTGAAGTAAGTCAGAAAGAGAAAAACAAATACCGTATGCTAACACATATATGTGGAATCTAAGGAAAGAAAAAAAAGGTCATGAAGAGCCTAGGGGCAAGACGGGAATAAAGACATAGACCTACTAGAGAAGGGACTTGAGGATATGGGGAGGGGGAAGGGTAAGCTGGGACAAAGTGAGAGTGGCATGGACATACATACACTACCAAACGTAAGGTAGATAGCTAGTGGGAAGCAGCCGCATAGCACAGGGAGATCAGCTCGGTGCTTTGTGACCGCCTGGAGGGGTGGGATAGGGAGGGTGGGAGGGAGGGAGATGCAAGAGGGAAGAGATGTGGGACCATATGTATAATGTATAACTGATTCACTTTGTTATAAAGCAGAAACTAACATACCATTGTAAAGCAATTATACTCCAATAAAGATGTTTTAAAAAATGCAAACAAAACAAACAAACAAAAAAGAGATGGGTAAAGGAATGTCTGTATTCTCTGAAGATCGCCCTGGACTCCTGGACTTCTACTAGAAGGCAGACATCTTCGCAACAGTTTTGCCTGGGAAATTGAACTTGTAGAAGATTTGCTGTGTGATTCCATTTAACCCTAATGGAAGTATCAGGGCTTGGATAAAGGCTGCATTGTGAATTACATTCCTCACCACTGGGCTTGCCCTTTCCTTTCCAAAGGGGTTCAGGCTGAAGTAGAATCTGAGCGTAGTGTGTGTTTTGCCTCAGCAAAGAGGCAATTGTCGTCAAGTGGTGCTGTTTTCACTAGAAAACTAAGAAACAAATATTTGTACTGGGTTGCTTTTCATAATGCCTGTGTGATTTCCTTTCATTTTCTGCCTTTCTTTTTAAGTTCCAGGGGCCAGTGTGTTAAAGAAAATCTAGTGCATTTTATTTTTAAATGATCAGAATGTGAATAGAATGTTCATTAAAGGCCAACAGCTGTAACCAAATGCAAGAGTCTTTTCCTTCCTGAGAGTTATAAGCTCTGAATTGATCTAAGAATGGACTCAAATGTGAATGATGGCAGAAATGGCTGTTTATCCTGTTTTACCTCGTCTCAGCCCGAGGTTGGGTGTATCTGGAACTTTTTACATCAGAAACACCAACTGCTAAATTAGATATTGTTCTGATATAAAAAGCCTTGGTAAACAGCCTTGTTCAAAAGCGCTATTTCTCTAAAGCCACCAAGTGGAAACAGAGTTGTTGGTTTTGTGTTTTTTGCCCGTTGAGATAAGCATTATATTACTGGGTGTTCTGGAGTTCTGTTCCTTTGTTCCCTCTGCTGGCTGAAGAGAAGTATTACTGGCGCTTGAGGGTTTGATTTTTGCAAGGCTGGGAGCACATTTTCTCCTCTGCCACAGTTAAGAGAGCTAAAAAAAAAAAAAAAAAAAGCAACGGTCCATATTAAAATTTCCAAAAGCAAGTGAAATTTCTCCCACTTTCTCCTCTTCTTGGTCTCTTCCGTCACCCTCAGATCGTGAAAAAGTGATACACACAGGGCTTGGGGACCTGACAGCTGAAAAGACAGCCTTGTGTCAGGCAATGAGACAGTCGTGTGTGTGGTTGTAGAAAGAAGTGAATTGCAGAGGAGGTCTCTTGTGTGTGGGGAGTCCTCAGGAAGGATCTAGGATTCTGTGTGACCGATAGTTATGTCAGTTATCTTACAATATTGTAGGTATCTTGGCACTGAATATGCCTGTGCTCTGAGTTCAGGACCTGAGAAATCTGTCTCTTTTCCCTGCCACGTATTATCTCTAAACTAGAGATAGTAAACAACTGCTTCTGCTTTAAAAAATTGGGTTCTTATTTAAGTTACGCAGTTTTATGTTTAATTACTGCTTTTAAATACTCCTTTCCCTTGATACTTGAATATTGGGGTTACAGAAGCAATGAAGATTTTTTTCAAAATCGATTGCACTGAAATTATTTTAAATAGCAGTGCATTTCTATCATCTCCCTGTTTCTGTGGGTTAACCCCGAAGTTCAAAGCTGAATCCAAATTGCTAGTTGAATTAAATACGTTTCCTTCACAACTCAGTGATCAACGTATACTATGACTCCAGGTGACGTTTCCTAAGATAATTTAAAACTTGAGATTTAGACCAGATTTACAGCTTAATTTCAAATGGTCTTTCTACTTCTGAAATCAGACTTCTTTTATTTCCTATTGTATATTCTTGAGATTTATTGGTTCTCCTTTTCCCAAAAAAAATGGTATCTAAAATTCACAGGCACATGTGACACTGGGGCCTTGGCCACTAACTCTCAGAGCTTACCTGGCCTCCCTTGCTGTATCAGGGCAAAGGTGGAGAAAAGCTACATGTGGTGATGAACTAAGGCCATGCACCCACTTCTGTGCCCGTTCTTTGTTTCATGCACCCGTCAGTCACTGGAGACTAACGATGCTTCCTGACCATCCATCCTCAGAGCTTGTCTTGATTTTAGAACACTGAGCACTTTCATTGGCTAAAGCACAGTTTTGGGATTACATACCATGTGTGTCCTTCTCCCCCACGCCACTGGAGGGCCTTTTATTCAGTGATGTTATTTTGTTTTCCAGTGTGTCCCTGGCACCCAGCACGGTGCCAGCCCCCCAGGTTATGTGTGTGTGTGTGTTTCAACCATTGTTCACTGAATGAGTAAATGGGGTCAAGTGCTAGGCATTTTGATAATGTTTTATAATTTCTTTTGCTGGGAGTTAATGCAGAGGAAGGAAAGATTAGTTAAGCCTAGTAGAATTAGAGGGGTTGTAGATTAATTGTAATAACTAGAAAGACTTGTACCTTATGCTATTTTGTTTGAAACAGAGAAGGGAAGATCATTGGTTGAGTCACCAAGACCAACCTCTTATTTTAACCTTGTTTTCTAGTATATATTCTGGATTGAGGAAAAGAGAAAATATGCATAATGAGCAGTCTAAAAACAGGATGATATCAGAAAATCAGTATATTTGAAGACTTTTCAGAAATAAAAAGCATGTGAGACGGTAATTATCGGAAAAGAAACACAGAAAAGTCTAGAGTTGAAACAATAAATCAAGCTTGGTTCCTTAAAGTGACCAGTGAAGTTGACGAGTCTGTGGCAAGGCTGATCAAGGGGAAACAGGGAAACCCTAAAAACAAATGATGTTAGAAGTAAGAACAGGGATGTAACTATAGATAAGGAGGGTGGCAGACTCAAGAGAGCATAAGAAATTACTTTGTATACATTTGGATATTCTAGATGCAATTACCAATTTTCTAAGATGCATACATTATCAAAATTGGGTAGAAGAATAGAAAATTTCAAGAAAGCAATAATCATAGAATAAATTAAGGCACTCAAAAATCTATCCCTAAAATAGGCATGAGATTCAAAAAAATGTTATATGTTATTCCTACCAAACCTTAAAGAAGTAGATAATTTTTATATTATAAAAATGAAACATATATTATTTCTTATTAATTCTTAATATAGTATTGGTAACATGTAATGTTAACGTAATTATAATATTTATGTAATATAAAGAATAGATACTTTTTATATTATAAATCATTTCTAGTATAAAACCACGTTCAGATAACAGAAAAAGATTGGAAGTATCTTGGCCAATTAGAGAAGGCTAGCAAAACTCTGATACCAAGCTAGATGAGAGAAGACACCTGCAAAAAGGAAAACTGTGGTCCAATCTCGCTTGTAAATACAGATGCAAAACTCCTACATAAATTAAAACATAACAAAGTTTAAAGAATTAAACATGCCACAAAGTGTGGTTTATATTGACTATGCGAAGGTGGTTTAATTTAGAATAGCCGTGAATGTTTTTCTCTATGTTAAGAGAGAAAAAAAGTGTTGAGAGGGAAAAAAGTGTTGTTGGATGCTGAAGATATATAATAAAATATAAAACCTACTGCTGATTTTCAAAGAAAGTAGCCAACAGAGAATAGAGAATACTTCATCTAACTTGCTGTAGCAAGTGTTGTCATCAATGCTAAGACATTAACTACATATCAATAAAAGTTAGGAATAACATGTGGATACCTGGTTTCTCAGCTATTCAACATGATAGAATTCCTGGTCAGTGCAGTTAATCCCCAAAGCAGAGTGGGATGAGAGGAGCGAACTTTCATTATTTAAGATATTACCAGATATGTAGAGATCAAAGATAAAGAGCTAATTACTAAAATTAAAGATTTAGTCACGTTGCCAAGAACAGAAATCAATACACAAACATAAATGGTTTCCTATATACCCCCACTCACCAATTACAAAAATGTCTTAAATTTCCTTCACCATAGTAGTTAGTATCATGAAGTATGTAGGAAGAGATATACAAAGGAACATATAAAACTTACTGAAGAAAACCGATAAGCATCTGTGAAGTACACAGAAGCCCTGAGTTAACAGGAAAAGATGCCAAAGCTCCTCGATAGGAGAGGTCTTTTTTAGGAGACCAGTTCTTCTAAAGTTATTCTATAAATTTAATATCCCAATTAAAGGCCCAGAAGAAGTTTTCATTGGATCTGAAAAGTTGACCTGAAAATTTATCCAGAAAAGGAAATGAGCAGGAAACACCAAGATTTTTTGCGGAAGAAGTAGGCAGAAAAACTGAGGGAGACTTCCTGTACCAGCTATCAAAATAAACTACTGAGAAAAAAAAAAAAAAAAAACTACTGAGGCTTTAACCACCCCCACATCAGGTGCCTTTCCTCCTTGTGAAACAGTTGCAAATCAATTCATGAGCTGGTGAAGAATTAACATACAGTTCCTTCACTGGAGATAAAGCCATTCCCTCAAATTCAATTTACCCGCCAGGTCATAGGCAGAACAGCGTGAGGTAGGGGAGGCAGATGGCGCCTATAAAGCGGGGAAGCCTTGCCAGGACACTCACCCTGGGAGGTAGCAGGGCTGAAGGCACAGGCTTGCAGGCCCTGCAGGTCCCAGAGACAGAAGCAAGAACTTTGTCTTCTCAATCAAATCACTTCTCCTCCCAGGGGGGAGGGCAATTCGTGTGGAGAGAGAGGAGTGTGAAATTCTCATTAAGAAACATGGGATCGAATAGATAACCAAGGACCTACTGTATAGCACAGGGAACTATATTTAAAATCTTGGGTCAGAAAAGAAGATGTAAAATTGTCTCTGTTTGCACATGACACAATAGCATATATAGAAAAACCTAAAGAAACCACCGAAAACCTGTTAGATGAATCAATTAATTCAGTAAAGTTACAGGATGCAAAGTTAACCTACAAAAACCAGTAGTGTTTCTATACACTAACAATAGGTTGTCTGAGAAAGAAATAAAATAATCTCATGTATAATAACATCAAAAACAATAAAATACTTAGGAATAAATTTAACCAAGGAGGTGAAAGACCTGTACACTGAAAACTGTGAGAGACTCTGATAAAAGAATTTGAAGAAGGTACAAATAAATGGAAATATATCCCATGTTTATGGACCAAAGCAATTATTAATGTAAATGTCCATACTACCCAAAGCCACTTAAAAATTCAACCCAATCCCTATCAAGTTTCCAATGGCAAATTTTACAGGTAGAACTAAGAATTCCTAAAGTTTGTATGGAGCCACAAAACATCCTGAATAGCCAAAGCAATCCTGAAGAAAAAAAAAAAAAAAAGCCTGAGGGATCACATTTCTTGACTTAAACTGTATTAGAAAGCTATAGTGATTTTTAAAGTAAAGTACTAGAATAAAAACAGACAGACCAGTGGAACAAAATCAGGAGCCCAGAAATAAACCCACATATGATGAACTAATATTTGACAAGGGATCCCAGAATATTTGAAGGGAAAAAGAAAGTCTCTTTAATAAATGCCAAAAAAACTGGATTTTCACATGCAAAAGGATGAAAGTGGACCCCTATTTTATGTCAATCACAAAAATTAACTCAAAACAGATTAAAAACTTAAACACATGACCTGAAGCTGTAAAACTTCTATAAGAAAATATAGGTGAAAAGCTCCTTGATGTTGATTTTAGGAATTATTTTTTTTAATATCACACCAAATGCACAAGCAACAAAAGCAAAAGTAATCAACGGGAGTGCATCAAACTAAAAAGTTTCTGCGCAGGAAAGAAACAGTCAACAAAATAAAAAGGCAAACTATGGAATGGGAGGAAATATTTGCAAAGCACATATCTGATAAGGGGTTAATATCCAAAATATATAAAGAACTCATACAGTTCAGTAGCAAAAAACGAAATAATCCAGTTAAAACATGGACCAAGGACTTGCACAGACATTCTTCCAAATGGCCAACAGGTACAGGAAAAGCTGCTCAACGTTACTGATCATCAGGGAAATGCAAATCAAAACCACAGTGAGATACCACCTCACACGTTAGAATGGCTGTTAGAAGAGAGATAACCAGTGTTGACTAGGATGTGGAAAAAAGGGAACCCTGATACACCCTTGATAGGAATTAAATTGGTGCAGCTACTATGGAAAACAGTATGGAGGTCTCTAAAAAATTAAAAATAGCACTACCATATGATCCAGCAGTTCCACTTCTGGGTATACATCTGAAGGAAATGAAATCACTATCTTGAAGAGATATCTGCACCCCCCCATGTCACTGCAGCATTATTCATTAATAGCCGAGACATGGAAAAGACTTGTGTCCACCAATGGAAGAACAGGCAAAGAAGTGATTTTTATAGAAAGAGGAATATTGTGTGTGTGTGTATATATGTATGTGAATATATATATGAATATATATAAATACACAAATATATATGAGTATTTATGAATATGTGTGAATATACGTATACAGGAGTATTATTCAGCTGTAAAAGAACAGGAAATATTGCCGATTTTTGGCAACATGGATGAACCCTGAGGTTATTACGCTAAGTGAAATAAGTCAGACAGGAGATGACAAATACTATATGATCTCACTTATATATTAGAATCCCAACTATGAGACCTAATAGAAACAGAGAGTCGATTTGTGATTGTCAAGAGTAGAGATGGGGGCAGGAATGAGGGAACGTGGTCAAAGGTACAAACTTCCAGTTAAATGCTGAATGAGGTCTGGGGATGTGATGTACAGCATGGTGACTGCAGGTAACGACAGTGTATTGTGTATGTGAAAGTTGCTGAGAGAGTACATCTTTAAAGTTGTCACCAAAAAAATGAAAAGTAACTGTGAAAATGGATGTGTTAATTAACCTTACTGTCCTCATCGTGGTAATCATTTTGCAATATATACATACATGAAATCATCACATAGTACACCTTAAACCTATACCATATTATATGTCAATTATATCTCAAAGCTGGAATAGAAAAAACCTGCTACTAAATAACCCATAGGTCAAAGAAAATGTCACAATGGAAATTTTAGAATATTTTGAATGGGATGAAAATGAAAGCAATACACATCAAAACTTGGGAAGGATTTAAAACAGTATTTACAGGAAAATTTATAGCACTCAATGCTTTTAGTAATTGAGGGATTAAGTTGTAGGTTAACTTAGTTAACTAAGTTAATTAGTAAGAATGTCACTTTTATTTAGCACTTTAGAGAGCAGCTTCATTCTTACTTGTTTGGTCTTTGCTCTGAGGAGACCAAGACTGAGAAAGCTGTGAAATGATTAAATTCAAGTCGGATGTAGTGAATGGCAGACAGCCTACCCTTCAAAACCCAGTGCTCTCTGGAACGCCTTCTCAGCCCTCTTTTTCTAAAGTTTGATCCAGCAGCTTCCCCAGGTTCTTCTCCCCCACCACCCACATGGTATCACACACTACCCCTGCACTGGTTCCCAGGTCTAAACTTTCCCATTGCCGAGCTAGTCCCCACCAAGGAGAGGCAGAGCTGAGCGTTCTGCAATCTCCACCTGATGCCAAAAATCCTGGCTCCCTGTGCACCAATGCCAAACAGAAATACGGAGACAGAGATTTGGAGGGAAAGAGAGATGGCTTTGCCAGGCAGAGGGGAAAACACAGCAGGCTAGTGCCTCAAGAACTGTGCCCCTCTCCCTGGGCAACTGAGAGAGGTTATATAGCCCTTGTCTATGGTAGGTGATAAGGCTCAAAGTAATGAAGGTCTTGCATTCTTCTTCCTGCCTTTTTTCAAAACGGTTACAGGCGGCCCGCTAATCGGGTCCGTTTGTCTCTGGGTTAGTGGCCTGCGACCTTCTTTCTGAAATGCAAATGCTACAAGGGAGTGCAGGATGTAATTCACATAGGGTTAAGGAGTGATAGGTTAGCTTTGTGAAGTACAAAGCTAGTCACAGACACTACAGATTAGTAACAGTTAAAATAAAACTAGGAGTGATTAACTCTTTCAGGCCAGTTTATGTTACTTCTCTAGCCTGTTCACTCTTCCCTTGTTTTCTTTGTTTATCAGAAAAGTCTCATTTCTATTTTTGCTGCAAACCTTTCAAGTAAGTGATGACCTTCTCTTCCCTTCTCTGCCCAGCTTAAGTTTCACATTATTCAATCAAACCAAGGTGATGGCAAAGTCAATAATCACTTTGAAAAGAAGTTCCCACAGTGAGCAAAACAGAGATAATTGGGAATTCAAAAGAGAAGGAAAATAAAAAGACCTTTGAAACATGGAAGGAAGAAGGTGTCAGGTCAGAGAAATGTGCAGAACTTAATTTCTGATCGTTTGACTGGAGCAGGTAATTATATTCTGAGTTACCTAAGGAAATCCCTCTGTGTTTAAAGTGGAAAAACACACTTTGTTTTCATTTGGGACGGGGACTGAGATCAGACAAGGTGAGTTGCCAGTACAAAGCCCTGTGATTTAAAAACTGCATCAAAGGAGCACAACCTGGTAAAGTTGGTAAAAACAGAAATTGACAGAAAGTTTTGCTCTCAAGCTACTGCCATATGTTATTAAATTGAGGTATAAAAATACAACTTGACAACTCTAGATCTAGAGTTGTCTAGAGTATTAACTGACAGTCTTGTCCTAAATGTGAAAGAAGATTTTTTCCTGTGATAAAGAGAGGATAGGAGGGAGACGCAAGAGGGAGGAGATATGGGGGTATATGTATACGTATAGCTGATTCACTTTGTTATAAAGCAGAAACTAACACAGCATTGTAAAGCAATTATACTCCAATAAGAATGTTAAAATTAAAATAAAAATAAAGAGAGGATAAAGGTTTCCTAAGTAGCAAGCTTCTTTTTGAGCTGGTTTATTAGCTGAATTAAACAAAGGAAGCAGGTTCTTCAATGAAAATAAAGCCTCTAATTAACATGTAAGTGAATCGGATGCTGAGGCATGTAATCACTGCTTGGGGGACATAAACCCCAAGACTCTCCACGTTTTCTTTTCTGCCTTGGTGAGTTGTCTGTGCAGTCAATAATTAGTTTCTTGATTTAAAGAGGTTGACATTTGGATAGATTCTGGAAAGAGTATTTTGCCTCTCCTTTTTCCTTTACCCATTTAATTCTACCATTCACTTGCACCAAGACAGCCTGGTCTGCCTCGGTAATTTTCTTCTGGTATATATAGAACAATATAGAATGATCTGTTCTAAATTTATGTCCTGTAAGTACAGAAAACCCTCCTGATTCATAGACTTATAATCTGCAGTTTTGAGTATGCAACGTGTGTTCTCCGTTAACCATCCTGAATGTAATTGATACCTGCTCCTTGCATTCAGAGCCAATTATAAAAACAACTTTTAAAAAGAAAGAGAACAGGGCTTCCCTGGTGGCGCAGTGGTTGGGAGTGCACCTGCCGATGCGGGGGACGCGGGTTCGTGCCCCGGTCCGGGAGGATCCTGCGTGCCGCGGAGAGGCTGGGCCCGTGAGCCGTGGCCACTGGGCCTGCGCGTCTGCGGCCTGTGCTCCTTGGCGGGAGAGGCCACGGCGGTGGGGGGCCCGCGTACCGCAAAAACAAAAAGAAAGAGAACAAATCTAATTTTTAACAATAGATTGTTAAACAGGTTCTTGTAAAGAAGCCTTTTTCCCTATAAGGGAAATCCTTAGAATAAATTAAATGAAAAAAGAAAACCACAGGATTCAAATTGAAACCATAAATTCTGTGATTCCAGGTAGGTAGATGATAGATCAAGCCCTTAGTTGACCGGTCAATAGACAGACATCAGTAAAAATAAAAAACAGATATAAAATAAAAAAAAAAAATCAGATATGTACCTAGACACATATCAATTCCTAAGAAAAAATGATATGTAACAAAATATTTTCTCCACTTAGCTGACTATGGGTGATTCTTTTTCTTCTTCATATTTTCCACAAGAAACATACATTACTTTTATTATCAAAAAAAGGTACATTGTTTTTAGAGAAAGATGAGCTCCTAGTAGGAATGCTCTGTCCCTATTGTAACCAGAAGATGTTAAAAGCCAATATTACGAAACAAAATAAAATTAGAACTAAGTCATTTGGCCAGAAACTTAAACAGCAGAATTTATCAGGAGATCAAATCTTTATTTGTGATAAATCCTTACCGACACTTAGGTGGACTATTGCAGGCGTTTTTGCCCTGAGCAGCTTCCTACTCTGCCCCTCATTTATAGTGGGGATCATATGTACATTTTTATTCCTTCTCAGTAGAACTTCATCAGAATTTCTAGCTTCGAGTTTGAAATGTTTGGGGGGATTTCTAGGCTGAAGCAGGCCCTGGAAATGAAGTGAGCTACATAATCTACAGGGCCGAGTGCAAAATGAAAATATAGAGCCCTGTATTCAAAAGTTATTAAGCATTTCAAGGCAGCTACAGCAGAGCGTTAGACCAAGCAGGGGACACTTCCAAGCATGGGGTCCTGTGCACCCGTGCAAGTTGCCCATGCAATGAAGCCAGCCCCAAAGAGAGTACGCACTCGGGAGGGAAGAAGGTCTCAGTTGGAATCTTGTTCTGACACCAGCTATACCTGTCAGAGCCTCATTTCCCCCTTCTGCAAAAACGGAGGCCCTCTAAAGGGGTCTTTAGAGGGTAAAAGATCCGGTGCAGTGCCTGGTGTCAAACAAAGCCAGAGGCTAGTGGTAAGGACAGATTTTACTCAGTAAGTACACTATTGTAGCAGGGACAAGAATCCAGTGTGAACCAAACTCTAACGCACTTTGGTCATTTGGAAGGGAGGATGAGGTGGTAGGGAGTGGGGGGCAAGCTGGGGCTTTGTAGAGTCAGAGAAGTGAAAATTCGTGACGAGCAGCAGTGTGGCACAGTGAAACAGGATTTAAAATTAAATCCTCGTTCCTCAAGAGCAAATAGGACAGAGGAAAGCACTGCACGGTGTCTAATTTGGGGCATAAAGAAGAACTTCGAATCAGTTGTGCCCTCACTTCACATTCTTGGTAAATAGGAGTGTGACTCTTTGAATAAATGTCATAAAGCCTTTTTAATAGAACATACTCGAACTTGAAGTTTTCTTTAAACGTGGAAATTACCCAGCAAAAGGAGAAGAAATGGCTCCTAGGCAGCTTATAATACCAATTTTATTGTTGACTTATTTCTGAACATTCTTAACTGAGAAGAATTTGATGAACAAACACTTTAATATCCTGAGTTAAACCATGACGTTTATTTTCAGAGGTACATCTGCTAGTTAATGGGTGGTTCGGGCCACTGTTTTCTCCAAGAGTGTGTACGTTTCACAAGCGGGAAATTGTTTAAATTACAGATTCCTGGCTTCACTCTGGATTTACTGAATCAGAGACTCTGGCATCGGGTCTCTGAAACCTTATCGTTAACAAGCTAGTGATTCTTACGCACATTGAAGTTGGACAGACACACTCAATTAACCTCATATTCACGTGGAAATAGATGAGCATTTTGTAATGCTCCAATGTGTAAAGATCAGAAGCACAGCTTTCTTTTTACTTGTTTTCTCTCCCCTGGTCAGGAGATCTACCTCTGTTCCTATGACTCTACTGTGTACGCAAGATATCTTTTTCACCTGAACCAAGTACTAAATCCTGGATCTGGAATAAAAATGAAAACTGAAAGTGGCCCCTTGGCTCACGTCCATGGGAAGAATTCCAACACACCCCCTCCCACCACCTCTTTCCTAGTTCCCTTCTCTCCACAAGCTGATGGAGGATGGATGGTGAGCATATACCTCATGGGGCTCAGAGCTCAACCCTGCCCCATCCACCTTCCTTTGCCTTGAATTTACGTGGGAAACTGATGCTTCTAACTGGCCCTTGTCCGTATGTGGGGTCTTCCAGCAATAACGATGGTCTCTTAATCATCAGACCACACTCTCATCACCTAAGCTTTATGAACAGGAGAACGTGTCTGTAAAACAGTCAAAGTTTAGGAATCTGATCTGTGGCCAGAAAATAGAGAACTGCTAACTGGTCCACATGGGGACTAAATCACAGGGCATAAATCTGGACGTGGCAAACTGTGTTACCTGAGAATTCTCAGGTTTTAAGGAAACACACATCTATTTCTATGTTCATATCTTCACCTTCCTCGCTCAAACCCTCCATTTTTCCACCCAAGAAACATTACTGAGTATTAGATTTCAAGGTTAGGTGAAGTGACTTCAAAGTAAATGACAAAGGCTATTGGTGTTTTGTAATATTGTGGCACTCGTGCTACCGTGTACGTTTATATAACCTCTTTGTGCGCCAGTTTTTTCATCTGCAAAATGGAGACTTTGAGGATTTAATTAGATCCAGTGTCTGAAACATCTGCTGCTTCACTCCGTATTTACACTTTAAGCTGTGCTGGAGATTGTCAACTCTGGTTTCACTGGAGGTGTCATTGGGAGTTACGTCCCTCCCCGGAGATCCTGAGTGTCCTTTATGGCCACTTGTCTTAAACTGGGCCAGCTATTCTATGACTTCTTTTAAATATAAGTGGGTGGAACTTTGAAAATGTGTCCTGCAGAGTTTTATGAGTCACATCAGCTGATCTAATGCTGGCCCTGCTTCCCTCAGTTTTCGATTGTAGGTACTTTAACCTTCTAATATTTCAGTGTCAATTTATTAGTTACACGGAATATCCTCTCTAGAAGCATATATGTGACGATATTAGATTCCATTGTAACTCTGTCAAGTCTCTTAAGTCTTAAATAACTTCCTTCCCTGAGGAAAGATCTGGTTTACCTTAAACTTTGAAAACTAAAAAGGCACCTAGGGAAGTATCTGGTTTTTTCAATGAATAGGAAAACCCCTAACATTGAAAACTTCGTGACATTTTTCACAGCAGTCAGACCATTGCCCTCAATGTCTAGTCCATATTCTACCATGAGTGCTGGCATCTGACGGTTTACATGGCCTGTTTAAATTCCTGTTAGGTGGACTTGTCACTTCTGTGGTTCAGAGCTCTTGAGTACCAAATGCTTACTTTTACAGAATGCCTAAATGCAGAAATGACCTAATAGTTTAAATTTACATAAGTGCTTTGGCACCTTTAAACTTCTAAATAGCTTACTTTTCCTAGCATCATTTTTAAGATTTAGGAAGTTAAACGCCAATGGGAATGTTGATTTCAAACATGGCTCTTCTCTACTTAGAGTTGAATGCCTATAAAATTAATGTCATTTGAAAAAATCATTGGATATTTAACCTATTCATTTAATCCGTTTCCTTAACATTTTTGCATTAATCAAACGCATTTAGAAGATAAAATAATCAAAGGACAAAATCTGATTCTTTAACCATGACCCTTTGGATAGCATAGCATGAAGGTGATCCATTCATAAATTAATTGAACCAGAATCTATTGGAGACCTATTCTGAGCAGAATCGTTTCCTGCCCTTGTGGCCTCCTTCAGTCTGTAAAGGAAACAAACATCCAGCAAACAGGCACTTATTATAGAATAACAAGTAGTGATAAACACGATGAAAAAAGAAAGAAAACAGGGTGTGTGGGAGACAAGAATTGGGCGGACAACTTAACGGAAGTGCAGAGGGCAACGTATTTCTATCAAGGCAAAAGCATGAGTGATGACGCCTCCAGATACAACATGCAAACCTTCATTTTCCCAAACTTAGCTCTTTCACATTAGGGTGTTTTGTTTTGTTTTTCTCTCCTTCATTGGGTTAATTCCTCATTTTAAGTCAAGCCCATGCATGAAAATACAGTTTCAACACTTACAAGGTATATGGATGAGGTAGATGAGGCTCTTATCAGACCTTTGTTAACTTTCAGTTCTAGAAAGTTTATACCAGATCCAGTCAAATGGGCCAAGTGTAGTGAGCTCTCTCCATTACACATAATTTCTAAAAAATAAGGTATATGGTGTCATGCTAACAAGACAAGAAAAACAGCATATGTGGGGGAAACTGAGCTGAGAACTAAAAAAGTGAAACAGCTCACGGCACGCTCGAGAGGAGAGAGCCGTCAGAAAACAAGAGCCTCAGGAATGTACTAGCATTGGCGGTGGTGATGGGGAAGAAACAGCAGGAGGAGGGGGGAGAAGAAAGAGATGACATAAGGTGAGATGTGAGAGTTAACTCTGGAAGGACCCCCAGAGCTCTCGTGGGTCTGATCTTGGGGGGTGTGGGCATGGGGTGCAGCAACTTGAAGCAGGATCGTATTTCCCTGACCAGGAATTGAACCCGAGCTGTGGCAGTGAGAGCGCTGAATCCTAACCCCTAGACTATGGGGGCCAGCGGGCTTGAAACAGGACCTCGGTCCTTGTCCTCTTTGAAGAAAGAATTCAGCAAAGAGATGGAGGGAGCGAAACAGGGAAAGCGTTTATGAGAAGCAAAGTATGTGTGGAGGAACACGCGGGCAGGCTTGGCGTGAGCTGCATGCTTTTGGAATGGCTTAAATTGCTTATATGGGGGCAGTTCTCCAGGTTCCCTCTGGACAATCATCTTGCTTGTTGCCCACATCTGGTCTGACCTCAGGGCCCTTCCTGATGTGCACGCACACCTTTTAGCCACGATGGATTCCAGTACGAGGGTTTCTGGGAGGTTGGCAGGACGTATTAGGGGCTGGCGACCCCTCCCTTCCCTGACCCCTGAGGAGCTTTTCTGTGCATGTGTGGTCTGGGAGGTCTCCTTGATCCCAAGAAAAATGTGGCCTCCTTATCTTTTACTCAAGCAGAGCTCTGCTCCTACCATTGTCTTTGTCTTGAAGTACCAGCATGAGACAAGTTCCAGCTGCTCAGCCTGGGGCCCTGCTACCTCCTATCTCAGGTCCAGATCTGACAATAAGCTCCATTCTTAGATTACAGACAACAGATTCTGATTTTTTGGGTAATCTTTACATTCTTTTCTGGATAATCAGCATGTCTCTAGTAAAGCATTGCAAATTCAGGTTGCATTTAAATACAACTGAACAAGTTGTTTGTGATGATGAGAAGTAGTGCTTGGCTTATTGCTGCTGGAAAGAAATATCAACATTGAATCTGTTATTGTCTTACTTAATGTTGTTATTAACACTTACGTTCTAGAGTTCTAGTTCTAGTTCTAGAGTTCTAGTTCTAGAATGAATAGCATTCTGTGCTTGCCGTCATTTCCCAGACCAGTCATGCCAGACAAAACAAGCTGTCTCTGATTTTTTTCAATGAGATTGTTGCCACTCACCATTTACTATCTATATTTTGGGAACAGTGTACCTGCGGCTGAAATAATCAAAGGAATTGGGAGCCCGGTCCCATTTTTCCGATCTCATTGTAGCCATAAAAAACTACGGGTGCATTCAAATGGAGTGGGGCTGCTAAAATTTTTTCTAGTGATTTGAGATTCAGGTCATTTTCTGTTCCACTTGGAGTGGAACAGAAAATAGAGTGTAGTTGCTAAAATTTTTTCTAGTGATTTGAGATTCAGGTAATTTTCTCTTCCACTTGGTTGAATGGTTTTTGGTTTGTTATATGTGTTAAGAAAGGAAGGAAGAGGAAGTATTTTCATTTCTTTCCTAGTTATTTCTTTTCACACAGTAAAGAAAGGTTGACGCAGTCATAGCTCAGAAGTCTAGAATGAACAATCATATTAAAACATTTGAAGATTTCTTGCTATTAGTTTCTTGCTGTTAGGTTTTCAGAAAACTGTGAAGCAGATTCTCCCTCCCTTCAGCCATTTTTATGAAAATTTCAGTGAGAGAAGCTTGCTGAAGTCCTTCAACCCCTGAGATACCATGTAATTAAACAGTGTGTCTAACTAGAGTATTAGAAGTAGAAAGAGCCTCGTAAATAATGTGTCCATCCAATAATGTGATCCAAAAAAAAGTCGCTGATGCACAGAGAGGTGAATAAACTTATCCTACTTTGGGCAGTTAGTAGAACTAGATCTGGAATCCGCATCTATTGGCCCCTAGTTCAAAGCTCTTTATTTGACATGAAGCATTCTCATATCTTCTGCATGCATATCTCTTTTTTTCAGTTGGGGTACAGTTGATGTATAATATTATGTAAGTTTCAGGTGTACAACATAGTGATTCACAATTTTAAAAGGTTATACTTCAGTTATAGTTACTATAAAATGTTGGCTATATTCCCTGTGTTGTACAGTATATTCTTGTAGCTCACTTGTTTTATACGTAGTAGTTTGTACCTCTTAATCTCTTACCCCTTTCTTGCCCCTCCCCCCTTTCCCTCTCCCCACTGGTAACCATTAGTTCATTGTCTGTATCTGTGAATCTCTTTCTTTTTTGTCATATTCACTAGTTTGTTGTAATTTTTAGATTCCACATATAAGTGTTATCATACAGTATTTGGCTTTCTCTTTCTGACTTATTTCACTTAGCATAATGCCCTCCAAGTCCATTCATATTGTTGCAAATGGGGAGATTTCATTCCTTTTTATGGCTGAGTAGTATTCCACTGTGTGTGTATATATGTGTGTGTGTCTGTATACACACACACACCATAGCTTCTTTATCCATTCATCTGTTGATGGACACTTAGGTTGCTTCCGTATCTTGGCTATTGTAAATAATGTTGCTGTGAGCATTGGGGTGCATGTTACTTTTTAAATTAGCATTTTTGTTTCCTTCAGATATATGGATAAGTGGAATTGCTGGGTCATATGGTAGTTCTATTTTTATTTTTTCTGAAAAACCTCCATACTGCTTTCCACAGTGGCTACACCACTTACATTCCCACCAGGAGTGCATCCTTGCCAACATTTGTTACTTTTGATGATGGCCATTCTGACAGGTGTGAGATGATATCTCATCGTGGTTTTGATGTGCATTTCCCTGATGATCAGTGTGGCGTTGAGCAGCTTTTCATGTACCTGTTGGCCATTTGAATATCTTCTTTGGAAAATTTTCTGTTCAGGTCTTCTGCCCATATTTTAATTGGGTTGTTTTTGGTTTTTTACTGTTGAGTTGTTTGAGCTGTTTATATACGTTGGATATTAACCACTTATCGGTCATATCATTTACAAATATTTTCTCCCGTTTAGTAGGTTGTCTTTTCATTTTATCAATGGTTTCCTTTGTTGTGCAAAAGCTTTTAAGTTTGATTAGGTCCCATTTGTTTATTTTTGCTTTCGCTTCCTTTGCATATCTCTTGATGAGTAGGTATTTCAAGTTTTATAAAGTATTGGTTGTGGGGAAAAGATGAATTTCATTTATTTTCTTCAAAATAATCTATTCCTATAAATAAGGATATCAGCTCATAAGTAAGTTAGAAAGAACTTATTTGTTCTTCACTACCTTCACCATCACCTTACACCTTTTGGTTGAAAACGTTGACTTTGTTTCATTCTTTTTGTTTCCATTTTATCTCCAGAAAGTCTTACTAGGTTAATAGTTTGTGGTGTTTAAATTATCAGAGTTTAAGTTGTGAACTAAGAAAATCTTTGCTATAAATAACGTGACTTTCATTGACTCATCTGGCTAAGGAGCTCCAAAACAGAAAGATTGTTAGTATCTAAATGTTGTTTCCTCCCAGTGTCAACAGAGTTGGTTTGTTGGGTTTTTTTTTTCTATTTCTTACTGAGCAGCTGATGTTGAAAGAAAATCACTCATAGGAAGTTTCTAGAACTTCTGTCTACTTAGTTTGTTAAGTGTGTAAAGAATCGCTTTGCTTATTTGTTTCCAGCTAGCATTAAAATAAGGTCACTTTGAGTTATACATTAAAACACTTGTGTCAGAATTTTTAGATTTGCTTCTTTGTTTTTTTTCCCCCTTCATTATCCTCAGATAGCACTGCCTGAAGGTGACTTTCCTGATTTGAAAGTGTGAAGTTGGAGGATTAAAATGAATTCATCTTCTTTCTGGAAGAACGTGCTATGTCAGGGACGACAGGACATTTTAATATCTTCGTTCTCTCCTTACCAAAGTGCGAACTCTTAATTCCATTTGCCTCTTGGATAAACAGCTGTGTCTTCTAGGGTTTATGTAGATTTTTACCTTCGAATCTAATTTGCATCAGAAACTGGCATTTGCCAAACCCTGCTTTTATTTGTGTAATTTGGTTATGGATTAAGATCTGGGTTACTTAGACATCTATAAGTAACAGCATAAATATTAAAAATGATGAACAGTAATGCGAGCTTATGCCATCCAGTTAGCCCAGTCTTGCCTCTTTCTACAGTTCATAGTCTCCCTGTTCTCCACCCCATCTTAACCTCCGTGGTCCATTATCATGCACCGTTTTTACAGAAGAGCAAACTGAGCTTCAGGGAAGTTAAGAAACCTCCCTGCCGTCACACTGTTTGTCCTGGGGGAGCCAGATTTTGAATCCAAGCAGACTCACTCCAGAACCCAAGTTCTGACTCGAGCATTTCTAACTCTGACCGTATGCAACTTACTTAAACTCCCCTGCCTTCGTCTCTTCGCATGTCAACTCACGATGTAATAATAATACTCACCTCTTGGGGTTGAGAGGGTTAACCGAGTTAATTAACACTTACATGTAACTCATAACAGTATAAATAACTATAAGGATAATAGTGATGAAAATGATGACGATGAAGGTGAAGAGCGTTGATTTCTAATAGGATTGATACACTGACTATTTAGGGCAGATCACATCTAAGAGAAGCCAATCTCAATCTATGAAAAAAAGTTTCACCTTCCCAGTGGTGTCAGATTTCAACTAAAAATGCAGGAAGGGCTTCTTGCTTTGTGCCTCTAAACTATCTGGGCTCAAAAGAATTGTTCTAAAGAAAACGTCTACAGAAAAACATAGATTTGGAGTCTTTGCTCCACGACGCTGAACGTCTACACAGAACCGATGTCACCTGTTTAATATTCATCATCCGTTGTACTGGGGCGTGTAACACAGCCAGGCACAGCAGATGCTCTCCGTTCTTATAAGGCAGCTGGAGGAACTACGAGATAATTGAAATTGAGACACACACATGTGAGCACATTCTTTATCCTCTGTATAAAGAAATACTTTTCAATGGCAGAGAAAGTTATGACCTTAAGTCAGACGAAAACTCTTCTCTCGTACTACAGCTGTAGGGGCTGCAGTATACTTAAGGAACAATGTGAATTTTGAATTACAGAGTTGACATTCTCTCTGTAACATGAATGGATATTTGAACAGAGTTCAGAAATCATAATGACAGCCTGCAGGTAAGAAGGCTCTCATTGTCTCTTGCCCTTCTCCTTCAAGATAGCTCAGACAAGCAAGCCCATCTTCTGGACGTGTTGCAATGTCACAGGAGAACTTTTTTGTAGTCGGGGATTTCAGAATAGTGTAATTGTTATACATTATGAAATAGGAATCACCAAAATAATGGGACTGTTTATTAGAGGTAATTCTGCCGTAGAATGAAAGCCACATCATTTTCCTGAAAGAACGCTGGCCTGTATTTCTTGAGAGATATGGGAATGAACATTGTGCTGGGTGGTCTGAGAGTTGATTAGCTGTATCTCACATCATTAAATTATAAAGCATTTTAAATAGCAAATGGGGGCTTCCCTGGTGGCGCAGCGGTTGAGAGTCCGCCTGCCGATGCAGGGGACACGGGTTCGTGCCCCAGTCCGGGAAGATCCCACGTGCCGCGGAGCGGCTGGGCCCGTGAGCCATGGCCGCTGAGCCTGCGCGTCCAGAGCCTGTGCTCCGCAACGGGAGAGGCCAGGACAGTGAGAGGCCCGCGTACCGCAAAACAAAACAAAAAACAAACAAATAAATAGCAAATGGACAACTGACCAGGAGAAATCTAAACAATTATAAGATTTATCAGCTTATCATTTTGATGTGTATATTATCTCCTTATGAGAAAGTGTTAATATTTAAATCATCCCAAGGAAAAATTCACATAGGGACCAAGGATTTCTCAATAATTTTGCTTTTTCAAGACATATTTTAATCAGGTTTATGAATATATATATACAGATGTATATTCAAATATAAATATGCATACACATGTGTATATATGTATATATTACATTTACCCTTTAGGTTTTAGATAAGTATTTTCCCTTTTCTAAAAATTCCAATAAGTCAAATATTGATGTTCACAGTTACAGAATTATAATAGTAAAATTTTGAAATACCTAAAATAGACCAAAATTATCGTGTAGTCAGTCTCCCACATTAGCTTGGGTTACCTCTGATCAAAAATACATTCTTTGCAAACTGTCAGGGGTTCCTAAAGAAGTATATCTTGGTTGAGTAGAGATGTGAATAAAGATTACGACCTCATAGTAACACCAGTATTTTATGCAGGGCTCGTTTCCGATGATTCTTGTGGTCACTAAAGTCTGAGAAACAGTACTTCAGTCCTCACCTTTAAAAATTTTTTTAAATCGCTTAAGAAGTAGATTTCTGAGGAGGCATGTAGTAAAGTCTCCCAACATGATTTTTGATCCCTTGTGCCTATTATTTTTTTGCCTCAGATATTTAAGAAGCTATGTTGTTCTGTATGTTTATGATTATTTTATCTTCTTTGTGGATTAAACCTTGTTCTCTGTATGGAAATATCTCTTTCAGTCAGCAGGAAGGAAGGAAAGAAATCACATTTAATTCTCATATAAATCATATAGTGTAAATATTAATCATCCCAAAAGGACAATAAAACACAGAAAGTCTTAAGTAACTTGCTTAAGGCCAGGCAGCTAAAATGCTAAACTAAGCCTATCTGAGTCCAGAACGCGTGTTTTTGCCACTAAACAGCACTTCCTCCACATTCTGCTCTGCTGGTAACAAGACAGGCAACAAATGTGCAAGTCACTTAACTTCTCACGTCCCTCTTTCTCACCTGTACCTGCAGAAGTTGGTTTGGATGGTTTCTAAAGGCCTTCCCAGCTCTCAGGCTTTAGACATTTGACACGTTTTGTTGCTGTTTTCCCAACACACAGCAGATGGCAGTAGAGATCAAAGACCAGCTCATCTACTTCCCTCTGTTCGGGCTCTTTGTTTCCCTGAATGATTCCTCTTCATTTCCATTATTATTTATGACACAGTCACTACAAAATAAAACCATTCTTAGGCTGCAATGTATATTGTAGAGTATATTTTATCATATATGTTTAAAAAATACATGTCTGTGCCTCACGTTTATCAGTACCTGCAAATAACCTAAACATCTAAATCAGTCCGCGTTATTGTTGATATTTCAGATATCTGGAAATCAGATTAAAGTTACAGCTTCAAAATGTAAACATATATAAAAATACATAACATCTCTCACTATGTATTATACATATAGTATAATAGATTTGGAGTCTTTGCTCCACGACGCTGAACGTCTACACAGAACCGATGTCACCTGTTTAATATTCATCATCCGTTGTACTGGGGCGTGTAACACAGCCAGGCACAGCATAACATTAATATACCTGATTTAAAATTTATACCAAAACACAAAGTATATAACTCACTCATTCAGTTAATATGTACTGAAAACCTATTAAGTGAAACAGTTACAAGCCTAGAGATCTGGCAGTAAACAGACAACTAATCCTGCCCTCCTGGAGTCTATATTACATTGATTACATTTAATCATTTACAACAATTAAATGAAAAGAGAGTAAATATATACAGTATGTCAGATAGTGATAAATGCAAAATAGGAAAAATCAGAAGAGGAATATGTTTATGTGGGGGTGGAGGGTGTGCTTATTTATGTATATATTAACATATGCATTCTTTATATTATATATTAACATATCATAGTTTTATTATAAAAGCTGATTGGAAAGTGTAAGATATGACAGATACTATCGTGTAATCCAGAAAAGTGAGGATATATGTATACATATAACTGATTCGCTTTGCTGTACGGTAGAAAATAGCACAACATTGTAAAGCAACTATACTCAAATTTTAAAAAAAGGATAGAAAGATACTATCTTTTTGGGACTTCCCTGGTGGTCTAGTGGTTAAGACTCCATGCTTGCAATGCAAAGGGCTTGGGTTCGATCCCCGATTGGGCAACTAAGATCCCTCATGCCGTGGCACAGCCAAAAAAAAAATTTTTTTTTCAAAAAATTTTTAAAAATACATAAAATAAAAGCTAAAGTGATGCTCATTAAAAAAAAAAAGATATTATCCTTTTAATCCAAATGAGAATCAGTTAGTGAGAAAACCAAGGTAGAACCTAAGGACTAGATTGTGGTATAGAAAATCTCTGTAGAATATCAATCCTATAGAATATCAGATCAAGGGCAACAGGGCTTGGGAGTGCTGATGCTAGACCTTAGAAGACTGGATAGTTGTTAGATCCATAAGGGTGTTTCAGGTGGGTGAAATTAAATGAGAAATGGTTTGTATTTGAAATGAAATACAGAATCCTCTCTCTTCTGCATCTTATATATTCAGATAAATAAAGGTGACTTTCCTCTTATGCAGGGTTCCCTTAGCCAAGTTTATAGGCATCCTGACAACACAAGGACTCAGCTTGCAGTCCCAGATGACAGTGCTTTGGTTTCAATGATGAATTAACATTCCTTAACCTCTAAAGTTTGCTTATTAGTGCATCAGTTGTTAACTTCCTTTGTACTCTCCAAGTAAGACCAGTGCTAATACTGGAATTGACAAGCTCTGACCACCAAGTGTGGTGGCCTTAAAAACACACCATTCACGTTGTTACTGAGTCCAAGCTTGTACTGGTCACCACATGACAGGTCAATAAATTGAGAGACAAGTTGTTGGGACAAGGAATAGCAACTTTATTTGGAAAGCCAGCAGACCAAGAAGATGGTGGACTCGTGTCCCAAAGAACCATCTTACCCGAGTTGGAATTCAGGCTTCTTTTATACTGAAAGGGGAGGAGGTGTGGTTGGTTGTTTCAGACTTCTTGGTATCAGAATCCTTTGTTCTTGCAGCTGTCCAGTAGGTCAGGTCATGACATTCCTGTAAACCTCCAACAAGACAAATGTTATTCTCTGTTCTGCAACTTTTTATCTCTATATGAAGGGGAAAGTGTTATACCTTTAAAGGTCAGAGCCTTAAGAATGGGCTGTTCTGTATATTTCGGGCTATAGGCAACATTTTTGTTGCAAAAGCAATAGAATACAAAGGTTAAAGGAAAAGAAACAGATCCAGTATGAAGTCAGATTTGTTCTTCCCTTTTACAACGTCTCTTACTGTAGGTGCGTCATGGTCTGAGGGCCCAGCTCTCTACCTTGGCTCTCCCACCACAGCTGTGCCAAGTCCTATTTCCCCTGTGCCGCTTCCAGCCAGTGACTGAGCACATCAGGACCATGAAGAGAGGCCCAGCCAGTGAACAGGGGAGGACCCTCCTGCGAGTGGCTTTGGCTTGTGGACCTCCCGTCAGCCTGCCCAAACCTTTCTTAGAAATGCGTTGCACTCTAAGACCCCTCCTCCCTTTCCTCTGTCCTTCCTCAGTCATCAGGCCTACTTTGAAGTCCACACACCCTCCCCACCATTTTTAGCTCCCTCTTCCATAAATCTCTTGCACAGTTAATCTCATCTTTGGCCTCTGCTTCAGAGCAGACCCAGATCAACATACCGTGTGACTATGTATCTATCTTTAATGTGAAGACAACCCTCTGTTTTTCCATCTTCCCTGTATTTACACACCTTTATCAGAGCACAGTCCTCCTCTGTGAGAGTCATCATCTTGATACTGACCAGCGTTCTTGACCTTCTCCAGTCAATAGAAATTGATAAGAGGCCAGTGAAGAAATTCAGGCAAAGCTTTACTGGGGCTCCTGCAGCCACAGGAGGGAGCGAAAACAAGTAACAGGTTCCCTTGCTTGTTGTGGAGTGGGGGCGGGCTGGTTCCTTATATGGAGTGAGTGTAGGGATGTGTCCAGGGGTCAGATCGGAGGCGTGGCTTAGGTAGTCTGCCCACCCCTTTGGTGCTGAGTTCAGGGGGCATGTGCAGTACCCTGTTTTTACTCCCGGCTCAGAAGTGGCAGTCGGGGTTTTTTTGTTTTGTTTTGGTCTTTTTGTATCTTGTTGTCCAGAATTTGCTCCAGCTGCACGTGCACTCCGTTATTTTTAGTCCCTTATAGTTTCTTTGCATTTGGTTGCTCCAGAGGACGTTTGTCCAGGTGCAAGCACTGCAGAAAAGGGTCCCAGGTCCCAGCCTGTCTCCATCTCTGACTGACATTTAGAGAATCAGCCCTGGTAACATGGGGTGAAGGTGATGCATCCACCTGAACTCCCCACCTCTCCTCTTTATGGCAGTGTAATTCTAAGCGAATCAGGGCATTCTGACGCTTTTCTTAAAACTTTGAGATGGCCCATTTCACTGGACTCTCTGATGGCATGAGGGACACTGGAGTGGCCCATGCATTCTGGTTGTGTCTCATCATTCTGCTGGAACATTAGTGCTGGTTATCAGATATCACTAAGTCTTCTGAGCACATGGTAGAGTCACAAATGTCCTCTTTAAACGTTAGATGTGACTGTAGGACTTGCTTTGGCCAAAATTATGAACAGAGACACCATGTCACTGCAGAGAAGAAACTTCAGGAGCCAGTGTGCAGCCCCCAGTCTCTTCCCACTGCTCTGGTGAACTCGGAAAGCTACGTCCAGATGAAACCTTTGTGAGCCTGTGCCCTCAGTGACTGCAGTAACCAGAGCCCCCCCGGCAACTTCTCTGGTCATATCATGTGAGCCAGAAATAAGCTTGCGTCCTGTTGTCACTGGGATGTTTAGAATTATTTGCTGTCAGAACATATGCTGACACATACCGCTTCCCACTAAAAACTCCTTACGAACAGAAAATATCCTATCAGCTTTCTGTTCCCAAACCCCATAATATAATGTTGCAGGATAAATACTTATTGAAAGAGCGTTTAAATCTTAAAATGTGATCTCAGTTTGATTCAAGGTTTTGGTGCCTGCTTCATAAATATAAAAAGAGAATTTTCTTTGGACCACTCTAAGAGAATGCATTTCCAAAGATGGTGCTCAAATAATGAACATACTGTTCATTTTCTTTGAGTCAAACGTTATTGAAGAAGGGATATTATGAAGGCTGTGATATTGTGGCTGAAACTTGAGCTAAATTTTAAATGTTACCAAATCTGAACAATGTCAACTCAGATTATCATCTAGCGTCATCATTTTGGGTGTGTTTGGGTCTTCTTACACTTTTAGTGTAATAGTTGAGAAAACAAAGAGTAAAGTTACAGGGAATTTTCATTTCATTAAATTTATGCTAATTTTGAACCAGTGTTTGCTTCTCTTCCTAAAGGAATGATATATCTCTTTTGTTTCTCTATGTATATTATTGTATAGTTATGATTTATACGTGTTGATTTTCTATAGTTACTTTCATGAAGCTGTTCTATGAACTAATCTAATCCATACAGAATAGGGATTCTTTTCAATGTGGAAGAACTATGCGCTCTTCAAAGACAGATCAGTGGCTTACTTTGCCATCCTGAGGAGGCTTTTGATTAAATGCCTTGAGAAAAAAAATTTAATTTTAAAATAACCCACATCGTTAGAGATTTGGGTCCCCCCCCCCCCGGCAGTTTGGTATCACTCATGGGGCTCCCATGGGGACAATTTCTTAATAGTACCACTCAGAAACTCTTCAGAGAATGGATATTCATACCTGAAGGATCGGAGAGCAAGTGAGAACTATCAAGAGAATGTTCTCCATTCTACAAAACCAAGTGACAAAAATCACCTGAGGCAAATGGCATAGAAGTAAGAGGGTGGCAATCACACTTCCCTTTGACCTCACCCCAATCGTTGTCAGCTTGCTCTCTGCTTAAGAGAATTCAAGAGTTATAAAACGGCTTTTAAAATTTCTGTAATATTCCTCAAAGTAATCATGGCATCATAAAATCACTGGAAGTTTTATCTGCAGATACAGATTCCACACAAAAATTTTAAATTCCGTATTTTAACGATATTTCAACTATGTGATGTCAACTGCCATACTTTTACCATCATTCCAGAAATAGAATACACAAAAGAATGGATTAGCCAAAATATGATGGTGTAGAACACCTTTGATTTTTGCCTAGTAGCTTGGCATCTTAAAATTTTTACTGACTCTCGTGGATTGAAGGAGGCTGACCCTGAAAGGAAACTTTTTTAACTGAAGTTTCAAGAATGCAGGCTGTTTGGAGAAATGAATATTGGTATGTGAAGGGGAAACAATGGAAAAGAAGCGGCAGACAACATATAACAATACATTCTGCTGACTCTAAATATGGCAACAGGTGGTAAAAGGGTGTGTCTTCACCAGTAGGGGTGATGGAGAGGAAGATGCCACAATACAGCTTCAGCCTGAATCAACGTCTCCAAGTGTTCTTTGGAAAAGGTCTCAAGAGCTCCCTGCTGTTTCTGTGAGTGTGTGGTGATGATCTCACATCTCTCAAAGACAAGTTATTTCATCTTCCCACCTCCCCACTTGGGTTCACAGGCTGAAGTAATAAACATTTACTGGAGGATAGATCAATACTTTAGAGCTCCTCACCTTTCCAGAACAGGTGACATGCAAGGCTATCCTGTGAGCATTAACCTGTTTAAAAATATAGATAGTAATACCTCGAACTGCCATTACTAAGATTTTAGAAACTGTACAAGTTTCTACTGAATTATTTTAAAAATGGATAGAATTTCATGTTAGCAATATTAAACCTTGTTTTAGCTTCAGCTCTAAACTTTATCAAAGCTATTTTACCTTCTAGGAACCTTAGTTTCTTTTCTATAAAATGAGGATGAAAATAATGCCTACCCTGCCTGTACCTCACAGGTGTGCTCTGAAGATGGAATAAGGTCTGTAAACAAAAGGATTTGCATATTGTAAAACTCCATGCAAATCTAGGGGGTTCTTATATAAATATGCATATAATATTAATGCTTGCTCTCCTGACTTGAAATTATTTTCCCCCTAAACTTCTCAATAAGAGAGCTGAAAATATTAGCCCGTTTGGCCTCAGCAAGATGTAACTTTGTGCTCACAGGGCAATAGAGAGCATTTGGGAACTTGGCATTGACCCTACCTACTCAGGAAAATGAGTGGAGAACCACTTATCCCATTGTATTACGATTGTTTAATTATCTGTCTCTCCTGCTAGAGCAGGGATAATGTCTGTTTTAGGAAGCGTTGTTTCTCCAGCAGTAAGCATAGGGTCTGGCATAAAGTAAGCCCTTAATAGGTAAGAATGAAAAAAACGGATGGATGGATGATCTCGGAGGCAATTAGCACTACCGTCAGGGGGAAAAGTCAAAACCTATTCCAAACCCATGATTACAATGGGATAGCCTAAAAGAGAGGACAGGCCTGGAACTCAGTAGCATGGCCCACCTGGCAGACCACATCTGGGGAGTCTGTTCTTGGGTAGCATGTTGAAGACAGAGAGTGACAAGAGCTAGGCAGTCAGGTCATAGGTTAGCAGAAATCAGTGGGTCTCAGGTAGATGTCTTAGCTCCAAGAATGGAGTTGGAATGTTTATCCGTTTACCCCCCAAAAAAGGAATTCCATAAGGGGCCTGGGACAAAAATCTCAGACTTAGGAATTAAAGCCCAGAGGGGGATCAGATCTGGGCCAAGCAAGACCATCATTTTAAGAACAGGGAAATGATGGGAGGCTGGACCAGGGGAATCGTTTCAGGAGCACAGATGTGGCAGTCAGCATGAGCGAGTGTGTTGGCCGAACAGGAGGAGGAGACCCAAAGCCACCCCGCCAAGAGTGACTTTGGAATTGGGGCAGAACTGAGTTGGCACGAGGATAACATGAGTGAGAACAGCGACACACAGCTAAACGGATCCCAGGCATCGGCTGCCATCTGTGCGTCACGATCGTCTATCCCCACGGGTATCAAGTTTTTAATTCTGATACGAGATTAAAGGTTACATGCAGGCTAACGGTTTGCAAGGGGTAAAAGCATTTTCCAGAACCGTGTAGAGAAGTAGTTACCAGGTTATACAGTGGGTGCTGTTCTAGAGACAGTGACGAATGTCAGCTCTTTTTCAATCTCAAGGCATTTTGTTGCTGCTTCTACCTTGGCAACTACTATTCAGATTTTCCATGATTCTTGGCAATTAACAGTCAAAATTTCCCCCATGCTCTCCCCTGGTTTGGTATGGGATTGAACTAGCAGAGACCACAGATTTATTAGGTCATAATTTCCAGTTTCTATCTGTCCCCCTACACTCCAGGATTTGTTTGCCTATTAAGGGAAGAAAAGAATAAAATTATGAAAATTCCTCCTAAATCTAGCTCCGATTATTACACTGCATGGGCGAGTGGGCATTGCTTGACTGACGGGACTCAAGATAAATGCTGCTTCTGACCAAAAGAAAGATTTGGGAAACTGCACGCTTCATGCTTTGTCATGCTGTGAAAAAGTCCGTGTGATTTAGAATCGATATGGTACAAGATAAGTATAAAAAGCCAGATTTGAATTTCATTACTTTCAAATGTCAAGGATGGGCTTTGATGGCTTAGATGAGTGTTTCCTTTCTTCCTCCTAAATCTGAGCAATTACTTTTCTTCAAGAACTAACATATTTCTTGAAAATGGCTGATCAGCGTGTGTACGTACTCTTTGTATGATACCATACACAATTTTCACATTTTATTTGTTTTTCTAATAATCTGTTCAGATGGACATGGCCTAGTTGGGTCGGACAGTTTCCTTCTAACTCAAACAGAAGCTTTTGTTCCTCCTTAAACCTCAGCAGCGTAATGGGAGAAGCCATTTGATAGGTGGGGAGCAGATGTACCCACCACAGAGCAAGTCAGTTCTTGACTTGGATGCAAGTCATTGACCAACGTTTTTTCCTCAGGGTAGTGTACGTCTTGAGACATCGGATACAAATGGACTAAAATTGTTACCAAACTCAAGTTTGTGGCCTGACGCACCAGTGAGGCCGAGCACTACCGAAACATCACCTTATATTAATTAAACGGTAGGAGGGAAATGTGGTGATAAGATTATGACGACAAAAATGTTTTTTTTAAATAATGTAGCCTTTGCTACAATCTGATCTCTGTTTCCTAGAAACTCAAAATGTGGATAGTACTGAACATTGAAAGCCAATGATCAGGAATTATTGAAAGAGACCGAGGAGTTAGCAGTTCCTTTTTTTCCCTTCATTTTGGATGCATATGGAACTAATATATATTTTCTTCAAATGGAGGAAGGAGATGATTAGAAGAGGGATCCGTGGAGTGTGATGAAGAGGCTAAGACCTCGTGATAAGGAGAGACTCGGGAACCTGAGTGAGCAGAGCGATTAAGTCAGTACAAGATGAGAATGGCTGGCCTTGGAAGAGCTGTGCCCGCGAGAACAGACCCATGCCTTAGCAGGGATGCACATGTAACGTGGACTTGGGAAATCAATCTGGGTCAATCATCATAACTTGTCTTGAGTGATTAATTTCTTATGGATATATTTCTTTCGTGTATGTTTATGTTTGTTGCCGTTTGTTTGCTTTGGGGGGAAGGGAGTTGGGAACATGCAGTATTTCCTGAAGCTTCCCAGTGGTAAGACTCAACAAGCGCCCTTGTGCTCATGCAGATTACCAGAATTCCATCTTGGAGACACTCCTCATCTTAACCTGAGGTCAGGACTGGGGCCCTCAACACTGGCCCATCTGGGGAGACGTCTCCCTGTTTAATAATGTGCGGATTGATGGCAGTGTTCCAAACAGGGGTACGTGGAGAGATTCTTCACGGCTTTTTACTGTGGGAAGTTACACTTACGTGAGGCCCTAAACAGCATTCAGACTGAGCCCCTTCACTGCGGGGTGACCCAATTATGAATGGCCCCAAAGCCAGTCGTTAGTTGAAGTGACAGGCCTCTGTAGGAAAGAGAAATCAGACTTTCGTAGACTCTGTAAAATACCAAAAAGAGAAAGGAAAAGAAATATCACTTGTCGTATGTACTCTGCCTTTGCCTCTTGTAGGAAATGTGCTGTCCTTTGGTTTTAAATGTTTTGAAAGAACTCTGGTTTGCCAGAGGTGAACTTTGCATTTCTTCACATTTTTTATTCACCTATCCTGATTTTCTGCCCCGTCACTGACGGTGCTCATTTAGTGTCTTGGTAATTATCCTTGCAGTTCCTGCATTCAATACACAGTGAAGAAGAAATAATCCATACTATTTAGCTTACATTCAGTGCTAATTGTAAATGCTTCTTTGTGTTTTTTTGTTTTGTTTTTTTGCGGTACGCGGGCCTCTCCCTGCTGTGGCCTCTCCCGTTGCGGAGCACAGGCTCCGGATGCGCAGGACCAGCGGCCATGGCTCACGGGCCCAGCCACTCCGCGGCACATGGGATCCTCCCAGACCGAGGCACGAACCCACGTGCGCTGCATAGTCAGGCGGACTCTCAACCACTGCACCACCAGGGAAGCCCGTAAATGCTTCTTAAATGTACAGTTGTGACGTTTAACGGTCTTCATTATTCACTGTTAAGACTGTTCAAAGCTAGTATTGACTTCCGCCCTCCACACACACTCGGTTTTCATTGACTAACACTTGAGATACTTTAGAATCTCACTGACTCAGCTTTTTCTTTCTCTCAGTAAATGTCTCCTAAGATTTGGTAGTCCTGGTGCTCTGGTGTATCCTTCAAAGATACACACAAAGGGAAAAACAAATTGCTTCTCTGGATAGTATAAATCAGAGTATTGGTCTGTAAAGTTTTGTGTACTTGGCTGCTCTGACTTACTAAAATCAAGCTGAGGGTGTTGAATTTAAAAGACAAGATGTGTCTGTCTTTCCAAGACGATCTTCAGAGATGAACAGCAAAAGATAAGATCTAGGTTACATATAAACTGATCATCCTTTTGAAATCTTCCGCATAGAGAACGTTCTTCCCCTGGAAATTTTATATGACTGAGCTAAATATAAGTCATGGTCCGTTGGAGGGTTTCAATATAAATAAGTGCGGGCTTCCCTGGTGGCGCAGTGGTTGAGAGTCCGCCTGCCGATGCAGGGGACATGGGTTCATGCCCCGGTCCGGGAAGATCCCACATGCCACGGAGCTGCTGGGCCCGTGAGCCATGGCCGCTGAGTCTGCACATCCGGAGCCTGTGCTCCGCAACGGGAGAGGCCACAACAGTGAGAGGCCCGCGTACCGCGAAAAAAAATAAAATAAAATAAAATAAATAAGTGCAAATTTCATCAGATTGCAGAAGGGGAATCTGCCCAAGAACCATGGAATTAGATACTGTTATGACTCATACATTCCTGCCTTGACAAATTTCTGTTTTGATGTCAGACAGTTGGTGAGTAATTCCAGGTTTGTCATCTTCTATATTTGCATAAGGTCCAGCCAGAGTGACTATGCAAATGCTTTCCTTTAATTAAATTTCATTGTATTGCCTATAGTGGTATAGAGATTATATTTGTAATAAATATTTCCAATAGAAATGAAATATGTGCAAATATTACTTACTATAGTAATGAAAAATCACATAAGGAGCTCTACTCTTCCCTGCTTCCAAAGAAAAAGATCAAGAGAAACGTTAAAGTCTAAATTTTTGGTGGGTAGAGATATAAACATATTTTTTAGTGGTTGGAATGTAAAATATTATATTTTATGTCAAATGATTTGAATGCTATAAATGAATCATTTAGAAGAGAAAAATTACCCTCTGTTGTACTGTTAACTATTAGTCATACATAAGCTTTGAATATTTTAGGATATTTGTTTTAGCCAATAAGGACGATCTTTAGGGGGAATTGGGATGTTTTAGTCCAAAAACTATTAAAAATTAAAAGAAGTTTTCTGCATTGATGCTTTGGACCATATTTTTAAAATAGATTAACTAATAATCATAGGAGTGTCAGAAGCTGTATTGGTATTCTGTAGCTGCATAACAAATAACCTCAAACTTAGTGGCTTAAAAAATAACACCCATTTATCTCAGAGTTCTGTAGGTCAGAAGTCCAGGCAGCTTGGCTGGGTTCTCAGCTTAGGGTACCACACGGTTGAAATCAAGGCGTCACCTGGCCTGGGCTCTTATCTGACTCCACTGGGGGAGAATCTGCTTACAGGCTCATTCAGGTTGTTGCCGTATTTTCCTTCCCTGCAGGTATAGGACTGAGGTGCCTGCTTCCTTGCTAGCTGTTGGCCAGTGGTTTTCTCAGCTTCTGGAGGCTAACTACATTCCTTGACTTGTGGCCCCTCCATGTTCAAAAATAGCAGTGGCACATCGAACCCCTCTTGTGCTTCTGGTCTCTCTGACTTCCCCTTCTGCCTACCTCTTCCGCCTTTTAAAGGGTTCGTGTGATTAGATCAAGTCAACATGATAATGTTCATAGCCTAAGGTCACCCTAGTTGGGTCTTTAATTACAACTGCCTACTTTTATTTTTTACAGCACCACCTAGATTGTTGAATGACTGAATAACCATGGGTCCATCTTTAGAATTGTGCCTACCATAGAACTCTTGTAATACAGCTATCTGAAGGCTGTCTTCATCTTGGTGAAAAATAAAGTGCCTGTGAATTCTAGTCTTGCAGACGCAAACTTCATAGTTTGAGTAAATATCACGCAATACATTATTTCAAAGGAATTTGGAAAAGTTTGATGTTTTTAGTTAAACCGCAAATGTGAAATAAGTTACATTTTATGGGGAATGAAGAAGAGACTATTATTATGGTAACTAGGACTTTTAAGGCATTTGATTTTTGCAACCTTTCCAAGTGACTTGAATGATTATGATAATACTTGATGAAATTCACCAACCCCAAACTGTCTACTCTAGTATTATGGGAAGAACGGCAAATCTGTTTTGAAAAAATTGGCACATCAATCTTAGGAACGTTTATTTCCTCTGTTGCTCTTCTTTAAAGGGACACTTGATTGTTAGATATGTAGCCCTCATCGAGACATTTATATAAGACAATGCAATGAAGAAAATTGTTTTCTATAAAAATCAGTTTATTGTTTGTGCCATTCAACATCTCTACCCAAGGCCACAGTTAGATCAACCTGAGATTTCCAGCATTTTCTTTGAAAAGAGATTCGCAAAACGAGATTTCTTTAAACCTTTATTGTTAACCTCTTTGTGTCTTGTTTAATATGGTCAGAAATTATTGTTTAAATTCCTAACAGAGGTGAAGAGCAATTGGTCACCATCCTTTGTAGAAGGCACCTAGGGGAGGAAAAATCTTTCCCATGAGTAGAATCTCTCAGCAGCGGAACTAGTGGGTTCACCATTGCTAATGGTCTAGGTGCAATGGTGAACTATTAAGAAAGGACGGTTCCATGAGTGAAAGGTCTGTATAGCCCCACCCTTACTTATTCTTTAGTTCTATTTTGTTATAATAGCTTTGCTAATCTGAGAATGTTTCTTTTGGGAGTGTCAGCAAAAGTACAGAAGATACTCTCAGGTTAGAAATAGGCCAACTGTAAGAGAACATTGCTCAAACTAAACATGGACCATTACCAAGACCCCCTGGCCAGGGATTCCCCAAGGATGCCACATTTTGACATTGAGAATGTTTCTTAATCCTGTAATAATTTGACCTCTGTAACTGTAGCCTGAGGAGGGATATTTCCCACCTATATTGTTCATCTGTGAAAGGTGTTCTGAGGACGGATATGACAAGCCCGGATTGGCCTTCATCCTGCAGATAGAAGAGGATTAATAAATACAGTGTAACGTGGTGATCCTGGTGAACATTGATAAGCTTCCTAACGAAGCCCATTGGATGTCTCCATTTCCTTCCCTAAAATGCGTCATTGACTCAACAAGCTACAGGGAAATAGGGCATATTTTACACTGACATCTCGCCACGATCTTATGCAAAGTCAGGCTTCTCTATAGTTGGAGGATCTTTGGGGGGCTACGTTTGCTCCCTATTCTGGCTGCTCTTATTACTCTACTGCTTCTGAATGTGAACCAAGGTCACCTAGGACAGTGGAAATGTAGCTCACATGTCTATTCAGGCTTTGCTTTATTTCCTTTCAAAGTTCCTCTATAGGCTGCTGTAACTGTGGAGTAAGAAATTGGGTTCAATCTCGTAAGCGAAGGCGTGGAGCTCGAAGGTTTACAACTGTAGCACTGTTAGCACCTGGTCTCCAGGGAGCAGGTCTGGGGGAGGTGGGTCGCTGCAAACATGCAGAGGTACTTTCAGCCACAGTAGGAGAGCTGCCCCTTGACCCAGGGAGCTGAGCAGCTCCTTATGTTGTCAAAACTTGCCTACAACGAATGCAGTATTGAAACCTCGAGCCCAGGCAGCACACCACCACGTTCATAGGTCAGTTTCCAGAACAATAGACATTTTCTTCATGAACATCATCTCCCAGACATTCTGTAGTTGAGCACAGCTTATTACCAATCTGGGATTTCTTGGCTGAAATGAGTCAAGTTACTGCAGTTGTTTATGGCGTGTCAGGATATGTGTGATGGGAGGAAAAGAAAAAAGAACCTATACGTATAGCCTCACTTAGTAGTTTTTCACCCCGTTGTGAAAATGGGATATTTCATTTTTTTTCTCTCTATTTGAGTAAAGATAGAAATCTCTCTGCTCTGAAGTGGATGCCTAGACCTTGTTATGGATAAAATGTTGGGAGAACTGTATAGAAAAACTGAATATGACTCCATTTATATTTTATACATTATATTTTTGCAACCATAAAATCCTACTTTATTTTTTAAATTTCATTGTGATAAGAACACTTTACATGAGATCTTGCCTCTTAGTGAATTTAAAATGGACAGTACATTGCTGTTGGCAATGGGTACAATGCCGTACGTCAGCTCTCTAGACCTTATTCATCTTATTTAACTGAAACTTTATGCCTCTTGATTATAACTCCTTATTTCTCCTTCTCCCCGCCCCAGCCCCTGGTAACCACCATTCCAGTCTTTGATTTTATAAATTGAACTATTTTAAACCTCATATAAGTGATGTCACAGAGGCTTTTCTTTCTGTGTCTGGCTTATTTCACTTAGCATGATGTCCTCAGGGTCCACCCGTATGACATATTGCAGAATTTCTTTCTTTTTTAAGACTGAATCAGATCCCACTGTATGTATTCGCCACGTTTTCTTTATCTGTTCATCTGTCGATAGGCATTTAAGTTGTTTGGCTATTGTGTATAGGGCTGAAGGGAATATGGGTGCTAACATCTCTTCAAGATCCCGATTTCAATTTTTTCAGATGTATACCCAGCAGTGGAATTGCTGGATCATATAGTAGTACCAATTTTAATCTTGCGAGGGACCTTCATACTGGTTTCCATAGTGGCTGCACCAATTTACATTCCCGCCAACAATATGCAAAGGTTCCAATTTCTCTACATCCTCACCACCAATACTTGTTGTCTTTTGTTTTTGGATAACAGCCCTCCTGCCAGGTTGGAGGTCATATCTCACTGCAGTTCTGATTTGCATTTCCCTGATGGTTAGTGATGATGAGCATTTTTTTTTCCATATACCATTTGTTTTTCTTATTTATTGATGTAAAACCTCAGGAGTTCCCCGGGTGAAAGTCAACACTGTCCCCTATACACGGAGGCAAGGAGTGATGGAAGAAAGGCAGGTCACTCCAGGTTAGTAGGTGGCAGTTTTAATATGCAAGGAATTTACTTAGGAGGTCTGTTTGGGGTGGCCTCAAGATTTGTAGACCTCTGCACCCACCAGCCAGAATTTTAGGAGTTTATATAGAGGCCTTGATGGCGTTCAGTCACATATACAGTCTAGATTGTCTCAGTAACATATTCGTCTTTAAAGGCCGTGTCCTTGAAGTGGCTCCTAGTGTGGGAACAGTGGTCAGAACGTCCATTCCAAGGAAGGAGCCTCTGATCACCCGGGTCCAGTTCCCACGTCAATTAGTGGTCACGTCCTTACCATGGTCTCCTCCAACAGCTCTTTGGAGAAATGTCTGTTCAAGTACTTAGCCCACTTTTAAATCAAGTTACTAGGTGGGCTTTTTTGTTGTTGTTTGTTTGTTTCTGGTTGTTATTGAGTTATGTGGGTTATATTTTGGAGAATTACCTCTTATCAGATACATGGTTTACAAATATTTCCTCCCATTCCATAGGTTGCCTTTTCACTCTGTTGATTGTTTCTTTCACTGTACAGAAGTTTTAGTTTGATAAAGTCCACTTGTCTTTGTAGCCTGTGCTTTTGGTGTCATATCCATGAAATCCAAGATCAAAGTCATGAAGCTTTTCCCCTGTGATTTCTTCTAGGAGTTTTATAGATTCAGGTCTTATGTTTAAGTCCTTAATCCATTTTGAATTTATTTTTGTGTACAGTGTAAGTGTCCAGTTTCATTCTGTTACTTGTAGATATTCAGTTTTCCCAACACCTTTTGTTGAAAAGGCTATCCTTTCCCAACTGTGTATTCTCGGCACTTTTGTGGAAGATTAGTTGACTATATATAAAACCCAACTATATTTTACAGTGACTATAATTATAATAGCTGATAGTGTGTGTTTACTCATACTGGTCTAAGCTCTTATACTACCCTGTATAATCCTCACAGCCACATATGAGATAATATTATTATCTCCATTTGATAGATGAGGAAACTGAGGCACACAGAGGTTAAGGAACACAGCTGGCTAGTCGTAAATGAGTGTTTGAACCTAGAGAGTCTGAACTCTTGATCACTACGCTATAGCTCTTCTGAAAGGCGTATTATTTTAAATGTCTTTAGGAAACAGGAATTGGTGCTCATTTGCCCCAGTTGGGAGTCCATGAATACAAAGCTCTTCTCTAGGCGATGGAAAGGCGCTAACATGAAGGAAGCCATTTTTCCAAATTTTATTATGTCCTCAACACGTAAATTTATGGCACTAGCTCAAAAGTAGTCTATCTTTGATAATTATAACTAATATTTGCGACAACATACAAAGAGATTTTGCATATAATCCTCTTAATACTATGAGAATTAAAATACTTTTTTGTTTTTGTTTTTTTGGCGGTACGCGGGCCTCTCACTGTTGGGGCCTCTCCCATTGCAGAGCACAGGCTCCGGACGCGCAGACTCAGCGGCCATGGCTCACGGGCCCAGCCGCTCCGCGGCACGCGGGATCTTCCCGGACCGGGGCACGAACCCATGTCCCCTGCATCGGCAGGCGGACTCTCAACCACTGCACCAGGGAAATACTAAATGCATGTAAAATGGCGTACAGGTTACAAATATTGGTTCTTATTGTTTTGTCATTGCTGCTTTTGTATAGTATTTAATCATCTCAACAAATAAGTAAATTAGTGTTATCACCATCACCATTTTACATTTGAAGGGTCATACTCTAAGAAGTTAAAAGACTCACCCATGTTTACAGTATCTGATAATGAACCTCAATCATGGGAAGAAAAAAGGGAGAAAAAGTAAGTTACCGAAAGGAAAAACAACCTATAAAGCATTTCGGAAATATTTTCTGTGTTGTTTCTTGGTTATTCAATCAACGTTAGTTACTATTCGTGAACTATCTAGACCCGTAACTACTCTTTAGAGCCGTAACTACTCTTTCTCTCTATTTTCAAACTCATTTATTTTTCTCTATTTTACAGCTTATTAAAGAGAACGAGAAAATGAAAAGTTTAAATAAGCCTACTTTGTAAAATAGAGGGAGATTTGAAATGGAGGGAGATAAAAATTAGAACTGTCTTCAGGCTTCTTCGTTCTTGTTGCCTGTTATTGGCTGTGAAATATGGACGGAATTATTCATAAGCCCTGTAGAAGGAAGGCCCACACATGTGCCTTTAAGGGTGCGTGTTTATGTGAGTCTATATGAAAATAAATTATAAAAGTTATCAACACTGGCTGAAAGAATGGCTCAAAACCAGTACTTTAAAAAAAATTAAATCACAAGTATTTGAGAATCCAGAAGACCAAGTGATAAATGAGTATATATTTAGAACCCAAGCAGGGCAACCTGGTATCAAACCATAACCAGACTGTCCTCCACAGGGAGTATGGTGAGCCAGCAGGTATTCAGGAACTCAGAGATGCTGGCACAGCCAAGTAAAAATCAGTTGATGTTAGAGGACAGAGAAAGTAGTAAGTCCTTGATAAAGACTCAGGTAAAGAAGCATACTAAGGCTCCCCAGCCTCAGTGCCATATATGAGGTGTGGTCATCAAGGCATGAGGCGATAGCCAGAATCAGCCGAATGCATCGTAAGTTAGAGTTAATACATATTTGAATCACTGTTTAATGTTGGTTGAAATGTACTAGCAAGTCTCTTGCTCTGATGTAGGGTCAGTTCGCTTCTTTGTAGCTGTGGTATCCACAATGAGAAATCACTCTTTAGATCTATGGGGAATCATGCCTGCATTGCTTAATTATGTATCTGGAGTTACCAGCAAATTTATCACTGAAAAACCAAAAAAAAACCTTAAGGATATGCTAGCCATGTCTTTCCCTCTCCAACTAAAGGGTAAATTCAGTCTGTGTTCTCTGCATTAAAAAGCCCTATCCAGGGGTTTCCCTGGTGGTGCAGTGGTTTAGAATCCACCTGCCAATGCAGGGGACATGGGTTCGAGCCCTGGTCCGGGAAGATCCCACATGCCGCGGAGCAACTAAGCCCGTGTGCCACAACTACTGAGCCTGCACTCTAGAGCCCACGAGCCACAACTACTAAAGCTCATGCACCTAGAGCCCGTGCTCCACAAGAGAAGCCACCACAATGAGAAGCCCGCACACCGCAACGAAGAGTAGCCCCTGCTCACCGCAACTAGAGAAAGCCCGCGTGCAGCAACAAAGACCCAACGCAGCCAAAAATAAAGAAATAAAACAAATAATTTTAAAAATAAAAACCTCTATCCAAAGTCTCTTAAGCCTTATCTTTTTGCCACATAGCCCCTCCAAAAGAGAAAGTACGGCTCAACTCAGAACAAAAGGCAAAATTGGGTAAGAGGTGAGCTGCCACCTTTCCAAAAGCCATGTTCAGATGTGATACAGTGATACAATAGGTATCAACTAGTGCAGATTTAACCAAGTCTAAGAAGTTTCAACGTGAAGTCTCCATATAATACATAGAAATGAAAGTTAGACCCACTGGCTATGGATAGTAATTGAAACAATGGATACCACCCTCTCTTCTTTTTCCCACAAGCTGACCATTTTTCTTAGCATAGATTCCATATTCATATATCCGTATTAATAATATACAGTATAAAATGTCTGTAGCCACAAGTGGAGTAATATACTTTTCAAATTGACCCTAAAATGCTGTTTCAGATCCCCTGACATGTTGGATACGAAATTTTACAAATGACACCTTGTTGCTCTTTTTCTATACTCTCCTTTCTTCTTTTTTTTTTAACATCTTTATTGGAGTATAATTGCTTTACAATGGTGTGTTAGTTTCTGCTGTATAACAAAGTGAATCTCCTATATATATGCGTATATCCCCATATCTCCTCCCTCTTGCGTCTCCCTCCCACCCTCCCTATCCCACCCCTCTAGGTTGTCACAAAGCACAGAGCTGATCTCCCTGTGCTATGCAGCTGCTTCCCACTAGCTATCTATTTTACATTTGCTAGTGTATATATGTCATCTCTCCTTTCTTCTGAAGTACAACTTTGCCTTCTAGTATTTTAGTGCCCGCCAATGATCAGTTCTCACAAGTCAACGGGCAAAGAGGATTGGTTATACTGTCCAACATGGAATCTCTTCGTATGAAGTGACAGAATTCAGGTTCACAAGTTACAGGATTCTCAAGGGAATTCCATCATGCCAAAGACGTTTCTTGCCAATTTGCCCATATTAACGAAGAGAATGTTTCTAGAGTTTGAAAGATAAGAAGATACGGAAGAGAAAACAATGCCACTTTTACTGAATACTTCTATTGAGCTTTATTTGTTTTGGTACTGAATTCTATTCTGGATTTTTTTCCTGCTCCTTTTCAAGAAATTTCAACATCCCTTTTCCCTCTACTTCGCCTCCCGAAAAAAATGTTAAATTATAGTGGATTGAACGGTACCCAGCTGAGGCTTAAAATGTGTAATCTGTATCGAGAGAGCAAAGCAAGCTAAACACAAGCTTTGTGTCAATGTGACCATCTTCAGTTTCTCTTGAAAAAGTATATAGAACAAAGATTCACAGTGATGCAAGTACTCGTGTGTTTTTTGGTAAAGAATCTCTGAGGTGACATCCCTGTATTCTCTAAGGGTTCTTGGGCGAGAAATGCTGGTAGGGAAATGAGGAATATTCTACTCGAGTAAAATGAGCTATAAGGTCTGGGGGTGGAGCCACGACAGCCAATGTTTCCGTCTCTGTAATCACATCAGGACTCAGTTTCTTCACCCAGGACGCTGCATGTCGAAATGCAGCGCTTTTCCACTGAGACTCATTCACCTGCTTTGGCTTTTAACACATCTGCTTTTAAAAGACGCCTGAATTGGGAAGCAGCCGTGCTCCTTCTAGCGTTACCTCCTGCCAAGGACTCGGTTTGTTTGTACAGCAGTATCTAATCGGCTTAATAAAAATCTTTCAAAGCTGTCACGGAGAAGTACTAGCATTAAAGGTATCTGGCCTGTTTTTTCCTAACTGAAAAATAAATAACTAAACTATAATCTTTCCCAAATGACATATGATTGTTACCTGTGCGTTTTTCCAGCAATATCTGTCCAAGAAGTGGACGTGAGTTGTAAATATTGAATCAGTTGTCACTGAAATTGGATTGATGGTATGCTTTAAGGATTTTCAAAACAGAACTGAGAACTGCACTTTAGGATCAGATTAGCCAGTGGGCTGTGATGGATTTGGAAAGAGGTGATCCCTTGGTGATTAAGACAAAGAAAATCCTTAGCCAGAAACCATTAGCAACCGATACAATGTCCGAGTGAGTAGGTGGCTTTGTGGCAGCATGAAAGCTTTTTAAAGCATGTAAGTTGCAATTTCCTGTTGTTCTCAGCCCAACAGCTTTATTTCGGGAACATTCCTATGACCCAGGACCTGGTGACTTGAAAGTTTATTATCTCCCCTAATCTAAGGTATTATTTTCTGTACATGATCAATTTTTATGTCTTTCCATCCCTGGAAAATTTAAAATTTTTTTTTCAATAGCATAAAATATGAAATGCCCTCGGAACAAAGCATCAGACTAATATTCTTTCACTTACTGACATTTCAGTATCTTTAACACTGACTCAGATACCTTATAACCTGTAATTTAATAGGTATTCTTTTCTCTGTAGTTGTAAAGAAAGAAAATCTTAGTCCGATAGAGTAAGACAGCTAAGTGGAAATTTGTACAGGTAACAGAAACAGCCTTGTTCCAATTACATTTTGGAGACTATAGGTACAATTTTGAGGGTTAGATATTTGATTATATGGCATATTTCAAAATACCCAAAGTGAGTGAGGTAGACACAATAAGATGATAAATAGGAAATAATGGTGGATTAGAAGCACTGTTAATAGAAGCTGGAGTTAAAAACTGGTTTCTGGGCTTCCCTGGTGGCGCAGTGGTTGGGAGTCCGCCTGCCGATGCAGGGGACACGGGTTCGTGCCCCGGTCCGGGAAGATCTCACATGCCACGGAGCGGCTGGGCCCGTGGGCCATGGCCGCTGAGTCTGCGCGTCCGGAGCCTGTGCTCCGCAACGGGAGAGGCCACAACAGTGAGGGGCCCGCGTACCAAAAAAAAAAAAATCAAGTACTTAAAACAAATTTTCCTGAATCTGAAACTATCTCATTTATTTTCACCAAGTCAGTGAATAATGAGCGGTATATATTGAAAAATTTTTTCATACTTAGCCATTGAAAAGTTACTTTGACAGAACATTAATTTCAGTGCAATGGGAATCTGCTTTCTCCTTATCCATGATCTTTTATTTAAATAAAAGCAAACCCATTTTTTAAAAATTATAGAATTGTTCAGGACAGATATAGTTTGAAAAAATCAAGAACTGTAAGTTTCTCCTTTTGTAATAATTTTCTTACCTTAATGATCCCTGTTCCAAAAATTATTAGTTCAAAAAATACCCAGCATTATACCATTCAGGATGTGTGTGTGTGTTTGTGTGTATATTTAAAATATCTTGACTGATACCTTTGTGTTTCTACTTATTCTCTTATACCCAATCACTATCTACACCATTCCCTTTTATTTATTTATTTATTTAGTTAGTTAGTTAGTTATTGGCTGTATTGGGTCTTCATTGCCATGCGCGTCCTTTCTCTAGTTGTGGTGAGCCGGGGCTACTCTTCGTTGCAGTGCACAGGCTTCTCATTACAGCGGCTTCTCTTTGTTGTGGAGCTGGTTTCTGGCATTTGAAAGTTTTTGTTATGCCTAGATGGCTAAATCTATAACAACTGTAATAGATTTGTTCTCAATGTACCAAAGCCCCGTGCTAGGCCTAAAGGCTGCAGAAGTAGACACGTAGTCTCTATCCATGAGACAGTAACATGAGTGAGGGGCGATTCACTTAGAAAGTGGAAGAAGTGATGTTGTCTTGAAGTAAGAACTGTCTGTCCAGAAAGGTGACCAAATTTTCTGTTCGGTATTGAAGGATTGCAGCCTCCCAGTGAGGAAGATTCTAAAACCTGGAGCACTGGTGATCTTTCAGCGCCACGTGAAGAGATAATTGTATTTTTGTGAAGCGTTTAAAGCTTCAGTCTTACTTACAGTAAGGCAGTAAGGCTGGATAATTTATAGTGATGACATGGTTTTTGTATTTTTAATATAATTCAAAGTATATTAACTGAAAATATAATACAGTGACAAATTCTGTATAAAAAACTTGCTAAACGTCAGCAGTTATCTGAGAACTGCAAAATAAGATAGCATTTTTCACTCAAATTATTAGAGGAAATTTAATTCACTAAAAATATTTTGGTACAAGTATAGAAAATACATATGCTCCACATTGCTGGCAGCCATGTAAATTTAATGAGGCATTTTTGGGGATGAAAACTTGGCAGTATTTCAAATTTTAAATTTATGATAAAACAATTTCGTTTTTCAGTATCTCATCTAGAATACATTTCCCATAGTAGCAGATCGTGTTAACCCCCTAAATGTCCATCCGTAGGGGAAAATTAACTTACAGTACAACCGTTTTATGGACTCTGCAGCCACAGAAAATAATGTAAGTAATCCATATTTCCTAAGATAGAAAGACCTCAAAGACAATGATCTTGCATGCCAAACCCACTACACAGTTTCCAGCCTCGTGGTTGATAGGTGAATTAGCTTTATCAAATGTTTGCATGTTTTACAATGTCATGCATTATGAAATCAGTAATAAATACGAATTTTAAACTAACGAGCAAAGCAGAAATTAGGGAAAGGTTAAGAACGATTATTCTAGTACTTTCTAATCTGATGAAAATATGGAACGTTGATTAAGGACTTTAAAAATGTATATTTATTTATTTTTGGCTGCGTTAGGTCTTCTTTGCTGCATGGGCTTTCTCTAGTTGTGGCGAGCGGGGGCTACTCTTCATTGCAGTGCGCACGTTTCTCATTGCAGTGGCTTCTCTTGTTGCGGAGCACGGGCTCTAGGCGCACAGGCTTCAGTAGTTGTGGCTCGTGGGCTCTAGAGTGCAGGCTCAGTAGTTGTGGCGCATGGACTTAGTTGCTCTGTGGCATGTGGAATCTTCCCGGACCAGGGCTCAAACCTGTGTCCCCTGAATTGGCAAGCGGATTCTTAACCACTGCGCCACCAGGGAAGCCCAAGGACTATTTTATTAAAGAGCTGCAGCTGGGGAAAAATGAGTTCATCTGGTCCAATATTCTGTAGAGCACAAGAACATTCATTCATTCATTCACTCTTTCTGTTGTTCATTCAATGTATATTTATTCAACACCACTATGGATACAAAAGTGACCTTAATGCTTGCTGCCATCAAGAAGCTTACGGGGGCGTGGGGGCGGGGGGAGGAAGGGAGGAGCTGACAATGATTCCTAAGAAATGGATAATGCTCTAATTGTGATGAGTACAGAGTATGATGGGAGTACATGGGTTCCAGAACCTTCCTTGTAGCTCCTAACTCTGTAATCTCTAAGATGTTGACTTCCAAGTGGCTCATCTCCCAACTGTGTGACGTGATCATCTGCCTCTGGAACTGACTGCCTCAGCCCTGCTATAAAAGGTCTCTATGGATAGGTTTTTATTTGGCTCTTTTTTTCCGAGGGAAGTTTCCTCTTTGCTTCCCGACTCCAACAATTAACTTGTAAGGCCAGTCTTTCTCAGGCCCCGTGCAAGGATAGAGCAACCTAGACCCAACTACTACTCAGCCACTTCTCTTTATTTTTTTTCCCTTGATTTCTTCTGTGTTTTCTTGTATTTGAAACTTCACTGGACGAAAACCTAGGTAGCTCTGTGTTTTATGTGCACTTCCCCAGCTGGGGAAGTGGTCCTTCTCAGGATATCCATAGGTAGAATAGGAAAAAAAAAATGGCATTTGGTCAAATGATTGAGGGGAAAAATAATGTGTACTGAATCATTTCTCTTAGTACAGAAATTTTCAGAGCCTTTAGTTAATAGTTGTATCGTGAATCTCCAACAGGGGTAAAATCTCATTTAATGACACATCCCTTGTTTTTAAATTGAAGTATAGTTGATTTACAATGTTGTTAGTTTCTGGTGTACAGCAAAGTGATTGAGTTATACTCATATATATTCTTTTTCATTTTCTTTTCAATCTGGTTTATCACAGGATATTGAATGTAGTTCCCTGTGCTAAACAGTAGGACCTGTTGTTTAATCCATCCTATATATACTAGTTTGCATTTGCTAATCCCAAACTCCCACTCCAACCTTCCCCCACACCCCCTCCCCCTTGCCAACCACAAGTCTGTTCTCTATGTCTGTGAATCTGTTTCTGTTTCATAGATAAGTTCATTTGTCTCACGTCCCTTTTGTGTGTGGGCAATACAGCTGTTATCATCTGGAAAATTCTGAACACAGTTTGGGAAATCGCTTTCAAATGTCCGTCCAAACATGTCAGTAATTGCCTTCCATGTGAACCAGTTATTCCTTAGTTACCTTAGGAACTGCTGTCCCTTATGCTCCATAATCAATATATTTCTCTTATTATTATTCTATTAGTTATAAAGTATCAAAGCTGGGAAAATGAAGGAAAGAAATCACTTTGCTTATTATTCATAATGTCACCTTCAAGTTTGTCCACATGCATATTTTTACATGGCTGCGGTCACCACATGTGGTTTCAAATATGTAAAGAATTTAATATTATTTTTTTTAATTTATTTAATTTATTTTTATTTTTGGCTGTGTTGGGTCTTCGTTGCTGCACATGGGCTTTCTCTAGTTGAGGCAAGCAGGGGCTACTCTTCATTGCAGTGCGCGGGCTTTTCATTGCGGTGGCTTCTCTTGTTGCCGAGCACGGGCTCTAGGTGCGTGGGCTTCAGTAGTTGTGGCACGTGGGCTCAGTAGTTGTGGCTCGCGGGCTCTAGAGCCCAGGCTCAATAGTTGTGGTGCACGGGCTCAGTTGCTCCGTGGCGTGTGGGATCTTCTTGGACCAGGGATCAAACCTGTGTCCCCTGCATTGGCAGGCGGATTCTTAACCACTGCGCCACTAGGGAAGTCCCGAGAATTTAATATTATTTCATAGGATTTTTCTAAGTTGCTCTCTGGTCTTTTTAGTTCCATTTTAACTGAAGCACCATTTTCCAGTCGGCAATTTACTTATTTCCTTACGGTTAAACAGTTAAGTTCCTTCCAGTCCTCCCCTACAATAAAACCACAAAGGACATCTTAACTTAATTCATTATATTTTTCATTATTTTCAGACAGATTTTTCAAAGACTCATCCTCCTTTGAAACTCACTGCTATAAAGCTCTTTTATGTCCCTTATTGAAGATTACTCTTTAAACTACCCAGCAACCCCTAGGGTTTTTACATATAGTGATTTGACAAACACTGTTGTTGATTTCCCATCAACTAGCTTTAAAGTAGCCATGTGAACTACCTACCAAACAAGCAAGACCATTTTGGGGCAAAAATGGTCTGAAACACTGTGTACCCACTGGGTACACTTATAGAGGATTTTCCTAAGTAGGTCATCATTTTATTTTCATTGATGGCACAGTCATCGGTGCTTTCAGTAGTTTTGGTGGAAGTATATTTATAAATGCAACATATATTTTATTCTATCATCTAAAAAGAAATTTTATGCTACAGATCAACCAGCTAAAACTCAACTTCACTTTTTTTTTAACCATAGGACTTGGTTTAACAAATAATTTGTTTTTTTAACAATTTCTTGACCTTCTTCACCAACAAGAAGAGATAATAACTCAGAACCCCCATATTGCAAACATTGTAACACCAGACTTATTTGGTTATCAAACTTCTGTGAAGTTTAATCATTCTGACTAGTGACTTACTTGACAGATATTCACTGAGCACCTATGATTGGCCAGACACTGTTATAGAATATAGTCATGAACAAAAGAGACAAAAACCTTTTCTTCACAAAGATGTCATTCTAGTGATAGGAAGAGAAAGACAATAAAATAAAAGAAGGTAGATTGCATATATAGAAGGTTAGAATGTGACAAATGATGTAGACAAAAAAGAAATCAGAGAAAAGTGAAAATAATACCAGAGAACAGAGAGAGGGTTGCAAATTTAAATAGAGCCACCAGGGAGGACCTTACTGAAAAGGTAACAGTTGCGGGCAAACCCTGACGGAGGTGAGAGAGTGAGGTATACGTGAACCTGAGGGTAGGATATGACAGGCAAGGGAAAGGGCACATAGCAAAACTCCAATATAATTGGGATTTACTGTGTATGAGAAAGAGCCCCAAAGTTTGGAATTAGGAAACCTAGATTTTCGGGTGAGCTCCTGTAATATCTACCTACGTGACATTTATTAGCAAGTCACTCAGCATCTCTGAAGTTCGAGTGAAATATATAGGGATGGGCTTGGGGAACGGAATCATTTCTGAATTTCTTCCCTACTCTAGAATTCCATAGCTATTTGTTCATGAATAACTGAGTCATTAAGAGGAGGTTAGGTGGCATTTATTAGCACATCTAATTCACAAGGCAGGGAAACACAGGATGCATTTAAGAAAACTCGACATCGCAGATGCCTCCAGTGAACGGGTTCAGTGCTTCAGTGTTACACATCAGTAATATGGAAGTCATAATTACACCAGATACCTCATTCTCTGAAACAGAGAAATATGCTGATTCTAGGAGTGATGAGGATAAAGGGATGAAATGGTAATAGATTTCACCTGCTGGGAGCACTGTTCGTCTCATGAAAGTTCCTATTTAGTTTGATATGATGTGTCATTTCAACACGTGGTATGGTATGTTCTGTCCATGCATTTTGAAAACCGTCCAAGGTCTGATGGTTATTTATCTGCTGCCAGTCAGAGCGCCCAAGCAAGTTAGGACACTGGCATCCCAGGGAACAGAGCAAGGCAGTGCCGTTCTCAGCACGTTCATTTTATGATTTGTCATGTGCTTTCATTTTTCCTTAAAACTCCACTTTGCGTAGAACCACGAATAAAAGTAATTGGTAGCTATGTGATAGATATCCACACAGAGAGATGGTTCCCTGTATATTTATATGCTTTGGGTGACCTTTAGCGATTAAAAATTCATATGCCTGAGACAGTTTTTGCACTAATAGCACCTCGTCAGGGAAAGAATGAGCGGACTTTTTAGCATCTTCCCAGCAGCCTTGCGTTTATTTCTAGATTTTTCTATTTAGGTCCACTTTACAGCTGTTTCTAGGAAAGAAGCATACCTGATTCTTCTCCAGCTTGGAACGGTTTTTGTTTTTTTTTTCATTTTTATTGAAGTAGATGAGACCGAAACTGATTGGCTCACCAAGGGCCCTTTAAGGAGGATATCACCATTGTGCGCTATTTAAGCAGAACCGTCCTGAAGGCACCACAAGGGATGGTTTTAAATTTCAGCTCTTAGTGAAGTAAATCAGATTCAAGGTCATTTATACCCCAAGCTCTGCCCAGGGCTGCTGAGCTGGAGAGTCATGACCCGAGTCACCGTAAACAGAGGTATGTTTTATCTTCTCTTTTGCTACGGCTCTGTTTTTGCAGCAATGCCATTCTAAATTGACCTCAAAGCAATGAAAATGTTATATAGCAAGTGGTCCTATGTGAACAAGAGCTGTAGAACTTACCTCCTCCTGTGGAGACGGGAGGGAATGTGAGGGAACGAACATTTTTTGGGAATACTTGCTATGTTCCAGATTCTGGACTACATACTAAAACATACCACTTCATTTGACCTTAGTACAGTAGATCGTTATTCCTGTTTTTAAACGGAAACTGAGACTCGGGCGAATCTTACAGGTAGTACGTCGTAAAGACTTCCAAAATCTCTATACTTTCCCCCAAAAAAGCACGCTGACTCCCATTAGCTAGCCACTGATTGATTGCACAGGTCCAGTAGTCGTCTGACTTTGAACCCCAGAGCAGCCCCGTGGCTGCCCCAGAGGCAGGGGGGCTCCAGGAGGCAGGCGCTGTCTGTTGCCGGGGGACATGGCTGGGGCAGCAGCTGATTCAGGCTGTGTCACTGGGGGCTGAGCCACCACCCCTAGAATTCGTATCTTAATAATGACAGGTAGCCTCCTGAACCTTGGGAAGTACTAAAACCCTCAGCCTGACTTCACAGGACCTAATGCCAACTGATACATTTATTTTGTGAGACATTGCAGGACTGAGACCAAGGAACAGATTTTTGCATCCCCTTCCTGATAGATGGTTTCCCTGAGGAGTCTCTCTTGTAACCCAGAAAGTCACAGAAGAATCCGAAATAGGGACTTAGGCACTACTAAATGGATACCTGTCTAGCGAATCGAGTATGGGATGATCATCTGGTGCTTTTCCTAATCTCCAGAACTAGAAATGATTGTTTAGAATCAGAGCTTCGTTCTTCTAGGAGGTGTTGTAGACTCAAGAAGATTCTATTCTCTCAACTGTTCTCTTTTGCTACTTTTTTTTACATCCTCTGGTAACACCCAACCCCTGTGTATTTATGACCCAGTATGCTCTGAGGTTTCAGTATTCTACCCTGAAAAGTGCAAAAACCATCCTAAACTAGAGAAGAAAACTTTGGCCTCGTTATTTTCCTGAGACAGCACTTTTTAATCCTCTTTTCTTCAGGCTCAGAGTGGCGCGTGGGACTCCAGATGCCTCACAATGAAAGAGCGAGGGACATTTGTGCAACTCTCTTAGTCAAGAAAAACCACTAACGCCTGGAATAGTTCTCAGTGGTTTAGAAGCCTTTTTCTAGCACTGCTTAAACTAAATTCACTTTAGCCTAACTAGTGTGGGGGGGGGGGGCGGGGGGATGGCAGAGGTCAAGGGGAATCGACTTAAGAAGCACCTTTGTCTTTTGTAAGTGGAAGTACCACTGTCGCCACAAGAACCCGACAGCACTTTCTGACATAATGTTGTCGATGTTCTTCTGGGAAGAGCGGGCACCATTTTGACCTTAAGACGACTTACCTCCCACCAGGAGGAAGCAGATTCGGATTCACTCATCTTGAGGCATCTGTGTTGGGCTGTTTTCGAGATAAGACCACTTGTATCCTGGCAAGAGATTGTTTCAAAGCAAAGTAACCGTTTTCTAAAACTGCTTGGCAACGTAAAATGTCAATTTGAGGAATTCCTTGAGGGTCATGGAAAGAATCCAAGAAGTGTCCTGTGTCTATGGTTAGATTAACATTCTGTTTACATTTGGAATCACAGCAAATAGGACTCAGGTGCAAAACGCCAATCTTAGTAAAGAGCTACACTCAGGAAACTTTTCACTTGGTATTTGTGTTCTGGTGAGAATGGCAGCATCACAGTCCAAAAGTAAGATGAAAGGGGACTTTGGAGTCAGAGAACTGAGTCTTGGGTAGTTGTGTGATCGGGGTCCAGTGGCTTTACCTAATGCCCTGAAGGACCGTCACCAGGTTGGTGGAATGGTTATGACAATGATACCTCATTGAGTTGTCACAGGTATCAAATGCAACGTGTGCAAGAAATGCTCGGGGAAATGAAGGGTGCGTGCACCTGGCCTTGGACCGGGTCAGCGCTGTGTCCCTGCACACACTCCAGACTCAGTGTCCTTTATAATTACTGTGCATCCTCCAGCTGTCTCATTTCCTTCTAAATCCCCGGAACGCAGAATTGTGCTAGTAGCCCGGTCAGTGCACAAGAGGCAGTTGTGGCTGGCAGGCAGGCAGGTAGACGGGGAAGTTCCTGCTCTTATCCGAGTTGCCCAGCATCCAGGTCTTTCTCTCTCCGTCTGGTCCCTTCATGCCGCCTGGTTTCTTTTTCACTCCTGGATTGCTGTCTCCTGGGTCAGCCATCTGAGTCTTGGAGACAACAGCCTGAGATCAGGCCCCATCACTCCCCCAGGTCAAGTCCATGCTCCACAGAACTTGTCCCCACCTCCAGATCTGCCCTGGGTGCCTTTTCATGAGACATAGCGATACTCTGCAGAGAAAAAGAGGTTGTGATCAGGACGCCCACCCAAAGGAAGGCTTTCAGAGTGTGGTCGTCAAGGATGCTCTTCACCAGATATGTCTAGTCTCCCCATTTCTGGTTCATAAAGAACTGTACTCCCCCGACCCCTCTAGTTAGCTGTGGCCACGTGAGTTGCTTTGGCCAAGGACACGTGAGCACGAATGGTTTTGCCGCTTCTGAGCACAAGCGCCCGGAGACAGAGGAGAATTTGACACGTCCCTTTTCTTGCCTTAGTGAAAATGGAAGCCAGTGTCCAGTGAAAAGCCTTAGTATTGGCATTGCTGGGGGTAATAGTCACTTGATCCAACTCGGAAAGACTGGAATCCTGCCCAGCGGTGTTGCTCCCTGTCTGCCAGGCCTCACCAGGGAAGCTGGGATTCCACAAGGACATGAGGTCAGGGCTCCATCATCTGAAGCTCCAGCCTCAACTGCAACTTTTCCTTCCAGTCCTAAAGCTGAGACAGACTTCTCTTATTTTTTTTTTTAATTGAAGGATAGCTGATTTACAATGTTGTGTTAGTTTCTGCTGTACAGCAAAGTGATTCAGTTATACATATACATTTTTCATATTCTTTTCCATTACAGCTTATCACAGGATATTGAATATAGTTCCCTGTGCTATACAGTAGGACTTTGTCATTTATCCATCCTGTATATAATAGTTTGCTTCTGCTAATCCCCAACTCCCAATCCATCCCTCCCCCACCTCACCTGAGAGAGACTCTGATGCTGATACTTTAATCTAGAGAAAGTTTTAGGCTTTCCTGAAAGCTATACGACTCTCATGGGGAACAGTTTTGCCATGGCTTTCAGGAAACTTATAGCCATATCTGACACGTAGTAGCTGTTACTTTTCCCCTTTCAGGGAGTACATTTGCATCCTTGTATTTTCTTTGAACCCCATTTCTATTCCAATGTTGGTATTAACTTTTTAAAAACATCTCTTATCATCACCTAACTAAAATATGTTTTGACGGAGCCAAAGAGTTTATTTTTTTTTCAAAAAACTTGCTTATCTGAGGTCCGTATTTTTTTGTGTGTTTTTTTATTGAAGTATAGTTAATTTACAATGTTGTGTTAGTTTCAAGTGTACAGCAAAATGATTCAGTTATACATATATATATTCTTTTTCAGATTCTTTTCCATTATAGGTTATTACAAAACATTGAATAGAGCTAAAAACATGTGGCGGTCACAGCAGGTGAGGACAGGAACTGCATCTCATTCTTCTGAGGGTCCCCCACCCCAGCATGGGACCCGGCATGTAACAAGTACCCAAGAGTACTCTATAGAGTGAATGAATTCGCATTTTAAAAACAAGTATTGGGCTTCCCTGGTGGCGCAGTGGTTGGGAGTCCGCCTGCCGATGTGGGGGACGCGGGTTCGTGCCCCGGTCCGGGAGGGTCCCGCGTGCCGCGGAGCGGCTGGGCCCGTGAGCCGTGGCCGCTGAGCCTGCGCTCCGCGGCGGTGAGGGGCCCGCGTGCTGCAGAAAAAAAAAAAAAAAAAAACACAAGTATTATTATTCTTGTAGCTAAGCCTTGGGGCAAATCTGAAAACAGGAGAAAGGTTCTTCCGTTTAAGTCAGCAGGAACAGCTGTATCAATTGGACTCAGTCCTGAAAATACGATTCAGACTCATCGTGACATTCGCCGCAAATAGAGGCTAGTGCTGCTGTTTGCGCCCTGATTTATATTATGGGTCAGATTTTCAAAATAGGAATCCAGATTATTTTTCTTCCTTGAGACGGAAGCTGGATTAAAAGCAAGGTTTAGCCAAGCAGTGACTTCGTTTATGGCTTCAAGAAAGCAATGGTTCTATTTTAAGACCATCACTCTCACACTTGAAAGTAAAGTGAAGGTTACTGATGATAGTAGAAAAGGGAAAACATCGGCAGAGTCATTAATGAAGACACAGTGCTGTGTTGACTCTTATCTTTTACCCCTGGCTTTAAAAAAAAAAAAAAAAAAGTATTTATGCCTTAGGTAGTGCCTGTCAGTAAATAAAATGGTAAATTTTCCATCATTATTTTGGAATTATTCTGAATTTTTTTTCAGTGCTGACTCATGCATCACACATACATCTGGGCAAAATTTAGCAATTCTTCCCTCTAACACAACAAAAGACATATTCCTCCACCTCTGTTCCCCCCCCCCATCATCTTACTGATAACCCCGTTTAGGAATATTTTAACAGGAGGCCGTGAGAAGCGCTAATCTTTACAGAAAGGGCATATAATTTGCCATCGGTGGAATTTCAAACTTCGGGGGAGACCCACGTGCACACGTGGCAGGTGTGCACGTGTGTTGCCTGTGTGTCTCCTGTCCCAGATTCCCCGTACAGGCATAGGCGTGACCCCAGCTGACTGGTCAGTTCTGCCAGATAGAGGTATCTTGTTTAATAATTCTTACCATTAGAGCAAAAACTCCTGGAAAAGACCTGATAATCCCTTAACTAAGCTAATATAAACTAATTCATAGGATGACCAAAAAGTTACATTCGTATTATGTAGACAGAATATTCTTTTATTTTTTAACTTCTTTCGTCCTTGAAATTCAATTACTTTGTCAGGATATGTCTCCTTTTTTAAAAAAATATTTATTTATTTATTTATTTGGTGTGGCAAGCAGTCTCCTTAGTTGTGGCTCCCGGGCTCCTTAGTTGCGGCTTGCCATCTCCCCAGTTGCAGCACGTGAGCTCCTTAGTTGTGGCATGGGAACTCTTAGTTGTGACATGCATGTGGGATCTAGCTCCCTGACCTGGGATCAAACCCAGGCCCCCTGCATTGGGAGCGCAGGGTCCTATCCGCTGTGCCGCCAGGGAAGTCCCTAGACAGGATATTCTTCCCCAAATACATTGAACTGAAGAGTCAAACAGGCTCTGTTTGATGAGGTAAATGCACACTTACCTAATAAAAATTAAAACCAGTTTAAGAGAAGACTTGTTCTTTGGCATAAAAAATCAGTTGTCCTAAATATATTTAAATATTTATTTTTAAGTATGTTTTTAAAAAAAATTTGTCAGTTTACTTGCTCTATCAGGGTTCTTTTAAAGTAGGTGTTAAGCTGCGACAAAGAGAGAGTGGCATGGACATATATACACTACCAAATGTAAAATAGCTAGCTAGTGGGAAGCAGCCGCATAGCACAGGGAGATCAGCTCGGTGCTTTGTGACCACCTAGAGGGGTGGGATAGGGAGGGTGGGAGGGAGAGAGACGCAAGAGGGAAGAGATATGGGGACATATGTGTATGTATAACTAACTGACTCACTTTGTTATAAAGCAGAAACTAACACACCATTGTAAAGCAATTATACTCCGATAAAGATGTTTAAAAAAAAAATCTCTGAACTTTAAAAAAAAATAAAGTAGGTAGAGATGGCAGGATCATTTGGGATCCGTACAAAAATGATTTCATCTTAACAGGAACAGATCAGTGAGTCATAGTAAACATTTATAGTTAGCACAATGGATTTATGCATTTTTGTTACAGTATCATGATAGTTTAAAGATATTTGATAAGTATCTTTAAGTCTGTAATCAGATAAATCTTGGGGGGCAGAAATGCTTATGGGCTAAGAAAACCTAGTTTGAAAGCAACTGAAAAAAAAAGGTGAAGGGTTTTTGAAATCACCGTAGAAGTCACGGGATCAAACGGATTCATTGCAACATCTAATTTATATATCTTTTTTTTTTTTTTTTGCGGTACGCGGGCCTCTCCCTTTGCGGAGCACAGGCTCCGGACGCGCAGGCTCAGCGGCCGTGGCTGGCGGACTCTCAACCACTGCGCCACCAGGGAAGCCCAGTATATATCTTTTTTTTTTTTTTAATGTGGATGTTGAGTAAAGGACATCATGTAATGTAGGAATGCATAATGTTGGGAAAGTGTCTTTGTGATTAAATTGCTGGCTGCAAGGTGAGCAGGTCTAAACACTCAAGAGAAAAGGGTGCTTGGGCCATTAGACAGCAGCATAGGCTGTGCTCAGAAATGACCTTCACAAAGAGCTTTAGATGAGGATTGCGTTAGTTGAAAGGGCTCCAAGCAGGAAGTCATTAATTTTGGAAGGAGGTGATCAGTGATGCTTTTCATTTCTCTCTGCTGCTTCAAACAAGACTAATTTATTTGTTTTTTAAAGATGTGAAATTTTCTGTCAAACTCTTATGTAGTGGAATAATAGCTATTTTACAGTGAAAGGGGGGAGGGGTACCCTCACTTGTTGTAACTTGATTCCCCAAGTTCCCTTTTGGAACGTTTCTCTCTACCTTCTCCCCAAGGCTTACTAAACGCAGAATCTGAATAATTTTAATAATTCAGTCAAACGGCAAAGCACATTACAGATATCTGAGCTGGAGCTTTTCCTGGTTTCTGAGTGGATTCTGTATTTCCCCGTAGCCTCATTTTACATCCCTTCTGATGAAGTTTAAATCCAGTGCTTATCATTCTTCCCTCATGATAACTACTCATTCACCCATTCAACAGATATTTACTAAATGTCCTTTCTGTGCAAATCATGAGTCAGTTACGCTCACATAAATATAGCGTTGGCCAAAAACTCCGTTCGGGTTTTTTCCCTAAGATCATACGGAAAAACCCAAACAGTGTTTTTGACCAGCCCAATATATTGTTATTTAAACCTGCCAGTCTCAGTGGCTGCTGTAATTGGCCATCCAGATACCCATTTAGGACCGAAGTATTTATTGCACCCCCTGCTGGGCGTGTTGGCAGCTGATGGCTCTCAGCTGCATCCCTGCTGGGGCATTTGGTTAAAAGGAGCTGCCTCACTCAAGGTTAAGCTTCTTCCCCGGGGCAGCCCCCATCCAAGGACTAGTCAGTGATGGCACTACAAAGGCTCAACCCCCTTGCCTCAATCTGGGACGATTCTGAAGGGCTGTCTGAGCTCCAGAGCTCAGCATTTTCCTCCACCCCATCCTTCTTCCATGGCTACTTTAGTGACGGTTCTCCCCAGTGTACCCGCCCCTGCATCCTGCTCTCAAATCTCCATCTCTGAGTCTGTCTCCATGGAACCCAACCTAAGACACGATAAACCATAGAGCACCACCTGTCCAAGCCATTCTTCACCGTTCCCTCTATTGTTTCCATCATCCCTCTTCATATTCAGAGCTGCACTGTGTTTTGGGTTACCACAGTAGCCATTGCTTTTCAGATTCTAGCCATCGAAACAAAATGCTCTGATATTTTCTCCCAAAACTTCGCAGTCTAACCAGTGGCAGGTGAGTGATGCTGGGTGTCCAGACTGTGCTTAAAGAGAGTGATAAGATTGATGCTCGGTGCTAGTCTGTTTTGAAAAGCAAACTGAATCATTAGCTCGTCTGGCAGAGCATTTTCAATTGACTCCCATTAACCTAACTTTCTTGTGTACACATTATGCTTTAAGTAGATTTCATAGTGTATTGTTTTGCCCATCAGGAGAGCAAACAGTAGGAACTAGCAAAATTAGGTCGCATGGGATTCCCTGGTGGCGCAGTGGTTGAGAGTCCGCCTGCCGATGCGGGGGACACGGGTTCGTGCCCCAGTCCGGGAAGATCCCACATGCCGCGGAGCGGCTGGGCGCGTGAGCCATGGACGCTGAGCCTGCGCGTCCGGAGCCTGTGCTCCGCAGCGGGAGAGGCCGCGACAGTGAGAGGGCCCGTGTACTGCAAAAAAAAAAATCAGGCCCCATTTGTTTATTTTTGTTTTTATTTCCATTACTCTAGGAGACAAATCCAAAAGATATTGCTATGATTTATGTCAAAGAGTGTCTTGCCTATGTTTTCCTCTAGGGGTTTTAGAGTATCCAGTCTTACATTTAGGTCTTTAATCCATTTTATTTTGGTGTACAGGGTTAGAGAATGTCCTAATTTCATTCTTTTTTTTTTTTTCGATACGCGGGCCTCTCACTGTTGTGGCCTCTCCCGTTGTGGGGCACAGGCTCCGGACGCGCAGGCTCAGCGGCCGTGGCTCAAGGGCGCAGCCGCTCCGCGGCACGTGGGATCCTCCCGGACCAGGGCACGAACCCGCGTCCCCTGCATCGGCAGGCGGACTCTCAACCACTGCGCCACCAGGGAAGCCCTAATTTCATTCTTTTACACGTAGCTGTCCAATTTTCCCAGCACCACTTATTGAAGAGACTGTCTTTTCTCCATTGTATATTCTTGCCTCCTTTGTCACAGATTAATCGACCATAGGTGAGTGGGTTTATTTCTGGGCTTTCTATCCTGTCCCACTGATCTATATTTCTGTTTTTGTGCCAGTACTATACTGTAGCTTTGTAGTACAGTCTGAAGTCAGGGTGCCTGATTCCTCCAGCTCTGTTTTTCTTTCTCAAGATTGCTTTGGCTGTTCAGGGTCTTTTGTGAAACTTACATGAAACTGTAAATCAACTAATTTGTTCCGGTATCATGCAGGTGAACTACTTTGTCTCAGGTCTCAGCCTTTGCACCTTTTAGTTAAATTCGGGCTGGGTCAGAAGAGGACGGGGCCTCCTACTGGAAGAGGCATCAGCTTTAGCAGGGCTCTGTATGCTGGATTTATAACCTGTTACACTGGGGTTCCTGAGGCAGTTCACTGATGCTTTTTGCATGTACTTGAGGAAAATGAATAAGATCAAGCACCCTTTTCTGTGGTGGAAACTTAAAGACTTCTTTCTGTTAGAAATCGTTATTTTCATCCCTGAACTCCAAGGAAAATAGAAACATTCTAGGACTGGATATTCTATGTTCTTCCTCACTATTCAGTTGTCTATATCAAATATTTATGAAGCACCGAATCCATATGAGAAGATGCTGACCTTCACACTTGGGAACAAAACAGGCACTGTCCCCACCCTAAGTTCCTACCTTTGTCCACTTTCTTTATCCCACTTCCCATGGGAGGGAGGAGCTAGGAAAGGAAGCAGTGATTTTATGGAACATACTTCCAGATTTTCACACAGGGCTTTCAGTTATTCTTTTCTGTTTTATTCTCAGATCATGTGGCTCACTTATTTGCTTAGATTTATTTTCTTGAAATATAGTTGATTTACAGTGTTGTATTAATTTCTGCTGTACAGCAAAGCGAGTCAGTTATATACACATTCTTTTTCATATTCTTTTCCATTACGGTTTCTCTCAGGAGAGTGAATCTAGTTCCCTGTGCTGTACACTAGGACCTTGTTGTTTATCCATCCTATATATAATAATTTGCACCTGCTAACCCTAAACTCCCAATCCATCCCTCCCCAACCCCTTGTCAACTACAAGTCTGCTCTCTATGTCTGTGAGTCTGTTTGTTTCTGTTTTGTAGATAAGTCTAATTGTGTCCTGTTTTAGATTCCACATATAAGTGCTATCATATGGTATTTGTCTTTCTGTCTTACTTCACTCAGTATGACAATCTCTAGGTCCATCCATGTTGCTGCAGATGGCATTATTTCATTTCTTTTTTATGGCTGTGTATATATATATTCCATTTTTTATATACATATGTAGGTTATATGGTCACTTTTGACTACTGGAATGCAATTTTTGGTGTGAATAAGACTGAAAGCTCTCCCCCTCCTCTACATCACCTGTAAATATTGCTGGTGTGATGAGGGGCTGGGAAGGTGCAGGGAGGGTATATTTATTTAGTGTTTAGGATACTCCACGGACTTTACATAAGATGTGGTATGTAACCCGCACAGTGAATCTGAGAGTTGGATACTCTCTTTATCCCTATGTTCTGTATAAGACAGCTGAGCCTTAGCGAGGGACTCCGTAACTTTCTGGAGAGGACACAGATGGTGGGGGACTGAGCCAGGACTGATCCCAGGTCCACCTGCCTCTCCCTCCTGTGTTGATTGTGCCGGTAGAAACATCGCACTCTGGTCTCCCGGCCTTATCATTATATCCAGAGCTAGAGAAACCATTCCCCAGTACAGTAAGCGTGTTTTCAGATTTTGAAACAAACGTGCTTTAAAGTGAGTTTGAGCAATAGAGCCTCGTGGGCATAAGACATTCAGAAGAAGAGGACGTGTTACAAAGATGGGTGTGACGTCGGAGGCGTCCCTCATGATGGCCGCCACGTATACAGAAATCTATTAAGAGTATGTGTTTATTAAATACTCTTCAATCCTAAAGTTGTAAACTTCGTGAATTGTCTGAAGCCAAAGAAGGAGAGTTTGCGTTTCATGGAGGAGTTAAAATACTGACACAGAAAATATTAGTTGTTTGTCTCTATATATTCTGCTTTGTTTTGCAAAGGATGCGGAGTGGCCTGGAAGGGGAGTTGTCAGTGGATCAGTAGGGATATAAATAAAAATTAGTATCAGTGTAGGTGGAATTTAAGGCTCTGAATACTTACATTAAGCTGATGTTCTTAAAAGCTAAAGCAAAAAGGAAAACTGTGTATTAGTTTGTTGGTCGTCTGTCTACCTTAATTGCCAGGACAAGGATGCCAAAAACACAGCCCAGCACCTGGCCCTTTCCCCACCCACACACAGTATGAGTGAGGTCACAGAGCTCTTTTGTGCAAAGGCCAGACGGGGTTCAGGTTCATGTAAAACAGTGCTCTTGGCCGGCACTACCCATGGATTACAGCTGGCAAAAATGGAAGCCTCTTTTTGTCATCGTGGACTGGCTTCTCTAGTACGTGCTTGAGAGAGTACTCAGGCCTCTGAAAGGCTGAAATGGTGAAACCCACCATTTGATGTGTGTTTCTCTAGGGAGAGGCTTGAGAGCTTTTGATCCATGTAGGGAGAGGCTTGAGAGCTTTTGATCCATGGAAGGGTCACAGTCAGGAATGCATTGATCTTGGGTCCTTTAAACCCCCTTCAATATTTCTGTCGAGGGCTTCAATAAAAGGTGAGCAGCACATAGTTCAAAGGCTCACTTCTCTGGCAAGGGCCCAGGGCCAGTGTTCTGTGTCGCTGATTAAAGCAGGGCCGTATACTCTAATGATCAAAGCCACCATCAGCCAGCCCCGTCTTGGGAGAACTGAGAGCCTCATCCAGGCTGGCTCGGACACCCACCTGGGCAGGGAAGGGTGAGGCAGAACCGGTCAGATATGCTTCTTGAGGGTCTTCTCTGTGCCAGAAAATGAGGACACACTGTTAGATCAGGCTTATTAATTACTATTTGTGTTATTTGTTGTGAAGGACGGAAGGGCTGGAATTGTCCGTCAAATTGAGCTGAGTATCTCCCAGAACAAACATATCTCCAAAATTTTCACCACGTATTTCTTTTCAGGGTCTTTTAAAGGTCTAAAACCATCATGTCAGTTTAGGAATAGAGGAATATGTTTATAACAAACAGATCTAAATTTTCATCTTGCTGGTTTAGGACTATAGAAATGTCCTGTTTTTAATTCTGGCCATTAAAATAGTTTTTTGGTGCGTTAAATTCAGAGACTAGGTTACTCAGGCAGTACCGAGCAGATTTGTTGAATTTACATTGGAATATTTAATGCTCACCACCAAGTGAAGCCACCAGTGGATCATGTTTTAAGGAATTTAGTGTTACGATTATTAGAAGGATCCTGTAGAAAGGGGATGGACGTTTGCACTCATCTGATGGCTTCAGTTTCTCCATGAATTAGAGAAATGTCAGAGGTTTGAGGAGTTTGTTTTGCTACAAGCAAAGAAAATATTTGTCAACTTCACTTTTAACCATGCACAGATATCCAAAATGCACCACTCATTTATACAATACGGTAGGATTATCTGGAGTGTGATGCTGGGCAAGTTAACACTCCGTGCCTGTTTCCTCATTTGCATAACGGGGAAGTAACAGGACCTACCTGAGAGAAGTGTCGTAAATACTCGATGTGATTGCCGTAGGGAAATGCGTACCTCTATGTCAGTAGTATCAATATCTGATACATAGTAAGCAAGTGTTGGCAGTCATTAAGGAAAACCAACAGCACCAGAGACAAGCTAAAATGAACATTCCAAAGAAAGGACCCCGATGGAAAAAGAATTTTTAAAACAGCATTTTTTCCAATTAAAAAACTTTCAGAGATTAGAATTTAAAATTGCTCGTAAGGAACACTGAGAAGCTACTGCAACCATGAAACGGAAGTGATCTGTTAATAAGATAGTCAAAGAAAATTTAGAGCATGACAGGTAAAAGGACAAAGCTATAAGACAAACAAGAGCAGTTCCAGCCTCCCTTGCAGTTTGGTGTGGCCAAAAGCACGGTTTCTGGCCAGTGGAACCTGGGAGGTGATGTGTGTCACTCCCAAGCGCAGCCCTCTGTGCGGTGAGACGGTGGCTGGGATCGCACAGGAGCCAGGGTCTTGCTTGTCTGTGGCCACGGCAGAGGGAACAGTGAAATTCAGTGCTGCACCAGGAGTCTGAACTTTGGGGGTATCTACTGAAGTGTTGGTTTTCTCTAGACAGGAGTGTCATCAGCAGATGTACATTTCCAAAAATCCACTCCTTGGGCTGGTGGAGGAGATCTAAGGGGGTGGGTGGGATGGACGGCAGGGAGTAAAGGCTGAGACTTAACCGTTTCACCTGGGTGGTTACTTAAGTCTGATAGAGGCAGTGTTGGAGGACGGATGACAAGTGAAATTTGGGCAGGTAGCAGCAGCGTGGCGTTGAGATGCCGGGGTAGGAAACAGAGGTGGTCACACATGTCATAGCTCTGGGGGTGCTTGTGCCTCACGGCCTCGGTCCTTTTCCCCCATCACCTCCTGCAGTCTGTCTGTCTCAAACAATTTTCGGGCTGTTTTCTATCTGGAATATACAACCGCCCCCACCTGGACAGTCTAGAAGTTTCCTGAACTGCCTTTTCCCCCACGTCACCGCTTCCGTGAAGGGCTTCTCTCTCCTGCAGACAAGCCTGACTGCTCATCCTTTGCCCCTTCTCTCCCTTCATGACCTATGGAAAGGAGGTCATCGTGCGCACCGGGCATTTTTCCCACTAGATGGAGAGCTTTGGGATGGTAGAGATTTTTCATCATCTTTATGACTACCAGAGGACCTATGACATAATAGGTGCTCAGTAGACGTTTGAGCTAATTAATAGAATAAGGGGACAGGAAAAGGTATGAACCTTGAACTGGGACCATGCTCGCTTGCCTTCTCATACAGTCTACCCAATTGTATGATTCCTGTTCTTTTAGTTGCTTCAAAATTAGCAATTTTCTTATAAGGAAACTCGGCTTAGGAGCATGTGAACACGCTTGCACTGGAGGAAGAGAAAGAAAATTAGTCCTGCCTGCCTTTTATTTATTTTTGGCTGCACTGGGTCTCCGTTGGGGCGCGCAGGCTTTGGTAGTTGTGGCGCACGGGCTTAGTTGCTCTGCGGCATGTGGGATCTTCCCAGCCCAGGGCTCGAACCCGTGGTCCCCTGCGTCGGCAAGTGGATTTCTAACCACTGTGCCACCAGGGAAGCCCACTCCTGCCTTTCTAACAGCCAGAGTTTTCCACAATTGTACATTAGAGCATACTCAAGTGAATGTATCATTCGCCTAGTGAAATGGTTAATGGTAACTTTAACTCTTAGGACATACGTAGTTTCTCGTGAGTTGTTTACCCAATATATATTCTTCCCTTAGTATCAGAACTCCAGTTTTAGTTGGAGTAGCAATGTGAGCGACTGAAAAACCACGTTTCCCAGCCGGCAGTACACCAAGATGTGGCCATTTACATTAAAAGAAGTGAAATTGAGTTCGTTGTTTGTAGTGAGGTGGATGGACCTAGAGACTGTCATACAGAGTGAAGTAAGTCCGAAAGAGAAAAACAGATACCGTATGCTAACACATATATATGGAATCTAAAAAAAGAAGAAAAAATGGTTTGAAGAACCTCGGGGCAGGACAGGAATAAAGACGCAGAGGTAGAGAATGGACTTGAGGACACCCTCAAGGGAGGGGGACGCGTAAGCTGAGACGAAGCGAGAGAGTAGCATGGACATATGTACACTACCAAATGTAAAACAGGTAGCTAGTGGGAAGCAGCCGCATAGCACAGGGAGATCAGCTCGGTGCTTTGTGACCACCTAGAAGGGAGGGAGAGGGAAGAGCTATGGGCATATATGTATACATATAGCTGATTCACTTTGTTATAAAGCAGAAACTAACACACCATTGTAAAGCAGTTATAAAGGTTAAAAAAAAAAGATGTGGCCATTTAAATCAGTCCTGGCTAATGAGATGGTAGTGAAAAGGGAGTAGGGAAGTTTACATGGCTCTTCAAAAAGAGCTGACATGCCTTGGAGATTTGTCCCTTTAACCTCCTACTTCTGACCCTGATGGCTGGCACCCTAGCAGCTGTCTTGGAACAAGAGGTGACCTTGAATAGCTGTAGAGTGGAAGAGCATTAAGCATCTGAATCTGGACTACCAAAGAACCAAATGCAAGCATAGGATGGGTTGTCTCCTATTGTAGCAACCTAATACTATCTAGCCTGGCTTCAAGGTTTGGTAATAGATAGAAGTGCCCTAATGATTCTTACGATTTCCACATTGTTTTGTGTGTGCTCAGGAGGTAACAAATTTTCATCTCCGTGGAAAAATTAGGGAAATGATACGTAACACTGTGAGACGTCTGGAAGGGCCTTCAGGTGGAGCCCGTTATGGAAGACAGCATAATCGTACTCCTTGTTGATTTACACAACTCAGAGTACTAGGCGCTCTGCGCTCACAGCTCCGTGCTGATTACAAACACACACAAATGCTAGGGTGTGCGGCAAATCACTGTTTGCCTTTGCCTTTTCTACATATGTAGTCTTTAACGAGTCAGTGAGATATGCTGGTCCTTTTGTCCCTTGGCATGCTACTCTTCTTTTCCACTGCGCTGTTCTCCCCCGCCACCCCACTGCTGCTCCTTGTGGCCTGGCAAAGGGACTCATTCACCCAGTGGTTCTTGTTCCTGGGAGGGTGGACACTGTCATTCTTTTTTTCCCTCAGCTGTATTGAGCTGTAAATTAACATTGTGTAGGTTTAAAGTATACAGCATGATGATTTGATACACATATATATTGCAAAATATAAAGGATAGTTAACATATACATCACTTAGTTACCATGTGCATGTGTGTGTGTGGTTAGAACATTTATTCTTGGGGTAGCTTTCAAGTATACAATACAGTATTATTAACTATAGTCACCATGCTGTACATTACATCCCCAGGGTAGAACTGACAGCCTGCACCCTCTGACCAGCATCTCCCCGTTTCCCAGCCCCTGGCAACCACAATTTTACTATTTCTGTGAGTTCGACTTCTTAGATTCTACACATAAGTTAGAGAATGAAAAATGTTGTATAATCGCTCTCATTTCATTTAGTAAAATGGTCTTGAGGTCCTTCCATGTTGTTGCAAAAGGTAGGATCTTCCCCTCCTTTTGATGGCTGAACAATATTCCATTATGTATATTTATTTATACCACTGTCTCTTTATCCATTCATCTGGTCCGGGACCCTTTCTATGTCTTTTCTATGTCTTGGCTACTGTAAATAATGCTGCAGTACACATGGGGGTGCAGATAACTGCTTCAAGACAGTGATTTCACTTCCTTCAGATACATACCCAGGAGTGGGATTGCTAGATCATTCTATTTTTAATTATTTGAGGGACCACCTTACTGTTTTCCATAATGGCTGAACCAATTTACATAACTGCCATGGGTTATTATGCTAAAATTTTCCATTCCCAATAGAATAAGGAGAGGAAGGGAAACAAGTAACAAAGGGAAGAGAAAACGCCATCCTGCCATGGGCACGTGATGGTCTCCTCCACTCTATCCCCAGTCTTACGCCTGGTACTCTCCTTATTTCAACAATTGTGTCATTAATTTGTTGAATGAGTGAACATGTAATGACTAAGCAAACGTTTGGTGCTGCCATGGTGGTTGTCCCAACATCAGCTGAAATACAGAAATAGTAAAGGAATCTCAAGGACTGTTTGGTTAGTACTGTCCACAAAGGATTGATAATGCCAGACAGTAAAGCAAAAACCTGGCCCCCTGCACCCACTCGTTCAGGGAAAGAGGCATAAGTCCACAGAAAACTGGCAGATATCACTCCCTTCCTATTTCCTGTATCAAGGCTTCATCAGTATTTGTTCTTCTGCTTTTGCCTTTGAATAACCTTGTTTCCCTTTTGCACATTGGTTCAAAAGTCAGAAAAATATAACCCCCTAAAAGCAGCGTGTTGGGCACTTGTGCTGCTTGAATAAAAAGCTAGGGTAAGTGTAGAGAAATGGAGATCATTATTTTTCCACATCATTGGTTCTGGCTTGTCTTTCACAGCATGAGAATAAAACACTTTCTCCATTGTTCTGTGAAAGTTAGAAAATGCTGGGCATGAAAAATGATTTTCATTTTTGGACAGATGTGATATATCTTCAGAAGCTATTTCTAGCCAACAGCTTACCTGTCGTTTTGAAAACCTTCACTCCAAAAAAACCTCTAGCATGATGAAAACCTCTTCAGCTTTCTGCATGGAGTCTTGGGGTCTAAAGATAAAATTAAGAACATACAAACACCTTGTAACCATAGGTGTTTATGTAACTGTACTTGAAAACTTAGGTGTGTGGTTTTGTAAAGGGATGACAACTTGATATTTTCATTTGCCAGAGTAGCTGGACAAAGTAACATTGTTGTTTCTATGTAATAAAATTCTACTAAAAAATCCTAATGGGTGGGCTGCCCAGATAGAGCAAACACCCACCAGGATTCATTAGTAACTAACTCCACTTTAAAAAGTGGTTTATGTGATAGGTAAGGAAATAAAATTTGGAAATTTTGACTTCTTAGCTTGCATTGGCAGAAAAGGGAAAACCATAATAGAATAACAAACTTAAGACAATCTAAAACTAAAGCTAGGGAATAACCTCAAAAGAAATCGGCCTGAGTGAATGTTGACTGGTGTCCATGTGGCTTATGCAATAAGCATGTAAATCCTTGAGAGACGTCACCACATAATGACAGGAGAGCAAACCAACCCAGAAACACAGAGTAGCTAACTCACAATGATGAAAACAGGTGGTAAGATAATGGTTTGTTCTACTGAGTGCTTAACGCGAGCCCAGTGATGTGCTGAATGTTTGTTTTAACGTGTGCTGTATCCCATTTATTCCTCAGCACAGCCCTATTTCGATACAATCACCTAGTTTTTTTATTGAGGTAAACATCGCCATACCTGCATTTCACAGAGGAGGGAACAGAGGGGAAATTCCAGTTCGAGATGGTCATAGGAGGATCCTAAGCTCACCTGCTCTCACAGAACCCTGAATCTACATACAGAAAAATTGACACACTGGAGGGGAAAAAATGTCGAAGCACGTAGGAGAGGCCCTAAACCCCACGCACAGCACGGCAACTCCTACTCAAGAGGGAACTCGTAACCTTGAGCTTTTCCCTAAAGAGGGAAGGGTTTGAACCCCACATTGGTTGCCCCAACATTTAAGATCTACACCTGAGAGATGAGCCCCAAGCCACCGAGGCTTCATCCACAAGACCCACAAGTCTATAGTGAAGTGAGAAATAGCTCTTCAAGGGCTGGTACAGGTTCTCCTCGCCAGGTCCCAGAGCAGAGGCAGCCAAGTGAAAAGTGCCCAGTCTTTCTGTGAAGGAGGCTTATTTCCTTATCCTAAAGCTTCAGCCTGAGGGGCAGAACACTCATCCAGGGGCCTGTGAAATACTCTTCACAGAGGAGGCCAGCAGGTACCATTGTGCACCCTTCCTTGCCCCAGCTTGTCAGCACCTCTCAAAAAGGAGGTTGGATATTTCACTGGCACCTGCTGACCAGGGGACAGCACTATATTGCCAGGTTCTGGTGGCCAGTGAGGCTTTCACTCACAGGCCCTGCAGGACTGTTACAAACGGAGAACAAGTTCTTAATTGGCTACCCCACCCAAGGCACAGCACGGAGAGAGCAGACTGAAACACAGCTTATTTTCATAGCTGTGACCCAAGGGGCAGGCTTGAAATTAAACACACAGGAAGGGGCCAATTACAATCCTAGCCGGAGGAGAAAGGCATAGCCCATCTTTACGCCCTCGCTGACCTCAGGTCATCAGTGTGTCCAAGAAAGGAGCCTTGTGTACATGTCAGACACACTGGCTCTTGGGTCCGCCAACCAGAGGCCATAGTTCTTGTTATCCGGGCTCAGTGACCAGCAGGGCTTGTGTTCACAAGTTCAATGTGATGGTAGCAAAGAAAAAAAACCAGTTCTTAACTATCACCCCAGGGCTCAGTATAGAGATAGAAATACCCCTCTGCCAGTCTTCCCTTGAAAAAGGTATATTTGCATACTTTTGCCTAAGGGTATGGCTTCCAGTCAGCCTCAATCTGTTTATGGAGATCCTCACCTTTGGAACGTTGGTTGATCATGGCATGCCCTAAAGTAGGGAACCTTTAAAAATCAAGTAGGCTACTTGAACAATCACGAAGGTTTGAGAGAAAACCAAGAGCTGGGGCAGGGTTAAGTTTCATCCCCTACATGAGGTCGCTCCTTCAAAACTGGGAGAGGTGGTACTTTTGAGCTAATGCACAGAAACCAACAAGAGTCGAGCAAAATAAAGAAACAGAGGAATATGTTCCAAATGGAAGAACAAGATAAAACCTCAGGGAAAAATCCTTCATGACACGGAGATAAGTGATTTACTTAATAAAGATGCTCACAGAGCTCACGTGGAGAATGGATGAACAAAGTGAGAATTTTCAACAAAGAAATGAAAAATATAAGAAAGCACAAAGAGAAGTCACAGAGCTGAAGAATATAGTAACTACTGAAAAGTGCTCTAGAGTTCAACAACAGACTAGATATAGAGGATAGGATCTGTGAACTCAAAGACGGGGCAGTGGAACTCACCCTATCCGAGCAGCAAAAAGAAAAAAGAATGAAAAAGAGGAAAGATAGCTTAATGGACTTATAGGATAATATCAAGCAGACAACACTGGCATTATAGGAGTCCAGAAGAAGAGAAAGGGGCAGAAAATTTATCTGAAGAAATAATGGCTGACAACGACCCTAACCTGGGAAAGGAAACAGTCATTCAGATCCAGGAAGCCCTGGGAGTTTCAATAAGATAAACCAAAGACAGTCATATCAAGACACTTTACAATTAGAGACTCTTGAAGAGAAAAACAACCCGTTTTGTACAAGGGAACCCCTACAAGACTATTAGCGGTTTTCTCAGGTGAAACACTGCAGGCCAGAAGGGAGTAGTATGATATATTCAAAGTGCTGAAAGGACAAAAACACTGCCAGTCAAGAATACTCTACCCACAAAAGTTTTCCTTCAGATCTGAAGGACAGATAAAGAGTTTTCCTAACAAGCAAAAGCTGAAGGAGTTCATCACCACTACAGCAGCCTTACTAGAAATGGTAAAAGGACTTCTTTACTGATAGTAAAGGGCTCTAATTAGTAACCAAACATATGACAGTATAAATTTCGCTGGTAAATACATTATAAATTTCACTGGTAAATATATAGTAAAATTCAGAATACTCTAATGATGTATAAAGGTGATTGGTTAACGATTTAGACATCTAGTATGAAGGTTAAAAGGCAGAAAAGGTAAAAACTGTAATTACAGTAATTTGTTAATGGATACACAGGATAGATAAACAAGGTAAATGGTGACATCAAAAACACAAGACATGGGGTGTGGTGCAAAAATGTAAAGCTTTACTCAAATGTAAATGGATTAAATGCTCCCATCCAAAGACAGAGAGTGGCTGAATGGATTATAAAAAACAAGGCACATCTCTATCCTGTCTAAAAGAGACTCACTTCAGATAAAAGAGACTCACTTCAGATATAAGGGCACATGCAGAATGTAAGTGAAGGGACGGAAAAAGATTATCCATGCAAATGGAAACCAAAAGAAAGCTGGAGTAGTTGTACTTAGATCAAACAAAATAGACTTCTAGACAATGACGGTACTAAGGAATCGAGAAGGTCATTATATAATGATAAAAGGGTCAATCCAACAAGAGAATTAAACATTTGTAAATATTTATGCAACCAAAAGACGAGCACCTAATTATATAAAGCAGATATTAACAGACCTAAGGGGAGAAAGAGACAGCAATACAATCAAAGTAGGGATGTTCATCAGTGGATAGATCATCCCAGAGAATCAGTAAGGAAATAGCAGCCTTAAATGACATTAGTTAAGTCTGGTATTAAGTACATCAGTGACCTGAACAGACGTGTACAGAACATACTATCTAAAAAAGCAACAGAATTCACAATAGGTCATATGTTAAAGCAAGTCTTACGAAATTTAAGAAAGGGGAAGTCACGTCAAGCATATTTTCCATCCATAACAGTATGAAACTAGAAATCAATTAGGAGAATACGACTGAAAAGTCACAAATATGTGGAGATTACACAACATGTTACTGACCAATCAGTGGGGCAAAAAACATCAAAATATACCTCGAGGCAAGTGAAAATACAACATAACAAAACTTATGGGAAAAGTTCAAAGAGGGAAGCAAAAGTCGTTGGAAGAGGGAATTTCATAATGATAAATGCCTACGTCGAGAAGCAAGAAACATCTCAAATAAACCACCTCACTTTACACCTCAAGAACTCAAAAGAGAGGAAGAAATAATGTCCGGTGTTAGTACACAGAGAGAAAAATGAAATAAGAGACTAAAAATGATCAATGAAACTAAGTCACTTGTTTTTTTTAGAAAAGAAACAAAATCAACAAACCTTTAGCTAGTATCACCAAGGAAAAAAGAGAGGACTCAAAATCAGAAATCAAAGAGGAGACATTACAGCTGATCACCACAGAAATACAAAAGATCAAGGAGACTACTATAAACAAGTATACACCAACAACTTAGAAGAAATCAATAAATTTCTAGATGTACAGATAGTCCCTGAATTCTGATGGTGCAAAAGTGACATGCATGTAGTAGAAACTGTACTTCTGAATGTAACTCTTCTGTATGATTCTGTCTTGTGGTGCTGGACAGCAGCAGCAAGCCACAGCTCCCAGTCGGCCATGTAAACACACAGGGTAAACAACCAGTGCACTTAACAACCATTCTGTTTTTCACTTTCAGTAGAATCTCAATAAACTACACTTTCTTTTAAAACAGACTGTGGGTTAGATGATTTTGCCCAACTGTAGGCTAATGTAAGTGCTGTGAGCATGTTTAAGGTAGGCTAGGCCAAGCTACAGTGTACAGTAGGTTAGCTGTATTAAATACATTTGCAACTTCTACAAAGAAATAGAAAATCTGAACACACCAATTACCAGTAAGGAGACTGAATCAATCATCAAAAACCTCCCAACAAACAAAAATCCAAGACCAGGCAGCCACACAGGTAAATTCTACTGAATAGTTAAAGAATTAGTATCAATTCTTCACAACCTCTTCCCCCAAAAACCGAAGAGGGAACACTTCCAAACAAGGTTTTAAAATGACTTTTTAAAAATGACTTGCCCTCATTTTACAAGGTCAGAATTACCCTGATACCAAAATCAAACAAGGATGCCACACACATACTCTCCCCCCCACACACACACACACAAATTATAGGCCAATATCCCCGATGCACATAGATGCAAAAATCCTCAACAAAATACTAGCAAACTGAATTCAACAATACATTAAGAGGACCTTCAAGATGCCAGAGGAGTAAGACGTGGACATCACCTTCTTCCCCACAAATATATCAGAAATAAATCTACACGTGGAACAGCTCCTACAGAACACCTACAGAATGCTGGCAGAAGACCTCAGACCTCCCAAAAGGCAAGAAACTCCCCACATACCTGGGTAGAGCAAAAGGAGAAAGGAAAAACAGACAAAAGAACAGGGACAGGACCTGCACCTCTGGGAGGGAGCTGTGAAGGAGGAAAGGTTTCCACACACTAGGAAGCCCCTTCGCGGGCAGAGACAGGGAGTGGGCAGCGGGGGGAAGCATGGGAGGCACGGAGGAGAGGGCAGCAGCAGGTGCAGAGGGCAAAGCAGAGAGATTCTTGCACAGAGGATCAGTGCCGACCAGCACTCACCACCCCAAGAGGCTTGTCTGCTCACCCACCAGGGCAGGCAGGGACTGGGAGCAGAGGCTCAGGCTTTGGAGGTAAGATCCCAGGGAGAGGACTGGGGTTGGCTGCGTGAACACAGCCTGAAGGGGGCTAGTGCACCACAGCTAAGCAGGAGGGAGTCTGGGAAAAAGTCTGGACCTGCCGCAGAGGCAAGAGACCATTGTTTTGGGGTGCATGAGGAGAGGAGATTCAGAGCACCGCCTAAATGAGCTTCAAAGACAGGCGCAAGCCACAGCTATCAGTACAGACACCAGAGATAGGCATGAAACACTAATGCGGTTGCTGTAGCCACCAAGAATCCTGTGGGCATGCACAGGTCACTCTCCACACCTCCCCTCCCAGGAGCCAGTGCAGCCCACCACTGCCAGGGTCCCGTGATCCAGGGACAACTTCCCTGGGAGAACGCACAGCACGCCCCAGGCTGTTGCAACATCACGTGGACCTCTGCCACTGCAGGCTCGCCCCTCATTCTGTACCCCTCCCTTGCTCCGGCTGAATGAGCCAGAGCCCCCTAATCAGGCACTCCTTTAACCCGGTCCTGTCTGGGCAGGAACAGACGCCCTCAGGTGACCTACACGCAGAGGTGGGGCCAAATCCAAAGCTGAACCCCAGGAGCTGTGTGAACAAAGAAGAGAAAGGGAAATCTCTCCCAGCAGCCTCAGGAGCAGAGGAATAAATCTCCACAATCAACTTAATGCACCCAGCATCTGTGGAATTCCTGAATAGACAACGAATCATCCCAAAATTGAGGCAGTGGACTTTGGGAGCAACTATAGATTTGGGGGGTTTGCTGTATGCGACAGACTAGTTTCTGATCTTTATGTTTACCTTAGTTTAGTTTTTAATGCTTGTTATCATTGGCGGATTTGTTTATTGGTTTGGTTGCTCTCTTCTTTTTTAATTCCATTTTTATTTTAAAAATATTTTTTAAATTTTTTATTTTAGTAACTTTTTTGTTTGTTTGTTTTATTTTTCTTCTGAGCCGTGTGGCTGACAGGGTCATGGTGCTCCAGCCAGGTGTCAGGCCTGAGCCTCTGAGGTGGGAGAGCTGAGTTCAGGACATTGGACCACAGGAGACCTCCCAGCCCCACATACTATTAGTCAGCAAGAGGTCTCCCAGAGATCTCCGTCTCAACGCTAAGACCCACCTCCACTCAACAAGCAGCAAGCTACAGTGCTGGACACCCCATGCCACACAACTAGCAACAAAGGAACACAACCCCACCCATTAACAGAGAGGCTGCCTAAAATCATAAGTCCACAGACACCCAAAAACACACCACCAGACACGGTCCTGCCCACCAGAAAGACAAGATCCAGCCTCATCCACCGGGACACAGGCACTAGTCCTCTCCACCAGGAAACCTACACAACCCACTGAACCAATCTCACCCATTGGGGGCAGACACAAAAAGAACAGGAACTACAAACCTGCAGCCTGTGAAAAGGAGACCCCAAACACAGGAAGTTAAGCAAAATGACAGATAAATACACAGCAGATGAAGGAGCAAGGTAAAAACCCACCAGACCAAACAAATGAAGAAGAAATAGGCAGTCTACCTGGAAAAGAATTCAGAGTAATGAGAGTAAAGATGATCCAAAATCTTAGGAAATAGAATGGAGAAAATACAAGAAACATTTAACAAGGACCTATAAGAACTAAAGAGCCAACAAACAATAATTAACAACGCAATAAATGAAATGAACAGTTCTCTAGGAGGAATCAATAGCAGAAGAACAGATAAGTGACCTGGAAGATAAAATAGTGGAAATAACTACTGCAGAGCAGAATAAAGAAAAAAGAATGAAAAGAATTGAGGACAGTCTCAGAGACCTCGGGGACAACATTAAACACACAAACATTCGAATTATAGGGGTCCCAGAAGAAGAAGAGGGAAAAAATGGGACTGAGGAAATTTTTGAAGAGATTATAGTTGAAAACTCCTCTAATATGGGAAAGGAAATCAAGTCCGGGAAGCACAGGGAGTCCCATACAGGATAAATCCAAGGAGAAACATGCCAACACACATTATCAATCAAACTAGCAAAAATTAAATACAAAGAAAAATATTAAAAGCAGCTAGGGAAAAGCAACAAATAACATACAAGGGAATCCCCATAAGGTTAACAGCTGATCTTTCAGCAGAAACTCTGCAAGCCAGAAGGGAGTGGCAGGACATATTTAAAGTGATGAAAGGGAAAAACCTACAACCAAGATTACCCAGCAAGGATCTCATTCAGATTCAACGGGGAAATTAAAACCTTAACAGACAACCAAAAGCTAAGAGAATTCAGCACCAGCAAACCAGCTTTAAACAAATGCTAAAGGAACTTCACAAGAGAAGGAAAAGACCTACAATAACAACCCCAAAACAATTAAGAAAATGGGAATAGGAACATACATATTGATAAGTACCTTAAATGTAAATGGACTAAATGCTCCAACCAAAAACATAGATTGGCTGAATGGATACAAAAACAAGACCTGTATATATGCTGTCTACAAGAGACCCACTTCAGACCTAGGGGCACATACTGACTGGAAGTGAAGGGATGGAAAAAGATATTCCATGCAAATGGAAATCAAAAGAAAGCTGGAGTAGCAATTCTCGTATCAGACAAAATAGACTTAAAGACTATTACAAGAGACAAAGAAGGACACTACATCATGATCAAGGGATCAATCCAAGAAGAAGATACAACAACTGTAAATATTTATGCACCCAACATAGGAGCCCCTCAATACATAAGGCAAATGCTGACAGCCATAAAAGGGGAAACTGACAGTAACACGACAATAGTAAGGAACTTTAACACCCCACTTTCACCAGTGGACAGATCAACCATAATGAAAATAAATAAGGTAACACAAGCTTTAAATGACGCATTAAACAAGATGGACTTAATTGATACTTATAGGACATTCCATCCAAAAACAAAAGAATACACATTTTTCTCAAGTGCTCATGGAACATTCTCCAGGATAGATCATATCTTGAGTCACAACTCAAGCCTTGGTAAATTTAAGAAAATTGAAAACACATCAAGTATTTTTTCCGACCACAACACTATGAGACTAGATATCAATTACAGGAAAAAATCTGTTAAAAATACAAACACTTGGAGGCTAAACAATACACTACTAAATAACCAGGAGATAACTGAAGAAATCAAAGAGGAAATCAAAAAATACCTAGAAACAAATGATAATGAAAACACGATGGCACAAAACCCATGGGATCCAGCAAAAGCAGGTCTAAGAGGGAAGTTTATAGCAATAAAATCCTACCTCAAGAAACAAGAAACATCTCAAAGAAACAACCTAACCTTACACCTAAAGCAATTAGAGAAAGAAAAACCAAAAACCCCCAAAGATCAAATCAGAAATAAATGAAAAAGAAATGAAGGCAATGATAGCAAAGATCAATAAAACTAAGAGCTGTTTTTTTGAGAAAATAAACAAAATTGATAAAACTTTAGCCAGACTCATCAAGAGGAAAAAGGGAGAAGACTCAAACCAACAGAATTAGAAATGAAGTAACAACTGATACTGCAGGAAAAGAAAGGATCATGAGAGATTACCACAAGCAACTATATGCCAATGAAATGGACAACCTGGAAGAAATGGACAAATTCTTAGAAAAGCACAACCTTCCAAGACTGAACCAGGAAGAAAGAAAAACAGAGCAATCACAAGCACTGAAATTGAAACTGTGATTAAAAATCTTCCAACAAACAAAAACCCAGGACCAGATGGCTTCACAGGCAAATTCTATCAAACATTAAGAGAAGAGCTAACACCTATTCTTCTCAAACTCTTCCAAAATATAGCAGAGGGAGGAACACTCCCAAACTCATTCTACGAGGCCAGCATCACCCTGATACCAAAACCAGACAAAGATGTCCCACAAAAAAATATCACTGACGAACATAGATGCAAAAATCCTCAACAAAATACTAGCAAACAAAATCCAACAGCACATTAAATGGATCATACACCATGATCAAGTGGGGTTTATCCCAGGAATGCAAGGATTCTTCAATATACACAAATCAATCAATGTGATGCACCATATTAACAAACTGAAGGATAAAACCAATATGATCATCTGACAGAAAAAGCTTTTGACAAAATTCAACACCCATTTATGATTTTAAAAACTCCCCAGAAAATAGGCAAAGAGGGAACTTACCTCAACATAATACGGGCCACATATGACAAACCCACAGCCAACATTGTTCTCAATGGTGAAAAACTGAAACCATTTGCACTAAGATCAGGAACAAGACAAGGTTGCCCACTCTCACCACTATTATTCAACATAGTTTTGGAAGTTTTAGCCACAGCAATCAGAGAAGAAAAAGAAATAAGGGGTATCAAAATCAGAATGAAGAAGTAAAGCTGTCACTGTTTGCAGACAACATGATACTATACATAGAGCTTCCTAAAGATGCTACCAGAAAACTACTAGAGCTAATCAATGACTTTGGTAAAGTAGCAAGAAACAAAATTAATGCACAGAAATCTCTTGCATTCCTATACACTAATGATGAAAAGTCTGAAAGAGAAATTAAGGAAACACTCCCATTTACCACTGCAACAACAACAAAAAAAAGAATAAAATAGGAATAAACCTACCTAAGGAGACAAAAGACCTGTATGCAGAAAATAAGACACTGATAAAATAAAGATGATACAAATAGATGGAGAGATATACCATGTTCTTGGATTGGAAGAATCAACATTGTGAAAATGACTCTACTACCCAAAGCATCTACAGATTCAGTGCAATCCCTATCAAACTACCAATGGCATTTTTCACAGACCTACAACAAAACATTTCACAATTTATATGGAAACACAAAAGACCCTGAATAGCCAAGGCAATCTCGAGAAAAAAACGGAGCTGGAGGACTCAGGCTCCCTGACTTCAGACTATACTACAAAGCTACAGTAATCAAGACAGTATGGTACTGGCACAAAAACAGAAACATAGATCAATGGAACAGGATAGAAAGCCCAGAGATAGGACTTTCCTGGTGGCACAGTGGTTGAGAGTCCGCCTGCCGATGCAGGGGACACGGGTTCGTGCCCTGGTCCAGGAAGATCCCACATGCTGCAGAGCAGCTAGGCCCGTGAGCCATGGCCGCTGGGCCTGCGCGTCCGCAGCCTGTGCTCCACAACAGGAGAGGCCACGACAGTGAGAGGCCTGCATACCGCAAAAAAAAAAAAAAAGCCCAGAGATAAACCCATGCACATATGGTCACCTTATTTTGATTAAGGAGGCAAGAATACACAATGCAGAAAAGACAACCTCTTCAATAAGTGGTGCTGGGAAAACTGGACAGCTACATTTAAGAGAATGAAATTAGAACACTTCCTAACACCATACACAAAAATCAACTCAAAATGGATTAAAGACCTAAATGTAAGGCCAGGCACTATAAAACGCTTAGAGGGAAGCATAGGCAGAACACCCTATGACGTAAGTCACAGCAAGATCCTTTTTGACCCAATGCCTAGAGAAATGAAGATAAAAACAAAAATAAACAAATGGGACCTAATGAAACTTCAAAGCTTTTGTACAGCAAAGGAAATGATAAACAAGATTAAAAGACAACCCTCAGAATGGGAGAAAATATTTGCAAATGAAGCAATGACAAAGGATTAATCTCCAAAATATACAAGCAGCTCATGCAGCTCAATATCAAAAAAACAAACAATCCAGTCCCAAAATGGGCAGAAGACCTAAATAGACATTTCTCCAAAGAAGATATACAGACTGCCAACAAACACATGAAAGGATGCTCAACATCACTAATCATTAGAGAAATGCAAATCAAAACTACAATGAGGTATCACCTGACACCGGTCAGAATGGCCATCATCAACACTCTACAAACAATAATGCTGGAGAGGGTGTGGAGAAAAGGGAACTCTCTTGCACTGTTGGTGAGAATGTAAATTGATACAGCCACTATGGAGAACAGTACGGAGGTTCCTTAAAAAACTAAAAATAGAACTACCATACGACCTAGCAATCCCACTACTGGGCATATACCCTGAGAGAACCATAATTCAAAAAGAGTCATGTACCACCATGTTCATTGCAGCACTATTTACAAGAGCCAGGATATGGAAGCAACCTAAATGTCCATCGACAGATGAATGGATAAAGAAGATGTGGCACATATATACAATGGAATATTACTCAGCCATAAAAAGAAACAAAATGGAGTTATTTGTCATGAGGTAGGTGGATCTAGAGACTGTCGTACAGAGTGAAGTAAGTCAGAAAGGGGAAAACAAATACCGTATGCTAATGCATATATATGGAATCTAAAAAAAAAGTGGTTCTGAAGAACCTCAGGGCCTGACAGGAATAAAGATGCAGATGTAGAGAATGGACTTGAGGACCCAGGGAGGGGGAAAGTTAAGCTGGGACGAAGTGAGAGAGTAGCATGGACATATATACACTACCAAATGTAAAATAGATAGCTAGTGGGAAGCAGCTGCATAGCACAGGGAGATCAGCTCAGTGCTTTGTGACTACCTACAGCCATGGGAGGGAGATGCAAGAGGGAGGGAGGGGATATAGGGACAGATGTATACGTATAGCTGATTCACTTTGTTATACAGCAGAAACTAACACAACAATGGAAAGCAATTATACTCCAATAAAGATGTTTAAAAATAAATAAATAACAAAACGTGTATTTACTAGTAAAAAGAAAAAGATACATTAAAAGGGTCATACACTGATCAAGTGGTATTTATTCCTGGAACGCAAGGATGGGTCAACATCTGCAAATTAATCAATGTGATACACCACGTTAACAGAATGAAAGATAAAAATCATATGATCATTTCAACAGAGACAGAAAAAGCGTTTGACACAATTCAATATCCATTTATGATAAAATCTCTCAACACAGTGGGTATAGAGGGAACATACATGAACATAATAAAGGCCACATATGATAAGCACACAGCTAATATAACAGTGAAAAAAGCTGAAAGATTTTTCTCTAAGATCAGGAAAAGACAAGGATGCCCACTCTCGTCACTTACATTTAACATAGTTTTTAAGTCCTAGCCAGAACAATTAGGCAAAAAATACCCAATACATATCGGGTTGGAATGCAATCTCTAGAATAAATAGTCTAGGGCAATTAATGTAGTAAAACACTATATTTAAGAATTAAATAGAATGAATTTCAATAGAAAAAATAAATACATATAAAAAACCCTAAAGACTCTATCAAAAGTCTGTTAGAACTAATAAATTCAGTAAAGTTGCAGGATACAAAGTCAGTGTACAAGAATGTGTTGCATTTCTGTACACTAGTAAGAAAGTAAGGATACAATGCCATTTACATTTACCTAAGAATAAATTTAACCAAGGAGGTAAAAGACCTGTACACTGAAAATTATAAGATCTTGATGCAAGAACTCGAAGACAAAAATAAATAGGTGCTCATGGATTGAAAGAATTAATGTTGTTAAAATGTTCATACTATTCAAAACGATCTGTGGAATCAATGCATTTCTTGGCCTCTAGGCTCCCGCGGTCTAGCAGAAAAGACCAAGGCACGCAGGAATGCCAGCGCAGTCAATAAGAGGTAAGTACAAAGGACTACAGATGCAGAGAGGAGTGAATAATTGTCTGCTGTCTAGAAGCTCAGGGAAGGCATTGTTCACAGATTACATGTGAACCAGCCCTGTGAACCAGCCCTAAGGTGAGTGAGGTTTCTCCAGATGAAGATAGGGGCCAAGGCGTTCTAAAAGGAGCAGTACCATAAGGGCATATGGATGTGACAGACACAAGGTGCATCCTGAGAGCAGTACCTAAATAATGGGAGCATCTTTTGCTTGTGAAGAAATGACAGAGATGATACTGAAACAAAAGATGGGATCCAGATTTTAAGAGGCCTTGGGCATCACCTTAGAATTGTTCTTTATCTGTAATCACTGGACAACATCACAGGCTTCTTCTGGGGTGGGGGTGAGTCCTGTCATGATACAATTGTTTTAGAAAAATTAACTCTGGCAGGAGAAGGAAGAGAGACTGAGAAGAGAAGAATGTGGTGAAATAGTGGGGGTAGAGGGGCAGGACCACAGTGTGGGGGCTGGAGGCTGCAGGCTGCCATCCTCCCCTCCAGGCCATGCAGCTGCCACATAACAGACTCTACAGCAAATCTCTACTTAGATGAAAACATAGGAAGACCATTCTTTGACATAAATCACAGCAATGTCCCTTTTGATCCATCTCCTAGAGTAATGGAAATACAAATAAACAAGTGGGACGTAATTAAACTGAAAAGCTTTTGAACAGCAAAGGAAACCATAAACAAAACTAAAACACAACCCACAGAATGGGAGAAAAATATTTGCAAATGATCCTACCGATGGGATTAATCTTCAAAATCTACAAACAGCTCATGCAGCTCAATATCAAAACGAGGGCTTCCCTGCTGGCGCAGTGGTTGAGAGTCCGCCTGCCGATGCAGGGGACACGGGTTCGTGCCCCAGTCCGGGAAGATCCCACATGCTGCAGAGCAGCTGGGCCAGTGAGCCATGGCCGCTGGGCCTGCGCGTCCAGAGCCTGTGCTCCGCAACGGGAGAGGCCACAACAGTGAGAGGCCCGCGTACCGCAAAAAAATAAATAAAAATAAAATATCAAAACGAAAACAAGCAACCCAATCAGAAAATGGGAAGAAGACCTAAATAGACATTTCTCCAAAGAAGACATACAGATGGCCAAGAGGCACATGAAAAGATGCTGAACATCACAATTATTAGAGAAATGCAAATCAGAACTGAAATGCGGTATCACCTCACACCAGTCAGAATGGCCATCATCAAAAAAATCTACAAACAATAAATGCTGGAGAGGGTGCGGAGAAAAGGGAACTCTCCTACACTGTTGGCAGGAATGTAAATCAGTACAGCCACTACAGAGAACAATATGGAGGTTCCTTAAAAAACTAAAAACAGAGCTAACATGTTATCCAGCAATCCCACTCCTGGGCATAAATCTGGAGCAGATCATGGTTCGAAAGGATACATGCATCCCAGTGTTCACTGCAGCCTACTTACAGTAGCCAAGACATGGAAGCAACCTAAATGTCCATCGACAGAGGAATGGATAAAGAAGACGGGGTATGTGTATACAGTGGAATATTACTCAGCCATAAAAAAGAATGAAATAATGCCATTTGCAGCAATATGGATGGACCTGGAGATTATCATACTAACTGAAGTAAATCAGAGAAAGACAAATGTCATATGATATCGCTTATGTGAAATCTTAAAAAGATACAAATGAACTTATTTACAAAACAGAAGCAGACGCACAGACTTAGAAAACAAAGGTATGGTTACCAAAGGGGAAAGGTTGGGGGGAGGGATAAATTATGAGATTGAGATTAATATATACGCACTGCTATATATAAAATAGATAACCAACAAGGACCTACTCTGTAGCACATGGAACTCTGGTCAGTATTCTGTAATAACCTAAATGGGAAGAGAATTTAAAGAAGAATAGAGACATGTATATGTATAACTGAATCACTTTGCTGTAATCTGAAACTAACACAACATTGTTAATCAACTTTACCCCAATATAAAATAAAAATTTTGGACTGGGGCTTCCCTGGTGGCACAGTGGTTGAGAGTCCACCTGCCGATGCAGGGGACATGGGTTCGTGCCCTGGTCCGGGAGGATCCCACATGCCACGGAGCAGCTGGGCCCATGAGCCATGACCGCTGAGCCTGCGCGTCCGGAGCCTGTTGCTCTGCAACAGGAGAGGCCACAACAGTGAGAGGCCTGCGTATCGCGAAAAAAAAAAAAATTTTGGACTTCCCTGGTGGCACAGTGGTTAAGAATCTGTCTGCCAGTGCAGAGGACATGGGTTTGAGGCCTGGTCCAAGAAGATTCCACATGCCGTGGAGCAGCTAAGCCACAACTACTGAGCCTGCGCTCTAGAGCCTGCGAGCCACTACTGAAGCCCATGCACCTAGAGCCCGTGCTCCGCAACAAGAGAAGACACTGCAATGAGAAGCCCGCGCACCCCAACAAAGAGTAGCCCCTGCTCAACGCAACTAGAGAAAGCCCGCGCACAGCAACAAAGACCCAATTCAGCCATAAATAAATAAATTTATTAAAAAATAATTTTTTTTTTAAAAAAGAGGCTGCTGAAGACTTAAAACCTGAAGTAAGAAGACTTAAATATGGGGGGTGGGGATCAAAGCTGAGTCATGCATGTGTAGGCAAGAAAGACTTTCCCTCTACTCTCCCAGGTTCAATAGCTGGGTCTACAAAGTAAACTAACAACACAGACTAACAGGAGAAAAAGTATACAAATGCACTAACTTTTTTTTTAAAAAAACATCTTTATGGGAGTATAATTGCTTTACAATGGTGTGTTAGTTTCTGCTTTATAACAAAGTGAATCAGTTATACATATGTCCCCATATCTCTTCCCCCTTGCATCTCCCTACCTCCCACCCTCCCTATCCCACCTCTCTAGGTGGTCACAAAGCACCGAGCTGATCTCTCTGTGCTGTGCGGCTGCTTCCCACTAGCTATTTTACGTTTGGTAGTGTATATATGTCCATGCCACTCTCACTTTTTCCCAGCGTACCCTTCCCCCTCCCCATATCCTCAGGTCCATTGTCTAGTACGTCTGTGTCTTTATTCCCGTCTTGCCCCTAGGCTCTTCATGACCTTTTTGTTTTGTTTTTTTTTTTAGATTCCATATATATGTGTTAGCATACAGTATTTTTCTCTTTCTGACTTACTTCATTGACAGACTCTAGGTCCATCCACCTCACTACAAATAACTCAATTTCGTTTCTTTTTATGGCTGAGTAATATTCCATCGTATACACGTGCCACATCTTCTTTATCCATTCATCTGTTGATGGGACACTTAGGTTGCTTCCATGTCCTGGCTATTGTAAATAGAGCACAAATGTACTAACTTTTAATGTTACATCCATGGGGGGCATCACAGGGGGAAAAAAAGTGAATACCCAAAAGAGATGTGAGATTTGAGCATTTATATACCATACTGTCTTAATAGGGGAAGTGGAAGGGGGATGTAGGCCACTTCAAGGAGAGTGAATGATTTTTAGGAAAGATGGATGGGGCCTTGGAAGGGTAGACGGGAGACATGATGGTTGTGACAGAGCTTGTCTGGCTGTGATGGGGACTTCTAGTGTCCTCTTCTACGTTAAGAGTCAGTCTTCCCTGGGTGATGAAACTCCCAGGAAGGGATGGATGAGAGTTGAGTTCCTTTGGGAGGATCTCTGTATGTCGGGGAGTTCAGAGAAGACCTTTTCCTGCATTTGCATTTTTAGCTTGAAGTTAGCCTTACACCAATGAGGCATATTTTAGGGTGGCATATTCTGCCACCCTTCACATTCTATAAACAATTCTTAATTGTTGGGAAAGTCAAAGATGAATATGGCATGGCATTTGCCGTTAGGACTTGGAGCAAGAAGTTAGGGCTCTGATAAGAGGAGAAACATTAGCTTCAGAGTAGAATGAAGAGCCAGAGGCAGGGGTGTGTGTGACATTTTTGAAGAATGGTGATTTTAGATGTTTAGCCTGCACAAGGTGAAGGTTTAGTAGGTGACAAGTAAGAGAGTACGTCTGTTCCAAGCTGGCTCCACATCAGCTCCAAGGGGAACTTGACTGACTCACCTACTTTCCAGGTGCTTCCTGGACATCTGTGTTGAAAACAAATGACCAATAGAACTTGATGCACAACTAGGTTTGAGAACTATTGGAACCGATCAGATATTAGGAACTGGATTATGGATGCTCTGAGTTTTAGAGAAGACAGTGAGCAGTGGATTGCTGTGGACCAGGCATGACGGAGGGGGATCCCCGTCCGAGTGGCCAAGCAGGGATGACAAGGAAGAAACGAGACACAAAGATACACTGATAGTCATGGAGGCATGGACAGAAGGGAGAGAGTAGGCAGACAGAAGTCGGCTGCATCATACCCTCTTGAGAACATGCCAGTGTTCACTGCCCCACCCAGAGTACCCAGTATCTTGACTCACAGCATGAGAATGGAGTAGGTATTTGTTGAATAAATGACTGAATCAAGTAAATACATGGGGAACAAAACCCAGGAAAACTGAGGGATTGTGGAATATGGTATCACCAAAACATAACTCAGAAGAATAAACGTTTAGAGGAAAAACCTGAATCCAATTTTAGACTTAGGTTTAAGCAAACAGACATGATGATACAGGTTCAAATGTTTGACAAGCCAGTGTACAAAAGGAAGCCATCGGGCTCCTAAGTTTCTGTAAGTTTCCATCACTCCCTCCTGTTTCGTTTGTATTTGACTAGGGAACTAAAATATGCATAATGTTTCTAACAGGCAAAATCTACCCTGGGATCCACTGAGTGCCACTAGAGGGTCTGGTATCTGCTCTAGAGAAATCCTGATTGAATGACAAAGATGCTAAGAACAGTAAGTCACTATGGAGGAGCAAGGTGGGAAGAATGGAGCCCGTGAACCGCAGATATTCCGAAGTAAGGAAGGATTAAGGTTGTAGGGAATGTCTGTCTATATTTCAAAGCCCCCTGCCAGCTTCCCACTATGCCTCCACAGTCCAGCACACCCCACCCAACAACAAGCATGTGTGCGCACGCACACACACCCGATTGCTTGGGCAGTTAGAGACCCAAAGAGTCTGTTGAGCAGACTCTTGACTTTTTTGGAACCATAATACAGAAAGAAATGCCTGAGGCAAAAGGTTAATGCACCGTCAGAAATCACGGCCACCTTCCACTTATCCAAGCTCAACGCTAACGTTTTAACTTTAAAAATATGCCCCATTATTTCCAGCTTGATCTCTTAGTGATTTTATGTAGGTTATTTTGATGAAAGCTGAAAATCTTTCCCACGCTGGTTGTCCTATACTGTGTAGCCAAAATTCATAGAACAGAAACACCTTCCTTTTAGTGACTCACTCTTTTTCCTTTTCTGACTCATATGGTTTACCTTTCTTTTGTTTTTTTTTCACAGTAGGGATCAGTGAGTATTCTGGTAATCTAACTGATGTATATTTCAGGGCTAACAACAGAACATTAACATTGGCTGAGGGCAGGACTGGAGAATATTCACGTTACCTTCTGTGAAGAACAGGCTTACAAGGCTAGAAGGGAAAAAGGGGTTACTGAGGAGGAGGGAAGTCCTCCTAGCTTTTCACTATTAACCTACCTGCTCCATCCATGAATACCCAGGAAACAAGACAAAAAGATTCAAAAATTATTAATACCATGGAGAGGAAAATAGAGTTTCAATTACCTCAAGTCCATTGATCCTTCTTTAATGATGAAAGAAACAGCATCTGAACCAGAGAACACATAAGTGGCTCAGAAATAGAAAGCTGCCTCTCTCTCCGAAGTCAATGTGACAAATCTTGCTTAAGGCAGACAAGTCTACTTATTTGAACCATACCACTTGAGCCACATATAAGAATTCTTTAATTATGATATGACCTTAAGTTAAATTCCCTGAAATTTCTGTGGATTTCTCAAAATTCATCCAGAATATTCAGTGCTCTTAAGCTGTTAAATCATCCGCCAGGACTCCAATCAGGCTGTCAGTTCTTTGAACTTCTGCACCTTTAGACCCTGTTACCCAGTCCTTGCTGGACTTCCTTCCCAGAGCCTGAGGCTGTGCCAGCACCGGCACCCACACCGAACACAGACACACCCACGCAGAACACGGACGCACCCACACACCCTTTAACTGTGAACAAATGAAAATGAAAGCATTGATGAAACTGGCAGAGCTAATGACCCATTCCAGTGTCTGCTGGCTGGTCCCTGTCCTCCTGTTGGGAATTTTCTCTGTATCTATGACATCCCTCTCTCCAACCTCTTTGCCTCTCTTCTTCTCTGCTCTATTAATACAGCAACAGATTTGATACCATCAGTTTGTCTTTGATAGAAACACATTCACACAAAATGTCATGTGTTTCAAACGTTCACATTTGATGCCTGTTTGTGTCAATATGTGTAAAATGAAATATTTTTTTTCAAGTTGAAAGAGTTTCTAAGCTGAACATTAAGCAGGGATAACTTAAATGCCCTGAAGATAAATCTGCTTCCAATCTTAACCTGCCTGAACAAGAAGAAAATGTACCCCCAAAGAAATTAGATCCTTGGGCTACTTTCTTCTTTTTTTTTCTTCTATCTCTTAAGAGTCATTGTCAAGACCCATATATATGCTGTCTAAAAGAGACCCACTTCAGACCTAGAGACACATACAGACTGAAAGTAAGGGGATGGAAAAAGATATTCCATGCAAATGGAAACCCAAAGAAAGCTGGAGTAGCAATTCTCATATCAGACAAAATAGACTTTAAAATAAAGACTATTAGAAGAGACAAAGAAGGACACTACATAATGATCAAGGGATCGATCCAAGAAGATATAACAATTGTAAATATTTATGCGCCCAACATAGGAGCACCTCAATACATAAGGCAAATACTAACAGCCATAAAAGGGGAAATCGACAGTAAAACATTCATAGTAGGGGACTTTAACACCCCACTTTCACCAAAGGACAGATCATCCAAAATGAAAATCAATAAGGAAACACAAGCTTTAAATGATATTAAACAAGATGGACTTAATTGATATTTATAGGACATTCCATCCAAAAACAACAGAATACACATTTTTCTCAAGTGCTCATGGAACTTTCTCCAGGATAGATCATATCTTGGGTCACAAATCAAGCCTTGGCAAATTTGAGAAAATTGAAATTGTATCACGTATCTTTTCCGACCACAACGCTGTGAGACTAGGTATCAATTACAGGAAAAGATCTGTAAAAAATACAAACACATGGAGGCTAAACAATACACTACTTAATAACGAAGTGATCACTGAAGAAATCAAAGGGGAAATTTAAAAATGACTAGAAACAAATGACAATGGAGGCACGACGACCCAAAAGCTATAGGATGCAGCAAAAGCAGTTCTAAGAGGGAAGTTTATAGCAATACAATCCTACCTTAAGAAACAGGAAACATCTCAAATAAACAACCTAACCTTGCACCTAAAGCAGTTGGAGAAAGAAGAACAAAAAAACCCCACAGTTAGCAGAAGGAAAGAAATCATAAAAATCAGATCAGAAATAAATGAAAAAGAAATGAAGGAAACAATAGAAAAGATCAATAAAACTAAAAGCTGTTTCTTTGAGAAGATAAACAAAACTGATAAACCGTTAGCCAGACTCATCAAGAAAAAAAGGGAGAAGACTCAAATCAATAGAATTAGAAACTAAAAAGGAGAAGTAACAACTGACACTGCAGAAATACAAAAGATGATGAGAGATTACTACAAGCAACTCTATGCCAATAAAATGGACAACCTGGAAGAAATGGACAAACAGAAAATATGAACAGACCAATCACAAGCACTGAAATTGAAACTGTGATTAGAAATCTTCCAACAAACAAAAGCCCAGGACCAGATGGCTTCACAGGCAAATTCTATCAAACATTTAGAGAAGAGCTAACATCTATCTTTCTCAAACTCTTCCAAAGTATAGCAGAGGGAGGAACACTCCCAAACTCATTCTACAAGGCCACCATCACCTTGATACCAAAACCAGACAAGGATGTTACAAGGAAAGAAAACTACAGGCCAATATCACTGATGCTCATAGATGCAAAATTCCTCAACAAAATACTAGCAAACAGAATCCAACAGCACATTAATAGGATCATACACCATGATCAAGTGGGGTTTATTCCAGGAAGGTAAGGATTCTTCAATATATGCAAATCAATCAACATGATACACCATATTAACAAACTGAAGGAGAAAAAACATATGATCATCTCAATAGATGCAGAGAAAGCTTTTGACAAAATTCAACACCCATGTATGATAAAGACCCTACAGAAAGTAGGCATAGGGGGAACTTTCCTCAACATAATAAAGGCCATATATGACAAACCCACAGCCAACCTCATCCTCAATGGTGAAAACCTGAAAGCATTTCCACTGAGGTCAGGAACAAGACAAGGTTGCCCACTCTCACCACTCTTATTCAACATAGTTTTGGAAGTTTTAGCCACAGCAATCAGAGAAGAAAAGGAAATAAAAGGAATCCAAATCGGAAAAGAAGAAGTAGAGCTGTCACTGTTTGCAGATGACATGATACTATACATAGAGAATCCTAAAGATGCCACCAGAAAACTACTAGAGCTAATCAGTGAATTTGGTAAAGTAGCAGGATACAAAATACATGCACAGAAATCCCTGGCATTCCTATACACTAATGATGAACAAGCTGAAAGTGAAATCAAGAAATCACTCAAATATACCATTGCAACAAAAAGAATAAAATATCTAGGAATAAACCTACCTAAAGAGACAAAAGACCTGTATGCAGAAAATTATAAGACACTGATGAAAGAAATTAAAGAGGATACAAATAGATGGAGAGATACACCATGTTCTTGGATTGGAAGAATCAACATTGTGAAAATGACTCTACTACCCAAAGCAATCTACAGATTCAATGCAATCCCTATCAAACTACCACTGGCATTTTTCACAGAACTAGAACAAAAAATTTCACAATTTGTATGGAAACACAAAAGACCCCGAATAGCCAAAGCAATCTTGAGAAAGAAAAACAGAGCTGGAGGAATCAGGCTCCCTGACTTCAGACTATACTACAAAGCTACAGTAATCAAGACAGTATGGTACTGGCACAAAAACAGATAGATCAATGGAACAGGATAGAAAGCCCAGAGATAAACCCACGTACATATGGTCACCTTATCTTTGATAAAGGAGGCAGGAATGTACAGTGGAGAAAGGACAGCCTCTTCAATAAGTGGTGCTGGGAAAACTGGACAGGTACATGTAAAAGTATGAGATTAGATCACTCCCTAACACCATACACAAAAATAGCTCAAAATGGATTAAAGACCTAAATGTAAGACCAGAAACTGTCAAACTCTTAGAGGAAAACATAAGCAGAACACTCTATGACATAAATCACAGCAAGATCCTTTTTGACCCACCTCCTAGAGAAATGGAAATGAAAACAAAAATAAACAAATGGGACCTAATGAAACTTCAAAGCTTTTGCACAGCAAAGGAAACCATAAACAAGACCAAAAGACAACCCTCAGAATGGGAGAAAATATTTGCAAATGAAGCTACTGACAAAGGATTAATCTCCAAAATTTATAAGCAGCTCATACAGCTCAATAAAAAACAAACAACCCAATCCAAAAATGGGCAGAAGACCTAAATAGACATTTCTTCAAAGAAGATATACAGACTGCCAACAAACACATGAAAGAATGCTCAGCATCATTAATCATTAGAGAAATGCAAATCAAAACTACTATGAGATATCATCTCACACCAGTCAGAATGGCCATCATCAAAAAATCTAGAAACAGTGCTGGAGAGGGTATGGAGAAAAGGGAACCCTCTTGCACTGCTGGTAGGAATGTGAAGTGGTACAGCCACTATGGAGAACAGTATGAAGGTTCCTTAAAAATCTACAAATAGAACTACTATATGACCTAGCAATCCCACTGCTGGGCATATCACCTGAGAAAACCATAATTCAAAAAGAGTCATGTACCAAAATGTTCATTGCAGCTCTGTTTACAATAGCCCAGAGATGGAAACAACCTAAGTGCCCATCATCGGATGAATGGATAAAGAAGATGTGGCACATATATACAATGGAATATTACTCAGCCATAAAAAGAAACAAAATAGAGCTATTTGTAATGAGGTGGGTAGACCTAGAGACTGTCATACAGAGTGAAGTAAGTCAGAAAGAGAAAGACAAATACCGTATGCTAACACATATATATGGAATTTAAGAAAAAAAAATGTCATGAAGAACCTAGGGGTAAGACAGGAGTAAAGACACAGACCTAACTAGAGAATGGACTTGAGGATATGGGGAGGTGGAAGGGTGAGCTGTGACAAAGCAAGAGAGAGGCATGGACATATATACACTACCAAACATAAGGTAGATAGCTAGTGGGAAGCAGCCACATAGCACAGGGAGATCAGCTCGGTGCTTTGTGACTGCCTGGAGGGGTGGGATAGGGAGGGTGGGAGGGTGGGAGACGTAAGAGGGAAAAGATATGAGAACGTATGTATATGTATAACTGATTCACTTTGTTATAAAGCAGAAACTAATACACCATTGTAAAGCAATTATACTCCAATAAATATGTAAAAAAAAAAAAAAAGAGTCATCTTCCCATTTCTCTGCCCCAGGCGTCTGGACCGAGGGCTAATTCTTAGGGCATCCTCTCTCTCTCTCGACCACCCAGGGTAGAGACTCCAAACACAACCCTAACAGATGCCTAATAGAATCCCTTGGGAAGCTTTCTGTCCCAACTACTGAATGCTTCCAGTGTATTTCCTCATCTTTCTATCTTCCCACTGGGGTCAAACTTCTCTAAGCCTCATCCTCTACCACCCTCATTAAGAATCAGTGCTCACACCAAAGGAAACCATGAACTAAATGAAAACCCAACCTACAGAATGGGAGAAAATATTCGTAAATGATGCAACCAACAAGGGCTTAATCTCCAAAATACACAAACAGCTCATACAATTCAACAACAAAAAAAGCAAACAATCCAATAGAAAAATGGGCAGAAGACCTAAATGGACATTTCTCCAAAGAGGAAATACAGATGGCCAATAGGCACCTGAAAAGATGCTCAACAGTGCTAATTATTAGAGAAATGCAAATCAAAATTAGAACGAGATATCACCTCAGACCAGCTAGAATGGCCATCATTAAAAAGTCTGGGCAGTGGCAGCAGATCCCGGCAAGTGATGGGAGTCCGTGCCTCTGGACCTGGCCCTGGTCCCGAGGCGTTGGTGGATGGGCATTCCGGGATGGCCTCCATGGAGAAGCCACCGGCCAGCAAGGTCCTGCTGGACAACACGGTGCCGCTGACAGCAGCCATCGAGGTGAGCCAGAGCCTGCCGTCCCACGTGGAATATATCATTTGGGTACAAAGAGGAATTTCTGTAGAAAATAGCTGACAGATTGTTAGGAGATACAGTGACTTTGATTTGCTGAACAACAGATTGCAGGCCTAAGTCTACCTCTTCCTCCCAAAAAACTGATTGGTAACATGGATCGTGAATTCATAGCTGAGAAGCAGAAAGGTCTTCAGAACTATCAACATTATCACCACAAATCATATCTTGTCTAATTGTGAGCTGGTTAAGATGTTTTTAGATCCAAACAACTATTCTGCAAACTATACTGAGATTGCCTTACAACAGGTTTCCACGTTCTTCCAATCGGAACCAAAGTGGGAGGTGGTGGAACCACTGAAATACACAGGTTGGAGGAAAAGAAAGAAGTATTTCTTGATGAAGAGTAAAAATCAGCCAAAGGAGCGGCTAGTGTTAAGCTGGGCTGACCTTGGTCCTGACAAATCCTCAGCATTGCTAATTAGAATGTTTAATGAAAAAGCAACTTTGAAGGACTTGATCAACCAAAAGACCCATTCCTAAGGGACTACCGCAAGCCTAAGAAGATTCAAGGCTTTGAACTCCAGCAAATAAAAACATACAGGCGACAAATATTAGAGGTACTAAAGTTTCTCCATGACAAGGGATTCCCTTATGGGCACCTTCATGCTTCCAGCGTGATGCTGGAAGGGGACACTTGCTGGCTGCTGGACCTTGAGAATTCCTTGTTGGGCCTTCCTTCTTTCTCCCAATCTTATTTCTCACAATTCAGGAAAATCAGTACATTGGAGAGTGTGGACGTCCACTGCTTCGGCCACTTACTGGATGAGATGACGACCACCAGACTCAGTGCCTGTAGACTTCTCCTCTCCTGCACTGTCTATGGCTGTGGTGGCCATGTTGGAGTCTACGCTGTCTTGTGAAGCCTGTAAAGATGACGGGTCCACCATTTCCTGGCTCTTACAGATGCCATTATTCAGTGATGTTCTGATAACTACCTTGGAAAAGCCACGGTTTAAGATCCCCACAAAGTTAAGAGAGGCATTGAGCTTTGCCGAAGAATGTACAGAAAAGAGGCTAACTGACGAACAGAAACAGGTCCACCAGCATCAAAGACTGCTGAGAGCTCAGCCTCACCATGGATCTGAAGAAGAAAGAAAACAGAGGGAGATTATAGCTAGAAAGAAGTCAAAACGATCTGCTGTTGAAATCAGTGAAGAGCCTTCAGCAAAATACAGCAACTCCAATAATTCAGCAGGATCTGGGGCCAGCTCGCCTCTCACATCCCCATCATCACCGACTCCACCCTCTACGGCAGGGATGCCCGCATTACCTCCTCCTCTGCCACCAGCAGCTCCGTTGCCTCCTGAGAGCACAGAGGCACCCACACAGCTTCTGCCCCAGGCTGTGAATGGCGTGAGCCAAGGGGCCTTAATCAGCTCCATCCAGAATTACCGAAGAGGAACTTTGAGGAAAACCGAAACCTGTGATCATAGCACTCCTAGGATCGGCTAAAGCTTTGTGTGTACACCTGGAGGGAAAAGTCCTTTTTATTTTCCTTCCACCTCCAACCCCTAAAGTATCTGGATGAATAATTGCTGAGCCAGTACAGCAACATACGACTTTGCAGATGCTCACGTAAGAGGCTTTTCAAGAGGGAAATAGTCTTCAAGTAGAGTAAAGCCAGGCTGGCATTGCTGCCTTAAGAAATATCTTGCTCCTTTGTTACTGTTGAAAAGGAATCTTGTTCGTCATCTTTTGGTGGCAGCAGGAAATAATTGGAATCAGTTATTTCCACCAACAGAAGGAAATGGACAAAAAACAAAAACAGACAACATACAGTCACAGCGGTGAATGGCCTTCGTGTTGCAGTCCCTCCTGTCCTGTCAGACAGCTCCTAGAAATGTTCCTCTCAGAGTTCATTTCTCTATTCTAAAGCATTTTCTGGTTATTTCTTAGATGACACCCATTCTTGCTACCTTAATTTCATCCTAGACATTAACACTGTAGCCCAAAGCACAGTTATGCCGCGCTGAGAGTCAGAGAAGCAACTGAGTTCTTCATTTTCCCCTCAGATAGAACGGGGAAAGTTCATAACAGTCTCTTAAGTTCAAACAGGAACTCCATTGTGGTTATAGAACTCAGGGCTAAAGGAACTACTCTAGACTCTTAGTTCGCTTTAGTTAGTATGTATCGAACAGACAAACGTTAACATCAGAAAAAGCTCTTTAGAGGATCTTTTTAATCCTCCGCAGTTAAGTCAAGTTTGGGGTTTGCCGGGGAGGGTATTATTACAACACAAGTACATTTGGCAAAATGAGTTCTGATTTTTGAAAGGTTTATCCAAATATATCATCTTTTTACTGTTACTCATTTATTAGAAAGATCCTTTATCCTGTGATTGGCTTAAACCCTTAAACAAACTGCACTTCAAAGGATTATAAATAATCCACCTAAAAATTCAAGTTACACACATCAGTGTCGGTTACTATGCAGAGAGAATGTCATTGTGTATAGTTTCACAGAATCTGTGATAAATGTTCAGCTGTATTTTTTATTAAAATCATGTCACCAAAAAAAAAAGTCTACAAATAACAAATGTGGAGAAAAGGGAACCCTCATACCCTGTTGGTGAGAATGTAAGTTGGTGCAGCCACCGTGGAAAACAGTATGGAGGTTCCTCAGAAAACTAAAAATAGAGTTGCCGTATGATCCAGCAATCCCACTCCTCGGCATATATCCAGACAAAACTATAATTCTAAAAGATATATGCACCCCTGTGTTCATAGCAGCACTATTCACAATAGCCAAGACAGGGGAACAACCTAAATGTCCATCGACAGATGAATGGATAAAGAAGATGTGGCATATATACACAAAGGAATATTACTCAGCTATAAAAAAATGAAATAATGCCATTTGCAGCAACATGGATGCAACTAGAGATTATTATACTAAGTGAAGTCAGTCAGAAAGACAAAGACAAATATATGATATCACTTATTTGTGGAATCTAAAATATGACACAAATGAACCTATCTATGAAACAGAAACAGAATCACAGACAATAGAGAATAGACTTCTGGTTGCCAAGGGGGAGGGGGGTGGGAGAGGGAAGGATTGGGAGTTTGGGATTAGCAGATGCCAACTATTATATGTAAAATAGATAAACAACAAAGTCCTACTGTATAGCACAGGGAACTAGATTCAGTATCCTGAGATAAACCATAATGGAAAATATGAAAAAGAATGTATGTATATATATATATATATATATATATATATATAAAAATGAGTCATTTTGCTGTACAGCAGAAATTAACACATTATAAATCAACTATACTTCAATTAAAAAAAAAAAGGAATCATTGCTAATACCCTGTTGGGGAAGGAAAGGAAGAAGAGGTGTTTCGTACTGTCTCAAGGCCCGGTGATCACGAAGGGACACTTCTGAAGAGCAGCCATGTTCTACTGGCCTGTGTCAGCATCCAGGACACTCGGGACCGCAGTGGGATTCTTCCCAGACTGGAGAGGGGGGCATTAGATAGGGTCCTGGCAGTGGGAAAAGACGTCAGCAGATCCCCGAACCGCGGAGATTTCACTGCTGAAGATTCGAGCGTTAACACGCGTGGCTGGTGATGCGACCAGGATGATGAAACAGCGTAGCGCGTCAGAACAACCATTACCGTAGACATAGGCATAGAGATGCTCACTAACCACGTAAAACAGAAGCCTCCAAACTTTCAGTCTTTTTAACAGTTATCTGGAAAATGGCAGCAAGATGGCATCATTTTTGAACTCCCCAAGTCACCCCATACAAACAGAGCAACTAGGAGAGCAAAAGCAAAACCTCACAGGCCACATCTACAGTCAAGTGGTGGGAAAACATATCCCTGTGTAGCCCCAGTATATGTGTGGGCTGGAATCAGTGACTGGTGACGTTAAGATATGCGTGTTACAGGAAACAGAAAGGAGGCAAAAGGGCCTCCTATGGCCCCAGGAGCCTGCAGAGTCTTGTTGGCTCCAGTCTGGGTGAACAGAGCACCACTGTGGGTGGTGCTGGAGCAGCCTGGGCCCCATGGACCCTCAACAGAGACCCGTAACAGATGTAACCAACGCCCCCTCTGAGACAAAGCCCCACAGTGAGGAGAGAATGCTGGGGATGGAATCCGTATTGAGGAGGAAAGAGACAATAGGGGCAAAGGAGACACGAGAAAGAGAAGATCCAGATAAAAGTTGGGGAGGGGGAAAGAGTAGATACCAGACGCTGTAAGGCTGTCATTGTGAATGCTTCCCAAAACAGATGCGGGATGCTAGAGCTGCGAAGCCAGGAAGCTCTCCTGATCCTACCTTCCCTCCTAAGAGTAAAGGAAGCTCATGCCACTTAAACATTACTACAGAAAACAATTGCAGTCAAAGCCACAAGGGAAAATGGACTGTGGAACACAATGATGTCCCTACAGACATGAAACGCATGCTGGCAAGACAGGCCGACCAAAAAATGACAATCTAATAGTTCACATCAAGCTAAATAAAAGGGAAATAAATGATAGGAGCCTTGAAAGAACAGCATAACCCAGAATTTTTTAAAAAGATGCTAATTAGAGAAAACACAGACTTGAAAAGCAAGTCTATAAAATTTGGGAAAAAGAGAGGAAAGAAAAATTCACTTTAAAATCTCAAGACTAAATGAGAACAACCAAAGCAGTGAATGAACACCACAGAAACTGCTTTAAGAAAAACAGAATGGGAAAGAATAACTATTTTAAATAAAAAGGTAAAATATATATACATACTTTTATACTTATATAGACAACAGGAAAGGAGATCTAGTGTCATAGAAGTACCTACAAAAGAGAATCTGTGTAATGAAAGAGAACATATATTGTCAATTATAATTCAAGAATATTTTTCTGAAATTTAAAAAAGACTTGCACTACATATTGAAAGGACATACCTGGCAAAATTGACCCAGAATGGCCCTGCACCTAAACAGAGTCTAGAAAAACTATTGATCTTTAAATAAAAAGGAAAAATTCTTTCTGGTGCCAAATTTAAAGGTTCATATCCCTTATAAAGAAAGAAAATGAGACGGTCATCTGACTTGGCAATAGCAGTGCTTTATGCCAGAGGACAACAGGGTAATGTTTAAGAAACACAAGGAAAGGAAACCTGAGGAGTTTATATCCAGCTACACTGATCTTTAAATGTAATGGTCACAATTGCTTACGCCCACTTAAGAACCCAGAGTATAGTTCCTATGAGTCTCTCCTGGGAAATTTCCTGGAGGACAAGCTTCAGACAGCCAAAATGATGGAAGAGACATCAACAGTAGGAGTCGTAGTGAGCACTAAATACAGTATATTTGTTTGTATAAGTTAGAGTCCCTGTAGGTTCTAAGGGAGAGGGTGTAAGAGGAAATGGCCAAAGGATGGAGGGTAGATGAGAAAGAGGATGTGAGACGTAGAGGAAGCCCTCTGATTGTCTCACAGGTATCAATGGGGAGGAAAAAGGTATTCGTTGAAAGATTCTGGGGAATGGGAAACAGGGAGAAGAAGGGGTCACTAATGTCAATTTCCTTCATAGTAAGATGTTAGGAGGACGTAGTAAAAGGAGGATTAAAGGTATCATACACAGATATTAGTAAGTTCATACATCATATTAGCTCATGTCAAAATATTAATAAAAAGGCATCAGAACAAAGAAACACAAACCTTTCTAAAGAGAGAGCAAGCAAACACTGTAGACCAGTACTTCTCAAACTATTGGTCAGGAAGGACCAGTAGTTTTCTTTGTTCGTTTGCTTTTTGTTTTTTGTTTCCCCCCCCCCAACAATGGCAAACCGCTATTTTTGTAAAATACACAGTCACATGCTTGGACTTTACGGCAGATTGCCTAAACATTTCTAAATGTGTTCTTTTGCTTTCTGTACATATACCATGGCTTAGGAACAAACAGTTCATGGATCAGACTGGTAAAGACCATCCGGTGAAAGAACAGGAATGTAAAGCAGTAAGATTAGGGGTGCGTGTATATATTATATATATGGAAATATACATAACATTAATGTGACAAAACTGATGCCTGTTAAATTAGTTAAACAAGGAGGCCGTTAGACTCATGCCCTGATGCCACAGAACCCTGTGTAAACAAACCAAAACCTAAGCCTTAAATGCTTCCAGGTTACAAAAATGAGACCTAAGGGCAACCCATCACAAAGGGCCAACTGGGCTTTACGCTTCAGCTGATCAGTAATTTCCTCACTTTGCTTCCACCTTTTCTCTGTAACTTTCTCCCCAGGCTTGCGTCAGTGGAGCTGTTAGAAAATTCCAGTTTGGCACTGCCCTTTTGAATCAATTTTTGCTCAGATCTTAAATTTTTTAAGATCTTTTAACATGTCAAACATCTAGATCCTATTAATAAATGTAAAAGGGCTTAATTCACCAATTTCTTCGCAAGGATTTTCAGATTACTTAACAAAGCAAAATCCAACACTCCAGGTTAATATATTGATATATTATTTATGTATATTTTATATATGTATACTTTTCTCCACTTGGAATAATACATGTAATTTTTTCAGATGAAGGAAAGTCTGAAAATTACACTAACACTTGTCTAATAAAGAGGAAGGGGATAAAAATATATATGACATAGGTGCATATGTAAAATTAATAGTTATAAGTAAACGTTAACCTTAATGAAAGGATAAATCAGAGCATTTAAAAATAAAATAGTAACCAAAAGGTAGAGGTAGGAAACAGGACAGAGGGGAAGAGGGGATAAGAATAAAAACTAGATTTGTTTTCTAAATTTGACTTTAGAGTCATATAAAAATTTTTTTTAATTATAAAATTTATTTTATTTTAATTATAAAATTAAATTTAACCTAAAGCAATCTCTAAACATCAAAATGCGACAGCTGAGCCTTATGTCCAGCACGTGGCACAACAACACCAGGAGGACGCTTCCAAGTGTCTGAAACAGAGATTTGACTGTTGTCCTGAGTGGAATGTTACCATAAGGACAAAAACAGCTACAGAGAAGCTTAAACTGATATTTTCATCATTTTCTTGGTGGTATCTTAATATTTATTCTGAGACCATGTGTGTGTGTTATGGATAAAAGCAAATGGGTAATTATACTCGTATCATTGAAAACCTGAATATTTGACGTAAGGAAAGTACACAGCAAAAACTAAAATCCTCTACTACTAAATTTGAATAAGAAGTATTTTATGATACACATTATTTTACTAAACTAAATAATTCCTAGCTTTGTCCTCTGAAAAGACTTAGAAACAAGTGCTCGATCTCACACACTGAGATCATGGTCTCCACGTACCATTTTCTACTAAAAGGAATCAAGTGCTCCTTGAACAGCTGATTACAGATCTGTGGCAGGAAATATGTAAGATGATATCAGAATATCAAAGGCAGCTTTGATGATATCAGAATGCTGATATTAAGTTAAAGAAGCTCCCAGCAGCCAAAGGTGAGAAAACTTTAATAAACACAGTAACTGCAATAAGTTGAAACACATCAAGTGTGCTAAAGTTCGTGTATTCCTAATGCTACTATGGAAATAAAATACTACTGACCATCCTTGAAAATGCAGGGAAACCAAAATCATTACTTCACAAACTAGCAAATAAAGAGGAGAGATCAGGGAGGATGGAGGAGGGATGGAATGGGAGTTTGGGGCTAGCAGATGCAAACTAGTATATAGGATGGGTAAACAACAAGGTCCTACTGTATATAGCACAGGGGACTGTATTCAATATCCTGTGATAAACCATAATGGAAAAGAATATGAAAAATAATATATATATGTATAACTGAATCACTTTGCTGTACAGAAATTAACACAACATTGTAAATCAACTATACTTCGATTTTAAAAATTACAAATAGAAAATAAAGGGGAGAGATCAAATATTTATCCTGCTTTCTCTATACAAACTATTCCAAGTAACCAAGTAGTAGGTGAGATGTTTCTTTTCATAGAAGTATTTCATCTAATAAATGAAGAAGGAATTTTTAATTTTCAGTGCCACTATTTTATAACCTTTAATGAATATCAGATTCAGACAATAGTAATCACTGACTGCCGATATCACCAAAAAGCCATCAGGCATGTCCTTCTGAATAGAGGTATACCCCACCACCTATGGGATATTTTTACCGAAAACTGAACCTTAATCTGATGACATCACTATTCAGTACTAGTTCTGTGGCGCTATGGAGCATTTGAAATGTGCCGAAGCCAAATGGAGACGTGCTTTAAATGTAAAATACACACCAGATGGCAAAAACTTAGTATGAAAAAAAGAATGTAAACTACTTCAATAATATTTAATATTGACTGCAAGCTAAAATAATATTTGTGTATGTTAGATTTTTAAAAATTATATTAAAATGAATTTCAGCTAATTCTTTTCCTTTTTTAAATGTCATTATAAAATTTAAAAGTACATCGATGGGACTTCCCTGGTGGCGCAGTGGTTGAGAGTCCGCCTGCCGATGCAGGGGACACGGGTTCGTGCCCCGGTCCAGGAAGATCCCACATGCCGCCGAGCGGCTGGGCCCGTGAGTCATGGCCACTGAGCCTGCGCGTCCGGAGCCTGTGCTCCGCAACGGGAGAGGCCACAACAGTGAGAGGCCCGCGTACCACAAAAAAAAAAAAAACAAAAGTACATCGATGGTTAAAATAAGTGTATAAAAGATAAAATTATGTTTATGGCTAATATTATATTTCTATTTGGACAGCCTTGTTCTAGTTGTAACTACAGCTTACAGGAAATACCTTGGACAAAGGAACATGTTACATGGCACCAGAAGAACGGAAATAGCAAAATCCAGGCTTTTGGAATCACTGTAATTCATATGTCTAATCCATTTTAACGAGAGTCAAATTTAACATAAATGTATGTGCCTGAGCGTTATAATTCATGTAGAGGTAGTCATGAATATTAATATCGATGAAATCATAGATGAAATCATAGATTTGGTTTCTCAGTTATATTCTCACTGTTGCTCATAAAAATGTATAACAATTAAAAACTTATAAAACTTTGCATTGCCTAAAGTAATTTATTACCAGTGCTATGTGAACTGCCCTATGCAAAACACTGAAATTTTTAATTTTTAAATAAACTGAAAACTTATTATCTCAGTTTTGTCAGCTATATACATACATAATTATTATCTCTCTACTAGTAGAAAGCCTTGGTTTAAAATTTACTATGTCCTTAGACCTCCAAATAGCATTCCTATAGCTCATGAGAACTTAATTTAAAATAATTTTCTTGATTAAAATATAACACAAAACCAAATTAGACACGTGAAAATTTTAAATCCCTTCCATCCTCTCTTCCATCTTTACTGTTGTCCCCAAAGTTAGACATTAAATGAATAAATGTACTATAAAATGTCAGAATAGGTACTGACTTAACGTTTGCTCATACTTCAATTTTAATGACTTTTTTACATACTTGACATAATAGGCAACCAAAAATATTAGGTAATTTGTGTCTCTGTTTATTAAATCAGAAATAATTAAATGGTATCTTAACTTCTATTTTTACTCATTTATGAAAAAATATATGAAAATTTAGCATGCTTTAATCTTTTACCAGGACAGAAATGTCTAGCCAACTCACAGAAAGATATCTTACACACTCATACAGCAATGCACTGATAAATACGGTTATATATATTGAAAATCTTGGATTTTTTTTCTTTACTCACGCTGCACCAAAGCAAGCAACCACTAGGCGGCAGTGCTGTTAAAGCGACGATCTCTTGGGGATTGGAAAGGACAGCTCAGATCAAACTACCAAAGGCTAATGAGATAAATAGCAACAAAAGCATGTGTTTGTTTCCCCTTCCTTTTCTGAAGTTATACGGACAATACGCAAATTCATCACAACCTCTTGGAAGAGACGTTTTGCGGAAAGCCTGAGCCCTTTAGCTTAGTGACAGTCTTTTGGTGACATCTTCAATTCAATTAAAATCAGCTGAATTCCAAGCAACAAAAGCATACATAGTGAGTAACTAACCCTATCGTTTCTCCGTTTTTTGGCTAAGATTGAAAGTACTAATTAACCCATAAAGCCGCCCACTACCTACAAAAAGAATAAGGTCAAAACTTAAAAATCCAAAGCTATGAAAATCTTTTTACAGTTTCTAAGATTATATTTTTGTCTTTTTTAAGGGCATAAAGCTCTTGTGAGCAGTTACTTGACGGTACATTTCGCAAAGAGTATTGGACATAGTCTATAAATCCTTAATCTGTGATAATGAAATAATCATTTATATGTCAGATGCAGAATAAGCAGACTGCTAAGTTCCAGTACCTTTTACTATGATGTGAACTTTCCAATATTCAAGCAACAAATCACTTTTTTTTTCATTTAGAATATTAGAATCTAAGTATTATAGAAGCTATACTTTGAATCATGGGTTTGACTTACTTATATTTTAATAAACTATTCTAGAGAGTTCACATTATTTTGTTTTGAACAATTCTTTAAGTCTCTTTGGAATATATAATTTCACAGCAGGTAGTTCAGGTGATTATAAAAGTGCATCATTAATTAATCCTAGTTGACGTTGATTCATTTCTTCAGATCTTTCTGACTTTGAAATTGTGCCTAGAATTCCTATAACCTGTTTGTCTTGAGGTTTTTATAAACAGTAAATGCTTTGCGCCTCTCCATGTGATGGCCATCATCTGGCTTTTGGCAACTAGAAATTGCAGCTCGCCAGGGTTTCTGTCAGGTTGGAGAAAATTTTAGTCTTACCATATCTGTCAGCATCCCATTGCACAGAGACGTGGCTTCAAAGGGTTGAAGAGAGAATTTAAAGCAGCAGCTGTTTACAGAGCAGTGGGCAGGTTAACAGAAAGCAAACAGAGAGGCTGAATTACCCAGAAATCAGCACAGTGGGAAGTGGTCCCCACCCTAGGCGTGAAGGGATGGAAACAAGGAAGAAAGAGTGTTTCCGGAGGCTGAGAGCACTGGAGCTGCCATCCTAGAGGAACCACGGCTGACACACGGATGCTGGGAGGAAGCACGCCAGACAGACCCACCCTCTGTCCGCCCTCCCACCCTCTACTCTCCACCAGTGCCTCTTGACCACCCAGAGCTTGGCAGGGAGGGGTGGACCCCAGGGAGAGGGGTGGCCACAGCAGATGGGGAAGAAACAGGACCACTGAAGGGACCGACTCAATAAAGACAGTCTCACTACTGAAACTTGTCTGTATGGCTCCCCCCTGAGCTTTTTACTTCACTCCCCACATTCTTGCCAAACCAAAGCAGAAACAGTATTTTAGGGAAATGCTTCCTTACACATGCCAGGCTTTTAGACAAACGTTTTGTTCCCTACTGCATGCCTCCCATCTTTTGTGCGATTCAAGAGGAAGCACTGTTTGTGCTAGAAAAGCCTAGAACTGTTTCTTCTCAACATCTCACCGTGACAAGCTTTTGAGTAGATTCAGTGAAGTCAGTGCCCCTTGAGTTTGGGGAGCTCAGTCAGCGATCCCCAGAGAAGGGAGACTGGATTCATTCCCTCCTGTATCTCTAAGGAGTTGCCATGAAAGCCCCAGCTCAACTCAGCACCCCTGACTGGACCATTGGAATCTCACCTTGTTTGGCTGACTTTTAGTGTTCCCTTTCCTTCTTATAATCTATTTGAAACTCCAGCAGGAAAAAAAATTCAAACGCAAAGCATGTCACTTTCATAAAATATGGTTCTCATTGTATCCTACCCCTTCCTTACCCTACCTCCCCTTCTTTTTTAAAATATTTATTTATTTATGGCTGCGTTGTGGCGAGTGGGGGCTACTCTTCGTTGCGGTGCATGGGCTTCTCATCATGGTGGCTTCTCTTGCTGCAGAGCACGGGCTCTAGGCACGTGGGCTTCAGTAGTTATGGCTTGCGGGCTCTAGAGCGCAGGCTCAGTAGTTGCGGCTCACGAGCTTAGTTACTCCGCGGCATGTGGGATCTTCCCAGACCAGGGCTCGAACCCGTGTCCCCTGCATTGGCAGGTGGATTCTTAACCACTGCGCCACCAGGGAAGTCCCCCTACCTCTCCTTCTGATCTTTCCTGAAAGGACGAAAGAAAAGGAAATCTCTATGGTTTCATTCTAATTACACTCTCATTAAATGACTGACGATTTTGTCACACACGTATGGGCAAAGTTCTGTAAGAAAGCAACTGATTAAAGCTGATGACCTTCGTTCAAAAAGCATATTCTGAAATTCAATCGGTGAATTAAAATTTATGCTTTTTTTTCCCCCTTCTTTCCTCAGAGTCCTCTGCATTATGCAAAGGAAGCCTCATCTTATTTTGTTTCCAACCCCCTTTTCTTTCTCTTTCCCCTGCACTGTTGGTTCCCATCTTATTCCCACTTACATCACTGCTATACTGAGTGGGTCCCAGGTGTGTGGGCTTTGTACCAGCAAGCTTTATCTCTTTATCTACTTGCTTCTGAAGATAAATCCTTGGCAGAAATGCAAACAAACTGATTGGGCTTGTACATTTCTGTCAGGGGCAAGGCTTTCCTATAGCAACCCAATCACAAAACTGACTTGATTTTCTTCTAACAGTTCTGAGCAAAATTAAAAATTGGATACCGCCACCTACATTGGGGCAGATTTAATATTGCTGGGTTCTCTTGTGATTACAGGGTACATACACTCCCTCACACCTTTTCCAAATAGGTCTTACAAGTCTTCAAGGAACCTGTGTTAGCTAAATAATCTTGAGAGTTATTACAAAGAAAGTTTGTTTTTTAAATGTTTGTACATTTATCGATGCCAGTATTTATAGTTCAGTTTATTTGTACAGGTTGTACCACTTACTAACAATGAGACCTAATTAAAATAGGTAGCTTTTATGTCAATTTGGGGGGGGAAAAAAAGGCGAAAAGCTACACCTTTAAAATATAGATCTTATCATTTCAGTTCAAAGGAGCCAGCTGGGCTACCAGACTTCCCCACTTCACAAAAGAGCTGCTTGGCTAATGGTGTTCCAAACAAGACATCTTTTTTTTTTTTTTAATGCTTTAAATCATTAAAAATAGAGGGAACAAATCTAAGAAGGTAAACCAATTAAGTAGGAACTTTTCAATGAACATTTTTTTAGGCATATAGAAACTGCAGAGTAAGGATTTTTCCGCAGGCACTGTCTTATTAGGCTTGATTTATCCTGTTTATTGTGGAACCACATGACTGGATGTGCCATCCGGGGAGAGGAGTATTCTGTGATCTAGAGAAACATCTAGTTTCTCTTCAATTTGTCATTTTTAGAAATAATCACAAAGAAGTGCTTATTTTTTTTTTTTTTTGCAGTACACGGGCCTCTCTCTGTTGTGGCCTCTCCCGTTGCGGAGCACAGGCTCCGGGCGCGCAGGCTTAGCAGCCATGGCTCACGGGCCCAGCCGCTCCGTGGCATGTGGCATCTTCCCGGACCGCGGCACGAACCCGCGTCCCCTGCATCAGCAGGCGGACTCTCAACCACTGCACCACGAGAGAAGCCCAGAAGGGCATTTTTCCATAGTCTTCCATATACAAAGTATGTCAAGGCAGGACAAATATTATGATTTATATTCCATTAAATAGTCATTGTAGGGTTATTACCTTTGAATAAATTATGACCTCAAATGTATCTAAGGAAATTATAAAAGTGAAAATAAATGTATCTGAACACACTTTTTAAACTTTGATACTTACAAGGATAATTAAAACACTAGCACCTAGTGTTGTTCTATACATTGAGTTTAAATACGCAAAGCACTTGGAACAAGACCTGGCAGAGGTCACTGTAAGAACTAGCTATTATTATAGTTTTTAAAATATTATGGTTATAATTGAATTTCAGAACTTTAAAATACGATGAAAAAGAATAGCGTTCAAGTCAGTGGTTTTCAACCTTATTTTTAAGCAGCAAAATCTAATTTTTCAAAAATTCTTTCTGCGGGCTTCCCTGGTGGCGCAGTGGTTGAGAGTCCGCCTGCCGATGCAGGGGACACGGGTTCGGGCCCCGGTCTGGGAAGATCCCACATGCCGCGGAGCGGCTGGGCCCGTGAGCCACGGCCGCTGAGCCTGCGCGTCCGGAGCCTGTGCCCTGCAATGGGAGAGGCCACAACAGTGAGAGGCCTGCGTTACGCAAAAAAAAAAAAAAAATTCTTTCTACAAACACAAAAGGTCGAGTGCACCCCAATTAGTAGGCCAGATAAAAAGGAGTCTCTGCTTGAAGTGGGGCGCAGACTCCCAGCATCAGCTGAATCCCCCGAGGCAACTCCAGAACCCAGTCTGAAAGCTAAGCCAAGGCACCCCACCATTTCACAGATGAGGAAAATAAATCCTAGGGAGGGAGATGCCCTCATTCCCAAAGCCAGCACATTCAGATTGCTTCCCAGAAAATAACTAATAACCTGGTCTACCTGAAAACAAATGCTTTTTGCAGGAGATACTCAAAATAGTTAACCAGTAACCAACCAGAATATCTCTGCCTAGCTGGAGCCTCTCATAATCAGTATTAACTCGTTAGTTACTCAATTATAAGGCATCTTTGTGGGAGGCAGGATGTCACAGTGGAGGGACTGGGGAGCCAGGCCTTTAGTATCAAAGTGGTGTTAACAACTGGTGATTTCCTGTTGACGGGAATGTAAATTGGTGCAGCCACTACAGAAAACAGTATGGAGGTTCCTCAAAAAACTAATAATAGAGTTGCCATATGATCCAGCAATCCCACTCCTGGGCATATACACAGACAAAACTATAATTTGAAAAGATACATGCACCCCTATGCTCATAGCAGCACTATTTACAATAGCCAAGACATAGAAACAACCTAAATGTCCATCGACAGATGAATGGATAAAGAAGACGTATTGTGTGTACAGACACACACACACACACACACACAATGGAATATCAGCCATAAAAAAGAACAAAATAATGCCATTTGCAGCAACATGGATGGACCTAAAGATTATCATACTAAATCAAAAAGAGAAAGACAAATACCGTATGATATCACTTATACGTGGAATCTAAAATACGATACAAATCAACATATCTTTGAAACAAAAACAGACTCATAGATACAGAGAACAGACTTGTTTGTGGTTGCCAACGGGGCAGGAGAGAGAAGGAGTGGGAGTTTGGGATTAACAGAGGCACTCTATTGTGTATAGGATGGATAAACAACAAGGTCCTACTGTATAGCACAGGGAACTATATTCAATATTCTGTGACAAATCATAATGGAAAGGAACATATATGTATAACTGAGTCCTTTGCTTTACAGTAGCAAGTAACACAACATTGTAAATCAACCATACTTCAATAAATTTTTTTTAAATCTACTAAAAAATTTTTTTAAAAAAAGAGGGCTTCCCTGGTGGTGTAGTGGTTGGGAGTCCGCCAGCTGATGCAGGGGACGCGGGTTCGTGCCCTGGTCTGGAGGATCCCACATGCCGCAGAGCAGCTGGGCCCGTGAGCCATGGCCGCTGAGCCTGTGTGTCCGGAGCCTGTGCTCCGCAACGGGAGAGGCCACAACGGTGAGAGGCCCGTGTACCGCAAAAAAAAACCCAAAAAACAGAACTGGTGATTTCAACAATGTATAGTCATACTGAATGCACACTAGCTAAATGTCAGCTCTGGGGGTTTGAGATGTCCTCTGCTGGAAAAAAATCCACGTCAGATTGGACTCGTGTTGCAAATAGCTATTCTACAGATGGAAACTCCAGAGAACGGTATCTGTTTCCTCTCATTTGGCCTCCCTAGACATTAAAGTTTTGCTCTCCCCTGGCCTTTTCCAAAACATTTAGGCATATTGTCTTCCAAAAGAAGGAACTACTGACGATGTTCACCATTCTTAAAGAAAGTAACAGTATAAATCTCCTCTCTTACGTGGGAGAGAGTAATGTGAACTAAATATCCATGGCCATAAGTGAATTTGTCTGTGATAAAGAACTATTGTGAAGTTAAAATTCTTAAACCCAGGTCCTTGCAGAAAGTTGACAGTAGTTGTCTGGGATAGAAATTGCATATGATTGCTTTGTATTTATCATTCAGAATAAGTCGAACAGTCCAGATAGCTGAGAACTACTAACTGCAGAAGTGGATCCATCTTAACAGAAGAGTTTACAAAGATACTTGTCGTTCCCTTGTACTTATTGAAATAAATGACTGTTGCCAGTGGTTCTTGACACAAAACGTTACCTGCATGATAGGCAGGTGATAGTGACAGCAGGAAAAAAAAAAGAACAAAGACCAGCCTGGTGCCCCAGATGGGAGGACTGGTATGCTGCATTGAACGGAAGGCGGATGCGGGGAGAGATGGGAATGGGAGACTGTGTGCGTGAGAAACCAGCAGAGTGGGTACAAACAGCTTCTTAACTTGAACTCGGATGGATTCCTGCGACTTCGTGAAGTTTAGACTAGACCCCCCCCTATGTCAAAAACAGGTCTGGCCCTCTCTCATATTCCAGAAGAATATCTCAGCATCACTTTTCTGGCTCCTGGGGGATGGAGGGAGGCACAAGAGCAAATTCGTTTACGTGTATGACTTCAAGGGAAGAGCATTTGGCTAATGAGTCAGCAGCTGTTTGGTTAAGCTAATGACTCATCCTGGGATATTTATGGAGCACAACTATTTTTCAAGCTTGTAAAAATGTAAAAGAAAAAAAAAGCTCCCTAAGACCCCAAAAGCAGATGTTTCTGCAATTATGAACAAAGTATACTGTTCATACGGTAAGAACTGTAAGCTCTTCCTCCAGATTCATCAGTTTATCTGTGAAAACACGTGCGTCTTCTTAAGAGGTGCTAGATTTATTTCTAGTGAACAGAGAACATCTACCGATTACTTATTTCATGGCAAGCATTGTTCTGTGCAAAAAAAAAAAAAGCATACGACAAAAGCCCCAGCCTTTAAGGAGTAAAGTATGATAAGAAAGTTGTATACCCCAAAAACATAACTAATAACGAAAAGTGATCTTTTTAATGACAACGTGAGTGTCATGGGCTATAATTGGCATAACTTCTCATCTGCTTATGATAAGTATATATTACATACTAGTTATATATAATTGTATATTATATAATTATATTGTGTTATATATCAATTATATTATTGTCTATTAATATGGAATCTATTACAATCTATTATTATAATTACTATATAATTATTAATAGCTTATAATTAATAGTTGCTATCTATTGAAACCTTACTATGATCCAGGCCTCGTGCACTTGAGGCCTCCTGTCAGAAAAGCATGTATTCCAAAGAGAGTTTAAAATTAGACTAAAAGAAATAGCATAAACCCCATTGAGAGGAGACAGAGGGGAGTGTGACAGTGGCCTAAGAGGTTGCTGTCGGGACGCTCATCACTTTTGGCTCAGAGGTACTTGCTAATCAAGACAGGGAAACTGGATATGTTACAGAAACTCAAGGAGGTGGTTCATCCAGCTGGTGTCTTTGAATGAGGGTTCACGCAGGAATTAGATCTGAAATTGCCTCTGAAGAATGGGTAAGACTCAGTCAATGGAAGGAATTTCCCAGCAGGGAAATGGCTTGAACGAAAACAGTGAGGCAGACACAGGACAGTCACAACTCACTACCTGAACAGCCACAACTCCGATCAGTACATAAACCCGTTTGATAATGAAGGACACACGTGGGGAAGAATGGGCAGGAAACGTGGGCAGGAATCCGGGGCTCCTGGGCTGGAGAAAGGCTCAAAGGCCAAAGTGGATTAGTAGCAGGAAGATTACTCTGGGCCGAGTGCAGCGTGCGCAAGGCTGGCAGCGGGAATTGGGTAGGAGTCTGCTGTAGACTGGCCTAGGGAAAATGAGACAGGACCTACCACACAGAGAGAATGCCAAAGGAAGGAAAAGGAAGCCACAGCAGAGAAAGGTGACGACTACTCAACTGTGAGAAGCAACCAGAGAAAAAAACTAAAGATGGCTCTGGAGTCTGAAGCCGGGGTGACCGGATGAAAGTGGTGAGAGTAGACCTGTCTCGTCGGACAAGTTCTTTTAGACACAGCACTGAGCTTAGAGTGCCGGCCGAGCTCACGCTAGCGATGGACACAAGAAGCAAATCTCGCCCGCATCTAAAATACAGGGAACTGCAGCCAGGAGCTAAGTGGAGACCTATTTGAGCAGTCAGGGCCAGGTGACACTCGGGTGACTGACTGATGAGATCTCAGGGAATGTTGAGAAAAAAGCATCCTGATTGCAGGGGGGTGATAGTTACCTGCACTTAGAAGGCATATTAGTTTGGTTTAAATGACATAAAATTTTCCCCCAGTTTTGGAGGCTGGAAGTCAAGATCGAGGTGTCAGTTTCTCCTGGGGCCTCTCTCCTTGGCCTGCAGATGGCTGTCTTCTCCCTGTGTCCTCACATGGGGTGTCCTCATCCCTCTGTACATGTCTATGTCCTAATCTCCTCTTCTTATAAGGGCCCCAGTCATATTGGATTAGGTCTCACCCATAGAACCTTATTTTAAACTTCATAATGTATTCAAAGGCCCTGTTTCCAAATACAGTCATAGTCTGCAATACCTGGGGGCTTAGGACTTCCACATATGAAATTTGAAGGGACACAATTCAGCCCATAACAGAAGATAAGGAAACTCGTAAATGGGGAAGAGGATGAGCATTAAAGCTTCCACAGACACAAAGGGCCCGGGAATTACAGACTCCTCTTTTTGTTTGTATGTTAGGTGGTACCAGAACTGGCATTCTCTGAGGTCTTGCCCAAACATCTCCCATTACACAGTAATATTGCAAAATGAATTTTCAACGCCGCATCTTTTCAGTTCTGCACACCTGAGGGCATGGTGCCTAGAGAGTCAAAAAAAGGACCTCAATAAACCCAGTTAGTTAAGAAGCATAAATGACGTCTAGGTGGCGTTGATTTTTTTATATCAATAAATGCATCACAAAAGCAAGGTGAAAATCACAAGGAAGATGGTTGACACACTGCACCGTTTTGTCTTATGATTTTCTGATTTTTGTTCTCTCAAAAGACTACCGACTGGAGAAGTTTTCCAAGCTGTCCCACTCGGTGAGGGTGCTTATTTTCTTCTGTTCACAGGAGACTTCTCTTCTCTTCTTTCCATGATTTCTGACCAAATAGGGCTGTTTGTGCCTTTCTTTCCATTTAGAATTCCAAATTACCTGTCTTTTCATCTCTTCCCCTCAAGTCCAAGTTCCAGGCCTCAGCGGTAGCATTTCAGTGTTACCTGCTGTCATTCTAGGAGCTGTTTGCTGGAAACCTGCCCAGCTGTAACCTTCCTGAACATACTGATATCTCTTCAGAAAATAACACAGACTTTAGAGCAAGCTAATGATTTATTTCCCCATCCTGATAGGTTTTGCAAATGCTTCACTCACAATGGAAGACTGTATAAAATTTATATTTTTGTTCTCAGCAGGAGGGTGGGGTGTGAGAAACACCATAATCTCACGTTGTGGTGTCAATCATTCTTTACTCAATTTATGTTCTTCTACAGGTTTATTCTGGTATTTCCTTTCAGTAGAGGACCCAAAGCATTTTTTTAAACCTAAATATGTCTCAGGTAAACTCTAGTACTCCGGAGACAGCTCACTTTGCACATGACTTAGTGGAACGTATATTTTCAACCCCCCGTAACCAGCTAGTGGGAACTTGGCAAGTGACACATCCTTTGTTGGTCTGAGCTGCCTCATCTAACAGCAGAGATTGATACGGTGCTGAGTGCATCAGGAAAATGAGTTTTATTTTGGAAATATTCAGTTTAGGGTCCTGTTCGAACATACAAGTGTCCCTGTCCTTCTGGGACGGCTGTGAGATTAAATGAGTACCTGGTATAAAGTTAATTCAAGAAATGGCAGCCAGTGAGATTATTAACTCAAGGTAGCTTTTGCCTTTTCCTGCCGAATATCCCCTAAACTCTTGTACATATGAGATTAATGAGTGAGAGACAGATCCGCTCATAACTCTGCTCCGAGATCGCAAATAAGGCAAAAATAAATCTAAGTAACAAATATTCTTTTCTTTTTTTGTGGGTAAGAACAATTAACATGAGACCTACACTTAACACGTTTTTAACCGCACAATACTGTTAACTACAGATCTAATATTATACAGCAGATCTCTTGAACTTAATCATCTAGCATAATTGAAACTTTGTACCCCTTGAACAGAAACTCCCCATTTCTGGCAACCACCATTCTACTCTCTGTTTCTGCGAGTTTGACTATTTTAGAGACCTCATATAAGTAGAACCATGCCATATTTATTCTTCTGTAACTGGTTTATTTTATTTAACATGTTCTCCAGGTTCATCCATGGTGTCACATAGAGCAGGGTTTCCTTCTTAAAAGACAAATACATATCTGTATTCCTTTGATTTCTCTAATGTTTTCTGTAAGTAAATTTTATAGGAACCTGTTTCTGGTGGGTGATCGTAACTCTTTAGATACGAACATGAGTGATTCTATTTTACTCTTCAAAGTTATATTAAAGTTTAAGAATTGCAGAAAACTACCTTTAGGAAAAATATTCTAACAAATCTCTTAAAATACAAGCAATTGAGGCTTATTTTATCCTTTACTTTTCCATCATATTCTCAAACCGAATTAATAAGTAACTATTAATCACCTAAACTCTGTAAGGCACTGTGCTAGACTGCTGTAGAAAATACTGAAAAGTACAAAATCGGCTGCTTTCCAACCAGCTGGGAAGAAAAGCCATAATGATGAGGGACAAGATGGATATAAATGCAACACATGTCTGAAGGGCCGACTGTGTGTCAGGCACATAGGGAGTAAGAACTACTTTAGACTATCTCATCGAAACCTCATCACATCCCCGAGGCGTGCCTGACCCATCGACGTTCAGAGGAGGTAAGTTGCCAGCCCTATGTCACAGGTCTGTCTTGCTCTAAAAGCCTAAGTAGTTCCTATATCATAATACCCATCATGAAAAGTTAAACGGTAGCCAACAACATACTAACAATAAACAACTGTCTAGATAATTGCAAAAGAGTTGTCATATGGTACTAGCAATGAAAAGTATGTGTTTTAAGAGATCAGAGGCAAGAATCGTTGGATTAAAATGATCAAGGAAAGTCCTACAAAATATAACCCGACACTATATCCTACATATCTAAGTGGTTCAGTACCCCACAAATTCTCTATAACCCAGTCCAGTCCATCATTGGACAACCAGACAATATTCAATCAGCTCTCGTTTTTTTTCTTTTTCTTTGCGGTACACAGGCCTGTCACTGTTGTGGCTCTTCCCGTTGCGGAGCACAGGCTCCGGACGCGCAGGCTCAGCAGCCATGGCTCACAGGCCCAGCCGCTCCGCAGCACGCGGGATCCTCCCGGACCGGGGCACGAACCTGCGTCCCCTGCATCGGCAGGCGGACTCTCAACCACTGCGCCACCAGGGAAGCCCCAGCTATTTTAATTTCAAGCATTTTATTCCAAACCATACAGAACTGAAGGGCACTGGAGATTTGGGGTGACCTTCCCTTCCCTTGCCAGCTCTTCTCTAAGCTCTTTTGAGGCCCCTGCCCTTAGCTACTGGACCTTCTGGAGCAGGACGAGCCACCACTTTGCAATGAGCACAGAACGTTCCCAGGAACGCTTCCTTCCCTTCCTTCCCCTATAGTCCCTAAATTCTTTCGTTACCTTTTAACACCCCCAGGCCAAAGCCCTGCCTTCTGTTGTATATGACTCTGCCGTAGGCTGTCGTCTCAGCCATGTCTGAGTTATGCTAGCGTGTCTACCTCCTTGCTGGCTTTGAGTCATATCACAAAAGGTGACAGAGGAGAAAGTAGGGAGGAAAATCAAGAATTCTCTGAATATAACTACGGTCCAAGTCTTTTAAAAAGGTGTTCTGATTTAATAAATAAAGTACATTTTCCCCCTTAGGGACAAATACTCTGCATTCTGCCTGTCCAGAAATATGGACCTTTTGTAGGCGGGCATTTCTAATTTTTAATTTTCTTGTATTTTGAAGTTCTGCTGTTTCCAGTGCATTTGTTATTTGAAACTCGTTTAAAAATAGGAATCTATATAAAAACAAACTAGGAGGCAAGGTTTGAGAGGCAAGGTTTTTTCTATTAACATATTTTAATATTTCATCAGAGATTAGGTCATGATGATAATAGCGCTTTTTATGTGTTGCTGATAGATTATTTAATACAGATCTCTGGAAAAGCAATTTTAATCAAACATTAAAAGCTAAGAATAGACTCATGCCTTTGACTCAGTGATTCCATTAAAAGAAATTATCCTAAGAAAACAATATAGCTTCTTCAATAAATGGTGTTGGGAAAACTGGACAGCAACATGCAAAAGAACAAAACTGGACCACTATCTTACATGGTACTCAAAATCATCAAAATGGGTTAAGGACTTGAACCATAAAACCTGAAACCCAAAACGATAAAACTCCTAGAAAAAATATAGAAGGGGTAAGCTCTTAGACATCAGTCTTGGCAATGATATTTTGGATTTGACACCAAAAGCAAAGGCAACAAAAGCAAAAAATAAACAAGTGGGACTGCAAAAAAATAGCTTCTGTGCAGCAAACGACACCTTCGACAAAATGAAAAGACAACCTATGGAAAGGGAGAAAATGTTTGCATATATTTGGTAAGACGTTAATATAAAAAATATAAAAATAATACTCAATAGCAAAAAAAAAAGCAAACAATCCAATTAAAAAATGGGAAAAAGATCTGATAGACAGTTTTCCAAAAAAGACACGGATGGCCAACAGGCACATGAAAAGATGCTCAACAGCGGTAATCATCAGGAAAGTACAAATCAAAACCACAATGAGACATCACCTCACACCTGTTAAAATAGCTGCTATCAAAAAGACAAAAAATTGTAAGTGCTAGGGAGGATGTGGAGAAAGGGAACCCCTGTGCACTTTTGGTGGGAATGAAAATTGGTGTAGCCATTATTAAAAATAGTATGGAGGTTCCTCAAACAATTATAAGTAGAAATACCATATAATCCAGCAATTCAACTTCTGAGTATTTATCCAAAGCAAACAAAATCACTATGTCAAAGCTATATCTGTATCCCTATGTTCACTGAAGCATTATTTACAATAGCCAAGACATGGAAGCAACCTAAGTGCACACTGAGAGATGAACGGATAAAGAAAATGTGATACATACACACAAACACACACACACACACAGACACACACAAAATGGAATATCATTCAGCCATACAAAAGAAGGAAATCCTGCCATTTGCAACATTTATACACTAACAATGAACTATCGTAAAGAGAAATTAAGAAAGCACTCCATTTACAATGCATTAAAAAGAATGAGATACCTAGGAATAAATTTAACTGAGGTGAAAGACCTGTACTCTGAAAATTATAAGACACTGATGAAAGAAACTGAAGACAAATAAATGGAAAGATAGACCATCCTCATGGATTGGAAGACTTACTATTGTAAAAATGTCCATATTACCTCAAGCAGTCTACAGATTCTAAGCAATTTCCATCAAAATTCCAATGGCATTTTTCACAGAAATAGAACAAATGATTCTAAAATTTGTATGGAACCACCAAAGATCCCAAGTAGCCAAAGCAGTGTTGAGATGCAAGAACAAAGCTGGACACATCATGCTTCCAGTTTTCAAACTATATTACAAAGCTACAGTAATCCAAACAGTATGGTATCCAAACAGATACATAAATCAGTGGAACAGAATAGAGAGCCCAGAAATAAGCCCACACATATAGGACCAATTAATTTATGACACAGGAAGCAAGATCTACAATGGGAAAAAACAGTCTCTTCAATAAGCCATGCTGGCAAAACTGGACGGCTACATTTAAAAGAATGAAACTGGACCACTCTCTTACCCAACACACAAAAGTAAACTCAAAATGCATTAAAGACTTGACTGTAAGACTAGAAACTCTAAAACTCCTAGAAGAAAATGTAGGCAGTAAGCTCCTTGACCTCACACTTGGCAATAATTTTTAACCGGCCTCAAAGGTGAGAAAAGCAACAAAAACAACAATACACTAATGAGACTTCATCAAACTAAAAGGCTTCTGCACAGCAAAGGAAAATATCAACAAAAATAAAAAGGCAACCTACTGAATGGGTGAAGAAATTTGCAAATCACATATCTAATAAGGGGTTAATATCCATAATATATAAAGGATTTGTATAGCTTAATAACAAAAAAATAATAATTTGGTTTAAAAATTGGCAGAGGATCTGAATATTTTTCCAGAGACATACAGATGGCCAACAGGCACATGAAAAGATATTCAACATCACTAATCATAAGGGAAATACAAATCACAGTGAGATATTACATCATACCTGTCAGAATGGCTATCAAAAGGACTAGAAGTAACAAGTGTTGGCAGGGATATGGGGTAAAGAGAACCCTAGACACTGCTGGTGGGAATGTAAATTGGTGCAGCCACTATAGAAAATTATACGGAAGGTCCTAAAAAAATTTTTAAATGGAACTACCTTATGATCCAGCAATTCTATTTCTGGGTATTTATCCAAAGAAAATAAAAACACGAATTCAAAAAGATACACGCACCCTGTATTCATTGCAGCATTATTTACAGTAGCCAAGGTATAGAAACAACCTATGCGTCCACTGATGGATGAATGGATAAAGAAGGTATGGTATATATACCCAATAGAATACTACTCAGTGATAAAAAAGGAATGAAATCTTGCCTTTGCAACAACATAGATGGACCCTGAGGTGTCATGCTAAGTGAAGTAAGTCAGACAGAGAAAGACAAATACCATATGGTTTCACTTATGTGTGTAGCGGAATCTAAAAGACAAAACAAACGAAACAAAACTCACAGCTACAGAGAACAGAATGGTGGTTGCCAGAGGGGAAGGGAGTTTGCCGATGGACAAAATGCGTGAAGGGAAATAAAAGGAACAACCTTCCAGTTATAAAGTAAGTAAGTCATGTGGATGTAACATACAGCATGATGACTAGGGTCAATGATAATACTTTACTGCAAATTTGAAAGTTGCTCTCATTACAAGAAAAAAAATTTTTTGTAACATGGTGACAGATAGTAACTAAACTTATTATGGTGATCATTTCACAATGTATACAAATGTTGAATCACTGTGTTGAACACCTGAAACTAATGGCATGTTGTCAGTTAGCCTTCAATTAAATGAAATGAACAATTTTCTGATAGTATAGGTCTAGCTTTAAAAGATTTAAAGACCTCACAGTACCATGAAGAAAATAAATAATATATAAGAACATGCACGGAGGAGAAAACACCAAAAGGGAAGTGTAACAGTGATGTGAGAGGGTGGTAAGAATTACGGGTGGTGCTTATTTCATTTTGTCTATTCTCTACATTTTCTACAATGTATTTTTTCATTGTGATAAAATATACATAATATAAACTTTACCATTTTAACCATTAAGTGTACAGTTCATAGATATTGAGTACATTCACATTCTTGTGTAACGGATCTCCAGAACTTTTTCACTTTGCAAAACTGAAACTCCATACCCATTAAACACTAACTCCCCATTCCCCAGCAATGACCATTCTACTTTGTCTCTGGCTTTGACTACTTGAGTCACCTCATACAAGTGTAATCAGACAATATTTGTCTTTTTGTGACCAGTTTATTTAGCATAATGTCCTCAAGGTTCATCCATGTTGTAGAATGTGAGAGGATTTCCTTTCTTTTTAAGGCCATATTCCATTGTATGTATTGTATTGCTTTTACATGTTTTATTTATAAATTTTTACATGGATTTTTAATAAATTTTATAAATTTTTATAAATTTACATTTATAAAAATTACATGTTTTATTTATAAATTTATATTTATAAATGATTTCTTAATTTGATTTCTTAAAAAAATCATATGAATCTCATATTGACCTCTTCTCTGTTCAACCACCTAAAGCCCCTTTTCTACAGTAGGCCTTTTGACGTTGAATTTATTCAGTGTCCTGCTGTCATTTACCTGCTTCATAGCAAGTTCTTTATATCTCACTTTTAAGTGAAAGCAGAAGCCCTAGGACAGTTAGCCCCATAAAAAAGAAAAGCATTCAGTGGCCGTGCTGGGGGAGACAAACCCCTGATGTATTACAGGAGAGGCTGGCCTTTTTCTCTCCTCCTATAGTGAGGTCTTTTTGGTTGAAGGATATTGAAATCTGAAGCTCCTCTTAGGAAGCTGAAAAGTTTTTCAGAAAATATTTTAAAGTCCTGACTTGAAAGATCCTAATACATTATCTTCTGTCTTCTCCTATGGACTCCTGGGCCTTCCTTGAAACTTTACAGCCTAGATTCATTTTGTCAGGTTTCAGAAAGAACAAAATTACCTAAAATAGAGGAAAAAAAATTGGCAGGCAATTTGCCCAAAGCTCAGAGTTGGTCAGCTAACAGCTCTGGCAGAAGGAAATGCTATAAGCCAGAAGCACGTTCCCCATGGGATGCTCACTCAGGAAGCCACAGGCCAACCAGGGAAGCCAATAGCTCCTGACACCTGAGCCAGGGCCACATAAGCTCTTGCACCATCACTCCCTCTCCCAAAAGAGGGATCAATTCCCAAACCAGGCTATTTGATCCCCAGTAAAAGGGGCACAAGGTAACAGAGCTCTTCCTGAGATGAACTGCAGCTTCCAGGAGTGAAAAAACTGGTAGCTTATTATTTGTTATTGGCTCTAGGAAAATCTTACAGCCTCATTAAAAACAAATTTATTGACTGTTTTCTGCAAAGGGCAATGTAATAGTTAATTTGATATGTCAACTTGCCTAGGTGATGGTGTCTAGGTATTTGGTCAAACCCCAGCCTAAACGATGCTGTGAACCCATTCTTTAGATGAGATTAACATTTAAGTCAGTTGACATTAGAGCAGATTACCCTCCATGGTGTGGGTGGGCCTCATCTAATCAGCTGAAGTCTTTAAGAAAAAAAAGCTGGAGGTCCCCAGAGGAAGAGGGAATTCTGCCTCCAGGCTGCTTTCAAACCTGAGCTGTAACATTCCCTGGGTCTCCAGCCTCCTGGCCTCTTCTGCAGATTTGGGACTTGTCATACCCCACAATCACATGAGCCAATTCACTCCTTATTGGTTCCATTCCCTGGAGAACCCTGAGTAATGCAGGCAAGAAAAACCAGGTAATTCTCTATTTGCTTTGCGTAGTCTCTTTTACTGAACATTGTTTTTTCTAATTAGATATAGGCAGCTGAAAGGCTGCATCCAGTATTACATTCCCTGTGTCCCTTACAGAATCTTGAAAAGTGCTTTGTAGATAGTAGGTATTCAATAAATATTTGATTTCTTAATTTGAATAAAAAGCCAGATGATAATACTGTCAAAATGAAGTCTTCCTGGGCAGTGACTTGTGGAGATTTTTTTAAATTAACTGTTAGACATGACAAGCCTGCAGCAAAAGACTTTGCTTCCATCAGTTGTCCTTTTTCTTGTTATCCTTTTGGAGCACCAAACCTAATTAATGTAGAGGCCCAGAGTCTGGTTCCTATTCTGGGTCAATGCTAACGATTGAAATCTAGGTAGGGAAATGTGACCTCAAGGTTATGCTCTAGCTACTGAAAGAGGCGGGTGAGGATGCTGGTGCTTTGGGACACATGTGGGGTGCTGGGGGGGGCAGTTGTGGAATCAAAGGTTAATACAGCTGTCTCAATGCTTGATTGTCCCTTAGGCCTGTATTCCAGCATTCCTGGCTTCAGGAAGTAAACATACCACAGCTGGACTGGAACCCTGGCCAGAAGCAGACCACGTAGGCCCCAGGGTGTAGGGCTTCTATGGGGTCCTCAGAGCAAGGGAGCAGGCTTATGTTCACTTCCTGAATCCCACTGAATATTAAAGTGGGGTTACAAACCCACAGCCAGCATCGTCCTCAATGGTGAAAAACTGAAACCATTTCCACTAAGATAAAGAACAAGACAAGGTTGCCCACTATCACCACTATTAGTCAACATAGTTTTGGGAGTTTTAGCTACAGCAATCAGAGAAGAAAAAGAAAAGAAATCCAAATTGGAAAGAAAAAGTAAAGCTGTCACTGTTTGCTGATGACATGATACTATACATAGAGAATCCTAAAGACACTACCGGAAAACTACTAGAGCTAACCAATGAATTTGGTAAAGTAGCAGGATACAAAATTAACGCACAGAAATCTCTGGCATTCCTATACACTAATGATGAAAAATCTGAAAGTGAAATCAAGAAAACACTACCATTTAGCATTGCAACAAAAAGAATAAAATATCTAGGAATAAACCTACCTAAGGAGACAAAAGACCTGTATGCAGAAAATTATAAGACACTGATGAAAGAAATTAAAGATGATACAAATAGATGGAGAGATATATCATGTTCTTGGATTGGAAGAATCAACATTGTGAAAATGACTATACTACCCAAAGCAATCTACAGATTCAATGCAATCCATATCAAACTACCACTGGCATTTTTCACAGAACCAGAACAAAAAAATTCACAATTTGTATGGAAACACAAAAGACCCTGAATAGCCAAAGCAATCTTGAGAAAGAAAAACAGAGCTGGAGGAATCAGGCTCCCTGACTTCAGACTATACTACAAAGCTACAGTAATCAAGACAGTATGGTACTGGCACAAAAACAGAAATATAGATCAATGGAACAGGATAGAAAGCCCAGAGATAAACCCACGTACATATGGTCACCTGATCTTGGATAAAGGAGGCAAGAATATACAGTGGAGAAAAGACAGCCTCTTCAATAAGTGGTGCTGGGAAAACTGGACAGCTACATGTAAAAGAATGAAATTAGAACACTCCCTAACACTATACACACTAAACTCAAAATGGATTAAAGACCTAAATGTAAGGCCAGACACTATCAAACTCTTAGAGGAAAACATAGGCAGAACACTCTATGACATACATCACAGCAAGATCCTTTTTGACCCACCTCCTAGAGAAATGGAAATAAAAACAAAAATAAACAAATGGGACCTAATGAAACTTCAAAGCTTTTGCACAGCAAAGGTAACCATAAACCAGACAAAAAGACAACCCTCAGAATGGGAGAAAATATTTGCAAGTGAAGCAACTGACAAAGAATTAATCTCCAAAACATACAAGCAACTCATGCAGCTCAATATCAAAAAAACAAACAACCCAATCCAAAAATGGGCAGAAGACCTAAACAGACATTTCTCCAAAGAAGATATACAGATTGCCAACAAACACATGAAAGAATACTCAACATCATTAATCATTAGAGAAATGCAAATCAAAACTACAATGAGATATCATCTCACACCAGTCAGAATGGCCATCATCAAAAAATCTACAAACAATAAATGCTGGAGAGGGTGTGGAGAAAAGGGAACCCTCTTGCACTGTTGATGGGAATGTAAATTGATAAAGCTACTATGGAGAACAGTATGGAGGTTCCTTAGAAAACTAAAAACAGAACTACCATACGACCCAGCGATCCCACTACTGGGCATATACCCTGAGAAAACCGTAATTCAAAAAGAGTCATGTACCACAATGTTCACTGCAGCTCTATTTACAACAGCCAGGATATGGAAGCAACCTAAGTGTCCATCAACAGACGAATGGATAAAGAAGATGTGGCACATATATACAATGGAATATTACTCAGCCATATAAAGGAACGAAACTGAGTTATTTGTAGTGAGGTGGATGGACCTAGAGACTGTCATACAGAGTGAAGTCAGTCAGAAAGAGAAAAACAAATACTGTATGCTAACACATATATATGGAATCTAAAAAAAGAAAAAAAATGGTCAGAAGAACCTAGGGGCAGGATGGGAATAAAGATGCAGACCTACTAGAGAATGGACTTGAGGATACGGGGGGGGGAAGGGTAAGTTGGGATGAAGTGAGAGAGTGGCATGGACATATATACACTACCAAACGTAAAATAGATAGCTAGTTGGAAGCAGCCGCGTAGCACAGGGAGATCAGCTCAGTGCTTTGTGACCACCTAGAGGGGTGGGATAGGGAGGGTGGGAGGGAGGGAGATGCAAGAGGGAAGAGATATGGGGACATATGTATATGTGTAACTGATTCACTTTGTTGTAAAGCAGAAACTAACCCACCATTGTAAAGCAATTATACTCTAATAAAGATGTTAAAAATAAATAAAGTGGGTTTTAGTTACATTGGGAGAAAAAATTTTCTTATGCTTATCTTTAATGTTAATAGTAATCCTAAGATACCTCTAATATGACTTAATTAAATATCATTGGTTCCATTTGTAGTTTTGATTTGCATTTCTCTAATAATTAGCAACGTTGAGAATCTTTTCATGTGCCTGCTGGCCATCTGTATATCTTCTTTGGGGAAATGTCTATTTAGATCTTCTGCCCATTTTTTGATTGATTTGTTTTGATATTGAGCTGTATGAGCTCTTTGTATATTTTGGAAATCCATCCCTTGTCAGTCACATCGTTTGCAAATACTTTCTTCCAGTCTGTAGGTTCTAGATTTTGTAACTGAGAGTTAACTGAGAGTAAAAACGATGGCTGTTTTGCAGCCTCATAACAGGTCAAGATGTTTACTTCCATCTTTGTTTCCACTTTTTAACAAATTCCCTAAAAGGTACATAACTTGTTTTATTGATTAGTCCAGTATTTCTCCCTCACCTCCCATATGTTTGCAATACATATTCGCTATGATTTGTAGCAATGACATATGTTGTAATACAGCATTTAACAGTTATACCTGCGTACAAAGTATGTTCATTACCAAGGCATTCTTTCCTTGGAGGACTTTTTATAGTTATTGGAGCCATTAGGATCAAGTTATGCAGCAATAAGAAACCTAGGATGAAATCTCTTTTTTAAGTTACCCTATTTCCCTAGAGCCCCAGCGTTTGAAAAATGCAAACAAATCATCTCATATGTTCTCTGAGATTTAAAATGAAATCTCTGATAAGTTAGTGCAATTAATTTTTATATGAAATAGGGATAAATGGCTTGAGAACAATAGAATTCAACTCATCTTAAATTCTGCATTTTCACTTTTGTGATATGTTTGCTTTATCCTGCTCTGAAAAACTATGTTCTGTTGCTCTACCTACAACGACAAGCATTGATCAGACTTACCATTATTATTAAGCACTGATTAAACGTCCACACCCTAACACAACAAATCTGCTAGCTTCTCTGCATGTGCCTTCCATCTTAATGCAGACAAGACAGACAAGAGGGCCTCTTTTTTTGTTGTTTGTTTTTTGGTCACACTGCACGGCATATGGGATCTTAGTTTTATCAAAGATATTTAATCCTAGAGTCTTCCTTTACATAATCTATACGTAAAAGGCCCTTTAGATGAGGCACATTAAAACATTAAATGAACACCAGCTTCGGATAGAGCCTCCTTAGTGGCAAGCTGACAGACGTGGAAGAGTTGGCAGAAGGAAGTTGGCACTCTTATTAAGGGCGATTTTGACTTTTTCATAGTTTTGTGGCCATTCACAGCTAAAGTAAAAACCCAAACAGCTTCATCTGTGCTGATTTCTTTGTTAGAATTTTTTTTAAGGACAAATTCTGAAAAGTCTGTACTTGGGCCATGGTCCTCCTTTTCTGTGAATAGGGTATCTTTACTTGATTCCAGGTATCTTTTATAAATTAGGTCCCGGGCCACTCTCTTCCTTCTATACATATTTTTGGAGAGCATGCACCCTTATTTTCCTAAAGTTGGAGTGTGTCAGTGGTGTAACATGTAGGGCAGAATGTGCAGGAGAGTTTGCAAAAACCAGTGGGCGCTACACAATAGGAGAGCTCCTTGTGCTTCTCTGCCGTTGACTCTTCAAGAAGAAATGACTAAAGACTACTTTAAAGAATTATTGGATGTGTTGATTGGCCAACTGCTAATCAGTGAGATTTCTAATAGAGCTCCATAATATCAGGGTACTGTCAAGTTTGGTACATGTAAATTCAAGTCTTTCGACCTGGAGAGAGAAGCCACCTTAATCTTCATGATTTTTCCTCTAAACACTTGAAGAGCAACACAATCCATAATCATCATTTTCTTTGAATATTGTTAGGAAAAGTAGTACTTCTCTTTCAGAACAGACTCCTGTCTTCCCAGTGCTTTTCATTCATGAGTTACCTCTTTCCCCTTTTTGTCTCATCAGCCTGTTAACACCTGCAGTGGATGTCTTTTAGAAGGAAGTGGGAGGAACAACGCTCTTCCCCCCAAAATCAGTTGTTTTATCACTAGTTGTTTGTTATTATGATTATTCTCTCCATAAAGTTGGGCAGGAAGAAGGAGAAATTTAAAAGCTCCTTTCCGGGGCTTCCCTGGTGGCGCAGTGGTTGAGAGTCCGCCTGCCGATGCAGGGGACACGGGTTCGTGCCCCGGTCCGGGAGGATCCCACGTGCCGCGGAGCGGCCGGGCCCGTGAGCCATGGCCGCTGAGCCTGCGCGTCCGGAGCCTGTGCTCCGCAACGGGAGAGGCCACAGCGATGAGAGGCCCGCGTACCGCAAAAAACAAAAAAGCTCCTTTCCATGGTATCACTTATTAGCTGTTCCAACAGAGGTTTGATAGGGTATGAAGATTTAAAGTAGTAAGAAGAGGTACTTCCCTTGAATTTCAATTATCTCTGCTTTTTCTAGGTAACATTTGCACAAGTAACTGACTGCCGTTTCTAAATCATCCTGCACACATTACTGTGCTCTTTCTAAAACTGCATAAGACAATTGTTCGTCTTTTGAGGACCAGGAATATAAAGATGCTTGCTATTTAAACCTTCCATGATGGTTTTCGCTAGGTAAACAGATGATGCTTGATATACATTTTTTTGTTAACTTTCTGTATTTTCAAGTTTTCTTTAAGGTGTACATTCAGCCATTTTATTCATCCAATGTTAGTCAACTGGCTGCCCTGAGACAAATGACATGCTGGTTGATGGGACTATAAAGAGAACAAGACAGACACGTACTAGAAATCTTGCACAAAATAAAAGACTGAGATCAATAGCCTGAAAGTGATATAAAATTGAGACAAGATTCAGCTTTTCCTTTTAAGATGAGAGAGCCTCTTAACCATGATTAAATGTCGATGGAAAGATACTGATAGAGAGTGAAGGGCTTAAGATACAATAGAAGAGGAGGCTAAGATGGGAGCCTGGTGAACTTATAGCTCCTTCCTCTAAGCATGATCAAAGGAGGAAAGATGTGATGGAGTTAGGTACATTTTCGGGACTAGTGTCAGGAAAATTTTCCAGTAAGTTATTTTACCTGAAAATAAAGAGTAAGAGGTAAGATTGATTGTTGGGAATGATTAACAAGTAGGCAGAAAGAACGTTCAAAACAGCTACCGGTAGAACACGAGGGAACAGTGACAAGGAGGACGTGGGCCTCCACCTGGCATCTGGTGCCCAATGTAGCTGAGAGCTATACATTTATACTGGGACCAATCTGTACAGTTGGGTGATTTTCTCAGAAGCACTCAACAGTCTTACTTACATAATGGAAATAAATAACCCCCCCCCAACTTTTAAATAGCTTCACATAGTCTGAAGCCAAAAGTAGACTCAAATATGCCTTAAGCCAAAATAACCAAGGACGGCTTTCAGAAACGGAACGGAGAGTGACAAACACCACCATTAACCTCTGTATAGTCGTCCCTCAGTAGCCACGGGGGATTGGGTCCAGGACCCCATTGGATACCAAAATCCATGCGTGCTCAAGTCCCTTATATAAAATGGCACAGTATTTGCATAGCACCTACACACATCCTCTCACGTACTTTAAATCATCTCTAGATTACTTGTAATACCTAATACAACGTAAGTGCTATGTAAATAGTCGCTGGCACGTGGCAAATTCAAGTTTCACTTTCTGGAACATTCTGGAATTTTTTTTTTTAGAATACCTTTGACCTGCAGTTGGTTGGATCCGTCAGCACAGAACCCCCAGACATGAAGGGCTGACTGTACGTGATGTCTTCTCCTTAGATACTGTCATTTTCAGATGGAGCCTAGATGATGGGGGAATTTCCAGGGTGACAGACTGCCTCCGTCCTTGCCGGTGGTTCTCAAACTTGAGCCTGCATCAGGATCACCTGCAGGGCTTGTTCCAACATGGACTGCTGATTCAGTTTCTGACTCAGTAGGTCTAGGCTGGGGCCCTACAATTTGCATATCTATTAAGTTCCAGGGTACTGCTGACACTGCTGGTCAGACACCCCTGCTCTAAATCAAACCCTGCAACAGGATGAATCAAACCCTGCAACAGTGGTTAAAGTTACCAGAGCTGCTGTGTTCAGGGTCTATTTCCCATTCGCTGCTGGTTCTCTGCGTACCTACCGCGGTGCCCGGCGCATAAGTGACACCCAGTAACTGCTTTGAGGAAGGCAGGCAAACCATCATTACTTGAATGCCCTCCACGAATGTGGCTGGCACACTGCTCCGTGGACGCCGAGAGGCACTTTCACATACACAGAAACATCAACTCATTGATAACATCTCTGTGACAAAGGAATAAAATGCCGAGTTACTGACATAGCCTAAGCTCCTAAACTAATAGCATTTATTTCAGGCTATGATCTTAGTTCTGTATAAACAGGAGGTCACAAGTGTAGATCTTTGCAAACTAGAAAATTTCAAAAAGTATATCCTTTTCTTCTTTGACCCTGTAAGCAAAGCATTTAGTACCATAATCCCCACTTTAGGGAAAATCTGCAGAAACTTCTGCAGAACTAGTTCCGACAGAACTAGGACCACAGTCTCTTAATTCTTGTGATGTCACCACCGACCTATGCCTTGCCAGGTCCCGTGGTCAGTCTTCTCTGCATCTTGGTCGGTCAGCAGTTTGAACCAGCCGACTAGTCCTTTTTCAAACCACTGTCTTCTCTAGGCCCCGTGCTGCCTGGTTTCCCTTCCGCTTCTTGCAGAAACTTTTGCTCTCCCATCCTCTCCTGGACCCTGGAATGTCAGAAGGCCCCGGGGAGCTCTTGTCCTGACTGCCTTCTCCTCTGTCCCTCGATGATCTCACCCAGCCCCAGGACTGTGGACAGCACGCTGAGGTCACCCGGGTCTGCATCCCCAGCCCAGACTTCCCTCTCGCCTTCACACTCATTTATTCAACTGTCAGCCTGGCATCTCCACTTGAATACCTAATAAGCATCTCAAATGTCAGAGGTCCGAAACAGAATCCTCACCTGCCTCGAACCTACTTCTCCCCAGTCTTCCTCGTTTCAGGAGATGTCACCCCCATATATCAGTTACTCGGGCCAAAATCTTGGGCACCATCTTGGATTTCTTTCCTACGCTCACTTTCCACAAACCCCTTTGATCAGCTTTTGCTCCCACACTCTTTCCGGAGCAACTCCTTTGTACCATCTCCCCTGCTGCAACCACAGTTACCACCTTCTCTCTTCCTTTAATCCATGCCAAGAGCTTCATAACTTCCCACTCACCTCCACTGGTCCATGCTCCACCAAGCAACTAGAGTGATTCTGTTTCCAGGTGAGTCAGACCATAACAGTTCTCTGATTGTAACCTGCCAAAGGCTTCCCCCCCACAAGCAGAATAAATCCAAGTCTCTTACCATGACGATAGGATGCTGCTTCCCTATCCTTATCTTCCACCGCTACCCTACCCAGCCAGCCCCATGGAATCCCAGCCACCCTGGCCTTCCTTCTCCGTCTTGAACATAACAAGCCTCTCCTGCCTCTGGGCTTTCCCCCTTTACAGCTGCTGTTCCCTCTGCCTATAACTGTCCTTTTCCAACCCCTTTCCTAACCACATTCGCCACAGTGGTTCCCCGCCACCCCATCACTCTCTATCCCATTTTTATTTCCTTCTGAGCACTTACTTGAAATTATTTCAATAGTTATTTGTTTAAATATTTACCTGTATCTGGCAACTGGAGTATAAACTCCAAGCAGGCAGGGATTTTCTCTTTTTCATCCCAGATCACTTAGGGCGTTATTTAGAACATCGCACACCACACAAGCATGTTGAATTGATGAACTCTGTTGTTCTTCTACGATGCCATGCTGGTGCCTCTTAATGTATTGTTTCATAATTTGATCAGAATCTACTCCAGTATCCGGAAGATGGGTTGTTCCAATCAATGGTAAAACCACACACTCAAATCTCTTCTTCTCGAATCCCAAAAGTCATTATTCCAAAGATAGATGCTTGGGCCGCGTAACAGAAATCTCACGCCATGGTCTTTATGTAGTCCTCAATGTTTACTTTTAACCCAGACCATAGACTATGTTTTGAACTCCACATAAACCCCTTCTGGCTAGTGTTTTTCAAAATGCTACAAACAAGATCAGGTTTTTCACTCAAATCCTCCAGAATATTCTAGATAGACTTCAATTTGAGAATTAGTTGAAGTTCCCATACTGACTGTATTGCCCTAGCTCAAAAATATTTGACAGTGATCATCTGCTTTTTGGTGTCATTCAGCATTTTGTGTTCTGAATTGAGGCCACAGAAAAGAAATAAAGAGAATCCGTGCCTCAGGGTGTTTACAGAGTTGTGGGTTTCTTCCCTCCGTGTTTCAATTCTATTCCTTTAGCATTAAAAACAACAGGGATCTCCCTTTGGCCGAGTACTTAAAACCACCTTGCTCTGCTTTAGATTAGGAGTTAACCTAAATTTGGTTACATTTCCTACCACAGCCAGTTAATTCTCTTAATAGAATCGTTATAAACCTGCAGGAATAGAAGCAAGAGTCATTCATCCCAATTAGACTGTACCAAGGTGAGACTCCCTTATTTCCACGCCGAACTCCCTTTGTCCACAGGTTTGTACTTCCTTCTTATATTTACGTACCACCTCCTGAAATCCCTTGACTGATAATAGCTTCCACTGGTTAAAACGTACGTCATGCTCTAGTAACTGCTGAAACACTAAGTGTATCGAAAGCGACTGTGAACACTTTGAGAGGAAGTTACACAAGTGTCCGCCTGAGGCCTGTCTTGTGCCTTTGCTATGCTAGGTGTCAGAACATATAAGTTGGTCAAGGTTCCTTTGGCTAAGAGTCCCTTTTCCTTCGAGGCTTCTCCTCATCAGACCACACTTACCTGGTAGGTTTCCCAAAGCGCCAGCGCCGGGGCGTGTGCCCCGCGTGATTCCATCCACTGTACTGATGACCCCCATGTTTACCCCTAGCCGTACGCTCCTAGCATCGCTCATGCCGTCATCCGTCTGTGGGGACGTGTGGATGCCCAGGGACACCTCACACACCACGAATCTGAAACCAAACTCATTATTTTCCTACCTTCACTGACACGTCTGCTCTCCTTTCTTCCTGTATGACATCCCGATTCACATGACCCACAGGACTGTGACTGACCGTGGTCCCCAGCCTGAAACACTGAGCTTTTTCCTGAGCTTTGTACTCATGATAAATTGATCCCTAAATCACATAGATTCTGCTGAAGAATACGGTGCCTCTGGCCTGACCTCTTCTCTCCACCCACGCTGCCAATTTTAGGAGCATAATTTATCTCACTCTTTTGTGTCTTTGATGAGGTTTGGGGGTAGATGGGTAGTCTACGTCTCCAGTTGTATCTTGATCTCCTCCTCCTAATTTTAGCTAAGGAATGACTCTTGCAGCCATGTGAGTAAGTAGCATTGTCCGATGGAAATACAATGAGCCACGCATGAAATTTTACATTTTCTAGTAGCCATATTGTAAGAGAACAAAGAAACCAGTGACATTAATTTTGAGACTATATTCAATTTAAACCAGTACATCCAAAATATGACAATTTCAAACTATAATTTACATTCAAATTTTCAGTAGGTATTTCAGTCCTTTTTCTTGGTTCAGAGTCAAGTGTTCCATGGCCTCGTGGGGCCGGTGGCTGTCATATTCCATAATATCATTGTAGGTGGTGAACTGGAGTGGCGCTAACACTCATAGAGAAGGATATACCTATAGCACCAGTGAGCAGTCAGGCCATAAAATAAGATACTGGTGATAGAAACAAAACAATAACCCATAACTACGCTGAAAAATATGAAGGTAGCCATCAGGAGAGAACTCATAAAGCAGATGGAATCAAACTGAGGATAAAACCACAGCCCAAATTAGGGAGAGGGGCAAAGGGAAAACTTTGCAACCAGAAGATAAAGAGGTCCTGGAGATCTAACGCACAGAATCCTGATTAGAGTCAAGCATACTGTATTATATGCCAGAATTGCTAAGGAACCAGACCTTAAATGTTCTCACCACAAAAAAAGAAATGATCATTGTCTGATGTGAGAGAGGTGTCCATGAACACCAAGGTGGTAATCATCTTGCAATGTGTAAGTGGATCAAATCCACACACTGTACACCTTGAACTTACACAGTGTTGCAGGTCAATAGTATCTCAAGTCAAAACAAAACATCACAGCCTAAAATACACAGAAGAGGATGGACCTTCAAGAATAAAGTTTCCTAAAAGAAAATCCCACTAGAGAGCTAGAGGCACACTGTATCAGGCCCTAGAAAGGGCCCTGGGGCAGATGAGTTGGTAATTAAGAGATGGCCTTGGGAAAAGCAAGGTAAGTAGGGCACCTCACCCTCATGCACCTGTGAGCCCAGGCAGCTGTGACTCTCTCCTCCAGACTGAACGGCTCAAGAACTACTGTTTGATCTAGGTGAAAGCTCTTCTGCTGGTTTTTCTTTAAGGGAAGCAGACAAGAACCTGGGGGAATGAAATGGGGCCGGTGAGGCCAGTGTCGGCCCCCAGGGTAGAGCACTGAGGGTGTATTTGGAGGTGGGGTCTCTAACAGGAGGGGCCCCTAGGCTTTGCTGCAGGTAAGGAGAAATGCCTCTCACCCATCCTGCCCTCCCCACAATGATAGAAGACGGACTGCTGAGATCAGAACTCACATTAATAGAAAAATTAATAGGGTTTCTTACTTCAGCGGAAGCAATTCAGACTTCAGTCCTGTCCTGACCGTAAGCGTGAACAGAAAACCAAGAATCATCAAACTTTGAAAGAAAACACTTCAAAGCGAAACATCAAATTCGACAAAGTGAAGAACTCACTCCAAGGAAAGAGTGTCAATAGAAAACTAAGGCAACTTGAAAATAAATATGAAAATAACATAACCCTCCTCCTCAAATATTCAATAATATTTAATAAAAATAGAACAAATTAACCGTATGACCAAAAACCAAATATACAGTCTCAGCCTAAAGTCTGGAGAGCAGAATGAAACCGGCTCAAAGAATGAATACTCTGGAAGGAACCTCTAAAATATCCCGTAAACAAATGCAGGGATGGATAGAATGGGATGAGTCAGGACACGTAAGAATAGAAAGTAGAGCCAAATCTTAAACATCTGTCTAATAGGAGTTTTAGAAGAGCAGAAACTGGAGGAGAGAAAATACTGAGCGACTTTAAAGAATATTTCCCTGAGCTGAAGGGCACAGCATGGTTCACCTCCAGAATATTCAGATGTAAATAAACTTACGCATGTGTGACATCTTCCAGGCAGAGGGAGGGGTGGACACAGATTAATTACAAGGGAGTGAGGACGAGGTGGGCCAGACTTGTCATCAGTAACGCTGTGTGCCAGCAAGCCTGGGGCCAACCTTCCCAAGCGCGGAGGGAAAATGAATAGTCGTTTGTATCTAGCTCATACTCAAATTTAATGTGGGAAAACAGAGCGTTCTGAATAAAGTTTACTAAATGAGGTCCTTTCTGAAAAAATAACTAGAGAATTTATTGCAGCAAATGAAGCCAAGGAAAAAGAAGGAATAAGGGCATCAGAAATACTACTATAGGGAAAATCTTACCACTAAGGTTTAAATGCCTGATTGTACGTAGTACAATAAAATATAAAACAAAAATTCCCAAAATCAGTATGCCGGGGTACTGTCATGTTCCAAAGCAGGATCAAAGCATTAGATGTGACACATTCCTAGGCAGCCATGCGAGCCTTTACCGGATCAAAGCATTAGATGTGACACATTCCTAGGCAGCCATGCGAGCCTTTACCGGATGTGACTCAGAGTCCAAGAACCTGCTCAGCCATATCAGCATCCTTCATCCAGTTCTGACACCTGAGCAGCTGGGGCCACTGCCCCGGGCGTGCTGGATTAGAAGGCCCACTGTGGCCTTCCTCTGGCCACGCCCCCCACAGCAACACGAGGAGTCTGTGGGATCCCTGAAGTCCATGCTTCCCATCGCCCCACCTGTAGACCACGCTCCTCGTACCTGGGAAGCTGCAGTTCCCAATCAAGCGTCCCTGAGCCGACTTCCAATCCCTGCCTAGCTCTTCCCGAGGTCGCCCTCCTGTGGCTGACCAGGCACCAGGGTCCTCAGTCCTCTGACAGGGATGGCCAGGGGGTGGGGAGTTAGGGCAGAGCCTGGACCCACACGCAGGTGCCCACGTGCATCCCACTCCCGGCATGGGATGCATCCAGGTGTGGGAAGAGAGATGCCCGAGGACCCTCCGTTTGTGTTCCTGTTCTAAGCCCCCAAAATGTTAGGGACTGGCCTCCCTTCATCTTTGGCAGAGGAAGAAAGGCAGGGAGGGGAGAGAGGATTCAGTCAAGGAAGAAGTGGAGCTGAGAGCGGACTTCAGGAAATCACCAACCAGACTTAGCGACTAGAGAAGGGAGAGATGAAAGCTCTCAGACGGAGTGTCAGGAGGTTTCCTGCACGAAGTTAAAAGTGGCCTAAACAACGTGTATACTTACTACTGCACACAGCACAGGAGGGAGGCCCCAGGACGGTTTCTTCCGGTGGCTGTGTGAGATCCTCCATAACCTGCTTCCCTTCCATCTCTCCTCTCTGTGTCTGTAGTCAGTGCAAGCTTGACCTCTTCTGCCGTTGCCCTCAGGGGCCCAGCATGCTGACTCTAGCCCTAAGGGATGCAGCTAGGCAACAATGTCCAGAAGCAGGAAAATAACCAGCCTGTCTTGGGTCCCTTTTACAAAGCATGAAAAGTTCCTAGAAGCTCCGCCATCCCCCGCATCTCATTTGCCAGAACCCACCACTGGCCAGAGAAAGTGCCTTTACCCTTGGCCAGGACTGACTCAGGCTGATGCCAGGTGGCCCTGAAGCACAGCCCACCTTAGGGCTCTGTGGGCCAGAAAAGCGGGTGTGGCTGCAGGGCAGGCACCTTCTGGGGGGAAGGCCAGAGGGCCAAGGACTGACAGGGTATCTCCAAGCGGAGTTCCCAGACCAACAGCACCACCTGGGGACTTATCAGAAATGCAGATCTCCAGCTTCACCCCAGATCTCTGGAATCTGCAGCTCTGGAAGTGGGCCCATCAGTATGATAACATGTCCTCTGGGGGCTCTGAGGTGCTTAGGTTTGAGAACCACTGCCTGTACCCACCCCCCTCTAGTGGGATGAATCTGCAAAGGCGAAGAAAAGAGGGAACGAGCAGGCAGCTGTGAAACCACCCCAGGAGGGAAGGACAGAGTTGTCAGCAACGTCTAAGGCAGTGAAGAGACCTAGGTTTTACTTACAGAGCTTATAGGGAACAGGAAATTGATCAACTGCACCCAAAGCAGTTACATGCAAGCGAAGGGCTTTCAGGAAGGCCTATGCAGTTTTAAGGAAGACAAAAAGAATCCAGTGGAAAACTCAAGACACTGGCAATGAGGTAATTCTCAGGGGAGGACTTTCCTGGGGGCCGTGAAGGGAGAGAGATTAGCGCCATGTGCTTTAACACCTGAACCACTTGTCAAGAGCAGCTGTTGAGCGTTTGGAATGAGGCTTATCTGAACTGAAATGTGCCATTGACATGAAGTGCACACTGGATCTCAAGCCTCAGTATAAAGAGAGAAAATGGACGATAACCCCTTACTAATTTTATAAAGATTACATGTCAGTAAAACAATTGACGGATTGTTTTAAATATATTCCTAAAACTAATTGCACCTCTTTATTAACGAGGCTACTAGAATTTTCACTTACATTTGTGGCTAACATATTGTTTCTGATGGAGAACTCTGGTCTAGAGCAAAAGGGAGTCTAATGTGTTTGGAGAAAAACTGAATGAAAATGTTTAGAGAAGAGTTTAGAAGTTTCAGGTCAACATAAGGATCTAAGGAAAACACTACATGCAGTTTTTTCAAGATTCTTCTCATGTTAAATTGTGTCTTACAATATATAGAGAGAAAAATGTTTCTGCCCCTTGAAAAGAAAGGAAAAAAAAAACCTGAGGGGCTTCCCTGGTGGCGCAGTGGTTGAGAGTCCGCCTGCCGATGCAGGGGACGCGGGTTCGTGCCCCGGTCTGGGAGGATCCCACACGCCGCGGAACGGCTGGGCCCGTGAGCCATGGCTGCTGAGCCTGTGCGTCCGGAGCCTGTGCTCCGCAACGGGAGAGGCCACAACAGTGAGAGGCCCGCGTACCGCAAAAAAAAACCTGAGGAGATTATGAAGATACAGAAGTTCACCTGTAAAAGACTGGCTACTCATTTAAAGCTGTCAAGGAGGAGTTGAGTTCGTTGAGTGAGGATATAATTTGGTGCTGAAATTTCTTCCATGTTTGAAAGAAACCTCCAACTAGTAGGTTGAACTAAACTACTGGTGGACAAAAGAAGAAAAAGTTCCAAAGGTCATCCCTGGCTTTTTTTCGGTTCATGCTCGAGCAGAAAGAACAAGCCATAAGAGTAAGATGTCTGACAATGTTCCTTGAGATGCTCTAGGTGAGTCCATCTCAGAAGTGCCTCAAACATTGAAACACAGGACTTGCTTAGGAAGAGTCTGGTACCACCGACTACGGCAAACAGGAGGACAGCGCTAACTGGGGGCTTTTTTAAAAAGCAACGTGTTGCCTCCTGAGAAGCTGTCACTCAAAACCTTCCTCTCAATGCTTGGAGGCCACACAGGGGAGAGGAAAGATGCTATAGAAAATATCCTTATTTATAACTCTATATCCTCAAGTTCCACAGAACCTACAAAAGCTTTCTTCCTCAACAGGCTTCAACTACAGCAACATGGATGGACCTAGAGATTGTCATACTAAGACAAAGAAAAACAAATATCATATGATATCACTTATATGTGGAACCTACAAAAAAGATACAAATGAACTTATATACAAAACAGAAATAGACTCACCAGACATAGAAAACAAACTTACGGTTACCAAAGGGGAAGGGGGGGGAGAAGGGATAAATTAGAAATTTGGGATTAACAAATACATACTACCATATATAAAATAGGTAAACAACCGGGACCTACTGTATAGCACAGGGAACTATATTCAATATCTTGCAATAGCCTGTGATGGAAAAGAATCTGAAAAATATATATGTATATATAGATATGTATAGATAGATAGGTAACTGAATCACTTTGCTGTACATGGGCCACATTGTAAATTAACTATACTTGAAAAAAAACAGGATTAAACTGTCTTAGACTTTCTGTTTCTCAAATTGCGAACTCTCAACTTCCTTTTCTCAATCTTCATGTGTTTTTTTGGCCGATGCTATAATACTTGACTTGGCTAGGAGACTGCTTCTTGTTCATTCTGTAGCTTATTTTTTTTTTGGCCTCCCTCAGATTGCATTTTCTCTTAAGAGTAGCACTGAAGTCCCAGCTACAACACCAGCCATTCCCCACTCTCCTTCTTATCGTTGTTTAAAAAAATATGAAACGGGGAAAAAAGTAAAAATGACCCCACTGTAGAATGTAGTCCCATCAAATACAGACTCTGAGATTCCCATACTGGGTTCTGCGTGATTTACTATAAAAGAGAGATGAATGGCTAGGACCATAAGAAAGACATTCTTCAGAGAGAGAACTATAGATCTAAGTGCTTTGCTTCCAACGGCAAAGTTTTAACAACCGGAGGTTTTATATGGTACATATATACAATGGAGTACTTCTCAGCCATAAAGAAGAATGAAATAATGCCATTTGCAGCAACATGAGTGGATCTAGAGATTATCATACTAAATGAAGTCAGAGAAAGACATACCATCTGCTATCTCTTATATATGGAATCTAAAAATATGACACAAACTTATCTACAAAACAGACTCACAGACATAGAGAACAGACTTGTGGTTGCCAAGCTGGGGGCTTGGGGAAGGGATGGAGTGGGAATTTGGGGTTAGAAGATGCAAACTATTATATATAGAGGGGATAAACAAGGTCCTGCTGTATCCACAGGGAACTGTGTTCAATAGCCTGTGATAAACCGTAATAGGAAAGAATATAAAAAAGAATACATATGTATAACAATCACTTTGCTGTACAGCAGAAATTAACACATTTTTTTAAATTGAAGTATAGTTGATTTACAATCAGAATTTTTAAATTTTCAAGTAACCAATGTCTAAAATACTTTTGAAGCAGAAAAATGTTGAATACATTTTCAAGGTTAACCAAACAAAGGAATTATCAGTGTGGTCATCAACAAATAGGTAAAGTTTTGAAAATATCTGACACGTGTAAAATCGACCTCCTTGGTCAATGAAAACACAAACGCCATACCTTGAATGTGAGTATATTAAACTCCTATTGCATGGGGCTTCCCTGGTGGCGCAGTGGTTGAGAGTCCGCCTGCCGACGCAGGGGACGCGGGTTCGTGCATGCGGCCCGGGAAGATCCCACATGCCGTGGAGCGGCTGGGCCCATGAGCCATGGCCGCTGGGCCTGCGCATCCAGAGCCTGTGCTCTGCAGCAGGAGAGGCCGCAACAGTGAGAGGCCCACGTACCACTAAAAAAAAAAAAAAAAATCCTATTGCTGCTATAACAAATTACCACCAACGTAGGGGCTTAAATTAAAACAGCACACATGTGTTAGCCTACATTTCTGGAAGCCAGAAGTCCAAAATGGGTGTCACTGGGCTAAAGTCAAGGTGTTGGCAGGGCTGTATTCCTTCTGGAGGCTGTAGGGGAGAGGTTTCCCTTCCTTTTCCAGCTTCTGGAGACCGCCACCCCCCCCCCAAAAAAACATTCCTTTGCTCATGGCCCCTCCTTCATCTTCAAATCAGTCTCTGGCTCTGACTCCCCTGTTTTCCTCTCACTTATAAGGACCCCTGTAATTACATTTGACCTACCTAATTAGGATAACCTTCTGATCTCAAGATTTTTATCTCAATCATTCCTGCAATGTCCCTTTTGCCACATAAGCTACCTTATGGACTGAATGTTTCTTTTCCCTTCAGAATTCATATGTTGAAATCCTAACCCCCAAGGTGATGGTATTAGGAGGCAGGGCCTTTGAGAGGTGCCTAAATCATAAGAGTGGAGCCCTCCAGGGTGGGATTAGTGCCCTCATATGGGAGACCCCACAGAGCTCTCCAGTTGCCCTTCCACCATGGGAGGGTACAAGGGTGAGCGGACAGTCTGCTCTCACAGAACCCGACCAGCCTGGCACCCTGACCTCAGACTTCCATTCTCTAAAACCGAGAAATAAATTTTTCTTGTTTAAGCCTCCCAGTCTGTGGTACTTGTTATAGCAGCCTGAACTGACTGTATCATATTCACAGATTCTGGAGATTAGGACATAGCCATCTTTGGGGGCCGTTATCCTGCCTATTCAGGAGACCTCTAACGATTGGCACTTTCTGGAAAAGAAAAGAAAGGAGATGTTAGAGGAATTCCTTCAGAGTGAAACATCTTTATTTCATCTTCGCTTTTGAGAGATATTTTCCCCAGGTATAGATTTCTAGGTTGATAGGACTTTTTCTTCTTTACGTACTTTAAAGATAGATCTTTTGGGTTACATTGCTTCTGTGAGATATCTGCCATGCTTATCTTTCCTCCTCTGTAAACAACACCTTCTTTCTTTGGCTGCTTTTAAGATTCCCCCTTTGTTACCCGCTCTATACAGGTAGATTATGCCTTGGTGTAGTTTTCCTCGTATTTCTCATGTTTGGAATTCATTGCGCTTCTTAGATTAGTAGATTTAATAGTTTTCACCAAATTTCAGCCATTATTTCTTCAGTAACCCCTTCAGGGGCTCCAGCTACACAAATATTAGGCTATTTAACATAGTCCCAGCTCACCAATGCTCTTTTGTCTTTGAGGGATTCTTTTTTCTCTATTTCATTTCAGATAGTTTCGATTTCTGTGTCTTGAAATCCACTAATCTTTCCTTCTGCAACGTCTAGTCTTCCATTCATCCCATCCAGTGTTTTTTTTTTGTTTTTTTTTTTTTTTGCGGTACGCGGGCCTCTTACTGTCATGGCCTCTCCCGTTGCGGAGCACAGGCTCCGGACGCGCAGGCTCAGCGGCCATGGCTCACCAGCCCAGTCGCTCCGCGGCATGTGGGATCTTCCCGGACCGGGGCACGAACCCGTGTCCCCTGCATCGGCAGGCGGACTCTCAACCACTGCGCCACCAGGGAAGCCCCATCCAGTGTATTTTTCATTGCACACATATTAATTTTCTATTCAATTTGGGGCCCTTTTATATCTTCAGTGTCCCTACTGATCTTCTTGATTGGTTACTAGACACTGTGAATTTTACTTTGTTGAGTGCTGGATATTTTTGTATTTCTAAAAGAGATTATTGAGCTTTGTTCTGTGATATAAATAAATCACTTGGAAACAGCTTGATTTTTTTTTTTGAGTCGTGCTTTTATGATTTGTTAGATGGGTCCCATGAATTCTGAACTGTTCCAATCTGCCTGGTAAGGACGAGTGCTATTCTCAGCTCTGAATGAGCACCACATGTTGTTTGCTAATCTTTTCAGATGTGTTTTCCCCCAGACTTGGGTAGTTTCTTCACATGCATTTGCTGGTCAGACCCTCTGCACCTCTCTGGGATTCTCTCTGTATAGCTCTCTCCTCTTGGGTACTGTCCTGAAAACTCCATCTGCCTTGGTCTCCTTGGACTTTGTCTCCTACACTCACGCAGTCAGCTCAGCTGGGCTCTACCTGGATTTTCCCCCTCCCTGGGCCGTAGCCTGGAAACTCTCTTTGCAATAGGTGAATGAAATCGACAGGTTTTCCCCATTTCTTTCCCATCTCTCAGGAATCACTGATTTTCATTGCCTGATGTCTAGTGCTTTGAAAACTGTCGTTTCATATATTTTGTCCAGTGTTTTTGGTTGTTTCAGGCAGGAGATAAATCTGGTCCCTTGTGACTCTACCTTGGGCAGAAGTACCTCAACCCTTTAGCAATTTATAGACCCTTTGAGAATTTCCTAATCTTGTATTTATCATTATCTCAAACAGTTCTTTCACGTGTTTCTCGTAAACAATTCTGAGACTTTCCATTTATCTGAACACAAGGCTGTGGCACTAGGGACATAAGTCAAATAACTTTTTGCTTTAAAATCATTAAGTGTGACTCAACTGTCTTGTGTGAAATAGTTTTCTTATTTTACTTATTAGAATATTGTTCACCTTTCATTGAAGTACATTCACTGTTTGATCTTTCACTCATCCTATTACTCATCTTCCAATGTGTCAGTTAAAATAAAACCTGTTCACACCGCTTGACATCAAATATCATGTTTTGACAGTTTGCTGTTAGAGGCTTTTGACCAGAGACTGTGCCCTACAGGGCCTTTTACTCCCATCTCTTGAGTGGCATCATATAAACATGGTTGTAAAGTATGATAAGAAAGGAAGTGTTTCTAAGATAGTATCTTTTTAGGAAGATAGCTTTATTCTAAACTGTGTTTGATCTTTTTATGTTTTCGACATTTGACCATTTCCTTCCTTAAAGTAAAATACCTATGCATCCGCAAGTGATAAACCACTGTCTATAGCCTTCGTATATTGAGAAAAACAAAATAAATATGTACCTAATGTTAAGGGCAAGAGATGAAGTGTCTTCTCATAATAATAATGTTGAAAATAGTTTTCCTTCTTCAGTACAATCTGACAGGAGTGGAAATAAAAAGCCCCAAGCAAAAAGTCTTGGATGAAATAACTTCATCTAAGCCATGGAGTCCCCTCAGCCATTTTTTTTTTTTCTTTCCATCTTACTAGAGCCTAATTTATGAGAATCCCAAAGAGATAAGTAAAAAGGGTTCTGAACCCAATTCCAAGCGGTCGGGGGATGGCTGTTTCCCTATACCATCGAGCAATTCTCAATCCCCAAGTCAGGGTCCTACAGTTTAACTTAATTCTGACACTGTCTACCGGGAGATAGAGTCAGACCACACAGGTTAAGGGCTCAGTCCTTCAAGACTGCCACCCTCCCTCCCCCACTTCAGAGGCCAATCTCAAATCCAGGTCGTCACCTACATTTCTGACCAGACTATACATCAGAGGTTCCCACAACCCCTCCTTGGGTTCAGTTAATTTGTCAGAGAGGCTCACAGAACTCAGGAAGCCAGTTTACTCACTAGATTGCCGATTTATTACAAAGGATACAAAAGGATACCAACCAGTGGCTACGTGAAGTGACAGACGGGCAAGGTATGAGGAAAGGGCACAGAGCTTCCATGCCGTCTCCAGGCAAGCCTCCCCACATCTCCGTGTGCTCACCAACCCTGAAGCTCTCCAAACCCTGTCCTTTTGGGGTCTTACGGGGGCTTCATTACATAGGCACAACTGATTAAAACATTGGCCATTGGTGACTGAACTCAACCTCAGCCCTCTCCCCTCCCCAGAGGTCAGGAAGTGGGACTGAAAGTTCCAGCCCTCTCATGTCTTGCCTGGTTTTCCCGCCAACCAGCCCCCATCCTTAGGTGCGTCCAAAAGGCACCTTATTAACATAACAAAGACCCCTTTATTGCTCTCTTCACTTAGGAAATTCCAAGAGTTTTGGAAGCTCTGTGCCACATAAAAGCTTAGTGCGTGTGACTGAAATATCAGACATCTTACTATGATCATTTAAGGATCCGTATTTCAATGGTTTAAATATTTCCATTTGGAAAATTTAGAGTAGAACTCTTGGACATACCACTGCAGGAGCTAAGAAAGTTTAAAGGACTGTTTACTCAAAAATCTGAGCTAAAGCAATTTCTTATGACTTTTAATTTTTTAAAGAATTAGCTCATTTTCTATGCTGTATATTTGGTTTACAACTAATAGACTTGGAGAGGACCTTCAGTCTCCTAAGGGCTGAACATAGAACCTAACTTTGGTGGGAACACAGTAGTATACGTAGACGAATCCTTCCATGGTTAAGTAGGCAAATGGCCCCCCCAGACATCAAGAGAGCAACATATCACAATCTGTCTTGAATGGTTTAAAGAGATTCCAAGTGCTTATTTACTTATTGTAAACACTCTCTTACCTGTAATTTTATTCCGTTGCTAATGGTTCTGTGGCAATAAGGATAAACTGCTCAGCGTCCCCCAAAATTGTTCATATACTTAAAGATAAAATTATTCACCCAATCACCATCTTTCTTTATGTAAGACAATATCACTGAAGTTTGATAAATGAGTACATGTTAAGGGATTAATATTAATTTATCCTCTTCTCTGTGAACATTTGCAGTGGTTTTGCTTCTAATCGCAGCACACCCTTTCGTGTCACCTCTCGCCTGGCTCAGTCCGTTGAAACACAAGGCTAGTGGTGTCAAGGCTGCAGGTTGAGGGTCAGAGTTGGCCAGTTCACTCGAGGAAAACCAACCCCTTGCAATGGTCAGAAGCCACCCAGGTATCTCCATTCAGGTAACTGGTTAATGAGTATCACAAGGGAAACTGGTCAGTGGTGTGACGTTAACTCAGAACAGCCTTCGCACCAACCGGAAAACCTGCTCCAAGGCTGTATATAGGCTTGGTCACAGTGCCAGAGCACCGTGATTTGATACAACGTATTAAAAAGCCAAGCAGTTTAAAGGAAATTAAAAAAATAAAAGCAGTAAAAATCATCTCTGAAAGGGGAAATTTTTTTTTTCTTCCCAAGAAGGTCTGATCTGAGTTCAAGGTTAGTTGACTTCGGTCACATGCTCCACAGATGGAGCATCTCTGAAAAACCAACTAATCACTAACAAGAATGTAATATGCCATTGGGAACCATTTCCCTCTAGTATAGCAATTTCCACGTTTTTCTACCGTCTTGCATTTCCCATAAAATATCTCGATAATTCTAATAACCTAAATCTTCAAGAAAATTAACATTCAGTTAATCGGTCAACTTTTCTTCTTTGTAAAACAAAGAGGTTTTAGAATTACAAAAGATTTTAGTGGATACATTTAAAATTAAAGTCAGAGAGTTAGACCAAACAATAAATCAGTAAACAAAAGAAAAATGAAAATGAAGAACCAGTATACCAATTTCAAGATATTTTGGTAACTACTCTCCAAAAGTTTTCTAATACATTCATCAAAAGACACATTTTCCACCAAAATTTAAAAATCAACCATTTGAGAATTCTAAAATACCAACTTAAGTGTATTAGATGTCCATTTCCACTCTATTACAGTGATTTCCTCCCCCAGAAATATCTTTATGTATTTGTGTATGTGTGTATTTGATGTTTTTGAGTGCTGAAATTAAAAACCACTTTGAGAAAACTATTGTCCATCACATTCTAATTCACTTATTTTATTCTAATTAGAGTATTAATGCTTGAATAAGCTCTAGACAAATGACATTATTCCTACAGCATAGGCTACACACGTAGAAATAAGATTAGCTTTCTTCATTTGCTGTCTGGGGTCTGCTGACCCAAAAACGTTTTGTTGTTTTTTTTTTCAATACAAAGGGCAGATACAGTAACTTCTTACTTGAATGACAATTTGCTTCATGTGCTGCGGTTTAAGGAAAACTTTCTCACCTTTTCTCCCACATTGGATCCCCCCTTCAGTCTTTCTGTTCCTTGAACACGGATGACTGTCATCCCATGTAATTCATTCACCTTGATATAGCTATACTTTTAAAATGTCGACCTATCAAAATCCTGTTTTATAATACTACAATTAGAAAAACACCGTGAACAAACAGTCCCTTTTGAGGGCTGGTAGGGATGAAATAATTGGCCAAGTGAATTTGCCTCAGACTAGGACAAACGCAAGCGGAGGTCAGGAGAATGACTTCAAGCAGAAAGTGTGGCCAGTTCCGATGCCATGGCTACTTCCTCAGCTTGAGAAGTTCTGTGTCTATCCTTCACTCATTCACTCGGCTTGCATTAAGTATTGATGATGTGCTATCCACTAGGAAAATTAAAATAAGCAACAATTAGAAACGGTTCCTGCCCTCACGGGGCTTTCTATGCAGTGGGAGAGAGAGATGCTTCTAATAATTCAGCAGACACGTGTGGACTTAAGTGGGATAGGCAGCTGAGGGCAGGCAGGGTCTGTGGCTGTAACAGAGGATTTGATTCCCTGAGGAGGCGCCGACTGACCGCAGGTTTGAAGGATAAGAGCAGTTATATCTCCAGAATGTCAATGTAAATCGTGCCATGACTTTCCACAAATGATGGAATATTGGCTTGTGCCTCTTTTTCAGAGTTCCTGTCCTGTTAGGTTTGTTAACTAGTCCTGAAAGGCTTGTAGGGATGCTCAAGCAATTGTACATTGAGTGGTAAGTCTAATAGGCAAAGCACCTTGGTCAGCTTCTTCCTGAATATGGAGATATCTGATTGGTGGCATGAAAAATCTCTGTATAATGTGAAATCCACTTCTCTGATATTGTTGTAAATCTGCATCTCTTCTGATGCTTTTCCTAGCACATACCATCTGTGTTTTAGGAGTGAAGTAAATGAATTTGTTTTCCTTAAAGAAACATCACGTGGACCACAAAATGTGTAGACAGGTGGTCTTCAGTAAGACACATTTTCTTCCAACGTGATTTACACTACTACTTAGTCTAATAATTACTAACACCTCACCCATCTTAAAATGATCTTCTTAGAAAGATAGAAAATAGCAGATTTCTTTTTGAGAACAAAGAATAAACTGGTATTTATGCCCAATGTTTTATCTATGTGATATTCAATACAATCAATTATATATTATATTGACTCAACCACACACATGCAACTCAATTCAACATTAACTCAGAGATGATGATGTCCTGTGTAGGGAAAAAAAGTGTTGTTTAATAAAGAAAAAGTTGTTCTGACCAGTAAAATCATCTAGAGTAAGATAATGGAGCTATAACAGCCACAGTCCTGTGAGGAAAACAGAACCCATGCCACGTGATTCAATAGAGGTCATTTCATACAGGGAATTGGTTACAAAGGTGGTGGCAAGAGCTGAAAAACAGAGCAGCAGCAGGAAACCTACACCACCCTGGAGCTGGGGGGTGGAGACACAGGGGAAAAGCTGTGTAACTAGGACCCAATGCCACAGCTGCATCACTCCTACAACCACTGAGGTAACTGCAGCAGAGACAGGGAGAAATACCCTGGCTTCTCCCTTCATTTTCCCACCAAGCTTCCCACCAACTCAACCTAACTCAAGCCAGTTGTACAGGAGGCTAGCATGGAGTTTGCAAATAGCCCCGTGATGCAGAGCAGAGGAAGGGCAAAGAATAAACCTGAAGGCAGACAGACAGATGACTGGCACAGAGCCAGGAAATGATGCCGAATGGTCCCATGCCTAAGGATTCCAGACCCCAGGACTGTCAGTGCTTCTTTTTCTAACCTTTTCCTTGAAACTGTCTTTCCTTAGAGCCACTTTTAACTGTTCCTTACTGAATGTGTTATTTTTTCCTTCTATACTTTGACCAACGTAGGCGTTGATGCTTGGCTATTCCCCTGTAAAAAAACAACAACAACAACAAAAAAACAATGCCAGACCAACTAGATCCACTCATCTGCAGAGCTTACAGCCAGGCTGTAGACATAGCCAGGCAGTGTAGACAGCCACGTGTGAAGTGCAAAGAAAGAATTCTGTGAAACCCTAACAGCAGTGCAGGGAGCGGAGGGGGGACTAGTCTATACCCAACCCAAAGTGTACAGATTCGAATGTAGTGGTTATGATGGGAAAAAATGGTGGGTTTAGGGAGTGGGGGGAGTGGAGCACGGCGGCCCAACCGTCCCACCCTCCAGCCTACCTTCTCTATTGTTGGGAGATCCACCCAAGGAATCAAGCAAGGAGCTATATCCCATTCATCATATAAGGCTGCCCCCTAACAATATCAAGAACTTAGTGGAAAAATCTTATAAATACATCTTCAAATTAAGGCAGGAAGCTCCAAAGCATCATGTCCGGGTTTAAATGAAATGAGACAAATGTGATTAGTTCTTTCGTTCAATCAAAATTCGGTGTTAATTTTAGCAGTGACTCAGATCATTTCTGGTATCCTTTATTAGCAACAAGTCAGAACCTTTATTTATGAGTAACTTGAGTCCACAAAGAAAATGATACTTTTCCAAAAAGGTTTTCAGCAGAGACCAAATTATTGTAATACTTGATAGTTTTCTTCAGAGGAAATACTCTGCGTTTGAGATTTGTTGTTGTTGTTTATGTGTTTTAGATTTGGAAAATTCACAGAAAAATCTTTTTACTGATATAGTAATGTAAATAACTTGACCAGGTAATAAAGCATATTTATAGTTGATCAAATCTATTTTGAATTGGCTTGGGAGACAACTTAATTTCTTAATGTTTGGCTTTATAGGGAAGCTGTTGATTTTTTAACTTAATTTTTATCTTATATTGGAGTGTAGTTGATTTACAGTGTTGTGTTAGTTTCAGGCGTACAGCAAAGTGATTCAGCTGTACATATACATATATCCATTCTTTTTCTGATTCTTTTCCCATATAGGCCATTACAGAATATTGAGTAGAGTTCCCTATGCTATACAGATGTTGATTTTTTAAAAAATTGATCCCTGTTGCTATGGAAACCATACCATTGACACATTAGTCAAGCCCCGGAGTGATACGGTCTAATAACTAATATGAAGCACAGAGAAAAAATGCACCAAACCACAGTCTTCTTGCCTCATAACTACCCCCCATATTGACAGGCTGGACCGTCCATGGGTCAGAGCAAAGCCACAGTGGCCCTGCCATCTGAGACAGCAATGGAGAATAAGGATGCTTTTATAGGAGAAGCTCATTCTTTTTCATGTTTCTAAAATTATTTGTGCAACTAAAAGATTTAAGAAACAAGGGAATAAAGTAATCTAAGCCATGAAATCCCTAATCAGGCAAATGTTGCTATTAAGTACACCTGCTGTAGCTTTCCACCAGAATCAAAACCATTGCTCGGCATCATTAAGGTCAAAGTTTTGAGATGCAATTTCCTAGAAGATGAGACGGCCAAGAATTTCATCCCTGGGCTTGGCTTATCTAATAATTTTCATCCACAGAGATTCCAAATGTGTAGTCTAAGATTATCTTGGGTATCTACTATTGGAACTGTATGTTAATATTTTCATTATATTGGAAGGACACCTCATTAATTGAAACCATTGCTTTACGGAAGATATTAACTCTTGAAATCCCATAAGAAGATGGTCTTATCTTTCTTTTACAGGAAAGATACCGAGCCAGTATCTTTAAGAATTCTTGGTGGCGGTTCTTTTCTCTTCGAAAAATTTACCTTGACCTTCACGTTCACCTTTTTTATTTCTACTGAAATGTTAGAACCAACCATACTGCTCAGGGATACTTCCAAGCCCTACATCCTGCTCCAAACGAAACTATCTTTTAAATATTATTATATATTCCCAAACTATGAGACATGAAGAGGTCAAAGAGTAGTATATGTTTTTCCTTCAAGTTTGCTTCTATCTCATCAGGTGGTTCATACTTTGGCTGGCAAGTCCTGTTTTCCTCCTCAGTCACATTATTAGGTACAACTGGATATTCTAATAGGTAATGTTTCTGAGCTCACATACCAGGCACTCTGAAAGATTTTACATGTATTAACTCTCAGTATCTGCATCAATCTGTGCCTAGGCAGAAGGCTTGGTGGGTCCCTCTGTTCACCACAAAGGTGCAAGGTAGAAGCACACCAGGGACCCTCTCAATGACAAGGTGATTCTTACAGATGGCCAATAGGCACATGAAAAGATGTTCAGTATCTCTAATTATTAGAGAAGTGCACATCAAAATTATGATGAGGTACCACCTCACACTGGTCAGAATGGCCATCATCAAAAAGTCTACAAATAATAAATGCTAGAGAGGGTGTGGAGACAAAGGAACCCTCCTACACTGTTGGTGGGAATGTAAATTGGTACAACCACTAGAGAACAGTATGGAAGTTCCTTAAAAAACTAAAACCAGAGCTACCATATGATCCTGCAATCCCACTCCTGGGCATATATCTGGAGAAAACCATAAATCAAAAAGATACATGCACCCCAATGTTCATTGCACTATTATTTACAATAGCAAAGACATGGAAGCAACTGAAGTGTCCTTAACTGATGAATGGATAAAGAAGATGTGGTACGTGCACACAATGGAATATTACTCAGCCATTAAAAAGAATGAAATAATGCTATTTGTGGCAACACAGATGGACCTAGCAATTATCATACTAAGTGAAGTAAGCCAGAGAAAGACAAATATCATATGATATCACTTATATGTGGAATATAAAAAAATAATACAAATGAACATATATACAAAACAGAAATAGACCCACAGACATAGAAATAAACTCATGGTTACCAAAGTGAGAGGACGGAAGGGATAAACTAGGAGGCTGGGACTGACATATACATACTACTGTATATAAAATAGATAACCAACAAGGACCTACTGTATAGCACAGGGAACTCTACTCAATACTCTTAATGACCTATGAGGGAAAAGAATCTGAAAAAAAAAAGAAATATGTATGTATTACTGAATCACTTTGCTGTACACCTGAAACTAATACAACATTGTAAATCAACTATACTTCAATTCTTTTAAAAAGACCCTATCTCAAAAAAAAAGTCACCTCATGAGGTATTGGGGGTTAAGACTTCAACATATGATTTTGAAAGGGACACAATTTACCCACAACAGAGACCTAAATCCAAGGACTGTGATACCTCGGGGATAAGAGATGCACATATAAGCTTATGTATATAAACATATGTATAAAGTGTACAATGTCACTTTACTTGCTGTATTAGAGTAAATAGTTGGAATCACTCAGAAAGAAGAAAATTGGGATGTGGGTTACATTAATGGCATTTGGGTTTATTTCTAATGCCTGTTTTTCTTAGGTATAGTTTGTAGTCCCTGAGCTAATTCCTCTTTTCTAAGGTTGACCAGTCCTACTGATTTTCACACTCACAAAGGGAGTGATCCTCTGTGAGACACAGACTATTTCCTGGCAGCAATGTTCTTTTTCTCACACCAGAAAAAAAAAAATTTCTTTCGCAGTAGATAACCCTCTATCTTCGTAGTTTATCGCTTTTGAAACCTTGACATGAGTAAGCTCTCTGACGTGACGATGCCAAAATCAAGTGTTTCGTCATTACGTGAGTGAAGCCTGGCATTCTATGAAGCCAAACTTTTCAATATCCAAGCAAAGTTTTTTTTTTCCTTTTTTCCTTCCTCCTAAAATATATATTGATCAATTTAACCTCTTTGATCCTTGGAAAATGACAGGCGAACAGCTTAAGAAGTCGGGGGGGGGGGACCATAGGACTCAGTGAACTTAAGATTGATCCCAGAAAACTAAATAACCAGAAAAGAGATGTGAAATAGGAAACTGGATGGAGAGCAAGAAAGAAAATGGGCACCAATTTCCTTTGAAAGTGAACGGTGAAAAAAAAGCTGAAAATAAAACCAGTTCTTGCTTATTTTTAATAGCTGCATTAAGAGAGAGTTTCAGGAGAAAAAGCCTTAAAATGTTACTACTGGTCCCGATTCTCATCCTTAAGCTGACTCCCTCCTCACCAGGCACCCCATCTCCCAAATTCTATCCACACCACCCCCCTCATATCTAATCCCTAGAGGGTATATTAGGTACAGGAACACAATTAATTTTCTTCATGGTGTGAACAAACCAAAGAATTTTCCATGAGAATTGTGAAAACAAATGATTTCAATTCAAGAAATAGTAAGGATCTACTATGTGTTAGGTACCGTATGTAATAAATTCCCGCCTTCAAGGGGGAAAAAAAAGCCCAGAACAGATCAAGATTTCTGGTCTTTACTCTGGCCACAGACTGGCTTGGTTCCATGAAGGGGCACAAGTCCCTACTTGTGGATCTAGCTCATTGCGGCACAATTCTCAGGAATATTCAGTGGTCACATTTCACCCATCTCCTCCCTCCCTGTTGGTTACCTCGTCCTCCAGTTCCCCACTTCTTCCGGTTATACAGTCGTGAACACAGTGGACACCCAGAACCTGGCCACTGATTGCCACCTCTGCCTTCACTGTCCGAGTTCCAGCCCATCACCTCCAGCCTGGATTACCCTGCTACCTGGTCTCTCCATTTCCACTGTCCCCTGTAGTATATTCTCACCTGGCAGCCAGCGTGATGCTTTTAAAGAGTGAGTCATCTCACATCATCCACTTGCTCCAAGCCCTGAGGGGCCTGCCACAGATCTCAGAGTGACATCTGACTGCTCACCTTAGGCCACAGGGCCAGGGCCTGGTCTGGACCCCACTGTCCTGCCGACCACTCCCTCCAGCTTTCTTGCTTCCAATGCTGCGGCTACACGGACCTCCCTGCATTCATTCTTCATTCCAGCACATTAATTGAGCAAATACTATCTGCCCAGCATCCTTCTAGGTACCTGGGGTACAGCAATGAATATAACAGGCCGGCCCTGAGGAGCTTTCATTCCAATGTCAGACACCCACCGAGCACACCCAGGCTCCCGGCCTGGCCCCTGCTGTTCCCTCTGCCCCCAGTGCTCTTCCCCACATTTCCACATGGGTCGCTCCCCAGCATGTAGGTCTCAGCCCGGGCTCCTCCCCAGAGAGGCTTTCTCTGACCTTCTCATTACTTTCTCTCCCCACGTGCTGCTTTATTTTCCCTCAGATCCCCATCATAGCTGACATTATAGGTTCAGCTGCCTAATGTCAGCTCCCTAGTCAGACTGAAAGATGCAAGAGGACAGGGCATTTTTTATTGTTTCAAGTTATTGGGTCAACAGCCCCAAAGTACCGACCCTTTTATACTTGTGTTTATGTTCTGACGCCTGTGTTGCTGCCAGGAGCTCAGCTGACGCAGCTCTCAGCACACCAGCCTCTGTAGCACCAACTCATCTGCTGTTTCTAATCCATTCCGAGCTTGGACACTGAATAACCACACCTCATGATAACAGCCAGTGTCGGCCCTGCGCTTTCATCCTCACGGCAGCCCTGTCAGTTGTGGTCTATTATTATCCCCACTGTTCAGTTCAAGAAACTGAGGCTCAGAGAGTATAAATACTGTGTTTCTGGTGACTCAGATAATAAATGTTAGAGCCAAAGTAGAATCCGTGCAGTGTGACTCCAAAGTCCTCACGCTTAACCACTATGATACAAGCCTATCCCTTCCTAGAGTTGCATGTAAAGAAAGAAAAATTGGCTGTATTGCCTGAGGGGGCTTCCTATGAGGAAGGGGCATAAATTTTGACACACCCAGTTTGGTTACTTTGTACCTCAGAGGGGTCAAAGTATGGGGGGGGAGCGGCTATACAAAATAGTACAGCACAGAGAACTATACTCAATATTTTGTAATAATCTATAGGGGAAGAGAATCTGAAAAAAAGATATATATGCATATGTATATGTATAACTGAATCACTTTGCTGTACATCTGAAACTAACACTCCATTGTAAATCAACTATACTTCAATTAAAAAAATAAAAAGAATAAAACACAAAGTATCGGGGGGCTAAATTCTAGATGTACGAGTCATAGTCTATAAGCAGAGTTGCAGTACATGCCGGAGAGTAACTTGAAAGCATGTGTAAATTCATGTGACCTAGAGCACCCCCTCCACCTCCTCCATGTATTCCAAAGCTGGCTTCTCCTGGGGGTACCCACGTTTAGCCTCCATTCACAGCTCATTCTCTCTCTGCTTCATAAGCACTCCATGTGCTCTCTCCACGAATCCCCTACAAACTGGTTTTTAGTAAGAACTGAGGCAGGCAGCTTATGTGTCAGAGCTGACTTCAAACGCCCACACAAGATCACTGTCTCTCTCTCTCTCTCCATCCACGTTCATTGGCTTTCGACATGACGATTAGGACTTCTGAGTGGTGGGTCATCACTCCTTATTCTTTGCTCTTGGCAACGCTGACAGTTGCCACATCACCCTACGTGGGTCTCCAAATTGTGACTAGTTTTGTGGCTGTTGGAGGGCTGGAACTTTTCTCGAAGGCTATGCAACAGCATTTCGTCCATTCATGCACTCATTCAAACATCATATTTAGATTCTTACTGTAGACCAGAAATCCTGCAAGTGTGATCAGACAGACCCCAGGGCCTTTGCTCAAGCCATTCACAGTCTAATAGGCAAGAATATACCCAGATGGTTGTAATAGTGTTGCTAGGGAAATCATGGCAAAATGCCTATGGAATTATGGAGATGCTTGCTGGGAGTGGAGTACCTATCCTGAACAAGGGGAGAATCTCTTCCTTTTCAAATGCTAGACCAACTAAGAAGAACTGGGCACATGGAAAGGCCAAGATACAGGGAAGGGAAAACTCAGCTCCAGCCAGAAATGACATGATCTGTAGGGAAAACCTAGAATTGATACGTCATTGGAGTGGTGAGGGGAGACCACAGAACAAGGAGGAAACAGGAGTGGAGCTGAGAGAGGCAGGGTCGTGCCGGCCTCGGTTATGGTGAAGGTTTGGGAACTGATTCACCTCAGGATAGGTTCACAGCTTAAACAGAGCGAAGTCTGCGTGGAGATTGGACTGGCAAGAGGAGAGTGGGTTGGGGGCACCTAGCAAGTCTGAGGGATTCAGTCTGTAGCCCCATAACAAGGTAGGACTGAAAGATGGTGGCCTGACCTCTAGAGGATGACCCCGGTATGGCTGCAAGGAGAGAGCTGTGTATTATGGGCTAAGTCTTTTATTAGAAGCAATTAGTGAAGCCAGGATCGGGGATTTGACTCTTATACAGGATTTGTATGAGCAGAGTATTTTCTTTCCCTTGGGAAAAGACAACCTCTCAAACCCTGAAGGCAGAGTGAAACAAGCTTGGACTTTGGAAAGAGAGCAGATTCAAATCTGTATTCTAGCACTAGCTGTGTGACCCTAGACAAGTTATCAAACCTCTCTGATCACAAGAGCCCTCCCCTGCAATGTTTACCATCTACACACAGTTTTCTGATCCGCTGTTGGGACTCAGACCCAGGAGCTATTAGCCATTTGCATTGCTCTTATCATCATCATCACTGCTTTGCAAAGAAGAGGTAGACGGGACAGCAGATGGACGGCTGCACCTGTCTTGTTGGAGATGATGAAACTGTGTCAACTTGTGTCATCAGCCCATCGTTGGGCAGAGTAACCTGACACCCCTGTAAACAGCAGCAGCACCCAAAACCCTTGCTTTGAGGCACACCTAAGTTTTTTTTCAACCCAACTTGCCCACCACTACCAGATTAACCTTCCCAAAATACTGTAGTTTAGAATTTTCTATTTAGAAGCTAACCATGGAGCACTGTTCCATTTCTACTTCCCCGAGGAAGAATGGAAGAAATCTCCCAGGACCTGGAGAAGGAGGACGTCTATACCTGCTTTATCCACCTCACGAGGTTGCGGTGAGGATCAAAGCGGGTAGTCCCTGTAGACGGGTTCTGTGTGTTACAAAGCTCTATACAGTAAGTCCCCTACATACGAACCTTCAAGCTGCCAACTTTCAAAGAAGCGAATGTGCATACCAGCCCCCGTATGCCAGCTGGTATACGGTACTACTGTACTTTTCAAGGTACTGTAAGATTTTAAATGTTTTATTTTTTGGTGTTTGCTTTTTATGTACGTATTATTTGTGTGAAAAGTACCATAAACCTATTACACTACAGTACTACATAGCCGACTGTGTTCGTTGGGTACCTAGGCTAACTCTGTCGGACTTAACGAGCAAATTGGACTTATAAACACACTCTTGGAATGGAACTCGTTCGTATGTAGGGGAGTTACTGTACAGAAAAGGGAAATAGTGTTTACTGATGGCCTGCTATATGCCCAACGAGTAAGTATTCTTTCTTAGAGCCATTACAGTAACTCTTTTAGATATTTTTATTCCATTTTCAAAGATCAAGAATATCTGAGGCTCAGCAAGGTCAAGTCCCTTGGGCAAAGGTGCACAGCTCTCAGGAACGAACAGGGTTGGGATTCAGAAGTGTGCTTTCGATTCCTCGTTGGGTGCCTCGTGCCCTTTCTAAAAGGACCCCCTCACTCCAGGCAGACTCATCTAGCTAGTGCGCCGTGGACACTTTCTCTTCGCTGTTATCCAATTTTATCCCCTCTGCGCGGCCCCCACTTAGGACCTGCCCTGGCTGCACCTCCATCTATCTGTCCCTTCCCCGAGATGCTTTACTTGGCATTAAATCATAACACAGATAGCACGAGGGGTTTTTGCACTACTGTCTGGTTCAACTCTTAATTCTGAAAATTTCACTCTATGTGTAATTTTATGTCACCAATAGGTCTGAAAGTTTTCGGAAGGCAGAGACTACCCGTTCTCTATCATGCCTGGCATTCTATCGATTGATCCATCTACACCCACATGTAGTAGACGTCCCTAGATATTTTAATAGAAATACGGTCAACATACAATATGATGTTAGTTTCAGGTGTACTACGTAGTGATTTGATATTTCCATACATTATGAAATGATCACCACAGTCTAGGAACCACCTGTCCCCATACAAAGTTATCATATTGATAGTATTACTGACCATACATTCCATATGCTGTATATTACATCCCTGTGGCTTAACGATCTGAGGTTTGTACCTCTTAATCCCCTTCACCTATTTTGCCCTCCTCCCACATCCCCTCTGGCACCCACCTGTCGTCCTGTCTCTATGAGTCTGTTTTCATTTTGCTTTGTTTTTTAGATCCCACGTATATGTGAGACCATACAGCGCTTGTCTTTCTGTCTGGCTTTTCATTCAGCGTACTCTCCTCTAGATCCACCCGTGTTGTTGCAAATGGCAAGATTTCATTTTTTAAATGGCTGAGTCGTATTCCATTGCATGTATATATATAACATACACACATACACATATATAAGCCACAGCTTCTTGGTCCATTCATCTACAGATGGAAACTTAGGTTGCTTCCACATCTCGGCTGTCGTAAAGAACGCTGTGTATATCTTTTCGAATTAGTGCTTTTGTTTTCTTGGGGTAAATACCCAGACGTGGAATTGCTGGATCATATGGCAATTCTATTTTTAGTTTTTTGAGGAGCCTCCATACTGCTTTTCATAGTGGCTACACCATTTACGCCAACTGATAGTCTTTTCAAAACAGATGGTATTTTCCTGCACGATATCCCAAAACAGTCTCCCATAGACACGCTGGTATGAGGACAACAGCTTGCTGGGTCCCGGGTCAGTCAGGGTCTTTAAAAGTAGTCAGGTGGGCTCTTAAACACTAACTTATTGGCCTGATCTTTGAGTCGCCCCAGGCAATGCATGAGGGTAGATACCCCTGGACATTTAAACATGTACGGAATGAATGAGTCAGTGAACAAGAGGCCTCCCTTTGCACGAGCCTCCCGGCTTGTTTACTGTGTACAGGCCTTGAAAGCATTCTGTTCAGGCCCAACACCCTTAGGGAAATTCACACAACTGCCATCTCCTCTTACAGCGTCACGTGTATGCTCACTAATCAAAATGAAGGAACTGTAACGGAAGTGCCTGTACTTTGTCAGTATTTTTTTTTTTTTCAGTAAATGGAGTTGTGTTATTAGTGACTAGGCGAAGTCACTAAAAAAAAGTAACAGTTAGCAGATCCTCGCAGAGAGACTGTCTTTCCACATGACTGCTCCCTGCCTGAGGCAACTCAAAGATCAGATCAATAAGTTATGTGTTTAAGAGCTCACTTGACTACTTTTTTTTTGTTTGTTTTTGCGGTACACGGGCCTCTCACTGTTGTGGCCTCTCCCGTTGCGGAGCACAGGCTCCGGACACACAGGCTTAGCGGCCATGGCTCACGGGCCCGGCTGCTCCGCGGCACGTGGGATCTTCCCGGACCGGGGCACGAACCCGCGTCCCCTGCATCGGCAGGCGGACTCTCAACCACTGCGCCACCAGGGAAGCCCCTCACTTGGCTACTTTTAAAGACCCTGACTGACCCAGGACTCAGGAAGCTGTTGTCCTCATACCAGAGTGTCTATGGGAGACTCTTTTGGAATATTGTGTGGGAAGATATCATCTCTTTTGAAAACACTATCAATTCGATGCGTCTGCCAGCTTTTCTCTACAACCGTGGCCACCGGGACACACTGTACCAGGTCCTCTCCTTGTAGCCTGAGCCCCTCCCCGTGTCCCTCAATTCTGACCTGAACAGATCAGGTCCCAAACCAGTAACGGTGTGAGAGGGAGAGTTCACACCAAGAGGGGACTGGACGCAAGGTGAGCGGGCTGTGATCAAGGCCGGTGGCCAATGACCAGGAGGCCCAGGCTTTCAGAAAGAGAACAAGCAGCCAGAAGAAAGAGGCCCCTGCCCAGGGCTGTGCTGCTCGGCCCCTTCTTGCTGCCTTCTCTGCTCCCGGGTTCAAACCCAGAGAGGAAGAGCGGAAAGATCAATTCTGGACAATGCGTTGAAACTCTGAGTCAGTCAAACTTGATTTCCAACTTGACTGTGAAATTACCCAAAAAGTTCTGAAAAACACTCCCTTCAGCTTCTTAGCAGGAATGGGGTCTTGAGAACAAATGGAGTTCAGATGTGGAACAACAGAGAACACTCCATTTCTGCCACTTGAATTGTGACTAGAGATTCTGACCCCAATGCATGTATTTGGTCATTATTTTACGCATGTCCATTTGCCTCACTGGACTGGAAGCTACAAGAAGACAGAGACCATCTGTATTTTCCTCTCATTTTATCCTCAACTCCAAGTTCAATGAGTGCCCTATTGAGTAGCAAGAGGCAGGGGTGTCAAGTAGGAAGAGTCCAGCCTCTGAAGCTGGGAGACGTGAGTCCTACAATATCAGTTGCATCAGTGAATGAATTCCCAAGTGCAACGCGCCCCGCAGCGATCCACCACCTTGAACGCAGCCCAACTCCCAAGGTCAAATGTCTTCCCGTTCACCGTCTGTAAGTCGCAGAGCCCACTTGGACAGCAAGCTGAACCCCTAACTGCTGTCCCCTCCCCCCATCCCCATCCCCCGTCTGCCCTTCAGATGCCCTTCCAGTAGGAACCAGGCTGAGCCCAGCTCGCCCTACCTGGCTTCCACACAGCACAGGTGCGTGTTCTCAAAACAGAGTCTTCTTTTTCTAATGACCTAGACAGCAACTGGCTTAAGTGTTTTCTATTTCTGGCCGGTTACTGCCTAGCATCGAGTGGTCAAGCGCGTATGGAATAACATTTCAGGGAGAGGAGAAGCCAGTGCTAAGGTGACTGGTCCTTTCACGTTTCAGTCGTGCCTCTGATTCAGTTGTTATCTGCGAGATGCTCTGAGCAGCGATGAAACCAGTCTCCAAAGGTGGCTCCGTCCCCGCTGCCTTTGTCACATCCTGTATGTTGACCTCATGGCCAGCCACGCCCCTTGATCCCCTCAGGGTTCCCAGGAGGTGGAGATGTTCCTTCTGCTGGTAAGCAGGCCCTGAGCTCTTCCCGAGGGCACGTCTGTCTGCTGCATCTTAGAGGCTGACTCCACAGCTTCATTCTGGCACAAACCTTGTGGCGGAGGTGGGGGAGTGTTTTGGGGGAGGGTATTGTTCCCATCTACCACTGAGCTTCAGAAGATGCCCACGAGGCACTTTTTGTTTTTAGTGGCTAGATCTCCAGAGGGGAAAAAAAGCACCCAAGAGGATTTTTGGACCCCATACTCTGGGAGACCGGTTGTCAGGATATCTTTGGTTTGGGCTGTACCCGTTCATGCGTCTACCCACCGCAAGCTGCTGTGACAACCCCCGTCTGCCCAGTGCCCTTCAAGTGGCCCTTCCCAAATGGCCAGAGCTCTTTAGAGCCCCCCACGTGGGCAAGGTGGGCAGGAGCGTTATTGGGCTGTTTAAGTACATTCCGGACACTCTGACATGGCCTTTCTACTTCTGTGACCGGGCCTGTGGTGGCCGGCATCTGCCGCGGCATTCCTCATTACAGGAGAGGTGCAGGCCAGGCATCAGTCCGAGCAGCAGCGTGGGAGGGAACACGCAGAAACCCAGAGACCGGCCGTTCTCCTGAGGGCACGCAGGCTGGAGGCCGGCAGACGAACCCATCTTGCCGTTGCTGGAAGAGGAGATGCGTCGATCAAGGCCACGAGGATGCAGACAGAAAAATGTGACCCCAGTGCCTCCCGGGATGCTCTATTTGCAAAAAGTCGTCTTCTTTAAGTGGGATTAATTATTGCCGTAATTACTTCATCTTTTGAAAAATAATCCTCTGTCCAAAAGTGACACTGAGCTGCTACTGAGGTTTGTGGGAAGGAGCACGTCGAAAGGGATGCACCTTTAGATGTTCTGGCCAAGACCAGTGCCTGCTTCCTCCGTCCTGCCAGGTGGGCTGGGTTAGAATTACCTTGGGCATCGTGAATTAATTACAAGCACAGACTCCCAGGCCCCACCTTGTCCTATTTTGTCAGAGGGGATCAGGGCCCAGGAATCTAGATTTTTTTCTTTTTTTTTTTTTGGCGGTACGCGAACCTCTCACTGCAGTGGCCTCTCCCGTTGCGGAGCACAGGCTCCGGACGCGCAGGCTCAGCGGCCATGGCTCACGGGCCCAGCCGCTCCGCGGCATGTGGGATCTTCCCGGACCGGGGCACGAACCTGTGTCCCCTGCATTGGCAGGCGGACTCTCAACCACTGCGCCACCAGGGAAGCCCCATGGGCCCAGGAATCTAGATTTTAACCAGCATCCCAATTCATTCGGAATCGTATCCAGATCTGAAAACCACTACCTGACCGTTGTCTGGCTCTGCACCTCACCTCCAGTCCCCAAGGAAGGCAGGTGCCCAGAGAGGAAGCCAACAACATCTCGTGCCCGGACCCAAAGTCGGGGGCCGGGGCAGGACTGCATGAAGGGCTACTTCTCCGAGTTCCGTCAGCCTAAAGGGCTAGAGCCAAAGTCAACGGAAAGACCACTTTGGCCTATTTCGAGGCCACAGCTCCCAAAGCCAAAGCTTGCGTCTCACCTCTCCATGCAGGGGAAGGCGAGAATGACCACGTAGATGCCAGACAGAGGCTGAAGGGAAGGGACAGCATGTTTGCCAACAAGCCAGGCCTTGGCGGAGCGGGCAGGGGGAGTGGGGAGCACGTAGCAGGGCTGCCCCACCTTCAGCAAGGCACAGCCTCTGCACCCAGAATGCTGCTGTGTCCTCCGGGCCTTCTTAGGGGAGAGAAGGGGCGGGCAGTAGAGAAAACGGTGGAGGCAGTACTTAGGCCCTGCTCGGAAGCCACCTTAGGGCCATTTTAGACCAGCTTTCATGTAACCATGACAACAAGGTAGACAACTCCCAAACCCACAAAAGGGATGCATCCGTTTCAAGGGCCAATGGGTCATCCCTGTTCTTCCTCAATCCTAGTGCTGTGTGGTTTCCCACAGGTGCTTGGATAAACGTCCAAGAGCTCCCTGGACTGTTATGACCCCACCTTTCAGAGTCACTGGACAACGGTGTCATTGTCACCTCATCACGCCTACTCTCACGGTTCTGCCTCTTAGGAGTTGGTGGAAAGAGGAGGCAGGGAGCACAGAGGGATCCCCACTGAGTTCCAGGGACCTAATTCTGACGTCACCACCAAAAGTCCCAGGCCAGAGCATCTGGAGGAGTGACCATGTGGGCACCCCATCAGGCTGGAGTCTTTCTAATGAAGGAGGGGCTCAGAGCCGTACAGACTCAGGGGCAGCCTACACAGGCTCTGCGCTTCTGTCCCCCACTCAAGATGTTAAATGCTACAAGTGAACTAATGCAGACTTCTAAAACAGACTGCTCCCAAAACCGCCTCGAGAAATAGGAGTGATGATTTCATTAGGAAAGTATTTTAAAATGCAAACCACCTGGGAAAATATTTGCTGCGTATTTGATAGCAGTGGGCTCAGCCCAATGCCAGGTACAGTAACTACTTGATAAGTTGTAGCTGTTATTGTTGTCATTAAAATAGAGCTTCCTACAAGTTGATACAAAAATAAGAAAGTGCTCACAGCAGACAGGTCACAAAAGATGAGGTTTAAATGGCCCACAAAGCATATAAAATATCCTCATTAAAAATCAAATAGTAAGTTAATAAAAGAACTTTTCCCCACACATTGACAAAATTTGCTTTTCTAGTTGTTATATTTTAAGATAATACCCAGTTCATCGCAGCCCGACCCTCGTAACCTTTCCATAGAGTGACCTGCCAGTTCATCTTATGAGATGACAAACTCTAGAAACGTTCGTATATACTTTGGTGCAATAATTCCATGTGTGGAGAATTCAGTCTAAGAAAAAGAACATGCACAAATACTTATCTACAGAATGTCCCTTACACTGTTGTTTATCAAAGCAAAACATGTTATGAATTATCTAAATATTTAACAATAGAGGTTGACGAAAAATATCACTGTACAATATAAAGATATTCAGACATATATATGATGTTGCAGACCACCTTTCTGTCATCATGCAAAGATGGTCAGGATAGCCAATATTGGGAAAGGGAACTTGCAAAACCTGAATGAAAGTATCGAAAAATATAATGCGTGCTAACGATGATTGCCTGTGCATGGTGGAATTGTAAATCTTTTATTGTTTGGTTCTGCTTCACAGCATTTTCTAGTTTTTCTGTAGTGTATAAACATTGCTTCTATATTAAGAAAAGCAATAAACAATTTTGACTTTTAAGACTTCAGGACATAGTCCCAGACTTAAACACATGTCTCAACTGGGATCCCTCTTTCATCTTGCTAATATTTACAGAGAACTTACATATGCCAGACTCTGCTGGTGCTGGAAAGAAAAGCATACATGTTAGCTGTTAACTATTGGCTTAGTACTTCTTTTACTATCAGCACGATTAGTATTGGCACTAGCGTCCATATCAGTATTGGCATTATTAGGGGAGTGAGTATAGATGAGAAAACATACTATCATTGCAGGATAGTACATTCAAGCACAGGGAGATATAGGAGAGGTCACTAACCCAGACTTTAGGTGCCAGAGAAGGGAGGGCTTCCTGGAGGAAGGGGTAAGTTTAAGTCAAGAGGGCTGCTAAGGAAGAGGAAGGGGACGAGTTGCTGGCAGAAGGAAAAGCACAGGCAGAGAATTCACTAAGAGAGCCATGGTGCAAAGAACCCAGGTCCTGGTTGAGTCATCCTTACCCACAGCTGTACACCCCCTTTGCAGAAAACTTTGACAAACACACTAAGGGACCTTTGTTCCGAGGAGACGATAAAAATCCACAGCAGAGAATTTAAAGTTCAGCAGAGAGAAATAAATTTAGTCTATATTACTCCTTTTTCTGCTAAAATACACATATCATAAGCATAAAAAATATTTAGGTGGGGGCTTCCCTGGTGGCGCAGTGGTTGAGAGTCCGCCTGCCGATGCAGGGGACACGGGTTCGTGCCCCGGTCCTGGAGGGTCCCACATGCCGCGGAGCGGCTGGGCCCGTGAGCCATGGCCGCTGAGCCTGCGCGTCCGGAGCCTGTGCTCCGCAACGGGAGAGGCCACAACGGTGAGAGGCCCGTGTACCGCAGGAAAAAAAAAAAAAAAAAAAAAGTTAAGGAGCACGATGGACTTTGAGCATATGACTGATGTGAGAAAGATGCCTCTGTGTTCAAATGCTCCCCCAAGGAGAAATGCTCAACAACTTAACTGCCCAGAGAGTTGTCAAAAGGTCTCATTCCAAAAACTGGATGCCTAGCTTCTTAATGAAAAACTGTATTACGTCCTTATCGTCAGATAAGCTCATAAAACCTCTTTGGTTTATACAAATAGAAGACGGTACAGATGGATGCCATGAAGAAGCAGGGAAAATAGTGACGTAGATGGGGTGGGAGGGAGGGGAGGTCCAGAAACTTCACACAGAAGATGAGCTGCTTAGTGAGGATGTAGAGAAACCACCGATGGCAGGGGTGGGTGGGGGGAGGCCATGTAGGAAGGGAAAATCCCTAAGCAGGTCTATCTCCAAGGTCGTCTTCTGTATGTAACTGGTTTGCAAGTCAGATCATCTCAGCTTTGCGAAAAATACCGTAACGCGGAGAAACTTTTCTCCTGGTGTACAAGTACAAACCTAAATGATTCGAACATTTTTTAAATGAATTCATACTGCTTAATGACCTGATGTACCATGTACCTGTTACAATTTGCCTTCCTCAACAAATGCACCTGCTGGTATCCCATCACTTTACTCCAGTGGACTTCATATTAAAAGACAATGAATGTAAAAGAACAATTCAATTTTGCCTTCCTTATCCCACTAGTAGAAGGGGTTTTTTCAGCATCAAGATGCTAAATCATATGCACAGCTGAAGGCCTAACATTTGAAACTTCTCTGATGATGTAAGAAACATTTATTTAGGCTAAGAAAATTGCAACTGGCTGCTTTCCTCCTATGTCACAATGGCACATTTATGATTCTTACACTGATATAACAGCCATTTATCATACTTAATGGGGTACATCATTCATTCAAATATTTTTTTCTAGGCACTGACGCTGATACGTATAATTATATATGCCCATTTGAATATGGAATGTACCATAATTTAGAGTTCTTTCAATCTTTCAATAAAGGCATTTATACAAGAATATGCCCTTCAATCAGGCCATTGGTTTTCCCCAAAATTTTACGATATAAATATAGTTACTCATCCACTCTCGCCCCCTGCTTTTAGCATCTATTAATTATTCCTGCCTGAATCAGTTATTAACCAGCCTATGTGATCTTCTAACGATAGAATCATTTCTAGATTCATTAGTCGATATTCTACTGTAAAAAAAAGAGCTCTCATTTATTTAGTATGGATTGTATATACTTATTTTATTCAATTCTACTTATTTTGCTTCTCAAATTTTTCTGCCCCAGATTTGGTCAGAGGGAGCACCTTCAAGCAAACTCCTATGACATCTGATATTTCCCAGTGTTGCTCGAGCTTTTCCTTACTTTATGACATAACAAGAAGTTCCAGGATCATCTTATATTTTCCCAGCCCCAGTATTGGATTTCACAGAGAAGCCATTTCCCCAAGGAGCCCTGATTCCTTTTAGTCAAGAATGGTAGTTAGAACCCAAGACGTGGGTGCTGGAGGTACGCGTGGCTACAGTGGTGTCATTGCTTCCAAGTCCTCTCAGTAGAACTAGGAAATATATGTGTGTGTATGTGTGTGCATGCACGTGCATGCAAGCACACACACACACACACACACACACCTCTATCTACATCTATTAGAAACCATTCGCTTAGACCAGTGGGTCTCCACCAGGGAGATTTTGCCCCCAAGGGACATTTGGCAATGTCTGCAGACAATTCTGGCTGTCAGAGCTGGGTGGGGGGGTGGGTACTACTCCCATCTACTAAGCAGAAGCCACAGTTAACTGCTAAATATCCTACAAACCACAGGACAGCCCCTCACAACGAAGAATCATCTGACCCAAAACGTCAGCAGTGCTGAAGTCGAGAAACCCTGCTTTACACTGTATCTCGGATTTCAATCCAGCAACAGTGCTGGCTCTTGGATTTCCTGTGACAGTGAGGAACACGGCCACCTCCAACCACAGCGTGCTTACTTGTGTGATCAATCCTCGAATACACAGAAAGTATCTTTCCGAATTGCTGTCCCATCTCTCCGCAGAGAAACAAGCCTACGTACTGAAACAGTATTTGTCTAGGTGGGATTTCTTTTGTTTTAGTTTTTGGTTTTTTGTTTTTTTTTCTTTTTTGGTCTTTAGCCTAAAGATAGTCAAAGTGCTGTATTCACAAGTTATTTGGGTTGTTTTTTTTTTTAACCTGAATCTAATTAATGCAGGAGAACAATCTGAGCTTTATTGCTTTGCTCTTCTCTATACTTGTAGCTCTGAAAATAAACTGTATTTTGCTTAGATCTGTATGTCCTGGAGTATGAAAGTCTTGAAATGAGCCCTATTGGCCTGTGTGATTTTTCTGGCTAAATTTCTTATACCAAAAGAGGTTATTTTCATAATATTGTTTTTTTCCTTACACATTAGTCTAAAAAGAGCAGGTTAAAATTTGAGTTATGACAACTCCGAGAATGCCAGGGCTGTAACAGGAGGGGCCAGGGCCCCATAGCGACTTGCTCAGGGTTAGAAACAGCGCTCAGCCTTCACATCTAAGTTAGAGATAGATGGGCACTTCTCAGCATACACACACTACTGTTAGGGGTACCAACAGAGGTAGTGCAAACTAAAATTTCTGCATCTGAAGATGACACATCCTTTGGAATCTTAAAAGTGAAAGAAAAAAAAAAAATCCCATGAATCTGTTACTAAATGGAAATACAACAAAAACGGGTTTATGTAAGGTAAATGCTACCAGACCACTTTACTCAGGGGTGATGTATTTTGAACTCCCATTTACAACTCAAGAGCAGATTTTAGATGATATCATAGAGTATCATCGAAGGTAGCAAAACAGAATTAAAAACCAGTAACAAGATGTCTTTATTTCCAGATCTAGATCTCTCAGTAGAGCACTCTTCTGAGCTCCAGAACCTTGAATCTAACTCTGCTGGGCATTACCTCCTCCTAGGGCCCGCAGTCACCTACCCTCATCAAGTCCAAAGTAGATTTTATTACAGTTAACTCCAAGTACTGGTGAACTGTTTTGATGCTGACCAGTGAACTGGAACTGTTCACCCCCACAGCAGGGCTCAGAAACTAGGGAAGGAGGCAGTCGCCTCTGAGCTATTTAATTTACCAACTGCACGTCCTTACAACCCTTAAGAAAGGCGTACTTGAGCTGTTCTGTTTATTCTGACGTTGACACATTACTTTACACTTTACAGTGTGGTTTGCCAAACATTTTTATTTGATCCTCTCGACAATCCTCTCCTACTAACCCCCTGCCTTTTTTTTTTAAGCAAAAAAATTCAACTTTAATAACATTCTCAAATGCACTCTCATAGAAATTGACAGACCCAAGATTCAAACCTGTATCTTCTGACTCTAAACTCGTGCCTTCTGAATTGTGTAGGAATTGCAGACACTACAAGTTTCTCTCGTGGTGATGTTCCCACTATGCACAGGGAAACAATGTGTGCATACACGTCCATATTTTTTTTCTCAAACGCTTGCATTACACTGAAGTAGTCCTCCCATTATATAACTGGGGAAACTGTATCTCAGGGGAAACTGTATCTCAGAGTACTGAATGATCTTGCCCTCTATTACCCAGATTGGAAATGGCAAAGCCAGAACAAGACGGCAGATATCAGAGTTCCTAGTTTATTCTCTTTCTTTACATTTGTGGATCATAAAAGAATGCTTCCCTGAAAATGCTTTCTACTCCTGTCGAGCTGTAGAATCAATCCAAATTGCATCAGTATGTTAGGAAATTAAATAATCCCTTTTACCACGTAGTGACCATAAGTGTAGCAGAACTACAGTTTTATAAACTTACAAGTTGAATTTTTAATGGTTAAGGCTGTAGTTGCCGGGCAAAAAATTAATAATCCTTTCTAGCAGTTATCAGCACTGAAAGTTTCATTTTCGCCAGAGGAACATAGAAAACTGACATAAAATTACTCGTATGAGTCAGAATGTAGCACTCACCACTCAGGAAAACCGTTGGGAAGGGGAAGCAATTGACAAGAAGTGATCTCATCCTTGAAAGAGGGCATGACTATTGATTGCTATCTGGTCAACAAGATCTTCTACATCAATAGACATTGCTTCGTGGATACTTTGACATGTCTCCTTGGGTGGGGTGGAGCAAGCCACGGTCTAAATGAAGGTCTAGTATAACACAACACAAACATTCATTTCATAGCTATCAAGGAAAAGTTGAAGGGTGAGGTATGTGGCAGTAGGCAGCAGTCAGTATACCCTGGGAAAGAAATGCTGCCTAAATCAGTCACGCCAGGTGGTGGCAGAAGGAAGGTAGAAACTTGAAACTGTGGCACAAAAATCAGAAATACAGATCAATGGAACAGGTTAGAGAGCCCAGAGATAAACCCACGCACCTATGGTCAACTTATCCATGACAAAGGAGGCAAGGATGTACAATGGAGGAGAGACAGTCTCTTCAATAAGTGGTGCTGGGAAAACTGGACAGCTACATGTAAAAGAATGAAATGAGAACACTCCCTAACACCATATACAAAAATAAACTCAAAATGGATTAAAGACCTAAATGTAAGGCCAGATACTATAAAACTCTTAGAGGAAAACATAGGCAGAATACTCTGTGACATAAATCACAGCAAGATCTTTTGACCCACCTCCTAGAGTAATAAAAATAAAAATAAACAAATGGGACCTAATTAAACCCAAAAGCTTTTGCACAGCAAAAGAAACCATAAACAAAAAGACAACCTACAGAATGGGAGAAAATATTTGCAAACAAAGCAACTGACAAGGGATTCATCTCCAAAATATACAAACAGCTCGTGCAGATCAATAACAAAAAAAACCAAACGACCCAATCAAAAAATGAGTGGAAGATCTAAATAGACATTTCTCCAAAGAAGACATACAGATGGACAAGAAGCACATGAAAAGATGCTCAACATCACTGATTATTAGAGAAATGCAAAGCAAAACTACAGTGAGGTATCACCTCACACCTGTCAGAATGGCCATCATCAAAAAATCTACAAATGATAAATGCTGGAGAGGGTGTGGAGAAAAGGGTTACCCTCCTACACTGTTGGTGGGAATGTAAATTGGTGCAGCCACTACAGTATGGAAGTTCTTTAAAAAACTAAAAATAGAGCTACCATATGATCCAGCAATCCCACTCCTGGGCATATATCCGGAGAAAACCATAATTCAGAAAGATACATGCAACCCAATGTTCACTGCAGCACTATTTACAATAGCCATGACATGGAAGCAACCTAAAGGGAATGGATAAAGGACAGAGGAATGGATAGAGATGTGGTACATATACACAATGGACTATTACTCAGCCATAAAAAAAGAATGAAATAATGCCATTTGCAGCAACGTGGATGGACCTAGAGATTGTCATACTGAGTGAAGTAAGACAGAGAAAGACAAATATCATATGATATCACTTATATGTGGAATCTAAAAAATGGTACAAATGGACTTATTTACAAAACAAAAATAGAGTTAAAGATGTAGAAAACAACCTTATGGTTACCAGGGGAGGGATAAATTGGGAGGCTGGGATTGACATATACATACTACTATATATAAAATAGGTAACTAATAAGGACCTACTGTGTAGCACAGGGAACTCTACTCAATACTCTGTAATGACCTATATGGAAAAAGAATCTAAAAGAGTGGATACATGTGTATGAATAACTGATTCACTTTGCTGTACACCTGAAACTAACACAACATTGTAAATCAACTCTACTCCAATAAAAATTGTTTTAAAAAGAAACTTGGAAGTGACGCATTGCAATTGCAGTGAACTCAGTGGTAACCCGTCGGAGGAATGGTGAGAGCAGCCAGCATGACAGATCGATCCCATCCTACTAGTTCTGCCTCCGAGCATTTGTGAATTCCTTCTTACATTCAAAGTGACCGATGTGAAAAGGAAGATTTCTTTTCTCAGGCTCCTAACATCTGCAGAAAGTCATCAGGTGATGACTCTCCCCTCCCAGGCAGCTTTATCTAACCATATGCTCACTATTTCACAGTGGGTCTTACAGCAGCTCTTCCTTATTCGTGTCATTTTCTTAGCTTACTGCTTCTGAGCACAGGGTTGAAGTCAGACGGGTCTTTGTTCAAAGCTGGCTTTGTCACTTACTAGCTGTGTGGCCTTAGGTAAGTGCCCTAGATTTTCTGAGCTTCTGTGTATACTTCTGGAAAATGAAAGTGATAACGTTGTAGCGTTGCTGTAAGGATTAATTGAGATAATACAGGTCAAGCGCTTTATTTAGCACCGTTCCTGGCATATCACAATGGCTATTACAGTTGTATCGCCTTATATCTAGTACATTTCAGCAGGTTCCTATTTGATAGCATGACTCAAGAATCCCACTTTAACGAATCCATTTTTCCACTGCCTCCGTATTAACTTGGTAAAGCAGTATGATGACTGTGGCACCCCTTGTGCAGAAACCATCAGTAGCTCCCCTTTATCAATCCAGTAACTTAAAAACGTAAAGTCATTCCCAGTCTAGCCTCAACCTAACTCTCCAGCCTTAACTCCCAATTAAACCCATCGGGAATCTCCAGTCTGCCCCTGGTGCATTGTAGTGAGCTACCCCTGAACATGAAAACTTGGTAACATCAGTGGATGGTATGGAGTTCCCTTAATAACTCCCAAGGAAGCGATACAGATTTGCCAAGGGGAACCTTCAAACAAAGCTAAGGATGTGAGATGTGGGAATTGCAGGTCTCTCCCGAGTGCCTACCGAGGAGATTAAAATTATTCAAGATGCTTGCTGAAACCGAGGGCCAGAGAAAGGGCAAGGCCTTCACCAGTCTTTCTAGTGGATCAACTCTACGTTCAGGAATCTTTGACACGGCATGTGTGTTATCTTGGCCAGACTCTCACCGGGCTGTGCATGTCTTAGATTATCCGAATGTTTCCTCCATCCCTTTGCATAGCTGGCCTATGCTTTGCTCTTGGAAAACTGTAAGCACCTGTGCTGAATGGTTGGGACCCCAAGTGCTGCCTGCCGTCCTCCTCAATTCGGTTTCTCCATTTTCCTTCCATCCGCCCCTTCCTTTCCAGCCCTCCACCACCAGCAGTTCAGGGCACCATCACTGCTCCTTCTATTTCAATAGACACTGGCTGGTTCTCCTCCTTCCATGTTCCCTTACTGCCCTCGTCCCCCCGAGGAACGGTAGTCTCCTCTCTGAATGCCAGTCCCTGGAGCAACCGTAGCACTGGGAGAAATCATGCTTTCAGCAGAGAAGATGTGTGGGGAAAGGCTCCAGAAACATATTTAATGGCCTAACAGGCTGCACCTCTAGTTCCTGAATCAGAACTTCTGAGATACAGTCCCTGAATGTCATTTGATTACTTTTCCCCCTTTAATGCCTGTGTTAGGCCGGCTGTTAGTCACTTTCCACTGACTCTTAGAGGCTAGAGAGAGCCTGGAAAACACCTAACAGAGCGTTTCTTATTTCAAAGAAACTGAGGCTCAGAGAGGTGAAGTGACTGCTTTGACGTCGATGCACTCAAAACGAGAATTATTCCGCGTGCCAATGTCTCCTGTAGCCAGCATGTGTGTCTCAAAGCTTCTGTCAGGAGTGCTTCATTTTCATAGCAACAGACATGATATTTCAGCAACAACAAGAAAGCACACAGCCAGTCCAAGAGCCCGGTAATAACAGGTAAGGCATGTTTCACAGCTCAGCTTCAATAGAGATGATTGAGAGGAACCAGGACAACGCAGACGTGCCAGCAGCATCTCCATCCTTCAGAATGTTAATATCCCAGCACTTCCTCCTCTACCAGACCCTCTCCCCCTTGTCAGACACGAGGAAAACCCGTAAAAGTGTTTCCTTCCTCTTTAAGGCAGCTTAAAGGTGGGGGAGAGGGGAAGCAAGCTCCTCGAACCTGATTTACTTTTTTTTTTAACCTTCTTCCCACAATTCGTGCTACCACCACAATCCCATATCCTCAGTCTGAGGGAGAATGTGTTATTTGTTCACTGTGGTGTTGTTATCCGACATTTTCCCTTTCTCCCCAGGTACCGACTTTCCCATATACACAATTTTCACGATATAAGTTTAGTGTATTATTTACTGTAGCAGAGTATTTACTCCATATCCTTACGTACGTCATGCTGCTTTAAGAACCACCCAGAATACGCTCAACGACTGTCAAAGCCCAAGTCTTCTCTTACTTATGCCACCATTTATTTAGTAGCGAATGACAGGTGAATGGGGCAGACCCTTGAGATTGGCCAGGTATATGTCTAATGACTTGATGAACATCCACATTTATAAATACTAGTATCGCTCGTTATTCTATTATATGATGTCAAATATATTTTAGGTGACTCTTCCAGAAATGAGGACATAAAGATAACAAAACTGATGGAGAAAGATATTAGGCTCCTTGGACGCAGCCATCACTCTTAGACCAACCTCCGTTGCCCTCTGGTTCTTATCCACGGGCGCAAAGGCAGGACGCTGCTGCCCCCTGTCTGCAAGTCCTTCAGCCCCGAATGCAAACCCCTGCCTCTGTAATGGACACTGCAGCCATTCTCTGGGCAGTTCTCTACAATGCACTTGAAACAGCATCTATGCTCCTTCCACCCATCCTACCCTCTCCTGCACTCCCCACTGCAGTGACCAACTAGTTCCTCCCACCCCTCTGCAAGCATCAGCTCCTAGATTAGGGGGAGGCAGTGATGCCTAGTGGTTACAAACACAGACTCCAGAGCCAGCCTTTCTTCACTGGTCTCCTGGCCCCCATCGTTTACAATCTGTATTACTTGGGGGCAAATTATCCCGTTTCTTTGGGCCACACTTTCCTCATTTGTAAAAGGGGGACATTAATAATACCTACACTGTAGAATTCTTAACAGGATTTGATGAGTTGGACTATATAAAGAACTTAAACAGGGCATCTGAACCAGACGTTTAGTCTTTCAGGGTATCCTGCTCAATAAATAAACTGTTGGCAGACAGGTTGGAAGAATGACTCCCGAGTTTCAACGTACACAGTGATAAGTTTGGATAAGTTTTGAACCGGAAACTACCATGGTAACCTCATTGGACCATCCATCTCCTTACATAGGGTAGTCATATTAACTGTATGTTTTGTATTGTTTCATTTTGTAGATGTTGGTCCAAGTTAGGAGAAAGGGTAAGATTTTCGGAGTGATAAAGGAGGATGCTAGCAAGGTCAGAATTCCGGATTTTTTTTAATAAAATTAATTCCCACTGCCATTTTCTTTTTTGGCCACGTGCATGCCTTGTGGGATCTTAGTTCCCCAGCCAGGAAACGAACCCGTGCCCCCTACTGTGGTAGCACAGAGTCCTAACCACCGGACCACCAGGGAAGTCCCTGCCACTTTCATACCTTACTTGTTAGGAACACAGGTAGATATGGAAGAGTGGTCCACAGGTCTCAGTTTCACTCATGAGGATATCACGCGGTGCAAGTTCTTAGAAGTTAAAGGGAAGAGTTTCTGGGCAGCAGTTCAGTAAGTGTTGTTAGTATTTACAGTAATATGACGACGATGTTCTATAGCACGTGAATGAATGTCCAAGCTCAGGACAAACTAAGCAGGGTGTAAGGATGTTCTCCCCACAAAGTTCTATCGATTAACCCGTGAGAGCTTGGGGTAGACCTAAGAACAAGAGGTGTTCGTTTCGTGGCTTCTCCCCATCCCCATAGGAAAACTGTTCTTATCTGAGGGCAGCAGACGCTCACTATGGAAATTATCATCTCCCCAGCATCGGTGCCGATTGGCAATGCATGTCAGCTTGCCCACTCGCGACAGATGTCAAGGATCCCGAACCTTCCATATGCTCCTCTGTTCTCCGGGAAGGCACAGGAGCACGAAGCAGACTTGGCTGGTACAGCCGTGACCGTGGGTGTCTCTCAGCAACGTCACTGTCCTTGGGCTATTTAGCACCAGACAAGTTTCCAGCAAGTTGAACATATTCCGTGGTGGACAGCACAGGGAGAAAGTCAAGCTCTCAGATGTTTGGCTGTGAGTCTACGGATATCTCTGGGGTTTCTAATTAGCTCCCTTGAACAAGGGCGATATGGTTTGGCAGCATCATTTCTACAGGGTGTTGGGCATCTTGCTATAATAGAGAGCAGGGACTCTTCTGTTTTCATTGACTTTTCTTCTCACCGAAGGTCTCAGACTTGTCAGAGCTCGCTCTTCTTTCTAAAGGCAGCAAAATGTCTTCAGAAATGACATTCTCCCAACAGAAAGAATTTAAAATATTGCATCCAACTGTAACTGGTATTTCAGAAGGAGCCCGTTCTGGGCTGGTCTGCTGTTTTCCTTACATTTTCTTCCCCCTTATGATCGTTATTTTCAAAATCAAAGGCTTAGTTGATTTGGAAACTCTCCAAGCTTACACAAGCATTCCTAAGAACGGGTCAATCACATCTTCTGTTTGAGATCTGGTTCTAAAATGCCTTTTTCAGTTGCAACTAGCAGTTTCCATCTTTGTTTCTTTTCCTTTCCAACTTTCTTGGTTCCTTTTTGTTTTGTTTGTTTTTTGCTGTATGCAGGCCTCTCACTGCTGTGGCCTCTCCCATTGCGGAGCACAGGCTCCGGACTCACAGGCTTAGCATCCATGGCTCAGGGGCCCGCATGTGGGATCTTCCCGGACCGGGGCACAAACCCGCATCCCCTGCATCAGCAGGTGGACTCTCAACCACTGCGCCACCAGGAAAGCCCCTCTTGGTTCCTTTTTAATCTTCTCGATCACCTCCTTAGGTCCTAACGGGGGCTACTTCTTCCCTGAGCTCTGGTGCAGAGAGCTGGCATCTTTCTACCGGGTCTCCATGAGGTTCACTTCCAAAGCCTCTGACTGTGGCTCATTCCGTGTGCTTTAAGTAGTCTCAGTTATTCTTGTACATAATTGTCATAGCTGAGCTTATTACACTCAGCTTATAATAAAACTATTAAAATTCTTTTTTAGGGAATCCCCTGGTGGTCCAGCGTTTAGGGCTCCCCACTTACACTGCATGGGGGCACGGGTCCAATCCCTGGTCAGGGAGCTAAGATCCCGAATGCCATGCGGCACAGCCAAAAAAAAAAAAAATTCTTTTTTAAAAGAAGCCATAGTGAACATTGGAAGGGCTTTTAATTAAGACGGAGTTGGTAAATTGCTATGAAAGTAAAACATAAGTTTTCCAGTCCAAACTAGCTATGCATTTCCCATTTGTCATTTACTGAGTACTACCCTCTTGCTTTCTGCTTGAAGAAAAAATGTCATCTTTATTATAATGGTTTTAAGCTAGCAAGACATATGGCAGTGGATTAGGGAGGGAACATAATTTCAGTCACTGATTATTCATGAATAGACTAACTGAAGAGGGGCATTTAGTTTAAGGAGAAATAATGAGAACTTGAACTCTATGAAAATTTCCTTCCTTCAGTTGAGATTTTGAGCTCTTTTGAAATTTTGGTCCAAGTCCAAAAGGGTCAGTATTTCAGTCCTGCCATAGAAGTCATTCTCTGTTCTTAAATCAGGATAGAAAACAGAAAAAGTAATTATATGCCTCTTACGGAAAATTCAGGAATTCACTCCTTTTATATACCACTTTGAGTAATAAACAGAAGCTGTGTTTGACAGGAATATTATTTCACCTTGTAGCTCCATAACAATTTCCCTCAAATAATTCAGGGTACCTCTTCCTGCTAATGAGTCCTCCCAGAACCTTAGAGAGAAGTAGAGGCCACAGAACTGCAGAGCTGGAACAAACCTGACATCATCGAGTCTGGGGATTATTCCTTCTTCAGCTGTGAAACTTTGTTTCCAAACAAAAACTTACACTGGGGCCTGATAGACAGACACAAGCAGCTGTTCTGGTTGAAGTAGAAGAGATAACAGAGTTGCCCCGACTCAGCTTCCCCCAACTCCCAACCCCTCCAAGTCAGCAAGGGGCCTTTCCAAATCCAATTCTAGCCCCACCTCAGACTCTTCTAGAAGCAAAGAAACAGGGGCACAGAAAGGGGGCTCGCCTTAGCTTGGCCGGGCTCACCGGCATCCCACAGCTCCACCTGTTTCTGTTTGAGCTCAACCCCTGTCCCCTCTCTGGCTTTGCGTTTCTCCGGGGAGCTTAGGCAATGCTGTATATTTATATTATGTGTTTATGCATTTAAATAGATATATGGATATGTATAACTGAATCACTTTATTGTACACCTGAACCTAACAACATTGTAAATCAACTATACGCCAATGTAAAATAAAAAATGGTTTACTAAATTAAAAAATACCCCCAGTTGATTGTAAGACCCTGGAAGGAAAGAGCTCATGTGATTCCTTCATGCCACCCGACAGCCCCTCGGCATCCAGTGACGAGCTTTATACGAAGCAGGTGCTCGGGCCACAGTGACTGGTGTGAACTGAAGTTGCCCCCCACCCTGAAAGATGGCCCACATTAGATAAAGCGCTAGAGCTGTTAGGAGTACAAGAAATTCGATTTTGGCTTGTTGAAGTCTCAATATCCAGGTTCCTATGGGATGTAATCTTTTATTTTCCGACTCAAAGTGGGCCTTAGTTGTGCATCAGAGTATTAAGTGTCAGAGATCAGGGGTTTCAAAACATCAACACGTATCAGAATCACCCGCAGCGCTTGTTTAAACGGCCTGACTCACGAGGCCTGGGGTCTGAGAAGCTGCATCTTTAACAAGGTCCCAGGTGACACGGATGCGGCAGGTCCAGGTCCTCTTTGAGAACAAACTACCGTTGACCTTACATAAAGCTACTAATTTGGCATTCAGTACATTTTCCACCCCTGGCATAGGCTGAGCCTGGAGCAGCTAGGTAGACGTTATCAATTAACCTCTCCTTCTGCAGCTGGGCTGCCAAAGAGGCAAGGGAAGTGCTATGATTCAGTAAAAGGAATCAGGATTTACTTCAATTCTGGCTAAATATTTCACAGAGGAGCCATTACTCAGCTCATGAGGAAACTGTCTTAGATTGCCGTGTTGTAGGGTTGAAAATGTATGTCATTTCCTTACCGGGTGATTCAGTGAGCTATCACATGCCGTGTCACCCTATACCCCACCGTGAGCAATCCTCTAGTCACTGGCCATCTTGAAGGTAAGCAACTTCCTGCTTATTCTGAGAGGTCGAATCCATCTACTGACAGTGGGTGGGGAGTACATTTCTCTCGATCACCACAGAAAATGAAGGGAAATTCAGAAATAATGCCATGTGCAGCAACATGGATGGACCTAGAGATTATCATACTAAGTCAGAAAGAGACAACATCAGTACCATATGATACCACACGTGTAATCTAAAATATAACCCAAATGAACCTATGTACGAAACAGAAACAGACTCACAGACATAGAGAACAGACTTGTGGTTGCCAAGGGGGAGGGGGTGTGAGGGAGGGAAGGGTTGGGAGTTTGAGATTAGCGGATGCAAACTACTATGTATAGGATGGATAAACAAGGTCCTACTGTATAGCACAGAGAACGGTATTCAATATCCTGTGATAAACCCTAATGGAAAAGAATATGAAAAATAATATATATAGGTATAACTGAATCACTTCGCTGTACGGCAGAAATTAAACACTATAAATCAACTATACTTCAATAAAATTTTTTAAAATACAAAAATAAAATAAAGGGAAATTCAGGCACTGTCCTTTTTCATAAGGATCCAATCTTGACCTTCTTTGCATGATGACTACCATCATCCTCTTCGCCTACCATCAGAAAAAAGTTTTTCCCTAATTTGTATGAGATAATTTATGCAAAATCAATTCAGTTCCACAAACACTGAGTACTGTAAGCCAGCCAGTGTGCTGAGAAAAATCTGGTATGTATAAGATCAACCTCCATCCTAGAGGCCTGCATAGTTCACGTAAAACAAGGAAACGTGGCCCAAATGGACTCAAACTAGGTGCCCAGTAAACTTTTTTTTGTCCTCAGAGAGAAAGCCATTTGACCTGGTAGGCATTCACCATCCAGAAATTTCTAGTAGGAGTTACCCATTTGCTCTATTTGTACTCGCCTAATTAAGCCAGGGCTTTCTCAGCTCACAGCTGGAGAAATTAAACTCAGGAGGGTTTCAATGCCTTATCCTCAAGCAATTCGTGGACCAAAACCGGGATTAGAACTCTGACTCCTTCTAATTCCCAGCAAGCAATCATCCTCGCAGGTTTTGCAGAAATTCTCCCACCTCCACCCAGGCTTTTGTTAGCGTTCACGGTTTTTAGACACTACCGATGACATCAGAAAGATCCCTATTCTAAGTTTCTTCAATATTTTCATATATTTAGAAAATGAGGCATCCCTTCTCAATCCTTTATTTCTATCCGGGAGAGGAGGTGAATCATTCCATTGAAGCTGGCAATGGATCCCGCTTCATCACTGACGGCCCCCAGATGCTGCCAAGGTGGCAGGCGCTGGCAGATGGCGGTGATTTCTAATCACCAGTTTTGCCTTATTCTAAAGTCATTTATGGAGTTTTCATTGCTCTGGAGTCCACTAAGAAGACAGTAAACAATTTAGCCCACCTGAGGTCACTTACCCAAAGGCTGTGTTTTGTTCTAAGTCGTTACTCAATTTGAATTTTGGCCGATAGGAAACAGCAGGTTCTAATGGATGAAATTTTTGGTCTGGAACTTCTTGACTTTTTTTTTTTTTTTAAAGCCAAACCCAACTCTGCGTGCTTCTTCTTAAATCACTTGTGGTGGATCATACCAACATCGAAACAGCCAGCAAACGCATTACATTTTCACTTCTTTGAAAACGAGGGTATGGAGAGAAAACTGTCCTTCTGAGAACAGATAACATCTGCCAATTACTGCCCTGGGGACTCTTTACCATTTGAATAATGACATGACAATACACATTCTCACTGGAAAGATATTTTAATGATTCCTTAATATTAGCTAGGAATACTAGGTCATCGGTAAAACGTTTTTAACTGTGAAAGAATAGCAAATGATTTCTTCCTGTTCCTTGGCCACCAGGGGGCATTCTCAAGAACCTCTCATTAAACCCATCAAATAACGCTGGATCAAGAAAGCTGAAGTTTGTCAATATAAGCCTTGAACTTAACTTGGCTTAAAAATAGGAAAAAGTATTTCTTCTAGAAAACTCAAAACCACTTGAACATACCATAGTTAGATACCTAGGCAAGAGAAAATCACGTATGGGCTATATTCTTCTCATAAGAGCTTTCCAGCATTCTAGGTAAATAGAAAAGTGAATATACACAGAAGGTGTCTCAGGCAGGCAGTGAATAAGTGAACACCTTCTGTGTGCGGTACACCAAAGAGACGGCAAAAATGGAGATGTATGGTCCTTGCTGTTCCAGGAATTTACCCACGATTAACACTATTTGGAAGAACCAAGAGAAAGAGAAACCTATAAAGTTTTGTAGTTCCAAATGTTTTCTTTTTTTAATCAACCACTCTCCCAGTGAAATAGAAGTAATTATCACTAATAGAAAGAAATCAAAAGCAGGAAAAAAAGATCCATGGTCAGTAATAGCAAACTAGCATCCAGGGTTCTTAGGTGTCACCTCTAGACAGCTGGTCCCTTTTAAAACTCAGCCTGAGAATACAAGTTGCAGTTAATGGTCCATCAAGGTGATGTAACCCATGACATTAATCTGATATGAAAGTACAGATGAACTTATGACTAGTCAAAGACTAAACCTCAACTTCCATCCAGCCATTTCGGTTTATGTGGTCTCAGGTCCCAAATGAGGAAACTTAGGTGCCAAAAACCTGGAAGCTATGACGTCAAAAATGTTTCTTGCCTGCAGTCGAAAATTTCAGTCACATGCTACTAAATGGATGAACCTTGAGGACCTTATACTAAGTGAAATAAGCCGGCCATAAAAGGACAAATACTGTATGATTCCACTTACACGAGGCATCTAAAGTAGTCGAATTTATAAATAAAGAGAATAGAATGGAGGTTGGGGGAGGGGGTTGGAGGAGAGGGCAAGGGGGAGTTGTCAAATTGCTATAGAGTTTCAGTGCTGCCAGGTGAAAAGGTTCTGGAGGTCTGTTTCACCACAATGTATATACACCAAACACTACTAAACTGTGTACTTAAAAAACGTTCAAGATGGTAAATTTTATATGTGTATTCTATCACAACAAAAACGTTTTAATGACGTGAAAAAAAAGAAAACCTCACTTAGGAAAGATCTTCAGCAATTACCTTCAGCTGTTGAAGCCAGAATTTTTACCACTGCCCTTTGCCTTGTATAGCAAAGGCTATCTAAGGAGCCAGGTGTCTCGAGGTTAGAATTATCACTGTTACTGAGATTTTTTCCAAGCAGACAGAAGTTCATCTCGAACTTAAAAGTCCATATTCTAACCAAACACCGCCACCTATTTTTAGATAGTATGCGTTGCATCTACTGATTTCAGCAACTCAAGTTAGAATTTCCTCAACACACACCTTGCCACCCGAACTATGAAGAACAAACTCAATGAGGCACCCATGCACCCACGACTGTGGCTCAAGCATCTTAAAAACTAAAATATGCAGATCTTTGCCTCAGACAAAATTTATTGTTCAAGATTTAGGAATACGCCGTCCCTAGCATGATACTTCAAACATATTTTTGTAAGTTACTTTTCACAACGTTTATTAAACGTGTATGCTGATTAATGCAAAATTGGACGCTACATAACATTCTGTTTAAGGACTTTTTGTCCCTGAGAAATCATATTTGTGAGATAGCCTAAATGTTTCCTCCCCCTCACGAATGCCACATAAAAGAATAAGCAGGCATAAATAGAGAATTTCTGGAAAAAAAACAACATAACCCTCCGTGGCAGTGGCTACCGATATGGGAGCAGCACAGCAGACTCGCCAAGGGAACATTCTGAAAAAACAGACGGCCAGGTCAAACCCCAGGTTTTCCTGAGTGGGGGGCCAGAAATCTTTTCTCAAGAGTGCCCCTGACGATTCTGAATCACAGCCAGAGTTAAGAGCGAAATTCGATAGTTATACACTCTGAGATGTTTAATCAATGACTTAGGAGTGCACAGCTTTCGTCCCATGTAAGTTACCCCTAAATAACACGTCAGGAGATTTTTTATTCGTTACTTCCTAATTACGTCACATTCATAACCACGCATCTATCCTGTTCCCCATCACACTCTTTGTATATTGTGTTCTCACTTTGCCCGTGAGCCAAACGAACAGGGAATTATGTCTGACTCAACGTTCAGTAGTGTCTAGAACACCGACGCCGAGTCAAGCGTTAAAAAACAGTAGGACCTACGTGTGGCTTTCATACACCCAAAATCCTTTCATGCAGGTATATCGGGTTTAAAATCTGCCCTTACAAATCACGTGTGCAGGAACATAACTTTTCCTTCTTTGTTACAAGTAAATTAAGCTTACCTTTGAGACCCCGGCTCCAGTCCAGATGGAGAACTTGGGATACTTGTGCCGTGAAAGTTAACAGCCACGCCGCGTGAGGTTCTCCCTTTTAGGGAGAAGTTCGGTCAAATGAGGTATTTATTGTTTCTTCACGCCGGGAGGCTTTCCCAGCGTCCCACGTGGGGCTGCCGACGCCGCCTCCTCCCTGGCGTCTTCTCGCTGGCCCTCGGGTCCTCCGTGCTACCAAGAGTTGCTAACACCTGTGGTCCCCACCGCAGCCTCTGGTCATGAAGTGGGAGCACCTGTGTTGTCCCCGCCCTCACCTCGGGCCTCTGGTTCTTTCAGCACTCCTGCAACTACTCAGCACTGTTCCCTCCTCCCCCGGCTAGGGAGGGAGGGGCTCTCTGAGGTCACCCGTCCACCGAGTCAGCCCTGGACCCTCACCAATCCCAGCGTGAATCAAACCTATGAAGCCTCCCTAGTAGGCTTGCCATCTTTCCAAGGTGGGATGCAGGCAGAGGTCTGTGATGCTCCCAGGCCTGTCTCACCTGAGCCCACACCAGGTTTCGACCCTAGGAGTTGATAGGGTGAGAAGTGAGCCTCCTTTTCAAATTTGCCTGGAAACACAAAAGACTCCGAGGAGCCAAAACAATCTCGAGAAAGAAGAACAGAGCTGGAGACATCACACTCCCTGACTTCACACTGGTCTTTTTTTACACACTGTTTTCTAAACTGTAGGTCAAGAAATAATTGTGTTCACAGCCAGCATTTTTAAATTACATGGAATCCAATAGTATAGGGTCAACTAGAAGAGAACATTTGCTGTATTTCTTTATTTTATATACTGGATCAAGAAGTAAACTATTTTTTTTTTTTACTGTCAAAAAAGGATCAGAAACTCTGGTCTCTCATTCTGTCACCTTTTAAACTCTCTGGTGTCCCAATAAGATCTTTTATCTCTGATATCTCTGGCTTTCCCAGTAAGAAAACACTTCCATAGAATCACCCTTCAAGCTCTCTCCTCTCGGATTTATTTTGTAAACTGTACTCTAAGCGTTGCAGACTCTCCTGTGTCTGGCTCTTCTCCCTCCTGTGTCTGGTCCCCGCAATGTCCAGTTAAGACGTTCATAATGACCCCTTCTGAGCTGAGGACGTTTTCATTCCTGCTTTCTCTGTGTCCCCTTGTGTCCTTCCTACCCTGGGGCCATTAGCTTCACCCTCCAGCCTAGTTTTAATGGTCAGAGGACCCGGGGAATCAAGAGAGAGAAAATACTACACAGAGCAATTCAAAATTTTAACCTGCCACACAGGAAGGTGGCGGTTTCCCAGCACTTTAAGTATTTTTTTAATGTTTAGACGCATAATAACAATCCCTCTGAACTGTTTGATTTGTTTATACTGGTAGTCACCTATTTTACAAGGCTAGATAAAGCAAAGAGTCATTTAAAAACACTGCCCTCAAACATTTAGTTTTGACTTAAAACTTGTAAGCGGTTATTCATTCACTAACCTTTCATGAGGCATCAAGGCCTTTTTTTAAATGAGTCTATTGACTGAAGTTCCAAGCCGTCTTTCCTACGTGAACCACATTCATGACGTATTACCTACAAATTCTGCTTTCGGTTTTCTTTAGGTCGGGATGTACAAAACCATCTGAATGCAGCATCCTTCTAAATTGTCATTATTTTTTCCATGATTTACACTTGTCTCACCCACAACTACTTGAGCAGCAATTTTTAACAACACTTTGTCTTGTCAACCTTCGCAAAGCTTTCTCAATTGAAAGAGAAACCATTTCTTTAAACTCTTTTTTGAAGAGATTTTAGAGAAATGGCTTTTCTGCATTCATAGTTCAACGCTCTTTGTAATACTTAACTGAACTAAGTAATCGTAATGCCACGTTAGACTAACGTGAATAGATTTGAGGAAAAGTCTAGAAAAGCTCTAAAATAGCTCGATAGTGTGAGCGTTCCTTGTGCCGTGGGCAGCCTGGCTGTTTCTCCGGAGAGGATGAACAGGGTCCATTAAGCTGGGAAGTGAGTTAGGTGTTTTGTGAAAAGGGTTTCTACTGCACTAAGAAGAAAGATTCACCCTAAGATAAAGCAAAATGCACGGTATGATCATTACAGAAAAATGTCCTCATGTAGCGAAAAGAGCACTTTCTGATGGCGGAAGGAGAAAGCGGAAGTGAGGGAAATTATAGATTCTAGACACGGACACTGCTTCATTCATGACTTTGTGTAAATCAAGTAAACTTCCTAGAGTTCAAGGTTTATTTAAATCTTTTTTGTTTTTCTTTTTAATGAAGCTTTTCTCTTCAGCTTCGAGTCCTATTGTCCATACTCACCCAAAGTTCTCGTGGGTCAACGTGGTTTAGGTGGAAAAGGGGTGAATTGTGCTGTTTCTTCTTCTTCCTCTGAAATGGGGGACTTGGCATCCCCCACCCCCGATTCCTCAGGTCTGCTCTGCAGGATGGTCATTCTGAAAAATGGCAAGAGGTAGTCTTTGTTTAACATCTTTATTGGAGTATAATTGCTTTACAGTGGTGTGTTAGTTTCTGCTGTATCACAAAGTGAATCAGCTATACGTATACATATATCTCCATATCCCCTCCGTCTTGCGTTTCCCTCCCTCCCTCCCTATCCCACCCCTCTAGGTGGCCACAAAGCACCGAGCTGATCTCCCTGTGCTATGCAAGAGGTAGTCTTCAAAAGATGCAGTGACCAGACAGTTTTACAAAATGCTGGGGTAAAAATGTTTAAAAGGTTTCTTTACTGAAAAACTTTACAGCCTTTAATAGGCTAAAGGGTTTGTGAATGTCTAAAAAGAGGATATAATAGCCAGCTTCCCCCAAATATATTGCACCAAATCTCTCTTTTTTTCTTTTCTTTTTTTCCTCATAGAATCTCTCTCAGGATTAGAGATCCACAGAAAACAACTTTGGGGAAATTCTAGCCCAGCTATTTCTGTGGTCCTTTCTATCTCCAAATTCCCTAGCCTACATCATTGGCTAATTGAGGCTTTTAACAAACAAGGTATTGGAAATGGCCAGAGAAGCAACGGGGATTATTTTTAAAAGACAAAAGCTTGCACAAAGTCAGGAAGGGTATGGAAATTTACCAGAACCTTCTTTTTTTTTTTAATTTTTATTGGAGTATAGTTGATTTACAGTGTTGTTAGCAGAACCTCCTTTTGATGTTTTCCCTGGCACCAAGAAATGACCACCAATAAACTACAATTACTTAAAAACTTGTGTACAATATTGGTATTGGTAGAAGTGATTTCCAAATTATCTCTGTTCCTTCTTTGGCCCCTCCCTTGATGCATATACATTTCAACTCTCTTGATTTATTTTCTCAATGTCAGTGATGAGACTATCCAGAGAAAATGGAACAGAGATTAAAGATAGTATTAGGAGTTAATAATAATAAAGAATGACAGAGTTGGGTCTTTCTACCAAGAAACCTTGCGAATTCATGTACCTTCAATTTTTCCAGAAAACGCATTTACCTCTATCTACCAAGTGAGTAAGGTTCATGTTTTTATTCCTCTTTTATTTTACGTGCAAGGGATAAGTGAGCCAGAACCAAAGAGTATCTTGAAAGACTAATCTCAAGTCTTTTTAAGGAGTGACTAACATTAAATGCATTAACAGCTAAGAATTATAGAAATTATACTCTTTTGTAAGAACAAAATATTTAGTCTTGACAGTTTTGCTTTAATTATGAGGTCTGCCTCTTCCAAGTGCTGATTCATTAAGTGGTTAAACTATAAAAAGATCAAGTGCATTTTCTCCCAATTTGAATGGATTGTTTAATCATCACTGAAACTCACTGAATGGCAGCTCCAAGAATGCATATGATGGATGCCTTTACGGTCGGACTCTACAGACTGAAGTTTGGAAGCAGGACCAGATGAAATCCATGGACTCCATTTTTCCAGCAGCATCCTCAGAGGCCCAGCCTAACCTCGGCTTAACCCCAAGCTTGAGGACCCCAGAAGAATAAATAAAATTCCTAAAATTATATTTCCTTAAAGTTTGAGGTCATTCTGAGGCCAAGCCAGCATTGCCGCAGTGTTTGTAGATTTCACCAGGTCTGGTGCCACCTACTGGACCATATTGCCACTGTTGACCCCCGAGCAACCCACATCTGTTCTCCATCTTACCCTGCACTGCTTAGTCCCATGGCTCTGGAGCAAGATGCCCTGTTTAGCATCTGTCTGGGTAGCACCCTGCAAAAGGATTCTGATCTCATGTGTCATCCTTCACAGCCTTTGGTTACGGAGAGAATTTGTCCACACGTAACCTAAACGCTGTGCCTGAGAGTGGATCCCCTCAATTCTGTTGGTATGAAGTGGAGCGAAGGGGAATTCTCACCAGATGAGGGTCAGGAAGGAAAACTTTTCCTCCAGCTCAGAGCTGTAGGCTTTATTACTGGCGTTTCCTTATGAAAGGGACCCATCTCTCTGGGAAATCATGCCAGTAAAATTTCACTAAGGCCAATAGTCAGCCACGGGATAATCTCTTTTTTTTCGTCTTGTGTGTTTTTTGCTGCATAGTTTCTGACATACGAATGTTACTTACTTCTGGCATTTCGGTATCGCTATTTTTCTAATGAGGCATCTGGTATGAAACAAAGCAACAATTAAAGGTCAGAGGCAGCTAGGATACAAGGATTTTCTTTGAAATGTGTTCTGTGATAATATCACTCCACCTGGAAGGAATGGTGAGCGCAATGAGCCCAGCTGTCTCCAGTGTTCCTATAAACAGCCAACACTCTCAGACTCAGAGGAGCAGGACACGTGGTACAAATACGCCTCTTATTGTTTATGGCTGTATCTAGGTTAAGGGAATTTTAAAGGGCGTGATTCCTCTGCGGTTTGAAACACATTCTGCAAAGAACCAACGGGCCATTTTTCCCTGTGAATGTTTGCAGTGTGAACACTGGGCTGGTCATATATAAGTTTATATATGTCCATATATTATATTCATAGTGTTATCGCAATTTTCTTGCCTCTAAAATGGAAAGATTTGGACTAGATTATATTGAATAAATAACGTTCATTAGAAAAATTATCTTTAATATTATTACAGATCTTTTTTTAAAGGAGGCAGATTTAGACAAATTGGCTGGATTGCCACATTCAAATTCCTAGTGAGCGTTCCCTTTTGCTGAGTTTGCATTTACTCAGTGGAGTAAGCAGTGCGCTGATTTTCTGCATTTCCTTACTTCGGCATATTCCCAGATGTCCCCACTTATTTATTAATTTCAGTCAGTAAGGTATTTAGTCAACAAAAATAGGGCGAGGTCAGAAAGACGCCTAAGAATCGGTTCTTGCCTTCTGAGAGCCTGCAATCCGAAAGAGAAAACAGGGCACTTAGGAAAACACTGAACGAATACCTTACATATAATGTACACGTACAGCAAAGTGCTGTCAGAGCTCAGAGAAGAGGCAGATCACCCCCAGATGGAATGAACAAAGAAGGCTTCATGGAGGGAGGACAGTTGGAATGGGTCTTAAAGGATAAGTAGGAATCTGAGGGTTTTCCACTTAGAGTCTTCAGGCCAAGAAGATACCAAGCATATTCTAGGAATAACAAATACCCACACAGTTTATGCAGAGGAGCTTGGGCCGATGCGTTTGGGAAATAGATTTGAGCAAGGTTATCAAGGGTCTTGAACGTCTGAAGTCAAGGCTTTATAAGCAAGAAGGAGCCATGGAACGTCTGTGAGTTGGTGAGGCTCGCGCATGGGGGAGCTGAGCAGAGGGTAGAGGCAGGAATAGAGCTCAGAATAGGAGATCATCGTTGTCATACAAACTAGAGACAGAGCCAGATCTGGCGTGGAAGTTAGAGAAGTCAAAAGAAGAGGAGAGATGTGAGAGAGGTCCATTTATCCATTAAATTAACAATTACCGAGCGTTAGCTGTATGCCACCGTTTTCCAAACATCCATCATTTGTACACCACCATCATGATTTTTGCCACATCTGCTTCTCCTGGTGTTATTTTTTTACTTAATATTTTTTTACAAGTAGACTCATTTTCAATTGAAATACATTATCCTTTTCAAAAGAAGTCTGATGTCACTTCCACTTGCCTTGCCTCCAACAGAAGTTAACCATGAAACTAAGAATAAGCAAAACAAAACAAGTTAATCACTTAGGTAGATGCTGTGTTTGCCGAAGCCTGCTTAAAAGGGAGGAAAAGCAAAAAGAGATTTAAAAACATACCATCAATAAACAGAGATGTTTCTGCTTTGACTAAACTCAATGGATTGTAAGAGAATTGAAGTGGAAATAACTTTCTCGTTATATGTCAGTACTAGGGTACTGTGCTCCGAGCCAGCTCCAGTGCTGGGTCCTAGGGATGCAAAGATGAACACCATCCTCTGTTCTCAGAGGGCTTGGCTGAGCAGAATGATAGGAAGCCCACAAATGCATCCTGACAGAGCAAGAAGAAAGCCCATAGTGGGCAGTGGACGCCCTAGGACACTGCTGGCCCATTGGGAGCTTGGGGCGCCCCTCTTAGACTCCTTCCTCAGGTCATGGTTCCTTGGCAATTGAATCCTAGTTCTAGCGTTTAACTCCTATTTCATATGTGTGGGCTGCTTCCATCTAATTGCTAAGAACAAGCATAACAACCTGCCCTTATTTTCTGAGAAAACAAAACAAACGGGGAGATTTCTTAGGCTGAGCAGAAAAGTTAAAATAGGGTGGGAAACACCCCAGGTAAGTGGTAAACTATTGCCACATAGGAGGACCCACAGCAGGCTGTCAGACCCTTCGCCCCTGTCAGAGCTACAGCCTGAGATGAATTAACCTCTTAGACAGCCCGAGATCACGGGTCTGAGAGCCAGGGGCATGCAGCCCACTGTCCCTCGGCAAGCAGCTCCTAACTCCCTCCATGTGGTTCAGCTTTTATATTTTTAGGAGATTATACAGCTCATTGTAGACGAGCGGCTGTAAACTGGCAAGTGTATTGGCCTTAAGAGTAACGGAAGCCACCCCGCAGTGGGAGAGGAGGTAACTAGAAAGACGGCTGCTGAAACAATGGCTGAGCTTCATCATCGTGATGCTGTGCGAGGTGAATAAGATGGTGGGGTAGGGAAGCAGTTGACTTCTGAAGGACGAATAGGAGTTACTAGGCCTCGAAGGGCATTCCCCAAGTGGAGGAAGGAAGCACCACACAAAAGTCATAAAGAACAGAAGAGCAGAATGGGTAAGGAAAACCACAGGTGGTCTGGGGGTTGTAGCCCAGAGCCTGGGGGATGGTAGCCTAGAGCCTGGGGGATGGTGAGAGGGCATAGAAGTGAGGCTGGGGGATATTCATATCAAAGCCCCGAGGGGCTGTGCATTCAGGCTACACGAGGGGTCAGGCTTTATGTTGATGGGAATGGAGACAGTTTTGGGCAGGGAAGGTGCGTGATCAGATTAGGAGGTGAGAAGATCATTTCTGGAGGAATAGGAAGAAGAGGTGGAGGCAGTGAATGGAAGAGGCAGTGGGACTTGAAAATCATTTTTACCATTTCTAAATCTTTCTCCTTTGCCCGTTTTGCTGTTCTCAGCACCCACAAGCCGAATAAGGGATGTCCAAGGCAGGATCCCATTATAACAAACTCCCACATTGGAGAAAATAGTTTTCCGGAGTCAAATTTCTTTTTTCTTCTAACCCGTCATCTAATCTGTGTCGTTCCTCCTGCTTCCCGAAGGCGTACCGTTCCTCTTTCACAAGTCTTGGAGTATCCACTCAAATGCATTTATGGGACATGTAACTGAGCCAGCAAACTGATGGGGTTTTCCCCCCACCTTTTTGTTTTATCCATTCAACATTTATTGAGCACTTACTCCGTGCGTGGCATTGGGTTAGACGCCGAGCAGTCAGATCCCTTGAGGAGTTCACATTAGGGCGGAAGACAGAATAATGTGCAAATAAGTAGTCTTCAGTGAGGTGAATGCTTAGAAAGCACTGAAATGCGGTTCTTTCCAAGGGGCCATGAGTTGCCCAGGTCCAGGACTCAGGGGTGGAGGGAGGAGAGATGGTTAGGTCCCTGGGCAGGGCACCTGTGGGCTCGGATGAAGAACAGCAGTGTCCTGTGCCGGTAGTTACCCAAGTGCCGTAAGTTACCTCGAATTTCCAGGAACCCACAGGAGAGACAAACTGTGTTGCCTGTAACAGATTCCCTGTCCATCTCGCGTTCCTGCACTCTTTTCCCTTGGGCACAGAGAAGATGATTTCCCCAGGGCAGCCCTCCATTACCCATGGATCCAGTTTTACGCTGTGATTAGTTGCTATTGGATTCCAACCCTTTTCATAGGATTCACGTTCGTCCTTATAAACGTGTTTCTCCACAGCTTAATTTTTCAGGTTTTTTCATTTACATTCGGTGACCCAGAGCAATGCTCAGGGTCTATAAATAAAAATAAATGTTGATAGAAAACTTAAACAATTCTAAAGGGATTTCCTCATCCGAAGAACACAGGATGTTGACCATGTTGAAAACCAGTTATGTGGCTGCCAGTTGCAGACCGAGGACCATAACAGGTGAACTCTTATAATTTATAGAGCTGTTTTCTCCTAAAATAGCCTTCTCTAAAGGAGAGACAAGAAAAGAGAAAAAAAATAATACATTTCTAAGCCCACACAAGCAAATAAAAGCAAAAAGTGGGATAGTAAGAGAAGATGCCCCGTTTCCAGTTAAACATTCTACATGCTAGAAGCTCAGGGCAACAGCAAGGACGTTTTCTGAAATCTGACCAACCCTGGGCATCTTGGGTCCAGAGAATAAGTAGTAGGGCAAAAGCATCCCCGTTTTGAATCTCATTTCATCCAAAAGTTTTCTTGGAGTCTAAAATGAACGATTTTCCTGCAAGCAGCAACCTTTTAACGTCCCTATTCCCATTTGAAGCCACTTCCCATCTGGCTTACACAGTTGGGTCTCACACTCACCACCCTTGCTCGTTCTGAGATCTGCTGGGCTGGAATTTTAAGCTGCCCATTTATCTGGCCGGAAAGTGAAACTTACAACCCTCCTTCAGTGGAATTGTGTCTTGACACAGATTCAGGTAGAGGAAACAACACCGCTCAGTGATCAGAAGGAAAGCTGCCATGGGTGGTGGTTACAGCAGGGACCACTCATGGGATGCCAGTCCAGTGAAGAGTTGATTGTGAAGTCTCTCCCCCCCTCTGATTTCCTTCATTTGTCTTTTGGGTCTTTACTTATCTCTGTAGCGTAGGCTGCCTCCCTGAATGAAGGGAATTACCGCCCCCCGCCCCGTGCCAGCATTAGCAGATGGTGCGGGGAAGCAGCCACGCAGAAATTGAAAATTTCCAGGTTAAGTTTAGAGGTGTGAAGAGAAAAAAGGCGTCTTTCATGAAGAAGTTTGTAAATTCTCCTAGGTTTCTCGCAATTTTCCCTTTCAATGGCCTATCTACAAGTATAGGTAATATATATGTTAAGTATATGTCTGTGTCTCTGAAATCTGTATGCAATTTCCATGGTTGAAATTATTGTCTTATTAGATAATAACAACAGATGAACAATCCTACTTCTATATGATGCTGGAATGCGTGATTTTTCTTCTGGGTCCTCTTTTTAAGTATGCTTACGTGACTGTGTATTTAAATAAAAGTACATCGGTGATAGCAAAGCGACAGGGCTGCCACCCCACACATCAGCTTGCCCCCTGCAGGTGTGCTGCTGTACACAATGTGTACATATGCTGCAGCCTTGGTGACATCCCATCGCTGTGGTTGAGTGACAAAGACGAACTTTGTCATCGATAGCGTAGGGGCGCACAGCGCAAGTGCTGGGATTCAACTTCCTGGATTAACTCTGAGTAAATTATTTAACCTCTCTGTGCCTCATTTTCCTCCTCTGGGAAATGCAGACAATAGGAGTACCTACTTGCTAGGGCTGCTGTGTTAACTAAGTGGATGATGCCTCTAAAGTGCCTAGGGCAGGGTCTGGCACATAGACCGATCTGCCTAATGTTTGCTGAAATATACTAGCAGGTATAAACTTAACTGAACTACCTCTTTAAGAAATAAGCCAGTGTCTTATACATCATCGCCTAACGGACAATATAATACAATGACCACTATTTTAAACATTATATATTGCCTCCCAACACAAGAATGTACTTTCCATGAAGGAATGGACATTTTGAGTTGTGCTCATGACGCAATCCTCGGTTCCTAGAGCTGTACCATCATTTAGTATATACGCAACACATATTTGTTGGGAAAAAAGGAATACGTGAATGTTAGCTCTTTTATTAGCTTCTAGAGATAACTGAGAAGTGATTGTCTACACTGGCTCACTTCTATATTGAGGCTGAAGACATTATCCACATAATATACAAAGGTCTAGGTGAGGTGGGGAGAATGGGGCACGGGTAGCTGGGGCCCTGGGCTCAGCACATCCACAGGCTGACATCTATGATGTGTATAAAGTTGCTGAGTCCTGAACAAGATCTCAGGGCCACCTAGTCACACCTGAGGATGTGCATTCCCAGGGGGCAGCTTCCTCATTAGGTTATTAAATGCTTATTAGATGTTTAAGCTGGATGGGTCTTCTTATATCAAAAAAAATTGATATGATGAAGTATGATAGTATGTATTATCTTTTTTCTTTTCATTATTTTCTTTTAGCAGCTAAACTTTTCTTCAAAGGAAAGTCCAAAAGCTGTGGAGGTCCACTGATGGCAGGCTGGTCCCTGCTCTGCTGCCCCCAGCATCCTAAAGTTTCTTGGAGCTGTCCATAGGGCCGGAAGCACAAGTGCTTTAAGTCTCACAGCCCCGGGGTCAAGTGTTAGCTTAGCTGCTTACTGGCTGTGCTCCCTGGGCAAGCCATTCAACTTCTGTGAACCTCAGTCTCTTCATCTGTGGGAAGGGGAGAAATCATGCCAAGCTTGCAAGGGTTCAAAAGGGATCCTTACTGAGTTCCTGCCCCATCATAGGCCTCTATAAAGTGCAGCTGATATTTCACAGAATTCAGAAATACCAGTGAGATCATTCTGTAGCTTACTGAGTCCCTTGTAGGCCGCCTCAGCAAGAGAAAAGGGCTCCCCCTCATGACATCGATCAGCAGCCAGGTTCTAACCAGAGAGTTCTCCCATCTTCAAGATGTGCAGAGAATTTGACATGGAGTCTCCCAACATTTTCTCCCATCGTTGTCTTGGTAGCTCCAGAGCCTCTAATTGCTGAGAAGGTCGAGTAGGATGCCTGATCCGCAGGATGGATGCAGCCCCTGTGCCGTGGATGGGACGGCAAAGTAGGCATCCATCCGCAATCCTCATGAGACGCCACTCACAGAACGATTCGCACAGTGCCCACACACAGACACGTTACTCCCAGGAAAAAGACAGTCATTTTATTTATAAATTACCACCTTTTTTACATTAAAAATATTGTGTTTCTGAATGTCCCTGGTGGTGCAGTGGTTAAGAATCCGCCTGCCAACGCAGGGGACACGGGTTTGATCCCTGGTCCGGGAAGATCCCATGTGCCGCGGAGCAACTAAGCCCGTGAGCCACAACTACTGAGCCTGTGCGCCACAACTACTGAGCCCACGTGCTCTAACTACTGAAGCCCGCGTGCCTAGAGCCCGTGCTCCACAACAAGAGAAGCCACCTCAGTGGGAAGCCGAGCACCGTAACAAAGAGTAGCCCCCGCTCGCAGCAACTAGAGGAAGTCCACACACAGCAACGAAGACCCAACGCAGCCAAGAACAAATAAATAAATTAAAAAATACAGATTGCCAAATGCAATGTGGTACCCTGGACTGGAAAAAAAATATATTGTGTTTCTAAGTTAACAGGCTGGGATTAACATATACACACTACTATGTATAAAATAGATAACCAACAAGGACCTACTGTATAGCACAGGGAACTATATTCAATATCTTGTAATAACCTATAAGGGAAAAGAATCTGAAAATATGTGTGTGTGTGTGTGTATATAACTGAATCACTGTGCTGTACACCTGAAGCTTACACAACAGTGTAAATCAACTATACTTCAATTAAAAATTTTTTAAAATATATTGTGTTTCTCAAAATTGAAAAAAAATATATTGTGCTTCCGAAACAGGAGACCTCCCATTCATGTATTTATTCAGCTAACATTTACTGAGTACATCCTATGGAACGGGGACTTTCCCAGGAAATGGTTATACGAAAATGAGCGAGACTCCTTATGCCCACTAGAATCCCGTGGTCTCCTGGGAGAGATCCACATAAAAGGCAATAAATGACCACAGACATTTCCAGTGCCTGGTGGCAGTTTGGATGATGTGCGTGAGAAGACACATGAGGCAGCTGTCAATTCTGCCCCCCTGGGTTCAGCAAAGGCATCACCAAAGAAGTGACAACAGGGCTGGGGCTTGAAGAAAAAGTTTGAGTTTAGTCTAATGGAGGGAAGGACCATGTGCATCCCAGGAAGAATCACAGATGTAAGAAACAGGGCATCTAGTTGAGTGGTTCTCACTGTGATTCCTCAACCAGCATCAACATCATCAGGGACTTTGTTAGAAATGCAAATTCTTGGGAACCACCCCTGAAACTCAGGATTGGGTCCAGCAATCTGTGTCTTAAATCCTCCAGCTGATTCCCTGCACACTCAACTTTGAGAAGCATTGTTACAGTCAGTTGATGGTATCAAGGGAAGGAAAAAATATATTAGCCAAGTATTTGTATTTTACATAGTACAGAGATACCTGGCTATAGATTTTCCATCCCCCCAAAAGATTGAAGCAGGCTACATGATTACATATATCATCATTAAAAGGGATAAGGTACACAGCCAGAGAAAACAATGAAAGTAGAACAAAAGTAGAAAAGCAATAACCATTACTATTTTCTTGCAAATTTCCCAATAAACTTCCCGGGATTCAAATATAGATGGAAAGGCATTTATCTGACAAGAGTGACAGTACCTGCAAGATGTTAACAGTACCTGGCAGTTGTTAAACACACAGTTTTGCTCATACTAAGACCTGAGAGGGATTTCCTCATCACACCGCATTCAGAAGACAAGTTTTGCAGAGGTGGATAACATCCCAACAGTAAAAACCACACAAGTATACATATCAGCTTCTTATAACTTCCTTACACAGGCTTAATATCAAAGAGAGTTCAGTGAAAGGAGTCCAGTGGGAGGCCTTAACAATGAGGTCAAGTTTGTAGCTCTCAGACGATCTGACTCACATCTAGATCGTATCCTCGGAGATGAACGACACAGAAGCATTAAAAAGCCAAAGGAGAAATGGAATGGTTAGACCTGAATGAAACACAGGGCAGGCTTTGCACATCATCCTAAGAGCCTCAGTTTTGAAGACTGTGCTGCTCTGGACCCTCCAAACCTCCCAAACTGAGATGTCTTTGCATCCCTTAACTTTGGCACCTTCTAGACTTGTTTTTTTTCCAAAAGCTTTTTACCTGATGCATTACATATACAACACAGACCACACAATCTGGAGCTTGATTAGATTCCAATTTGTACTATTCTTGATTATTTTATATTTATGTGGTTTATTTTCTCAACCAGACCATAAATTAGTTAAGGCCGCTCATTTCCATGTGTCCTTTGGCACAGGGAACATTTAAGAGGAGGCTTTATTGGTTTATTTTTTTTTGAAGTATAGTTGATTTACAATGTTGTGTTAGTTTCTGCTGTATCTCAAAGTGATTCAATTATACGTATATATACATTCTTTTTCATATGCTTTTCCATTATGGTTTGTCACAGGGTGTTGAATATAGTTCTCTGTGCTCTACAGTAGGACCTTGTTGTTCATCCATCCTATATATAAAAGCTTACATCTGCTAACCCCAACCTCCCATTCCATCCCTCCCCCAACCCCCTCCCCCTTGGCAACCTCCAGTCTGTTCTCTATGTCCATGATTCCGTTTCTGTTTCACAGATAGGTTCATTTGTGCCATATTTTAGATTCCACATATAAGTGATATCATATGATATTTGTCTTTCTCTTTCTGACTTACTTCACTTAGTATGATAATCTCTAGGTCCATCCATGTTGCTACCAATGGCATTACTTCATTCCTTTTCATGGCTGAGAGGTATTCCACTGTGTACGTGTGCCACATCTTCTTTATCCATGCCTCTGTCGATGGACATTGAGGTTGTTTCTATGTCTTACTATTGTGAATAGTGCTGCTGTGAACACAGGGGTGCATGTATCTTTCTGAATTATAGTTTTGTCTGGATATACGCCCAGGAGTGGGATTGCTGGGTCATATGGTAGTTCTATTTTCAGTTTCTTGAGGAACCTCCATACCGTTCTCCATAGTGACTGTAGCAGTTTACATTCCCACCAACAGTGCAGGAGGGTTCCCTTTTCTCCTAGGTGGTGGTTCTAATACGCTTGCAGCTGCCCAGCTGGGCAGAAGGGTAAACTTTACTCGGATGAGTAAGCTTTAGTGGGCCTCCCGTGGTTCCGCAACAGACAGTACAGGGTCTCAAGCCACTGTGGCCAGGGAGCTGGGCCTGGCCAGGCCTAGGAAGTTGATAGGCAGCCTCTCTGTTTCTTTCCCAGGGCTACGTGGAGTCTGGATCTGTTTCTCCCTGTATGTTTGCTCCTCTCTCTTCTCACATGCTCCCTCTGCGGGACCCTTGTTTCTGCTGCCCCACACTCTGATAATAGCACATGGCTCTGGCTTCCGGTGGTGCCGACATTGACCCTTCCTGTACTTGACCTTGCGGATAAGCTCACCAGGGTTCAGTGACTCCAGGAACATCGTCATTTAAATTTCCAGGAGCCAGCATCTGACTGATTCAGCTAAGCCTCCACATGGATGCCCCTGAGCTGGGGTCTGCAAACCCAGTTCGGTCAGCTCAGAGGACATGGTGATCGCGTCAACATTCCTGGCCAGGATGAGCTCAGGGGAAAAAATTCCCCAAAACAGGTGTCGGCTGAACGGCTACCGCAAAAGGGGGCCACTATAGGTACTTTCTGGGCCTTAGCACTTGGTAAAGTAGATTTGTACAGCAAACTTGGCAAGCAAAGCAACAGCATTTAAAAGAAAGGAATTTATGAAAGGAAACTTTTGATTCAGGTAAAAAATAGACAGATAGATAGATAGGGAGTCGGGCTGTGAAGCAAGTTGTCTAGAATGTGCCAGAACATGTTCACGGGACTATTCAGCTAGTGACAAGAGATGTAGACAAAAATAACTCCGTTTTCATCAGAGGCTATTTCCACTGCTTCTTTTCAAGTTGCCTCGTGTTGTATCAGTCGTTATGTTTTCTATCGTGGTTGTCTTTATAGCCCATTAGACAGTTTAATTCTATCATCATTCCTGTTTCTCCTAGATTAGTCAATGGATTGCATGTTTTCCTCGGCCCTTTTTTTTTTTTTTTTTTGGAGTAGACACTCATGGTTTGTGCTCTTTTCTGTGAAAATTCTGCCACAGTGCCTCCTAAAGAGCTGATGGCCATGGCTGGTCAAGGTGACCAAATTCTCTTAGCGACTCCCAGGGGACTCCATCTGCAGACTTAGCTGAGATAATCACACCCTCTTCTAGAATGATCCAAATGAGGGTAATCCCATGGGGAGCACACCTCCAAAGTCACATAGAGTCAGGACAGCTACCTTCCCACCTGTGTCAATGCAAAATAATGTTAGGAAGTTTTATAATGTACTGCTTCAGTTACCTCCGCGTAAAAATCCTCTCCTAAGCCCTGTGTTCTTTTACCCAACCAGCAGTAAGTATAGACCGATATCAATGACGACTTTCCAACCATTTCTCAAGGAACACTACTCTTCACCTTTTTATTCTCAAAAACCATAATGAAACCGCTTTTGAAAGCTTTGTATGAAGACAGAGGCAATGGCAATTGTGCTATACCAATGTGACCAAATTGGAGGAGGCCCGGGATCTTGTTCCATTTGTTTTGTTTTTTGTATAACACCGTATCTTTTGAAAGGGAAATGTTCCAAAGGCATTTATTTGTAGCAGCAGACTGACTGAAGGAGGTATTCACAAACAAAATCGACCTACAGATGATTCGGATAGCAGTTAATGTTCATGAAAAGCCAGAATACGTTCTGCGTTTATAAAACGGCTTGGCCTTGTGCTTTGAGTAATAGAACTGGTGTGTTTCAGCCTGTGCTTATTCAAAGGCGCTCTAATGGTATTTGTACAATTTTAAGTACTGATACGTAGTACATGAAAATCGTTGAGTGGGGAAGCCTGAAAAAGTGAGAGAAAATGGCATTCAGTTATCTCCTGCAGCTACCAATTCAGAAAGTGAGAAAATATCCCCGAAGTGGGCCTTTGGGCAAAGTTAACTCGCGTATGTTTCTGTTTACCCTAAAATGGCATGACTTCATTTGTTTGTAGTATATTAATGAGAACCATTCCCTTATTTAAAAAAAAAATTATTGAAAATCATGCACCTGTTAAACATTCATATCATTCTTTATTCTCAGTCTCCATAGAATGGGGGTTTATTAGTAGTAGAGGAAAAAATTACGAATAAAAAATCTGCATCCATGTTGCATAGAATTTTGTTCTGCCTGGAAAAAGTGCCCTGTTTAGTCTGTAGTGGGAACACATGTGGGCAGAAGGTCTGAAGTGGGAGACACTGCCCGCATCGGCCAGGACATTCTCACCCTTTCGGGGGTTACTGCTAACTCCCTTTTAGTCTTCTCTCATGAACTGCCCAAGCAAGAAGTAATTGCTTCCTTTAGATCTTCTTGCTTGTTCCCACCCCTAAACCTATCCTCTAAGTACAGCCAGGGAAATCTCTAGTATAAGCGTGGCTGCGTCGCTGCCTGGTTTAAATTGGTCTCACGGATGTGACCACCACCAGCAAAGTCAAGTCCTGTGTGTTATAGCATAGCTGGCAAATCTCTCCAGGATTCAGCCCTGACTACCCATCTCACTTAGGACTTGGTTCAAATGCAAGGGTCAGAAAACAAATCACAGCGGTGTAGACAAAGATAAAGGTCCATTCCCTCCCCCATAAACAAGAATGCCGGGTCCTTTATCTTGTGCTGCTACCATCCTCAGACTGTAACTTCCACCTCATGGTCCAAGATCACTGCTCCCCAAGCTCTCAAGTCTGAATTCCAGCCAGGGAAGGCGTAAAGAAGGTATGCCCTTCCCTTTAGAGTCATTTTCCAGAAATTGCACCTGCCATTCTCAATTATACTCCATTAGCCAGACTTAGTCACCTGTGCACATCTAGGGAGACTAGGAAATGAGCCATTAGTCTGGGACTGCTTTATACTCTTCATTAAGAGAATCCTTTCTTTCTCTGCAGTTGAATGTCGCAACCCGGCACGGGCAGCTCACAGGTAAATGGGGGGAGGCAAAAAAGTGACCTGACCCTGAAGACATTCACGGAGATTTCTTCTTCCTGGTACCTCCCTAAACCAGAACGCAGTGCTTCCTGCTCTCCTGGGCAGGGTCCCCCACATTGTCCTTTCTAAAGCAAGTTGTGGTTGTTCAGCTGTCATTCCCGATTGAGGGAGAGAGTGGACACCCTTCGGGTGGGTCCTCTCTCTGCATGTAAAGAAAAATGAAGCCCAGCAGCTCTAAATAAAGACATGCACAGACGTCAAGATAAGAACTTGCCAGCTTGGCAAGACTGTTTTCCATCTTGTCAGCATCTTCTAATATGTGGTTTGTTCGCTTTCTCCTTGGTGCTAATAAATTACCTGCCTTGAGAATTTCCTTTACGGTTCTTGCTGGATTGTTCTCGCTTTAGTCATCATCTGGACAGCAGTGCTTCTGCTGCAGGTGTGAGAGCTCTGTAAAAAGCGGTACATCTCACACTCAGAGCTCATCTCACAGTAGCCAATATAGCCAACATATTTTCCAAGCCAACAATCAGGACATGTCATCTGATGGTAAAATCGAACTTAGGAGGATAACAAAACATAATTTTGAAGTCATAGTGAACAAGAAAAAATGAGAGATGATCACCGTCGTCATAGAAACCCTTACGAAGGCATGTTGACTCACACTTCCCACCCTGGCTCAGAGAGGAAGGTACAAAAGAAAATTTCGCTTTCTATTTTCAGAAATCTTTTACGGCCACTTAAAACCTTCTTCCGGAGCTAGCAGCTTCATTTTCCAAGAATGTGGAAGGTAACAAGAATTGTTCTTTATCTTTCTTCACGTCTAGGTCACATCTCTCTGAGCACATCATAAGCCCTTTGGCCATTAGGGATTTGCTGGTTGCATTTGGTTGTCTGCAGCAGCAAACGCTGAGCCTTGCAAGGGGGGGACGTTCAGTTAATTCTTCCCGGGATGGTGTTAGTCACACCATAGGCTGCAGCAAGTGATGTCCACGGTTTGCCACTTACGAACGTGAATTAGGAGAGGGAAAAAAGGAAGTGACAGAAAGAAGTAGGCTGGGAGGGGAGTTCATGAGTAACAAAAGAAGAAAATAAAGAATGAGGGAAATAAACATATGGACACCAAGGGGGGAAAGGGGGGTGGGATGAATTGGGAGATTCGGATTGACATATACACACTACTATGTATAAAATAGATAACTAATGAGAACCTTCTGTACAGCACAGGGAACTTTGCTTAATGCTCTGTGGTGACCTAAACGGGAAGGAAATCCAAAAAACGGGGGATATATGTATACATATAGGTGATTCACTTCGTTGTATGGCAGAAACTAACACAACATTGTAAAGCAACCATACCCCAATTTAAGAAAAAAGAAGAATGAAAGGTGGAAGAGCAGGACGTCGATGGTAGGTGCCACAGCTATTATTTAGTCATTAAGGGTTTTAGATCATCTGCCCCCCCTCACCAGGAAGTCACTGAATGTGTTGCTTTAATTTATAATCACAAATTAATCTATTTTCCTTTTTCAAAGACGAGAGAGTAGAAGAGACGTAAGATTTTCCCTAGAAAGGGCCAGGGTATTAAGTCATTTATCTGGCCTTAGCCAGAAAGTTAGATGGAGCATTTAGAAATGTTTATGATTATTTATTGCCATTTTTTTCATGACCTTATTTGCCTATATCACAGAGAAAAAGATCAAGATTTCAATATCCTTTTAAAAATATTGCGTAAAGAAGGACCAAAGTTAACTTACTTATTCTTGATGCAATTTATTACTCTCTATGAAAATATAAGTGCTTGCCGCTAGGCTGAAAATAGCCCACTTAAACTGCAGTAAAAATCACACCGTGCATGTTTAACTTGCAAAAATGATCATCAGTTACATCATTTAACAAATTTATCATTAATGGCCTTAAAAACCCTCTTTGTTTGCTCTGCGTGTCCTCAGGCAACATCATCTTACATGAAATGCCATTCACAGATTAAAGATAATTACATAAATATTGAATACATGATCTCAAATAATCTTAAACATTTTGGAGTAAATATGTATAATTCATGTTTTCAGCTCTTGCCAGCTCCACACTTAGCAAAAAAAATCCACCCAAGACCTAGATGCTTCAGAAGGAAAGGTTGAAGCATTATTTCATATTATTTTATATACTGAGATACATGTAATCATAAAACTTAGTATGTGACCATAATCCAACTGGTTTGCTATTTTTGTCTTTTATTTTTAAGTCTATATTTAAAAGGCAAAAATGTCTTCAATGGGACCTGTTTTATCCAGAGAAACTTTCTCATGCAATGGATTTTTCCACCTAAATTAGTTTGTGCCACAGTTTTGCTGAAAACATGTATTTAATCTTTCTGGATCCCTCTTTGCCACAGCCTACTCTTGGTATCGTAACTTCATACAAAGTGGTCCCAAGGTATTTTATGCTAAAATTTCCTTTATATTAGTGTCCTCAGTGGGCAAGTTTTGATTTACAGGTTCTTCCTGAACCACAGGTGTCATGAGTCCTGCTTTTCCTTTTTGTCTCTTCAGGTGTCATTTTCTTTCTCTCCTTCAAACAGTTTGTCCTCAGTCTAGACATCCTGTAGTCAGCAGGCCAGGCAAACTCCCAGATTTCAACTCCAAGGCAGGGAGAACTTTGAGAGGTGAGATATTCATTGGTGGGTCGTGGAGAGGCAGAAGTGGGAGGCTAATGGGTAGCAAAAGGCACATTCACCTGTATGCCTCCTGCCTCACCTTGAAAACCACTGGTCCCTAAAATGCCTGAGAGGTGGTCCCTTCCTTCCTTCCTTGGCCCTTCCCTTGTCACACAGTCCTGTTCTCACTCAGCAGATGTGACTTGAACCACAGGATGGACCACCCTGGGAAATTTTGCATTGATGCATTAATTCACTGACTAAATGCTTTACTGAGTTCCCACCATCAGCCAAGCACTTTGCTGGCCACTGGATGCGTAAAACATAGTCTCTACCCTCAAGAAGCTCCTGATTTAGTAGACGAACCGAGTTCAAAAGATTCCAATGATTAAAACCTCCCATCAGTTTGCCCGAGCAATTAATCCAGAAACTGAGAGACGAGGAGGAGAAAAGGAGCTTCATAAAACATGCTTAGAGATTTTCGTCAGGAGCTCCCACACACAGTATGTCCCATGGAACAGACGAGTCCTGACCCCACAAAACTCTGTGTTTTTCTTCATTAGGCCATATGTGGGTATTTCATTCTGTTTTTTTAATTAAACCAATTATCTCTCCCCATCTGAATATCTGAGATGACGTTTGTGATATTTTTGGAAAGTCACATTGGCTTTTCCGGACAACTCTCCATATGACAATTTTTGTATTGTGGGAAGTTTAAAAAAAAAAAAAAAAAATCTGGCTGTCAGGAGAATTGCATTCAACTACTGAAGAACTCTCTCTGTTAGAGTCCAAAGAAAGTACTCTGCCCAGTAGAACAGCAGCCTGGGCACTAAAGCGCGGGGAAGGCTTGGAATGACCTGATTTCCCACCGGTGGATCTGTAGGGCGCCCTTCTCTCCCAGGCAGACATGACCCTTAGGTTCAGGCCCTTCATGTCCTCAGGAACATTTCAAGAGCCTTTCCTTTGGCCATCTTGCCATCACTTGTAAATATTTACCAGAAACTTTTAAACCAGCAAAAGGAGATGCCCTGTTATTCAAATTAGCCAATTCAAGCTTATTTGTTCTTCATCAGCTCTCAGTTGGTTGACAGGAAGCTCTTAATTCTCTGATGACAGAAATACATGGGCAGATTTTCTCTACAGCTCTGATTTATTTGCCACACCATTAGTTTTTCCAACTCTAATTACCACGGTGGGATTGTTTGCTGTAATTGTTACCACGGAATTCTAATGGGAAAGTATGTGACAGAAGATACAGAGATATATCCTAAAGTTATAAGGTGCCAGTATCCTCTTTTATTTATGTTTTTCACTCACATTTATGGGGTGCTTACTGTGTGTCTATGTGGCCCACCTGGTACAAGGTAGGGAGATGTAAAGGACGTAATGGTGGCTAAGAGGTAAGCTAGCCTCAGGGAGCTTGAGCTAGCAGGGAAAGCATGAGACAAAGCATTCCAGAGGAGCTGGAGAGCGTGCAGTAGATGCCCTGTGAGCACAGAGGGGAACTAATTCTCTCTGCAGGGGGCGGATCAGCAAAAGCCTCGCAGATTAAGGGAGCCCTTCCGGTCTGCTAGCTTGACGATTAACATACAGTTAAGAATAAAAGGAGAGCAGCAGGGGAAAGATACAGTTATTGGAATCCTGGAGGGAGGGGCAGTTTTTCTCCCGAGTCACTTAAAAATAGTTCAGCATTTTTATACGTTCTTTTCCGGGTTTACTAGCTTTCACCCCTACTGTCTCTCCTATAGGACTGGCATGGGCTTTCCCGGCCTACAGAGGTAACAGGGCTTTTCCAACAATGCGTTAAAGCTGCTTTTAGGGAGAGTCATGAGTTCTGCCAGAAAACCAACTCAGTAGCAGACACACGTGGAAAGAGAGCAATATCTATTGACCAAGTGAAGCGTTAACCATTGTCCCCCTCTCCTCCATTCCCCCAGGTCCTTGCGGGAGACGGGTCTGGAACCTAACCACCGGGTGTCCATGACCCCCGTGGTTGCGCCCCATCAGCGATGAAAGGGTTATCGGGCAGCCGCAGCCATCACCACGGAGTCACCTGCGATTCGGCCTGTGACTCGCTGTCGCACCACGCAGACCGCAAGCCATACCTGCTGAGCCCGGTGGAGCACCACCCGGCCGACCACCCCTACTACACTCAGCGTACCTCCTTCCAGGCCGAGTGCGTGGGCCCCTTCAGCGACCCGCTGGCCAGCAGCACCTTCCCGCGCCGGCACTACACCTCGCAGCAGGAGCTGAAGGACGAGTGCGCCCTGGTGCCTCGCACCCTGGCCACCAAGGCCAACCGCATCCCCGCCAACCTCCTGGACCAGTTTGAGAGGCAGCTGCCTCTCAACAGGGATGGCTACCACACATTGCAGTACAAGCGCACGGCCGTGGAGCACCGCAGCGACAGCCCCGGCCGCATCCGCCACCTGGTCCACTCGGTCCAGAAACTCTTCACCAAATCGCACTCCCTGGAGGGGCCGTCCAAGGGCAGTGTCAACGGGGGCAAGGCCAGCCCCGAGGAGACGCAGACCGTGAGGTACGGCAAGCGCAGCAAGAGCAAGGAGCGCCGCCCCGAGCCCAAGCCCCGCAACAACGCTTCCCCGGGCTGGTGGAGCTCCGAAGACAACCTCGACGGCGACATGTGCATCTACCACGCCCCCTCGGGCGTGATGACCATGGGCAGGTGCCCCGACCGCTCGGCCTCCCAGTACTTCATGGAGGCCTACAACACCATCAGCGAGCAGGCTGTGAAGGCCTCCCGGAGTAACAACGATGTCAAGTGCACCACCTGTGCCAACCTGCCCGTCACCCTAGACGCGCCGCTGCTGAAGAAGAGCGCCTGGTCCTCCACGCTGACCGTGAGTCGAGCCCGAGAGGTTTACCAGAAAGCCTCGGTTAACATGGACCAGGCCATGGTGAAGTCAGAGTCGTGTCAACAGGAACGTTCCTGCCAGTACCTTCAGGTACCATTTATGTGGAGGGATGGATGCTTAGATGTTGTACCTGCTGATTGTGTGGTATTTCCTCCTGGGTCCTAGTCTTGGCTCTACTATGAATTGCCTATATGAGCCTGAGCGAATTACTTAGCATTTCTGGGGCGGAGGGCTCCTGTCAGGAAACAAGCCTGCTAGCAACCTCATCCAGTTATCTTGAGATACTAGATATAAAAGTGCTTTGAAAAGCACGCCTACCTAAAGGCAAGAAGTTATTAATGTTTTGTGTTCCTCTTTTGTCTGAAGGATCGTGGGATAGGGAGGAGAGAAAAGGGGAGTTTACACAGAATTTTAAAATAAATCCACCTTTTTACAAAAGTCAACGATGATCTTTGGAATTCTGGAAAAAGTTTAATTAGATCTATTTGGTTTTTTTAAATTATTATTATTATTTTAAATTCTGTCTGAAGCTATTAGTTTGGAAAAATTAATCTACCTCTTCACCATTGCAATTTTCATACCACCACCAACACTAATCACACTCCTACCCAAGTTCCCACCCCCCCAGAGCACAGGGAGTTGGGGTGATGCCCTACACCCTGAGGAGGTGGAGTTGGAGACAGTCTGGGGACCTGACAGGCACAGCTCCAGAGACCCAGGACAACAGAGAAGAGGAGGAAAAGAAGGGGAAGCATCTGTACAGTAAAATACAATTAGTGTCAGAACGTAAATCCCACACACATACAGACCCAAGGGCGCTCCTCCCCTTCCACGGTCTCCTATTTTCCCTACTGTCCTCCAATCCACTTAAAACAGATTTCACCCGGATAATAATATCAGGGGAAGAGTCTTTTTCTTCCCTACCTCCTCCTTCTAGTATTGTCATTTTTCCCAAGACACAACCTTCCATAAGAGGGATCCTCATGTTTTTCCTTTTCAAAGTGTCTTTCTCTGCCCTCCCTTGCTATCCTCATCTTCTTAGAAAAGGTTTTACTGAACTATAAAATCATGACATAATCATTTCCCACCCTTAAGAATAAATGCAAGGAAAAAAGTCTTCCACCAAGACATTCATCTTGTTGCTCTCTTTGGATTTCTTCTGACAAAGCTGACTCCCTTGGGAATGCCTCCACCAAGCCCTGAAAATATTCCAGTCGCTGGACAGTCAATGGCAGTCACTGGACAAGGACAGTGCCAGAGCCCATTCCCAGAGTTCAGAAGAGGCCACTATTGTGTGGATAGTTTTCACAAACAACACAGTATTTCCTACTGAAGGTGGCATTGTTTAATTTACTGTAAGCTTGTTACGTGTGTTAATTAAGTCATCAAGAACCACTAACAGAATTTTAGAGCTAAAGGGATCATCTAATCCAACCTCTTCATTCATTTAGCATGTAAAAAACTAGACTCAAAGAAAGGCAAAGGCCTAGTGGGTCATACTGTTAGTATGTGGCAGAGGTAGGACCAGAACCCAAGTCTCTTAACTTATAGAAAAGACCATTACAAGGGTTACAACTGAAAGCTTTAGCAATTCTTTAAGCACATAAATCTCATCCACTATTGAGAATAAAGTATTTTGATAAAATATCTGTCTTGAAGAAAGGATGTGTAATGAGATAGAAAACCTAGGATACATTTTTGTCTATGAAGGTTTTGTGACTCGTGGCAAAAACAAAACAAATTCAATTTTCTAAAAAAAAACTTGAACTTTAGTAAGTAGTGATGAGATTGGATAAGAAATATCTAATTTAAGAGGATACTGTACCTGGATCTAGGACCAGCCTTTGTTAGTAACAAAATGCTTTCATGATACTAGCATAATTGCCTGCTTCCTACCTTAAGCTCATTTTCCTTTCCTTTTTATAACCTTTTTGAAGTTAAAAGCTCAAGTAGTGGTGAAAAGTGGAAGGATAAGGAAAGGAAGAAGGAAAATGATATTAACTGAAAATCTACTATGTACCAGATACTGCAGCGAACATTTTCACATTTGTTATTTCATTTAATCCTCATAATAGTCCTGAGAGCTACAGATAATAACTCTCAGTTTTTGCAAGAGAGGAAACCGAGGCTTAGAAATATCAAGTGACGTAATGTTATGTGGCCAGTAAGTTGTAGAACTGAGTTTTAGACTTAGATCTATCTGATGCAAAATAGCTCTTTCCAAAACACCCCAGCACAACTCCGGAATCAAGGACATGAAACGGTGAGCAAGGAGGAAAACAAATCTTTAAAGAAAACATATTATTATTCAAGTTCTTCAGTAAAATAAGAATGAAAGCTTGAAGATTTAAGTATGGGATTTAGTATAGTAGCATTATTGGATCTCATCATAAAGATTTGGAAATTCTATTTTCAAATTGTTTGCCTTCTTTTACGCTAGTTTTTTTTTTTTTAACATCTTTATTGGAGTATAATTGCTTTACAATGGTGTGTTAGTTTCTGCTGTATAACAAAGTGAATCAGCTATACGTATACATATATCCCCATATCCGCTCCCTCTTGCGTCTCCCTCCACCCTCCCTGTCCCACCCCTCTAGGTGGTCACAAAGCACCGAGCTGATCTCCCTGTACTATGAGGCTGCTTCCCACTTAAGCTAGTTGTTTTTAATGAAATATTTGAGGCTTACAGAAAGATATCAAGAAAAAAATAAATACCCATTTATACATCACCCAGCTAGAGAAATAAAACATTAATTACAATGGATCACACAGGTACCCTCCTCAATCCCATTTCCTTCCCTTCCTCCCGAGAGTAATAGCTAATCTGACTTGATACCAGAAGCACCTTTGTCTTTAATTCTGGAGTTACTGAAAGACTGAAAAAATTGTAATATTTTCTGTTCTTCATTGAGCAATAATTAACTCTAAGACACGCTAGTTCAACACTTGAAATATAAACTGAGCTCCAAGTCATGTCTTCTTTAGCAAATATTGACATTTATTGAGCTCCTATTCTGTGCAAGACTTTCAAACTGAAAAAAAAAATCCTGTATTTCAAAGTGGGGACATAGTATGTTTAATAAATAAACTAAATGTAGAGCGGTGTGTGCTTCCCAACCAGTGCGCTGAGATGAAGAGCTCATATAAAGAAAGGGAGGAAGAATCTGGACATTCACAAGGGGAGAAAGGAGATGGGAAACTCCTAAGAACTGGACGTCCTTCCAGCTCTCTTCTTGCTTTACAGGGAAGGGAGAATCTATGTCCTGCAGAAGCTCCCCTTAGGAAGATAGGTTTAGCCAGTCCCTGTCAGCTCCTATAGAATAATTTCATTTATAAGCTCATTCTTAGAAGCAAATTTGGGAACAAATAGGTTCTTTTTTTTTTTTTCCAGTTGTATTGCTTTAATTATCAACTAATATTGAAACTGGATGTACAAATGTGTTTGATTTCAATGTCACAAAGTTTAGTGGACAAAGCATTGAACTTTAAATAAGAGGGTCTATGTTTTAGTTCCTATTTGCCGCTAACTAGTTGGTGATCACTCACTAATGATAGGGCTTAGAACCATCATTTCAGCTCTCCAGGTCTCCTTCTTCTACTATAAAGTAAGGCACTTGGTCAAGAAGGCCTGGGATCTCAGTCCATATCTTCAGACTCCTAAGTTACATATGCAGAGCACTAATTAGAGCCATTTTCAAGAGTTGTAAAGCCTGGAGCTACCATTTAATACATGTTTAAAGTAGATGCTTTTCCAGTGTTATCTAATTTGCTCTCTGAAACTCTATGAGGTATTTTATAGTTGAAGAAACTGAGATTTAGTAAATTAGATTAAGTCACTTGCCCAAGGATACACAGCTAGTACATGGCAACACAGAGAGTCAAACCTGATTTGTCTGCCTTCAAAGCCTGGATTTCTCCATTTACACCTGATCCCTACCCCTTCCAAATATAAAACAGAGGGAGGAAGCGACATATACTATATACCTATTATGTTCCAGAAGTCATACAACAGCTCATTTAGTACCCAAAACACCTTTGTAAAATTAGTATTACTATTTACTCCAATTTTATGGATGACAAAACTGAGGCATAAAAGCTGAAATCATTTGTCCAAGAACTCATGGATAGTCACTGGGAGAGCTAAAACTTGACTGTGGGTCTGAGTCTATAATGTGCTTCAGAAATAGAAATAAATGCATTTTTTTCATTTTAATATTTGTTTTATTCTGTAGCAAATGTATGCATTCATTTGACCTCCTCTGGGTGCACACAGTTAAGAATGCATGTCCATGAAATGTGACCCATCTCAGATGAGCAATGGAATGGCTGGAATGTCCCTAGTTTAATTTGACTGAGTATAGGTTAATATTCACCAATACTGGAATTCTAAATACTAAAAAGTTCTGATCTGCTCTTTGTAGAATTATCACTTAGAAATCATTTAACTTAGGCCATTGACACGATTATACAGAACATGAGAGGTCTGTAGGTATTGGGTCTCCGTCTGACATTGATTTAAAAATAAAATACTGTAGCTTGAAATCATTGCAAGTTCCAGTTAATACAGTCAATTGGTGAGATGTGCTTCCTCACAAGCTGTTTGTAGTTAATTTTAAAAAGACTCCCTTTTTTTTTTTTCCAATATTGTTATTTTTAAATGTCAAGAATCAGATGTCTGCTGTTTAGAACTACTGTACGGCTGCCAGTGACTTTCTGTATCAGGATTTGCAGCAGAGACATGGATTTGAAGACATTAAAACTGTTTAATTCTCAGTTGAGATGTGGTTGGCTTTTGTATATTTGGAATAGAGCATTTATGGCACATCTCAGGGTAAGTGCTCATCGTTAAGTAAATAAAATAGGAAGGGGGTCAAAGGAGTAAAGGGAGTTTTGGTTGTTGATTTGTTTTCGCTTTAAGAAAGCAGGATTCTTGGTTCTGTATATGCCTCTTTATGTAAAGTGAGTGTTGAGTGACTGGTATAATAAGATATTCAGAAGAGCAAGATTTTAGATTTCCAACTGTTAGCCTTAAAAAAAAAAAAATCCCTTCAACTCCATGTATTTTGCATTCATCCAGCAGCAGACACAAGAAAAAGGAAACAAAGCTCTTCGGTAAAAGTAGAGAGAGAGAGAGACACAGAGAGAGAGGGAGAGAGAGGGAGAGAGAGAGCGCGCGCACAAGACGGACAAGAAAGCAAGCACCCTCAGAGATGCAATTTTAGGAGAGCAAAATGATCGACCTTTTTAAGGCTGAGTGGGTTTCTTCAGTTTGTGTGCAAGTTTCAAGAAATGGAAGGACTGACCAGGTTTGAGTACAACTCTTTTATTACTTTGTATTTGGTGATAGTGTGTTGTTTGTTTAGGTGGGAGGGGTTTTTTTGGGGGGGGAGAGTTTTTGTTATTTTATTTTTTCTCTAAATAATGGCTAGCATAACTGAAAGGGCTAAAATCTGATGTGTGTACAGATGGTAAGAAAACAGGTAGAGACATCAGATACCTACACATCTGTGTCTGCAAGAGGCTGCATAGAATCTTTAATTGACAAAGGATCTAAGGTGCTAGATGCCATGAGAGGACATTGTGTGTCTTAATGGTTGAAATGTGATCCGTTGTTTTCCATGACAAGAATCCTGAATGCTTACTGTTCCTTTGCAAAAGTAAAATTTCTGGATGGTTTGCGTTTCTGTGGATTTTCTTGTGGCTTTTTTTTCCCTGTTGGTTAAATAAGACTCCACAAAAGATCACTGAAGAATCATTCATAACAAGCATGAACCCAGAGTTATTTTTTCAATGCAGGTACAACTATTTTTCAAAATTTTGTTCAAAATTATGTCAGCCTTTGCCCAGTGGGGTTTTCTTTCCCCAGCTGAGGTTTTCCTTCCTCTTATTTTAGAACAATTTAAATGATGTTAGTTTTAAAAAAACTACTTTATGTGAAATGCGTGACAGTGCTGAGCAGTTCTGCTAGTGACTTTGGTTACTGTGATGTTTCCTTGCTGCCTTTTATAAAAAAAAAAGTTAACCACATTGACGATTTTCTTTATTTTCAATTTAAATTGCCTTAATAATCCAGCAAAAAGTGTCAAGATTCTTGAATATATTTCCTATTTGGCTTGTACAATCTTCTCCCTATTTTTTCCCTGATATCTTAGTAGAGATGTCCCTCTTTCTTGACAGAAAAATGAGGTTACTTCTGCCTGATCCTACTTTGAATGTAGAGTCAGTGATTCTGGTAATTCTCTCTCTGATTCTCTATAATTCTCTCTGTTACTCAGATCCCAGTATTGGGCAGGGGAGACAACTGGCAAAATATTCTGAGAAAGTAGGGGTCCAGAAAGAGTCAGTGGTAGTAAAAGAAAGATCAAAAATCCTTCCTGAAAGTTGTTAAACTTTATTATTCTTGGTCTGCAGTTTCATTATGCTAAAGACGTTTTCAGCTATACCAAAAGTGCTTGGTTAGCCACAATCAAAGGTTTCATGGCACAGACTTTCAGACCCCACAGAGTCCAATCAACTCATGGAAGGTATAGCATTGCCTAGCACAGAGTAAAAAAGAAAAACCAGCTTTGGATCGCTTAGTAGCCAGTGGACTCTATCTCCTCTTTCTCCATTCTCCTTAGAGGACAGTTTGCTTGGTTGAAAATTAAATACAAGAGCCCAGGGTAAATATTTACCATTCAGTAAAGAAGCATTCATCCATAATCTCTGGTCCATTTGAGATCATGCCTTTACATGACCTAACACAGATGTGATTTGTGAATGGTAGAACACATTGGTTTTTTGCTTACGGTTTTATAGGGGGGTCACTTAAAATATATATGCAGTATGGCCAGCTGGCTTTGACTCGGTGGTTAGACTAGGTTTTTTACCATTTTAGTTTTAAATTCAAAAGCAACAACCTCTCTTGGTGGATTACTGTGCTCATTGGTGAGTTGAATCATGGAAAAATTCCATCTTTATTGTTCCAAACAGCTGAAATCAGAAACTTCATATGGTTCAAACTGTAGTACCTCTAACAGCCAGATTTTTTTCTGTCATTTGCCAGGATAGCTTGGTAGAGAAAAAGAAACCTGGCCTTTTCAGGTCAAATCAGGTTACTATTACTGAAATCCATAAGGAGTTATAAGACCTTACTATGATTTATGTTACTCATTTGAAACTTTGAATCCGTACGTTTTCCTGTTGGATAAAAATAACATGCATTTGGGACTTCACAACAGCGGTTCACTTATCTGCTTCTAAAAGCCATCTCGCCTCATCCCCAACCAGCAGGCTGTGTCCCTAGCTGCCATTTGGAACACATTAGGACACAGGGAAAAATCGTTTTACTCAAGTTTTGTAAATGCATATTTAAGTGTTTTAATAAATTCTTGGACAGAAACCACGGTAACGGGGGGGGGGGCTTTAATTTTTTTTCAGTGAATGATTTATTCTCCTTCAGCCCAATCCTGTTTGTAATTAAAAGGTAAAGCTAAAGAGCTAATTACTGTTAAACAATTAGCAAAGGTAAAGGAGGGAATAGAGTGTAAGGAGATGCCCACCAGCTCATTCCTTCATTTGCCGTGACCAATTTCTTACTTATATTGTTTAACACTTTTATTTCTTGGGGAACACTCATATGACCAAGGAATGACCTCTTCTGGCTCTCTGATCTTTTAAGTTTAAGAATATAAACGATTATCTTGTGGAAAAAAATTGCTTTTTTCCATCTGTTAAAGGTTAGCAATATTCCCTGCCTTGTTTCCATTTCTAAAATAGACTTCTAATTACACTCACAAAATGGGCTTTCTAGGTAAGTATCTTTTCTTTCATGTACATTGCCACTCTTCTCTATCAGTTGGAGCTTCTACTCCTTGTTCTCCCAGAATTTGGAAACTTCCTACAAAATTCAGGCTTGTGCTGTCACAGAGCTGTCTAGGAAGCAGAGTTACGTGGAGTCTAGAGTTACTGTATGTTGTACGCATGTGTCCAGGTCCACATATACACGTTACATCTGCACAGGCATTCCTGTACCCATACTTCTAAAATATGCATTTATACTTATGCTTTCTTTGATATCTGATTCATGACGTAAGATCTATTTCAAACGTACCATTTCACAAAGTCCACGAAAGAAGAATGACTATAAAGTGGGGAAACAGACTTTTCATAGATCCTGCTAAGAAAACAGCTTGGCTTGCTTTTAAAGCGATTATTTTAAATCTCAGACCACTAGTATGAACCAGCTAGGGGGGTTCCTGCTTCCTTAGTGTAAGGATCAATCCCTTTCATACAAAGAGACATCCGACAACAATGAAAGGAAATGACTTCTGTTCCTCTCATTTTTTTTAACCACTGTTAATTATATACTTGCAGGATTGTCAAACTTCTCGCTGATTTTACTCTCCAAGTCTCTCAGACTTTAAGGTGTGTAGTTAAAGAAGCAGGCAGGCTTTATTTTCTGTTTTTCAGAAAAATGATGGTTTCAGCGTTCCTGAACCTCCTCATTGCAAGGCCATCCACTATACCTTCTCATTCACAAACTCTTCCCTGGAAGGTGGGCGTAGCATCGTTCCACCTACCTATTTCTCACCTAATAATCCCCTTACAGAACAACTGTTTCAGATTATTTAGTCCAACCTACTCTCTCTAAAAGTGGGAAAAATAAACCCTAAGGAAGTACCTTGACTGACAAAGATGAGTCATCTCATTACTAGCAGGCTGAGACCAGCACACTAACTGCCCAGCTACAGCCCTGTTCTTTTCCCACTATGTCTCTCACATCTATGAAAACTTTTAAGGCTCTTTTCAAAGACGAACTCATCCTTTCTTACTCCATCCATTTAAGGCAGTGGGGTCAAGGTACCAGGAGGCAAAGAACTGATCTGAAAATGAGATTTGAAGCATGGTTTTGGCTTAAAAGGTTCACAAGAGATGAAGACAGTTGTTAACTAAATAATTACCTGAAGTTCGTAATTCTGGGGTTACAAATGGCAGGGTATGATTTTTAAATTCTAAGTAAAAGAAATGGGTATGTTTCTCCTGTTATCCCTGTCGCTCCCTCCTGCATCCCAGTGGTTTTATTATAAGGAAACCCTGTACCGACGGAGGACAAAGTGAGCAAAATTGCTCCAAGTTCGGGTGTGTGATCTCTAGTCATTACACTCAGAGCCCTGGGACTGGATTGTGAGGATGACATGCTTCTTTCTGGCATCTTCCACTATCTTGGCAGCCAGCTCCTCTCACCTCTCACCTCACTTTCCTAGGATAAAAATTATTAACATAGCTGTAACCGCATTTTTCAAAGCAATGTATGTGTGTGTGTGTGTGTGTGTGTGTGTGTGTGTGTGTGTGTGTGTAATATGTGACACATAGGACATGCTATATTGGGATAACGGGAACAAATATATTAAATCAGGGTAAGTCTAGAAAATGCGAAACAAATAATGCATAGGAGATATCAAGGGCTACAGGTTGATCTCTTGGTCATTGCTTTTGAAATTCAAAAGCGAGAAAATAGAAGATCTAGCTCTAAAGTTGAAAATGCTGTACGAAACGGTATATAGTGGCATCCATGAGGGTAAAAATTGAGCACAATGATACATTTGTCTGCACGTGTAGCCATATATGTGTGTGGCCACTAGCTCTATCATTGAATATTTAGGGCAATAGTTCCTTAACTTTGTGTGTGCAAGAACCACCTTGAGGGTGTCTGTAAAATAAGGATTTGTGGCATCGATCCAAGAGATTCTGATTCTGTAGCTCTGGTATGAGTCCAGTACAGAGATCAATCTAAGGACCACACTTGAACCTGATGCTAGGGAACTGTCAGACTAGATTCATAATTGTATTTACTGAAGGGGGCAGTAGAGTCTAACAGATGAAAACATTGGCTTTACTATCACGACTGACCTCCCACATGACTTTGGGCTCCCTCTACTTAGTACTTCCATTTCTATATCTGCAAAATGGGCATAATGATATGACTCTTGTGTTTGTTAAGGCCTCAGAAAAATATTTCATTTCAAATTCGGGAAAGAAGTAAAAACTATAATGTGAAATGTTTTGAGTTTACAAACCCTCAGATGTTAGCATGCTTCACTGCTTCTTCACGTGTTGCATATACCACTTTTTCTGTTACATTTTGCTTGATCGAACTTTCGTTACACCAAGGTTAGCCTGAACATATCCGATTCTGGGAAAGGAAAGCAGTCTCCCAATGTCGGATGACAAGTCTTCATCACAATGTAGATTTAAGGCTTCCTCACCCCATGTGCCAACTAAACACATAAAGCTTTTGTCTGCGGGTGAAAAGATCACAAAGGGTCAATCTTTTGATAGCTCAGCTTCTGTGGGTCAGGTTTCCCCCACGGCTCGATATTTGCTAATGGAACACAATTTTTCTGGCCTCCTCAAGCTTTCGTGTGTGTTTAGACAAAACCTGCTTTTGTTTTCAGATCCTAAGTCTGTCAAGACCTGCTGCCTTATTCCAGGCAGCTCTGGTAAGTCCACAGGGCAAGTCTAATTAAGAGCAACAGCTATGGGGCTATCCGCTCACCTCCTTTCTTGGGTCTCTGTTGAGTGTTTCTACCAAGGCAGCTTCAATGCGTGGGAGTTCTTCCACCGTTGCTGGCGGATGACAATAGGTCCTTGTCCATCACTCTTTTTTGCTCCTGTCTAAAGTCCCTGATCACTCCTGTTCATTCTCAGATGCCAGCTCCACCACAGGCCACCTGCTGGCCCCGGGTGTACTACAGACATCAGTCTGACTGGCGGCCCCCAGCAGTAAATACATACAAAGGGACACCCCTTTTAAGTCCCTTAAAGGATCCCGACTACTTGTAATCCTTGGATAATTCATCTTTTTTTTTTCTTCTTCTTCTTCTTCTCTCCTAACTAGTAGAAGTTCAGCTGGCTTTTCGGTAACTCAGGGGGTGTCAGTGCAAGTAACTGTCATTTGTTTGCAAATGAACCTGAGCTTTCTGAAAATGATTCCCCTGTAAAATCTTCCCCCCGTCACACTCCTCCAGGCTTCTCGTGGATTTGACATTGTTTCCTGTTCTCCCACCTCTTGGAAGTATTTCATGGCACGCTGAGCAGACACTTTTAGTCAAAAACACCTATAAATAGCTGATTTTCCTGCTTGCTGCCTTCTCTCTAAGGCTTTCACAAAGGAGGTGAACAAATCCACTAGAAATCCACTAGAAACAAACTCTCTGTGAGGGCTGTGCGGTGATGCTTATGAAAAATCCGATCTACAGGCCAACAATTACCGTGTGGGTCCCTTTGCCATATTTGACTTAGGCAATCACTGCCCAGAAAAAGAAACATTTTATTTCACGCCAGCTGATCTCATGAACTGAACAATCAATCAGAAATGTCTCAGATGAGCTTTCCTGCTTCTTTAAAAACGTTTATTTTGACTTTCACGCTGCTTTAAAAAAAGAAAAAATCCCAAAGCCAACAGCTGTTTCTTAGATTCTATTGGTAAATCTAGGTGACCAATTCCTATGGCTATTCTGTGATAGGAAATGTGAAACTACTTCCACGTTCCTCCTCCAAACCGGCCTTGCTTATAGAGAGTTTCACTGTCTGGCCTGTCTTGGCTCTGTCTCCTATGTCACCCATCATCAGCACCCCCAAATCTCCCAGGGTGGTGTCATGGAACTCCCTGGAAGACTGCACTCAGCTAGGCAAGGCCATAATACCAGCCTTCACTGACCTCACTGAAATGACCCTTAGAAATCAGACACATGACATTAATTATACTCGTTCCCTTCCTCCACACCTTACTGAGCAAAGGAGAATTGGGCTTAGCTATTTTATTATATAATTTGGAATTATATAATTATATTATATAATTTGGAAACTCTCCCAAAACCATGTTTACAGCTGAGGAAACTGAGGCCTGGAGAGATTAACCAGCATTCCCTTGGCTCTTCGGTTGTAGAGAGGGGGGTGGGTGCCTTCCTCAGTCCTCTCACCCCACCTGTTAGCAGTCCTCTATCATGGAGCATGATATCGTCATTGATCTTGGTGTTCTGTCTACTCAAGAAGTTCTGCCACCAGTCCTGCTCCCTGCTTTTTCCACTCTAGGCACTGGGTCTAATGTGGTTTTGGTTTAGCCTGTTGCTAAGGTTTCTAGAAAGTACATCTCGTTAAGGCTTTCCTCTTTGTGAACTGAACACGCACAGTCAACACAAGTATGGGAAAGAACTTCAAAGGACAGTTAGCTCAGTGCTTTTGACATTTTTAACCATGGGATTTCTTGTTCATATAAAGCAGAATACATTAAACATAAAGCAGTCCCCACTCTGTATTCATGGGTTCCGCAGATGGAAAATATTAGAAAAATAAATAAATTTCAGAAAGCTCCAAAACGGAAGCTTGAATTTGCCTTGCGCCAGCAACTATTTCCGTAGCATTTCCATTGCATTTACAACTATTTTCAGAGCATTTACACTGTATTAGGTATTATAAGTAATCTAGAGATGATTTAAAGTACACGAAGATGTGCATAGGTTATATGCAAATACTGCACCATTTCAAAGAAGGGACTTGAGCATCCCTGGATACCAAGAGATGACTGCAGTACTCACACTGAAGCAAGACTAGAATTCAAATCGAAATCCCCTTCCCTCCCATCCACTGCCCTGCATCCAAGTTTCCCTGAAGGGGGGGCGGGGGCTTCCAAAGCACAGTTTGAAATTTGTTGCCCATTCCTTAAGCGGATCTTAGCTAAGGAAGAGTTTAATGATTGGTGGGTGGTGGTGGGGGAGGAGACACAGGGATGGGAGGGACCAGGATGGGGCAGAGGAGGGGAGTCTGTATCCACTCTTGATAAACCAACTCTTGACAAGTCAGAAAAATCAGAAAACCCTGATGAAGTCCAAAAGGTGTCAGTTAACTGTCCCAAGCTTGGTAAATTTAATCGGCAGCTCTCCCAGGCTGCAGTCCAGCTGCCCTGTCTTTCCTGAAAACGACAACTGATCATGGGTGCCAAGAGTTCCTGACTGGCTCACAGTATGAAAGCACTTGTTGACTCCAACAGACAAGTTCTTATGTCACCTTCATTCCTTTTCCTCAGCTGTGACCCAGAGAGAGGGACTGGCTTTTCTATGAACAGGCAGGCCTTTCAGCCCCAGGCCGGTGCTCAGCCCGTACACCATACTGAACGCTTCCCCATCTTCATCACACGCTTGATGTACTTACATGGGCTAATGAACGATGGCAATGATAATAAGTCAATGATGAAGGAGAAGAAGGAGAAAAAAGGGAGAAAAAGAAGGACTATAATTTACTGAGAAATTTCAATAGGCCTATGCTTAACATATATTGTCCCTATTTCTGAAAGTTACTAGGGTAGCGGTTCATACCCTCATTTTATACGAAATGGAGGTAATTAATTTGCCCAAGATTATATTGCTGGTAAGTGACAGAATGGAGATTTAAACCTTGATCCGTCTGATTCCACAACCTATTCACCTCCCATCGTACCAGGCTGCCTCTGCTTGGTAAATATTCCCTCTGATCTTTTCCTGACGAATTGTTTCTCAATGAGAATTTATTTTAATGACAATTTTTTAAATGATTAACTATAATTAAAAAACAGATTCTACCTCTATGATTAGGTGTAGTTTGGAAAGTGGCCATGTTAGAAAGTAACATATGAGATTCATTTGCAAAGTCAGATGTATAATGTAAATTGGAGTAGAACAATATCATTCCATATAACTGGAAAATTACATCTCAGCCTATGAAAGAACCGTCACTCAAAGCTGTTGTGCTTATTCTTTTTTCAATGAGAAACAATACAGTTTATCCCTTGAGACTGCCAACCTGATTGTAGTTATAACATTATTAAAACACCATAAGGTTATGTCCCAATTAGAACTGTCTGCCCATTTAATATCCTTTGCTTGTATTAATTTGGGGATGTTTTCTTCTACAAGAATTAACTTCGCTGAAACGGTGAGGAAGGAAACGAGGAATCCCCAAACCCAGTTTCTCTATAACAGTGTGACTTCATACTTTTGTCCTATGGGGATACCAGATAGTTATCTCCAAGGCATGTTTTGAGCCAGAATTCTGCTGGGTGCGTGAGCTCCACACATCCCAAATTGTTAACTAAATATTTGGGAAGTTCACAAACCTTACTATTCGTTAAAATTATCAGAGGTCCAAAGGAAAAGATATGTTTCCCTAAAGGTCGACCTTTAGAATGCTTCTTAATTACTTATATAACTGAATCGAGTAAGCCATGTAATTAATACCCAGTGCAGAGGACTCATGTGTATCAGTTGAAGTTGGCCGGGGGCTACAGATATCCAATAAACAGTGCTGTTAGGGAATGTTAGCAGAGTTTAAACTAAATTTCTATAATAGATAACACAACACTCAGGCTTTTGAAATCCATCAGGATAAAAGGTGCCATACTCAGTTATGAATCTGGAAGTCGTGGAGTCCTTAATATCCTACTTTTCAGCTCATGTTGGACTTTTCCTCATGTACATGTCTCTCATCACAGAGAATTCAGTGTTCTAGCAAGCCCTTATTTAATGCCCTCTCCCTTTGCTTAAGCCCAGATGAAGTTCGTTTAAAGTAATGGATACAGTCTTAATGTTTCCACAGCCTCCACTTTCTCTTGTCAATATTTTATAAAATATCCCCATGCATAAGAAGGAAATGTTAATTATTCACTTCACAGGGACAGGCAAGTAACTAAGAAATGAAAGAACTCACTAAAATTAAACAATGCCAATTTCATCTCATTGATGTTTTTGAACACTGTCCTTCTTAGAGTCAACCAGCCATGATGTCACCCAACTGTCATAATATGTAGTCTCTTCGCGTTATCTACATCGTGAGTGTATAATGAAAAATTCTGTTAAATCATTTACGAGGACAGCCTTCTCAACATCTTTCATTCAACCAAGATTTACTTAGCGCCTGTTTGACCCACACTGAACTCTGGGAGAGGTGACTACATAAACGTGGGAAAGGGAAAGACCAGGGTGGGGAAAGGCAACCAGGCTTCCGGCCCCGGAGGCAGTGGGGCTGCCCAGGCCCTGAGAAGAAATCTGCAGAGACAGCAAACCGGCTGTGGGGAAACCATCCTAGCATTCACGTAGCATCGTGTGCTCATCCAGCAGCAGGCCGGTAGGATGGGACCGCCTGGATTCTGTGGGGGACAGCGCCACACTGCGCCCCCAGAGAACTGAGATGCCGCTGGGGCACCAATAGTTCACAGGCACGAGAAGAGCAGAGGGACAGCAAATCGGGAGAGAACCCCAGGGAATAACAGATGGGTTTATCACACCAAAACCCAACTGTATCCCCGGCTCATACCCCTGAGGGGGCAACTGTTAGGTAGGAAGATATTTCCTAACAAAGCCATCGGATCCCAAGCAAGGTGAAGACCTTCTCGTTATTAAAAATATGTAACGAGAGGCTGGCTGAACATGTCAGGGACAGAGCGAAGGAAATTTCCCTATTTGGGGAAATGAGGGCAGGTGGCCCCCGGGGTTCCTTCAAATCAAATAGTCTCCGTACACAGTGCTTCGCGATGTGGTAGCCACCAGCCACGTGTGGCTATTTAAATTTACATTAATTAAAGTTAAATAAAAGGAAAGATTCAGCCCCTCGGTCACCATGGCCACATTTCTAGTACTCAGTAGTCACATGTGACTGGTGTTTACCATATTGAACAACAAAGATATAAAACCTGCCCGTCACTACAGAAAGTTCTATTGGACTGCGTGGTTCTAGCTGTTTCTTGTCTATTTTAATATACTGAGTTCTACTAGATTTGGGCTTTGCCCCAAGAAGGTAACATCGTGTTGTGATGTCCCAGCGCTTAGAGGTGGTGCCCCGGTGAGAGCTGCCGTGGGAATGCCTGTTTTCCGCCTCCTACTCAGGACAATGGCATCAAATAAACCACTTCACCACTCACATCTTCTAGTTCTTCCTTTAGAAAAATATCTTGCCGAGTTATTGTGAAGAGTAAGTTCTTTAAGGTACCTAGCGTTCAAAAAGCACAACTAATTTTTGACTAGAAACACAAGAACTAGCCTGGGATTTTGTCCAGATTCTCACCCACCATTTATCAGGACTTGCCACGCCTGGGGCCTTGCTCTGGGCGCAGAACGCACAGTGTTTCCCTGGATCTCCCCATCCGCCCTGGCTCTGGCCCCTCCAAGGAGCCTGCTCAGCTCCCACTCTGCCTTTTGTACCTGACTGACCATGAGCTGCCCGGGCAGTACGCAGCACAGCACTTCCATTCACACTCTGAGCTTTGGGCCGAAGCTCTCGCTCGGACAGTAACCCTCACGTGTGATTCTCATTTATGAAAGAGGGCTGCCAAAATTTTCTCCTACTCACGGTGATTTGTAAATTACAATGTTGTGGCACCCCTGGGAGCTGCCGCTGGGTGCCAATGGGTTCAGAAGTTGGCGATGCATGGTATTATCTGCTACAGCCAGCCGCACGGCTGGTGCCAATCAGACGGGCCCCCCTCCCCCCGACAACAGGTACCGTTTGCACGTTACCTGAGGCACTCCTGCATGCCTCACCTTCTCCTGCCTTTGACCAAACAGCAAGAGCTTTCTAGAGAGGCCCTTGGAGTATTCGCTACGGGTTATTTGGGGGCAGTGTTTACTTCAGCCCTATTCACTGAGAAGAGTGGGCACCTCCCTGCTGCCTATGAAATAAATCAATGTACCAATGGATGGGTGTCAATGAGAGACTTAGCACACCATTCTGAGTTGGAAATAAGAGTCACCTGCTTAGGTAAGAGGCAGTAATCTCATGGAATAATAACCAGCACGTACGTTGTAGTCTTCTGTTTTAACGTAACCGGTATTACCAAAAACATGCCGTCTGGCCACATTTGTTTACTTTCCAAACGTCAAAAGCCGTATTTTCTCACACTGTTCTCTGAAACCAAGTGTTCTTTGGCCAACTTTGAGGCCTAGAAAGAGATTGCTTCAGCCCCACAAGGCAGAAAAATGCCATTGGTGGCAGGCCAGTTGGAAAGCTTGCTTTCCAGAATAGGCCTTTCTAGAAAAGCTTACAAGCCAGGCCTCCCTAATACAGACCCTCAGAGGAAGAGGGTTTCCAGGCCTGAAGCATCTCAGGAAGGTTACTTATGGTGCCGGGGCTGCCCAGAAGCAGAAGTGACGAGCTTGCACATCTGACTGACTTTGGAAGTAATCCTACCTTGAGAAGACCGTTGGATGGGGTGGAGGAGAACTCAGATGCAGGAAGGCAGGGCACACCCATCCACCTAATTCAGTGCTCTTAGCCTGCGACTGTGGACAGATAGGACACGTAGTCCCCAAGAACGGACTCTAGGGGGTCGTGAACTCCTGAATTTAACACATTGAGGAGGGGGTTGTTTGTGTTCATCCTGTTCTGGAGAAAAGTCCTTAGCTTTTAGCATGTCCCCAGAAGACATAAAGGGCTACTAACAAGTTTAAATTATGATATCCTTAAAATTAGGTAGCTTTTCCCCCAGATGATCCAGCAATCCCACTCCTGGGCATATATCTGGAGAAAAACGTAATTCCAAAAGACACACACACCCCAATGTTCACAGCAGCACTGTTTACAATAGCCAAGACATGGAAGCAACCTAAATGTCCATCCACAGATGAATGGATAAAGGAGATGTAGTACGTATATACAATGGAATATTACTCAGCCATAAAAAAGAATGAAATAATGCCATTTGCGGCAATATGGATGGACCTAGAGATGATCATACTAAGTGAAGTCAGACAGAGAAAGACAAACATCATATGATACCACTTGTATGTGGAATCTAAAAGAAGGATACAAATGAACTTATTTATAAAACAGAAATAGACTCACAGAGTTAGAAAGAAAACTTACGGTTACCAAAGGGGACAGGGGGAGAGGGATAAATTAAGAGTTTGGGATTAAAATATACACACTACCATATGTAAAATTGATAACCAACAAGGACCTACTGTATAGCACAGGGAACTAATACTCCATATCTTGTAATAACCTATAGTGGAAGACAATGTAAAAAAAGACTAGATAGATAGATAGATATAACCGAATCACTTTACTTTATACCCGAAACTAACACAACATTGTAAACCAACTATATTTCAAGAAAAAAATTTTTTAATTAGCTTTTTCCTTAAAAAGTTAAAGCTGATGACTTTCCTTCTTCCTTGTGACATCTCATTAGAAAAGCCTTTTGGGTTATAGCCTTAGAATACTTTGAGGAATGGGGAATTTTTCAAGAATTATTATTGTGGGTGCCTGTTACCTGAAATAGATAGATCCTGTGTTGGAACTTGGAGATCCTGTTACAAAGTAAAGTGTGTGATAGGATTTATCGTAAAGGAGCTCTTCCTGAGTGATCAATTCAAGTAACAAAAAGTGAGGTTCTGCTGTGTACAAGGGCTGAAGCTGAGATAAGAGGGGAATTCAAAGATTTGTAAAATAGCTCACACTCTTAGAGAGTTTGTAGTCTAGTGGGACACTGGGTGGTTAGATAAATAGAATACAAGGCAAAGTAAGAAGCAGTATGAAGATACCTGAACAAGGAATATGGAGGTTGATAGGACAAAAATTCCAACCTGGGGTTTAGGAAAGGGAGGATAAAGAAGAAAGGTTTCCCCATTTGAAACACTATGTCTCTGAAGCTTTGGTATCATTCCTTTGGAAGCACATTGGTAGGGATTTCTCTTAGCTTTTGCCCATTTTTACTAATCTCTCAGTAATTTAGCTCTGTATCTCCCATGCCTGACTTAGTGCCTAACAGACACCATTTATGTATGTATGTATGTATGTATGGATGGATGGATGGATGGATGGACGGACGGATGGGTGATGGATGGGTGGGTGGATAGGTGAGTGGGTGGATGGATGGATGGATAGGTTAATAGGCAAGTAGGTGGGGGGGTGAGTGGATTGATGGATGGATGGATGGATGGATGGATCACAGGCAGGAGAGAGGAAAGGCACAGAGAGAGGGAGAGAAGAAGAAATAGAATTCACAACATCATAGTAGTTATTTCACCAGCCAGCTCAGTTCAGAGTCTCGTGGGAGAGGAGTTTAGAAAGGTCAACATCTCCATGGATCAGAAGTCTGGGCACAGTCTAGCTCAGCTGAGTGGCGTGCTCAAGGCCTTCCAAGGCTGAAATGAAGATATCAGCTGGGCTGGGCTCTCATCTGCAGGCTCTGGGGAAGATTCTACTTCCAAATGAATTTAGGCAGATAGCGGAATTCAGTTCCCCGCGGCTGTACAACTGAGGTCCTTGCATCTGCAAGCCACCAAACGTCGTATCAAACCTCTGATCGTGCTTTGAATCCCTCTGACTCTCTCTGCCACATCTCTCTGACTTTCTCTTCTGCCCTCAGCCAGGAGAAAACTCTTCTTTTACTTTTCACTTTTATTTTATTATGGTAACATAGACATAGCATAGACATAACACCCCTCTTCTTTTAAGGGCCCACGTGATCACAGTGGGTCCACCCAGATTAATCCAGTATAATCGACCTATTTTAAGATCACCGATCAGTAACGTTACTGACATCCGCAAAGTCCCTTTGGCCATGAACCAGAACATATTCACGGGTGTGACAGCAGGGGTTAGAGATCATGGGAGTCAAAATTCTGTCTACCATAATAGTTAACAACAGAGTGCATATAAATAGTAAATTGGTGACGAGGGCACTTTTAGTGACAGTCATGCCATTCAAAGGCATGCAGTCAGTTTTAGGAAGATAAAGTACAGCTTTGGATCCAGACAGCTGTGTTCAAACCCTGTGTTTTACAGATTAGGCAACTTTGAGTGAGTTATTTAACCTCTCTCTGCCATGGGCTCCTCCTTTGTAATATGGTGGTAATAATAATCCCTATCGTGTAAGGGTCTTGAGAGGATTAAATGGGTGAATGTAATATAAAAGACGTAGGACAACGCTTGGAAAGGGAGCATTATATATTATATAATGCCTCAAGAAATGCTATGATTATTACTATTGAGTGTGAAAACGTGCCGGTACCAACATGAACTGAAACAAGGCAGCAGATCTAAGAGACATTGCAGAAGTTACCGTTAGAGGACACAATTTCGTTTAGTCAGGCTTTTGAGGAAGTGAAATCCTACAGCATCTGTACTCGTTTCCTATTGCTGCTATAACAAGTAACTGCAAATCTAATGGTTTAAACACAAATTTATTATCTTACAGCTCTGGGGATCAGAAGTCTGAAATGGGTCTCACTGAGCTAAAATCATATCAGCAGGGCTGTGTCCTTTCTGGAGGCTCTAGGGGAAAATGCATTTTCTTGCCAATTTTCCAGCTTCTAGAGGCTGCCTGTATTCCTTGAGGCCTGGCTCCCCCTTCATCTTCGGAGCCGGCAGTCACATCACTCTAATTTCTGCTTCTGTGGTCACGTCGTCTTCTCTGACTTTCCTGCCTCCCTCTTTCACTTACAAAGACCCCTGTAATTACATTGGGTTCATCTGGACAATCCAGGATAATCTCCCATCTCAAAATCATTAACTCAATCACCTCTGCAAAGTCCCTTTTGCCATGTAAGGTAACACTGTCACAGTTTACCTGGCTTAAAACGTGGGCATCTTTGGCGAGCCATTATGCCACCTGCCACAGAATCTACCACCTCATCTGTGATATGTTTTTTTAACCTAATCATTTTTGAAACTTTGTATGAAAAGTGTGTGAAATCATCTGCCCAGAGCATATCAGCTAAATGAGATCAATGTACGCATTCAGTGGTCCTGGAGACTTCTTTCACGCGGAGATGGACTAAAAGGGCATCAACTTCTGTGTTTGTTAGATTATCTAAAACTATCTGACTATTTAGACTATTTAAACTATGTTAGTCTATTTTAAGCCATTTTAAACTATTGGGTCTAGATTCCTCTTTGCCTATGTGTTATATATTTGCTGCTTTTTTAAAATTTAGAATGTTTAATATTCACTTAAACTTACACTAAAATGCCAATTCTTCATATCACTTGAGGACATCTTTCCAATATCTATATGTAAATACATACATTTTACACATTTGCAATTAACATGTTGCATGTATTTTTGCCTTTTGCTGCATGTAATATAATTTTTAAATCAAATACTTGTGAGCACTAACTACATGTCAGGCACTCTGTTAAAGACTGGGCATACAGGGCTTCCCTGGTGGCGCAGTGGTGGAGAGTCCGCCTGCCGATGCAGGGGACGTGGGTTCGTGCCCCGGTCCGGGAAGATCCCACATGCCGCGGAGCGGCTGGGCCCGTGAGCCATGGCCGCTGAGCCTGTGCATCTGGAGCCTGTGCTCCCCAACGGGAGAGGCCACAACAGTGAGAGGCCCGCATACTGCAAAAAAAAAAAAAAAAAAAGACTGGGCATACAAAGTTGAAAAATACAGCTTCTAGCCTCAAGGATTTCTTACCATAGTGGGAGAGAGGAGGGATGCTGATGGTAAGAATTTTTATTTTTATTGGAGTATAATTCCTTTACAATGTTGTGTTAGTTTCTGCTGTACCATGAAGTGAATCAGCCATATGTATGCATATATCCCCTCCCTCTTGGACCTCCCTCCCACCCCACCCCCCATCCCACCCCACCCCCCATCCCACCCATCTAGGTCATCACAGAGCACCGAGCTGAGCTCCCTGTGCTATACAGCAGGTTCCCACTAGCTATTTTACACATGGTAGTGTATTTATGTCAAACCTAATCTCCCAGTTCATCCCACCCTCCCCTTCCCCCCCATGTCCACATGTCCATTCTCTACATCTACGTCTCTATTCCTGCCCTATAAATAGGTTCATCTGTACCATTTTTCTAGATTCCACATATATGCGTTAATATACAGTATTTGTTTTTCTCTTTCTGGCTTACTTCACTCTGTGTGACAGACTCTAGGTCCATCCGCATCTCTACAAATGACCCAGTTTCGTTCCTTTTATGGCTGAGTAATATTCCCTTATATATATGTACCACATCTTCTTTACCCATTCAAAAGGAAAAAACATGTTTAAAATATATAGAATTGCCTAGGCTTGGAGCTTGAATGACTTGGTTGTCAGGAAAGAGAAGAATAGAAATGAAGACCAATTTATGGTTTGAAGAATTGGATGTATGTCAGTATCTCCAATTGAGATAGGTAATCTGGGAGAAAAAATAAGTTGGGATGGGAAAGATGATTTAGTTCTAGACATCTTGAATCTGATGTGCCTATAGAATATCCAGTTGAAGGTGTCCCATAGGCAAGCCTTCACTTATCCGAATATTATTTAGGAGGATATCATAATAATTCAGACAAGAGATGATTGTGGTTCAGACAAAGCTAGAAGCAATAAAGATGGAGAGAAGTAAATGTATCTTTCTACCGTATCTTTAAGGTGCCAGGTTAGTCAAAAGTCCTCAGGTGAGGAAGACAGAAAAGTGAAGGCAGCTGAATTTATGAGTCTGGAGTTCAGGAAGCTGTCAGGGCTGGAGAAGGATTAGCTGGGAGTTATCACGTAGAAGGTAGAGGTAAGTTTGAGTGAATGAGATCACATTGGGACATGTATGTTAGAAGGTGAGGCAGCACAGACCAGTTTCCTAGGTTACACAGATATTTAAACACAGACAGGTAGCAAAGGAAAAACCATGCTAATGGGTCAGCAAGATCAAAACAGCCTGGAAGTAAAGGGAGATCAGGATTTCAAGAAATAGGAAAAGTTGAACAAGGTCAACTACCAAAGAGGGGTCGAGTCAGACCTGGAATGAAAAGTCTATCAATGAATCTGGCAATTAAGAAGTAACTATTTGGGCTTCCCTGGTGGCGCAGTGGTTGAGAGTCTGCCTGCTGATGCAGGGGACGTGGGTTCGTGCCCCGGTCCGGGAAGATCCCGCATGCCATGGAGCGGCTGGGCCTGTGAGCCATGGCCGCTGAGCCTGCGCATCCAGAGCCTGTGCTCCGCAACGGGAGAGGCCACAACAGTGAGAGGCCCGCATACCGCAAAAAAAAAAAAAAAAAAAAAAAAAGAAGTAACTATTTAATTTGCCAGTAGTTTCATTATTATCATAACGTATCATTTTGTGTATATACATTGTATGCATATATATGCTTATCATTTTAATAAATGCTTATTATTTTTAATGTCTAGCATTTTAATAAAAATATTGTGGCTATTAAAGTATGCTAACACACCATGGTTAGAATACTGATTTCTCAATTATTTCGCATTTGAATTTTTTTTTTACATTTTTCACCATTATGAATAATGCCTTAAACGTCTTTTTCAATAAAATGTGGACAGTTTTTTCTGGTTAGTATTCCCAAATATTATGCACTCGTCTTAAATTCAAAAAAAAAGAAGTGCAAGTAAATCTTAGTATCTTCAAATAATTTAAAAATTCTGATTTTGAATAATTATTCGGCAGAGACTTGTTTACCCTTTCCGTTGTTTTCAGATGGAGACAATCACAAACATTTGGACTATGGTCTAGCATGGAACGCACGCTTCCAAAGCCAGCATTTCCTCGGTATATTACATCCTGAAGTCCTCTATTGATGCAGTATTATAGTGAATAACCTCCAGAGGAATCTGTTTCCTTTCTCTACATTACAAACCATTTAACACCCATGAGTAATAGGTTTCTTCACTTGCAAAGGACTAAAGTAATTTCCCATTTATTAGCTATTTTTGTTGACCTCACTTCACTAGAGATCCTCAATCTAAGTTTTATTTTAGCAATCACAATTCTCTCATCTAATTAACAAAAAAATTGGGCCATTGCCTCAGTGGCCTGCATTCAACCCTATTTTGACTGGCGATTTTCTAATAATATCTCATGCTCCTTTCCACCCCTGTACTTGTAACAGTAGTTTCTGTTGCTTTGAGTTCATTCTCTTTGCCCCCATTCTGCTCTGTTTGTTTGTTTTTTCCCCTCACGTTTCTTTTTTTCTTTTCCTGTATTTACTTAGTAACCTATCCAGATCTTTCACTGTTACAAATGCCTCAGGAAGCATCCAATTACTTAATCAGTAGAAATTCCTGGATTCGCTGGGCCGATGGGAATGCCAAATGGTAAGGCTTTTTGCACGTTATCAAATGGCCTCTAGAAAGGGTCCCTGAATTTTCACCCCAGAAGCAGTTTCCATTCTTGACACCCTTCTTAGAAGATTCTTCTCTGTCGTGAGTCCAAGCCCACCTCTCTTTCTTTAACTTGGATGTAGAGCTATGTGAAATAAATCAAATTTTTCTTCTACAAGGCAGTCCTTCAAATGTTTGATTAAAACTATTGTTCGCTTCCCTGGTGGCGCAGTGGTTGAGAGTCCGCCTGCCGATGCAGGGGACATGGGTTCGTGCCCCGGTCCAGGAGGATCCCACATGCCGTGGAGCGGCTGGGCCCATGAGCCATGGCCGCTGAGCCTGCGTGTCCGGAGCCTGTGCTCCGCAGCAGGAGGGGCCACAAGAGTGAGAGGGCCGCGTACCGCAAAAAAAAAAAAAAAAAACTATTGTTCGCCCATAAGTCTTCATTGCTCTATCTTCAAAATACCTAGTTCCTTCAGCAATTCTCTGAGAATAGGACATCAAGCTCTTTTAGCTGACAACAGACAAATTGTATTTTGTTCCAAGAAAAGCAGCATCTCTCTTAACTTATGATATTATTTTGTGAACAATATTTCAGTTGAATTTGGACTTCACAGCACCCTTTGAAAATCTTTGGATATGAATACCCTACTTCTATCAAGGTACCAGCTCGTCTGGCAGCCATGCCAACCTGTCTCATACTCAGAAAAAACTGTGAGCCATTCATTCACATGAAATCATTTTGACATGTTTGTCTTACCTTGTACTATGCGCTTAGGTGGTTTAACATAATGTAGACTATTATGTTTATCTTTATTAAATGTCATCTTATAAATACAAATGTGTCTTTCTAGCCCAAGGTCACTCCTTACTATTATGCACAGTCTAATTCTAGAGAACATCATTTATATTAGTAGTTATCTTAGTTATTTATTTATTACCGTAATTTTCCAGAAAATGACAGTAGAGTCTTGTGGAAGGGACAGGTTGTTTCTAATTCACCCACCTAAAAGTGCCATTTGGACGACCAGAAAGAATGCTTTCACTGTCAAAACTGGAGAAATACTAAATCTGAAATCCAGCATTTTAAATATTTTCCCAAGATGTATTATATTCTAAATCTCATAATAGTGTCTAATATATCATCATGGAAGTTGATGATTAAAAAACTGTTCAGAATAGGGCCAAAAAGAAAGGCTTATGCATACCACTAAAGACCACTCTCCACTTTTTCTTGAAATTATTTATATACCATCTAGGAAAAGCCATTCAACCAGTTGTGAATCTCCTATTCAGTCCACTTTTGGACTGTTCAAAAGTGTATCGGTTTATCACCGGTATTATTGGGGAGGTTCATAATATACGTTTATTGGGGAAATTTTGTAAAATACATAAGAAAATAAAGAAGAGAATCAAAATCACCCAGAGATAATCACTGTAAATATTTTTGTGTTATTGCTGTTCTTTGAAGATACTGATATCACTAAACCTCTGAATAAGCTCACCAAAAAGAGAAAAAGAAAGCATAATATAAACACTATTAGGCATGAAGACAGGAACAGGGATAAATTTACAGTAGATATTAAATCTATCGTAGGACTAGAACAGAAATAGATAATTATAGAAATTATAGAACAGAACAGAAATAGATAATTGATAACAGTTAATTGATAACAGATAATTGATAACAGAACTAGAACAGAAATAGATAATTGATAATAAAACAAAGTATTCAAAACTCAGTAAAAACAAGAACCATGAATACATCCATAACAGTTTAAGAAACGGACACATTAGTTTAACATTTACTCAGAAAGAGAAAGACCAGACCCAGATAGTTTCATGAAACCAGCGAGAATATGTTAATCCCTGTCATATAAAAATTCTTCTAGAGATCTGAACAAAGAAAAGATGCCCAGTTCATTTTAGGACTTCGTATAATCTTAACTAGATGACGGCAGTCTGAGAAAGGAAAATTGTAATGCAATTTCTCTCACGAACCTGATGCAAAAATTCTTAATAAATATTTCAATAAAATTAACTAATTATAAATAATGTAAAATAACATGACCAGACGGGATTTATTTGCTAATGAAAGGAAGCCTTAGCATTAGAAAAAAAATATTCATACAATTCACAGCAACTAGGAGATTAAAGGAGAAAACACACATGACTATCTCAATATATGCATAAAAGACATTTTATAATATTCAACAGCCATTAAGGATTTAGAAAAAAAGTAAAACAAACTAGTAATAGAAAAAAGTTCTTAAAGTATATCTACATATGTATAGCTACAGAAACTTCATGTCATATCAGATCATAAAGGTATTCCTTTTAAATCCATGAAAATGATATACCTCTTCTAAAATGTGTTGAGGTAGATTTTGGCCACTGGTTCTTTTTTTATTGTTATTGAGGTATAACTGACATATAGCGTTATATTAGTTTTAGGCGTACAACATAATGATTCAATATTTGTATATACTGTAAAAATGATCACCACCAGAAATAGAGACACAGACGTGGAGAACAAACATACGGACACCAAGGGGGGAAAGCCGGGGCGGGGGTGGTGGTGGCGGTGGGATGAATTGGAAGATTGGGATTGACATGTATACACTAATATGTATAAAATAGATAACTAATAAGAACCTGCTGTAGAAAAATAAATAAATTAAATTTTAAAAAAAGATCACCACCATAAGTCTAGTTTACATCTGTCACCATACACAGTTTAAATTTTTTTTTCTTGTGATGAGAACTTTTAAGATCTACTCTCTTAGCAACTTTCAAATACGCAGTGCAGGATTATAAACTATAATCACCGTGCTGTACATTACACCCCAGGACTTCTTTATTTTATAACCAGAAGTTTGTACCTTTTGACCATCTTCACCATTTCCCACAACCACCACCCCCCGCCTCTGGCAACCATCAATCTGTTCTCTGTATCTATAAGCTCAGGGTTTTTTTTTTCCGATTCCACATGTAAGTGAGATCATACAGTGTTTGTCTTTCTCTGTCTGACTTGTTTCACGTAGCATAATGCCCTCAAGGTCCACCCATGTCACAAATGGCAATATTTCATTATTTTTATGACTGAGTAAATATATATATATGCATGCCACATCTTCCTTATCCATTCATCCATCAGTGGACACCTAGGTTGCTTCCATGTCTTGGCTATTGTGAATAGTGCTGTAATGAACATGGGGGTGTTGGCCACTGATTCTTTGATGACATTTTTCTGTTGACATTTTCTGTTTCATGTCTGTCTACAGCCCATCCTCTAGGATTTTCCCCTAGAAAGGTTCATTTGCGCAATAGGACCCAAATTCTGGCACGTCCAAAGCTCTTTTTACTTGAGTCTTTACATTGGAAAGAGCTTAACTAGACAGAGAATCGTCGGCTCCTGCTTTCTTAGCTCAGTCTCTTGTAGATGCTGCTCTGTTCTGTGCTCAGGTTACATGTTTCTGCAGGTAAGTCTAATGTCCACCTCATTTTCTCTCCCTTAACCTCATTTCATCTTTTTGCTTGACCACCTAAAGGATTCTTTTCAAAACTTTTTCTGAGACATTTCTTTACACTGACCATTCTGAATGACGTCTCACTGATAAAATGGTTACCTTTTCATTAAATAGATTTTAGACTTTTTATTTCAGAAAAGCTCTCTTGCCTTATATTTTAAGATAATTATTCTATTCCATTGGTTTGACTTTCTTTGCGAATCACAGCTATGCCTATGTTGGCTATATTGCCTTGTTTCTCTAATCCTTCTGTATCCTTTTTTTCTCGGCACCATTTCTGTGCTCTTTTCGTTCTTGTCTTTTGTGTCCCTTTATTGACCTTCCTTTCCTTCAATTCTGCCAGTTCCTATTTCACATCCTCCAGCTGTCTACCAGCAACCTTCGTTTTCTCACTTTTTTCCCTGAGTTCTTATCATTCTGCTTTGTGATCTTCGTTTATAGCTGTAATTGCTTCATGAATTACTGTTTCTATTTGGGTTATGCTTTTAAACTTCGTGGCAACATATTTTCCTGGTACATTTTCATTATTTATAAGAAATTTGTGGCTGCTGTTTTCCATATTCCCTAGAGGACCTGCACACATGTTCCTTTTATGTTACTCTTATTTAAACAAGTTTTTTGGTTTGGGGGGTTTTTTTGTTTTTTTTTTTTTTACTATTCAAACAGTTTAATACATCTTTTTTCAGAAGAACTCTGCTGGCGGTAAATCTTCACAATCGCACTTACATTTTAAAATTCGGAGACTTGGAACTATCACAAGAAATGCTAGAAGCCTACTAGATATACATTTTATTTAAATTTCACGGTACTGAAATGTCAAAGTACTTATTTAGGACTCAATGTAAAATAGCCCTAGATCTTAAAGGAAAAATACTGTCAAATCTGAAATCAGATTGTAATCTTTGGGCAAGCTGTTAGGGCTTTAGTGATTCCTCTTCCATTTTGAGCTTTTAAAATAGTGACTGCTGGGCTTCCCTGGTGGCGCAGTGGTTCAGAGTCCGCCGGCCGATGTAGGGGACACGGGTTCGTGCCCCTGTCCGGGAAGATCCCACATGCCGCGGAGCGGCTGGGCCCGTGAGCCATGGCCGCTGAGCCTGCACGTCCGGAGCGTGTGCTCCGCAACGGGACAGGCCACAACAGTGAGAAACCCGCGTACCGGAAAAAAAAAACAAAAAAAAAAAACAAACCAGTATAAGAAAGAATGATGAGATCAACATTCACCATTCTTGGATCTCCAGCAAATTCAGGATCAATGTAGAAAATTACTGGCATATCTACTCCCTCTTGTGGATTAAGCCCTTGCTCTTCAAAACAGAACAGAGGCACTGCATCTTATTGAAATACTGTCCAGCTTCAAATGGTGCGACGTTGTACGTAGGAATTCCGTTTACTGGTTTGTCAGTAGGAGTCTTAGCTTTATAAAACGCCAGTGCAGTCTCCCCTGGCACTACGTATATTTCTGTCTGCTGAGGTCTAAAGTTCCACTGGAGACTTGCATGCACATCTGCATTAAAGGTGACTTCAGTGATGCGATCCTTAACAGGTACCATGTTTCCAGTCTGGTCTGATGCATGACCTGCTACTGCCGATTCTCCAGGTCCAGTAGTCTGGCCGTAGAGCCGGTAAAGGGGCACGGCGGCGCAGGACACCCCCCTCCCCCCAGCATGCCCACGGCCGCAGCGGCCAAGTTCGTGAGGAGTGTCTTGTTCGGCCGCCGCCAATCCTCGTCCTGTGCGTGCGTGAGGGGGTTCGTGCCCTTCGGCCGCCGCGGCGGCCGCCGCCGCACCGCCAGCCTCGGGCGCCTCCCTGTCCCGAGCCGTCTCAGCTCCCTCTAGGCGCCCCCTGTCCCTCTTCTCCCCGACTGGAGACAAGGCTCTACCCTCTCCGCAGCCCTGGTCCTGTTCCCAGGGTGATTCCAGGGCCACCCGCAGGGAGCGACGCGCCTTCATCCCGGACGCCAGAGCCCTCCCATGGCCTGAACAAGTTTTTTGTTTGTTTGTTTAAGAGAATCAGAAGGTAGGCAGTCATTTTTCAAGCATTCATGAACCAAGGGCTTCCTTTGCTGTTGCTACAGTTATCCACTGTTTCTTTATCGTATGACGCATCTGTGTACTCACACATCCCCTGACTCTCAGACAAAACCTAGTTCTTTTCTCCCTCAGTTATTTCATGGATGACCCCGCACGTTACCAGTCACGTGGGGACAGAAATGATACAGTCATTTTTAGAAAGAATTTTTCTGGCCCTTAGTGAGATTTGCCCATTCACCCTCCACCACCTACATCAGTCCCTGCCTTTCCACGCTGCAATGCTCTCAGACTGAGGTCCTCACTTCGGGGGAGGGTGTATTTGGCAGAGCTTTCCGAGCTCTGCTACAGCTAGGTCCCCTTCATACCTCTCATTTACCTGCCACTTTCCTATCCCTTTCCTCCTTGGCTTTCTGCCTGACTCCGATTTGGGAGTTTGTGGGTGTTCTGCTGGTTTTGCTGAAAATGTGATTTCTGGGTAATTCTCTTTCTTTTGTTGTATTATTGTTTTTGTTGTTCGGAATGGCTGCCAGGAAGAGAAGTGAGAAAAATCAGTGGAAACCAGTCCTGTTAACGTTTAGAAATATTTTCCTCCTGTTTTCTTTCTATAAAGATGACTTTGCGTAAGGAAGCGCAGGTTATATGTATACCCATCGACCAAGTTAATCTTCAAAAATAAAAGTAAAACACAGTCAGCCTAGCATACTACTTCTTCATAAACGCAAGCTGCTTCTTCCGGTGCTCAGAGATCGTCCTTTAACAGCCTGTTCTAGGAGGCTGCTGCTTTGTAAACTCAAGCCCATCAAGCTGTGCTCTTTTGGATGATTCAAAAGACTTGTCCATCTTCATCTTTCCCCATCACATTGTCTTTGACAGGTTTTAATTACCCACCTTGATTCTGGGGTCCTACCGAAAGCTCTCTGTGTACACAAAGATGTAATTTGCCTGAGCACAGCAACTTAAGTTGATTGTTTTTAGGTGTGCCCTCCTTTCAAAAGGAAAATGTCTTCACCGGGGAAACTAAATTCTGAATTTAATAAATCTCACGATATTTTAAAACATCCTGCGTGCTCATTTTCTAAGCAAAATGCTTAATAGTGGATCTTCATGCAGTAGCGAGATCACAGCTGTGATGACAAGGGAACGATATAAAATGGTCAGATTTTATAAACAAGAAGACTAGTCCTGACACCCAACATAGAACATATGCTTTAAATGATTTCACTAGTAGCAATTATGCTATCATTACCCTCCCACCACAGCCTGCCAATTTAAGAGCTCTTTCACTGATTCATTCAAAAACTATTTATTAAATGCCTACTGTTGCCAGGCCCTGTGTAATTGCAAAGGATTCAGTGATGATCAGAAACAGACATGTATATATCACCCTTCCCCCTCCCCGTATCCTCAAGTCCGTTCTCCAGTAGGTCTGTGTCTTTATTCCTGTCTTAACCCTAGGTTCTTCATTTAAGACATTTTTTTTTCTTAAATTCCATATATATGTGTTAGCATACGGTATTTATCTTTCTCTTTCTGACTTACTTCACTCTGTATGACAGACTCTAGTAAGGTACATAGCTAGTGGGAAGCAGCCGCATAGCACAGGGATATCAGCTCGGTGCTTTGTGACCGCCTGGAGGGGTGGGATAGGGAGGGTGGGAGGGAGGGAGACGTAAGAGGGAAGAGATATGGAAACATATGTATACGTATAACTGATTCACTTTGTTATAAAGTAGAAAGTAACACACCATTGTAAAGCAATTACACCCCAATAAAGATGTTAAAAAAAAGAAAGAAAGAAAGAAACAGACCTGATTCCTACTCTCATGCTCCCATTATCAGTGGGGAGATAAACATTACTCAAATCGATGACACAAATAAATTTAAATTTACTACCATGGCAAGGGCTACTGTTGAAATATGCTGGGAGCTTACCCTGTCTGCAGTCTTGGTTGTCCCTTTCTTTGCTGGCAGGAACTGTGGCTGACTTCAAATTCCCATAGGACTAGGACCCCTTGAGATTCTAGGGGATGGGCAACCAGTATTTCTTAGCACTACCCTAAACATCTTGCACCTGAGATCAGACTGCTGGGTCCCTGAGCCAAAAATGTTTATTCCCTGCTTTCCCTCCATACAATCCATCCCTCGTCCTTGCCCTGTTAGAAGAGTGACCAGTGGGAAATCAGGTCCCTCCACAGTGAGTTTAAAACTAAGAGGCAACCCAAGCAAGTGTCTTCAAAGATACCAAGAGTGTAGTAGCCCAAGCGCCTTCTGAACCCTCTACTCGTAAGTAAAAACCTATTCCAAGTGATCAGTTTGCTCAGTACCTACAAAGGAGATTATGATACTGTGATAGCAGATTGACTTAAGAAGTTGGGGGAAGCACACCCTAGGAAATAGTGGTTGGGATTGGGTCTGAAGGAAGATTTAAAGTCAATTAGACAATGAGCCAGGGGAATCAGGCAAAGGTAGGGAGAAACAAAAGGGTCAGAAATAAATCTAGTGTGGTTAGGTCACCAAGGTGGTGCAAAATGAGTCTGGGAAGATATGCAGGACTCTATCTGTCAGGGTCCTGGAAGTAGTGTCTAAAATTTGAATCTTTATATCCTTGTTTGTGTGCGTAGAACAGCAGGAGTGGGGAGAGATGATATCCACGTTGCCTTCTGAAAACATCCCTTTAGAGGAAGTGAAAAGATAAATAAAATGAAAGAAGGAGAACCAGTTAGAAGACAAGTATAGCATCTCAGGTGAAAGAAAATGGTGACAGTGATGTTGAGGCAGGTGGATAGTTTCCAGAGATTCCCAATCTATAGGACTTGGCAATGTTGAGGGAAAAGGAAGTGTCCGGAATGGTACCTATGTCTCTGACTTGCATAAAAGATGGTGTTTCCATTCACTGAAGTAGGGAGTTCGAGAAGAGCTACAGTGGGGTGTGGGCAGGAAAGGGGGAAGAGAAAATGAGTTTGATTTTGAAGGTCCTGTGTGTGAAGTGCTTCAAGGAATCTAAGTAAAGTTGTCAGGGACCTGAAGTTCATATGGGAGATCTGGAATGAAAATACAAATTTATTTTTGAGAAAACAGAATTTTTCTGAGGTATGGTTGATTTACAATGTCGTGTTAGTTTTAGGTGTTCAGCAACAGTGATTCAGTTATATTTAGTTTTATATATATATATATATATTCTTTTTCAGATTCTTTTCCCTTATAGGTTATTACAAAATCTTGAGTATAGCTCTCTGTGCTGTACAGTAGGTCCTTGTTGGTTATCTGTTTTATATATAGTACTATGTATGCGTTAATCCCAACCACCTAATTTGTCCCCCCTCCTTCCCCTTTGGTAACCATAAGCTTGTTTTCTGTGTCTGGGGGTCTATTTCCGTTTTGTAAATAAGTTCATTTGTATCTTTTTTTTTTTTTTAGATTCCACACATAAGAGATATCATATGATATTTGTCTTTGCCTGGCTTACTTCACTTAGTATGATAATCTCTAGGTCCGTCCATCTTGCTACAACTGGCATTAGTTTATTCTTTTTATGGCTGAGTAATATTCCATTGTATATATGTGCCACATCTTCTTTATCCATTCCTCTGTCGACGGACATTTAAGTTGCTTCCCTGACCTGGCTATTGTAAATAGTGCTGCTATGAACATTGGTGTATATGTATCTTCTCAAATTATAGTTTTCTCCAGATCTATGCCCAGGAGTGGGATTGCTGGATCATATGGTAACTCTGTTTTTAGTTTTGAAAATACAAATGTATGAGTCATCTGCATACAAGAGGTTTTCCTGAAATTCAGATTTCTCTTCACCGTGCTTCTTTTTCTAACCTTTCCAATTTGCAGATCCTTTGCTTTGATACAGAAAATGGTAAAGTTTGAGAGTTTGATGTTTAGTTCTCCACCTCCCCTTTCTCCTCCTTCATCATCATCTGTTCACATTACACCATCTGGACCACGTCTCAGGATTCCTTGTTCTTCTGTTTGTTCCAATTCATATCTTTCCAAAAGCCTTTTTCTTTTTTTTACTGTCCCTGGCTTTTTTAATCGCTTTTATTATTTTTTAATTCAAACTTCATTTAATTCTGCGTTTTAGCACTCTTGGTGCAATTCCTGTAGATGCTCATCACTTACGTGTATTCTTCCTTGATTGTGAACCCATCTCTCTTGTTAGAAACAAGTTCCTTTAATTTGAGCATTTCAAAACCCTCCTTGTTCAATTCTTTTGGTCTCTTTAAAGGCTTTCTTCTTTTATTCTCATCTCAACCACTTGCTGTTATATCATCAGAATTAAGGTTTGGGATCCTACTTTCCCTCTTGAATCACCTGTCCTTTCATGCTATCTAATCAAAAACAAGTGTCCCCTTGTTAATCAACTATACTCCAATATAAAATAAAAAGTTAAATAAATAAAAAAACTAGTCTCCTTCTTCCTCTCTTTCTCTTCTTCTTCGTCTTCTTCCTCTTGCTCTCACTCTCTCTGATTTGGGGGGTTTTTCTTATGGAAAATTATCCATGATTAAAAACCAGCACAAATGGTTCTTCAGGTAGGTCTACAGTCCATGAGTCCTCAAGGATTTTCCAAGTTTGGGGTTATCTTGACACTTTCCCCACCTCTCCCTATCTACCTTTTACAGAATTTACTATATATAACAAATTCTTGTAGTTGCAACCATTATATGACAATATTTCATGACAAATTTATAATTTTATTAACATTTATTAAGATATGTGCAAACCATAAAATTCACCTATTTAAAATACACCATTCAGTGGTTTCAGTGTATTCACAGAGTTGTGCAAACATCACCGCCATCTAAGATAAGAACATTCATCACTCCAGTAAGAGCCCCATTTGTATTCACTTCCCAGTACACCGCCCACAAGCCTATAGAGCAACCACCGAGCAACGTTCTGTCTCCATAGATTCTGCCTGTTCTGGACATTTCGTATAAATGGGATCATACACTCTGTGATGACTCCTGTCAGTCAGCATATGCTGTTTTCAGAACTCATCCATGGTACAGCATGTGTCAATACTTGATTTTGTGTGGACACGTGTTTTCATTTCTCCCGAGTATATGCCTAAGAGTGGAACTGCTGAGTCATATGGTAACTCTGTTTAACATTTTGAGGCAAATCCATCATTATTGCTTTTTCTTTATCGTTTCTCATTAGAGGCAGCCATGCTCTCATTAATTCAGGAGAGAACTGGGGGCTTGATTTTGCATGGTGACAAAGTCAAAGAAAGCTTAAACGGTCTTTAAGCTAAAATTGCTTTGCTCAGTGACGCTGTCCTTGTCTATTGATTTTCCAAGACTTGTCTCGCTGTTGTGATTGCATATTTTCCTTGGTAAAGCTGGATCTTAGTAAATGAGACTGCTCGAATTCTGTGAAGTAAAACGCTTGAGAGAGGAAGCTGCCACACTTCCTTTGCCCATCTTGGAAATGAGACACTTTCACTAAATAAGGTTCTTTGGGGATGTTTTCTATGGAAGTCATTTTTTAAGAAAGAAAAAGTGTTTGCCGAAAGGTTTCTAGAACATGTTTAATTCATCTGAAGAAAATTAATTATTAAAGAATGTGACTTTTTTTTTTCTGAAAGAGAATTTGATGACCTGAGGACAGATATCTATTGCTATCTCGCTTCTGGGTCTCCGTCTGTAGGAGCTCCCGGAATGTTGTATCCAACACAATGTTGTGTGTGTATGCACACTTATCTCCGAAATCGTAAAATGCGTCTATCTTGCCATTCACTGGTCAGACAAGCAGGTTTTCTTTTTAAAGAAAATTACAGAGATCGCTCCCCCACGTGGATTTCTCCTTGACAAAATATATATTATCCACTAACGTGCTGCAAAGTGAATCAATAGTCCAAGAATCCACCAAGCTAAAAACAGCAAGGTAATTTTGCTGGGACCGTGAACAGGCAGGACGTTATCATTGCAACTGCCCTGCCTACGGAACAGGCTTAAAATTCTCCACTAAGTAGTCACTTCGGTGATAAGATCTGAGTTTGTTAACTATCTTCATATGAAAGAAACTGTAAAGTTGCAGGTCTAGAGTTGTGAGCCGCGGGCCAACCGCTCCCCACCTCCCAAGTTCTGTGTTTACTGCCTTACTCACCCACTTTGCATCGGCAAATCACAGGGAGAAGCTAAATGCTCTCAGCTGCCTAGACCAAATCAAAGCTGAGATGAATAATGAACTTACTTTTCCATAAAGACATTCTGTTTGGCATTTCAGCTAATAAGGTAAGCTAATGGCAATTCTGGGCTATGGAGAAGGAGATAAATAGTCTCTTTGTGCTTGTTTTCTGTGCTAATCCATAATTTTTCTTTTAACATACTGGAGTTAATGTCATGTTTCACGATGTCTGCGAATTTGGGATGAACAATTTCATGAAGAGTACCCACCCCCCATCGGTGTGCCCTTTTCCTTTGATTTCGTTACTTATTGGTACTGGAGGGGCTGAGGGAGAAATCCAGCTTTTTAGAGAGAATGGCATCTGTATAAGAATATTGTTATCATGTATAATGCAAAGTGAATTTAGCTTAAGAGCAGAATAGGTAGACGCAGCAAAGACAGATAAAATGATATAAGCCCTGATGATTGAATGTATTTAGCGTGATATAGTGTAAATTAAACGTTGAATATGCTCCAAGGAAAGCAGAATACATACTTCGTGCTGGTTTCTGAGTCATTTCATTTCTAAGTACATGTTATTCTAGAGAAGGTAGTAATTTTCAATTGCTAAAATTATTCCACAGCTTCGGTTTAGGTGGGTTTTATTTTGTAAGGCTGTTTTTAAAATAGCAGCGTGCCGGTAATGTGCATTTTCCTTATTACTTCCTTGATTTACTGTGGCTGCAAGGATTTCGGTTCGTGTGGAAAACGTACTTGTTTGTCCACTGAAGTTCAGGGAATAAAAAACCATCAGACCCCTGTGAGACTTTCATGGCTACCTTGGCTACTATATCTTAAAAACAAAATGTGATGAAACAGTTATGAGATTGGGATTTCTTTTTGTGATCCAGCTTTTCAGGGTTTAACACGGAGATTTTTCTTTTAGTCAAATCGGAGCACAAATCCCTGAGACTAGCAAAAGCTTAGCAAGATGGGGTGGGGAAGAAATTACCATCTTTTCTTTTCAAGAAGAATGGCAAAAATGAAAAATAAGATTTCTGTTTTCTGGGCTCATTGCTATGTCACCTGAAACTCAGAGACTCTGTTCTCTCAAAGTAGGTGACCTCAAAAGATATTTCAGAAGATCTATTCAAAACAGCCAAAGTATGTGGGAAATTTTGGAGAAATGGAAAGGAAATGGTTCTCCTTTTCCTACCTAATTTTCCCATTTTGTTTTTATGCGTGGGAGATGAGCTGTGACACCAGATATTTTTGTTTCGTGGAAATCTTTAAACATTGCAATCAGACTCTTATAGAAAAAGGAAGAATTTTCCTTCTCCCCTCCTCTAAACTGTTCACAGTATCTGTTTTTCCTAGAAGCATAAAGGGATGCTAAGTTTCAGCACAAGGACCAGCCACTGCTAAAGACTTAGTTCCACTTACGTGTCCCCCATGTGCCACCTACAAATTTTGGGCATTTCTCTGGAAAAACCTGTAATTTAGCAAACCTATGAGAAGTAGGAGTGTAGCATTTTAGTCTATCACAGCTCATTTTTAAGAACATATGTTACCTATTCATACTTCAAGGTTTTAAAATATGTCCGATTTCACAGCTTTTCTCTGTGTGGAGGACCGTTGGAAGCTCAAACATGGCGGAGTGCTTGGGGTTCGTAAAGGTGTTTGTCTTCTTTTCCTCTTTCTCCCCTTTCCGTCTAAGACCTCATCACTCCAGACCATGCTTGACTGTCCCATGCACTTTTATTGCTTCTTTATTTCTGACATTTCCCCCCGTTTCCCTTCTCCCCAGCATCACTGATCCAGAGCCTGTGGGTTGCACTGTGTCCATTTGGAAGTTGGAAGAAATGAACAAACTAGAAAGCAAACTCTGATAACCCCCAAGTTGTTGTCTTCTATTTCCTGTCATTTATACAATAAGAAAACTTTGATACCAGCATGACTTTTTATCCACTACTGCCACCTAAAACCAACCCGATGATTTCAATATGCAGGGTTTTTGACCAGCATCCTTTTGGTGATTCTTTTTGTCTACGGTGGTCAACCCACTCACCCTTCACCATGAGATGCAAAGTTCCTAGTCCTTCCAGGCATTCTTAGTGATGCCAGATGAAAGCAGGTGTTACAGACTAACTCATTAACTCTTTGTGTTAATTAATGGAGAAAATCTAGAGAAAGCAGCACCTCTGCCTTCCCTTCACACACACGCACACGCACACACACACGCACACACACACACACACACACGTGGAAAGACCACGGAGCCGCCATCCACAGAGGGCAGTGGTAACCGAGGCAACAGCGTGGTCACAGATGGCCCGCCATCCTAACAAGTTCTTGGCACACAGCAAGGAGGCTTGAGCAGAAGGCAGCAAACAGATTTGTTCCCAAATACATGTGAAGCCCATTTGTGGGGACAATCAGAATTAGGTGGAGGAGGAGCAAAGATGAGAGGGGGACTGGAACATCGCTACACTTGGTTACTATCGCTAAGGTTACCTCGTTGACGCACACAGGCTGGAGGACCCGAGGGTATCTGCGTTATAAAAGTAAAGGTGGGCTTCCCTGGTGGCACAGTGGTTAAGAATCTGCCTGCCAATGCAGGGGACACGGGTTCGAGCCCTGGTCCGGGAAGATCCCACATGCCACGGAGCAACTAAGCCCGTGCGCCACAACTACTGAGCCTGTGCTCTAGAGCCCGTGAGCCACAACTACTGAGCCCACGTGCCACAACTACTGAAGCCCACGTGCCTAGAGCCCGTGCTCCGCAACAAGAGAAGCCACCACAATGAGAAGCCTGCGCACCGCAAGGAAGAGTAGCCTCCGCTCACAGCAACTAGAGAAAGCCCGCGCGCAGCAACGAAGACGCAACGCAGCCAAAAATAAATAAAATTAAAAAAAAAAAAAAGTAAAGGCATTACTGAAAAGCCAACATCTCTAAAACTGGGCTCACTATCTTCCCCACAAGACTTCTTAACCTGCATTTCCTACTCCTGTAAATAGAACCACCGTCTACCCATTTTTTCAGCCCAGAAACAGAGGGGAAGACCTTGATTTTCCCCTCTACCTCCCCTTACATCTCTAAGGTAGACTCCTAAGAGTTGGTTGGATGGATGAATGAATGGATGGGAAAACCACCAAGTCCTACAGATTTTATTTCTATTCACCTCTCTTCATCCCCTCTGCCACTATCCTTGTTGAAGCTCCATAGTTTCTCACCTAGATTAGTATAAATTCCTCCTAAGTGTTCTTCCTGCCTCTAGGTTTCCTTTCATCCAGTTCATTCTATATATTGGGTTGGCCAAAAATGTTCGCTCGGATTTTGCCATAAGATGTTACGGAAAAACCTGAGTGAACATCTTGGCCAACCCAATACTAGCGTCCAAATGACATTTCTGAAATACAGATAGAATCAGTAAATCTTCTGCTTTTACATCCTTCAGTGGTTCCTCCATACTGCCAGTGGTAAAGTCCAGACTTCTTCCCACGACTTACAGGGCATGGCATACTTGGGGACCTTTTTCTTTCACAGCCTGATTTCTCAACACTCCCTCTGTCTACTCTGCATTTCATCCACACTGATGTACTTTTAACTTTCTCATATCCATTCACTCCAAACTCCTCTCTTCCTTATTTACGCCTTGTGAACTTTTTAGTCTTGGCTTAGATGACACTTCCTCCAAGAAGCCCTCTCTGACTGGCCATGTTTGTGTCCAGTCTCTCCCCATAGTTCTCATCACATCCATCATGAAGGTAGATATCTGGTCTCTTATTCACAGTGTGGCCACAAACGAGCCCAAAGAAAATTCTATCCGACTGCATGAATAGAAACTTGGACTCCTTAACGACTTTATTACCTTTTTTTTTTTTTTTTTTTTTTTTTGTGGTACACGGGCCTCTCACTGTTGTGGCCTCTCCCGCACAGGCTCCGGACGCGCAGGCTCAGCAGCCGTGGCTCACGGGCCCAGCCGCTCCGCGGCATGTGGGATCTTCCTGGACCGGGGCACGAACCCGCGTCCCCTGCATTGGCAGGCGGACCCTCAACCACTGCGCCACCAGGGAAGCCCTATTACCTTTTGTTTTGATGAGGTCGCAGAAACCAAATGCAATGATTCTTTATGTTGCTCATTCCCGCAAAGAACTGTGCTAAAGCCATTCATGTAAATTCTTTAATCTTGATGTGCTTATACCCATTTCATAAATGCGAAGACTGAGGCTTAAGCTGCCATGAGTAACACCGATATTAACGAATGGGCCCCCTCGTCTGTTTGATTCCAGGAGCCAGCTCTTTCTATCCTCCACGTGGCCCACTGCCACCCTGGAGTGAGAGAACATTTTAATCTTAAAAATGAATAGTGGATGGTAGAAAAATCCTTGATTTTTCACCACCTGCCTGTTCCTTTGCTTTCTGACCTCCCCAGTGCACCCCGAGTGTATCCTTCCCTTATTGTTAACCTGAAAGTACCTTTCTTTGTGCTGTATTCTTTCTTCTCCAGGCTCAGTGCCTTTTTCTGCCTTTCTTGTTCTCCCCATGGTGAGAGTAGCTGGGCCTCACGTTTCTGTTCTATTTCCATTGTCCTTTTCAACATGAATTTCTTTCCCGGTCCTGCTCTGTGATTACTCTTTCCACAGCGCTTTTGCCTGAGCTCAGTTAGATCTTAACATTCATCAGTCATAGCTTGACGTCAGACTACTCAGGCGGCTTCCAGTGGCCTTTCAGGGGGAAGCAAATTGCTGCTGTTACCACCCGACCCCTTAATTAGCGGTGCTCTCTGCGGGAGAAATCTCTAGAAGTGCAGCTAGAAAAGGGGCATCTACAACTTCTGGACAATTATCCACGTTGTGTTGACCGTGATTGTCTTTAGGGTCCTTGTGATCCAAATCAACCCATGGACGCACGTGGTCCCAAAAGCTGAGAGCCAACGGTACAGTATCATGTGAGGAACACACGCTCCTAAGGTGGATGGACCTCGGTTTCTCTATCTATGTGGCCTCGAGACATCAGTTTACCTCTCTGTGCCTGTTTCTTCGTCTGTAAAACAGAGATAATAACGGTGCCCACCTCGTAAACTGTCGCCCAGCACGGAGTTAAGTCCTCTTCCACGTTGGTAGTGTTGGTGGATGGGGTATACGGAGAAATGGCTCCGAATACGGCCCATCCTCACCCTAGAAAAGTGTGAATGTGACTGTTTAGGGCAAATGTGACTTTGCAGGTGGGACTGAGCTAAGGATCTTGGGATGGGAAGATGATCCTGGATTATCTGGGTGAGCCCTCAATGGAATCACAAGGGTCCTTGTAAGAGGGAAGCAGAGGGAGACTTGACCACGGGGGAAGGCCACGTGAACATGGAAACAGAGATTTGAAGATGCTGTGCTGCTAGTTTTGAAGTGGAGGAAGGATGGGCAAGGCAAGGACATGGACCATCCCCTAGAGCTTCCAGAGGGAGCTCAGGGCTGCTGATACCTTGGTTTCAGCCCAGGAAACCAACTTTAGACTTCTGGCCTCCAGAACTGTAAGGGAAGAAATGTGAGTTGTTTGAAGCCACTAAATGTGTACAATTTGATACAGCAGCCCCAGGAAACTAATACAGCGGTGGTATTTTAGGAAACGAAAGATGACTCCAAATGAGCTGATAGAGTAAGAAAGGGGATATTACAAAGGCTGCTGCATGGGTGGCTGGGAGGGGGGCAGGGGGTATTGGGGAGGCCCTCTGAGCCTTAGATGTGCGCCTGACAGGTGGTTGGAGGTACCGCAGTGCCGTGTGTTAGAGGAAGGGCAGAAGGAGAAAGTGGAAGGGTGCCGCCTGGGTGGGGATTTTAGGCAGAACCAGAAGGGAGGTCTCGTGGAGGCGGGAGCTGGTGAGTGGTGGTTGAGGCTGGGATGTGGCAGGGAGGGTACCAAGCCGAGGGTAGAAGGCCCTGCTCAGCAAGGAGTGATCAGTTCAGAAGAAAGGATGGTTTGGGCATTTCCTTGAGGAGGGAAAAGAAATGTGGACTTAGAAAAGACCCACAGAAACCAAAGGACCGATTTTCTATTGTTCTCAGCTCCCTATTACTCATAGAAAAAAGGCAATCCAAGAAAAGGCGTTTTGAAAAAGACCTGTTGTGCTTTAAACCAAGTCAGGATTATTAGCAAGAGATTGAGTGCCTTCAGCTTAATCTATAAAGCGGTCCCATCCGGAGAGGCTCAGTCTGGAGTGAAGTTTGTTTTGAACTCTCCATGTATTGTACGTAAATTGGTGTTTCCTGTAGAACACACTGCCCTTTCTCAAGGCCATAACTCCGCATATGCTGTTTCCTCACGTGTAATACCCTCTTTTTATACTTGGGTCCAGCTGGCAGTCTGGACCACCATCCAAGTCTCAAGTCAAGTACAACCTCCTTGAAACAGTTTCCATGGTAACCGCACTGTCTAGTATGTGTTTTCCAGCAATGTCGTAACTTCACTGCAGCCACACTTGTGTGCTTCTCGCTCCCCTCCCGCCACAAATTCTACCTCTCCCTCCACAGATTGAGATCCCTGGGGGCAAATACCAATCTATTGGTACTTACATCTTCTGCTCCCATAGTACATGGCATATAGGAAGGCCTCAATAAATGTGAATGGTTGCTAAGAGAGCAGATCTTAAACATTCTCAGCACACACACACACAAAAAAATGGCACTTAAGTGATGTGATGAGGCGTTAGCTATGTTAAGCTATGGTGGTCATCATTTTACAATATATAATTGTATAAAGTCGATAGGTGGTACCCCTTGAATTAACACAGTGTTATATATCAATTATAGCTCAGTAAAGCTGGAAACAGCACACACAATATAAGGGGGCTTCGAGAACAAAAAATAAATGTGAATGGATGGATGGATGGATGGCTTCATTCATTCATTTATCCTGTGGGCAGAGTTATCGTGGAATAAAGAAAACAAGTACAGTTCATGAACCCTAATGTCAGTGTCTTGAGAAAGTAAGGCCTTCTACAGTATTCTTTCAAAAGCAGGAAATTATAAAAGGAAATAACACCAGAACTGCATGAAACAGGTATTAATTCCTTTATCATCTATTGTATAGTTCAAACAACAACTCAAAATCGGAGCTAGAATTTAAGAACAAGTGTTCTGGACTTTCAGATTGAATTCACCTTCTCTCCTATGACGTGATTTTTTTTTTAACTGAGGCAGTCTATCAAAGGAGAACAACAAAATACCATGTTAAATGCACACTGATTTATTTTCAAGCGTAATAAAGCCACAGGTGGATTTTTACCTATTGTATTTCACAATTGAGGAAAACTTGTCTGAAATTCACAATTTTTTTCTTAAGATAAATATGTCTTATAGAGAAGACATATTTATATAGACATTTTATATTATATATAGAAGCACGCTACTATCATTAATGGTTACTACTATTATCTTTTTTTATAAAAATGGATAGTAAGAGCAGTAGTCAAACATGTCATGTTCATATTGGGAATAAAATTATATGAACTGACTCACAGATAAAGAAAACAAACTTATAGTTGCCAAAGGGGAGAGGGAAGGGGAGAGGGATAAATTAGGGGTATGGGATTAACAGATACAAACTGCTCTATTTAAAATAGATAAGCAACAAGGATATCCTGCGTAGGACAGGGAATTATACCCATTATCTTGTAATAACCTATAATGGAGTATAATCTGCAAAAATACTGAGTCATTATGCTCTACACCTGCAACTAATACAATATTGTAAATCAACTCTTCTTCAATTTTAAAAGTTATCTTATAGTAATTAAATGCATCACTAATAAATTATCAAGTGATTAAATATCTACAGTCTCTGCCCACAGCAAGCAATTCAAAGGGCCCAATTAGTATGTTGAAGTCTCAGGAATAAATTATAAACTACTTTATCCTCATCCTACGTCCTATTTTTTTATTTATTTAGGCTGTGCCGGGTCTTAGTTGGGGCATGCAGGATCTTCATTGTGGAATGTGGGATCTTTAGTTGTGGCATGCGGGATCTTTAGTTGTGGCATGCAGACTCAGTTGTGGCATGCGTGTGGGATCTAGTTCCCCAACCAGGGATAGAACCCAGGTCCCCTGCGTTGGGAGTGCGGAGTCTTACCCACTGGACCACCAGGGCAGTCCCTGAAGTACTTTGTAAACTTCGAATTACATAGTTAACAGGCTCTAAGAGTTTATTCATTACCGTGAACAGGAAAAAGTTGCAGCTGGCTACCAGATTGGGTGATACATACCTACATCGTACATCAAACATGTAGAATTTGAACACTTTCCGCCTGTAAAAGGCACGATGCCTGCCGTTGTAGGCGATACAGATATGTGTACCAGCCGTGCTCAGTTCTGTGCTTTACAACTGCTGAGAATTTCTAGTCTTATTTGTTTATAAACCAAGCAATGGGCTGTTTCTTAACATCTGAAAGACCCTGATCGGCCTGATTAAAACTGATTAATTGCTTTAAAGAAAATTGCCTTAAAGAAAGAACAACTAGCATTTTAATATTTCCTGACTTCAAGTAAACTAGTAACAGTGTTACTCCCTCTTAGTACTCTGTAATTAAGTCCTGTGTTTGTGGTAGGGGAATAATTTTGTTGGGCTAAAACATCAGGAAAACTCAGTTCTTTTACCCACTCACGGAAGCTTTGAACGGTTGGCTGTTATTCTAACACAGTTCCGATCTTCTCTCTCTCCTTTCCGTGGTTTTAACTTTGTGGCTGTATCCCAATCTACATTATTTGAAAATTACTAAGAAATTAGATGTCATCAACTAGCAATGTACTGGTCTTTTCAAAAATTGTCTCTTTCCAGGGCTTCCCTGGTGGCGCAGTGATTGAGAGTCTGCCTGCCAATGCAGGGGACGTGGGTTCGTGCCCCGGTCCGGGAGGATCCCACGTGCCGCGGAGCGGCCGAAAAATTGTCTCTTTTCTAAACTACCATGAAATCTAGAGAGAGGAAAAAACGTGTCGTGTTTGCATTCATCACTGCACATGACTTTTATAAGCTGGCATATTTTGCTTTCTCAAAACAAAATTCTAAATCAAGTCTAAAGTTTTTTAAAAATTTAGTAGTTTTTGAAAGTTTTGTTTATGAGGAGGATACATTTGTATAAGATATAAAGTTAATATTGTTCATTGCTTGATCAAATTAATGTATTCACAGAGTCAAAAATCACATACAAATCAAGCTGAGGGGACCATAAGAGGGAATATACTTAAGTATCGCCTACGTCTAAGTGCTTCATTTTTATAGAAAAAACATAAACGCTCTAAGTTACTGAGGAGGGAGAGCTAATTCATTATAGCGGAGGTTTGAACATAAAAAGGAAAGAAGAAAGAAAATAACACGTTCGGATTTTGAAATCTTATTACATCATAACACCCCAAATTGGGAAGAAGAGGGAAAACACATCTTGAAAACCTGGTCCACACATGCATGCCTCTCTCACAAAATCCCAGCCCTATTTTATTAACACATTTTCACACGGAGCAGTTGGATCTAATGAGAGGCTAGATCTTGCCTTTGTGTCCGAAATAGATTTATTTCTCCCCTCATTCTGAGTTCTCCTGTAGCCAGCCCCAGAGCCTGGAGAGCCTGCTTCGTTGTTCATCATTAGCGTTTATCATTTTTACAGAATGCCACGGCGCGCTCAGAACTGTACCTTGCTATTCAAAAGAAAACACAAAATCCCTGTACTTGGCGGGGAGGGTGACCCAGACCATTAAAAGCATTCACAGTGTCTAAGAAAAGGAAACTACAAGAGTGATGAAACCATGCATCTGGTAGGCTGCCTCTGAGAGGTGGGTTCCCAGGGGCTACGGATGAATGGGTGCCTGAGAATTCTTTCTCCCGCCTAAACTGACCACCGACTGCGATGGCTCAGAGCAGCAGGCCACCTTGGAGCAGGGGCAGGTAGCAGTCCCGCAGTGGAGCAAGCCAGGTATTGAAGTCACATAACAGGTGGGCGAAAGTGCCCTTCCTCCCCAATGGGCAAACACCATTCACCTGCCATCTGTGTGACAGCATTCAGGGTCGGGGGAACACCTGACAAAGGGTGAAAGAGAATCTACTCCCATTACTTTTATGATCATGCAGAGAAAACTTGCATAAAAACCGAGGATAGGAATGTGACGTGGTCCATTTGCAGCAACATGCATGGACCTAGAGATTGTCATATCGAGTGAAGTAACTCAGGCAGAGAAAGAGAAATATCGTATGATATCGCTTATGTGGGGAATCTAAAAAAAAAATGATACAAATGAACTTATTTATAAAACAGAAACAGACTCACAGACTTAGAGAAAGAACTTATGGTTACCAGGGTGGGGAAGGGTTGTGGGGACGGATAGTTAGGGAGCTTGGGATTGACGTGTACACGCTGCTGTATTTAAAATGGATAACCAGCAAGCCCCTACTCTATGGCACAGGGAACTCTGTTCAATATTCTGAAACAACCTAATTGGAAAATAATTTGAAAAAGAATAGATACATGTATATGTATAACTGAAAAAAAAAAAAAGAATGTGGCATGGTGATGACATACACCCCTGCCCTCACACAGACCTGATTTCCTCTTTCATATTACCCAATAAATGCAATTTCCTCCTAAAGTACATTTTTAAATAAATAAGAGCGGTAGGATTCTGACAAAGGTATATTTTTCTGGGTGGGAAAGTGATGCATTTGGTTTCATTTCCTCCTGGTGTCGTAATCCTTTGTCACATCAGCAGTGCTACCAAGATTGGAACACTGATTTTAATATTTCATACTTTAATTGACTAGAGTTCTTCTGTATATCTACTCGGTTTGAAATTTGGGGTGACAGTATATTTTCAGCTCAACCTATTTTAATTCTTATCCTAGACTCCAAGGAATCAGATGACAGCAGGTTTAAGGTAACATTAACCACTTCTTATTTTTGGCAGGTTGGTAAAAATTATTAAATTTTAATTATTAAATCGGTCTATAAAGTCAAGTAAAATGCACTCAAAATCACCTTTATATTCATTTTTGTAACCACAGAGCCTGCCACATAGCAGGCACGCAATAGATAGCTGATGAAAGAATGATGGGGGAAAAGCATATCATTAGAAGGGTGAAAAAGAGAAATCTCCATATGCAATCAGAAGGAACTCTTTCTAACCATATTTGAGGTTTCCGTTAAATGAATTTCAATCACCAAAAAGTAAAACTCAGGTGAGATGCCCTTAGACATCCAATGATTGTGACTGGTTTCAAAAGAGCTATAGTTTATTTGTTAGAAAGGAGAATAAGTTACATGAAGTCCTCATAACATAAAATTTGCCTTTCTTACATAATGGAAATGGTAAAAGTGGCATTAGAGTTCTCTTTCTTTCTCCAAAGGATATTTTTTTAAAAGCACCCACAAATGTCATCCCATCTATTTTTAAGCAAAGTGCTGCTGGATAAACAGCTGAATCGTCTAAACCCAATGGGAAAATTCAACTTTAATAAGCTATTTTATCTCATTGAAAATAAGTGACACAGACCGATACAGAACATATGGGTTTTTGCATATGATTACATGTACACTTTCTTAACTTTAGATACAAAATTCTAACCCAAGCTGAAAATGTAGGAAAGCAAAATAGCTTTAATAATAGTTCTTACTGATTCTCCTACCCAGCTTTCATCAGTTTCCAGTTAAAACCTTTCCTTAGGTTTTCTTTGCAAGGGATGGAATAGAATCTGTAGACTGAGATCATGTGAAGACAACACAAATTCTAAAAGGCCAGATCTATATGGACTGTAAATTTGTGGACTTTTCACAAATTTTGCTTTTTTAAAGAAAAGTGCGTTTGGGGTTTTTCCACAGAATTCATTTTGTAATGAAATTGATACATGTTAATTCTGAAAAAAATACAGGCAGTATGGAATGGTACCGAGTTAAAAGTAAAAGCCCCCTGCTTCCCAGGCTCCCCGCTCCTACATCCTAAAGATAGCCACCACTATTATCATTTTAGTGTTTTCTGATATTTCTTGCATGTACTCGAACACAAAAATATATGCGTATGTATGAGTGTTATACTGTAAATACTATTCAGCACGTGGCCCTTTTACTTTATTATATATGCAGTTGACCCTTGGACAACATGGGGGTTGGGATGCCAACCCTCCACTAAGAAGAAAATTTGCATATAATTTATAATTAGCTCTTCCTCTAGGCGGTCCCTCCATATCTAAGGTTCTAGATCCTCGGATTCAACCAATCAGGATCATGTAGTTCTGTAACATCTACTATTGAAAAAAAATCCACATATAACTGGACCCACACAGTTCAAACCCACGTTGTTCAAAAGTCAACTGTGTTGGTCTTCTCTCCATGTCAGTAAATAGATCCACCCCATTCTTTTTAGCGGCTGTGAGATGCTTCATTACATGGCAGTGTTCCTTCCTTTAGCAATTGTTTAATGCTCATCTACCATATGCCGGGCACACTTCCAGATACTGAGAATACAGAACTAAACAAAACAAAATCGCTGCGTTCAGGAAGATCACGTTCTACATATTGAGGAACTAGGATGTTAGCAATGCATATCGACAACTGTCATTCACAATCACATTGTTAGCTTTTTACAAATGATGCCAAAATAAATCGCCCAGTAATTAAATCTTTAAACCAATTCATCGGTTGAATAAATTGCAGATATTATTTTTATAGATTCAGTCTTTCAGTCAGTGCTTTCGTTATGTTATCAACTGAGTTTCATTAATTAAAATAATGCAATAATAGAATTTTTATGAATCACTCTGTCTTTTATAAATCTACATCCTCAAGTACCTTAATAAAGATATTAAAATTTTATCTGAATTGAATCCACCTGGGCTAGCCTATGTTAATGCTTCAAAGGGGAGGCTGGTCAGATGCCCTAGTTTCCCTCTACTTTTACTGATCCATGTGCTAGAAACTTCTGATTTAATTATTTCATGATCCCCAAATGCCTCCCGGATACAATTTTTATGTCTCCTTTTGGTTTCTGTATAACATAAGAACAAAGGAAGGATGTTTTGTAAATCAAAACAAATAAATGTACTTCTCCATAGGAAATTCAAGAAAATTATGCCTCCTACAAAACTGGACAGAAAAATCAATTGTTACTTATGTGATTCTTGTTCAAAAAGCCATCCCTAAAACACCAGATAGGGAAAACCACTTCTGAGTGTCTGTTGTCTCTGTGTCCCATATATTTATTACAACTGAAATCAGGTCAAATTTTACATCTAGAAGCACTTTGGACGGAAGAAGAGAACAAATCCCCCCCTTTCCTGCCTCATCCTACCCCACAGTGTCCTACCTACCCCCCAAAAGTATTTTCTGTCTGGGACTTCTTACAGTGATATCGGAACATTTGACTAGTTTGGCTAGAAGCTAGGAAGCACTTAATTTTCTTTTTCTGATTTAAGAACTATGTCCTCCTTAAAAAAAAAAAAAAAATTCCCTGTGGACTTTCTGACACAAAAGAGTTTGTTTTGTTTTCTGGATGTTGTCCAACTCTGTCTCAAGAAAAGAGAAAATAATTACTTTTTGCCAGATGGGATATCCTAAGTGGAGCTTAATTTAACACTTTTCTATTAATTCAAATTTTTTTCTTCCTCTGCACAAACAATTGCAAACTTGAGTGGGAGGTTAAGTGCCCCCTCATCCAGCAGCAGTGAGGTGTATATGAATTACAGCAGGCCAGCCTTATTACTAGGAGGAGGCTTGAATAGCTGAAGAACCCAAATCAGGTCAGTTTGACTCATTACCAAGAAGGTAAAGAAAGGGGAAAAAAGACCCAAAGTAAGCCTTTCTCAAATGAAATATATCTGCATCGTTACTGTTTGTAGGAGTTCACAACTTCTGTACTGGAAAAACATCATCGCTGAATATGAAATGTGGGTATGTGTCCGTGTATGTGTGAGAGAGAGAATTCTAAAGACAATTTTCCAGAATTCCCATCAATATTGGGGGTTACAATCCAAAAATGGGCAGAAGACCTAAATAGACCTTTCTCCAAAGAAGATATACAGACTGCCAAAAAACACATGAAAGAATGCTCAACATCATTAATCATTAGAGAAATGCAAATCAAAACTACAATGAGATATCATCTCACACCAGTCAGAATGGCCATCATCAAAAAATCTAGAAACAATAAATGCTGGAGAGGGTGTGGAGAAAAGGGAACCCTCTTGCACTGCTGGTGGGAATGTGAATTGGTACAGCCACTATGGAGAACAGTATGGAGGTTCCTTAAAAAACTAAAAATAGAACTACCATACGACCCAGCAATCCCACTACTGGGCATATACCCTGAGAAAACCATAACTCAAAAAGAGTCATGTACCAAAATGTTCATTGCAGCTCTATTTACAATAGCCCGGAGATGGAAACAACCTAAGTGCCCATCATCGGATGAATGGATAAAGAAGATGTGGCACATATATACAATGGAATATTACTCAGCCATAAAAAGAAACAAAATAGAGCTATTTGTATTGAGGTGGATAGACCTAGAGTCTGTCATACAGAGTGAAGTAAGTCATAAAGAGAAAGACAAATACCGTATGCTAACACATATATATGGAATTTAAGGGAAAAAAATGTCATGAAGAACCTTGGGGTAAGACAGGAATAAAGACACAGACCTACTAGAGAACAGACTTGAGGATATAGGGTGGGGGGAAGGATGAGCTGTGACAAAGTGAGAGAGAGGCATGGACATATATACACTACCAAATGTAAGGTAGATAGCTAGTGGGAAGAAGCCGCATAGCACGGGGAGATCAGCTTTGTGCTTTGTGACCACCTGGAGGGGTGGGATAGGGAGGGTGGGAGGGAGGGAGACGCAAGAGGAAAGAGATATGGGATCATATGTATATGTATAACTGATTCACTCTGTTATAAAGCAGAAACTAACACACCATTGTAAAGCAATTATACCCCAATAAAGATGTTAAAATATATATATATATTGGGGGTTAGAAGGAATCATGGAGCATGCCATTAGCAAAGACTCTTCTACAAAGATAATCATTCATTATCTTGAATAAGATTCTTACCTCGTGACAGTTTTTATCATAAAAAGTTGGCACGGTCTAGGTTCATGATACAATGCAAGACGTGACACATACCTATATTTATAAGCCAATGTCACTTTCATGTCTCTATTTGCTATATTTCGTTTGCACAGATTCCTTTGAGTGAAACAAATGTTGGTATAAGCTGTACAAAACATATAAGTTCCCATAGACTGCGTTCTGTTGTGGTTTTTCCCATCTACACATAGGAGCCAACCTCCATTTTTGTTCTCTGCATATCCATAGAGGAGATCAAAACAGTTTTGCAAATTGTGAAAAGAAGTCATGAAGATGAATCATTTTCTCATTTTGTTGAGTTCAGAGGATAAGTAGTTGCAGTATGATGAAGCTGAAAGCACTCAGGTCCTAGAGAGAAGAGATCTGAATTCTAGCCCAATTCTGCCACTTATTAGCGGTATAAACTGTAATTTACATTCCGGGTGTCAGTTTCTTCATTTGTAAATGACGGCATTTATCAAAGCATGATGTGAATAGATGTTCATCTGAAGAGAAGGAATTGAATTTGACAAACCGAGTGATATACTCAGTTTTCTCTATTGGCAGACCTCCACAGAAACACCCAATTGCAGCTCCCTAGAGGCCACCAACGACTCTCTCCTGGATGCTGGCTATGCATCCAATCCCCCAAATCCACCGCCATGATACTGCACCCCACCACCAGCTCCTGCATGCACAGGGCACTCCCTACCTCTGCATACCAGATGGCAGACTTCTTCCCTGCTATTCATAGAGGAAAATCCAGGACTGAAGGTTCCCACACTTACATCCCAACTGATCCAAACATGCGGTATAACTCAGGTGATGTAATAAACGATTTCATGAGCACTTTTATCTCATTTTATTTTTTAAGCTTATTTGATAATCTGCTTGGAACTGGAAATACAGGCAGGAATAAGACATAATCTCAGCCAGAGGAATGATGTCATCCTGCCTCTCGAGTAGCTTACAGTGGGTGGGTGAGACGGATTTGTCAACAAGTGGTTTTAAAATATTGTGATCGCGTTACATTAGTAGTATGGGCAGGTTGTCAGAGCATTTCTTTATTTTTTTAGGTGAGCTCTATATTTGTTCCATGAAGGGAGGTCATTATGGAATTCTTGGTCTTTTAGAATGTAGAAGAGCTTAAACAAAAGATAGGTCTCTGAGAATCCTATGTATTTCGTGTGGTGTGATGTGTAGATTTTCCTCTTCATTTGTCAACGAGAAACAGAAATTTCACAAATGACTCTCTTGCCCTTAAAAGCTTGTCAATTAAATTCACAAGCCCGGTGGGTGCTCTGCTAGGCGCTGGGTCTGAAGTCCAAACAGCAGAGGTTCCCTCTGCTTGGACAGCCTTTGTGGGGCTCCTGAGAGGCCGGTTAGGGAGCTGGTATTTACATGTAGGTTTTGACCCAAACTAACTCCTAGAGAAGGGACAGAGCACATACAGCTCACGACTGAAGAGAGCCTGCCTATCAACCGGCACTGAGGGGTCCTGTCTGCACCTGGAGTCTCACGCCCGCCGCCCCAGAAGCCGCCACCTGTGATGGTTGGTTCTGGGTGCCCCACCTGGCTAGGCTAGAGGACCCAGTTATTTACTTAAACACTAATCCAGGCATCCCTGGGAAGGAATTGTGTAGATTAAAATCTACATTCAGTTGACTAAGGAAAGGCGCTGACCCCTGATAATGTGGTTGGGCCTCGTCCAATCAGGTGAAAGTCCTAAGAGCAAAGCTCTTCTTCCAGGAGCAGAAGCAGCTCTGCCCGCAGACGGCAGCATCAGCTCTGGCCTGAGTTTCCACCCTACCAGCCTGCCCACCAGATTTCATACTTGCCATCCCCCAAAACCAAAACCATGTGCCAATTCCTTCAAAGAAATCTCTGTTCATTCTGTTCTGCTCTCAGAACGTTGACTGATCCACTGTCCCTCACTCACAGGCCACTGAAGATTCCCCCAAGTGCACGGAACTTCCCACCCCAAGCCCCTCCCACCCCCAAGCTCAAAGAGCTTTGAACTATTCCACAGTCCACCACGGTTCAGCTCTATTATGAATTAAATAGGCTGTAGGGGGTTGGCTCCCCGTGGGAACTTAATCATCACTTACAACATGATTTCTACACAAAAATACCTTGTGAATTCCAAAAACGAGCTTTTATTTAATAGACATTTTATATATATATATATATATATATATAAAAAATACTTATATGTAAGTTCATACCATCTTTATCCTTACAGTAAGGCCCTGAGTATGTGTTCCTGTCCTCATTTGATGTTTGAGAACACTGAGGTTAAAAGAGATTAAGGTCACTGGGCCAAAATCACACCTGGTAAGTCGTAGAGTCAGATCTGAACCCGGCTTTACCTGATTCCAAACTCTATACCATATTCATGTCACTATGATCCTTCCCCGTACGTGAAAAACTACCTGGGTAAGAATTACATAGTGGCAAAACATTCCATTTTCTTCTGTGCCACGTTTGTAGGTGTGCTGTGTGGAGAAGGGTTTAGACATTACCTAACATTTATTGAGAGCTTACTATGTGCCAGGTGCTTAAAGATTCCTTTAATGAAACGTCTAGGTTGAATAATATATCATTTCTATACTTGGACACTTCAAGATTCTAAAACATGTTATTCCTAATAATTTTTTGTCCCAGTCTGTCTATTTTGGTCATAGATATTTAATGGGTTTTTCTCTCTTGTTCTTCAATGACAGAGGTTTCACATTGACATCAAGTACCATATAAATTAGAATAAAAAGACAGGGCTGTTCTAAGGTGACTGAAAGCCTTTTAATTTATTTATTAATAACATGCAAATGCCTTTTCATTTTGCTAATGGTGTCCTTCACTGTGCAAAACTTTTAAGTTTGATTCGGTCCCATTTGCTTTTTTTTTCTGTTTATTTTGCCTGAGGAAACAGATCCAAAAAAATTATTGCTAAGACGATGTCAGAATGTACTGCCTATGCTTTCTTCTAGCAGTTTTGTGATTTCAGGTGTTACATTTAGAGGTGCAAACAACTGGGTATAAAATAAGTTACAAGGGTGTAATGTACAGCTTAGGGAATATAGCCAATATTTTGTAATAACTTTATATGGAGTATAATCTATACAACTACTGAATCACTATGTTGTACACCTGATACTAATATACTATTGTAAGTCGAGTATATGTCAATTTTTAGAAAAACAACATGCAAATACATTCAAGCATCAGGCTGCCTGCTCTTGCTTTTGCACATGTGGTACCAGCCCAGGTGTTGGACTGACTCCTTCTGAGAGGGCATCTCCAACCCTGGCCAGTGCGTTCTCTGACTCTCGGCTACACAGGGGCCCATTCAGAAAGACACTCCTGTCTGTCCTTATTCTGAAGATAGAAAGCCATTTAGAAATATTCTTCTACAAAAATACAATCAGTAAATGTAAAGGTAACTAAGAACCGGAGCACTCAATTCAAGGAGTATTACTTTAGGGTCTCATAGCTACTCATCCAACAAGCAAGCACGTCTTAAGCATTTACTTTATCGAAGGTGCTTTGGGAGAAACAAAGATGAATCACATTGTCTCTCTGATGAATAATGAGCATGGTGGCGCTCGGTACTGGATGCTCTAAAACACAATGTTTTTCAAACCAATGGCCGCAACCAATTAGTGGTTAGTGAAACCAATCCAGTGGGTCACAAACAACATTATTTTTTTTTTTTTTTGCGGTACGCGGGCCTCTCACTGCTGTGGCCTCTCCCGTTGTGGAGCACAGGCTCCGGACGCGCAGGCTCAGCAGCCATGGCCCACGGGCCCAGCCGCTCCGTGGCATGTGGGATCTTCCCGGACCGGGGCACGAACCTGCGTCCCCTGCATCGGCAGGCGGACTCCCAACCACTGCACCACCAGGGAAGCCCCAACATTATTTTTAACTAAGTAGAATTTAAGGGAAAAAAATGTCATGAAGAACCTAGGGGTAAGACAGGAATAAAGACACAGACCTACTAGAGAACAGACTTGAGGATATAGGGTGGGGGGAAGGATGAGCTGTGACAAAGTGGGAGAGAGGCATGGACATATGTACTTTCTTCTAGAAGAAAATAGAAGAGAGAGTGCGTGGCATGCAGAGAGGTTAAGTAGTTCTTTCTTTCAGTGGTGTATGTGCATGTACCCATTTCCAAAGTAAGATGTATTTCTTACTGTGAAACATAGTTTAAAAAGTGTTCAAAAGCTCCTGCTTTAGAGAGAGAGAGAAAGAAGAAAACAAAAGCCTTGAACTCAAGAAGCTTGCAGCTTGCTGGGAAGATAAAGCTGATTAATGAACACAGAACCCGTCGGATAAAGCGGATAAAGCAGCTCAGGACTCTGGGCTAAAATGAACCTTGCTGATTTCGTGCCCCAGTGGGATTAAGACCAGGGAAAAATCACCATGACAGTTCATTACTCCTTCCTCCTCAACAAACCCTCCACACTCAGCCTTGAGGACCACACCTCGGTGACCCTTCTCAGACAGTCTTGCTTGTTCCTGACCAACTCCCCAGCTCCTGAGGTTGGATCGGTGCCCAATGGGCACATCTCTTGGGCCACTTCTCTCTTTTACATTTTTTTTTTTTTTTTTTTTTTGCGGTACGCGGGCCTCTCACTGCTGTGGCCTCTCCCATTGCGGAGCACAGGCTCCGGACGCACAGGCTCAGCGGCCATGGCTCACGGGCCCAGCCACTCTGCAGCATGTGGGATCTTCTCGGACCGGGGCACAAACCCGTGTCCCCTGCCCTGGCAGGCGGACTCTCAACCACTGCTCCACCAGGGAAGCCCTCTTTTACATTTCTTAGATCACCTCATTATTCTCAGAGCTTTAAATACCATGGGACTGCCCACATTTGGTTTCCCAGCCACATTACCTGAACTCCCAGGCTTGGATACCCACATCCCCATTCAGTCTCTCTACTGAGATGTCTCGTGGGCATCTCAAACTGAACGCGTCCCCAACTGGACTCCTAAGCTTTGTCCCCCATCTCTGCACCTCCCTTGGGCCTCCTCATCTCAGCTAATGGGAATTCACTCCATCCCACTGATGAGGCCAAAAGCCTTGGAGTCTCTCATAACTCCTCTCTTACCTGCAACACCCATGTCCCGATCATCGTTAAGAAACCCGCTGGCCCTATCTTCTCCCCATCTCCTCCTCCACCACCAGCATCCCTCACCTCCACTCTAGTCTGGCTCACTGCATAAGCCCCCCACACTGTCCCTCTGATCCTACCCTTACCCCCTCCTAGCCATTCTAAACCAGCACCGGAAGTGATCCTCTTAAGCCAGAAAATGTCCCATCTCTCATCAAAACCTCCGATCTATTCCCATCTCACCCTGAGTCAAAGCCACGGTCATCACTATGGCCTGCAAAGCCCACATGATCTGCACCCCACCCGATTGCCATCACGCACACCATCACACACAGCTGTGCTCACCTACAGTCTCCTCTCCCTCCCACCTGGCCTCCCCTCAGGACCTTCTCACTCTTCTTTCAGCCTTGAGCACTCACCTTACAGATCTCAGGGCTAATCCCTCACCCCCCATTGTGCTGATCTGTACTCAGAGGTCTCTTTCTCAGTGAGACCTTCTGGGTCTGTGCACACCCTTCAACACTGCACATCCCGCCCACATGTACCCTCTGGTCCCCCTCCCCGGCTTTCTTTTTCTCCACAGCCCATTCACCATGTAACGTACATTTTATTTATCATATGAATGTCCTTTTCCTCCTTCCACACCCCCACCCCCCCACCCCCCCACCCCCCCCTGCGAAGGCAATTGTTTTTCCTGTTTATACATTGCTGTGTCCCCTGTGGCTAAAGCAGCAGCTACTCCACAATAATATACATTGAATAGCAAATATGTATTGGATAAGTGAGTGAATAACAGTATTTTGAAAACATCACAAAAGAAATGGTATTGTAGTTTTACCTCCAGCCTAACCACTAAGCAAAGGAAAAGAATACCATCATAAAGTTTGGTCCAAGAAACCTTACCCCAAACCCTACAATGAATACTCCAGGTGGGACATGCCCTCTCACTGGAGCTTGAGCTAGTTTGGAGATCCTGGTTCAGGTACCTGTTGGGTGTATCGCTCATCTGTGCCCAGGCTTTAGTAACAGCTCCTCTTAGCTCTAGATATCATGCTGTCTAGAGGAAGTGGGTTGAAATATAGGCTTAAAGTACAAATCCTCAAGAGACAGTTTCCCCATACAAGGATTATTAACGTGGAACTCTGTGTTACACACGTGCAAAGGACACTCAAAATATTATTCAGGGCTTCCCTGGTGGCGCAGTGGTTGAGAGTCCGCCTGCCGATGCAGGGGACACGGGTTCGTGCCCCGGTCCGGGAAGATCCCACATGCCGCGGAGCGGCTGGGCCCGTGAGCCATGGCCACTGAGCCTGTGCGTCCGGACCCTGCGCTCCGCAACGGGAGAGGCCACAACAGTGAGAGGCTCGCGTACCGCAAAAAAAAAAAAAAATATTGTTCTTTCTAGATTCACATAATTTGAAAGATGATCACATGGTTATATTAGAGTGTGGTATTCAGGAAGGAAGGGTTCTATTTTGGTCCATTTGAATGCAGTACACTTTCAGGTGTTGTAACTTGGAATAAAAAGTCCAAACATCACTAAGATGCAGTAGTAATCATATGATAGCAATGGAAAGCAGGAAATTATTACTTGGGTCTCTTAAATCTGCTGAGTTTTTTTAAATAGATGCCAAATACCTAAGCGAATGATTCACAAGTATAATAATTTATAGCATCATCTGAGAAACTTAATATCCCCAAATTAATGATAAACTAAAGGAAAATATTTGCTGAAATTCATTTCAGAATTCATAATTTGGAAATTAAGTATTAATACTGGAGATGATGGACTTGATAGTTTTTAGACTCTAAACGAGCTTTAACAGTTGTTCCTAATAAGATTATCAGACTTTACATTCTAAGGAGAAAGATCCATGCTCGTAAGCATTTGACAAGGACTGGGGTCTCCATACATGCTGGGAGATTCATAACATTTTAGCCAACACTGAAGTTTACTTTTGATGAATGGTATTTCTACACCTGGGCTTCTGTTGACCCCAGGAGGAAGCTCACTAACCTTCGACCCACTTCGCTGCTCCTGAACACCAGACACAGAAGTCTAGTTTGCCTCAGGGGATTCGAGTCACGGAATTATAGTACAGAAACCTACATGCTAGTGACTGCAAAAATAATGGAAAAATATGATGGCTTAGCTAGCCATGGCAAGCCAACAGACATGCCTCCAATATGTCAGAAAGACGTGAGAAATGAACAGTTGCATTAAAAACTAAGGACTCGGGCTTCCCTGGTGGTGCAGTGGTTGAGAGTCTGCCTGCCGATGCAGGGGACACGGGTTCGTGCCCCGGTCTGGGAAGATCCCACATGCCGCGGAGCGGCTGGGCCCGTGAGCCGTGGCCGCTGAGCCTGAGCGTCCGGAGCCTGTGCTCCGTAACAGGAGAGGCCACAACAGTGAGAGGCCCGGGTACCCCCCAAAAAAAAAAAAAAAAAAAAAAAAACTAAGGACTCTAAATTAGCTTATCTCTGTATAGTCAGTGGAAATACATATATTTACCATAGACCTAAACTTCTGGTGTTTTTATCTTGCTATCTATTAGAATGATGTTCTTGCTTATATTTCACTCAAACTTGTAGCCAGCTGTAACTGCTGGGTGACGGGTGTTCTGCGGGCATTATTTTTTAAAGTCTTTCGGTTCTTCCAAGCAGCTAACCCTCACTACTTGTTACAGGTTTCAAAATGTTAATAGTGTTGTATCTCCCAGCAACTTGATGCTTGAGTTTTATGTTTAATGGAAAACTACTACGTTTTGAAGGTTACAGAATGATATGATGAAAAGATCATAGAAATTTGAGTGAGACAAATGTGCCTTTCAATTCTGACTACGGTTTACTAGCTATAAATTTTCGAGGATGTTATTTAAAGCATAAGTCTCAATTCTCTCATCTTTTCAGTGGAATGACTAACCACGCTGGGGTTTTGTATCACCTGAGATAATGTTTGTGTAGCAGGGAATGTAAAACGGCTGCCAGTGGGTCCTAAAGCTAATTGCTTCCCTATAGATACACTGCAGGAGAGGAACAGTCTTTGTCCCAGCTTCCTAGCAAAGGTCCGGAGATGCTTGCTGATTGAACAGCCTGAGATCACACACTCAGCCATGAGACAAGCAATAGAGCTGGGGAACGTGATATGCCAAGTCCTCTGCCACTCCTGAGACATATGGAGACCTCAAGTGGGGGGGAGCAAGGTTTCCCCAAAGCCAAATCGTGGGGATGTGACAAGAATCAGAAGTAGAACTGGGTAGCAGAAGCCACAGACGTTCACTACCATCAAAATACAGGGTAGACAATGAATAAAATGCATTTTCCTCCCCTCTCCTCACATTATACTGGAATATAGTACCGTAGTTACTATTTCTTGTTCTGGTATCACAGGGGTATCTTCCCAACAGATCGTGCCCCCTTTGACGTAAGCATCACCTCAGCAATATTTTCTGCCAGCCCCACAAAGGCCCATGGATCCTTCCCCTCCTTTGAGGGGTCACAGACCTTGCCCCTCCACATTTCTCCTGCAGTGCCATTTCCCAATGGAAATGCACCTTGCATTTGCACAGATACATTCAACTCCAAAGGAACAGTTTTAGCACCAAGAAGAGGATTCATAAGAACCAACGACAAAGCCAGTAGGTACTTCGGAGGTACTGAAATGTAATACTCAACTTAGCTTGATTCGCGTTAAAGCTATTTTTACTCTTTTCCTTCATCCACCCCGCCCAGATTTGCCCGATCCGCTTAAAACTTGTAAACCTCTTTGAGACCAGACTGTGTTTTGTGAAATGTCTTTGGTGTATCGCCCTGGCACCTGCTATGGTACCTGTAAACATACGTGGGTGAGAATAATTCCATAGGGTAGCAGTGAGTGAATCACCATCAAATAGCATTGTTTACAACGTTCTATTCAAGGGTGTTTTAAAACGTTATTTGGAGAAAGATGTGGCAGTGGGTATTAGCCCTATTTAAAAAGAGGTAGGTATTTACTCTTGTCCTCGATAGGTAATTTTTAAGCAAATTAACTTTTACACCAGCTTCAGGATTCAAGGGGAGTTAGAAAGGGTGGTTGCCAGGGAAATCAGGCCTTGGGATCTACACATCGTGTAATTGTAATTTTCCTATTCTTGCTTTTTTTTTTTTTTTTCTTTCTGCTTTTGCTCTGAAAAGAGCAAGCTAAAAAGGCTACAGGGACATTTATGCCAAGTCGCATTTGTCAAGTTGAAAGCTGTGTGGAGCAGAAAAGCAGTTCTCCCAGCTGCAAAGAAGATGCAGAGAAGCCGAGTGAGTAGGGAATCTGAGAGCTCACTAAAAGTGCTTAGAAGGCCGATGCATTACAGCCATTTCCAGACAGAGCGCTAGGCAGGACCTTGACATCCAGGGCAAAGCCTTCTTACAAATGCTGAAAAACCACCAGAGTGCTTGGAGGCCCTCACAGCACCCTTGAAAATGTGGCAGTCAGGCAGGTCTTCTGATTCCTCACAAACCGTCCACGTACGTTTAAGCAAAAACTGAGAACAACGGTTGTTAAGGGCGCCACGCAATGGTGAGACAGTAAGCGCTGCTTTCTCTCACACTTATTTTCCATATTTATTATTTTAAACCCTCTTTATCCGTGCTAGCCAATTAGGGGCAAGCTACTGTGTGTGCTTATTTCAACAGTTATATTTTATTTTGAAAAAGTACAGAGCATGGGAGCACGCACTCATTTTTTTTTAAGTTAATTTGTTCACACCCTCAATCAGCATATCAGAGGCAGCGTGATATCCTCAAAGGCTTTGGTATCAGATAAATGCAGACTCCTACTCATTATGATGACCTTGGGCAAGTCAGTCCAGCTTTTTGAGTTCAGTTTTGCCGCAGCAAAATGGAAACAGGAGTGTCTATTTCATAGGACTGCTAGAGGGATTAAAATAAAGTCACACTGGTATCGCTTCCAGCCCTTGACATTACTCTATACATGTCAGCTTATTCTGTAATTATCTCAGATCCCCAGCTTTCCTTTCCTAAGTACAGGTTCGCCTCCTCCTATTTACCCTTCCTTATCAAGCTCGGGAAAGGCCAAATAGGTTGACCCCCTTCAGCTATAGCCAAGTGCCCTCACTTACCTGGTTGCTTCAACCGAAATGCTCAATTGTTGAAGAAATCAACAGCTGCTAACGGGTAGCCTTGCAAATACAAGCCTAGTATTGATACCCACCATTTTAATCACAGCTCTTCCTTGCTCCACTGTCTTGATTTCTACCTAATGAACCAAATGCCTAAGTTATTTCTCCCAGCTTCTTTGGTTCCTGATGAAATAGAAGCTGGCTCTAAACCTCACCTCTGCCTTAGGTTTATGTGTTTTCCTCCCAAATCTCTGCAGCCCAGAACTGCTCACAGAATTACCCCCGGCCTCCCCTGGTATATTTCAGGACACATGCTCCATTTTGGCTGTCCCGGCTTTCTAAGTGTCTGCGTTCCTTTTGTGGCTCTCAGATTTCCCCAAATCTCACGCATTTTCATTACTCCAAACCTCACCATCCAACTTCCCATCCTGAGATAATCTGCTCTCAAGGAGTCACTCACACATGGCTTCATCTCCCAGCCATCGGCTCCCAGACCATCCCTGGCACAGAATGTCTGACTCTATCTACATTGAGTTATACTCTATGACAGCAGCTCAGCCAAATCCCATGTGCATTGGAAGGGCCTTTTCAAAGTAAGCCTTCCCATGTCTGCAATAGTACGTCTTATTTTAATTTCAAGGCATGTAGTTCTTTGTTTATGAATTATTTTTTCCTCAGACTTTAAAACTCTCAGAAGTTGTTTTCTTATCTGAACTCTGTGTTCTTTAGATGATCATAAAATGACAATTGTTACTCCTAAAACAACCAAGATCTAAATACGAAGGAAAAACCTCCCTGGACTGTGTATGGCAGACCCCTCCCAGCTTGGGCGCGGCGTCACTCTGACTTAGCTACTAACCTCTCTGGACTTCAGTTTCTTTATTCGATAAAATGAGATTATAATATTTACTCTTCCTATCCTTCAAGGCGGTTGTAAACATCCTGAGACAATCGTGTAAACTTATGTTTTTGGCCAAAGCATGACATAGCTGAATGCTAACTGTTATTAATCTGGTCACTACGGAATACAAACATTAAGTTCTATAATTGCTATCCCAGAATACATCAATTCGTGTTCTTATTTTTGCACATATTCTTTAAAAAGCTGTTTGATAGATTCCTGAGCTCCATATTTCTCACATTTTAGCATCTTTGATATTGGAATGTATCATTTAATCTATGGAGTGTCAGAGCTTAATTGGTGGTGTTTCTTTCTTAGTGGTGCAAAAATGTATTGAGGAGTTTACGTTGGTATCTTGGATTCGGTAAAATGCAACATTTGGAATTCAGGGGAAAGCTGAGGAAGTGTAAAAGTAGGGGTACCTTGTCTATTCAGAACAGAATAGAAATCCTATTAACCAAGAGGGGAATAGGATAACCTCCCCCTGCCCCCACCAAAAATAAAAGTTAGCAAAGAGTTTGAGACATTCAGACAGAAGGAATTACCTTGAATGATGCCACTTTAAGGTTCCCTATGGGAAACCTCTTATAGATATATAAAATATATATAATATACATTATATTATACATTATAAATTACATATATTATAAATAGAAATATATAATAATATATTTTATTTATATTTTCATATATATGAGACTTTTCTATTTTTACATAGGGTTACATATATATATATTCCCTTGGCTTTTATATCTTTATACTAGAATATCTACTTTAACGACTAGAAGGATGTTAGTTAAAACACCACTGCTTTTTTTTTTTTTTTTTTTTTTTTTTTGCATTACGCGGGCCTCTCACTGTTGTGGCCTCTCCCGTTGCGGAGCACAGGCTCCGGACGCGCAGGCTCAGCGGCCATGGCTCACGGGCCCAGCCACTCCGCGGCATGTGGGATCTTCCCTGACCGGGGCACGAACCCGTGTCCCCTGCATCGGCAGGCGGACTCTCAACCACTGCGCCACCAGGGAAGCCCACCACTGCTTTTTAATCCCAAGATATTTATAGCTCGCCATACTTTAAAAGCAGCCACGAGGAGACAGATCTGTAACATTTATTCTCAGATGTTTAATGGTGCTTTGAAGTTCACAAGCTATATTCTCACACATTATCTCTATTCATTATACATCTATTATCATCCCCATTTTACAGATGGAAAAATTGAATCAAAGAGGTAAAGTGACTCATTCCAGGTCACACGCAGTGAGTGAATGCAAAATTGTTGTTGGAATTAATTAGTTCTTCTTTTCCAGCCTCTCCCCACCACAGTGACTAAGCGCTGCACAGAGCAGACACTTCATGCAGCCCAGCACCTCCCTGACCACAGGCTGTTTGTTGGCTTTAACCGTCCTCAGACATCTGGAATGCATAGGTCTTGAGTCAAGGTTTCTAAAAGAAAAATAGCTTCTCCAAATACAAAAATATCTCCAATGGAGTTTTCTTTTTCCTTAAAATTTCTGCTTTATGAACAAAAAGGAGTCATTTGAGATTCGATCACTGGGAAGCCAGGCCAGCTTCAGTTGGCCCAAGGAAGCAGGTTCCCCACTCGGTCCTACAGAATAGAGATGAATCCCCAGGACAGAGAATGTAGAGTAAGCAGTATATTAGAAATTTAAGTTTTTGCTTAATATATTTCAATTATTTCTGCCCCTCCATTATCAAAGAAATTGAAAGCAAGGCATGAGAGTCTTCTTGGAAAGCCAGCGTCATCCACCATGAGGGAGCATCTGTGTGCCGAGTGCAGAACTCCCATAAAACAGACCTTTATTGAGCACTTCCTGTGTGCTCGTGGTCATTACCTCATTTAATCCATGTATAACTTTATGGGGTAGGAAACAGACAAGGAAACTGAGGCACAGAGAATTTAATTAAGGAGCCCACGGATGTCCCTATTTAGTGGTCCAGCGGAAACCCAAACCTGGACAAGCTGGTTGCAGAGCCCAAGCCCCTAACCCTTCAGCAGTACGGCTTCCCCCAGTTTCAGCAAGCTTACTGAGCCATTGGAGAGACGACACAAAGACACAGAAAACAAGTCATGTATATATAAATGCCATTGTAGGATTATGCAACTTAAGTACTTAGAAGGAATCTGTGGATCAGGTTAGGGGCCATACCGTCTCCATCACAACCATACAACTCTGCCCTTCTAATTTAAAACCAGCTACAGTCAATACGTAATGAGTGGACATGACTGTGTGCCAATAAAACTTTATTTACAAATGCAGATGGCAAGCTGGATTTCACCTGTGAGCTACAGTTGGCTGACCCCTTATGTAGATGGTACATGCTATAGATTTCATAAAGGAGTTGAATTTAGGCTGGAGCAGTTGGAGGGAGCTTTGGGATTGCTGAGTTCAGCTTGAAGGAAGATTTGAGATGGGTTTACAAGAGCCTGTGTGACCTGGTCCCACCTCCCCAGCCTCTCCTGGCATTTCCCTCTTGGTCAGGACTCTCCCGCCACAATGGCGTCTTCTTCCTAGGCTTCGGTTACACACAAAGCTTATCCCTACTCTAGAGACTTCGCACTGGCTGATCCTTCTGCCCGGAAGCACTTCCCCAGCTCTCCTCCAGGTTGGCTCCTTTGGTCGGAACTGATCTCCTCGTAGATGTTACCTCTTCCCAGTGGCTTCGCTGAGGAAAACGTTAAAGGAGTTCTCCTCCAACCCCTTTGTCACATCGCCCCATCTTATTTTCCTAATGGCATTTATGGTTTCTGAAATCATCTTGTTCATTTATGGGTATACTTGTCTATCATCCATCTCTTCCTGCTCTCCTTCTGCAATGTAAGCTCCACAACTTGGGATCAACATTTGTGTGGTTCACTGCCTGCACATTCCCGGCACCCAGACCATGGCTTGAAAATGAACAAGCAAAAAATACTTGCAGAGACACCGCTTTGGGAAAGCAGGTGTTTTCCTTACTTGCTGCAAGTAATAAATCCTGCCTTCTCTGGAAAAAAGAAAAGAAAAAGAAAAAAAAACCTTGCAAAAGTGAAGGAAGAAGGGAGGCAGACAAGGAGAGAGGCAAAGAGGGAGACAGAAAATGTAAGCATGCCACCATTAGGTGGTACTAATTTTCTCTTGTTGCATTAGGATGGCCCATCATTCAGTGCCCATGACACTATTTCAACTAAGAAAGCATCTTCATCCTGTAATTAGAGGATGATAGCATCTGGTTATGGTCATTCCTTGTCAGAGACAGGTCTTTTTACTCCTGAACCACGACATATGGTTTAAGTTATAGCCTGGCTATCCCCAAAATAGAAAAATGCACACGAAGCCTCATTTTGTTCCCTCAAAAATAAAGTTCTCCACTGGAGTTTCATGCTTAAACATACGCATTAAAAAACAAATAATCCTCTTTTTCTCTAACCCATACTGTTGTTAAACCCTAAGCTTTATTAGACTGATTTTATTGCTGTTTCTTTAACGTTTACCGGGTCTAACCGCCCCACGAAGCTCGTGAAGGCAAGCAGGACATCTGGCTTGCCTGCCATCAACAAGGGCCCAGGCTGCTCCTTTATCTGCTCCAGCTTCCCTTTCGTACAAAGATTTCCATTCCACTAACCACTAGGACCGGTAATAGGAAGGTTTTCTCAGACAGCTGCAAGGTTAGTTTTTTCTTTGGATTTGCCTAAATCTTTTCTCTCTGTGCAACTGACACAGAAAGACACAGCAACCTTGACTAGATCACAATAGTAGCCGCAGCACATGACTCTCCTTTCTTTTCAATGCAAAGGGAGTAACATTTCATGCCCTGGCCCCTAAACAAACTGGTATGCTTTCCTTGAAAACAATGTAACCAACCACTGCCTCCTCTTTTGCTTTCAAATTTAAGAGACGTAATAAAAACTGCGGCTCAAATTATAGCGACTTTGCTGGCCCTTATTGTTCTGCAGCAGTATTTTTCTTCTCCAAAGTCTTGAGGTTCTGTTTCTTTACATTTTTCCTGGAGCTAATTTCTGTATTATTTTACATGTAATTTATTGTAGGCTACCTTTCAGTGTAGGAATAATGTATTGATTTTTAAAACCCATTCCAAAGCAAATCACTTGCATAAACTTCTTAGCTGATATCATTTGAAAAATATGTTTAATTGAAACATATACACATTAAATACTTCCCGGCTGGTTCCCTTAGCAACAGTTGCAGCCTGTTTCTAGTGTAAGACCAAGTTTCTACCATAAACTAACTTTGAAAAAAACAAAACACCTAAACAAAAATTTGCCGTGTTTTGTTTCATAAACATTATGAGCTTATAAGTTGTCATTGGTCTCTGACATAGTTCAGAGAGCGACACTTATGAGCTGTGCATCAGTACTGAGAAATGGCAAGCATTGGCTGCCTCCTCTGTGACCCTCAGCTGTACCAACTTAATTTATAAGATGCAATTACTGAGCCAATAATGAAGGTTCTGAGTATGATCCTATCTTTGCAGTGACTCACCTGCCAATGGAAGGAAAACAAGACTGTTCTCAGCATTTATAATTTCCCTAAGAAGTCTCCCTGTTGCTATGGTGATGTGGATGGGTTTTTAGCTAAAAAAGCAAAAACTCTACATTGCTACTACCATAATTAATAAATGGCAAATGGATCAGACGTGACGGATGACAAAGGTGTCATGGGACTATAGTTGTTCAGTTCTGTAGGTGCCACAAGATCACACAGAGAGAGACAGCATCAAATATGGTCATGGCAAGACCCCAGGAGCTGCTGGGCTGGAACTCTGCCCCTTTGTAGCTGGGATGTCAGGCGAGTTACATAACCTCAGGTTCCTCATTTGTAAAATGGGGATAATAATAGTGCCCTTAGCTGTGTGGATCAAATGAGTTAACCTGTATAAAGCCTTTAGAACAGTGCCTGCACATAGGAAGCATGATTTAAGAGCTTGTTAAATAAAATAAGCTGCATAGTGAAGCTTAACCAAATTTTATTGGTAGTTTTCAGCATTAGAACCTACAAACCACTGTTTTTAGGTCCAGGAATAGCAGCATCTCTTCAGTCTGATGTTTCTAGATATACGTTTTCAAATTATATAGATAAATGTATAAATTAAGGAGGAAAGCATAGTGCTTTCGGTGGAATGTCTGTTCTCAGTTCCCAGAACCGATAATGTTTAAAAATCTGTGTCTACTCTGTGTGTGTATCATTGTGGACAGTTAACACTTTAGATTTAAAATTTGTATGTTATTAATCATAAATTTTAGATTAAGTAAACACTTATCTTGGAGTTAAACCAAAAATGCTTTGGACCCTAGTGCTGCCATTTATTAGTTATGTGTTCTTTGGCAAATTTCTTAAGCTCCCTGAGCTTCTGCTTCTCATCCGAGAAATACAGAAAAATACACAGAGGTGTTGTATCAATGAAACAAGATCCTATAAGCAAATTTCTTAGCCTAGTTAAATGTTAATAATGAAACATGGCATTATTTAATGGATAATCAGTGAAGAGTTAGCATGAAAATAGTCAATACCTTTTTACCTTCTCAGTGCAAACCTGGCCAGTTCTCGGGAGTCCTTCCTGGATCCTCCTTCCCTATCACCATTACTGATAACTCCTGTTCCTAGTGTCTCCTTAGTGCATAGTGCATCTACGGCACCACATCTGAAACTTGCTAACACGTTGACTTGGAACTGTTGCCAAATTTTTGTATGCTCTGTCTTCTCATCTCTGTTATCAGCTTGCTGAGAGCAAGAACCAGCCTCCCCATTTTCTGGTCTCTTTTAATTAAGCCCTGTGCAGTGTTCTGTGCACAGTACGTAGGATGTTTGTTACTTCTTAATGGACACAAAGAGTGGCCGTTATTGTGCATTTCTTTTACCAAATGGAGGAGATATGAGACCCTAGGTTGGGTCCATGTTGAACTGGGGAATCTAAGAACTGAAAATAAGGTCAGAAAGAAGCCCTCTGTAGCACAGTGTGGTACCCTGCTGAACTCAAAGGAAATGATTGTAGAAAGGAAAACGAACAGCATGCTGAGAACGTTGTCTTGAGGGGGTCCCCACAATTAGGGACTTGGAGCAGGATCCGGCAAAGCTAGAGGGAAAGAACAATCCAGATAAGTAGTGGGTAACTCAGGTAAGTAGAGTAACCAGAAAGCCAAAAGGGGAGAGACTCTTAAGAGGTGTTTTGAGTGTGTGTGTGTGTGTGTGTGTGTGTGTGTGTGTGTCTGTGTGTGAAGAGGCCAAGAAAAATTTCAGTTAAGAAAGTGCCACTAGCTTTCATGAGATCATTGGAAACCTTCAAAGAGTGTTTCGAGCACTCTATGGAGGCTAAATCCAAATTAAGAGGATTCAGAAAGAACCGGTGCTTGGGGAGCGAATGCATCTGGTGTAGACCACTGGTTTAGGAGGAAGCACTATGGATACAATATGCTAGAGATGGAAGATGCAGGGAAGGTAAAAGAGGAACATTCCTGAATTTTAAATAACAACTGAAAACAAACCATTGAAAAGCTCTAATAAAACCGCTTTCCAATGGCATCCGTACGCCTGGCAATCATTTTCAGCGTGAGAAAACGGAGACGTGAATCAAATGGTTATACTTTTTCCTAGTACCCAGGTTCTTTCAAAGCTTGAGACATAGATTTGCATGTATTCAAAATATTTTCAGACCAATTATGGTAAAACACTATTGTTGAAAAGTTAATGTCTAAAGTTTTACATAATTACCCGTATTACCCATATTCACAGTCAGGAAAGAAAAGAAGAAGATAGACTTTTATAAAGCATGAACTATCTGTTTTGTATCTGCATAGGTCCCTCAGGATGAATGGACAGGGTACACCCCTCGAGGTAAAGATGATGAAATTCCCTGCCGCAGAATGCGGAGCGGCAGCTACATCAAGGCCATGGGAGATGAAGACAGCGGGGACTCGGACACCAGCCCCAAGCCTTCTCCCAAAGTTGCTGCGCGAAGGGAAAGCTATCTCAAGGCTACTCAGCCATCCCTTACAGAACTCACCACACTCAAGTAAGTGTTTCCGACGCTCTACTTCCGGTAGCCCAGCCCCCTGTATAATCACCTACAATCCGATCTTGCAACTTCTAGCGTAAATGGGGCAGAAAACACCCCACAGATGGAGCACTGTGCGGTACTGAATGTTCTATTGATTATGACCTTGGGTCCGACTCATACATCCCAGTGCCTTCAAAGACACAGGCATCCAGCTGCGCCCTGCATAGAGCATAAGCTGAACCCCCAACCTTCCAAAAGAGTTTGCAACGATCCAGAATGGCCTCTAAAAAGAATTAAGATTTCTGACCAATGAGGATATCTGTGTATCCCCACTCTTGGATGTTGTTTAGCCACTGAATCTATGGGGCAATGCTTCCTTAAAAAACTCTTGAATTTTTCAGATGATTGAGTAATAAAATAGAGTAGATTATCTTGGAGAAGGTTATAGAATGTGGCTATGCTTAAAAATTGGGTAATATGTGAAAATTCTTGACAGATGTTTTTAAACTTGGACACTCGATGCATATTATAATTTGTAAGACCTTAAGAATTTTTTTTTGTTTTGAAAAATATGGTTCTAAGTAGTCCTTACTTCGGTTTGTGCTATGTGTAAACAGAGAACAGCATTACAAAAGAACCTACTGAAACTGATCATTGTAAGGCCTGATTTAATTGTTAATATTATTTCTGGAGAAAAAAGGATTATGGGTAATTAGTATTTTTAAGTGCCTCTGATTCCATATTTTGAGGAAATACATATTACTATCCGTGCATTTATATTGCATTACAAAATAAAATATTAAAAGGCAAAGTAAAATAAAACAGAAAAAAGACCAAATCCATCAGATTGAGGAGAAGAAACTAGATTATTAAAACCCAGAATACTAAAAAAACAGCTGACTTCTATCATGGAAATGTATTCAAATAGCAAACTATCAATATATCATAATATATTTTAAAGAAGTGACAGAGAGGGTCTCCTCATGAACCTTTTTTCAGAGGATCGTGTGGAACCACTGTGGATCAGTTCAATGAAAAATGAATACCCATGACATTAGTAAACCAACCCAAGAAAAGCAGCTCTTTCTTTCCTTCGGCTTCTGGTTACCCTTCCTCTTTGCCTTTATTACTGCAGGTGATAGTTTCCTAGTGTTGCCATGACCAAGTACCATGAACTTGAAACAGTACAGATTTATTATCTCACAGTTCTGGAAGCTGGAAGTCTGAAATCAAGGTATTGTCAGGGCCACGCTCCTTCTGAAGCCTGGAAAGAATAATCCCTCGTTGCCTCTTCCTAGCTTCTGGCTGTGTCCGGCCACCCCTGGCATTCCTTGGCTCGCAACTACGGCACTTTGATTTCTGCCTCTGTGGTCACCTGGCCTTCTACCTTCCGTGTCTTCGCGTGGTTGTCTTCTTATGATGTCAGTCATATTGGATCAATAATGACCTCATTTTTAACTTGATTAAATCTGCAAAGACCCTATTTCCAGATAAGGTCACGTTCACAGGTATTAAATTTAGGACTTTGACGTATCAGTGTGGAAAATACAATGTAACCCCTAACCCTGCCACACAAGGTAACAGTTGATCACAGAAATGGAAAATACAATCGGGTCTTCACTGCACTGTGGCACCCCTCACAGAGGCTCAGAAAAGAACTGAGCCAGTCTGAAAAGAACTGGATTTGTAATAATGGCAGTGGGCCGAGGTGGTATGAAAATTAGGGGGGGCCAAGGAGACTTCTGGGAAGTATCTTCTGTGAACTTTAGAATATCTCTCCCCTAGGGGCAATTAAAGGTAGTCACAGCCGTGGTGTTAACTGACATCTTCTAGAAGATGCAAAAAGACGGGGATGCTTTGGGCAAGAAATTCACTTGGACCCTCAAGATCTCAGTATCCTCAAATGCAAACCAAGCAGTGGGATTCTGCAACTTCCAGAGTCCCTTCCACCCCCTTTATATCCCATTCATTTACCTGTTGGGATGCATGTCACATCAGATGCATGACGCTTTGGGTTGTGGGGGATGAGATACAATGAGTCCTGCTGCTCGAGTCCTACCAGGGCCGAGGAGAACAGAAAAGAGCAGAGCCACAGGGGAGCGTGTGGGGAGTGCTCTAAGGAGGCTGAGGACAGGGGAGGTGCAGAAGTCAACTTTCACCATTGAGTCTTGGACCCATCTCCTTATTAGCTTCAGGGCTGTGGGGAATCTGCTCTGAAGTCACTGGAACTCTTTCATTTTGCTTCCACCTGATGTTATCTTCCTTCAATGTCCCGGAGCCTGTTTTTACAACCATCCTATATATTTTTTTTTTACTGTTCAGAAGTTTGAAGAGCAGAAAAAGGTGAACACACAGACAGTGGCTACACTGGTGGTAGAAAGGTCAGGTACCTGAGTATTAGAGTAGTGACTGTGCTTTTCTTCCTCCAAACCTATGGAAATTCCAAATGGTACCCAATTTACTAGGGGACACCTACTACACTGAAAAACGTTTTTTCTTTTCTAAGGATGGAGTTTCACCAAACCATCTCTGTCACCCTCTGTTCTTTAATAGGCAAGACAACAGCTCACCGTCATTCACACACGCCTTTCTTCCCTGTGCTACCGTCACCTCCCCCAGACTTATTTGTCATAGTCTGTTTGTCTCCATTCATTTCTCCCTCATCTGCTCCAGGAGCTCCCTTTCCGCTTACGGTCCACGTATTACGCTTCCATCATACTCAACAACATAGGTGTCTTAGTGATGTCTAGTTTAATGAGATTTCAAGAGGTACACAAGGGAAAGAAGGGGAATACACTAGGAAAGCAAAAATTCGGACATGACATAACTCATAATCCATTCTTTTCTTTCTTGACGATGTTTTGACTGGAGCTCATTATTTTTCTAGTTCGAAGCATTCCATCCCTCATAAGAAAAAAGATCCCCATATCCTGGAATTCTAGTTCCCCAAAAAAGAAAACTATATTTTTGTTCCTACTTCTTTGACATTTAAGTCCATTTTTTTTCCTCCTTCCTCCTCAGCAATTCACAGCTTTAGGGATGAATCATAGCCATGAACCAAGATAACTAAAATTAGCCAAGTGAGATGGGGCAAACATTTTGTTTGAGGTTTTCAACTCCCATCTTATCTCAGGAATGTTGGAGAAGAGGCACTCCTACACTTTCTTACATTGTTTTTCTTCTTTCTTTTCTGTTTTCCAAAGGCATCTTGAGAGCTTATTTCTGAGGCTAGTTTTCTTCAGCTACTTAATGTCAATGATTGTGTCTTCAGGTAGCTAAGGCCTAAGGTCAGTTGAACATTCCGGAGCCAGAAGGAGTCTTGAGACAATGAACTCCATCTTTGGGCTGCAAAACTTCTGTAGCTACTCTCTGGGGACCATCATCTCTCCCACTCCCTTCTCTTCTCCCACAGATAGTAACAAATCCCTTCCCCTCACTGCTAGCTTTTCCTTCTTTCTTCATTATTAACTAACAACGAATTTGAAATGGCATATCACCCAGGAATATTAGTATTTTCAAAAAGAACTTTTGAATGTTTAATAGCAAATTCTCAGGCAAGTAGGAGAGAGGTTTGGAGGCCCAAGTTTCCTCAAAGCAGGTCACCACAGCTTGGCTCTGATGAGGGATTTAAGTCTTTTACTTGGATTTGCTATAATATGCTATTTATTCTGGAAAGGAGACTCCTGTCTGCTTCCATGATTAGTTAAAGCCATGTCCAAATCCCATCGTGGACTTCTATTCAATAGACTGTAAAAAGAACTTTTAAAAAATGATGTTAAGTGAGCTGTCATGTAAAAGATTCTAAAGTTAAATTCAAATAAATGTCCATTATCCTAAGCAAATAACACTTTAAAGCTCTTCGTAGTTCTTTATCCCTTCATCCAAGCACTAAGAAAAAATTTCTCCTGGAAGAAATAGTCAGCCTCTGATATTATAGACTTTGAAACTCCTCTGAAATCGGTGAGATGGGCCCCAGGCTTTTGTGCATGCTTGGCTCTGGAGAGGACCCGTCAGAGCTCCCAGCAATGTGGATAATGTATGTAACAAAAGGCTTCAGGAAGATTTATTTTCAATCCTAAATGCTAATTTATTTTCAGGATGGTTAATCCTCGAAATCATCATTCTTTTTCTAATCCTGAAACTTTTTAAAAAAATAAATAGCTCTGTGGCTTTTGGCAACTGGTTTGATGTCTCTGAGTCCCACCACCCCCCTCCCAAATTAAATGAGAGTCTCATGCTCTTAGCTTGGATGGTGCCACTTAGATTACTCCCTCTCAGCCCCACCCCAGCCCCGTGCAGACAGTATTAGCTGATCCCAGAATTAATGGATCCCGGCACCCTCCCAACGGAGTACAGACTGGGCCTCGGATCCCTTCTCAACACAGAGCTTCAACCACACTTCTCATTGACCAGCCATGACACAAGGTGCTATCCCTCGTCTACACGGTCTCTGAGGAAACTTTCAGCACTAATGTGTATAATTATAAGGATGAAGCACAAAGCACTGGCAGTTCACAGTCTGAAGACAAAAGAAGGTAGTATTGGTAAATGAAATAATTTGAGAAGAGACAGATGGGGTTGTTCTCCTTCAGCTTTAATTCTGGAGATTTAAAATGAGTCAGTTCTACATCAGGAACCCAAAACTGTAGCCTCTTGCTGGAGTGTCTTGTTTTGCTTATCTATGCAGAAGCTTCCTTCTCCCTTTTTTCTCTCTAGTCACACTACGTCCTCTGCTATTTCTTCACATTCCACATGCCCCTCCCACCCACCTACAGCTTCCTGTATTCCTTCTCTTCCCAGAAAAAGGAGGGGGCACGGGCTATGAAGATGGAAGCATGGCGATTTTTTTTTTCCTAAGGATGTGAACCATATTGAAGAACGTAGCCACGTACATCTTTCCTTCTTTGTCTTAAGTGGAGGGAAATGCCTCTGTTTTCCTTTGTTGTCTGTTTTCCCCAAATACTTTGATATTCCGCTCCTGTCCCTCAGTAACTGTAACATGTAGCGGCAGATGCCCCTTCCAATGGGAGGACGAACGGACTAGCATAACCCAACACTACAAAATTGTGAGTTTACGTCCTCTGTGACATCAACTCAGGATAGTTTCCCATCTTTCCCAACCATAACACTGTCTTCTTATATCCTCTATCCTCCCAACCCCTCCCCCCCAAAATAAGAAGAAATGGGACAAAGTTTAAAACAGGGAAACTCATTCATTTACTCATAGACAAATTATCTAAATACCTTTCAACCCACTGCTAGAAAAAAAAAGCCTGGTTAAAAGACAAAATAAACAAGCAAAACCGCTGGTACAAGAAATTGCCTATTATATTCAGCCTCTGTCACCATGCCCAGCTTAAAAAAAATAGGTCTCTCTTTGGGGTGTGAATACCCTCCTCCAAATGAGATGGGCGTGTGAGTATCATAGTCTGTATCCTAGTCTCTTGCTCTTTAGCAAAGACCATTTTGGAAAGGAGCCTGCATTGGTTGCACTGTCCCTGCAATGATCACAACCTCAGAGAGCAACGAATTGTCCGTGTGTCTTTGAGGAAGGTGAAGGAATGAAAGGAAATTCAGATGCCTTTTAGAGAGAAGGAATGGAAAGTTTAAAACACAGGAGAGAGATTTCAGTTTTAATGAGGTTCTAAGTGCCTGAATGAGTGCTCAGGGCTTACATTTCTGTGTCTTGCTTTGTTTTGATTGTTGAATCACCATAACTGCATACATGAGATTTTCCCCACTTTACAAATGAGGAATCTCTGTCTTAGGGAGATTAAATAACTTGTCCAAGGTTACATGTCAACTAAGATATGAGGCCAGCGGTTGAAAGCAGAAAGAATAAAAAGCTGGTTGGAATGATGGACTCACCGAGACTGCAGAGATGAGCAAAAGATATGAAAGAGGGTCCAAAATGGAAGAGAAAAGGAAGAACAACTGGGTGCCCAGGAAAAGGAGCCATTCAGGCAGATATGGAGAATTCAGAGCAGATTTGAGGGGGATGTCAGAGGCTGCAGTGAAATAAGTTCTGACCTGGAAGTGCAAGCAGGCAGACATGCAGCTGAAACAGGAAGGGCCTTGAGAACATCTTGACTCAGGCTTGGCCTGGGGTAAAGAAAGGAAAGATCAAACGACCAAAGGATTGAGGAGATTAAGAGTTAAGTAGGCATTGGCTGATGGGGTCATGGGGAGAAATGATGGGCTCTTGGGAGCCTGGGTTCAGCCTGGTCGGGACAAGTGTAGTAGCAAACCCGGGGCCTGTGTGTGCTCTGTGTCTCTACAGTGTGTCAGCTGGGCCTTCCTCACATGCCCCGGCCAGGTGTGGCAGTGTCAACAAGGCCCTAGAGACAGTGGAGAGATGGGGGCAAGGGAAGACCCCAAAGAGGGTTCTGGAAACGAAAAGTCCTCACTCCTTTTAGGCTATACTACTTACTATCCTGCCAGGTAGACTTCTGTTTGCAAAGAGAGTTAAAACTCCTTTCCTTTGCCCATCTGTTTGCAACCATTCCCTCAATTTCATATCTGTGTTCCCTGTCAAAAGTGCAGACAACCAGGTATAAAGAACACAATAATAATAGAAATCTTATTCGTGTTTCACTCACTCATTTATTCATGTAACAAACATTTATTCAGCACCTTTAATATTAAAGTACTGTGTGAGGCATGTACACCTTGGTTTCAATAAATTTATTAAATGCTTTACTAAAATCTGGTTTTCCAGGGTCAAGTAGGAATAAATATATATATATAGCTGGATATACTCTCAAATCTAAAAATGGCAAAGGCAGGCACAGTAGAAATGAAAGGAATTAAAATTCAGAGGCTATTAGTACTAAAGTTGATCCTTTTGTTCAGAATTTTTCTCTGATCAGAAAAATCTACTTTACCTGGCACGGGGAGGGTTTTGTTGTTGTTGTTTTGGGATTTTTTTTTTTTTTTTTTTTACAGTTTACTATTTTGTCAGGATAGTTCCAGTTATTAGCTTTGCTGTCATTTTATATCATTAAGGCAATCTCATGGGCCTCAGATGGCAGGAATGAAAACAGCTCCTTGAAAAGGACCCCTAGGCAGATGTATTAGAAGCCGCCTCTCATCCTTTTTGAGGGAGGCTGGGCATAAGTCCCAAGTACACGTACCTTTACAGAGGATGCATATGAATGACAAAACCATCAACATCCCAATAAAACAGAAAGAAATGAGATGAACACTGCAGCCAAAGGAATTCAGGTTAACTGCAGGGAGGAACTCCTAACTGCCAAGTTTTTAATTATTGCATAAATTAATTTGGGAATTTTGAGAGCAACTTTCCCAGCCATCTTTTAAAACAACCTGAACTCCCTTTCTCTGAGCACATTGATAACTCTGCTTGGAAATTTGGGTGGAACACACCAAACCTCTGTATCAGATTTTTCCAGCCTGTGGAGTCTAAGTCTTATCATGTACACTGATCCTATATTTTTAAGATAAGCATGCAGGAAGCTGAGATTTCAAGGTGCCCACATAATTCACTGCTTCGTAAGTACATCACTTCTCTTCCTGCCTCTTCTGCTTCAATCAACTAAATTACCATTTTCCTAACTTCAGTCTTGAAACGTTGTGGTTCACCTCTCACCTCCTCAGGCGTTAGGGCTTCCCTTCACTCACGTGGATGACTGCAATGGACCGGTTTGTCTAGCTGCCTCTAGCCTCTCTCGGCAACCACTCTTCCCAGAGACTTTCTACCAGGTCACCGCAAAATCATTTCTGAACCCCATGTGTCTCTTCACATGGTCCCCAGCAGCGTTCAGAGTTTCTTGCTCCTTTGAGATCTTCTTCCCTGCTTTCCTCTTACAAGGATTCTGTGCTTCTATCAAATGGAGCTCCTAATTGTTCTTTTTCGCTGGCTTCAGGCCTGTCCTAGTTGGGATAGGCTACATTATACTGGGACTAAAAAACAACCCCTAAATCAGAGAGGCTTCTAACAACAGAACTTTATGTCTTGCTCATGTTACCCGACCATCTTGGGTCAGTAGGGAACTCTGCTCACCTTGGTCACCCAGGACCAAGTTATGGATACAAAACATCAACAAGGGCTCCCAGAGTCACCAGGGCAGGGCACGAGCACAGGGTCTTAACGCTTCCTCTCGCAAGTGGGACAGGTCCCCTCTGTTCCTGTTTACAGGCAAAAGCTAGTGACGTGGCAACGTCTATCTTCAAAGAGGGCAACAAAGGCAATCTTACCATGTGCCCAGGACATGGATGCACAAAACAATATTTGGCAAACAGCACCAATGACTATCAAAGTCTGTCTGGACACAAAATTTTTGGCTTACTGTCTCTCCCACAAGCAAAATATATTCATGTCCTACCACCATCGAGGGGAGAAAACCCAAAAGCCCTGCCCTGGTCCTATCATAGCCCCGTCAACCTCAAAATGTGTGGTCTGTGGGTGGTGTGTGATAGCCTGTAAAGCAGGGGATGATGCACTGTAATAGCTGCATCTGGTCCAGATGTGGATCCTCTGCATCTGGAGACCTGCAGACTCAAAACGATAAACGATTTGCCTCCCACACACCCCATACATAACGACAGGAGAAGGTCAAACCATCCACAGTAAACATTCCCATTCAAAAAGGAGATGGGAGCTAACAGTAGTCACTGGTCCATAGCAATTCTGAAATCCCCACTGGGTAGGATGCTGTCAACTCTGGGGGAGGGAATGTTTCTTGATTCGGCTGCATTCTGCTCCCTGGAGCAACTTCTCTGGTCTTTGTCCCCCGTGTCATCCAGCTCCCTGGGACACTGTTCCATTCCTATTATCCTCCATGACCATATCCAAAGTACACATCAGGGAACATGCTCTCCTTGAAGCCAAGAGACATTTTAGGACGCCTCTCACTGCTGTGTCTTTTAATTTAGGCTTGTGATGCTTTGGGAAGTACGGCTCTCTCACGACCATAATCAACTTCTTACCTATTGGTTCCAGTGAGTTCCACGTAGCAACCGTCACACAGAACCCTTGGAGATGCAATGGCCATTTTTGCTCTATTTGTTTGCCTTCCTACCCTGATGCCTCTCTCTATCTCAGATACTCTCAGCTTATCAACTTATTAGCCGCTCTTCCCTGAAGCATTTTAATCTAATCAAAAAGATTCACTTAACTGTATCTTCATTCTAAATCATCTGACTCCATTCAGAAGCATTAATAATGGAGTGAGGGGGCCATGTCCTTGATTTGAACGTTGCCACACAGGGTGGTTTTCATCATGTCTTCTTTACTCAAAGGCGTTCTTGGGTTTACCTTTTACAAATCGGCTTGAGATCAGTTGCTTCTTCCAATCCCACAAGTCCACAAATGTCTAGACCCTTTTTTTTTTTTTTTTAAGATGTCGGGGGTAGGAGTTTATTAATTATTTATTTTTGCTGTGTTGGGTCTTCGTTTCTGTGCGAGGGCTTTCTCTAGTTGTGGCAAGCGGGGGCCACTCTTCATCGCGGTGCAGGGGCCTCTCACTATCGCGGCCTCTCTTGTCGCGGAGCACAGGCTCCAGACGCGCAGGCTCAGTACTTGTGGCTCACGGGCGTAGTTGCTCCGCGGCATGTGGGATCCTCCCACAAGACGAGGGCTCGAACCCGTGTCCCCTGCATTAGCAGGCAGATTCTCAACCACCGTGCCACCAGGGAAGCCCCTAGACTCTTCTTATTCCCTTTCATTACTACTTGTATTTAACCAATTCTTTTCTGAGTTTATTTCAAAGTACATAACACCTTGTTGAAGGCTGCCAAGAGCAATCAACACATTTTATTAACAATGTGTTTTGCAACTACTTCCCCTAGAGTTACGCGTTCATTTGTTACATCATCTACCTTCCTAGTTGTTACAGACAACAATTTACCAAATGACTCACCACTGTATAACATGGATCAGTGTGTTTCCAGACTCATAGTTATCTTGCTTCCTGTTACCAAACCCTATAACCATAGCCACATATTTTAGGTTACTTTGTTGTTGCTGTTGTTACATGAGAACCCAATTTCTAGTACTAACTTATATACAATCTAGGACAGGCCAGGTTAAGCTCTGTTAATAAACAACCCCAAATTGCCAAAGCTTATTTCTTGCTTACAAGTTTATTTCTTGGACACAATTTCTTGTGTCCATCATGAGTTGGCAGGAGGCTCTGTTCACTGTATTCACTCAGATACCCAGAAAGTATATCTGAAGGTATATCTCAACCAGTGCTCCCCTGGTTATTGAATCAGAGAAAGAGGACGCAGTGAATAGGGCACTATTTCCTGGACGTGATGCACATCGCTTGTGTTCACATTTCATTGCTAAAGCCACCTACATGACCACACGAATATCAGAGAGGCAGAGAAGTGCAGCATTGCCACGTGCCCAGAAATGGAGAGCTGGATGTACATGATGAACAGCAGTAATGGTCCTCAAAGCCTTTGTTTATGCCGTTCCCCACCCTATACGCCAGGAATGCCATCTCCTCTCCATCTGTTCACTCAAAAGAGGCTCACGATAGCATGCTGCTTAAGAGTGCAGGCTCTGTGGCGAGATTATCTGGGTTCAAAACCATAGCTCTGTCACTTCTAGATGGGTTACTGTGGGAAAATTATTTAACCAATTCTGAATCTCAACTTCCTCACCCGTTACACAGGGATGGTAATATTTCCTACCTCAAGAGTAATTGTGAAGCTTGGGAAAGGTAGCATATGTGAAACTCCTAGGACAGTGCCTAGCATGGTCAGTGCCCCATTTATGTTAGCTATTACATCATCATTATTATCGTTGGCCACCTACTACTATGAGCTAAGCACTGGGATATATCAGTAGTCAGGGTTCCTAGTATATTAGAACTTACAGTCTAATGGTGGAGAAGAGTAGAAGGAAGTCCCCATTCTTTTCAATCTTCCTCTTAAATTTAACCTCTCCCTGTTGGCTGTTATTTCTTCCTCCTAAGAACTCCGGAAGCGCTGTGTTGAAACCTTTCTCACGGTAATTACAGCCTTCTCACACGCTTGCCTATTTCCTCCGTTCCCCATGCCAAAGGGGGTTCCGATGCTATCTGAAGATGATTGTGGGGACTTCCCTGGCGCTCCAGCGGTTAAGACTCTGCACCTCCACGGCAGCGCGGACTCTGCGCTTCCACGGCAGCGCGGGTTCGATCCCTGGTCGGGGAACTAAGATCCCACGTGATGCACGGTGCGGCCAAAAATAAAATAAAGCTGGTTGTGAAGCCCTTGGCGCAATCCCAAGGAGATGCAAACAATGCTAACTCACCATTACACCGTCCCTACCTGCTTACAGGGCCTTGATCAACAGCTTCCGGGAGTAGCTTTCACCTGTAACTGCTGAGATGAATTGTGATCTCACATCTGCCCTCCACCCTTTGGCTGTGTCTCTGCTCGCTCAGACTCTTCACCCTCCCTCCGCCTCTGAATCTGTGGTTCTCAGAAAGCTCCCTGTTCTTTCCCAACCCCGCTGAGCATCGTCAGCCCACCTGGAGGCTGGAAGCTCAGCCTGGCAGGTACACATTACCCTGTTAAAAATATGATGCAGCCATGCCTCGTACTGTCATCCACGCTGAACATGGGCACATTTCCCTCAGTTCATCTGGGGAATCCTGTCCTTTCTAGTTCTGGGAAGAGGAGGGGAGTGGATGTAACAAATCAGACTTAACTACTCCTTTTGGAATTGGAGAAGGGTTCTCTTCAGTGATTGAGGCAACTGCTTCGCACCCTGTCCAACTTATCTGTGAACCCAAATAAGCCAATGAGGAGGATATATATTTGCTCATCTATCCTGCTAACTAGGAATATCTTAATTTGCTTCCAAGCCTATTTCTCAGGATAAATAATTGTAGATAACAATTTACCAAGTGTTTTCAGTACATCTCATTTGACCCTCCCAATGGCCTCAGAAGGAATTTAGAATTGATTTTAAACAACACTTTACAGATCATCGAAGGGTTTCGCATGATTATGAACTTCTCGAGGTAGAGCTGGGCTCTGCTTTCCACTCCAGCTTTCTACCTCCCACTGCCTAGTGGAACTCTGGTCACTTTTCCCCCAGCAAGACTGTCCTCGCCATCTGGACACCATTCCTGACTTCCAGCTCAGAAACTTGTTTTAGTTCTTTGCACCACTTCTCCTTCCCAGAAAAAGCAGAGCTGAGAACTCAAGGCATAGATCCAGGTTACCAACTGCCTATGAAATTGCCACCACCCATGGTATCATCACCCCTGGGCCAGATTTCAAGAAAGATGGACACTTGGTTGTGAGTGCAGGTACCTGAGAGGATCGGGCTGGTCCTAGAGATCGTGTCTGGAGAGGCTGGGATTAAAAAGCCAAGCTGGGACACTTTCCCTGGTTGTCTCCCTTGTTTCCTCCACTCAGTGAAGAAAGGTTGTGTCAGAGTTTCAGAGTGAGAGCAGCTAAGGATTAGAAGGACTGGCTACGTTCTTTAAGCCTGAGACTGTGCACTTCCTCATTTTAAGGAATCACTCAGCGGTGTCGTCTGGGTCCAACTGGCCAATGAGAGCCAAGGCTTCACATCTCCTCCCAACTCCACACTTGGTTTTGTCACCCTGGTAACTTGATATTGGCCATGATGGGAATATTTATACCACGGAAATCAACAAACCCTACCAATCAGATATTCTTCCTCCCAGAGAGCCAGTTTTTAAACATTTTCCTCTATGCCACTGTACATTATCTTCATGGAGTCTTGATTCTGAGATAAGATGAAAGAAAAATCTTAGAAGCAAAGCTGGAAAGAACTTTAGAGATGATTCCCACCCTGTTATGTTATAAATGAGGTGGAGGCCCGGAGAAGATCAGTGACTTGCTAAAATTATTGGGCAAGTTTTAGGACCCAGGTTTTATTCTCATGCTCAGCCAAGAACTCTTTCCAGAGAAATCAAAGTTTTCAGCAGCTACATTCCCTGAGGGAGACAAGAGAAATATAAAACTCGGTCTGTACTGCAACTATCTGATTAAACACCACCAAGAGTGATGAAAACTATTTTGTATCATTATTTGTAAGTTTCACAATTACATTATGTATGTTACCTCCAACTGTAAGTGCTAGATTTGTTCAGGAGATAGGAAATGATTAGGAAGTAGAAATAGCAAGGGATGGGCTTCCTAAAACAGAAAGGATTCAGCCTGGAATTTGAATAATTACTCAGAAGTAACAGACCGGGGAGGGGAAAGGTGTCTGAATATAAAGAAACCAAGCTGACTGATACATGAGGAGTATTTAAAAATGGGAAACTGTCTTTGGAAAGATAGTGAAGACTTTTCTAAGCAAGATCCTTAAATATCCAGAGAATTCATTGTGTTTTAATCCAGTTAGTGAGAGTGAATTGTTGGTGACAGAAGGGGAATTAAGTGATGTTTTGTTTCAGAAAGATGGCCTGTATGGTGTGGAGTGAAAAGTCAGTTATAGGAGGGTTTTTCTCCCATTCAGATGAAAGGTTATGCTATACTATTTTCACGGGTATCTACATGTAGATGGATGTTTTCTGACATCTCAGTATTCATTCTTTCTTAGGGAGGCTTTATGGGTGATTTTCTTTCTTGTGCTTTTCTCTAATTTTGTTTTTTTTTTATTATTTGTGTTTTTTGTTAGTGTGTATTTAATGTTTTTAATTGAAGTATAGTTGGTTTACAATGTTGTGTTAGTTTCAGTTGCACGGCAAAGTGATTCAGATATATAAATATATGTTTCTTTTCAGATTCTTTTCCACATAGGTAGTGTATATTTAATTTTAACCCAAAAATTGATCTCAAAGGATAATAATGACTAACACCTAGAAGCACTCCCTACATGCCAGTACATATAATAATAATAATGGTAATGGAAAAGAATATGAAAAAGAACGTATATATGTGTAACAATCACTTTGCTATACTGTAGAAATTAACACATTGAAATCAACTATACTTCAATAAAACAAATTTTTAAAAAATGATAATTCTAATGGTACCTATAAGACAGAAATTATTATAGTAGGATTATTCAGTGAGGAAACCGGAACACAGGAGGTTAACTGACCTGTCAGAGAGTACAGAATTGGAGCTCCACAGCCAGGATTTCAATCCAGAGCCCATACCATGAACCACTATACTACACTGCCTCTGGATGTAATCCAGAGACAAGTCATATGCAGAGAGTTTGAAATCAAGTAAAGGAAGTTGCACTGACCCAGACACGAAATGCTAGAAGTGTAGACCAGGGTGATAGCAGAAGAGGTGATATGCAGTTAAACAGGTAAATAAAAATATCAAAAGTCAACCAGGAATGGGTAATTTCCCTTTTTATTGCTATTTTCTCTTGTTTGTCACAGTGATACCCTACATCACAACAAATGCCATGCCTACACACCTCTCCTTTCTGTTTAATGGGAAGATTTCCTTTTTTATTATTGTAAAAATAACACTCGTAAAAATTTCAACAGCACCAAAGAATGTTTTAATAGTATATAAAAGTCTTCCCTCCCTCTCCAATCCCTTTTTACCCCTCCTTAGAGGTAAGAATTGTAACCATTTCTTGTGTATCAGAAACGCACTATGCATATATTACATATACACATTTACACTTTCTTTACACACACCTATTCTACAATTTGTTCTTTTCACTTAAAGTTATCTCTTGGGCTTCCCTGGTGGCGCAGTGGTTGAGAGTCCGCCTGCCGATGCAGGGGACACGGGTTCGTGCCCCGGTCCGGGAAGATCCCACATGCCGCGGAGCGGCTGGGCCCGTGAGCCATGGCCGCTGAGCCTGAGCGCCCGGAGCCTGAGCGTCTGGAGCCTGTTCTCCGCAACGGGAGAGGCCACAACAGTGAGAGGCCCGCGTACCGCAAAAAAAAAAAAAAAAAAATTGTTTCTTAAGCATTGTTTTATATAAGTTCATACAGATTAACATTTTTTTAAAAATTATTTTTAACAACTGCAAAGTATCCCATCGTATGTGTGTATAATAATTTAGGTAACCACTTCCCTCTTTTTTCAAAAATATTTTTAATATTTATTTAAATAAATTTAATATTTAAAAAATTTTAATATTTGGCTGCATCAGATCTTAGTTGCGGCACGCGGGATCTTTTGTTGCAGCACATAGGTTTCTCTCTAGTGTTGCACATGGCTCCAGGGCACGCCGGCTTTCTAGTTGTGGCATGCGGGCTCTAGAACGCATGGGCTTAGTTGCCCCGTGGCATGTGGGATCTTAGTTCCCCGACCAGGGATTGAACCCGCATCCCCTGCTTTGGAAGGCGGATTCTTAACCACTGGACCACCAGGGGAGTCCCTGTTGGGGAATATTCTGTATGCAAAGCTATAGAAGGTAAAAAGGGCTTAGTTATAAGAAAAAGAGCTATTTTTCTCTGGTATTGCGATTCTAAATCTTGGGCAAGAGTGCGGTAAATGAGCTAAGAGTTTAAACGTTATTTTAATAAACATGAGGTCTTAGGATCTCAAAGCCCTTGATCATTTGAAGAGAATGAAAAGGAAGCAAAAAGCATGATATAAAGTGAAATATGTTCCCAGCCACCGAAATCAAAAGGTATAATCATAAAGGCTGCTTTTTCAATTCCTTGCATGCAGGACTGGGTTCTAAGACTACGCCACTCAGGGCTTGAATATAAACAACCTACCACCGGAAAAACAATCCAGGGGCCATTGTAAAAAGAAGTAGATTTTTGGTTTTGGGTTTTTAACTGACAGTCATGGTGATATTTTACCAACAGCTAGAAATTTCCAGCTTATTTTCCTTTCTGAATATATTGAGATTGGCTGAGCTGTTTGGAAGATAAGTTAATATCTTTCTTCCCACTCCTCTGGCACTGGCTGTTTTGAAAAAAACAACTATCATCTTACATAGAGGAAATACTTAGTAGTAGCTGGAGGGAGCAGTGACCCTTAGGGTAAAAAAATCTTAGGTTGTTTTGTCTTGTTTTCCCAACATAAGGTAAAGCTATTAAATGCCTGTATTACTCAACACCCTAGACCTTCCCTGAGTTTGGTTAAGTAGTTGCCCATAGCAACCACCAACACTGGAAGAAGCTGAGCTGAGTATTGTGGGGGGAAAAAGGTAGTGAGCATCTGTCCACCTTTCCTGATTCTTTCCTGTGCCCCGGAGGTAACTACGTTAAATCTAAATGATAATTTAAATACATTAATAATGTTTTCTGTGCTCCTTTATTTAAAAAACAAAAGCAAAAAACACCTCTACTCATTCAACGATATGATAAAATACTGAAAATATAACAATTGTCCTTTGAGTCTGCTGGCTGCCCTGGACTCTGTTAAAGGCAGAGTACCAGGAATCAGAGGAAGGCTGGGAAGAAACTCCACAGAAGGGGCAGCTCTCTCGGCCGTGCCCCTCTGTCTTCTTCCCTCTCCCATCATCGCCATGTCCACTCCTCAGGGGCCCACTAGTGACAATTAGATCGCAGACTTGACGATGTAAAAGCGGCACAAAATACTGAGAAAAGGCAGACCCGAGTACAGATCCGCACTTCACCGCTCTGCAACCTTAAACCAGTTACTTAACTTCTCTGAGTGCAAGGTCTTTGTTTTTTCATTTTTAAAATGGTTCAATTATAATTAAGTGAATATTGTGAGGATTAAATGAGCTAACATATGGAAGCACCTAATCTGAAATGCTTTATCCAGAAACCTCGTATTTATTGTCTCCAATGTGCAAGACACAAATTTTCCTTTAAAACAAACCAACCAACCTAGAGGGAAAAAGACAACGGAAAACCACAGAAACAGATACGTTTACAGAGAATAGATGTCTCAACCCACAACCCCCGCCCCCCCCCCCCAATATACCAAGCCAATTGGGCAGATCCCTGTGGGATTCTTTCCACACACCCGGAATCCTAGTCTCCTCCTCAAGTGGAGGACCGGCCCTGGACTATGTTTTTCTTCTACTCTGTGGCTGCCCTTGGCCTTTGATCCCTGTAGGTTCACCCCCTGGTCCCTGTCCCCAGAAGGAAGGTACTTCCGTGGCTGCCTCTCCAGTTGTGCTCTCTGACTGCGGATCTATACGGGGTCCCTGGAAGCCCGTCTTTGTCCTTTATCCATCCTCACCGATTCGTCTCCTCTGTTGGGAGACTTCATGGGCAGGTTGCTGAGACCGATCTGTGGCTTGGTGCAGCCAAGTGTTTTATTTACTGTTCTAAACCGGTATCTTTGCCTGTGTTTCCAGGAAGTCACTGGTTGGGGAGCAGGGCTTGCACTGGACCAGATCCTTCTGCTGAAACTTGTGATATACTAAGTCCTTGACTCACTTGACCAATTTGGGTGAAACACATGCCTCTGATAATGTACAAGGGCACCTACCTGATCCACCACTAAAAATGTTAAGAATACCCTGTTTTCTTGCTCACTAACCTTTAATGATGCAAAGCTTTCTTTCTTCTCTTATTCTTCGTATTTTTCATTCTTTGATCTACATCTGCCAGTATTGACCATTTTCTGTCTCTGAGAACAATGGCTCAAGAAAGGGTGGTGAGGGGCTTCCCTGGTGGCACAGTGGTTAAGAATCCACCTGCCAATGCTGGGGACACAGGTTCGAGTCCTGGTCCGGGAAGATCCCACATGCCTCGGAGCAACTAAGCCCGTGCGCCAAAACTAGTGAGCCTGCGCTCTAGAGCCCGCGAGCCACAACTACTGAGCCTGCGTGCTGCAACTACTGAAGGCCGTGTGCCTAGAGCCCTTGCTCTGCAACGAGAAGCCACCACAATGAGAAGACCGCACACCACAACGAAGAGTAGCCCCTGCTTGCCGCAACTAGAGAAAGCCCGCGCACAGCAACGAAGACCCAATGCAGATGAAAATAAAATAAAATTAATTAATTTAAAAAAAAAGATACTGATTCCATTGCACAGAGATGAATGCACGGGGCCTCATACAGGGAGGCAAGGAGACAGCAGCTTGCAGAAGTCAGATGTGGGGGGAAAGGAAACAAGTGACGCACTTCCTCCCCACCATATGTTTTCAACTTAGCCCGATCCTGTGTGCAGAGGGTTGGCAGAGCTCCCTCTGCTGCCGGATCACTTGGACAGTAGCTCACAGCCACGCAGCTACCTTGATAATTAGGTGGAGTCCCTGCCAACTTCTGCAATCTGCCCTCTAGGAGGCAGCTGGCCAAGCCATGCCTTTGCGGCCGTGCGTGATCCCACGTGGATGATTCAACCCCGCTGTCCTATGTCAGCCTTTCCCACCTCCACACAAAACCCTGAAGTGGGAGAAGCTCTCTCCACAGAGCGGAACCTTCTGCATTCAGCATGATGTAAGTGCCGAACAGGGGACGCTGGCTTGGTTATTACCGGGCCCGCCTGAGGCATCACTTCCCATTGCCACGGTCAGGTTCAACAAGGAATTAGGAGCAAGCAACACGGAGAGTTTTGAAGTCAGAAGAAAATGAATGGGGGCCTATAACTGAGATGGGCTTTCAATACGTGTCACAATAATGCATGTTGGCGACTACATGGTCTTTTATTTATATATTAGGTCCCAGTTGACAAGCTTCCCATCTTATTGCTGGGCCCTGAGATGTCACCTTCCATGTTGCCATGGTTAAGGAAGGATTAAAGGAGGAGGAACAGCCATAGGGATGTGAGGGCAGGTGGTACTAACAGACCCCCTGGGACCTGGTCAGCCACGCCCAACCCTTCAAAGGAGAAAGGGGATGTATACAGTTAGACTCGAAACATGGAAATGCACGTGACAGCCTGGCTTGTTCATTTATCCATCTACTCAACAAGTACTAAGTGCTTGCTGTGTACCAGGGAGTACCATAATGAACAAGACAGACAGCAGCCCTACCCTCGTAAAGAGCTTGCAATCCAGCAGAGGAGACAAAAATAAGCGACATGGATAAATGAAGTAGAGCGTAGGTCAGATGTGGATAAAGTGTCAGGGGCAGAGCACTGGGCTTTGGATGGGGATGAAGTGCTGGGAAGGAAAAAATTAAGGAGGGGAGGGCCACACCGAGAAGGGGATACATGGGTGAAGGCCTGAAGGAGGTGAGGGCGTCAGGCCTGCAGCAGTAGGAGGGGAGAGGATTCAGGTAGGGAACCATAAGTGCAAAGTCCCTGAGGTCACCTGGTATGTGTGAGGCCCAGCATGAGGCCTGTGTGGCCAGAGCAGAGTGGGCGAGGCAAGAGCAGAAGAAGGAGGGTCCCAGAGAGAAAGGAGCCACACTCACAACAGGCCTGCAGGCCATGTGAGGACTCTGGGTTTTACTGAGTGAGATGGGAAGATATTAGAAAGCTTTTAGGTAGAGAAGTGGCATATTAAGAGGATTACTCCAGCTGAGTGTTTTTAGAAGAAACTACAGGGGCACAAGGATGGAGGCAGGGAGGACCCTATGGCAGCATTCCAGGGTAGCAACAGTGGGGCCTGGACGGGTGGCAGCACCGAGGGTGGGAGCAGAGCCCGTGGGTGTGTGACGCATCGCATGTGGGCTGTGAAGGGAGGGGCCAGGCGAGGGTTCTGGCTGAGGTTGGGGGCAGGGGGGTGATCGTGAGAGGAGCAGATCTGGGAAGAATCTGGATATTTAGGTGTTAAAAAAAAAAATCAGAAATCCACAAAGAAGATTCCTGAGGTGTCCTTGTTAAAGGCCCCTGCACCTTTGCTGTGACTTGGGCAGGGGGAGGGGTGGGTCTAACAGTTGCCCTCCTACCGAGAATTCTGAATGTTTAGGTTCATTTCTTTCATATCCGGTAAATTTTAAACATTTTTTTAACATCTTTATTGGAGTATGATTGCTGTACGATGCTGTGTTAGTTTCTGCTGTATAACAAAGTGAGTCAGCTATATGTATACATATATCCCCATATCACCTCCCTCTTGCGTCTCCCTCCCACCTTCCCTATGCCACCCCTCTATGTGGTCACAAAGCACCGAGCTGATCTCCCTGTGCTGTGTGGCTGCTTCCCACGAGCTATCTATTTTACATTTGGTAGTGTATATATGTCCATGCTACTCTCTCACTTCCCCTTCCCCCGCTCCATGTCCTCAAGTCCATTCACTTTGTCAACGTCTTTAACCCTGCCCGGCCACTAGGTTCATCATTTCTTTTAGATTCCATATATATGCGTTAGCGTACAGTATTTGTTTTTCTCTTTCTGACTTACTTGACTGTGTATGACACTCTAGGTCCGTCCACCTCACTACAAATAACTCAATTTCGTTTCTTTTTATGGCTGAGTAATATTCCATTGTACATATGTGCCACATCTCCTTCATCCATTCATCTGTCGATGGGCACTTAGGTTGCTTCCACGTCCTGGCTGTTGTAAATGGTGCTGCAATGAACATTGTGGTACATGACTCTTTTTGAATTATGGTTTTCTCAGGGTATATGCCCAGTAGTGGGATTGCAGGGTCGTATAGTAGTTCTATTTGTAGTTTTGTAAGGAACCTCCATACTGTTCTCCATAGTGACTGTATCAATTTACATTCCCACCAACAGTGCAAGAGGGTTCCCTTTTCTCCACACCGTCTCCAGCATTTATTGTTTGTAGATTTTTTTGATGATGGCCATTCTGAACAGGGTGAGATGATACCTCATTGTAGTTTTGATTTGCATTTCTCTAATGATTAGTGACGTTGAGCATCCTTTCTTGTGTTTGTTGGCAATCTGTATATCTTCTTTGGAGAAAGGTCTATTTAGGTCTTCTGCCCATTTTTGGATGGGGTTGTTTTTTTTTTTGTTATTGAGCTGCATGAGCTGCTTGTAAATTTTGGAGATTAATCCTTTGTCAGTTGTTTCATTTGCAAATATTTTTTCCCATTCTGAGGGTTGTCTTTTCGTCTTGTTTATGGTTTCCTTTGCTGTGCAAAAGCTTTTACATTTCATTAGGTCCCATTTGTTTATTTTTGGTTTTATTTCCATTTCTCTAGGAGGTGGGTCAAAAAGGATCTTGCTGTGATGTATGTCATAGAGTGTTCTGCCTATGTTTTCCTCTAAGAGTTTTATAGTGTCTGGCCTTATATTTAGGTCTTTAATCCATTTTGAGTTTATTTTTGTGTTTGGTGTTGGGGTGTGTTCTAATTTCACTCTTTTACATGTAGCTGTCCAGTTTTCCCAGCACCACTTATTGAAGAGGCTGTCTTTTCTCCACTGAATATTCTTGCCTCCTTTATCAAAGATAAGGTGACCATATGGGCGTGGGTTTATCTCTGGGCTTTCTATCCTGTTCCATTGATCTATATTTCTGTTTTTCTGCCAGTACCATACTGTCTTGATTACTGGAGCTTTGTAGTATAGTCTGAAGTCAGGGAGCCTGATTCCGCCAGCTCCGTTTTTCTCTCTCAAGATTGCTTTGGCTATTCGGGGTCTCCTGTGTTTCCATACAAATTGTGAAATATTTTGTTCTAGTTCTGTGAAAAATGCCATTGGTAGTTTGATAGGGATTGCACTGAATCTGTAGGTTGCTTTGGGTAGTATAGTCATTTTCACAATGTTGATTCTTTCAATCTAAGAACATGGTATATCCCTCCATCTGTTGGTATCCTCTTTAATTTCTTTCATCAGTGTCTTATAGTTTTCTGCATACAGGACTTTTGTCTCCCTAGTAGGTTTATTCCTAGGTATTTTATTCTTTCTGTTGCAATGGTAAATGGGAGTATTTCCTTAACTTCTCATTCAGATTTTTCATCGTTCATGTATAGGAATGCAAGAGATTTCTGTGAATTAATGCTGTACCCTACTACTTTACCAAATTCATTGATTAGCTCTAGTAGTTTTCTGGTAGCATCTTTAGGATTCTCTTTGTATAGTATCATGTCATCTGCAAACAGTGACAATTTTACTTCTTCTTTTCCGATTTGGATTCCTTTTATTTCTTTTTCATCTCTGATTGCTGTTGCTAAAACTTCCAAAACTATGTTGAATAATAGGGGTGAGAGTGGGCAACCCTGTCTTTTTCCTGATCTTAGTGGAAATGGTTTCAGTTTTTCACCATTGAGAATGATGTTGGCTGTGGGTTTGTCATATATGGGCTTTATTATGTTGAGGTAAGTTCCCTCTATGCCTACTTTCTGCAGAGTTTTTATCATAAATGGGTGTTGAATTTTGTCAAAAGCTTTTTCTGCATCTATTGAGATGATCATATGGTTTTTATCCATCAATTTGTTAATATGGTATATCACATTGATTGATTTGCATATATTGAAGAATCCTTGCATTCCTGGGAAAAAACCCACTTGATCATGGTGTATGATCCTTTTAATGTGCTGTTGGATTCTATTTGCTAGTATTTTGTTGAGGATTTTTGCATCTATGTTGATCAGTGATATTGGCCTGTAGTTTTGTGTGTGTGTGACATCTTTGTCTGGTTTTGGTATCAGGTTAATGGTGGCCTTGTAGAATGAGTTTGGGAGTGTTGCTCCCTCTGCTATATTTTGGAAGAGTTTGAGAAGGATAGGTGTTAGCTCTTCTCTAAATGTTTGATAGAATTCGCCTGTGAAGCCATCTGATCCTGGGCTTTTGTTTGTTGGAAGATTTTTAATCACAGTTTCAATTTCAGTGCTTGTGATTGGTCTGTTTATATTTTCTATTTATTCCTGGTCCATTCTTGGAAGTTTGTCCTTTTCTAAGAATTTGTCTAGTTCTCCCAGGTTGTCCATTTTATTGGCATACAGTTGCTTGTAGTAATCTTTCAAAATCCTTTGTATTTCTGCAGTGTCAGTTGTTACTTTTCATTTTTCAGTTCTAATTCTGTTGATTTGAGTTTTTTCCCTTTTTTTCTTGGTAAGTCTGGCTAATGGTGTATCAATTTTGTTTATCTTCTCAAAGAACCAGCTTTTAGTTTTGTTGATCTTTGCTGTCATTTCCTTCATTTCTTTTTCATTTATTTCTGATAGGATATGTATGATTTCTTTCCTTCTGCTAACTTTGGGTTTTTTTTGTACTTCTTTCTCTAATTGCTTTAGATGTAAGTTTAGGTTGTTTATTTGAGATATTTCTTGTTTCTTGAGGTAGGAGTGTATTGCTATAAACTTCCCTCTTAGAACTGCTTTTGCTGCATCCCATGGGTTTTGGGGCATCGTGTTTTCATTGTCATTTGTTTCTAGGTATTTTTTGATTTCCTCTGTGATTTCTTCAGTGATCTCTTGGTTATTTAGTAGTGCATTGTTTAGCCTCCATGTGTTTGTATTTTTTACAGTTTTTTTCCTGTAACTGATATCTAGTCTCATAGCATTGTGGTCGGAAAAGATTCTTGATACAATTTCAATTTTCTTAAATTTACCAAGGCTTGATTTGTGACCCATGATATGATCTATCCTGGAGAATGTTCCATGAGCACTTGAGAAGAAAGTGTATCCTGTTGTTTTTGGATGGAATGTCCTATAAATATTAAGTCCATCTTGTTTAATGTGTCATTGAAAGCTTGTGTTTCCTTATTTATTTTCATGTTGGATGATCTGTCCATTGGTGAAAGTGGGGTGTTAAAGTCCCCTACTATGTTTGTGTTACTGTCGATTTCCCCTTTTATAGCTGTTAGTATTTGCCTTATGTATTGAGGTGTTCCTATGTTGGGTGCATAAATATTTACAATTGTTATATTTTCTTGGATTGACCCCTTGATCATTATGTAGTGTCCTTCTTTGTCTCCTGTTATAGTCTTTAGTTTAAAGTCTATTTTGTCTGATATGAGAATTGCTACTCCAGCTTTCTTTTGATTTCCATTGGCATGGAATATGTTTTTCCATCCCCTCACTTTCAGTCTGTATGTGTCCCTAGGTCTGAAGTGGGTCTCTTGTAGACAGCACATATATGGGCCTTGTTTTTATGTCCATTCAGACAGTCTGTGTCTTTTGGTTGGAGCATTTAATCCATTTACATTTAAGGTGGTTATCAATTTTTTTTTCCACTTACCATTTTCTTAATTGTTTTGCATTTGTTATTGTAGGTCCTTTCCTTCTCTTGTGTTTCCTGCCTAGAGAAGTTCCTTTAGTATTTGTTGTAAAGCTGGTTTGGTGGTGCCGAATTCTCTTAGCTTTTGCTTGTCTGTAAAGGTTTTAATTTCTCCATCAAACCTGAATGAGATCCTTGCTGGGTAGAGTAATCTTGGTTGTAGCTTTTTCCCTTTCATCACTTTAAATATGTCCTGCCACTCCATTCTGGCTTGCAGAGTTTCTGCTGAAAGATCAACTGTTAACCTTATGGGGATTTCTTTGTATGTTATTTGTTGCTTTTCCCTTGCTGTTTTTAATAATTTTTCTTTGTATTTAATTTTTGATAGTTTGATTAATACGTGTCTTGGCATGTTTCTCCTTGGATTTATCCTGTATGGGACTCTGCATTTCCTGGACTTGATTGGCTACTTCCTCACCCATATTAGGGAAGTTTTCAACTATAATCTCTTCAAATATTTTCTCAGTCCCTTTCTTTTTCTCTTCTTCTACTGGGACCCCTATAATTCGAGTGTTGGTGCTTTTAACATTGCCCCAGAGGTCTCTGAGACTGTCCTCAATTCTTTTCATTCTTTTTTCTTTATTCTGCTCTGCGGTAGTTATTTCCACTATTTTATCTTCCAGGTCACTTATCCGTTCTTCTGCCTCAGTTATTCTGCTATTGATCCCTTCTAGAGAATTTTTAATTTCATTTATTGTGTTGTTCATGATTGTTTGTTTGCTCTTTAGTTCTTCTAGGTCCTTGTTAAATATTTCTTGTATTTTCTCCATCCTATTTCCAAGATTCTGGATCATCTTCACTATCATTACTCTGAATTCTTTTTCAGGTAGACTGCCTATTTCCTCTTCATTTGTTTGGTCTGGTGGGTTTTTACCTTGCTTCTTCACCTGCTGTGTGTTTGTCTTCTCATTTTGCTTAACTTACTGTGTTTGGGGTCTCATTTTCGCAGGCTGCACGTTCGTAGTTCCCGTTGTTTTTGGCGTCTGCCCCCAGTGGCTAAGGTTGGTTCCGTGGGTTGTGTAGTCTTCCTGGTGGAGGGGACTGGTGCCTACGTTCTGGTGGATGAGGCTGCTTGTCTTTCTGGTGGGCAGGACCACGTCCAGTGGTGTGTTTTGTGGGGTCTGTGAACTTAGTATGATTTTAGGCAGCCTCTCTGCTAATGCGTGGGGGTGTGTTCCTGTCTTGCTAGTTGTTTTGCATGGGGTGTCCAACACTGGAGCTTGCTGGTCATTGAGCTGGGTCTTAGCGTTGAGATGGAGATCTCTGGGAGAGCTCTTGCCGATTGATATTATTTGGGGCCAGGAGGTCTCTGATGGTCCAATATCCTGAACTCGGCTCTCCCACCTCAGAGGCTCAGGCCTGACACCCGGCCGGAGCACCAAGACCTTGTCAGCCACACCGCCAGATATGTGGGGAGTTTCTTGCCTTTTGGGAAGTCTGAGGTCTTCTGCCAGCATTCAGTAGGTATTCTGTAGGAGTTGTTCCACATGTAGCTGTATTTTTTTTTTTTTTTTGCGGTACACGGGCCTCTCACTGCTGTGGCCTCTCCTGCCGCGGAGCACAGGCTCCGGACGCGCAGGCCCAGTGGCCACGGCTCACGGGCCCAGCTGCTCCGCGGCATGTGGGATCTTCCCAGACCGGGGCACGAACCCGCGTCCCCTGTATCGGCAGGTGGACCCTCAACCACTGTGCCACCAGGGAAGCCCTGTAGCTGTATTTTTGATGTATTTGTGGGGAGGAAGGTGATCTCCACGTCTCACTCATCCGCCGTCTTGAAGGTCCAGGATCTAAACATTTCTTTTATTAGGCCAAGGATTGATTCTTTAAGTATTTCTTTATTCATTTAGGCACACGCCCTTTTGAGGAGCCAATGGAAACTATGAACATTCTCCCCAAACAGCACACACACGCACATTGTATCTTGCTCGCAGTATCTGGAAATCCATGAGCCCCCAGCCTACATGGAGCATTTTGAGGCAGAGACATATCCACTGTTAGTGAACAGTGGGGGTGGTCCCCAAGGACCATTTCGATGGGGTTTCATCTATGCTCTTATTTCACAAAATTGCCCTTGTAATATTGCCCTTGTAACAGGAATAATACTACAACCTTTAAAAATGTGAACTGGTAAATATTTAAGAAAAATAAATGCTGTAAATATGTTTTCACAGAATCAGTCCTCATGCAAAATCAAGCCTGTGCATCAGTGCCTCTTACTGTCTCCCCAAGGGTGGTCACCAGCCCAAGGCTGAGCTTCTCTGCAAGGGTGTCACTAACTCACCACTCCTAACAGGACCTATTGTACTTGGGACTGCTAAAACTTATAAATATTAAGCCAAAACCTCTTTTCCTGTTTCTAGGCCCCAAAACACATGGCCATACAGAACAATTCCCAAAATATCCAAGAATCCATCCATTTTTACCATAACCTACTTGGCCACTGGGGTGACGCAGACTTGAACTTTAACCACAGGGACCAGAGAAGTTGTAAGTGGGTGGAGTGGAGCCTAGGGTGGCTGGCCTGTGAGTGGACCCTCCTTCTGCCAGGGCATCTTGCCATCCAGGTCATGTTGTCTGTCTCAAGCCAGTTCCCCAGAAATGGCACCCGAGATACAGCCTCCATGCTCTTCCTCAAAGGAAAAGGAGGCCATACAGGGAGGGTGATGTCAGGCTGGGCAGAAGGTAGAGCAGGTGCAAGGTGGGACATTACCAAGCTGGCCAGGGCTTTGCAGGAAAACATAGCTGATTATTTGGTTACAAGGGATGTCTCCAAGGAGACCATATGGAACCACTGCATTCTGGAACATTCCATCAGAGAGTGAAAGGACAAGCAGTTTGTCTGCAAGTTCCTTCCAGTTTCCTGTCTCTCCTTGGTCCAAACTTGCTCCCACAGGGTATTAATTGGGCCACACTTTGGAGCTGTGACATTTGGTCCCTCCAGTCACCCAGTAAGGAAGCCTGAGGCTCCATAGGCCCAGAGGCTCCCTGGGGCTGAGTCCAAGGGGTCAAGCAGGACCAAAAGGACCTGGGAGGTGCGCAAGCTGCATCCAGTACGTTATCTTGACAGCCGCAGGTGCTGGTGACACACACTGTCGGGTCAGAGAATCACCTGGTTCCTTCTGGTCTGTGGTGGATGCTGAGCCAGCAGGGAAAATGCAGAGTCAGGGTCCCACCTCCACAGTGGACGGGTTGAGAGGAGGAAAGCGAGAGGTCAGGGTCTCCATCTGAGAGGTCAGCATGACACCAAAGCAGAACAGAATGTCCCATTTTAACGCCTGCAGTAGCCCCAGCTCAGCATAAGGCAGGAGGCCACCGCTGAGCGGGCGAGTGAGGATCCAGGGCCGAGTGGCTGGGGCTCCTGGGATAAAATGCAGGTCGGACAGGGAGTGGGTTAAGGCTCGAGCCAGCCGGCTGTAGGTGGAGGGTCTACCGCACGGAGGTGGGAGCAGATGGGGGTCGACACGTGACTTTGCCGTTAAAAATGACAGATCGCCTACTTGCCTATTTCAATGGTGCTTTGTTTGTGCTGCTCACCCTATCAGGCTTTAAACTGCAGAGATTGTTACACTTTTTAGGAAAATATATTTTAATTCACATACAGTACACAGCTATCTATGTATACCATATACATTACATAAAGACGACCACTGACACTTAAACAGATACGTGTGTGTTTTTTCTCAAGCTCTCTCTCTCTCACACACGCACGCGCGCACACACACACACACACACACACCACCTTGCTTCAGTAAACGGCATCATACAACCCAGACTAGACTTCGACAGCTCTGGATTCGAGCCAGCTGTATGAATCCAGGGCCCATTGTTCTTACGAGGCACTTTGAGTTTTCTGACCCCATTGTAGTAACGGACATGTATGAAATAACAAGGGGAAAGAAAGAAACGCTGATTTTTACAAGCTTTCCCATCTCTGATGATTTCTGGTGACTACTGCTATGCTAGATTGAGCCAGTTTTGATTAGTAATTATCATCGTGCCTCGCAAAGTTGCTAGAAGATATGGTGCTTGTCAAGTGTATTATGACATTGCACCTACTTTTCCGAGGGATATCATTTCTCACAGCCTGATGAGCTGCCACCTCTTCCCCACCTGTTCTCCAGAAACATCATCATAGTTGACAGGTCTTTATTGCCTCAGCCCCAAAAGTCCTGCCCATGGCATCCCGTGAAGGTGAACCTGCACTAATTGATTCTGTCATTTCTACGAGGCAGAAACCACATCTGTGGGAGCCTGGTTGGTTCTTTTGTTTTAATGAAGCAAAAGTAGCCTCCATATTTGTCTGTGCCTGTCTGCAAAGTGACAGTGATTTATCTCAGGCTGAAAGCAAGTTCAGGGCCCTCCTTGGGACAGATGCCGATGCCCTGCCAAATACCCTCACGATGATTCCCTCAGAGGGACCCGTCCCTCTTCCCAAAGCCAAAAACTTAGTGTCCACGGCCCTAAAAACCATCGAGCTCTCCCCTTCTCCTCCGATTCTGTCGTGGACACATCGTATTTAAAAGAAACACAGGCAAGTACTCTTCCTTCGGTTAAATCTAGCGCCTGTTCCCTGCTTTTCTGGAATAAACCAGATCATGAAAACCACAATTTAATCCCACTTCCTCGTGTGAGAGATAAGAAGAACAAAGACTTGGGGAGACTCTGAAACTGTCCATACAAAGAAAGAGCACCGTTTGCCGGGGATCTGCTTGTTTTACAACTAAACAAAGAGTCCTTCTCATTCTAGCTCATTCTAAAATCTTTTTGTAGACTTTGAATTTTTTAATTTTCCACTGATCCTGACATGTAATCTGGGGGCCAATAGGCATTTCCCCAAACTAAAAATCAACAATACTTAGTTGATCCTTGAAAGCCAAGAGGAACTTATCAACATTTGCCCCCATTTAGGCTCTAAGAATCTTCTTTGACTCTGAAATGATTTATGTACCAGACCTACTGCTTCCAACAGTTTCCAAAACAGACCCTCTGACAATTAAAACTATTATTGCTGATTACCTTAGTATGGTGCCTAAGTTCTGGTATTTCCTTTTATTGTCTTTTTTTTTATTCTTTCAAACCTAAATTTCTCTTTTTAAAATGGGACACTAGCACTTCTTCTGTATTTTTCATGAACACTTAAGATCACTCATGTCCTCCCAAATGCTTCAGCCAAGGGCATTATGGAGTTCTCACCTTTGTTGACCTGTCTGTACATTTTATCTGTTGACCACTGTCTTCCTGAAACTCTTCTGTTGGCTCCGCTCTCTCTTTGCTCTCATCCTAAACATCAGACCCTCCCCTCTCCCTGTCTTGTAGGTGCCCCCATCCTTCGCCGTCTCCTTAGATACTCGGTCTTTGTCTCTCCTCGTTTGATGCTGCCTCTGTAGACAAGCTCATCCACTTTTGCAGAGTCATTTATTGTCTGCCTGGTTTTAACTCTCAAATCGACCTCTTCAGCCCAGGGCTTTTAACTGAGCTCCACATCTTCTAGAAGGTTCCCAACTACCTCTGAATGACACACTGACACCTTGGTATTGAAAGATGTCACAATGGGACGCTTCACTTTCTTCTTACCTGTTTCCTCTTCTCCATTCCCTGCCTCAGGGAGTGACATCATGATCTAAACCCTGCTTGAGTAGGCTCCCCGGGTTCCCCTCTGTCACCTCCTTTTTCTTCAGCCTCTACTTCAGCAGGTCTTTAAAGTCTATTGATTATGTCTCCTAAATATTTCTCTAATAAATTCTCTTCTTAATCAGATTCTTCAAGGACTTATCTCACTATGTCTTGTTATTGTTGTTGTTTTGTTTTACTTTCTTCTCTTTTTCCCCCCTAGGATCTTAGTTCCCTGACTAGGGATCAAACCCATGCCCCCTGCAGTGGAAGTGTGGAGTCCTAACCACTGGACCACCAGGGAATTCCCTTTTCTTTTTTTTTTTTAATTGAAATATAGTGGATTTACGATAGTGTGTTAGCTTCAAGTGTACAGCAAAGGGATTCAGTTACATATATTTTTTCAGATTATTTTCCATCGTAGGCTATTACAAGATATTGAATAGAGTTCCCTGTGCTCTACAGTAAATCCTTGTTGCTCATCTATTTTATATATAGTAGTGTGTATCTGTTAAGTCCATACTATTAATTTTCCCCACCCCACCTCCCTTTGCCCTTAGAAAACAAACATATGGTTACCAATATGAGTTTATATCTGTTTCGTAAGTACATTCATTTATATATTTAATTTTTTAACTTGAAGTATAGTTGATTTACAATGTTGTCTTAGTTTCATTGGTACAGCAAAATGATTCAGTTATACATACATATATTTCTATTTTTTTCAGATTCTTTTCCCTTATAGGTTATTACAAAATATTGAATAGAGTTCCCTGAGCTCTACAGTAGGTCCTTAATGTTTATCTGTTTTAATATAGTGGTGTGTATATGTTAATCCCAAACTCCTAATTCATCCCTCTCTCCTCTTTCTCCTTTGGTAACCATAAGTTTGCTTTCTATGTCTGATATCTCACTGTGTCTTAACCGTCTGTCTACATATTACTCTCTGCTAAACTAGGGGCAGGACTAGATTGAGAACTAGACTTTCATAGCCATCTGTCGCTTCAGTGACCAGCACTGTAGGTACTGGCACATAGGAGATGCCAATAAATTAATTCTCTTGTGAATGAAGAAAACAGTAAATGTATAAGTGACCTACAACATTAAAAGAGTTTTGAACGGAAAAATTAGCTATAATATCACATTACAGGGGTGGTTTGGTTGTTGTTGCTTGTTTTTAGCAGGTCTTTTCAGTGCTTCGTCTATAGGCATACATTTTTTTAGGTAGTTATAATGATAATGGACATATAATTTTCTGTTCTGCTTTTTTCTACTTAAGCATTGACTTGTAGCCGTTTCTCCACGTGCTTATGTGGGCTTTATAGTTCTCCTTTGTAATGGCTACATTATATGGCAAAAGTAATTCCAGAACAACAGGGGTAGGATTGCCAAGCCAGCACTGGTAGGATTACATCTGATACACAGCACGGAGTGCCAGAGGAACCTGCCAAAGTGTAATAACTTTGAAAACCTCGAACTCAAAGCCCAAATTTTCCCATTGGCCAAATAACCCTAATCATAGTTGTTTGTAATCCTCAGAGAAAGCGTGTTGTACAGGTGGAAATTATTTTTAGCATCTTATAGGTTTGAAATATGTTTGTAGACTAGGAATAACTTGCTTTCCTTCGTCTCTCCCTTTGAAGGCAGAGCAGGTTCATGATAACCTACCTTCCCAGAGCAGCCAGGGTTGAGAAGAGTAAGCTGGGAAGGCCAGGCAGAAATATTTCACTGCCTTTGTTGTTCTGGACTCACCTATTTTATCTTTTAAAAAGTTTCCTCCCTGCCTTTCTCCCATAATATGATCATCTTTGCCTGAAATGATGAAATGTTAGCACTGATTAATTATCCCTAGCCCAATTCTCGTGTTTCAGATGAAGAAAGAGAGTTCTGGAAAAGCAAAGCAACTTCAAAGTCCTCATGTCCTTGGCTTCTCCTTGCCCCTTCCAGAGTGACCCATTTCTGGAAGAATTTTGGAGTCAAAAGAAATTCCAAACTTTGGGTGACTTTCCATTAATTTTTCAGAAGAAATTAAGTCCAGTAAGAACAAAAGACACCTCCCAGAAGACAGTGAAGTCCCCTTTGTCCTCATGTAATGCTATGTTTTTATGACTCATCAATTAAACAATACTAACCACAGTGAAATCATAAGGAAATCTACCATATTCATATATGCTCATTTTCCTCTCATTCACTTTAATGTGACAATATTTCCATGCCCAAAAAAGACAAGCCCACTTCGTTTTGATCACCGTTAACATTTTTCCTAAACTTTGTTTCAGAAGCATAAACTGTCGTGCAATGCTCTTTACCTCTGCTTGTTGTATAAATAACCATGGCTAAATCTCCCATTTTTTGTCTCAAAATCCACCGCTTGGTAACGGCCATTTTCATTTATGACAATGTAAAAAGGCAAATGATACACTCCATGAAATCTCTTTTGAGTTGTTTTCCCCACTGAAGGACATTCATTTGCCATGCTTTTTTAAAAATAAAAATTGTATATATTTAAGGCATAAGCATGATGATTTGATGTACATCGTAAAATGATTGCTGCAGTCACACTGGTGGTGGTAACACATCAGCACCTCACACCGTTACTAGTTGTTTTGTGTTGAGAACATCTGAAATCTACCCCGTTAGCACATTTCCGGTATGAAATACAGTATTATTAACTGCAGTCGTCATGCTGTACATTCAATCTGTAGACTTATGTACCCTACATAATTGCAGCTTTGTACCTTTTGACCAACATCTCCCCTCTTCCCCCACCCTCATCCCCTGGTAACCACTGTTCTACTCTCTGCTTCTATGAGTTAGGCTTCTTTACATTCCACATTAAGGACAGCATGAGGTATTTGTCTTTCTCTGCCTCTCTTGCCACTAAACTTTAACTCTGAGCTCCAAGCCAGAGTTCATTATTAATATCAAGCTTTTGGTAAATGAACGAGACCTCACTGAAAAACTTCTTGAGCTCAAATGCCTTATTTTATACAACCCATGCAGTGCTTGAAAGTCATTTACAAATGAAAATTGTATTCATCACCCATGCTGTCCATTCACTTAGCTTATTTTTGAGGTTCACTTAAAAAGTTTGGTCTCTGTTCAGTGAGAACCCCATACTCTCACCTGTGACAGCAGATGGCCCAAATGCTGAGACTTCCTTGTTAGAATCGAGGACTGTTAAAGTCTGAGGGTTCTCTGTTAGCATCCAGGACGTTTAGTTCAAATTTTTGCTTACATTTCTCCAGTCTGAGGGTACACATACCTCTGATAGCCTTTTCCACTGATGACACCTCTCTTGATCAGGAAGATACTTATTCAGTGAACTCACATCTACTTCCTTGCTATTTTTACTCATTTATTCTCATTAGATATTTTAACATAGCCACACCAAAAAAAAAAAAAAATCATTCTAAAATCTTTCAGAAAATGAGTTACCACCATGCTCTACTTTTCTATAAGTTCAAGTTAAAGGAAACATATCAGACATCAGTAACGCAGGCTCTCACTCTTCCCATAAAACCTATCAGACAAATATAAATAATATATTTTCCTATATCTGGGATTCAACACTGAAGTTTGTTCCTGAGGTTCCTCCTGGGTTTGTTTCTATTATCTGTAGCTACTTTATCTCTTCTGGCCCTGAATATGTGACTATCTAATCATCATCATAAAAGCCAAATGGAAGTATTTGGCCTATAAAATAATGCATTGGAACCACGAGAGCCATTAGCCTCTGTGGAGAGTAGAATAATGACCGCCCCCCCCAAAAAAAAGTCCACATGATAATCCCCAGAACGTATGCATATGTTACCTTACATGGCAGATGGACTTTGCAAATGTGATTAAGGATCTTGAGCTAGAAGTGCAATCACAAGATATCATATAAAAGGGAGGCAGAAGGGTCAGAATCAGAGAAGGAGATGATGACAGATGCAGAGGCCAGAGAAGGAGAGACTGGATGATGCTACATTGCTGGCTTTGGAGGTGAAGGAAGGGGCTACAAGCTAAGGAATGCAGACTGCCTCTAGAAGGGAAAAGACAAGGGAAGAGATTCTCCCCTGGAACATCCATAGGCAGCTCAGCCCTACTGACTCTTTGATTGTGGCCATAAGACCCATTTTGGACTTCCTATCCCCAGAACTCTAAGATAATAAACTGGGGGGGGGGGGGGGTGCAGTTTAGATCATTTACATTTAATACAATTATGGATATGACTGGACATCAGTTTACAATGTTGATGTCATTTTCTGTTTGTCCCCATGATTTTTGTTCCTCTCTATCCTCTTGCCTGTCTTCCTTTGAAATATTCAAATAGCACTCATATTCCATTTTAATTTTTCTGTTGGCTCTGTGACTCTCTCTCTTCGTATAGATGTTTTGAGTGGTTATTTTCAGGATTACTTATTTCATACCTAACTTTCCACAGTCTACCTGGAGTTAATATTTCCCCCAACAATATAACACCATTTTCTCTCTCCCCTTTTTGTTATAATCATCATATATATTTTCACATACCAAAAATCCCACTAAATGATGTTCTGCATTTGCTTTCCACGACATACATATTTTAAAGAACTTGAGAGGTATAAAATAGTCTCTTTAGCCAGATAGTTACCATTTCAGTTGTTTTTCCTGAATTCCTCATGTTCTAGTTTTCCCTCTGGTATCATTATCTTTCCATCTGAGAACGTACCTCTAGCATTTTTTTGTCTTAAAGCAGATCTACTGGGGATGGATTCTAAATCTGTGGGGGGTTTTTTTGGTTTTTGTTTTTTGGGTTTTTTTGCAGTACGCGGGCCCCTCACTGTTGTGGCCTCTCCCGTTGCGGAGCACAGGCTCCGGACGCGCAGGCTCAGCGGCCATGGCTCACGGGCCCAGCCGCTCCGCGGCATGTGGGATCTTCCCGGACCGGGGCACGAACCCGCGTCCCCTGCAGCGGCAGGCGGACTCTCAACCACTGCGCCACCAGGGAAGCCCAATCTGTGTGTTTTTAAGCCTCAGTTCGAGGTTATATGTTACAGCAGCGATAGGAAACCAATACACCTCTCCTTCAGAACTCCTTACATCAGTGAGGGGATATTTACGGACACAAAATGAATACACCAATGCTGCGCAGGCTATTAAAAACCATGAGAAGGGAAGTGGACATTATTTTCTCAGTCCATAAAGCGAGGCGGATATTTAAAAGGGGGACTTGGGTGGCATTTTACAAATCTGGAGAAAGCCTTGAGGCAGGAGTGTGGTTGTCGGATAGAAGGAACAGCAGGAAGGCGGGTGAGTGGCAGGGAGTGGGTGAGGGGCCAGTGGCAGAAGATGTAGCCAAGGAGGTGGCAGAGCCCTGGCCTGTGAAGTTTACAGGTTTCACCCAAAACGTTGAACTTGGGCTTCCCTGGTAGAGCAGTGGTTGGGAGTCCGCCCGCCGATGCGGGGGACGCGGGTTTGTGCCCCGGTCCGGGAAGATCCCACGTGCCGCGGAGCGGCTGGGCCAGTGAGCCATGGCCGCTGAGCCTGCGCGTCCGGAGCCTGTGCTCCGCTGCGGGAGAGGAAAAAACGTTGAACTTGAGAGCACTTCTAGAGCTCATTTTTGTTTCCTTGATTTCGTCTTTAGCAAGATAGGCTTTCCAGGACGCCCCTTCCCCTGGCTGTGGCTCCAGAACCAGCCCGAGCATCACACATCTTCCTTGTGGCAGCAGCTGGAGTGGGTGCAGTGAAGAGCAGCCCGGTGGCGGTGGGGCCGGGCAGGAGGGGGGCCCATCAAAGGAGCCTAATCACAGAACACACTGACACTGCGGCTGCGTTGCCGCCGACTGGGAGAAAATATCTTCATTTGGACACCTGAGCAGAGGAGTAAAAATAGAATCCCCAGGATTTAAAAATAAAATAACACACACACACACACAGAAAGCAGACCCAAATCTCTCCTGAGACTAGAACAGTTTGAAGGGGGAAAAAAAGAAGAAAATGGAGGACCAATTTTGATAGAATAGAGAAATGGGGAAGAGGATGGTAAGTAATTCTATGAAGCCCGGTTGCTGGGGCACAGAGACCCAACCCCTGGGGGCTGGAGGAGGAAGCAGCCCAGGTCAGGCATCTTGTCCTGGTGCCTGAAACTGTGGACCCAGCCACCTTCCAGGAAGCCCTGGCATGGCGCCCAGGGACACACTATGGCTGGAAGGCTGGTGCTTCGTCCTTAATCCACCTCTCCCCTTACACATGTGTGTGCAAGCATACACACAGACACTGTTTGTTTCCACTCTAGTCTTCCAAATGACTCCTGCTGTGGATGAAAGACCACATACTCAATATTTGGAAATTAGGGGGGTTTTTTGACACTCAAAACCTGTACCGGGAAAGAAATGAGCCCACCAGGCAGCCTCCTGGGTGGGAACAACCTTGCCTCAGTGCTTACAAATGAAAATACAAAGGGTTCCCACCTCCATCACCATTACCGCCCCTTCTAGAAGTTGCTTCAGGATCCAGGATCCACAGGAAGGGAAAAGCCTTTTATTCATAAGCAAGCACCTTCAAACGGCTATTACTCTCTTTTTATTACAGCTTTATGGAGATAAAATGTACATGCCAGGCAATTCATCCATTTAGAGTAGACAGTAAAATGGTTGCTACAATCAATATTAGAACATTTTCATCACCCCGAAAACCCCTATGCCTCTTCTCCGTATTTCCCCTCAACCCCTCCTCCAGCCCTAGACAACCCTCAATCTACTTTCTGTCTCTATGGACTCATCTCTTCTGGACATTTATTTCATAAATGTGGTCCTTTGTGATTGACTTAGCAGATTGACTTAGCACGCTTTCAAGGCTAATCCATGTTGTAGCATGTATAAGTACTTCATTTCTTTTTATGGCTCAGTAATATTCCATTGTATGAACGTACCACATTTTATTTATCCATTCTTCACTTGATGGACGTTTGGATTGTCTCCACGTGTTGACTATTATGAATAATGCTGCTATGGACTATGTGGCCTGTTTTCATTTCTCCTGGGTACATACCTAGGAGTGGACTTGCTGGGTCATAGGACAACTTTATGTTTAACCTTCTGAGGAACTGCCAGACTGTTTTCCAAAGTGGTTGCACCATTTTACATTCCCACCACACGTGGTGGGTTCCAATTTCTCCACATCCTGGCCAACCTTGTTATCACCTATATTATTGATTATAGCCATCCTAGTGGTATTTCGTTGTGGTTCTGATTTGCATTTCCCTGATAGCTAATGATATTGAGCATCTTTCCATGTGCTTATTGGTCACTTGCATATCTTCTCTGGAGAAATATCTATTCAGAACCTTTACTCATTTTTAAGTGGGTTATTTGTCTTTTAATTATTGAGTTGGTTGTAGGAGTTCTTACAGATATAAGTTCCTCATCAGAGATATGATATGCAAAAATGTTTATCCCATTCTGCGAGTTTTCCTTTCATTCTCTTGACAGAGAGAACGTCAGAATAGCAATCCTTAGAATTGCAAATGTTTTTAATTTTGATGAAATCCAATTTATCTGTTTTCTTTAGTTGCTATCTTCATTACTGCAGCTTTTGTAGTAAGTGTTGAAACTGGGAAATGTGAGCCCTCCAATTTTATTCCTTTTACAGATTGTTTTGGCTATTCTGGGTCCCTTGAATTTCCATAGGAATTTTAGGATCAGCTTGTCGATTTCTGCAAAGATGCCAGCTTGGATTTTGATAGGGATGCACTGAATCTATAGATCAGTTTGGGGAGTACTGTCATCTTCAAATATTGTCTCCCAGTCAATGTCTTGAACTTCTTTCCATGACTTTATAGTTTTCAGAGTATAAGTTTGGCGCTTTTCTTTTTGCTAAATATGGTCCTAAGTTTTTTTTTTTTTTTTTTTTTTGTGGTACACGGGCCTCTCACTGTTGTGGCCTCTCCCGTTGCGGAGCACAGGCTCCGGACGCGCAGGCTCAGCGGCCATGGCTCACGGGCCCAGCCGCTCCGCGGCATGTGGGATCTTCCCAGACCGGGGCACGAACCCGTATCCCCTGAATCGGCAGGCGGACTCTCAACAACTGCGCCACCAGGGAAGCCCAATATTTTATTCTTTTTGATGCTACTGTAAATAGAGCTGTTTCCTTCATTTAATTTTCACTTTGTCCGCAGCTACTATGCAGAAATCTAATTGATTTTTATATATTGATCTTATACCCTGCAATCTTTCTGAACAAAAGGAACTGGGATTAAAATATACAATTTAAAAAAACCAACACAGGTTGCAATAAAAGAGGTCAAAAACATTTTAAAAGAAATGCAATTATAAGTTTGAAAAGAAGGTAAGTCGTGTTTTTATCCAGAGTAAAGGGAAATAGGACCCTTGAGGTCTGTAAAGAGGTAAGATAGTTTGTCAGGGGAGTAAAAACATGGCCGATGTTTTTGTTAGTTGAGACTTTAACTTTTAGAATATTTAACATAAAGTTTCTCTTGGGGTGGAAGGGACTCATTTCCTTGTCACCTCAACACTCATGCTTGGCATAAGCCAAGTTTCCAGACTTAGCATCCTTGGGAAGAGGCCACCTTACAGTGGTACAGTCGCTAATGTACAACTAATCTAATGACCACAAGAAAGGCAAGATTGGGTGGACCTTTGTGAGTCATTGCCAGCATTTTCTTTTTCCTCAGAATCAAGCTAGGACATTAAAGGGATTCTGGGTCTTTGCCCACGTTCTCCCCAAGTTGTCTGACATATGGACCATAAACACCAGCAAAGTCTCTCCTTGCATGACTAGTCTGGTCCAGTTGGTTTGTACCTAATATTTCATACTAAAATCTTGGAGCGAAAGTGAATTTTAATGACCCTTGAGGCATCCTTTTCACCTCCCAACCAAGATGGTTACTGAGAACAGCTTGGGATACAGAGATTCTATCCAGAAATCTCCTATACAGTTTTTTAAACAAACAAATAGGCACCAGTAACTATGACAGTAGCTGTGTTTTGATAAAATCAAGTTACATGGATGCATACTTTGCACACAGATGAGTAGCAGTTGAATCAATCAATTAGTCAAAAAAAGGAAAGATGTAAACTTACCGAGTTTTTAAGAATTTGAACAGTAAATAATCTTCTGTTTTAAAACTTCTACAGTATTTAATGGTATGTAATTGGCAAATATGGTTTAAAACTTTAAATAAAAAATTTTTAATGCCCTTTGAAAACAGACCTATGCTCTTTGCTCCCAGAGGATCCACTTATGGACATGTGTGCTGTAGTCAGTCTTGTCTAAGGGCACAGATATATACATGCAAGGGTAAAAAATTTAAAGGTGCCTTAAATGTCCATTAATAGGAAAATGTTTAAATAAACTATGGGGAACTATGTAATCATTAAAAACAGTGTCAGCCTCCAAAAGAACTGACCCCAAAAAAAGTGTACAAGATAAATTACTTATTGAGAAAATCAAAATACATAATATCACATATATATATATATGGTATCTCACACTTTTAAAAATCACATATTAGAAAATAAATATTTCTCCATAACGATACTGATCTATGAATATAAAAGAAGAAAAATACATGGAAGGATCCTGTGATAAGCAGAATAACAGCCCGCAAAGCTGTCCACATCCTAATCCCAGAACCGGTGAATACGTTATTTGGCGACGGAGAGTTTAGTGCACATGAAATTAAGGTTATGAACCAGCTGACTTTAAAATAGGGAGATTGGGACGTCCCTGGTGGTCCAGTGGTTAAGAATCCACCTTCCAGTGCCGGGGACTCGGGTTCGATCCGTGTTCAGGGAACTAAGATCCCACATGCAGCGGGGCGACTAAGTCCGTGCGCCACAACTAGAAAGGAGCCCACGGGCCTCGACGAAAGATCCCTCATGCCGCAACTAAGACCCGACACACCAGATAAATATTTTTTTAATAATAATAAAATAGGGAGATTGTCCTGGATTATCTGGATGGGCTCAATGTACTCACAAGGGTACTTACAAGTGAGAGGGGGAGGCAGGCGCGTCAGAGTCAGAATCAGAATCAGAATCAGAGGGGCGCAGCTGGGAAAGACTCGACTGGCCATTGCTGGGTTTAGAGGTGGAGGAAGGGCCATGAATCCAGGACACAGCTGCCTCTAGAAGCTGGCAAAGGAAACCCATTCTCCACTAGAGCCTAGAGAAAACGATCCTGTTGACACCTTGATCTTAGCCCAGTGAGACCTGTTTCATACTTATGACCTCCACAACCATAAGATAATAAATTTGTGTTGTCTCTATCCACTAATAAAGACAGTAATTTTTTACAGCAGCAACAGGAAATGAATAAAGATGCATAACAAACTAAATAGTAAGTTATGTTCAATGGAGTAGAATTAAAGTGCAATGAGAGGACACCTTTATTTTTTACACTTTACAGTTATTGACTATGTTTTTTATATGAACACAGGTACCTTTTGTAATTTAAAAGATTTTTTTTAAAACCTGTGGGGTTGTCTATGAGAGAAGAGTAGACAGACGGACAACTATAATAAAGAGTAGACAGACGGACAACTATAAGGATGTTGAGAAAGGAAAGGATAGTCCTTTCTGTTTGCATCACAGCAACTGGAGGAGGTGGGATTTAAAGTGGATCTTAAATCAACAGGATATTGACAAGCAAAGATAGAAGCGATCAAAATGAAGAGGCAGCCTGAACAAAGGGATGGTCCAAGCACGTGGGAGGACTAGCCGGTGTAATTTACATGATATTCAGCCGAGCACAGTGGGACTCCCCATCTACAAGAGCTTTAATCCCTGATCCCAGAGGCTTGGATGGCTTACTGCGGGTTTGGGCTTCATTTGGTAGGTGATGGAAACCTATGAAGGTTTTGGCATTGTGGAAAAAACTGAATGCGTTACTGTTTCAGATTAATCCTTCAGTGCAGAGAGATAAGGGAGACAGAGAGGTACACCCCACCACAGCTAGGCCCTGAGATCGACGGCAATGCAGAGGGGAATTTGGGAGCTGCTGTGGAAGCCAGTTCTGGAAGGCTTCATCACTCAGCAGCTGTGGGCTGGCAGGAGAAGGAAGCAGAGCAGTAGGAAATGTGAGGGTGAGAACGGGTTGGGATAAACTGAGTTTGAGATGCCAGGGGAGTCTCCTGTGTAGGTGCCGGGTGGCAGCGGGATAGGGGTGACTTGTAAGGCTCCAGGACAGGGGGGTGCCACGGAGAGTGGGCACAGGGCCACAGCCAGAGCCTGGACAGCACCCATCAGCATCTCCACGGCAAGATCCATCTTTCTGTCACATCCTCGTCCCTTCTCTTTAACCCATACGCTTCCCCTGCCTGCCCTCCCAGGGAACTTTTATACCTGGCACAGTGATCATTTGTTCTTCTTTCCCATAGCCGTACTTAGCCTTTCTAAATATTTCACAAACATAGTGGTTCAGCGCCAGAAGTCTTGCACTCTGCATATTCTCAGGGGTGAGTGTGTCTCTCCACACGCTGCTGACGTGCACAGGTCTCTCTCTGCTGAGATTCTAGTGACAGATTCCCCAGCAGCCCTGAGAAACCCGGGCCCACAGTCCACACTGTTAGGAAACCTGTCTTTACTGCTGACCTAGACCTTTCCATCAGAAAGGTCTTTTCTTCCCGAGATCTGCCAAAACAAGAGGCGTGACCTGCTTTTTATATGCATCGTAAAAGGTAATTAGTTCAAGACCCTGATGTGCACAAACTTTTCTCATATATACTAAGTATTTCATCAGAAATTCTTCTCGAGTAAGTCTCATTAGCAATCGTGCAAAGTGAGGGGCTGGCAAAGAGCAAAAATAAAAGAACGGACCACTTGCTTTGGGGGGATTCATGCCATTTGAGTTTTACAGACACACACATCCACCCCTCCCCCTGGTCTCAGGAGAGGCGTCCCCACCCCAGGAATCCTACCTTAGATCTGAAGAACTAGCTTCTGGTCAGCTTTTTTCTCTTAATACCCAGGAAGCCAAGGGACCAACATTATTAGCTTAATTGTCCTATTGTACTGAAAGAAACAGTATTTAACATCAAAACGCAAGACATTTTTCTGATCTGGTCTTGTTGATCCACTCAAACTTATCACTGATTTGAAACACCTTTCAGAATCAAAACGTAACTCTACCCCAGACATCCTGGGAATGACATTTACATCTCTCTTTTTTTTTTTTTTTTTTTTACAAGAGGAGATGACCATAACAATATTCTATGAACAATCCCAAGTACAAAGGCTGAGAATTGCTTTCTTTCCCTTATGTTCAATGTGAAACAATAAGCAACAGGGCTCTAAGGGATTTATTTTATGATAGGTGCTTGTATCGCCCCTTCTCGCCCCTCCCCCGGCCACCATGCATATTTTCCACCACCTCCACTTTTACAAAATTATCTACTTTTTTTTTCTTCATCATATTCCCTTCAGTTTGTTCTTTAAAATGATCACTTTGGATACCACATGGGTTGATACTGAAACGGCCCCTCCCTGGTGAGGAGCTCCTGGTCACTGGGGGATATTTCAGAATTTCCTACTGAACATCCATGTTAAGTCCCCACCCCGCTCTGCCAAATACCCAGCCCCATTTATGGATGGGCATTTAAAGAGAAATTTTGAACTGTCATTGAAATAGATTTCTTTTAAATTAATGTATTTATTATTTATTTATTTCTGGCTGCATTGGGTCTTCATTGCTGCGTGTGGGCTTTCTCTAGTTGCGGCGAGCAGGGGCTGTTCTTCGTTGCGGTACACGGGCTTCTCATTGTGGTGGCTTCTCTTTGCGGTGGCTTCTCTGTGTTGCCGAGCACAAGCTCTATGCGCATGGGCTTCAGTAGTTGTGGCACGTGGGCTCAGTAGTTGCAGCTCGTGGGCTCTAGAGTGCAGGCTTCAGTAGTTGTGGCACGCGGGCTCAGTAGTTGCCGCTTACGGGCTCTAGAGCACAGGCTCAGTAGTTGTGGCGCACGGGCTTAGTTGCTCCGGGGCATGTGGGATCTTCCCGGACCAGGGCTCGAACCCATGTCCCCTGTATTGGCTGGTGGATTCTTAACCACTGCGCTACCAGGGAAGTCCCGAAATACAGGTCTTTAAAATGTAGAAGGCCTTGACTTCCCTGGTGGTCCAGTGGTTAAGACTCCACTCTTCCACTGCAGGGGGCATGGGTTCAAACCCTGGTCAGGGAACTAAGATCCCCCATGCTGCATGGCCAAAAAAGAAAAAAACATTTTTTAATGTAGAAGGCCTTGAAAATGATTTTACAAACACACATATAAAATAATTCTCCCAAGAATCTCTTTGAATTGGCTTCTTGAAATGGCAGCTGAGCAAATGTTACATAATTTCCCCTTTCATCACACTCGGTGAGAGAAACAGTGCAATGTCCCCAAAGAAACCTGAAGGTGCTGGGGCGGGGACGGGGTAGAAAAAGCATTTTCACTTTTAGGTTATGATGGAGAGTCGGCTTAGCCCCAAACGTGGCCAAGGTCCCTAAGCAAAGAAGCCAAGAACTGAGTCGACGTGAAAAGTTAATCGTGCATTTGCTCCTACCAGAGGCCAGGCGCTGGGGTTCAGGTTGAAGCCACTGTAGCACGGTGATACCAAAACCATGAGACCGCTGGATTTCTGAGCATTCGTTTCATCTGGGCTCTACTAACACACATCCATGCCCCACTCCTGACCTTCTAGAACTGAGTTCCCTGGAGACAGAGAGCTCCAGGTCATGGTGATGAGAACCTTTAAAAGGCAAGATTAACTTTTCCTTTAAAACTAGCCACACATTCTCTCCTTGATTTCCGGGGATTTACATTCCCTTTCTGAACGCAATTCTATAGTCAGGGCGTGATCTGTTATTTGGAGGTTGATGTGCCGGTAGAAGAATGAGACAAACTTTCCATTCTCCTCCCTCTCTTTTCACTCTGCCTGATCACTGGTCATTCCACTGATCATTAAATCGTTCGCCAATAGGAAACACAAACAGGGTGACAGTCGTTCAGGGGGTTGAGGTGTCTCAGCAAGATGGACGGTGAAGTGAGCACCAGTTCTGGATTCTGAGGGCGTGGGTTCAAGCACATACCAGATCTAGGCCACAAATGTGATGGCCAGAGGCGGGTCTCACCTTGGATTGAAACCGTGAAACCTCAGCTCTGCCACTGACGGTGTGACCTAACATGTGAATGCACTTTACTGCATGTCGATTCACTGGTCTAGTCATTGGGAATGACGGTAATACCTATGTCATAGTACTGTAATGAAACGACTCACATACAAAGCACCCAACACAGGGGCTGACAGGCAACAGGTAACTCTTGTTATATGTGATGGTAACTCTCATTGTCCTAGTTGTATAAAATCAAATGGGTCCCTTAACCTTCTGTCTTCTGTGCCCTAAACTATAAAATAGTGCCAACCTCACAGAGCTGTAAGAATTATCCTATTGTATCATATGAAAGTATCATGCACATAATCACCAGTAAAATACTAGTTATAGAAAAGTCTTAAAAATCGGGGTCAGCTGTTGACAACAGCCAACACATGAAAGCAACCTAAATGTCCATAGACAGAGGAATGGATAAAGAAGATGCGGTACATATACACAATGGAATATTACTCAGCCATAAAAAAGAATGAAATAAGGCCATTTGCAGCAACATGGATGAACCTAGAGATTATCGTATTAAGTGAAGTAAGTCTGATAGAGAAAGACAAATATCATATGACATCATTTATATGTGGAATCTAAAAAACGATACAAATGAACTTGTTTACAAAATGGAAATAGACTTACAGACAGAAAAGAAACTTATGGTTACCAAAGGGGAAAGGGAGGGGGAGGATACATTAGGGGTTTGGGATTAACATACACTACTATTTATAAAATAGGTAAACAACAAGGACCTACCTATAGCACAGGAAACTATACTCAATATCTTTAATAATCTGTAATGGAAAAGAATCTGAAAATGTGTGTATATATACATAAAACGGAATCACTTTGCTGTACACTTGAAACTAACACAACATTATAAATTAACTATACTTCAATTAAAAGACTGGGGGTCGGGCTTCCCTGGTGGCGCAGTGGTTGAGAGTCCGCCTGCCGACGCAGGGAACACGGGTTCGTGCCCCGGTCCGGAAGGATCCCACATACCGCGGAGCGGCTGGGCCCGTGAGCCACGGCCGCTGAGCCTGCGCGTCCGGAGCCTGTGCTCCGCAACGGGAGAGGCCACAACAGTGAGAGGCCCACGTACCGCAAAAAATAAATAAATAAATAAATAAATAAAATAAAAACCTGGGGGTCAGAAGACCAATAAGAAATCTCACATACTACTTTGGGAAACGATTTCACATGACCCACTCCAGCTGAAGGAGCTCTATCAGGGAGGAACCCCAGCCTCACAGACAAGCAAGGGGTAATAAGACCCCAAAGGAGATGCCTGGGTGACAAGCAGGGTGGGTTGCCACACCCCACAGTAGCCAGAAGTGGACTCTGAGATGTAATACATCAGAGCCAGACAGTTTATTCCGCACAGCACAGCACATGGCAGGAACATCAGGCGGTGATGCTGGTTCCCCGGCCTCCCAAGCCCCCTGGGCAACATGGCGGGTCCAGATGGAAGCCGGTCCAAAAGCAGGCTGTACTGCAGCCGAGGAACGCGTGACCCAGAGCTCAGCACCTTTGTAGCAAGCGGCAAACGATCCAGTCCCCCCGCTTCCACTGCGGAAGGAGCAGTAACCACACCACGCTCACCTTGACCTACCTTGTTTTTATGTGACCAGCTACAGGAACTGCTCAGGAGCAGGGATGTACGGCTTCAAGTCTGCACCCTTGAGGACATTCAGGGATGCTTGGGGCCCACGGTGGACTGTCCCTCCCCCAAAATGCATAGCCTATGAGCCAGTCATTACAGTAATTATTCCATCCTGGGTACACAACCGAAATGCAAGCCCATGCCACCAAAAGACATACAAAATATTCAGAGCTGTGTTACTTTTTAACAGCCCCCAAGTGCAAAGGACTAAAATGTCCATCAACAACAGAATGGATAAATATATGACAGGACGGGCGCACAATGGGATACTTACACAGTTAAACAAACAACAGCTACCCCGAACAACCGGGACGAATCTCGTAAACGTCATGTTGAGGGAAAGGACCCAGACACACAAAAGGACACACCCTTTATGATTCCATTTATCTAGAGTTAAAAGCAAGCCAAACCAATCCACGGGCTGAGACGCCAACGGGGCGGGAACCTTTGGGGAGGGGAGGAAGTGGTGACAGGCAGCCAGCCTCTGGGACACTCGTGACGCTCTCTTTCTTGATGGAGAGGTGTTTCCATAGGTGTATTCACTTTGGGACAAGGCATCTGGCTGTAAACTTATAACTCATATCCTTTTCCCTATATGTTATATTTCAGTAAAACTTTTTTGTTTTAAAGAAGTTGGGCCAAGTAGAGAGAATGGAATGATTGGGCCCGCGGCCACCATCCCTTTAATGACGAGCATTACTGCCAGCAGCGAGAGGAAGAGAAGCCGTTAGCAGGCCAGCTCTTCTAACAAGGGACAGCATCGCAGATAGAGACTCCTAAGTGAGCCTTAAACAGGTGACATCACCAACATTCCACAGCATTCCAGAGAATAATCATACCACAAATGACTGCTCAGAACTATTGCTTCTAAGAACCCCCGATTACCACAAGTCCTTCTGTTACTGACCATTACATATTCTTCCTGATTAAGTACCTTGTCACTAGGAGGAAAAGGAAGATGAAGCTTTTGGCGTCTGGCAGATTGAGCCATTGCCCTGGCTTTTATTAAGGCTTAAACAGGAGATCTGAGCTTCTTGTATCTGAGCACACGCCCATAGGAAAATTCTGGCACTGAGTTATTGGAACAGCTTTCGGATGCTACCAAAATCCCGAAGTTGGCAATCTTTGCAGAACTTCCCTCAGACAGCTGCTGAAAATTATTTCTAATAGTAGGAGGATGGAGGTGGGGTGCCAGCTGCTGGGAGATAGTGGGAGAGGTAAGCACCCTAATTTTGGGGTAGAAAGAAGTCTTATTTCTCAGCTTGGATTCTCAGTAACAGAAAAATATATTTTGGTTCTTTCTGTTACTTTTTAACTTGGCAATTTATAACTCCTAACATCTGACTGTCAGGCTACACAGAAATATTAGCAGAGTGTAAATCTGTTTCCCTCTCAGTCTGCTTAAGTTAATGTAGCACCAATGTCTGGTATTCCCAGAAAAGAGTAGAATGTATTTACTAACATATAGCATATAAGGTCAGTTAAAAATAAATAACATTTAGCGATCAATTTAAATGAATTTGGCTAGACTTTTATCAGCAGGGGAAGACGTTATTCAACCGATCTGCAGTTCGTTACACCAGAACGTGGACGACCAGATCTAACCTTCACCTCTAAGCATCTAATCTGAAAGCAAACAGGAGAGCTGGAATCACCAATCCAAATTCAGTACAGAATTGTACTAGAAACCCAGTTTAGTAATTTCTGGTAGAAATCTTTATCCTAGTATTTATCATCCAGGATTTTTATTGTCCAACTATTTGTTTCCTCTGACAACCCTGGGCTTCCTTAAGCCACAGATTTCTTTATATGTCACAGGCTCTGGCATAGTACCAGGCACATGGCTGGTAGTCAATGCGTTTTGTTGGATGAACAAATAAACCTGCTTGGCTGGTATCATGGGGAGAGAACAGAAGTGTTTACTGATCAGCTCAGCCCATCTGACCGAGGTTCTCTCATCAGCTAGACCCACCAAGTCTCAGAACACAATGACCTCATTTCCAAGCTTTGTCATATTTTCATTTTTTAAAATAGATTTTATCTTTTTAGAGTAGTTCTATGTTTACAGCAAAATTGGGCGGAAAGTACAGAGCTTTCCCTTATACTCCATCTCCACATGCACAGCCTCCCCTATGATCAACATCCCCACCAGATGGTCCATTTGTTACAACTGAGGAGCCTACACTGACACATCTTCATCACCCAGAGAACACAGCTGACATTACAGTTCACTGTGTGGCACATTCCATGCATTGTGACCAAATCATAATAACCCTCCACTGTAGTATCATACAGAACAGCTTCCCTATCCTAGAAGTCCTCTGTACTCTGCCTCTTCATCCCTCCCTCTCCACTAACCCCAGGCCACCAGGGATCTTCTCACTGTCTCCATAGTTCTGTCTTTCCCAGAATGTCATAGAGTTGGAATCACACAGTATGTAGCCTTTTCCAATTGGTTTCCTTCACTTTGTAATATGCATTTAAGGTTCTTTGTATCTTTTCACGGCTCGATTGGTTTGGTTTTAGTGCTTTCTATATATATATTTTTTTTTTTTTTTTTTTTTTGCGGTATGCAGGCCTCTCACTGTTGTGGCCTCTCCCATTGCGGAGCACAGGCTCCGGACGCGCAGGCTCAGCGGCCATGGCTCATGGGCCTAGCCACTCCGCGGCATGTGGGATCTTCCCTGACCAGGGCACGAACCCGTGTCTCCTACATCGGCAGGCGGACTCTCAACCACTGTGCCACCAGGGAAGCCCATATATTTTTAATTTATTTATTTACTTATATATTTTTTTATTTTTCGCTGCAGTGGGTCTTTGTTACTGCGCGTGGGCTTTCTCTAGTTGCGGCGATCAGGCGCTACTCTTCTTTGCGGTGTGCCGGCTTCTCATTGCAGTAGCTTCTCTTGTTGCGGAGCACGGGCTCTAGGCTCACAGCTTCAGTAGTTGTGGCACATGGGCTTAGTTGCTCCGCGGCATGTGGGATCTTCCCAGACCAGGGCTCGAACCCGTGTCCCCTGCATTGGCAGACAGATTCTTAACCAATGCACCACCAGGGAAGTCCCTGCTTTCTATATTTTTGAGATGACACTTTTTTTTTTAATGCAACTGTTTTTTATTTTTTTAACATCTTTATTGGAGTATAATTGCTCTACCATGTTGTGTCAGTTTCTGCTACATAACAAACTGAATTAGCTCTATGTATACATATATCCCCATACCCCTCCCTCTTGTGTCTCCCTCCCACCCTTCCTATCCCACCCCTCCAGGTGGTGACAAAGCACCAAGCCGATCTCCCTGTGCTATGCAGCTACTTCCCACTAGCTATCTGTTTTACATTTGGTAGTGTATATATGTCAGTGCTACTCTCTCACTTCATCCCCTCCCCGAGTCAAGACCATTCTCTACATCTGCGTCTTTATTCCTGTCCTGCCCCTAGGTTCGTCAGAACCTTTTTTTTTTTTTAATAGATTCCATATATATGTATTAGCATATGGTATTTGTTCTTCTCTTTCTGACTTACTTCACTCTGTATGACAGACTCTAGGTCCATCCACCTCACTACAAATAACTCAGTTTTGTTTCTTTTTATGGCTGAGTAATATTCCATTGTATATATGTGCCACATCTTCTTTATCCATTCATCTGTTGATGGACACTTAGGTTGCTTCCACGTCCTGGCTATTGTAAATAGTGCTGCACTGAACATTGTGGTACATGACTCTTTTTGAGTTGGGTTTTCTCAGGGTATATGCCCAGCAGTGGGATTGCTGGGTCATATGGTAGTTCTATTTGTAGTTTTTTAAGGAACCTCCATACTGTTCTCCATAGTGGCTGTATCAATCTACATTCCCACCAACAGTATAAGAGGGTTCCCTTTTCTCCACACCGTCCCCATCATTTATTGTTTCTAGATTTTTTGATGATGGCCATTCTGACTGGTGTGAGATGATATCTCATTGTAGTTTTGATTTGCGTTTCTCTAATGATTAGTGATGTTGAGCATCCTTTCACATGTTTGTTGTCAATCTGTATACCTTCTTTGGAAAAATGTCTATTTAGATCTTCTGCCCATTTTTTGGATTGGGTTGTTTGTTTTTTTGATATTGAGCTGCATGAGCTGCTTGTATATTTGGGGGATTAATCCTTTGTCAGTTGCTTTGTTTGAAAATATTTTCTCCCATTCTGAGGGTTGTCTTTTCGTCTGCTTTATGGTTACCTTTGTTGTGCAAAAGCTTTTAAGTTGCATTAGGTCCCATTTGTTTATTTTTGTTTTTATTTCCATTTCTCTAGGAGGTAGGTCAAAAGAGATCTTGCTGTGATTTATGTCGTGGAGTGTTCTGCCTATGTTTTCCTCTAAGAGTTTGATAGTGTCTGGCCTTATATTTAGGCCTTTAATCCATTCTGAATTTATTTTTGTGTATGGTATTAGGGAGTGTTCTAATTTCATTCTTTTACGTGTAGCTGTCCAGTTTTCCCAGCACCACTTATTGAAGAGGCTGTCTTTTCTCCATTGTATACTCTTGCCTCCTTTATCAAAGATAAGGTGACCATACGGGCGTGGGTTTATCTCTGGGCTTTCTATCCTGTTCCATTGATCTATATTTCTGTTTTTCTGCCAGAACCATACTGTCTTGATTACTGTAGCTCTGTAGTACAGTCTGAAGTCAGGGAGCCTGATTCCTCCAGCTCCATTTTTCTTTCTCAAGATTGCTTTGGCTATTTGGGATCTTTTGTGTTTCCATACAAATTGTGAAATATTTTGTTCTAGTTCTGTGAAAAATGCCATTGGTAGTTTGATAGGGATTGCACTGAATCTGTAGATTGCTTTGGGTAGTAAAGTCATTTTCAACATATTGATTCTTCCAATCCAAGAACAGGCTATGTCTCTCAATCTGTTGCTATCATCTTTAATTTCTTTCATCAGTGTCTTATAGTTTTCTGCATACAGTTCTTTTGTCTCCTTAGGTAGGTTTATTCCTAGGTATTTTTTTCTTTTTGTTGCAATGGTAAGGGGGAGTGTTTCCTTATTTCTCTTTCACAGTTTTCATCGTTCGTGTATAGGAATGCAAGAGATTTCTGTGCATTAATTTTGTAACCTGCTACTTTACCAAATTCATTGATTAGCTTTAGTAGTTTTTTGGTAGCATCTTTAGGATTCTCTGTGTATAGTATCTTGTCATCTGCAAACAGTGACAGCTTTACATCTTCTTTTCCGATTTGGATTCCTTTTATTTCTTTTTCGTCTCTGATTGCTGTGGCTAAAAATTCCAAAACTATGTTGAATAATAGGGTTGAGAGAGGGCAACCCTGTCTTGTTTCTGATCTTAGTGGAAATGGTTTCAGTTTTTCACCATTGAGAACGATGTTGGCTGTGGGTTTGTCATATATGGGCTTTATTATGTTGAGGTTAGTTCCCTCTATGCCTACTTTCTGCAGAGTTTTTATCATAAATGGGTGTTGAATTTTGTCAAAAGCTTTTTCTGCATCTACTGAGATGATCATATGCTTTTTCTCCTTCAGTTTGTTAATATGGTGTATCACATTGATTGATTTGCGTATATTGAAGAATCCTTGCATTACTTGGATAAACCCACTTGATCATGGTGTATGATCCTTTTAATGTGCTGTTGGATTCTGTTTGCTAGTATTTTGTTGAGGATTTTTGCATCTATGTTGATCAGTGATATTGGCCTGCAGTTTTCTTTTTTTGTGACATCTTTGTCTGCTTTGGGTATCAGGGCGATGGTGGCCTTGTAGAATGACTTTGGGAGTGTTGCGTCCTCTGCTATATTTTGGAAGAGTTTGAGAAGGATAGGTGTTAGCTCTTCTCTAAATGTTTGATAGAATTTGCCTGTGAAGCCATCTGGTCCTGGGCTTTTGTCTGTTGGAAGATTTTTAATCACAGTTTCAATTTAAGTGCTTGTGATTTGTCTGTTTATTTTTTCTATTTCTTCCTGTTTCATTCTCGGAAATTTGTCCTTTTCTAAGAATTTGTCCAGTTCTTCCAGGTTGTCCATTTTATTGGCATATAGTTTCTTGTAGTAATCGCTCATGATCCTTTGTATTTCTGCAGTGTCAGTTGTTACTTTTTCTTTTTCATTTCTAATTCTACTGATTTGAGTCTTCTCCCTTGTTTTCTTGATGAGCCTGTCTAATGGCTTATCAATTTTGTTTATCTTCTCAAAGAACCAGCTTTTAGTTTTATTGATCTTTGCTATCTTTTCCTTCACTTCTTTCTCAGTTATTTCTGATCTGATCTTTACGATTTCTTTCCTTCTGCTAACTTTGGGGGGTTTTGTTCTTCTTTCTCTAATTGCTTTAGGTGTAAGGTTAGGTTATTTATTTAAGATTTTTCTTGGTTCTTGAGGTAGGATTGTATTGCTATAAACTTCCCTCTTAGAACTGCTTTTGCTGCATCCCATAGGTTTTGGGTTGTTGTGTTTTCACTGTCATTTGTTTCTAGGTATTTTTTGATTTCCTCTTTGATCTCTTCAGTGATCTCTTGGTTATTTAGTAGCGCACTGTTTAGCCTCCATGTGTTTGTATTTTTTGCAGTTTTTTCCCCTATAATTGATATAAGATGACACTTCCGATGATCTAAATTAGTTCTCATTATTTCTGGGGGAGAACCCACAAATCCATTGTCCCAATCCTGACCGTAATTAAACTCATCAGGGGAGATAGACTCAGAGGCCCAAGCACTTGCTCAAGACTGAACTTTAACCAGTCTAGGGTGGGGTCTAGGCATCAGTACTATGTACTGTGTCCCCAAGTGATATGACCAGAGTTGAGGACCGTTGCTGTAGTGGTACATTTATTCTAAATACCTTAGAGTTGCTGAAAGTCTATAATAATAAAGGAGGCTACGATTTCATCTGCCACATGTCCCACAAGTAATAATTTATTTTAATATAATCAGCAAAGTCATTGTTACATGTCATATCTTGCATTACCATATTTTTTTCTTTTTTTTGGCCTCTGCCAGCTTGTTGCTTCATTAAGAGTGCAGGTGACTTAAGATGCACTATTCTGGTTTTTTTATGCTATGATTATCTCATAAACTAACTCCAGATTCAGAGCACTCTTGGACATAAAGTTGGGCCTCTGATTTTAAATAGTCTAGAACTATGACACCATAAAACTCATAGAAGAGAACACAGGCAAAACATTCTCTGACATAAATCATACAAATGTTTTCTTAGGTCAGTCTCCCAAGGTAATAGAAATAGAGCAAAAATAAACAAATGGAACCTAATCAAACTTATAAGCTTTTGCACAGCAAAGGAAACCACAAACAAAACAAAAAGACAACCTACAGACCGGGAGAAAATATTTGCAAATGATGCGACCGACAAGGGCTTAATTTCCAAAATATACAAACAACTCATACAACTCAATAACAAAAAAACAAACAACCCAATCAAAAAATGGGCTGAAGACCTAAATAGGCATTTCTCCAAAGAAGACATACAGATGACCAAGAGGCACATGAAAAGCTGCTCAACATCACTAATTATTAGAGAAATGCAAATCAAAACTACAACGAGGTATCACCTCACACCAGTCAGAATGGCCGCCATCAGAAACTCTATAAATAATAAATGCTGAAGAGGGTGTGGAAAAAGTGAACCCTCGTACACTGTTGATGGGAATGTAAATTGGTGCAGCCACTACGGAGAGCAGTATGGAGGTTCCTCAAAAAGCTAAAATAGCCTAGAACTGGAAGGTCAGCTCTGCCTTCGTTATCACCCTGGACGGATAAACATGCAGTGAACCTCAGGAGGTTTGTATGGAGAGAAATCGCCTAAGTATTACTTTTAAATGTGAGTGCCTTATATGATGATCCTTTCCTCATTAAGGACTCCAAGCACTTCTGCGGTATATACTAAATAAGTAGTGAATCACTTAGAAATGGAACCAAAGTCTAGTTTCACATAAGCAAGTCTGACAGCCTCTCATAACAGCCTGGCAGGACTTCGTCCTTCTGCCAATTCTCTCAGCAAGTGTCAAAGTTGAGTGAGATTTCTTCTGCCAGGTCCCCTGCTGGGATGATTGCCAACAGGCAGAAAGAGATCACATTGGGGCAAAGATTAATATCTGACCCCTGGGTGAGATTACCTTTCGGTAATGAATCAGCAACGTTTCTTTGAAATCAGCAGAAATATGAGAGGAAGCATCATTTACCATGAATAACCGTCACCAGGGAATTAGAAGAGTAACCTTTGGGTAAACTACTTAAACCCGTGGGTTCCATGTTATCATTTTTTTAGAGCAAAGACGTGTTCATTTTAAATGCCAGCACTGTGCCCGTGACCTTCCCTCCACCCGACAGGTCACCAGAAGCTCTAAGAGGTGTGACAACCTAACCACTCCAGCCTGGACTCCCCTCTCCCACCCACATTGCCCTGCTCTTTTTTTTTTTTTTTTTTTTGCGGTATGCGGGCCTCTCACTGTTATGGCCTCTCCCGCTGCAGAGCACAGGCTCCGGACGCGCAGGCTCAGCGGCCATGGCTCACAGGCCCAGCCGCTCCGCGGCATGTGGGACCTTCCCGGACCGGGGCATGAACCCGCGACCCCTGCATCGGCAGGCGGGCTCTCAACCACTGCGCCACCAGGGAAGCCCTTGCTCTGCTCTTGCCTTCACTTCTCCCTCTTGCTCTCGCCCCCTTTGTCCCCCACTTCCCAGCAAAAGTCCTTGAAAGTGCTCTGTGTCCTCCCTGCCCCAGTGGCCTCCCCCAACCCTCCCCCGAGCCCACCGTGCTCTCCTGAGGTCGCCGGTGACCCCACCCCCGTGGCCAAATCCAGTCTCCGCTCTCAGCGCTCATCATGCCTGACCCCCTAGCGGCATTTGATCGCTGACAGGTAGGCAGTCACAGGCATCGTCCTCCCCTGGCTTTCCTCGTCCCCCTCCTCCCTCACGGAAAGAAAGCTTCTCTCCATCTCATCGGCTGCTGCATCTTCCTCTCCAGCCTCTCCCCACGCAAGTGCCTCAGGGCTGTGTCCCCCTCCCATAGGGCCCTCAGCCACGGCCAAGGCTTTAAATATTATCATCACTGCGTAGACTCCAACATGGGTACCTGTAGCCGTGACTTCACTCCTGGACTCTAGACTGAGACCCCCATCTTCCTCAACATCTCAACACCTGGATTCTCAAACTCAACAGGTCCAGCCCCAAACCTCCCCTCTCCTCCCCACACCTGCTCCTCCCTTCTCCTCCCACCTTATTTAATAGCCTCTAGAGCTGTTCAGTTGTTTAGACCAAAGGCTTTGAGGTCATCCTCCACTCTCCTTTTTTTCTCACATTCCACATCCAATTCATGAGCAAGTCTAATTGGTTCTCTTGTCAGAATGTATCTAGAATCCGACCACTCTGAACACCTCTACTGCCAACACCCTAGAGCCAGCCGCCATCCTTACTTGCCTGAATGACTGCAGTCGCTTTCAGACCAGTCCCCCCCTTCCACTCCTGGCTCCTGCGGTCACTCTCCACACAGCCACCAGACCAATTCTGTAAAACCCCAAGTCACATGGTGTTTCTCTCTGATTGGAACCCTCCAGTACCTTCCTGTCTCAATCAGAGATAAAGCCAAAGACCTAACAAAGGCCAACGTGATCACACACACACACACACACACACACACACACACACACACACATCCATCTCCTCCTGATTCTGTCTCCCGCGAGTCTCCTCTGTTCCCTCCACTCCAGCCACACTTCCCTCCCCGCTGCTCCTGGAACAGGGCGGACACACACCCAGATCAGGACACTTGCACCTGCCCTTCCCTCCATCTCAATGCTCCATCCACAGTCATCACTCTACCTGGTCACTCAAGCCAGGAGTCCATAGACTCTCCATCTATTTTCTATCTCAGCATCCGCTTATTTCCGTTATAATACATACCATTATTAGGGACTTTTTATTAGGTTTCCCCCTTTTTTTGTTGGATTGCACTCAGCGTGTGCTCCCCCACTAAATTATAAGTACCATGATGAACTCATTCCCTATTATCCCCAGCACCTAGCCCAGTACCTAGTATATAGCAGGTACTCAATACACAATTGTTAAATAAGTAAGGGAGTGAATGAATTGGATAAATGAGCGGCTCAACGTGCCCTAAACTGACTGTGCATAGGACTATACAGCTGCTCCACCACCACACTGGAAGCGTGGCAATAGCGTACACTGCGCCTGTGGCTTGCAAACAAGGGGACAGGCAGAGGGGAAGCTGTAGCATCAGGTACCCGAGGTGGTGCCCTGGAATATGCAGGGAGGCACCGAAGGGGAGAGCAGAGGTTTGGTACGGCTTCCTCCAGAGCCTGAGTCCTGGCAGCCAGGAAAGTCCTCCTCTGCTTCCTTTTCAAAAGCTAGAACCATTCGAGGCCGCCTGTGTAAGCCGTCCTCCCCCTGGAACAGATCTTCGCGTTTCAAGGTGACTTCACGGACCTGATAAGGTTTTCTCATTGTCCGTATCATTTGACAGAAGAATACCTGTCTCCTGATAGAGAGAGAGATTTAATAGCAATCTGAATGCTTTGAGAATGTTAAGCTTGTGTTCAATTTAACAACTAATGTCTTTTGTAGTTCTAACCCAAAACTTTAGGACAAATGGACATGTAATTTTTATTTTAACATATGAGACGCAAAAGCCTCCACAAGGGGTGTGTGTGTGGGGGTCTCTCTCTCTCTCTCTCTCTCTCTCCCCTTTCCAGCATTTGTAATTACTGTACATTTATGAACAAACTTAGGGTTACATTAACCCTGATAAATTCACAGAGCAAGTACAGCAGCTTCTTTTTATAAAACTATTCCAGATCAATTTTTATGGATATTTCTTATGCAACCCAAAGACGGTGCACTTTTGCCTGTTGAGATAATCCGCGGGATTTTTTTTTCTTCAGCTTTTTGACTGAGCAGTTAGAGATATCAACCTATTGTCCTCATTTATGGCATCTGGTATATGCCCAGTCCCTCATATGGCCATGTTCATACCTTGATGGAAAAACTAAAGTCCTAATCAAAGTCATTTTGGGGTTGATTGAGTGGAAAGTCTCACTGTTTTCTCACGTGACTTTTGAGTCCTAACGGGCTGATGCCATGTTATATTAGGAGATCTGTGAGGCAAGCGTCTACAGAGAGAAATATCTTCGAATAGGCTGCTCTGCTTAAACTCACCTTTGGTTGAACCTTCTGTTCACATTTATTTCTTCATTGATCTTCATCATAAAAAGGTTTCTAACTCAACATTAAAACAATCATTGCAGAAGATCTTAATTAACAGCAAAATGCCACCATCGTTGCAGATATTATCTGTTTGTGGTACCATATTTCTGCGTTTAATATGAGCATTTAAAATGCTTTTCATTCAATGTGGAATCTTACAAAATAACATAAATCAACTCATTTACAAAACAGACACAGACTCACAGACATAGAAAAAGAAACTTATGGTTACCGAAGGAGAAAGGGGAGAGGGAGGGATAAATTAGGCATATGGGATTATCAGATACTATATATAAAATAGATAACCAACAAGGATTTACTGTAGAACACAAGGAACTATATTCAATATCTTGTAATAACCTATAATGGAAAAGAATCTGACAAAGAATATATATATACACTTATATATATATTCAATATATAACTGAATCACTCTGCTGTACACTTGGAACACAATATTGTAAATCAACTATAGTTCAGTTAAAAATAAAAAATAAACTGCTATTCATTCATAGTTTTATCATCCATCTCTCTCAACTTCAGAACAGGAAACAGTGGACCTTCTTTCCATCATTGCTCTCAAGGACCCTAAACAGATGGGCACGGGTTCTCCACACCTGGAGGTCTCTGAGCTGTACTGGCGGGGCTGGTGAGAGTGGCTGTTTAGGCTCCCCTCCACCCCCCGAACTAGGCCTCCCAAAGGAGGAGCCTGAAACTGGCAGCCCGCCAGGGGAACTGGCAAGGGAGGATTTGGGTGGCTCCAGAAAATCCCAGTCTATTAGGAAACAGCTAGACAGATGATTTCTAAAGTCTCCAGCACTAAAACTCCAGGAACTGACTAAAGTCACATGTTAAAACACACTTCTAAACTGTATTCTTTTAAGCACTGCAACATTTACATCAATTTTTTGAACATCAAATATACAAACTAGCATGCATTTAGCTCCACAAATTCCAAAAAGCTTAATAGCACTGCCATATCGTAACTCATTTGTCCCCCAAATTGAACTCCCTGGAAATATGTGAAGAAGCAAACGGATATGACTTTATGTGTAGAATAAGGTCATCAGAACAGCTCATCCGAAGATGTCCTTCTGCCTACACCTTTCCATTGATAGCAATACATCAGCTATTTTAACTAATTAGGAAACAATTTTGAGCCAAGACAGTACTTGATGCAAGGGTCGGGGGGTGCCGTTGGCAAGGAAAGTCAGGCACGTGTTGAATACAGAATACAATTTTAGACTTGGTGGTAGAAAGAAAGAAAAACGATGAGAAGCTACCGTCTCTACCAATACTCGTTTACCACCACGTGTCCTTCTAGCTTGGGAGCCGACAGAGATTACGTGCCTGTTGGGATCCTAGCTCATTACCAGTGAGTGAGTCAAGCACTGGGACTGGAGCCCATCAAGAAACTGGCTTGTTAGCTTCCGTGAGTTTCCTATGAGAAGTTTTAAACCTTCTTTGTATATTATCAACGTAGTGCCCTTCCACATAAAAAAAAGTCCCGTCGAGGAATCCACAGGGAACTCGTTACAAACTCCTCCACTCCATTATTCTTCCCGCCTGATTTTAAAGCACAAGCAATGCTCTTCTTTTAAATGGAAGATGCTAAAGATCATTCTTGGCAGGAACACCGAGGTAAACCAGGAGCCCAGGTCAGCTTAAGGTACAAAGGGGGTGGGTGGGGCCTGCCGGGTGGTACTGGAGTGGTACAGGGCTTAGCGTTGTTCTCTCCAAACTGCCACGCACGTAAGACTCACCCGGGAATCTTGTTCACACGCAGGTGCTAATGCAGCAGGCCTGAAATGGGGCCTGGGATTATGCATTTCTAAAAGCTCCCAGGTGATGCTGGTCCTAGGACCAAATTTTGAGCAGCTTGCTTTTGAAAATACCCTGAGAGCCTAAATTAACTGTGCTGCAGTGGAGCTCAGAAAGAGAGGAGGTGGTGAAAATAATACGAAAGTTCCCCAGATGATCCCATGAATGTGTGATTCACCAGAAAAGACTCCTTGTTTAAACATATGTGAAGAAAACAGGCAGATACAGCTAATTTAAAAAAACAAAACAAAACCTAGCTTATTAACTTTTTACCGTCAGAGCCTACGGCTGTTATAACGTAGATGCGGCAACGTATTCATGATTCTATCTTCAAATTTGTGCTTGTTTCCCCCTAATGAGCTCCGCCACTTCCAGCTTAAATCCTAGAAATGCTAACTCAGAAGTGGGGAATGTTCTTCTCACATTAGATATTTATCTTGTAAATAAACCTGGCAGGGGCCACCTGGATTTTTTTTTTTTTTTTTTTGATGTGGACCATTTTTAAAGTCTTTATTGAATTTGTTACAATACTGCTTCTGTCTTACGTTTTGGTTTTTTGGCTGGAAGCATGTAGGATCTTAGCTCCCCAATCAGGGATCGAACCAGCACCCCCTGCATTGGAAGGCGAAGTCTTAACCACTGGACTGACAGGGAAGTCCCCACCTGGAGTTTTTTTAAAGGACCCAGGGCAGGCTGTTAGTAGTAAACCTCAGTTCTGGCATCAGCTGTGCCACTAACTAGCTGGTTAGACCACAGACCTCCTCTGAGCCTGAATTCCACATCTGTGAAACGAGAGCCTTAGAAAAAATGACTCCATCAATCCAGGCCCCTGACCTCCTTTGATTCTTTAAGTCACCAATGGCAAATATTTAACAACTTGATTTGAGCGGATTACCTTGGATTTTCCAGAAGTCCCCCTTCCTTGCAGATTTCTTTCATGCTTGTCCTCCAAGAGGTGCAGAACCTCCCAGCCAGCCAGAGCCTTCTGCTCATTCCACGGTGTCGACCGCCCCCTGCAGGCGCTCCACGGGACTGACTCGCCCGGTGATCGGGACACGTCTCCTGGGGAAACAGACTCAGTCTTACCACCACGTAGACACTGGGCACAGGAAAGGGTAGGACAGAGCATACGTGTCTTTTTCATTAGAGGAGCGACAAAGGCTAATTCATAAAGACCCAGAGGAGAGGAAGGGCCCTCAGGGGTTGGAAAGGGGAAGGGCAAGGGGCGAGTCTTAGCTGTCCCAGCAGCAGCATCTGAAAAGGGAGCTTTATTTATTGTCTAATCCCTTAGCTCCCTAGCTCATGTTTCATACACATTACTTATCAGAATCTTGGGATTTTCCACAGCAGAATATGTATAATCTATTATGTTGCTACCATAATAGAGTACATTTTGACCAGACAGCTTTTATCCCTTTTTATGTGTTAGTAAATGATTGTTCAGTGCTTCGCTATAGAAAAGTTAAACCATCCTCAGGAAGATGAATATTACCTTTGCATTCTCTCTCACTCAAAGCATAAGAAATTACCATAATTCACCGAGGCGCAAAGGTAATAAAAGTGGGTAGAAGTCGTCTTTTCAACATCTGAGCACGTTTCTGAAAAAGCTTTTGACTGCCCATAGTCCTAATGATTACTGTCTTTGTACCTAATTGACTTAGTAACAGTACATGCGGGCATTTGAATACTATTTGAGCCTGGTGATAATGGATTAGTGGGCCGTGTCTCCATTTTGCTCGCTCACAATGCTTTAGAATATGTTTCTGCCTTGTAGGCAATTATACTTTCTTTTCAGAATCTGTGATGTGAATGATTCTTCACATTTCCTGAAAAAGCTTTTTTTTCCTTTTTGTTCAGATGAGGGGGGACTTTCTCTCTTAATATGAGTTTTAGAACCGTTGCGTTTCCACAGCTTAAGCTGATGTAAAACATAGCCAATTAACGTGCATTCCTGTGTGTTTCGTGGCACATCAAGACTGTGTTTTAAATGCCTTTTCCCATGGTCACCTCATCTTCTCATGCCTGAATTAAGGCATCAGGGTGGCTGTAAGGAGCTGTAGTAGCCAGCGATGTGTTGGAAAGGCAGCGGGCAGAGGAGCAAAGTCCAGTCCCTAGCAATCACCTACATTTCCCGGAGACTCAGAGAACAAGGGGACAGCCCCACCACCCCCTGGCTCCTGCTTGCCTTCCTTTCCTGTGACAACAGTGCTGACCCACTGGGCAGGGAGATGGAATATTCAGGAAGCCTCATACACTGGCGTCTAACCAGGCCTTCAAGCCCACACCCATGAGTACATTCTTGACATTTATATACATTACAAATTGATCACCACAGTAAGTCTAGTAACCACTTCTCACCATACAAAGTTACTACAGTATTATTGACTATATTCCCTATGCCGTACATTACATCCCCATGACTTACTTGTTTTATAACTGGAAGTTTGTACTCTTAGTCCCCTTCACTTAGTCCCCCACTCCCCTCCCCTCTGGCGACCACCCATTTGTTCTCTGCATCTATGCATCTGTCGCTGTTTTGTTTGTTCCTTTGTTTTGTTTGTTAGATTCCGCATACAAATGAAATCAGATGGCATGGGCCTTTCTCTGTCTGACTTATTTCACTTAGCATAGTATAGATCCATCCATTTTGTGGCAGATGGCAGGATTTCGTTCCTTTTCACGGCTAAGTAATATTCCAGTGTGTGTGTGTGTGTGTGTGTAAAACACATCTGCTTTATCCATTCATCTGTTGATGGACACTTAGGTCGTATTGTAAATAATGCTGCAATAAACATAGGTGTGCAGATATCTTTTCAAATTAATGTTTTCATTTTCTTTGGAAATATACCAAGAAGTGGACTTTCTGGGTCATGAACATATGCTTAAAGCATCCATTACTCACTGCCACAGACACAGACCCCGCTTCACTGTGGCAGAAGTTTAAAAATTTGGAGATTAACTTGGTTCTGCTTATTCTCAGGCATGAACGCAGTTCCAACACCCAGTTATGGACTAGGTGAGGAATCAGGTTATTAGTTTTCTTCTACATTCTAACCCGTTTATTGTCTGAGGGTAGACTTATTTTTTAATTAAATTTTTGCTTTGGTATAATTGTAGATTCCCATGTAGTCATAAAAATAACGCAGGGAGATCCCAATGGCAACGTCTTGCAGAACTACAGTGCAATATCGCAGGCGGGATGCTGACACAGTCAAGATACAAAACCTTTCATCACACAAATATCCCTCACGTTGCCTTTTTAGAGCCACATTCACTCCCCATGCACCCACACCCCTTTCTATACCCCTGGCAACTACCAACCTGTCCTCCATTTCTATGAATTTGTCATCTCAAGATGGTTATGTCAGTGGAATCATATAGTACGCAACCTTTGGGGAATTACTTTTATCGCTCAGCATTATTCTCTGGGGATTCGTCCAGGCTGTGCCGAGTAGACTCGCGTGGTATGGATGTACCACAGTTTGTTTAGCCATTCAACTGTTGAAGGACATCTGTTCCCAATTTATTACGAATAAAGCTGCTGCAACATTCCTGCGGAGGTTTTTCAGCGAACGGAGGCTTCGTTTCTCTAAGATTAATTTCCAGAAGTACAATGGCTGCTCACATAATAGTTGCCTGTTTCATTTTTTAAGGAGCTGTCATATAATTTTTTACAGTGGCTGCACCACTTTACATTCCCACCAGCAATCCATGAGTGATTCTGTTTCTCTAAATCCTCATCAACATTTATGGTCATTATTTTTTCCGTTTAGCCATTCTGTTAGATGTGTAATGGTATCTCCTTGTGGATTTCATTTGAGTTTCCCCAGTGGCTAATGATGTTGAATATTTTTTCACGTGCTTCTTTGTGAAACATCTCTTCCCATCTTTTGGCCATTTTCGAATTGGATTTTTTTTTGGGGGGGTTGGGTTTTAAAGGTGCTTCGTTTATAGAAGCCGCTAGTTCTTTGTCACATGTGTGACATTCAGATATCTTCTCCAGGGTCTAGCTTGTTTTCTTCATCTTCTTAAAAGTCTTTCACAGAGGAAAAGCTTTCGATGAAGTCAAATTTATCAAGTTTCCCTTTTATGGATCATTCTTCGTGTCAAATCTAAGAACCTAGTTTAGAATCCCAACGATTTTCTTTAATGTTTTTTCTGAAAGTCTATTTTACATTGAAGTCCATGATCCATTTTTAGTTTATTCTTGTACAAGGTGTGAGACTTAAAGTTCATTTTGTTTGTGTACGGATGTTTACTCCAATACCATTTATGAAAAAGCCATCTTTTCTCCATGAATTGCATTTGCACTTTTGTCAATAATCAGTTGAGCATATTCGTGTAGGTTTAGTTCTAGATTCTCCATCTGTCCCATTGATCTGTGTGTCTGTCCCCCCACTAACACCACACAGCTTTGAGTAGAGTGAATCCTCCCACTTTATTTTTCAAAATTATTTTAGCTATTCTAGTTACTTTGACTTTCCATGTAAATTTTAGAATAGCCTACTTCTATAAAAATATGTGATTTTGATAGGAAATGCATTAAACTTGCATATCAATTTGGGGAAAATTGACACTTTTAATATGTCGAGTATTCCAACTCATAAACACGGTATGCATCTCCATTTATCTAGCTCTTCTTTGATTTCTTTCATCGGTGTTGCAGTTTTCAGTATACAAGTCCTGCATATGTTTTGTTTATAACATGTAATTAGATTACAACTAAGTTGTTTTTGTTTATTTGTTTTTGGTTTTTGGGTTTTTTTTTTGCGGTACATGGGCCTCTCACCATTGTGACCTCTCCCGTTGCGGAGCACAGGCTCCGGACACGCAGGCTCAGCGGCCATGGCTCACGGGCCCAGCCGCTCCGTGGCATGTGGGATCTTCCCGGACCGGGGCACGAACCTGCGTCCCCTGCATTGGCAGGCGGACTCTCAACCACTGCGCCACCAGGGAAGCCCAACTAAGTATTTTTTAAGTGATTTTTTTTTTTAAAGGAGGCAACACTCGTTTTGGGGTGTTTTTTTTAATTATTTATTTATTTTTGGCTGCATTGGGTCTTCGTTGCTGCACATGGGCCTTTTCTCTAGTTGTGGCGAGCGGGGGCTACTCTTCGTCGCAGTGCGCGGGCTCCTCATTGCGGTGGCTTCTCTTGTTGCAGAGCACGGACTCTAGGCAGGCGGGCTTCAGTAGTTGCAGCTCACGGGCTCAGTAGTTGTGGCTCACACGCTGTAGAGCACAGGCTCAGTAGTTGTAGCACATGGGCTTAGTTGCTCCGCAGCGTGTGGGATCTTCCCGGACCAGGGCTCGAACCCGTGTCCCCTGCATTGGCAGGCGGATTCTTAACCACTGTGCCACCAGAGAGGTCCCTTTAAGTGATTATAAATGGTGTTGCATATCTAATTTCAGTGTCCATGTCTTCATGCTGGTATACAGAGATACAGTTGATTTTTGTATAATCTTATATCCTGTGACTTTGCTGAATTGCTAGTTCAGGAATTTTTTGCAGATTCCTTGGGATTTTCTATGTTGGCAATCGTGTCACCTACAATTAGGGACAGTTGTATTTCTACCTTCTCAATCTGTATGCTTTTTGTTTCCTTATTGCACTGGCTAGGCTTCTAGCACGATGTTGAATAAGAGTGGTGAGAATGGACGTCCTTGCCTTGTTGTTAGCTGTAGGTTTTTTGTAGATAATCTTTAACAAATTGAGGAAGTTCCCTCCTATTTCTATTTTTCTGAGAGCTTTTATTAAGAATGAGTTGTTGAATTTTGTCAAATGCATTTTCTGCATCAATCGATAAGATCATGTAATTTTTCTTCTTTAGCCTATTAATATGGTATTACATTGATTGATTTTCAAATTTTGAACCAGCCTTGCATCTCTGCAAGTGGCATACCCCATCCAAGTAGAATAAACTATTACATATTGGGGAATTATCTTGTAACCTAATGTAAACATGACTCCTAGACATTCAGGTCTGCTGCTAGCCTATGTAGTACTTTTGCACAAATTAGAAAAAGGTGTCCCTTCCTCAAATAAAGAATATGGCCAACTACCTAAGCCCAACTTAGAACCAAAACCAGGTAACTGCCACAAATAAGAAGAAAACACTTAAAGCCCTGAAAATTTAGTTTCCATCTAAAGGAACTCAGATATAATTGTAGAATCATTATTGGTAATATTTTAGGAACCATGGGAAAAGTGCCAAGAAAAAAGTAAATATTATCTCAGTTTTTCCAACGAGAGGATTCTAAAAATTGAAAATAGTTAATCTAGCGTAAATCCTTGGGGAGATTTCAGAATGAATTTTTAAACAGATGGTTTGTGATGATTTAGAAAATAGGGAGCCAGCATAGATTTACTAAACAGGAATATATAGGACTGCCTGTATTCTCCTCTCTAAAATGGTTGAGACATATCAGAGGAATGTAACTGCATTTAGGATAGCGTTTAAAACGTTTAAAGAGTAGATCCCAATAGGCTTGCAGGCAAAAATTGAAATCAGAGAAGCATGGGTTGGGAAATAGAGGTATAAGATAAAAAGCCTAACAGCAAAGACTGTATTGTTAATGGACTGAGCCAACTCAAAAGATCATGGATTTGCCCACTCCTGGTCAATAATTTTACAGGCGATTAGGTAAGAAAATACATGGCATTCTTAAGGGGAAGGCACAAGGTAGTTAAGACTACAGAAATTAGCTAGATCGAGCTTCCAATTCTAAGTTTACAAACTCATCAGCCTCAGTTTCCTCATCTATAAAATAGGAATAATAATGCCTCATAACTGTTATAATGATTCACAATATTGGTGTGCTAACTAAATAAGATATTATAGGTAAAGCGTAGAACCTTGTAGCACTCACGGATTTGGGGTTTTGTTACGTTTGCTTCTGTTATCACATTTGCTGGTGACACAACTGGGAAGAAGAGCTGATATATCGTGTATATTGTATGGGGATGACAGGATTAGCCTTTGGTTTCAATTTCACAGGGTCAAAAATCCTAATGACTTAACACCTTTTGAGGTGAAGATCTAGAAGTTGCGCAAAGGGAGCTTACCAGAAGCTAACAGCGTGACTATATGCCAAACTATACAAGCTTTCTCAGACTGCACCCCAAGACGATTTTCTACAGAACAGATAGTAATAGCCATTCTGTGTTCCACACTTTGTCAGTCTATATATGAAAGGCTGAGTTCGGTTCTAGATGCTCTGTTGTCAAAGAGAAAGTAACAAATTGGACCAACCTTAGGGACGAGTCATCAAGTTAACGGAGATCCTACAGATCTTGACCTGAGAGAACCAGATAAAGGGGGCGTGTCACCAGGAGGCTTAGCTGGGGCACGACAGCTGTGTCTTAATCAGTTGAAGACTGTTAACACGGAAGACATGTCTTCTTTGAGATCTTTTGATATGCCCGTAGTGAGTGTAGACACAGAGCATTTGACAATGAGGAACAGAAGAAAACCAACATTAAAAGAATTATTTAAGACTCTGTCTTTAGTTGCTTTTTTGTCTTCCTAAAGTTAAGTCAGACTATGAAGCACTTTATGAAAAATCTATCAAAGTACTTTCACACAGGCTTTAACGGCTCCAATGTGTCAATGTCAACTTACATCTGTGTAAGAACATCTGACACTTTAAACTGAAAGAAACACCCTGCCTTCAGCTCAAAGCAGCATTTACACCCCTCCCAAGAATTATCACTGTGGGCTCTTTACTAACTAGTACATTTCAGTTGTCATCCCATCTTCCTTAGTGATGACATTATTTCTTTCCTTAACCAGTTCATAGACTGACTCCTGTCAACACTCTTTCTGCAATCTCTAACTGCTTATAGAGTCATGTTCCAGGATGTCTTAATCACGGCAATAGCATTTATTCTCAATAATACTGTACCAAGTTTTAATTATATTACTGTTTTGCAATCACTAGAGCAGTAAAATTATACTCAGATTTATTACTATACTTTCCACCAAATAGAAGTATCATTTTTCTGTTTTCAGCCATAGCAATAATAGTTAGTTCCTCAAACACTACTGTATTATTTTGTGTCCCAGAAACTTACTATAAATGATCAACAGAGTGTCTTTTTTTTTGCGGTACGCGGGCCTCTCACTGCTGTGGCCTCTCCCGTTGCGGAGCACAGGCTCCGAACGCGCAGGCTCAGCGGCCATGGCTCACGGTCCCAGCCACTCCGCAGCACGTGGGATCTTCCCGGAACGGAGCATGAACCCGTGTCCCCTGCATCGGCAGGCGGACTCTCAACCACTGCGCCACCAGGGAAGCCCTCCTACCCTCTTCTTGAACATCTATTAAAAGCACAGCACAGATTCTCTTGAAGTTCTGCATATTTGTCTCTGTCTGGAGACTGACGTTATCAAAGGCAGGAATCTTGTGTCCTCCACAGCATCTAGCACAAGCGTTATGAATAGTTGGCACTTGATTCGTATTGTTTTAAATCTAATGTTGCACAGTCTAGAGAATCTAGGGGAAAGAATGTTTGAATTCCACGTGTCAGAAGAGTCTAAATGTGATAGATAAACATATTTGGCACACTGGAAGAATTACATTTTATGTTGAAAATTTCCGTGGCTGATGAATTATTGTTAAAAGAGCTGCACCTTTATTTTGCACAAGACCCACTTTATAACTAAAATGAATGACCCCAGCTTATAGCAGATGGCTTTGTAGAGAGTTAGCCTGCGGCTCTTTGATAATCTTCCCAGTAGAACAAGTCAACAATCCCAACCCTTATCGGCTTTTTTCTACAGAGCGAAGCTAATGGAGCAAAGAGAAATCCCCAAGATTATTTCCTCATCTCCCTTTTACTGCACCCTGGACTTCTAAGAGACAGCAAGGTCCAGAACACTTGACAATGCCATGTCTCCCAGAAATAAGGCTGACATTCATCCCCCATATCAAACATTTACGGAAGAAGAACAACAAAGAATATAGCAAGGGACCTATAGGAGTTTGTGCCTTCAGTTTGTATCTTAAACTATAAAAATTGCCCCTGTGTCTAAGCTGTGCTCTTCGGCTAGGGCTAATCAGATGGTAAAACGGATTGCTTTATGAATTTACAATTCTAAGAAATAGAAGGGGGCTTCCGTGGTGGCGCAGTAGTTGAGAGTCCGCCTGCCGATGCAGGGGACACGGGTTCGTGCCCCGGTCCGGGAAGATCCCACGTGCCGCGGAAAGGCTAGGCCCGTGAGCCACGGCCGCTGAGCCTGCGCGTCTGGAGCCTGTGCTCCGCAACAGGAGAGGCCACAACAGTGAGAGGCCCACGTACCGGAAAAAAAAAAAAAAAAGAAGTAGAAGGAAAATGAAACATTTAGGGAACAACATGGTGTTGTAAAAGAAGTTTGAAAAAAGGACTCTATGTGGCTAGCAATGAATCAGTCTGTTTTTCTGGGAATGTCTTAACTTCCTTTTTGAACGATGGTTTTTCTGTATATAGATTTCTTTGTTGACAATCTTTATCTTTCAGCACTTTGAATATTTCATCTCAATGCCTTCTAGCATCCATAGTTTATGATGAGAAGTCAGCTTTTAATCTTATTGATCATTCCTTGTAAGTGGTGAGTCATTTCTTTCTGCTTTCAAGATTTTCTCATTGTCTTTGCCTTCTGACGCTATGACAAGGATATGGTTAGGTGTGGATCTCATTGAGTTTATAGTATTTTAAGTGTTTTAAGCTTCTTAGGTATGTAGATTAGTGTTTTCATCAAATTTGGGAAGTTTTCGACCACTAATTCTTCAAATATATTTTCTACCTCTTCTTCTGGAACTCCAATTACATGTATGTTGATGTGTTTGATGGTGTCCCACAAGTCTTTGAAACTGTTTATTTTTCTTTATTCTCTTCCTGTTTCTCAGGCTGCATAATCTCTCTTCAGGTTTGATTCTTCTTCGAGGGGCTCGCTGTAAGCCCCTTGAGTAAAATTTTCATTTTAGTTATTATTATGTAATTATTACTAGGAATGAGTATCTATTTCATTTCAGAAAATAATTATTTTCAACTCCAAAATTTATTGATTCTTTTTTTTGTTATATCTCTCTCTTTATTGATAGTCTCAATTTGGTGATACATAGTTGTCATGCTTTCCTTTAAATCTTTACACATAGTGCTTTTAGTTCTTTGAAAATATTCATAACTGATTTAAGGTCTTTGTCTATTAAGTCCAACATCTGGCTCCCTTCAAGGACCTTTTTTATTAGCTGTTTTTTCTCTGTATTTGATCCATAATTTCTCGTTTGTTTGCAGGTCGCATTATTTTTTGTGGAAAAGCGTACATTTTAGATATTATAGCAACTCTTGAACCAGATATTCCCCAATTCTTTTTTATTTAAATCTTTATATTGAAAAATAAAACACGTATACAAAAATCACACAAAATACATGACTTAATGAATTATCATAAGGCAAATACCCTTGAAACTACCATCCGGATCAAGTGTCTCCCTCTCCTCGAAAGTACCCACTCTCTGGACTTTTATGGTAATCATTACCTTGTCTTTGTTTATGGTTTTATAATCCAAAGTATCCTTCCCTTAATACTATACTTCATGTTTCCCACTTCCTGAATTTGATATATAGTTTGAGTTTCTTAAACTACAAATTTCCCCCTCCATCCTTTCTCTCCCTCCCACCCCAGTTTATTTTATTCATTTTGTTTGTCTGTTCTACCTTGCTACTGCTTATTCTTTAGCAACTTGCCTGGACTAGCTCTTTAGATTCTGCATTCCCTACAACATCTATCTACTGACTTCTCTGCTTCCTTTTTGTAAATTCTTGCTTTTATTTTTAAACCTGGCTTCCTTGGGTTCACCCTGGGGTCATCATAGTTTAGTGGTTAGCCAGTGATTGGTCAGAATATTTTCTAAATACTTTAAACCAATAAGTCTTCCACCTTTTGCCAATGGCATCTGGCTATGAAGGCACACTTTCAAATTTCAGGAAGTTTACAAATCAGCCTTAGCTTTCAATTCCTGCTTAGGCCGGGTTTCAAGGTCAGCCACAGGTGAGTGACCGAAGTCCTTTCTTTTCTTAGGTCTTTTCTGGGCACGTGCAGAGCCTTGTGCATATATGAAGCCTTCTAGGTTCTCAAGCAGCACATCAAAACTTTTAAATATCCTCTAGAGCCATCAGATTTTCCAGGTCTTTCTTTTAAATTTTGGGCCAGGCTCTTGTTTTGCTCCAACTGAAATTATAACCTCAGGTAGCTATGATGTTAGCAATTTCAGCCAATTACTATTGTTTTTGGTAACAACCTGGGATAGGGGTTTTTCCACAGAATTGAGCTCCCAGTCAGATCAAATAGTATCAACGCTCTGGGGATGGGGCTTTTCCAGGGAGGTGAGAGACCAGTCAAAGCATCACCATGCACTGAAGGTGATGCTTTCAACCGAGCTCCATGAGGTGCATCCCCTGTGTTGGTTTTGAGGCTTCTGTGGTGTGTGGCTGCTATGCCAAGGAGCTGAGGAGCATGGGAATGGAGGTGACTACATTCAGTACTTTTTCTTGCGTAAATAATTTTCAGTTTGTTCTCTGAGTTCAATTTCCAGAGTTCTGTAATGGTTGATGTTGCCAGTAGTTCTGCAATTGCTTCTGTGTAGAACAGGACTCACTGAGGTCCTTCCTCTGTCATTCCAGAAGTCCCACTTCATATGTGAAGTTTCTTGCTCTGTGATCTTGAATAATATTTTCCTATAAACCTTTACGGTCATGAGAATTGAAAAAACCTATGCCAACACAAAAACTGGAACATGACTGTTCATATCGGCATAATTCATAAAAGCCAAAAAGTGGAAACAAACCAAGTGTCTGTCAACTGATGAATGGACAAATTAAGGCATAAATCCATGCCATGAAATATTATTCAGCCATAAAAAGGAATGAAGTACTGATACATGCTACAACATGGGTGAACCTTGAAAACATCATGATAAGTGAAAGAAGCCAGTGGGGAAAAGCCACAGATTATACGATTCCATATGTATCAAATGTCCTGAACAGGCAAAGACATAGAGACAAGAGGTAGCTTAGTGGTTTCCAAGGGTTAGTAGTAAGGAGGAATAGAGAGAGACTAGTGATGGGTACAGGAGTGTGGACAGGGAAGGGGAATGAAAACATTCTAAAATTAGTGGTTACGGTTGTACAACTCTGTGAATATACTAAAGACCACTGAACTGTACCTGTTAAAAGGGTGAATTTTATGGTGTATGAATTTTATCGCAATAAAGCTTTTAAAAATCCTTTATAGGGTCTTTCGCTATAAGTAAGAGAATTTTGAAATTTTGGAAACTATTTGAGGTCTAGAGTAGTGATCAACTGAGTTCCCCTCTCATTCATTTATGTATTCATCCATCGATTTCATGGGGTGATTCATGGGCAGTGCCTGGCATAAAAGGAAGCACTCAGGTAGGCGTTAGTCGTCATTAGTCACTTTAAAAATGTAAGGGCTAGTGTACCACTGCGTAACAAAAGGAATGAAATACTGACTCCACCTTCTAAGAACTCAAAAATCTAAGGAGTACACAGACATGTAAACAAAAAACTACAACAGTGGGAAAAGTGTGTGGCACAGAAATATAAAAGACACTATAGGAGTACAGATGGAGAAATAGTTTATTTAGTCAGGGAGAACAAAGGAGGCTTTCTAAAGAGAACTGACTAGAATCCCATTAGACTCAGTGATCCGGAATCATGATTCCAGATCCTCCCAGCAATAGGTGCTCTAACACCTAGTGACCTGATAAATGAGTTGAAGTAAGAGTTCTGTGGGTAGAAAGTGGAGGAAGAAGTGTATTCCAAGCAAAAAACAAAAACAAAAAACCAGCATGTGCAGAGATAAAGAAGCATGAGAGTGTATGCATGGTACATGTGAGGAAGTAGCAAAAGGTGATACTAGAAAAGTAAGTACAGAGTTTAGACTTTCTCCCACCGATGAAGAGGATTCACAGAGGACTTTTAAGCAAGAGAGTGTCCTAATCACTAGCAGGAGAAGAGAGATGCACTGGAGGGGACAAGACCGGCCATAGGGAGCCTGGTTTGGGAGGATCAAGATGAAGGCTGAACTAAGGAAGTAATAAGGCAAGAAGGGTGAGGAGGACGTGGAGGAAAGGAATTGTAAGTGTAACCAGGAATCAAAACTGAGAAAATTGGATCATCAACTGGATTTGGACAATTAAGAGGGAAACAGGATAAACACCTGGATATTTGGTTTGGTTGACAGGATAGATTTCAATGCCATTCATCTCAATGTGGAATAAGTAAAAAGGAGCAAATTTGAGGGAAAAGGTAACGTGTTCATTTGGGGGTTGTGATGAGTATTTGATACCTGTGGAACACCTGGGTAGAAATGCCCAGTTAATTGGAAGTTTAGTTTTGAAGTTTAAGAGCTATGGGCTACAAATAGATCTGTGAGTTGTCAGGATAAAGTTAGTAGTAGAAGCCGCTGAGCAGATGAGGTTGTCCAAGGAGAGAATGTAGAAAAAATGAGAACATAAAGAACTGTAAATTCTTAGGGAATAAGAATATTTGAGGGCAAGGGAGAGAAATAGGAACCCCCATGTGAGTGCAGGCAAGATTCCCCAAGAAATAGGAGATGGGAAGAGAATACATAAGTCAGGGAAAGACCAAGGTTCCGTCTCAATTACCTTGAACACGACATAACTCCTTGAAATCACGGTTTCCTTATCTGTAGGTTGATATTAATAATAACTAAGTGATTTGTAAATGGTAATAAATGTCAGCTATTATTATAAACTAGAAATAACTCAAGAGTTCAGAGCTGCCAAAGTGAACAACTTGAATGCAACTTATACTTTCAGAAGGACTATAAAGGCATCACACATGAAGTTGCTGAGAAGAACGCTGGGCTCGGTTTTACCAAAGCAGGTTGACCAAAAGAACACCCTGAATTAGATTCCCCAAAACTAGTAACTGAGCAGTGTCACCCACTAAGTACCATTTGCCACACCGAGGCCCAAGGAATCAAAGCCTCTCAGTTGAAGCCATGAATGCTTGAGAGAGTAAATTGATAACAGAGTCATGACCAAGGACAAAATACTTTCATCTTCAAACCAGAGCAATTGGATTAACCCCAGAGTCAATAAAATGTTTCCTCTGAGTCCTATCGAATAACCTGACATTTCAATGCTTTTATAAGTCGGAATCAAGGCAAAGTGGGAAAAAAAAAAGAAAAAAAAACAGAAATTAGGATACAGATCAATCAGTAAGATGGTCCATCACCTCCGGAAATTCTCCCATTAGACTCACAGAGTCATGAAGCATTTCCTTCTCTGGAGGAAAAAAAATTCAAACCACCTGAAGTTATATTTTTTCAGCTTCATTATCCATTCTGACAAACTTGTATATATTTATATATATTATAACGTGTATGTATTATAACTGACAAAATGGTATATACTTAAAGTGTACAATGGATAGTTTGACTGCATGTTTTTTGAAATGATTACCACAATCAGGTTAATTATTACCTCCATCACCTCACATTTTGTGTGTGTGTGGTGAGAATGCTTACGTTCTACTCTCCTAGCAAATTTCAAGTACATGACACAGTATTATTCACTCTAGTTACCATGCTGTACATTAGTTCCCCAGACCTTATTCATCTTGTGGAATTATAATTTTAGTGACATATCACAGGGTTAATCATTTTCTCTTTGGGGACACTGATTTAAAATGTTGTGTTCCAGACAGAGAAAACAGACTTGTGGTCCCCAAGGGAGAGGGTTGGTAGAGGAGAGATGGATTGGAAGTTCGGGATTAGCAGAGGCAAACTATTATATAGAGAATGGATAAACAACAAGGTCCTACTGTATAGTACAGGGAACTATATTCAACATCCTGTGATAAACCATAATCACACAAATTTATATATATATATATAGAGAGAGAGAGAGAACTGAATCACTTTGCTGTACAGCAGAAATTAACACAACATTGTAAATCAACTATAGTTCATATAGGTTATTATCGCTATTCTTTTCCATTGTGGTAAATCAACTATACTCCAATAAAATTAAAATATTTTAAAACATTTTTAAAAACTATACTTTAATAAAATAAAAATTTTGTTTAAATGTTGTGTTCCAAGTATTATTAGATTTTCTCTTTTTGCAGTGGCACTCTTACTGATACACTAGCCAAGTGTGTTTGTCTAGCTGCTCCACAGCCACCTAAGGGCGTCGTCCCACCTTTAGGTGCAGTTAAAGGACATGATAATGAATGGGGCTCAACCAGGCCAAAATCTCAGTTCAGGTGGGATAAGCCATGAGAGGTTAACTTAGCATAAGCAATCTGGGGAGAAAGTGAAAAATGATGGATGTCATTTGAATAGGCTAACATTGATAAATAATTAATCTTACACGAGAGTTAATATTTCTGAATAGGCACACTCCTTTCCTTCCTAGCAAATCAACTTCCTCTTGAGGTGAAAATAATCACTGCATTCTTTTTTGGAATTTCCTTCCTGACTGTTTCAGCGTCAGGAGCACACGTACATACTGTGCCCTTTATGTTGACAGCTGTGGGCTCTGCTCTCTAAGTGGACAAGATAAAAGAGTTCATTCCCTTATATTCAGTGTATCATTAAAGAATGCATTGTTTTATCAGGAATGACTCACCAGGTAGAACTATTCAATCTCTTCTGAATGACTTTTCAGTTTGGAATTTGGGAATTATGCCTTATTTCATAACAAGCGGCCAGGGTGAATGATTATCTCAATGATGCTTCATTTCTCCATCTCAGCCAGCAGACAGACACTCATTTCTCAAAACATTGGGTTTTCACTTCTTTTGAATGGAGATCATTTACAAAACAGCCACCCCCAATGCTGCCCTGATAACCGCTTGGAAGAGCAGCATTTTTTATGTTGGCAATATCATCGCTCTGGGTCAGGTTACAAAATAGCCAAAGAAACACATTTGTCACCTCTCAAGTTCTATGTGAAAGTGAACTTTAGGTTATAAATGCTTCTAGCTAAGTCTCTCTTTTCCTAGAAGAAATCTCAAAGGGAAAATTTATTCTTCAGTTTATTTGTTTTTTGGCTGGGATTTTTGGCATGGGCATTTATAAAGTGGTCCATGGGGAATCTCCATAATGGCACAGGATCCAAAGGGAACATTGCTAGAACAATCAGTTTCTCTTTTGTGGTAGTAAGATACATAAGAGGTTTCCTTTTGATGTTAAATTCTAGATCTGTTCTAATTTGTCCCCTCCTTCAGTGTAGTTGCAAAAAGTGGCTGTTAATCAAATTCTCAGCTTTTAGTATAAAATTTATAGATTAATTTAGGGAAAGTTTAATTTTTTTTACAATATTGAGTTTTCCCTCCAGGAAATTTGTTTTCCTCTTTTATTAGGACTTGTTTATTGCTCTCCATAAAATTTTTTTTTTTTGCTGCGTTGGGTCTTCATTGCTGCGCTCAGGCTTTCTCTAGCTGCGGCGAGCGGGGGCTACTCTTCCTTGCGGTGCACTGGCTTCTCGTTGCGGTGGCTTCTCTTGTTGCAGAGCACAGGCTCTAGGCTCGCAGGCTCAGTAGTTGTGGTGCACGGGCTTAGTTCTCCGCTGTATGTGGATCTTCCTGGACCAGGGCTCGAACCCATGTCCCCTGCATTGGCAGGTGGATTCTTTTTTTTCTTTCCTTCTTTTTCTTTTTTAACATCTTTATTGGAGTATAACTGCTTTACAATGGTTAGTTTCTGCTGTATAACAAAGTGAATCAGCTATATATATATATATATATATATATATATATATATCCCCATACCCGCTCCCTCTTGCATCTCCCTCCCACCCTCCTTATCCCACCCCTCTAGGTGGTCACAAAGCACTGAGCTGATCTCCCTGTGCTATGCAGTTTCTTCCCACTAGCTATCTATTTTACGTTTGGTAGTGTATATATGTCCATGTCACTCTCTCACTTCGTCCCAGCTTACCCTTCCCCCTCCCCATGTCCTTAAGTCCATTCTCTACGTCTGGCAGGCAGATTCTTAACCACTGCGCCACCAGGGAAACCCTGCCCTGCATAAAGCTTTGTCACTTTTTTCAAAAATTTCTGGTGCATTTCTTTTTTGTAATTTCTACTTATTTTATAATGTTTTGCCATTTTGAATGAGATTTTTTTAATTAAAATTTCTACTTGGTGGTGGAAGTATATAGAAAAATTATTAATTTCTCAATTTTTACCCTGTACGTAACTATTTGGGGGATCACTCTTATTAGTTCTCATAGTTTTTCAGTTGATTTTCTTTTACCTTCCAGCTAATTAGCTGTATAATCTGTAAATACTCAAAGTTCACCTTTTCTTCACAATATTTATATCCGTATTTCTTTTTTTATTTTTTCTAATTTCATTAGCTAGGATCTCCAGAATAATGATATATAACAGCAGCTATATTGGGCCTACATCTATCTCCTTATCAACTTTAATTTTTAATTGCAAGCAATGTTACAGCAAAAAAAATTTTAATTTAATAATGAAAGAAAAATCGCCCTGAATCCCACGTGAAAACAAACTTTAAAAATTAGTAATAAACACAGACATAGAAAACAAACTTGTGGTTACCAAAGGGGAAAGAGGGGGAGGGGGATAAATGAGGAGTTTGGGATTAAAACATACAAACTACTATACATAAAGTAGATAAACCACAAGGACCTATTGTATAGCACAGGGAACTGTATTCAATATCCTGTAATAACATATAATAGAAAATAATATGAAAAAGAATAGATATATATGTATAACTGAATCACTTTGCTGTACACCTGAACCTAACATAACATTGTAAATCAACTATATTTCAGTAAAATTTTTTTTTTAATTACTAAAAAAATAATTCCTTGTACGTGTATAGAAAGAGTAAGGAAGGACATACACTGAGCTGCTCTGGGTAGTTCTTTCAGGGGAGTGGAATTCTGGAGCAGGAATAAGGAGAGTGGAGACCCACTTTCTGCTTTGAGCACCTATGGATAGCTTGGCTTTTTGCAAGGAGCAATTTCTACTTTTATAATTTTAAAATGCATCTGGGACACAACATTATAAATCAACTATACTCCAATAAAATTTGTCAAATAGCAAAAATAAATAAATAAATAAAATATATTGGGAAATTTATTAATACAGTTGAATAGTTCTGAATTTAATATATCAAATATGAATACATTTAATAAACAGATTTATTACCTTAAGTATAAAGATATTGTATGCTAAGGCTTTTTTCATTTTGCAAAAATATTGACTTAATAAAGAGATATGTGTTCATAAAAAATAAAATAAAAAATGCATCTTGGAAAAAATCTGAAGAGTATAAAGTATGCAAAGATTTGTCTTTGGATATCAAGATTTAGATATGCGCACATATTTAATGTCTAAAATTTAAGTTTTGATCACTAAGTTATATCTCAACTAAATGAGATCACGATTAGATAAATAGATGATAGAAAGATTGATATAGTTATAGACATATAACCACTTGCTGTTACTAGAAAGTCCAAAAACAGAAAGATGGCACAGAAAAGAATTGGGTACAAAGGAAAAGTTTGCAAATTACACAGGGCAGAAGTCCGGGGCAGGGCAGTAGCAGCTCTACTCTCCTTCCCAGGCTGCCTTGGAAGATATGATTGAGGAAATTATTTCCTGGGCTGAAAAAATTATAATTGCTCTCTGATGTCATCAGATCTCAATGATTTCCCATCAAACGTTTTCTTTCCTAGACCCCACGGGGGAGTTTAGCAACCATGGGAGAGCATCTCTAGTATTTGCCCCTGTGTGTAGGGTGCCACATTGATCACAGTCCTACCCTATCTTATTACTGCCTGCGTGTTAGAACAGGACTAAACCCACACTTTTCGTTGTTCTCTTTCAGGATTTCCAATGAGCACTCCCCCAAACTCCAGATCCGGAGTCACAGTTACCTGAGGGCGGTCAGTGAGGTCTCCATCAACCGAAGCCTAGACAGCCTTGACCCTGCGGGCCTGCTCACATCACCAAAGTTCCGCTCCAGGAATGAGAGCTACATGCGAGCCATGAGCACCATCAGCCAGGTGAGCCCTGTGGCTGCATCTGTGAACTGTACCAGGGTTGGTGGAAAACAAGAGGGCATGACGTGAGGAGGGTGACACCCCCCAGAATGATGCTGAGGGGTCTGGCAGGAGGTCAGGTCTAAATGCTGCCTGGTTTGGCCACAGGGGGCTCCTGGTACCAACAGTCTACCAGCAGGGGAGGGGTCTTTGGCAGATGGATAAAGCACATCAGGGGAGTCCTTGGAAATTCCTTAGCAGTCAGTTGGCACCAACAAAGTAGTCATTAAGGAGTTGTTGGATGAGGCTTCAGTTGGAAAGATGTTTGAAGGATAGAAGGACAGGGTAGACATCATTGGCAAAACCAAGGCAGTGTCAAATCATAAAAGTATTAAGCAGGTAATCAAGACAGGGACCCAGGCACGGGAAATGAGATACGATCTATTTAACCCCAAGTGGATCCTAGGTGAATATTGCATCTTGGTTATAAGACACAAGCCCACTTCTAAGAACTGGTACCCAGAACTAGGGATGAAGACTCAGTAAAGGTGACTTAAGGTTTCATCCGAAATATTCAGCTAAAGTTTCTTGATGGCTCCCACTGATGGTCTCAGAGAATGTGGGGGAGGGTTAGGCTGCCCAAACCAAGGGAGGGTTGAACCTAGGACTCCTGGAGGGCCTGACCCTGCAGCTTTCAGGGGTCACCAGGCGAGCAGGAGGTGGCTCCAGGGCTTCCTCTGAGAGGACAAATGAAAAAAGGGTATTTTTTTGAAATAATGTTTAGGAGCTCTGAATTTTAATTTATGTCACAATTTTTAAAACTAAGCACCATACTATTAACTCAGCTCATATGCAGTGAGCAAAACACTGGGCCAGATTTTGCCAGCTAGTCAATGGTGATTAATGCCTAATTCCTGCTCCCCAAGTTTACAGTCTAATGGAGAGCATACAAAAAACGTAAAAGTGCTGTAAATAACAAACGTTATTTACTTGCACAAAAACACTCTGAGGTATGGGCTTCCCTGGAGGCACAGTGGTTAAGAATCCGCCTGCCAATGCAGGGGACACAGGTTCGATCCCTGGTCCAGGAAGATCCCACATGCTGTGAAGCAACTAAGCTCATACGCCACAACTACTGAAGCCAGTGAGCCACAACTCCTGAGCCCACATGCCACAACTCCTGAAGCCAGCGAGCCACAACTACTTAAGTCCTCGCACCTGGAGCCCGTGCTCTGCAACAAGAGAAGCCACCACAATGAGAAGGCCACGCGCAGCAACGAAGACCCAATGCAGCTAAAAATTAATTAATTAATTTAAAAAAAAAAAACACTCTGAGGTAGGTAGGGCAAGAATTAACCATAAGAGCTGCCTTTATTGGGTCAGGCACTGTGCCAACTGCTTCATATTTTCATAATATTAGTTCTTCTAAACACATTGTAAGATATATAAGTAACCAGAAATTAAATGGGACTTTCTTTGTGGTCAAAACTAGGAATATGCATTTTAACAAATATTCCAAGTGATTCTAATAAAGCAATACATTAATATTAACGTCGTATATATCTGAACTTTGAAAACGCTGGCCTAAAGCATATTCAAGGAATAACGAATTCTCAAGTGTAGTTAGAGCTCAGAATACTTATAGCAATGGGAAGTCTGTTCTGAATTTTGTCCTGGGGATATTTTTTGTACACGGCCTTCCATGCAGGGCCCAGGGGACTGGACTTTATGCATTAGGAATGGGACTGATTGAAAATTAATGAAAACTTCAGCTTTTAAGCAGGCAAAAGATATGATAAGAACTTTGGTGGAGGATAATTAATCTAGCAAAAAAAATGTAGGAAAGATTGGAGAGGATGAGAAAGAGGCTAGAGGCAGAGAAGCCAGTTTGAAAGACATTGTGATCACCAAGGTGAGCATTACTACTACTGCTGCTGCTGCTGCTGGTGGCGGTGGTGGTGGTGAGGATAGTGGTGGAGATGGTGGTGAGGTGATAATGATGGTGGTGGTAGAGTTGGTGGTAATGGTGGTGGTAGTGGTGATGGTGAAGGTGGTAACGCTGGTGGCGGTGATAGACTAAGCACTGAAGCATCTCTGATCTGTCGGAGCGAGACCCCGAAATAGGACCACTGCTCTCATTTTGGCCCTACCATCAAAATAGAGCTCCCTGCTCTAAATGAATTCTTGTAAAGCAAAGGCAGGGACCACAGCAAGGCTCCGAAAGCAGGGTAGGGCAGGAGTCAGGGAAAGCTGACGTACTGGATTCCAGGATTTGCCGACTGTACATTTCCTTACTTTAAAGTAATCTCCAAAGGGAATTCCCTGGCAGTCCAGTGGTTAGGACTCTGCACTTCCACTGCCAGGGCCCAGGGTTCAATCCCTGTTCAGGGAACTAAGATCCCCCATGCCGCACAGAGAAGCATGCAAAAATAAATGAATGAATGAATGAATGAATAAATGTAACCTCCAAGAGTACGCATACCTATTTGTGCTAGGTACTGCTGTCCAGTGATACCCACTATCCCAACTCTTAGGTAAATATTTGGCGCCTCACGTGGTGAAATTTGGACTTGCCTTGTTCTTACTTTTTTCACAGTAAACAATATAATATTTAAAACGTCTTTAAGCTTATCTTTATCCTGGACAGGTTCATGCTCACATAGCCTTCCAGAATTGCAAAATAGTCTACAAATCCCAGGTGTCATACCTGCAGAATACTCCGGTGGGTTTAGAATATTTCGTTGGAAAATGTTTATACACACTTACTGCTTTTATAATTTTACATGGTTAACACAGGAGAGCAGGTCACTTCCCCATCAGGACATGCATCTACACAGCTGCCTGCTTTTAGTCCCTACTCTGTAGATCTGACCTTCCTTGAGACAGTGTCACTTCCTGGTAACAACTTAGTAAAGTATCAAGAAATCACTGAAGAGGCATATGTGGGCCTTGATCCAGGGGTGGGTCAAGTCTGCAATTCAGTGGCGTGATCATTTCGCCTTAAGTAAAATACAGAAAGCAGAGCCATCCTAAATGGATTCCTAATGACACACCATTTTTCTAGTTCCATATTCAATTTTCAAGTAATAGAGTATCGTGAAGGATAATTTCAAACTTTCTATCGCAGTCCCAACGTTGTCATTATTCAAAGGGAATGGTTTCTTCTTCAAAGCAATCCTACCATACATACTCTAGGCTTTTCAAAAAGTAGCTGGTTTTTGTGATGTCGGATATATTCTCTCTTATAGATCTTCAGTAGCAGCTCTAGTAGTATAGAATTTAAGTAGATTATATCCTATTCTTCCTTAAAACCTGATATATTATTGACATATTATTCATCAAAGGCTCCTAGAAACATCAAAGTAAAATGTTGTAAGCCAAGAAATTGGTCTAGAATAACTAAATTGTTTGTTTCTGCCATTCATACCTTAACAGAAATGAAACATTCCTAAAAACAGACTGTGCTTGGATGATAGAGAAAAACTGAACACCTTTTTATATGTTTATAACCTTTCTATTTTTTTTTTTACTATATATACATCTAATAAAACAGGGGCTTTTAAAGTAAGACTTGAGAAGAAAGAATTATAGAAAGTCACATTTTAAAATATATTTGGTATAATAACTGTCATTTCCAAATTAGTTTAATTTACATCTCAATTTATTTCAAGTCCAAACCTCAAATATCTTCATCTGGAATCGTAAACTAGAAGCCCACAGACATATTTTGTCCAGTAACGTGTTGAGTTTCCACAACATTTTTTAATTTTTTCTTAAGAGGGACTCCATTATCTTTATTTATTTTCTAATAGTTTTTTGGCCACGTTGGGTGTTTGTTGCTGTGCTTGGGCTTTCTCTAGTTGCAGCGAGCAGGGGCTACTCTTCGTTGCGGTGCGCAGGCTTCTCATCGTGGTGGCTTTTCTTGTTGAGGAGCACGGGCTCTAGGAGAGCAGGCTTCAATAGTTGCAGCACGTGGGCTCAGTAGTTGCAGCACATGGGCCACAGGGTACGTGGACTTCAGTAGTTGTGGTTTGTGGGCTCTAGAGCGCAGGCTCAGTAGTTGTGGCGCATGGGCTTAGTTGCTTCACGGCAACTCCCGGACCAGGGATCGAACCCATGTCCCCTGCATTGGCAGGCAGACTCTTAACCATTGCACCACCAGGGAAGTCCCACATCATTTTCAAAACACAAATGTAATAGGCAGTTATCGTGCTCGGTGGTAATACCAGCAGTTTAGCTGTGATTTTTGACCTAGATCATCCCTTCACTTTATATATATCAAGAAGTGGAAACTCAAATAAATTAAGCATCTGTCAGCACCCAGCTAGTCAGTGACTGAACCTAGAAAACCCAGGTGTCCTGACTCCTAACTGGTAAGTTTCTCCAATGTCTGCTGGAATTGGGGTATGGGTGGCAATAATAATGCCAATAACAGTAGTGGTAATTATGAAAATGAGAATAATAGAATAGTTACCAAGTATTGCTTACCTGATATAAGCTATAAGCTTTGCATATTATCTCATTAGTTTCATAGCAACTATAAGAAAGATCATTTTTTTGATTTATCAAACTCAGTCTTAGAGAATTAGAGTAACTTGTCTCATTCTTCCCACTACACTATCTCACAAAATAATATCTAGTATTTATCAAATGCCTACCATGTGCCTTGAAATGTGCACTTGTATATTTCATTTTTTTATCCTTAAAGCATCCCTATGAGGTAGGTATTATTATACGCATTTTAAAGATTAGGAAAATGAGGCTCAGAGAATTCAAGCGAATTGCTCATGATATCATAGAAAGAGCATTAAACTACTCCTTCTTTCCATATAGAAAATAAATCCAAATAAATTTAAAATCTGAGCACTAACACAAAGTAACAAAAAAAAATTTTTAAATTAGGGGACTATGTGTACGATATTATGGTGAGAATTATAACTTTTAATAAAATAAGAATTATAGAAAACATAAAATAAACGATAGACATCTAATCTAACTAAAATTCAAATATTTCTGTGCAGCAGAAGACATCTTAAAGTTAAAATTGATGGAAATATTTAAACACATCAAGAAAAAAACATCTGAAGGAAAAGGGATACAGCTAGAATTCTAAATGCAAGCATGCTCTCCCTTAACAGTGGAGGTGGGGTACAGACATTTCCAGTTGCCTAAAGTGTTTCTACCAATTAGTATGAAAAGATAAACAACCTAAAGTAATGTGGGGCAAAGCTTATGAAATAGCAAATCAAAAGGGAAAAAAGTACCAAGTCCAATAAATATAGGAAAAGATGTTCATATACACTAGTAGGCTGGTGAAGATAAGCTGAAATAGCACATCACTCTTGACCTATCAGGCAGCAAAAACAGCTAATACCCAGTACTGGTGACCATGTTGAGAAATGAGCTCTGACTTCCTTGCTATTGGGGATGAATTGCTACAATTGTTTTTGAAAGTAACGTGGTAAAATCTACAAAAGGTAAAATAATCTTTTGGCAAGGGAATCCCACCTGTGTAACTTTATAATACAGAAATGAAAGTACCAGAATATAAAGATAAACAAACAAGGAAGTTGGTCATAGCATGGCCTCCAAGGACATACTTGAATCATCATCCGCAAAGCAGTGGTTAAATAAATTATGGTCCAATCATACTATACAATATCATGGAGGTGGTGGCTTAGTGTCTGAATCTCCCTGAGTCTCTGTATAAAAGCAGACAGAGCAACTAGATAGAAAAACTAAAAATTCACGGACAACATTTACAACAAAATCAGACGACAAGATACTCCGTGAACCCAAAATGTAAGTAGATAGGAACAAACCACCAGTAGCCATAAGCCTGTGTTGCATCCACATCTGTGCTGGAGAACACAGAGGAAAACAATGACTTTCTTGATGGATATGAGTAAAGCAGAAGGAAACCAGCATCAGGTAGTTTGGAGGGGTGGGGTATGTATTTGAGAATAGCAGCTGAAACTGGGAAGGATTTGCCTTCTCTAAGAGCAGGTAAATTCGAGGGGCCTGCAGTAAAATCAGGAGAGGTTGGGGAAATCTGAGCCTATGTATACACTGGAAACCAACCAACCAGTTTTTCCTTCAAGAAGAGGGCCCAGTTCTCAGAAGAAACAGTTGGGAATAGAATCAAATACAAGCAAGATAGAGATAATAGCAAAGAAGAAAAGAGAAGGTTCAGGTAAAAGTTGGGGGAAGGAACAAGAGAATCAGGAAATCTTGGAAAGCAACATGATGCTAAAACAATAGAAGAGGAAGCCCTGTGGAAAATTCAGGGGGAAAATCCTGAATGTATCACCCTCTCAAGGTCAGAAAAACTAATTTTACTGAGAAATGAAGAACAAAAAGATATCCACTTTAAATCACAGTCAAAGTCACTATAATAAAGAAAAGAGAATAAGGAGCAGAATAACATTCCTACAGAAATGAAAGCATGACAGAAAGACACACCCACAAAATAGATCGAAACTGTAACACACTCTTTCAAAATAAGCTAAAAAACATTAAGAAAATGACATAAGGGCTTCCCTGGTGGCGCAGTGGTTGAGAGTCCGCCTGCCGATGCAGGGGACATGGGTTCGTGCCCCGGTCCGGGAAGATCCCACATGCCGCGGCAGCGGCTGGGCCCGTGAGCCATGGCCGCTGAGCCTGCGCGTCTGGAGCCCGTGCTCCACAACGGGAGAGGCCACAGCAGTGAGAGGCCCGCGTATCGCAAAAAAAAAAAAAAAAAAAAAAAAAAAAAAAGAAAATGACATAAGACATGGGAGGAAAAGATATATCTGAATTTTCAAAAACTTAAAAATGATGCCACAGAACTCAGGAAAGAATTAGAAGTAAAAGAAAAATCATTTCAGAAATGAAGATTAGACTGAGGGAATAGAGGAGCAAGTGAATGAGACATTTTATACACTGAGAAAACTAGAACCTGAAAAGGAGGAAGAGTTTTTAAATCAAGAAAAAAAAAGAAGAGTTAAAAAGGATTCAAGAGAAATTGATAAATATGGAAGATAGGCAAAGATTGACCATAGAGATAATAGAAGTCCCTGAAGAAGATAATCAAATCAAAGGACCAGAACAAATAATAAAACATTAAAGAAAACATCCCTGAAATAAAAAGATTCAAAAGAATATACCATGTACCTGAGAAACTGACCCAAAACAATAAATACCAAGACATAGTCTCGTAAAATTACAGGATTTTGAAGAATTAAAAAAAAAAACCACCACCACCCCCCACTTTGGACTTCTAGACAAAAAAAGCAAGTGACTTAAGAAAGAACAAAAATTAAATTATCATCAGACTCTATAATAACAGTAGTTTATGCCAAAATAAAATTGAGTAATATGTTATTGTAGCCAAGGGGGAAAATGTGAACCAAATATTTTATATCCAAAAAAACTGACTTTCAAATATAAAAAGCATGGGCACACTATTAAAAGCATGGAGGAATGCAGGGAATACCGTTTCCGTGAGCCCATCCCGAGGCATCTACCAGACAGTGAGCTTTAGACAACCCAAAAGACCAAATGTAAGAACTAGTGGCAAATAGATGCATGACTTTACTTCTGGACTCTCCATTCTGTTCCATTGGTCTGTATGTCTGTCCTATGTCAGTGCCAAACTGTTTTGATTATTGTAGCTTTGTAGTTAGTTTTGAGATCAGGAAGTATAAGACCTCCAGTTTGGTTTTGGAAATTATGATGTATCACTGTATTTTTCTTCATGTTTCTTGTTCTTGGATTCCAACAATGAACACTAGGAGTTTCAGAAAGAAAAGAGAAAACAGAAGGAAGGCAATTACTAATGAAATAATGGTCCCAGAACTGAAAGACATGAATCTGCAGGTTGAGAGGGCCCACACAGTACCCAGCAAAATGGATGGAGAAAGATCCACACAGAGAATGCCATGGTGAAACATTAGATCATTTAGTACCTAAAAGGGATGGGGCAAACCAGCTCACGTGGAAAGGCTCAGGAATGAGAAAGGCATCCACTTGCTCAATCATAGCACACATGGAGGCTAAGAGACAGGAGCAAAGCCTGGAAACATCTGAAGGAAAAGGGATACAGCTAGAATTCTAAATGCAAGCATGCTCTCCCTTAACAGTGGAGGTGGGGTACAGACATTTCCATCAATGTGAGGTGGCGCCTTCCCAAGAAAGCACTGGAAGATGTGCTCCACCAAAAGGAGGGAATAAAATTAGGAAGAGGGAACAGGGGCTCCACCACAGGCTAGATAATAAAGGGCACCCCTGGGATGATGGGGAAGGGAGATCCCAGGACAGCAGTGGGCTTGGCAGCCATAGACTGCAGTAGGATAGGAGGCTCCAAGAGGGATGCTTCAAGGGCAGGAAGGAAACCAAGAGGTCTATGAACATATCAAGAGATTCACATAAGCATGCGTTCTGCAATATGGATGCAAACACCATAAAATCCAACTGGAAGAATTGAAAATGGTTGCCTCTGGGGAGGGAGAATTGGGGGGTGGGCTGGGTGGGGCAGGGGTCTACTCTTTGTCTTTAGAAGCCATCTAGAACTATTTGACCTATATTTGTGTCTAAGTTGGATGAAGGATCATCTTTTTATATGAAAAAAGTAGTGGCAAGCATTAAATATATAGTTATTTGTAACACTAAGACTAATGAGAGCTACAGTGGGAGAGAACGTGTAAGTTATATGCTCTGATAATGTCAATCTAGCACAACTATTTTTAAATGAGGGAATAATAGAGACAGCAGATGCAAAAAAAAAAAAGAATTGTGAACTGTTTTCAGTAATGGTTGGGCAGGTGGTATTAGTATGCTATTCTGAGGCTGTTGTGTACGTATTGTGGAAGAAAGCAAATGAATCACTGTAGTATATCCCAATTCCATCATCTTCTGTGTCCTTGAAAACGAGGATTTTTAATATGCGATAAAGGTATATGTATAAACATAACATAGAAGAAGCTACATAAAAACACTGCAGTGTGAATTTGAATTCGATGTATTCATAACCTAGTTCTCTGTCCACTGAAAGGCCTAGGAAGATTGACCAACCCTGTAGCAATGACAGTGAAGCTTCCTGGTACCCAAACTGTGTTCTTGTGATACAATTTACCACTAAAAGAAAAAAGACTTTGTGGAAAAATACTAATTTCAGGACTGGGCAGGAAAGATGCAAGATAAGTTTTGAATAACTTGTCACACCAGATACAAAGGAAGTTATCAAAGACCACTGGTCTCATGTCAAAAGGACCCAGGAGCCAACCTAAGAGGTTCCCACTGGCCACAGATGGGACAGATGAGTTAAATAAGAATGAAAATAGAAGTGGATTTAAAACCATCAAATACTTTTAAATCTGAGTCCATTTTTATACTTTTAAAAATTAACTGGTCATGTTTGGTAGATACAAGAGAACAAATTTATTATCTTAAAAATTAGTAAATAGGGACTTCCCTGGTGGTCCAGTGGTTAAGAATCTGCCTTCCAATGCAGGGGATGCAGGTTCGATCCCTGATCGGGAAACTAAGATCCTATATGCTGCAGGACAACTAGAGGGCCCACACACCGCAACAAAGAGCCCACACTGCAACTAAGACCTGACACGGCCAAATAAATAAATAAATATATATATTTTTTTAACTAGTAAATAAAAGGGAAAAGATCAAACATCTGCTGTTACTGTGTGAACTGAACCTACTAACCAACTAATATGAGAGGAAGCATTTCTTTATTTAAAAAAAATTCCAACTAGTGACTGTAAAAGTTGGTACAACCAAGAATATCACCATTTTGCAACCCCCAATGAACTAATGGATCTAGGCACTGAGCATCAATGACTCCCAACAGCATAAAAAGAGAGATAACCAGACATAATGTGCTTCCTGATGAGAGAGCCCGTGACACATGACCTCTAGTCTTGCCAAAGAGATTGAACCTGAGTCCGATCAAGCCTCTGGATCCAACTTTCAAATTTCAGGAAACACAAAGGACAGTGGAACATGCTAAATCTTCCGTGTGCAGGAAATCAGCAAATCCAGACTCTGGGAAACTTTCCAGGTCAAACGCCCCAGGTGCTTCAATAGATAAATTGTAATATTTGTTAAAAACGGGTGGAGGGAGGCCTGAATATAAAAAGTGAATTAAAAGATATAAATTTTTCAAATGGGTAAGACCGAACTGTAGAGTCTAGGGATGCACACTTAGGTAAAAAAAACATAAATGCAAAGCAGTGCTTGCAATAAAACTCAGAGTAGTAATTACTTTTGGAGGGAGGGTGGGGGCTGTGGGTAGGATGGGGTCTATGGAGGGGCTTCTAGGTGCCTGAGAAAATTCTGTTCCCCGATCTGAGTACTAGGTACAAGGGTGTTGCCTTTATTATAATTCACAAGCTATGCATTTATTTTGCATGGTTTTCTGTATCTGTATATAATAAAAACAAAAAGTTAAAAGAGAATGAAGGGGCTTCCCTGGTGGCGCAGTGGTTAAGAATCCGCCTGACAATGCAAGGGACACGGGTTCAAGCCCTGCTCGGGGAAGATCCCACTTGCCGCAGAGCAACTAAGCCCGTGCACCACAACTACTGAGCCTGCGCTCTAGAGCCCGCGAGACACAACTACTAAAGCCCGTGCGCCTAGAGCCCACACTCAACCAAAGAAGCCACTGCAATAAGAAGCCCGTGCACCCCAATGAAGAGTAGCCCCCGCTCAACACAACTAAAGAAAGGCTGCGCACAGCAACGCAGACCCAACACAGCCAAAAATAAAGAAATATATAAATAAAATTTTTTTAAAAAGAGAATAAAGAAGGAGAATCCTATTAAGAATATAAGTATAAAATAGAAGTTTAAGTGGAAAAAAACAGGTTGCAGAGTTATTCAATATATTTACTTTATGATTCATTTTTTATGAAAAATAGGGTAGGGGGCACTAATACCCTCTGAAAGGTAATCATCCAGGTTTAATTGTTGTTACCTTGATAGGGATAGATACTTTACTATCTCTTTGGGATATTTGATTAATAGGGGAAAATCTATTAATAATAATAAATATATATATAGTTTGTTTTACTTTTTACTTTGAAATCATTCCAAACTGACAAAAGAGTCCCATGTGAAATACAAAGACCTCCTGTACATCATTGACCCAGATTCATACTCATTATTAAAATTTTGCCTCATTTGCTCACTTTCTCTATATTTGACAATTAGTTGCAAACATCATGTCCCTTTACCTCTAAATGCGCCTCCAACTATCTCCTAAAAACAAGTATATATTATATATATATAATTTTTAAATATGGACATATATAATTATTAGCCTTGAAAATGTGCAGGGATTTTATATCAAATTAGATAAAGTATATGAAAACACTACTTTAAACTGTAAAGAATTATTATTAAGAAATGTATGTCTCTTTTTCACTTGATATGCCTTAAGGTAATTGAAGTTTAAAGAAATTAGCCATTATTGGATTGCATCTTCCTATAACATAAAATTGCCATCCTTTTCAGTATACACTCAAGCTTAATTATAGTTTAATCTGTTAAATTTTCAATTACTCATGAATTTGATATTAAGGAAATTTGACATACGAAGTTCTGGAAGGTAGCAGAACTTTGAAGAATGCTGCCACACCTCTATCCCATCAGCTTGCAAAGTGAGAAACTGACAGAAGCACCTGGTCTGGATTTTTTTTCTTTTTTTAAGGTGGTGCTCAAATCCAATGTAAATTATATACAGGGGAATATAATAATAAAAACTGATGCTTCGAAAAGGGAAGACCTCATTTGGAAGAATTTTAAAACACATTTATAAACAATTTGTGGACCATATCAGCTTTTATAGAGAAGAGTGAAACCTTCTTTAAATAGTATGTAGATAGTTTGAAAATCTCAGTAGTGCCTTTCAAGATTTTCACATCTGGGTTTGGTCTATTTTTGTGCATGATGTGGGTATCTTGCCAGAAAATACAGGGCCTGTTTTTATACTTTGCAGTAAATTAAGTTTCAGTCGATGCAAATTATTTGACGAGCTAGTCACTTCCAAAGGCACAATAAAAATACTAGTTTCTGAAACGTTTGTGCTAAAATTACAGCCCCATTGAAATATACGAACTCTGACCGCAGGCCTATAAAATTGGCCCCTAGGTTTGCATTTATAAATAAGGAAGAATTAGCACCTTGGCGTGCCCTGATGTAAGATTTCCCTACGCCACGCTTCCCTGCATTCTAAAAACAAAGTTCTTTTTCTTTAGAATTTAATTGACTATTTGGGATCTTAAACTAGATACCATTCTACTATAGTCTGTCAGGTAGAGGAAATACAATGCGCTGAAGTTTACTGTAAGCGGACGGGGCGTTCTTCTGGGGGATGCAGTTTGGAGATGCTCCGAGGGCGAGGTGGCTTCTCCCCCGGAACAGCGCGGTGTTACGGTCCCCGTCTCGCCCGCAGGTGAGCGAGATGGAGGTGAACGGGCAGTTCGAGTCGGTGTGCGAGTCGGTGTTCAGCGAGCTGGAGTCACAGGCAGTGGAGGCCCTGGACCTGCCGATGCCCGGCTGCTTCCGCATGCGGAGCCACAGCTACGTGCGCGCCATCGAGAAGGGCTGCTCGCAGGACGACGAGTGCGTGTCGCTGAGGTCTTCCTCCCCACCGCGTACCACCACCACCGTGAGGACCATCCAGAGCAGCACGGGTGAGTGGGCAGAGCTGGCCCCGCGCCCGGGGGGCGGCACGACTGCCCCCAGACACTGCACGTGGTCCCCTCGCTGTTATCACACGGTCACCCTTCACCAAACCCCACCCACAGCCCTCGAGGCAGCGCGTCTGCTTCCCTGCTCGCCTCTATCCCCAGCCTCCACCGGCCACATCCACGCACACCCTTCTTCCTCCATCTCCATCTCTGGTATCAACAGAGGAGACTGCAACTGTGGGACCAAGAGGGATGGCACAGGGGGAAGATCTTCCCAAAACACCCACACAACATCCTAGGACCGCACACTCATCCCACCCAACTCCTACTCTCCATCATCAGGCCCTGACTTTTAGGGGTGTGACCCCTCCAGGAATCAGACACCCTGACTGTTGAGCGTCACAGAGTTGGAAAGCTTTTTAAATTCCAAGATATCCACAAAATGACTCTCCCAAAAGACCTGAAGTACCACTGTGAGAAAATAAGAAACGGATGATGCAGTAATATTGATTGCACACTTTATGAGTTTTCTTTCCTTATAACAGAAGGCAGATTTATTTCATCATTTTAAAACCTCCTAACTATATGCATACAGAACCTCCTTTTCCCTCTAAACTAATTCAGGTTTATGCTGCTACACTGTCTTTTGATCTGATTTTAGTCAGAGAGGCACGGAAGAGCTTAACTGGTTTCCATGACACTGGACCTACACAGGAACATAGTCATGGATTGTGTGTGACAGTGTACATGTGTTTTTTGGGTTTTGGGGTACTTTTTTAAAAATAACATTTGGGTCCAAGAAGAAAATCCCCTCCATAGTTAACTAGTCTTAACTTTGATGGAATTCAGCATTACTCCAATAAAGACTAATTCTACAAAAAGATCATCAAACCAAGAGTCAAGATAAATAATGACGAATTAATTAGAAGGAAGAGTCTTGCTAGACTATTGTATTATTCAGTTTTTGTTCTAGGTGCCTCAAATGTAATTATCGTTCAGCCTAGAACGTCTGCAGGCTTGAGAATTAATAGGTTCTCAAACCTGAATTAAAATCCTACTAACTAGAAAGACGGGGTTGAGATAGAATTTGCAAATAACCATTAGAGGTGAAACAACAGGCATTCCTTCTGGACCAATGCAAATTGGGATCTCAGGATTAGGGGAAAGATGCTTCTAGACGTTACCCTGGCTCAGCAGCCCCTCCAGAGCGCAGCAGCTCTGGCCCTGGCTGGCTGTCTCCCACCAGAGATGGTGGGTGTGCATTCCTGCTCACTAGGAAATTTCGCAAGAACAGCCCAGACGAGGTTAATAAGTTAAATAAGGTTGATTCAGAAAATGAACACATTTTTTAATTCATTCATGGGCATATTTATGTGTGTTTACATTTGTGCACTAAGTGTGGCTTGAAGGTCTGCCTGCGCCTCTAGCTTCCTCACTGTGTCTTTGGTGTTTCCTTGTTTCCCTGACCCTACTTCCAGCTCCCCCTCAGTCCTCTTCCGTGTCTGCTCCGTTCTCTGTATAGCGGCCTCATCACCCGCCAGCTACTCTTCTGTGCTGTAGTTAGTCCTTAAACATGCAAAATGCAGATCCTTGCCCAGAAGGGCCGAGGGAAGGAAAAGGGCTACTGGCTCACCTCCACCTCCACCACCCCTGCAGGGAGCAGTGTTGGGGGTAAAGTGACAAGGACTCCAGGATGGCTGTTTTCAGATCAACTAAGAGGCGTTTGTGTTTCGTCCTTTAAGAGACAATTTACTTACTCTTTGTACTGTGCTTTTCACCCCAAATGCGCTATTCTGACCTTCCTAAGACCCTTCCCAGCTGCTCTGGGGGTTTGCAGAGTCCAAACAATAAAAATCCAGGTAAAATCCAGGTTGCCAGTTACATCGGAATTTCAGATCAATGGTGAATACTTCTGTAGTGTAAGTATATCCCAAATATTGCATGGGACCTACTTATACGACAGAATTATCTGTAGTGTCTGCAGTGTTTGCTAAATCTGACAAGCCTATCAGAGAAGGAAGTGAGCAAGGCCTGGGAGGGCGTCCTGTGCTGTTCCATTTAGAATGTAAATTAAGGGATTTCCCTGGTGGCGCAGTGCTTAAGAATCTGCCTGCCAATGCAGGGGACAGGGGTTCCATCCCTGGTCAGGAAAGATCCCACATGCTGCAGAGCAACTAAGCCCGTGTGCCACAACTACTGAGCCTGCGCTCTAGAGCCCTAGAGCCACAACTACTGAGCCTACGTGCCACAACTGCTGAAACTCACGCACCTAGAGCCCACGCTCCGCGACAAGAGAAGCCACCGCAATGAGAAGCCCATGCACCGCAACGAAGAGTAGCCCCCGCTCGCCACAGCTTGAGAAAGCCCACGTGCAGCAATGAAGACCCAACACAGCCAAAAAAATAAAATAGAATAGAATGTAAGTTCAGTTGGAGGGGCTTTAGCCAGTGGCCCTATGTGGGAGAACAGCCAAATAATAAAAGAAATAAATGAAAACACCACGGAGGTGACAGCAACTGCTCCATCTTGGGCTCCACATGCCTTGTCCTATGTCCTGGACCCCATCCACCTGCAGCCGTCTAGATGGGAAGGCTCCAGGCTTGGCTACAGCTGCAGGGGTTTAGGGTCAGGAAGATGTCACAGGGAACGGTGAAGCATGAAGTATCAGATTTTTGTACAGGGCAGCCGGTGACCTCACCCTTCATCATCCAAGTCAACATTATGATATATCATTTTTACAGTCGGGGAAAAGTAAGCAAACAATTTAAGGGCTAAATATTACAGGAGTTTCTAAGTAAGTCCTTTAGAATTCTAATATCACTTTTCACAATTTCTCTACGCCATGAATTGGTTCTTTTTAAAAAGTCGCTTTAGGATATAATAAGATTCTGTGCCCTTCATTCCACTGCTCTCATAATTCCTGGGCTTCCTCCTTACCCCTCTTCCTTCTCTCTCTCTCTCACACACACACACAATTTTCCCTTTCTCTGTCATGTGATGTCAGTACCATCATATTTTCTTCTACTGGTTTCCTTCCAGTAGAAGTTTCCTTCCTACTTTCTCATAGGACCTACTAATTTTTGAAAGCCTGCGCTCATCTGTGTTAATCAGGAACTGACTTTGCTCTAATTTTAACCATTTCCCCATGTACACAGGTCAAATTTACAACCGTGTTGGGACAGGAGGTAGATTTCTCCTTTGCTCATTATTCTTGGGACATTTACAACAGATTCCATTTGTCTTAAACTTCCCTTTCCCTGAAAGACAATGCTTCCTTTTTGTCAAATGCAGTTAATAGCTATACCTTTTCTCCCCAGGGACAGTCCACATTCTGAGTCTTTGATTTTTGTGTCAGCCCGTTTTGAATTGTTCAAATTTTCAACAAAATGGACACTTAAACTTTTCTCCTCCAGCCTTGTCCATTCTTTATATGAGCAAAATGACACCACCGACAAAGGTCCACAACAGTGCCTGCTGCCACGTGGGAGAATCAGGAAGATGGGCTTGGCTCTAGATGGCCCTAAGGAGCCCCTAGTAAAATGATCAAGGATTAACGGAGCCTTGGGGACCAACTAGGAGCTGAGTTAGGGAGTGATTTATAGTTATGCTTCTTTTGGTTTATTGACTTTTCGGTTTATCTAACTATGATACAGTCCTATGTTATCTCAGTATATCATCTGCTTCAAGCACGCAGATAATCTCTCCATCTAATAGATTCAACAAGTTTTTATATAATCATTGTACCTGGGACTATTTGGTGAGGATTACAGCTACCGTAGGAAAGTAAAAATTTTAAGAGGGCAGTTAGCCTTATGACTGTGGGAAAACAAGCACCCTTACCTCAATCGTCTGAATATTTTAGGTGAAAGTAGAACTTGGTGCTAGAAACAGACCCAGACCTCCACTTCAGAGTACTGGATTCGACTGGCCTCCTTGTGGAATATACAAATGCAATTGTACGCGTTTAAGGATGAGGTTTCTTTTTACTTCCGACACTAAGCATCCAGGATCTATCAAAGGCATTACCACATTGCAGCTAGACAGACTTCAATATGGTGACATCAAAAAATATATATATATATATATGGTGACATCAGGGGCCTGGATAAGCAAAAATAGTGTATCAACATCAGTGGATCTACTCATACAGATACACAGACACACACGTGGTCAGCAGAGACAAAATGCATCGTTTGTAGTTGTTACCCAGCAAGTAGTAGGCAGGAGGGTCAGTGGGTGTGGACAGAGGGAGATTTTTAAAATAAGCACGTATTGCTTTTCATGATTTTAAAAGCCAATATAATATTTGAATTAAAATAATACTCTTTGACAGAAATAGGCAGACTATCATGATATATGCTTCTCTGGTCTTTTAAGAAGTTTTCGCTTTGAAACTACAAGTCTTTAAAGGAAGCTTTATGTAGCAATAATATAATATTTATAAAGAGTAAGTATATGCCACCCTGTTGCTCCTGAAGTTTGGCCTGTGTGCTATATTCTTCTATTAGGGGAAGCTCTTAGAAATGGATGGGGTTGAACTGGTCTCCTGTTCTCGATGGAGCCCCCAGGAAGGGCAGCGAGGGCCCAGGACAGAGCGTCACCCTGGCGAGCAGCCAGGGCCCTCCAGCAGGGAGTCAACACACTTTGCCCTCTTGAGTGTGGCTTGGGGCCGCGGTGATCACAGCATGTTTTCCAGTTTGATTTTTCTAACAAGAGAGATCACATTTTTCTTTAAATAGAGACACGCTCTTCCATAATCTTAACCTCACACACTTTCCCAGCTCCAGATACAGAAGCAGTTACCTTTTTGAGCACCTGAGGTCGGGGCTAACATCCCAGGAGTTCTCACAGGTTTGGGTCATCACACCCAGGCAGCCATCCCATCTAGAAGACCACACCAAACCTACCTCCCAGCATCCTACACTCCAATCCCATACAGCCTGCTTCCCCCCCACCCCCAGCAACAGCAACAAACCCTAAACACACAAGATCTTAAGCAGAATAACGTGAAGGTAGTAATTTACATTTATAACACATGCTAGGCATTCAATAATGGAGGAAAAAAAGGTAAGAGAAGATGCAGAAAAAATACTTGTTTTACTCCGATATAATTGACATATTACATCGTGTAAGTTTAAGTAACTGTGATTTAAAAACTCCCAACAAACAAAAGTCCAGGACCAGAGGGATTCACAGGCGAATTCTATCAAACATTTACAGAGGAGTTAACACCTATCCTTCTGAAACTATTCCAGAAAATTGCAGAGGAAGGAACACCCCCAAGCTCATTCTATGAGGTCACCATCACCCGGATGCTAAAACTGGACAGATACCACACTGTGTAAGTTTAAGTTGTAGAATGAGTTGATCTGATTCACTCATATGATTAGCACCACAGTGTCAGCTGACACGTCCATCACAGCACATAATTATCACCTCTTTCCTGTGGTGAGAACACTTAAGACCTAGTCTCTCAGCGACTTTGAATGTAATACAGTATTGTTGACTATGATCACGGTTCTGTGCATTCGATCTCCAGAACTTATTCATCTTCTAAACGGAAGTTTGTTCTTTTGACCACTGTCTTCCCCTTTGCCCCATCCTCCCGCCCCTAGTAAACACCACTCTACTCTCTGTTTCTAAGAGTGCAGCTTTTAGAGACTCCACATATAAGTGAGATTATGCAGTATTTCTCTTTCTCTGACTTATTTCACTTAACATAATGCCCTCAGGGTCCACCCATGTTGTCACAAATGGCAGGGTTTCCTCCTTTTTGTGGCTGAATAAATGTTCCATTGTGTATCTATATACCACATCTTCATCCATCCATCCCTCCATGCACACTTATGTTGTTTCCATATCTTGGCTATCATGAATAATGCTGCAGTAATTAGCCAAAAAAAAAAAAAAATACTTAAGTACCTCACAAACTCCATACTCAACAACTGTTTGGGGACTTTCCTGGTGGTCCAGTGGTAAAGAATCCGCCTTCCAATGCAGGGGACGTTGGTTCGATCTCTGATCAGGGAACTAAGATCCCACATGCCGCGAGGCAACAAAGCCCACATGCCACAACTACTGAGCCCTCGCACCACAACTAGGGAGAAGCCCACGTGCCTCAGCTAAGACCCAATGCAGCCGAAAATAAATAAATAAAAAATAACTAATTAAAAAGTTTGGATAATCAAGGTGACTTTCCCAGGGAAATAGCGTTGCTGTTAAAATAAGTTGAATGATAAAATATTAGCAATAGAAACTTCTATATCATCCAGTCCAGGGGTCTGAAACTACAGCCTATGAGCCAGATCTAACCTGCTGCCTATTTTTGTAAAAAAAATTTTATGGGCACAAAATCACATCCATTTGCTGACACGTTGTCTGTGGCTGAGTAGTTGCTCCAGAGACCGTATGGTACAGAAAGCCAAAGATGTTTACGCTCTGGCCCTTTACCGAAAGAGGCTGCCACCCCCGATCTAATCCACAAACGCATTTTAAGGTAGGAAAACTAAGGGCCAAAGTGGTAGGCTTCTAGCTGGAGGCAAAGTCAGAATAAAACCCCAGGTGAGCCATAGCCCTTTGCTTGTTTGAGCCTCAGCTCTACAAATTCATGGAGAATCCTTAGAGTTCAGAGGAAGCTCACTTCTTTCTAACAGGCGTAAAGTTAATTAACAGGTTGTTTTTATAAAGCAATGAGGGAAAAGTTCAGAAGTCCAAAGGACAGACAGCAATTTTTTTAAACAAAGAAACTTTCCTTTCTATTCAAGATAAGAACAAGTAATAAATTTCAGATCTTGCCTGGACTGGTTCCTTGTCCCTCTGCTTATGAGGCTCCCTTCCTTGAATTTCTCCAAACATCCAAGTAGAATTGTGGAGATGTCCACTTCCTCCCATCTTAGAAGGCCTAGACCAAAAAAAAAAAAAAAAAAAGGCAAGATTTGTAGTACAACTTATGCCTCTTGTGAGGCAACTGCTCTGTTTTTTATATCTGAGAAAACTGACAGTGATGACTTTTGGAAGAATTTTGGTTATAATGTTTCTTCTTTGGGGCCCTTAAGGTGACATTCTTCTGCACTCTAAGTAGAAATATTATGAAGTCATAAAATGCAAAAGTCCTGTCGACACTGAGGAAGGCACAGGGTCTGAAGAGTGTCTTCTGCTTTCATCTCCTCCAGTGGTTTTGCTGCATATAAAACACCTCTCGGGGGTGTGGAGAAAAGGGAACCCTCCGACACTGTTGGTGGGAAGGTAAATTGGTGTAGCCAGTATGGAGAACAGTATGGAGGTTCCTCAAAAAACTAAAAATAGAGTTGCCATATGATCCTGCAATCCCACCCCTGGGCATATACCCAGACAAAACTATAAATAAAAAAGATGCATGTACCCCTATGTTCATAGCAGCACTATTCACAATAGCCAAGACATGGAAACAACCTAAATGTCCATAGACAGAGGAATGGATAAAACAGACGTAGTAGATATATATATACAATGGAATACTACTCAGCCATAAATAAAGAATGAAATAATGCCATTTGCAGCAACATGGAATGAGTTAGAGATTATCATAATAAGCGACATAAGTCAGACCGAGAAAGACAACTACCATATGATATCACTTACATGTGGAATCTAAAATATGACACAAATGAACTTACATAAGAAACAGAAACAGACGTAGAGAACAGTCTTGTGGTTGCCGAGGGGGCCAGAGGGGGTCGGGGGAAGGATGAATTGGGAGTTTGGGATTAGCAGATGCAAACCATCGTATGTGGAATGGATGAACAAGGTCCTACTGCAGAGCACAGGGAACTATATTCAATATCCTGTAATAAACCATAATGGAAAAGAATATGAATATATATATATATGAATCACTTTGCTGTACAGTAGAAATTAACACATTGTTAAATCAACTATAGTTGAATAAAATAAATTTTTTAAAAAATCGCCTCTCATATAACTGATTCACTTTGTTATAAAGCAGAAACTAACACACCATTGTAAAGCAATTATACTCCAATAAAAACGTTAAAAAAAAAAAAAAATCGCCTCTCAGGACCAAAGTGCCAAACCTGGAGGTATCATGCACCGTAGACAGCCCTCAAATCTGCCTTTGCCCATGGGAGAGGTTGTCACAGGGCCAATAGTGATGGGGCCCCAGGGTCTTCCGGCCTTTAGCGTTGTTGTGAGGTTCAAATGAGATCATTAATAAGGAAGCACTATGTAAATTACACATCAGAATGCCTCTACCTTGGGTTTAATTTTAATCTCTCAATCTCGCTTAGTTTAATAATAATGATAATGGCTAATCTTGGAGCGCGTACACCTTGACGCGCATTATGAACCAGTTGCATAGATTATCTTGTGTAATCCTCACAAATACTCCATGACATGTATGGGATGTGATATCATCGTTTTCATCATGCAGGAAAAAATATTAAGGCTTAGCGAGTGTAAACAGCTGGACCAAGCTAGTGACAGAACAGGCTCTTAAATTCTCTTTACTCATCAATAAATGCTTAGTAAAGTATAGTATACCCTGAACTAATTTATTACAAATCTGTCTACAGAATGAGAGGCCCAGGAACTCTTTTCTTTCATTTTTCTTCCCACAAATATTCATTTAGTTCCTGCCATGTTTGAAACCTGTGTTTTCCATTAAAATTTCTGAAAATCCCTCTTTAAAAGAAACTGTTTTGATCACATATTAGTGACATGGTTTTTCATGCTGGTTTGTCTAACCCTGGGATATCTGTTTAAAGTGAAATTAAAGATTAAAAAAGAAAGAGAAATGACAATGAATAAAAAAAAAGCCTCAAAGAAGAAAATACTCTTTGGGTTTAAAATTTCATATTATACTTGGTCATTTTGACATGAAGGTGGATTTAAAAGATCAAATATCCAACCCTTGATCTAGTTATAGTGCTGTCAGATAGCACTGAGTGGAAAAAAGAATTTTTACCAATTCACATGTAAAGTAAGCAGGTGGTAAAGTCTGTGTTGTGGCTGATGAAATCATCAGAGGTCTCTACCTTGCACTAAGTAAAAAAATACTATAATTTAATCCTGATCTGGCTGGTCTCTTGGCTGGGTTGAGCATTCATAACCCAGTTACCAAGGTCAATCAGAAAACACAAATTAGAAAATCAGACTTCTTTCCTGTGAATATGGGAAATTTCTCCAAAAAATTAATGACATGACAACACAGAACCTAAAAATCCGCTTTTTTCTCTTTCTGATACCTCCGTAGACACTGTTTTGTAATGGAATATGTGAACATATTTAAAAGCCTTCAGTAAGTCCAACATTGTCTGATCCAATTAGCATTGAACTTTAACAAATATAGTAGAATAATAGTAACTAAAAACCATATGTGTGATTAATGCTAGCACTTGGACAACCCTACACAGCTCCAGCTAGTAAATAAATCCAAGAGCCGAGCTTTTGTATTTCTCTCTGTTCCTCTTGCCATTGACTTTCTGTCAAGCATACAGGGTAACCCTTTACTGCTGCCAAGTGTCCTTACTTAAAAAAGAGAGAAGACCAAGATGAATAGTACCATGATTTTACTATATTAGCAATTATATAAGAAATAGTCTTATATTTATCGTAATGAGAAAGCAATGATCATGTCACTATTAACACTGAAAGTTTTCTTTGCCATCTGCTGGTGTCCTACTGACATGTAAATTCCACCAGCATGCAAGATAACTTTTCCTTTTTTACCCTTTTCTTTTTATTGCCATTTTTTTAACTGAAGTATAGTTGATTTACAATGTTGTGTTAATTTCTGCAGTACAGCAAAGAGACTCAGTTATACACATGTACACATTTTTTCATATTCTTTTCCATGATGGTTTATCACAGGGTATTGAATATAGTTCCCTGTGCTATGCAGTAGGACCTTGCTATTTACCCATTCTTTTTTTTTTTTTCTTTTTATTTAATAGTTTGCTTCTACCAACCCCAAACTCCCACTCCATCCCTCCCCCTCCTCTCCCCCTTGGCAACCTCAAGTCTGTTCTCTATGTCTGTGAGTCTGTTTCTGTTTCATAGATAAGTTCACTTGTGCCATATTTTAGATTCCACATATAAGTGATATCATATGGTATTTGTCTTTCTCTTTCTGACTTATTTCACTTAGTATTATAATCTCTAGTTGTATCCATGTTGCGGCTCTTTTTTACACTTTTCTATTAATTATCAGTATTACTGAGAATACTCATAACTTCTAATTTAACTTGCAGAAGAAAATAACTAGTCTAAATTATCTCTAAAAAATACAAAAAACTGTCAAAATTTAATTAGTGTTTATCCCTACAATATTTTTTCAGTTTTATGGTTTCAAGGGGATACGTAATATTATTAAAATTAACTTTGCTGAACCACTTTTATACTTTACAGGTATATCCCTGACAAAGAATATCAGATCTGATGAAATCAAAAGCTCACTCTGAATTTCTGAGTAGGATTACCGTCCTTTGCCTCTTAAAATCCAAACTTGAATTGCTTTTGCATCTGATATCCTTATCCCATTACATACTTTCCCCCACAATTAAATTATATAATTTAAGAAAATCAGTGAGTCTATGTCATCCACTGCTTTGCCTCCAAAATATCTTATTCTCTTCCAAAATGTTGATGACGGCCAGAGAATTATGACGAGATATGAAATGTTGGCTTTTATCATTTTCAAGGAACTTCTTTCCATCATCTTTAATTTTAACTTTTTGTTTAGAAATAATTATGTATTTACAGGAAATTACAAAGATAGTACAGAAGTCACTTATACCCCTCAGTCTACCCCAATGGTTACATCGTAGATAACAATACAATATCAAAACCAGGAAACTGACTTTGGCGCAATGTATATGGGTAGTTATCACAAGTGCAGATTCTCACAACTACCACTGCACTCGAGATACAGAACCATACCATCACGACAAAGATCTACTCTTGTCCACATTTTACCACTAACCTCCCTACAAGTCCCTTTGCCTTCTCTCATTTATAATATAATTATCTTAAATATTTTCTCTACATACATTGAGAGCCACATCACACAACGTTATACTTTTTGCTTCAAACGTCAAATATAACGTACAAAATATCGGAGGCGAGAGGAAGTCTATTGTATTTACCCATATTTTTTTGCCAAATTGCCAAGTTTGGGAAATTTTCAGCCATTATTTCGATGACCACTTTTTCATCCCCACCCTCCTTCTCCCATCCTTCTGGGACTCCTGTGACCCAGGAGCCACGACTTCTTCAATGCGTGGTTTGAGCAGAGTTTCCTTCGAAGAGGACATGCGTGGGCTGGCACTATCCTTTTTAAATCTCTATTAAACGACTTCTTCTGCCTGGCAAACATCGAAACAATTCTTTCCACACAGAGATGCCCCACCTAACGTGACCCAACTTTCACACAGGGGCGACCACCCAAAATTACATTTCACTCTGCACCCTGTGCTCAGTGCCGTATCACTGTCAGAGTCCAGTATCCTCCTTCCCAGTCCTGTCTCACCATTCTGCAAACTATGGGATAAATTGTACACTCTTTAAAAATACTCAACTACGCAAAGCAAACACTCAACAATCTTGACTGAGAAAAAGGTGAAGACAAAAAACTCTCAAGGACAGCATATCCATTGTCCTTCAAACCATCTAGGATGACTTTAGTGGCATTTGTCACAGTGGCATTTTAATAAAGCACAGCGTGTCTTAAAAAGTAGTGCAAACCAGACATTCTCTGTTTATTTAGCCTTTGGAATTGCCATGTTTGCTTAAGTCAGATGGCAGCTACATCAATATCTTTTCCAGTTTTATTGACAGCACATTTACTGTATCCCATTAAATAAAAAGAATGTTTAAAGAAGCTTTCTTTTCAGAATTCCCTGGCTGTCCGGTGGTTAGGTCTCCATGCTCTTACTGCCGAGGGCCCAGGTTCAATCCCTGTTTGGGGAACTAAGATCCCACAAGCCGTGTAGCACAGCCAAAAAAAATAAAATAAAATAAAGTTAACAAAAAAGAAACTTTCTTTTCATTTAAAAATTAGTTACCTGATACAGCCACTATGGAAAACAGTATGGAGTATCATCAAAAAATTAAAAACATAACTACCATATGATCTAGCAATTCCATTTCTGTGTATTTTTCCAAAGAAAATAAAAACACTAATTCAAAAAGATGTATGCTGGGACTTCCCTGGTGGTGCAGTGGTTAAGAATCTGCCTCCAATGCAGGGGACACAGGTTCGAGCCCTGGTCCAGGAAGATCCCACATGCCGCGGAGCAACTAAACCCATGCACCACAACTACTGAGCCTGTGCTCTGGATCCTGTGAGCCACAACTACTGAGCCCACATGCCACAACCACCGAAGCCTGCACACCTAGAGCCCAAGCTCTGCAACAAGAGAAGCCACTGCAATGAGAAGACTGCACACTGCAATGAAGAGTAGGCCCTGCTCATCACAACTAGAGAAAGCCCTGCGCAGCAACGAAGACCCAACGCGGCCAAAAATAAACAAAAATAAAATAAATTAAAAAACAAACAAACAAAAAGATATATGCACACCTGTGTTCATTGCAGCACTATTTACAACAGCCAAAATATGGAAGCACAGTGTCCATCAACAGATAAATGGATAAAGGAGATATGCTGTACACACGTGTAATGGAATATTAGCCATAAAAAGGAATGAAATCTTGCAATTTGCAACAACAAGGATGGATCTAGAGGGTATTATGCTTAGTGAAATGTCAGGCAGAGAAAGACAAATACTGTATGATTTCACTTATATGTGGAATCTAGAAAGCAAATTAACAAACAGAACAATGCTCCCAGATACAGAGAACAAAGAGATGGCTGCCAAAGGGAAGTGGAGTGAGGGGATGAGTGAAATAAGTGAGGGAGATTGAGGCACAAACTTCCAGTTATAAAATAAATAAGTCACAGGATGTAATGTACAACATAGGAGATATAGTCAATATTGTAGTAACTTTACATGGTGACAATTGGTAACTAGACTTGTGATGACCATTTCGTAATATATAAAAATATCAAATCACTATGTTGTACACCTGAAACTAATATAATCTTGTAAGTCAATTATACTTCAATTAAAATTTTTCTTCTTTTGTCACTAAGGTAATAAAAAGTTCAAAATAAGAAAATTTTAAATAATAAAATCAAAATGAGTTACCTAAAATATAAATAGCTGTCTATCAGAAAAAAAAGAAAACCACATTCCACAAGTCCTTAGTACTTTAATTGCTTAAATCAAAAGAATGCAAGCTTCTAACTTGGGCCTTCGGCAGTCTTGAGGTCTCTACTAGTCTTATATGGTCTTGTTAGTACCTTGTGACCCAAACTATAGGCTAAAAAGTTTAAATACCACTTAATTTATCGCTTTGCACCTGTTCAACAATTAGCCTTCAAAACACAAAGCTACAGTTCTCACATACAGGATTTTCCCCATGAATATTTGTTGATAGTTGATTGATAGGTGCAAATGTAAGATTTCCTCAGGAAATTTTCTACTTCACTGAATTCTCTAAGTTTCTGCGATGACTCCGACATCTATACAGAAGCAGAAAGTTCTTTACTTTTTTCTCATGCACCTGAAAATAAACCAGTTCATTTTAGAAAGAGTGGGATGGTCATATGTCTCTCGCACACCATCTTGAGAAACAAAGTTTCAATCATTTTTTATTTGGGGAAAGGACTTCCCAAAATGGGTGAAATAGTGAGACTCAAGGAGACTGGTAAATGTTAACTTCTGCAAATAAAGGCTTCCGTTTATTCTTAGGCTTTTAGTTTCTACTTTATGTTCTTTCCCCACCTTGTCCTAGCCAAAGCCCCATGGAGGTTACATCCCTACCTCTTCCCTCTCTTATCTGTAAATTTAAAAATTATACTAATATTATTAGCCTCAGTCCTGACCTGGCCTCAAATCTCTGTTTAACCCATGAATAGCTGAATAAGGGGGACTTCATGGAATGCTGATCCCATCTCTGGAAACTGTGAGAAAATCTATAAAAGATTTGTATCAACATTGATTCCTTTTTTTCTAGCTTTCTCTTAAAATGCTCATATTATTCAGCCCCCAAAGTACTAAAGTACCGTGAAAGGCCAGAAAAAATACTGATAAGCCCTAAAGGTGCTAAGAACATGGAATTTCTTCCTTATTTTGAATCTCCATTAAAAACCAAAAAGCAGCAAAACTCCCACTCTTTGCACCCATCCAAGCCATAAGATACAACCCAAGCGGTGTGTTGAAATCTCTAAAAACTTTTTGAATGTTCATTATATTTTTGACCTCTACTTCCCTTCAATGAAACTGTTCTGCAGAAACAATCTGACACAGAGAAAATTTTATAAAGATGTTCACCACAACATTATTTATGATGGTGAAAGATTTGGACCACCTTTGTTGGTGGTGAACATTTGTCTACCGGTAGGGAAACGTTAGGTAAATTATGGAACATTCACTTCAATGAACTATTATGCCAACCATAAAAAGTATATTTAGAAAGAGCTTATGATAATATTTAGGGGAAGAACTTCTGATATTATATCAAGCTAGAAATCTACAGTACATTGAAACACTGTCCAAAATTGTGTGTTTGTATATGCGTTGTGTACACACAAACCTGCATACATAGTGCAGAACTATGTTAAGAAATTGCAACCAGGAAAAAAAACAAACTGGGAGGAAATAAATGCACTAGAATGTTAAACAGTGATTACCTTTGCTATAGGAGCCAAAGATGGTGTGGGTTTTTCTTTTTTCATATATATAACTTTATTTATTTAGTTTTGGCTGTGTTGGGTCTTCGCTGATGCACTTGGGCTTTCTCTAGTTGCGGCGAGTGGGGGCTACGTTCGTTGCAGTGCGTGGGCTTCTCATTGCAGTGGCTTCTTTTGTTGAGGAACACGGGTTCTAGGTGCGCGGGCTTCAGTGGTTTGGGCTCACAGGCTCAGTAGTTGTGGCGCACGGGCTTAGTTGCTCCGCGGCATGTGGGATCTTCCCGGACCAGGGCTTGAACCCGTGCTCCCTGCATGGGCAGGAAGATTCTTAACCACTGCGCCACCAGGGAAGCCCTGGGGTTTTCTTTATACTTTATTTTCCAAATATTCTGCAGTGGGCATGTTTTACTTTCATAATACAGAAAATGAATTTTATTTTTAAAACAGAAATAGCTAACATTTCGTTAGGGCTCCATTTGGAACACTAAATTAAATTGTAAAATTAAATTAAACCCTAAATTAAATTTTTTTTTCCTAAATTAAATTTTTGAAGGATCCTTTGCTTTGTCTTCCCCACCTCATAGGGGTAGCAAGCGAGCTTTCTATATTTTGCAGTTCTTTTTTGCCTTCAGGTGTCAGAGGCAGTTCATTTGCAAACAGCAGTTGCAGGTGGTCTTTGAAGAGAAGGGCGTTTAGGACAAAGGCCTAAAGCTACATAAAACCAGCTTAAGGGGTCTTTGGAAACATAAATCCATGCCTTTGTAGTTCTTATGCTGACAGAGCTAAACGCTCAGAAGCACGCTGTCAGCTTTTACCTGTGTTCCAGCCAGAAAAGCTCCCCAAGCAATTATGGGGAGAGAAGAGGTTTCTGCCACCACCATGATCTAACACAGCAAGGGAGGCCACCTGTGTTTTTAGAAAGGCGAGAACTCTTTAGAAAGCAGAAAGTGAAGTGCCGGATGCGGATGGAATTGTGCAGAGTCCCGGAAGATATTCATCATCCTTATTCATTAAGGAAGAAAGTGATGTGGACAAATTTACACCAAAAAAGGATGAAGAACTCTTGCTTCATGAGAAGTGTCAAAGCCACAAGACAAAGGCCAGTGCTTTGGGGGATTCCTGTGACCCTCCGCACAGCACTCTGCTGGCTCTGGAAATGAACTTCACTGGGCTTATTGGTGGCATTCATCACAGCATCTGCCTTTTCCTTTCCCAAACCCTTTCCTTTGTCTACACCTCCTCTTTTCATTATTCTTTTTCCAGAGAGAACTCAAAATCACTTGGCCTTTTCTCACCCATTCCAACAACTCAAGGGGAAACTTTAGGAAAGGTGAATATTGCCATGCTAACCAATTCTCTCTTCTCACCTATGTTCTCCTGGAACTCTGTTTAAGGGAACACGGCACGAATGAGGCCCAGAAACAAGCAGTTGAGCTCCCTTCGTTCACATGGTCACAGGGCTTTGGACAAAACTATTAATACTGTGGGCTGGCGATTCCCAATCCTTATTGTGCAGAAGACGTTAATTACATCAGAAGCATTGTGAAGCCTTCATCTAGGGAGTGAAAGAGATAACTCTGCTGTGTTATATCTACTGAATTTTAAAACCTGTATACATTAATTCATACCTTTCAACTTGGTAGTAGATCTATATAGCGTTCGAGCTGTATACGTGAAACAGGAGGATTTTAACCAGATGATGAGTGGACGAAGCTTACTTCCTGCCTGTGCTTTACAAGTCCGCCATGATCTTTAATGATAACTGTATGTGTTCATTTGCAGCCTTCCTTCTGGGCTTATACCTCCACCCACCTATTTACAGCCTCTGCTTGTTTGAAAACCAGTGGACTCTTTGAACCTGTGTGTCGTTTGTAACAGTCCATTCCAAATACACTCCTCCGGGTTTCAATTACATAATAGGGAAGCCCTAAACCGTCTTAGAAAAACCACACATGGTTTTGTTTTGCTTCCAAAGAAAGACTTAATAGGATTACATTACAGAACAAGACACCCACACTTCTCTCCCCTCAAACTGGTTCTGAATCAAAATTACGGATTTTTTTTTTTTAAAGAGCAAGGGGAGATTAAGAAACTTGTGGTCCTTGGATAAAGTTCTTCCTTAAAGAGCTATTTCTGATGTTAACACACCTCCAGAAGCACTTGGACGATTCAGAATAGGGCAGAATCTTCATAGTGTCCCCGCCTGCTGGCCTATGTTTTTCTGTGTAACTCAGAATGGTAAATCATCGTCAAAACCTTTTATTTTTGGATGCCCCATATGCTCGTTTTCTCTCTTTCCAAATAGTCTGACGAAAAGGCACAAGCAAATAACTAAAGCCTTAATGAAATAGGCATATTGATCAATTCTGCTTCCTGGGCACTTCCCGGGAATGTGCCTGGAGCAAATGAGGACCTGTGGATGCCCACTAAACATCTGCCGGACGCCAGGCTTCCTGTATGCTCTGTTTCACAGGCAGCTCTTTGTATATTGCACGTGTCACGTCACGCTGCGTATCAGAGGAAGAACCACCAAATATTTATGTATTGAAGGTTATGATCAAGTGAAAGACTAAAAGCAAACTCTTGAGTTTTGCGAAGAAAACTGTGAGCAAAAACATAATTATCAATTCGCTGCTCAATTCTCCCTCCACAGAGCATGTTCTACCCCATACCATATGCCTTCGGAAAATTTACTCGTCTCACCTTTTCAGCTAAAGCGTCCCCCAACTTGACAAATCTTTCCAATTACTGCATAACCCTCGATTGTCTGAACTTATGTGTCCACAGGATCCCAACCCCATGCATCTTGGATTTACCCCATCCTCATCCTTATTTCTCCTTCCTCCTAATCTTCTCTGGCACATGGTTAATATCAGCTGTTGTCAGTTTCGGTGCCTAGTAAATATTCTGGGAAAGGTGATTGGAAGTTCAATCAGTTGCAGCTGTACCAAACTCCGCTGATAAAGCAGTGGATGGTGGGGAAAAGCTGGGAGAGGGAGAACTGGGCAAATGACCTTGATTCAGAATTCACCCTGATCGTATTTGGTGGTGGTTCAGGTTCTGCCTTGTGTGTACAGATTTTCCAATAGCCAGTGTCTGATTTGGCACCAAGGCACTGTTTCATGAAGATTCACTGACGATACTGGCAGCTCTAAATGCCGATAATTGATTTTTCAGAAATATTCCCTGTACCTTCCCCACCCCAGCCCTCTCTTTACCCATCCCACCCCCATCTATCTGAGCACATCTGAAGGATCATTCCGGAAAGAAAAGAAAAGCAATAGGACCACTTCACTATCTTATGTTTGGCTTTCAAACTGGGGAGCTGATGGTAAGAGGACTGGTCCCGTTGAGACAGAGTTTCTTCTATCTTTGCTACACGAACGTGTAGTTCTGCATGCTGCAAAGGGTGGCAACTTAAGCATTTTAACTAAAATTGTCATCACCTCCTTTGCCCGCCCTTTTTCTCTGCCCCAGTCCCCTACGACTTCAGCTGCAGTGGGCAGGCAGCTACTGAAAGGGGAAGCCTGAGATGTGATAAGCCTTTGCCAACAAGCTCCCGACCCACCTGCCATTGGACACCCCAACTTTAGTTCCCTTCAGGGGGCCTGCTGAAAATCCCAGCCTGTTGTTACTCGAAGGAAATAACACCCCAGGCAGTTATAAGCTCTTAATAACGTTGAAGGGAGCCAGCCCCACGCCTATCACTTCCCCTGCCCCCAAAGTCCAGCCCGCTCGGTGCCTCAGAGGCCACCCTTCTGAGCCCCCCACAGACCCTGCTGTCACCCACCAAGAGATGGGGAGGGGCCGAGAGGGCAGTAAGAACACTGAGATCCCCCATTTAGTAAATGCCCATTTGGGGTTGCAACCTCAGGCTTTAGGACAGAGCAGAATGAAAACCGAAACTTCTAGCCATTAACCGGTCCTTCCTTTCCCCCCACCCGCCCCGGACCCAGCATGAACTCACCAAAATGGCCTCTGACCAGGACGCAGGGACAGCCTGTCAGGACCCTACAGTGCACACCTCCACGTCCTTCTCCACGCTCAGCCCCTCTGCCCATCCTTCAGCCGCATCATCGCTACCAGGTGGGCTTAGGTCTGCCTCTCAACCCCAGTCAACGCGGCTGATTGTCTGTGTGGGCTCCACGAACCGCTTTTCAGGTGTATCTCACTTGGGTGGCCCTTTCTCCTTTTTTGGTTTTACATTTCATTTTCGTTCCAGTAGACCAATTGGACGTAAACATTTCGCCTGGCTCTTCTCTAACTCATTTTTTATACTTTATAGTGATATGATCTGATTCACTTTTATGATGAAAGAATTGATCACTGGAGTCATTATGGGAGGCTGTGGCGTTTATAGACCCCCCCAGCTATCGGTTCTTATGTCAGTTCCTGAAAGAAAATGTGATACGCTGGTTGGTGTTCTACTTCCTTTTGTGTCACCCTCTTACAAGCAGCGGCTGAGCTCACTGGACGTACAGCCCAGGCCTTGCCCCATACGGCCCCTCCCGCCTCTTGGCCCTCTTCTGTCCCAGGCACACAGCCTTCTGGCTACCCCTGGTCCACAGCACATCCCAGCTTTATCCCATCACGGCCGTCCTCTGGCCTGAGCATGCCGCCTTCTTGGCACACCTGTACGCTATTAGCTGCTCACAGGGCACTTTGACCCACGTATGAGGAGCTCTGACCTCCTGAACCTCGGCAAGTTCCTGCCTCAGGCTCTGGTGCCTCTGCCTGGACTCCTCCCCCGCCACCACCCACCCCATGATCCTCGTCCCTCTGGGCTCTGTCTCAGGACCACCTGCCCTGCCCCATGGCACTCTCCTATCCCTTGCTATGCTTTCTTTTTTCTTCACTTACTGCTAGGGGTCATGAAATTCAATATTTACTTGGGTATTTGTCATTTAATTCTAGACCACTTTCTCTGCCTTATTCACTACTATGTCCCCAGCTCTTAGAACAGGGACATCTGTAACAGATGCTTTTAAAATATCTGCAGAATGAATATGAGAGAGAGCCATGCTTCTCTCCCCGTAGACATGACCCTCGTGGAAACAATGTGAACCCATCAGACCATGATCTTCAGCCTTTTGAACCCATGCCCCCTTTTGATAAAGAAAAAAAACTCTCATGTCCCCTTGCAGTGCCTGTGAGCTAGGGGTGCAGTGGGATGGGCAGGGGGTGGGGGGTGAGGTCGGTGAGAGTTTTCGGATTACTAAAAGAAAGAATGAGCCACAAACCCTTCAAATCACCTTTCCTAAATATACCTTCTCTCAACCAGGGATTTGGTGAGAGTAGGGAAGAAACGGTTTGAGACGGTCTTGGTTTAGGGTAGGTGGTCTCTCCTAGTGTCAAATGAAGGACCATAGGGTATTCGTGGAGAGAGCCCACTGCCCACAGAAGCATCCATCCATGCCCCGAGCTGTCTGTCCTACACTACTTAAAACACCTGTGCTGCCTCTCCTGTGTTAGAGGGATAGCAGTGATTCACTGTCAGTGGACTTAAGCTTTAGTGTGTGTGCTGATCTACCTAAAAAACCCAGATTCGGGTCTATCCTGGGAAGGGTCCCTTGGATCTCAGAGGCAGGACAGCATCCCTGCTATTCCCGTACCACCTACCTCTGATTTATGTACCAGTGAAGCGTGGCAGCAGTGGAAGTGAGGAGAAAAGGGGACTATCTAGTATTGTCTGATCCTTCGGTCCAGAAAACACTTCTCTGTGCCAAATCTGAGTTCAGGGCCAGGAACACCAACATGATAAGAAAGCATCCTTGCCCGGAGGACTTCCCAGTCTAGCATGGAAACCAACACTTTTCATTGCAATGCCATTTGCAAAATGCCCAATTTTTGCATTGCTTTTACAGTGGCAGAATTTTCTAGGATTAGGTGCAAATATACATGTTCTCTGCAGACTGAAAAGAGGCTGAAAACCCTGGTGTAATCTGTCTCCCTGAATTATTACAGGATTTTAGAAAGTTGACACGCGCAGTAACTTTGATCTCCTCAGGCATCTCATTGGGAATTCAGTTCCAGCTCAAAAGTGCTAACGGTACAGTTTACATCCAAATGGAGCTTCTCAGATCAGAAGAGTTGGTTCAGTACTGCTCTTGATTCGTCCATGTACAGGGGAGGATTCCTAAAATGCATCTCTTGGAGTCAAGGACTTCTAAAGGGGTGTATTTTGGTGACTGGCTGGAGGGTGAATGGACCGCCCCAGAATGAAGGAAGGTGTCGGGGGATTGGCATAGATGTCAGGGTACAATGCAGTTTTCTAATTTTGTTTAAGCCAGGATTTGGATTTGAGTTTACTTGTGGGTTGCATTTCCTTCATAGCACGGACCATTGTTTGCTATAAACACCTTGAGAAAATGTGCTACATTTGTTTTCCCATCATTGTATACCCGGTGCCTGGCATAGACTAAATGCTTAATAGATATTTGTTGGATAAATTAAACAAATAGACTTTGTACAGTTTCTGCATCCCCTTCTCTCTGGAGAGTGGATTCAAACATACTAAAAGCTTCCCAAGTGGCTGAAGGCATCCCATTACTCCACTTAAAGAAAGCTGGTCCCTCTCTCCTCTCTCCCTTTCACCTGATAAAAAAACAAAAAAAAAAGAAAAAATGCCCTATCTGAGTTCCGGATGAAAGGTCCAGGGTGAAAGGTCCCCTTTGCAAGTACTGTCCAGTGTGCTCTTGAGATTTTGTTTCTTTCCTTTGGGAAAGCTCATTGGAGTCCTTTGGTATCCTTTTGTTCCTTCCACATTTCCAAGCTTTAGATCCCTTATGATTGTTCCTTAAACTTGTAAATTTCCTTGTGAATTCTTGTTGGAGAGCAGGCAGCAAGATTAAAAGCCATTTAAGTCCAGATGCCTGTCACAAAGAGGCCCCTTCCCCTCTGCCCTTTCTGAAGGTGTCCTTGGAGGGGGAGGGCCCTTGACAGTAAGGTGGGATCCTGGGCTCTGGGGTAACCAGCCAGGACTCAGCCGCCCCCAATACTTCTCAGGCTAAATGAGTGAAGCCGCCCCAATACTTCTCAGGCTAAATGAGTGAAGACGACCCTGTATAATCTTCAAGTTAGTGAATCCGCAGCTCTGACAATAAAGGCATTGCTTTACCACGTCAGATCTGTGTTCTGTCTCAGGAATTACAAAGAATGAGTCATATAAGGTACTTCTGCCATTTTCTCACAGATGGAACGATGCCATTCGGAATCTCAAAGGAGATTGAGGGCCTGGCTGTTCACTCCGTGAGGGTCCCCTGCTCTAAGCACTCCGTGGCCCCAGCATCCATTCTTTCTAAGGACTTTGTTTCTGTGCCTCTTTAATGTGGTCAAAGGGCTCTAAAGGGCCCCTTTCAATCAGACTGATATAGCCCTTGCCTTCACAGAAGACAGGAATCCTACCTTCCAGAAATCCAACAACCCTTGCAGGAGAACAAAGATGTCAGTGATTACAATGCGTCATTGTAAGCACGATATATACACATGTATGAGGATCTCTTTTCTTCTGCCTCCATCAGAAGCAAGTGACAAAGTGCTCTTCCAGAGACCGAAGCCTGAATACCACCCTCTCTCTCCTTTTCTTTTCTCAGACTGACACACAGTTGCAGTAAGAGAACTCGCAGAGTCGTGAAATCCTAAGATACAAACCATATCCAGAGGGGTGGGTATTCAGATACGTGGGTATATGAGAGGCCAGCAGACAGATGCTAGATCTCTGCTTACTAATTCATCAGGCTTTTAGCAACCCGTTTCTCCATCTCAGCCCCATGGAGCTAACCCACAACATCATCCGTAATGCCTGGTGATACTCATTTCTCTCTTTCTGAACTCGGGTCTTCTCTTAAATTTCATATCAAAATTCCTTTTTTTCCCCCAATTCCTAAACTCAGTGGTACCAGCATCCTCTAGAGTCTTACGAGTACCTCACTATCAAGTTCTCGTGGGGGGGATTTTTCTGCCAGGTTATATGACTCTAGTGCTTCGTTGCTCCCAACGTTTCTTGCTTACTTGTCCCTGGTAAGCTCACGTCCTCCTCGGATGGGTGTAGCACTCTGATCTGTATCCCATCATTCCGTCAGCTCCCGTTTCTCTCTGCATCCAGCTCATAACACCACTCGACCAATCGCTGTCACACATACTGCCTTCATTGGGCCTTTTCTTCAATGGTCAGAGTCAACATTTACATCTTCAGAGCCCAATTAGGTTCTCATACCTGCCAGCACTTTGAGCAAGAGAATTTTTATCATGTTTTCCATCATCTGTCCTCGCCCTGGAGCTGTTGCTGTGTGAACTCTGCAGGGAGGGTGAAGGGGAGAGATGCGGCCCATGCCCGTTGAGGCATCAGTGCTGTACCTGAGTGTGAAGACAGAAGGCCCACCTCTGCTCATCACCCATGTGCTCGGGGACTGGTATTAAATGTACGGTGGCCATTTAATGTATGGCCGAAACTGGGTCCCTTTGGAGAGTGAAAAAGGCACCATTAATATTTACACTGAGGGCTTCCCTGGTGGCGCAGTGGTTGAGAGTCCGCCTGCCGATGCAAGGGACACGGGTTCGTGCCCCGGTCCGGGAAGATCCCACGTGCTGCGGAGCGGCTGGGCCCGTGAGCCATGGCCGCTGAATCTGCGCGTCCGGAGCCTGTGCTGTGCAACGGGAGAGGCAGGAACAGTGAGAGGACCGCATACCGCAAAAAAAAAAAAAAAAATTTACACTGAGATATATGCTCGCCCTATTGAAATGGCATTTTGAGTCAGAAAGTGTGTTTAAGCCCGGGACCCTAGATGAAGCTGTGTCCTAATGCTCCTTCGCTGATGGTTCGCGCAAAGCAGCCTCGTGTAAAGGATGACACTGTGATCACTGAAGGGTGATACGTCTGAGAGGCAAACACAAATGACTCATTCCAGCTGCAATATTTACACAAGTACAACGCAGTACAGTACCGGGAGGTGAATAAAGCACTACACAGCTGTATTCCCTACCCCCCACCGAAGTTTCCTGAGAAGTAGTCTGAGAAGTTTAAAATATTCCTTTCCAGAAAAAAAACCCTGAAATAACCCCTTCATTTATTTTAGATTCCTTTCAGATAGCCTCGCAGATGGTTTGCTGAAATCATCACACCAACAAAATCTGTTTGGCTCAAAAAAGTAAAATAACCAAATTATCTGCATTTCTCTGTGATAAAAAGCTGAATTTCTAAAACAAAAAAACTGCGTTTCTTATTTCCATCTATTAAACTTATCCCTGCTCTGCATTTTGTCAGCTGAACTACAGAAATAATTCCTTAAAGAGCCACATGTTTTCCCCTTTATCGCTGAATTCTGGAGCCCCAAAATATAGTGTTATAAAAGCTGACTTTTCCCTGTTTGCTTTTCTACATATGCATGTCTTTTCTCTTGACACAAGCCTCGTATCAAAACATCCAAAAGACGTTAAATACTAATACATCCAGGAGGTGTTCTTTCTGACTCTAATTGCAGGCATCCATCCAGTTTCCATGGCATCAGCTCAGGAACAAAGCTCAGATTAAAAATACTTCCCTCCAGGAAAGATACCTATGACCAAACAGGCCAGTCAGTGGGACAGCTGGGGAGCAGAGTCCCATGTTCGCTCAGAGGTTTTAGTTCAAAGTTGTTTTGAGATTTGTAGAAATAATTGTCCCTCCCCACCAATGGTCTTGATGCAAAGACAAGCATGCCAGCCCCCCGGGGTCCCTGGTACCCAGGACACATACCCTCCCGTGGGCTCTGCACAGTTTCCTCCTCAAGAATAGGATGTGAGGAGATGCAGTGAGGTGACTCAGTCTCCGAGATCCTATCTGCTGTCACTGCAGTCTTGTTTTTACATTTTTTAAAGCATCTGCTCCTGGGTGCTTATGGTTTTACAAAGCAGTCTTAACGTTCCCAGTAGTATAATTGTCCAGATAGAGCCATGCCTGCTGCTGCTGTGGGAACCGTCAAGATTAGAGGCTCAGCATGGGAAGGCGACTCTGGGGAGGAATTTGTCTACTGTAGGGCATATTCATCCCCAAGGGGATTCTCCACTGAGCGCTGTTGGGTGACGTCTCCCCCTGGCGGCTGCTGACGTGCGCACAGGGGACAGACCGATCCGCAGCTGGGATGCCTTCCAGGAAGTTGCGACTGTATAGAGCTGATTTACTTTGTTGTACAACAAAAACTAACACAACATTGTAAAGCAATTATACTCCAATAAAGATATTAAATAAATAAAATTTTTAAAAATAAAATATTTCAAGAAAACAGAGAATTTATCCACATGGAATGAAATTTTTTTTTTTTTGGCCACGGCTTGTGGGATCTTAGTTCCCTACCAGGGATTGAACCCATGCCCTTGGCAGTGAAAGTGCAGAGTCCTAACTACTGGACCAGCAGGAAATTCCCTCGAGTGAACTTTCAAATAAATATCCCTTCATCTTCTAAAAGGAAACAAGTGAAAAGCAGCCACTGGCTCTCTGGACACACACCCCTCCTCATGTTTCCATTTCTTCATCAGCAGTGAGGACCACCATCCTCTCACACTTAAAGCCGTTCTGGCATTTTCTCTCCTCCGTTTTCTCTGATTGGTTCGCCACAAGCCCCGTTTGCCCTTTATAACATTTCTCAAGTGCCCTGTTCATCAGTTCCTCCAACCTATAAACATACAACTGGCCAATAGCATTTGAATGAAATGTGATAAGATTCAGAGCCCAGGACTCCAAAGGCTCCCGCTGACAGGGAGTTCTGATTCCTCTTTGGGACAGCTCCAGACTTTCACCCCCGGGAACAGCTATTTCTGGTGACTCAGAGTCACAGGCTTCACACTGGTTCAGAAATTCTGGACTAAGCGGTTTCTATTCCCATAATGTGCCTGAGTCCCCATCCTCCTTCCTGGTCCTTCTTTTCTCCAAATGGTCTTGTGACCAGCTGGTGCCCCCAGGCTCTACACCCTCACAGCCTTGGGGTAGATGCTACCTTCACAGAATTTAAAACACCCAATACCCCCTTGCTTCTCTTTGTCCTACTAAGTAATTTTCCTGCCTGTTTCTAAGACCAAATTCCCATCTTATACTCTTCTCTAGGACTTGGGTCCCTGTCCTGTGTCTCCTCACCCAGTCACTTATAGCTTCCTGGGTGAGACAGAAGGTCCATTTCCCCTGCTGGGCTCTACCCTCGGGGTCCACTGTGCCTCTCAGGAACTTTTCAGCTGCCCTCCCATAAGAAGCATAAAGAGATAGCAATTTGCACACCCCTAGTCTTGACTTATGGAGTCCACTCCACCAGGGAAGTACTCACAGTTGAGCACATAAAACACACCGCTATTTTACAATTCAAGGCGGTCTCAGCATACTCATAGATACAGAATAAAATACATGTGTACATCTCAACATCACCCCGGCATCCTGGCACACACTGAATATCTGACACAGTCACCTGTAGGAGCTCTGTCTCTCTCACCCCACGACTCTGCTGTGATTCTTGATTTCGTATTGCCTTATCCCTCTCTACATCTGTCTGTCAGATTCTGGCTGAATTAGCTCCATTTATCCTACGGAAACATCACTTTTTGCTCTGGGCTCGAAATATACCAACACAGACTCAGAAGGAATCTTTTCTCCATCACACTAAGTCCAAGCTATTCCCGGGCTCATCCCCTACCCCTTCTCTGCATCAGCCTCTTCTCCACTCTGGCCCAACTGGCCAACCCAAACCCAGCCTCCGTACAACCTCCAGCCCCTCAGGATCCCCAGCTCAACTCGCCCGCACAGATTTCATCCCGTAGGTGTGTTTAGAATCCTCCTCCCACCTTGCTCTATTGCTTTCTTTGACTTCGCAGCATTGTCTTTCTCCTAATCCCATGTTATGATTTTCACCTTCTTAGAGTCCTCACCGACTTGTGGGGTGGGGGGGAATTGCTTCAGAGCGCCCAACACAGGCCCTGCCCTACCTTCTCACCATCAACCAGAACGCCACACACTGACGTGGCAGGATGAAGAATACCTCCAGAATGTATTCACCCTCGGAGACCCGAGGACAGTGGTTACTTCTCCCTGCTTCATGGAGTGTTTTGCCCCTCTGATGAGATCAGACCATTCGTACATCTAAAAAGCCATCATCTGGCTTCCCTGGTGGCGCAGTAGTTAAGAATCCGCCTGCCAGTGCAGGGGACACGGGTTCGAGCCCTGGTCCAGGAAGATCCCACAAGCCGCGGATGCAACTAAGCCCGTGAGCCACAACTACTGAGCCTGCTCTCTAGAGCCTGCGAGCCACAACTACTGAGCCCGTGTGCCACAACTACTGAAGCCTGTGTGCCTAGAGCCCGTCCTCATCCCCTTTCCATGAAGATAAATAAGTAAATGTAATTTTTACATATCACAAAAAAATAAAATAAAAAGCCATCATCCCCTCACATCAGCAGCTGATGCAGACGGTACCAACACTGAACACCAAGCAGTAGAGATGCAAAAACAAAATGCACCCCTACCAGCCTCCTCGCCCAACGTATGCTCCCTTTTGTCCTTTCCAAATAAACAGATCTTCAGTGGAGGAAGAAACTTCATTTTAAGTGTATCAGGACACTCTGACTTCAGCTGGAAAATCACAGAGGATTCGTGGCCCTGCAGATAATTATATACCAAGTTGCACTGAGTCAATTACCCTGAGTATCTGAGTTTCCCTTTTCTCTTTATCTAACTAATCATAGTCGGCAAGGAGCTATCCCACTAATCTGACTGGTGTACGTTTATGCAGCGTTGGCCTTCATATTAAAATAGATTTTCTGACAAGTTTCTGCCTGGGCATCGTGTAATTAAATATTTTGCATCTCTTCAACATGCAGATTAGCATAGGCAGACAAGAGAAAATCAGGAACGGCTTTTGTGGTGATCTGGGGGCTGGCTTCCTGATGGCCATAGAGTTGAACAAGGCCAGGATTAGTAACCTAGATCCCAGCTCTGCATCGCCAGCAGGCCTACCTCCTTCCCTAGTTCTGGAACACTAGAGAAGCCAGCTGAACTTCCAGGGACAGAGCGTCTTGATTTCCCAGTGGAGGAAAAATGTTAATAAAGAAGGCGGTTGATGACAGTAATTCAGAGCTAATGTCCATCTCCCCAAGAGTGTAACAGGAGAACTCATAACAGGAGAGCACTTGGAAGCTTTAAAGTGCTGAATAGTTAGCAAACAGCTGCTATATGCAGATCTCAGACCAACTGGATCATCTGGCCCTCACTTATAGAAACAAGGTTGGCTTCCCGGGGCCTGAACCACTGCCAACGTAAATAAATGGGGAAAGGTACTGAGCGAACTTGGAGAGCTAATGCCTCCGATTTCACTGTCAGTTGGGAGTGAGAGTGGGCTGTGGTGTGCTCTGATGCCCGGTAAAAGAATAAATTGCTAATTAAAATGATAAAATTGCTTTTGAACTCAGGAGACCGGGAGAACTTTATAATTGACTCTTATAATGTGTTTCTGGATGCCTAAACGCAACTACTAATTGTTGGGAGGTGGGAGGGTAGAGGGTGGATAGGGGAGGTCATCCATTTCGTTTTGTATTAAAAATAAAAACACTCCAAAAAATGTACATAAAGGAAATGATTCCTTCTCTCCTCTGTAAGAGTCAACCTTTGATCTTGAGATAAATTCCATTACCAGGGGCAGCTTCTAAAGCAGCCAGGAATTTGTTTCCCTTGATGTAGTTTTGATGATATGTTGAAATGATTAGTAAATTGCTAGGACTTCTCCTAAGGATAACTCCTTATACACTGAGGTGAACTAAAACAAACACTGCCTTGAGCAAATACAGAGAAAAATACGGGCCACCATTGTGTCATTTTCGGCATTCTCCCCTTACCTTTTCTTATGTGAAATATTAAACTAATTCCTCAACTCTTCTTAAAAATAGTATTGTATGGGGCTTCCCTGGTGGCGCAGTGGTTCAGAGTCCGCCTGCCGATGCAGGGGACGCGGGTTCGTGCCCCGGTCTGGGAAGATCCCACGTGCCGCGGAGCGGCTGGGCCCATGAGCTGTGGCCGCTGAGCCTGCGCGTCCGGAGCCTGTGCTCCGCAGCGGGAGAGGCCACAACAGTGAGAGGCCCGCGTACCGCAAAAAAAAAAAAAAAAAAAAAAATAGTATTGTATGGTGGAATTATGGAACTATTTGGGCTGGTATCTTATCATTACATTGTTACAATTATAAATATAAATACAGGCCAATAAATTTAAAGATTTTTTTAAAGTTTACTTGCTAAAGCCACACTCACATTACTATAACTTTGCAGAGTAAATTTTGTTCATCCAACTCATGTTGTTTCAAAGTAGCCCATTAACTATGGAAATTGGCCCAAATATAACGGGGAGCTTCCTTTTTCAGTTATGTGGCTGCTCTTGAGGGGCCCTACTAAACCAAACCTTCATATGTGCCTTTGGTCTATACCAAATCCTGTTGTGGGTGGCTAGCCGATTTTGTCCCATTTTCCTAAGTTATATTTGCTTCTTCCTGACATTATTAGAAACCAGCCACCCTGAGCAGCTCTGAACCATAAGTCTTGGTCTCAGCAAACAGTGACATGAGAGGCAGAGTCTAATTCTGATTATTGGTGGTTAAAAAAAACAAACAAAACAAAAAATCTAATAGGACACTTGAAGGGAAAAAACAGGAAAAATAAAAAAGAATAGGAATTATAAGAAAATTCCCTTAAAAAGAAATACTTGAGGAGGAAATGGGGAAACTAAAAGATCAATCACTTCCCTTCTTCAGGGAGATCAGCTCGGTGCTTTGTGATGACCTAGAGGGGTAAGATAGGGAGGGTGGGAGGGAGGGAGACGCAAGAGGGAAGAGATATGGGAACATATGTATATGTATAACTGATTCACTTTGTTATAAAGCAGAAACTAACACACCATTGTAAAGCAATTATACTCCAATAAAGATGTAAAAAATATAAATACACACACACACACACACACACACACACACATCACTTCCCTTCTTAAAACTCCCTTTTCAGGACTTCCCTGGTGGTCCAGTGGTTAAGGCTCTACTCTTCCACTGCAAGGGACATGGGTTTGATCCCTGGTCAGTGAACTAAGATCCTGAAAGCCATGCAGCCAAAAACTAAATAAATAAATACAAATTTTAAAAATAATAATAAAATTTAAAGTCTCCAAAAAATTAAAAACAAACAAAACACTGCCTTCTCCAATGTTCTTCTCTCAGCCTTCCCTTCCTCTGGGCACTTGAACTACTTCATCCCAGAACCCACCCTCAAAGATCCTGGAACTAGCAGGCCATCCCAGGCCATTCAAAGACCATGGTGCTTCAGAGTCAAAGGCCCCAGGTCATCTTGGAATCCCCAAAACTTCTCCAGGAGCTAAACCAAGGCCAAGTAAATCTCTCCTTCCTTGGTATTGCCCATTCAAATCCTGACCCAGCCCTCAGGATACCACTAATTATCCTAGAGTTTATAAATTGTCAACAATCTTAGGAATTGCACCCAAAAAGATGTGGGGTCGGGGGAGGCTTGTCGGCTTTTCTCAGACTGTATTCCAGGATTACATGAGGTGTTCCAGAAAAAAAAATTTTAACAAAAAAATCTATATCCCACCTATGGAGATATGTTTGAATATAACACATATTTCAAACCTCTTAAGAAGTCACAGTGTTTGTTTCCATACTGAAAACTCTAAGAAACCCTACAGCAAAGCAATCTCTTCAATTGTAATTGATCCAGAATTTTACAAATTGCTTTAATCACAAAATCTTTTTTTTTCCCCTCAAAACCTATTTTTATATATCTCAGAACTGGTCTTCCAAGGCTTACATTTGGGAAATATTTGAACAAAAACTATGCCATGTTAACCTGGGTGTATTTGTGTGGGTCCAAACCCTAGACACAGGAAAATGTACCATTATATCCATCACCCATGTTTTGGTTTGCTGAGGTGGGTAGCGAGTCTCAGCATGTATCAGCTTCCCCTTGAAATGGTTGATTACCTTTTCTTTTTAATGATGATGCTTAGAGGAGGAAGATGATAGGGCCACTAAAAAAGGATACATGATGCCTGTTGTCTGATATATACAAGGACTTAGATGATTTTTCAGACATTCAGAGCATCACAAAAATGACCCTGACTGATGGGAAATCTAAAATTACATTTCTGAAATCCGTTAAAAGTCGAATGGAGAATAGAGTTTATTCAACAGCTAGGTTTTCCTCTTTGTTATCTAGCTGATGAAAGGGTTTGTTGTTTGAGGAGCTCAATTATAATCTGAGGTTTTGGGAGCAGTTTGGAGCATTTAACCTGAGCAGGGAAATAAATGAACATAAGTTCTGCCAGAAACCACTGATCCTGCTTTGCAAATAATACACTAATGCCATAATAATACAAAGACTTCTTCAAAGCTTCTTTTTCAGTTTAGTAGACATTTGTCCAGTTTATAGTCTGCAAAAACATTGTGCTAAGGGGTAGGACCTTAAAATCTTTCTCGAGAGACAGATCTATGCATATAGATAGCAGGGAGCACATGAAACCTGGGGCAAAGTAGGGGGCTGCTAAAGGTGTGCTGGGTGTGAACGAGCTGAATGGCTTTAAACTGCAACATTTCTGTTCTCTAATCTGTTTCTCATAAATACTTCCCTGCAGTGGAGTCAATAGTGAAGGGCCTTGGAGGATCTGGAGACCAGAAAGGAGGATGGGTGAAAGAGGCCACAGGCTCACATATCAATGAAATTTGTGCAAACATGTGAAGAATCCACAAGGGGGCTGGGGAGTGGGGCTGCAGACACTGCCAGATGTTTCCAAACCATCCCAGTCTACCCTTTAACCCATTCCTTACTTAGCCTGTTTGTCATCTTTAAGTAGAACACATTTTCGCTTATTTTTCTTTTGTCTTGTCCTTTTTTTTTCTTACATACCTAGAATAAAATGCCTTAAACTAATGAGAGAAAAGCAAAGATTACCAACAGCAACATTCTAAAGTTTCTTCTAAGACACTGTAGTAGCCTTACAGGAACAGGTATTTAACATCTTTCTTTTTGTTTATGACTTTTCAGAATTACATTGATCTTTCTCTTAGGTCGCCAAGATGCCCCAAAAGGTTGCACCTATTCCACTTCCGAGGATAATCTCTCTCTGCTTCCTTTCCCCATGTTGGATTTCTACTTTGTATCTCATGCCTCTGTCTGATTTTAAGTCACACAGATTCCTTCCTATGAATCAAGAAATTGGGAGGTGATAACCATGAACCACATACATTTTGGATGGAAAATAATTGCCTTATAATGGATTAAATTTTAAATCCATCTTTGAGGTTCGGAATCATTGTACTTATTATGCGAGAGCTGCTGTTTGTTCAGAATTTCTCTTTTCATATGATAGGTTGGTCATTTATCTTCTCTGGACATTTCTTTCATTACCATATATGCTTAGCTTCCTAGCATAATATTTGTTTTGCCTTTTTTTTTTTTTTTTGGCATTAAATTCCCAGTTTTTTTCTATGAAAAGATTATATATGCTTCTACAAGTCATTTTTTTATTCCTACCTACACCTTCAATACTTCCAGTATTTCTAAAAGCACCTTTCCATTATAATGACTTTACATAATTAGTTAATATTCTCAAAGCTTGATATATTTAGTGCTCAGCTCCTTATTTTTCTTTTTTTTTTTTTTTTGGCCATGCCACGTGGCTTGCAGGATCTTAATTCCCTGACCAGGGATTGAACCCAGGCCCCAGCAGTGAGAGTGCCGAGTCCTAAACATTGGACTGCCAGGGAACTCCCTCCGTTCGTCATTTTTAACAGCAAACGTTCTTCATTATTTTCGATAATTCTAAATTTGGGAGCCAACTTCTTACCAGCTCTGATAAGATCATCACTAGTGATTAACGATGATTAGCAAAGTACTATAGCAAAGCAAGTCAACTTTTCGATTATGTCGTTTGCTATGCTCATATGATAAGTATTGTCCTTAATTTTTTAAACCATCTGTCCATTTTATGAAGGCTAATTCAGTGAAAACTAGATAATACAATCAGAAAATCCTCCTAAATGGGCACTCATCAGCTGAAGCACCTGAAGGTACCCTGAATTGAGGGAAGGTGCCTGTGTCCGTTTCCTATAGATACTGTAATAAATTATAAAAAACTTGGCGACTTAACACTAATATATTATCTTAGAGCTCTGAGAGGCTAGACGTACGAAATGGGGTCACTGTGCTACAATCTAGCTGTCAGCGGGGTTACCGAGCACCTTCTGGGGGCTCTAGGGAAGAACCCATTTGCTTGCTTTTTTCATCTCTTAGAAGCTGCCCAGGGACTTCCTTCGTGGCCCAGTGGTTAAGAATCTGCCTGCCAATGCAGGGGACGGGGGTTCGAGCCCTGGTCCAGGAAGATCCCACATGCCGCAGAGCAACTAAGCCTGTGCACCACAACTACTGAACCTGCACTCTAGAGCCTGCGAGCCACAACTACTGAGCCTCTGCGCCACAACTACTGAAGCCGGCATGCCTAGAGCCCATGCTCCACAACAAGAGAAGCCACTGCAATGAGAAGCCTGCACACTGGAACGAAGAGTAGCCCCCGCTCACCGCAACTAGAGAAAGCCCGAGGACAGCAACAAAGACCCAACGCAGCCAAAAATAAATGAAAATAAAAAGTAAATAAATTTTTAAAAAAAGAAGCTGCCCACATTCCTGGGTTCATGGCCTCTTCCTCCATCTTCAAGCCAGCAGTGCCAGTCCAGTCCTTCCCACTCTGCATCACTCTGTCTCTGATCCTCCTGCCTCCCTCTTTTACTTATAAAGACCCTCGGAATTACCTTGCCCCACCCACCCCGGATAATCCAGAATTATCTCCTCATCTCAAGATGCTTCCTCACTTCTGCAAAGTCCCTTTTCCCAAATAAAACAACATTTATAGGTTCCAGGGATTAGGACTTGGACATCTTTGCTGGGGAGAGGGGGATGGGCATGATTCTGCCTACCACAGTGCCTCTGACATCTGTTCCACAAAGAGGAGCCCAGGCTCCTACCCACTCTTGCGGGGAAGGTGGTGTGCACCCTTCTTAACATACTCTAAAAGGCTACTTAGAACCTGACCAATGATCTCTAGTCTGGCTGGAACTCTTCTTTTCCTGAGACAATTGAAGGTCTGTTTCCATGGTGAAGGCCTGCCTGTAGGGCAAAAGTCACAGGAAAGAAATACCTGCATATAAAACCTCCATTTCTATCTACAGCATTAATAGAAGGAAACATGGTATTTGTCCTACAAACTGAATAAAAATATGCGATAGGTATCACTATCATAACCAACGCATGTATGCATGAAAGTGGAGGATCTCCAACTTTCAGGAAAATTATGGGGACTTCCCTGGTGGCGCAGTGGTTAAGAATCCGCCTGCCAATGCAGGGGACACAGGTTCGATCCCGGTCCGGGAAGACCCCACATGCCATGGAGCAACTAAGCCCATGTCCCACAACTACTGAAGCCCACACGCCTAGAGCCCATGCTCCGCAACAAGAGAAGCCACCACAATGAGAAACCCACACAACACAACGAAAAGTAGCCCTGGCTCACCGCAACTGGAGAAAGCCTGTGCACAGCAATGAAGACCCAAAGCAGCCAAAATATTTTTTAAAAAAATAAAAAGAAAATTATGGCTTGAATAAAGTCTTCCTCTGGCATACTGTTTATATAGTGTATCTTAACGAGCTGTCACCTCTCTCGGAGAACATCTTTCATATCAGCGTTAGAATACAGTTATTTGACCGGGTGGATCAAATATCACCTGTTTCTATTCTTGATTAATAGGTACCAATTACTGACACACACACCCTTTTTTTTTTGGCCACATGGCTTGTGGGATCTTGTTTCCCTGACCAGGGATTGAACCCGGCCCCTTGGCAGTGAAAGCTAGGAGTCCTAACCACTGGACCACTCCCCTATTGACCCCTTTTATGTTTCAGAAACATCATTTTGTGCTTCAGGTTTGTGACTTTATTTAATCGTTCTGTCACTCCAGTGAGGGTGATATTACTTGCTCTATTATACAGGGGAAAAAATTAAGAATGTTGGAGAATAAGCAGTTTGCCCAAAAGCATAAACCTAGTGAGACCATGAACCCGCATTCCCTCCCTGACACTAATTTCATTTCATTCACTTCGTCTTACCGTAATTTCTCAACAATATGGCTAACAGTGTTTGCCTTTTACGGCCCTTGCGAGTATTCTCCGAGATGATTTAATACTCCTTAATTATTTGCTTACCACCTCATTTCCTGTCTGTGATGATAATTCTTTCTCTGATCTTCATTATGGCTGTACATTCCTCACATGGGGGAAGATGCAGCTACGTTTATTTCTAGCCACATAAGCACTTATTATTTCATCCTTGATTTCTCACTGGGCCTCTAGAACTGAAAAGCATCATTTATCGTCTCAAATAGAGATGAAGAAAAAAAAGTTTCTCTCAACAGATTTGGAGGCTTTCTAGTCTAATCTTCTCTCCATAAAACCTCAGGCTAAGTTTCAGTAAAGCTACTTCTGTTTATAGCGTTGTATCAGGACAGTTCTTATTTATTGTTGATATATTGGGTTGTTTATTGTAAAGGGAAACTAAATTGATCCCTTGGTCTTTTCTGAATATTTGGCCTTTTCTCACCTCATTTCAGCTAACATCAGCATCTTCTCCGTATTTTATCAGTCAGATAACTCAATGTATTTTTTTAATCAAAGTTTTGGACACGAGTCTTCAATCAAATGATGCACATAAATAATGGAGAATGCACCTAGGAGTTCCATATTATGAGAGCTTTTCCTAGAACCCAGGAAGAAGTCCTGTGTTTAAACAGCACACCGGTCCTCTGAGAGTTACCAAATTCTACAGCTGAAAGGGACTTTGAGTTCATCTAAAGTAGCTGCCTCCTTACAGGATAGGCAACAAAGATCAACTAACATCTTAGAGAAGAGTCAGGATTCAAATCCAGGCCTTCTGAGTCATAAATTATTAATCACATCTTTAGAAAAATTAGAAACCTAGAGAAGATCAGGCCCAACTTCTCCTGTATCTTCTTCACTTGCATCTCTGAAAACTGGTCTTCTGGCCTTGGACTTTAAATCTAGAACCTTTTCCAAAGTATCATGGTCTCCCGGTAATAATATACTGGCTTTTAGAGGAGGAAAGGAAACAAATATGAACCCAAGCAGAAGGAATCTGCTGTTTATCCAGCAGTATCCATTTATGTAAATACTTTAGAGGCTGCTCTTGGAGGAGACAAATAAGCATTTCATTTAGTCGTTATCCTTGATCATATAAGGCAACTAGAGACCAGAGTTCTCTGAAGAAGGTGGTTATAAAATATACCATTGAATTTTTTAAATGCTTCACAACTTTATTAGCATCACACAGCGAGTATATGTCAGTCTGCAGAACTGGAAGCATAGTTTTCTCCCTGAGGATGCCGTCAAGAGAAATTCTTTCCTATAGATACTCCTGGGTCACAAATCAATGTGAGAAACGCCCTTTAATGAATCCCTCCCAGACATCATCTCTGACCCTAAGAAATCACTGAAAATAATGACACGATAGTGTTGTTCTCAAGTCCATTTAAACCTCTTGAAATTTCTCTAGAATAATGCCAATTCCTAGCCCCTTCTCTGGTGCTAGAAACAGCGGTTGAATGGAATCCCAATAAGCCTCCATTTTATGTGGAAGACGTTTGTACCAGTAAATTGAGTTGAAATGATCCTCTCTTCTTTCTCCAAGGCAGCTAGTCCCACACTTTTTCAGGTCTCAGCAGATGGACAGTGATTCTAAGACCACTCCTCCCTGTGACCAAACCTTCTTAGCTTTCTCTAGTCATCTTTCCATAGGACTGTGGAAAGCACAGCTGGTAGCATAGCTTCAACAGAGACCTTCTTATTCTTCCTAAAACTGAGTGTGTGTGTGTGTGTGTGTGTGCGTGCGTGCGTGTGTAGAACACTACCATGGGTAAAAAATATATTTTCCCCTAAATTCTCAATGACTAAGCTTTGAGGATAAAAGAACAGAACACGTGTAACAACAGAATAGAATATTTAAAATCAGGACTTTCTCAGAAAATTTAGACTCTGTGATCACTGCACCAAGCTGCCCTTCTTTCTTCTGCCCTTAAGCCTGTGGACATCACTGCCATCCTTTCTAGATCCCAGATAGACCCTGAGGGCAGAGTTCATAGCTGGTCCTTTTGTGGTCTTCTTCTTTCAACCCTAAGCAATCTGGACTGACGTTTTTGGTTTTGGTTTGCTCCTGTTCTGCTGTGACAGTCATACAGAGGGGACAGCTGGGGAGCTCCAGCCAATCTCTCCTGTCACGCTACTGGCCTGCCACTACCAGAGAACTTGAGTATTTTACCATCAGCTAGAGCTAGGAGAGCCACAAAGTTTCTACAACCTCAGCTGAGATGTCCTGTGAGGACCTGCTGTGCTATTCTCTTGGGAAATAGCTCCGCAACCTAATAGAAGTCAGAAAACCACAGTGATACCTCACATCCCTGAGTTGGGTTTCTTAAAGAACCAAAGCAGCCTCAAGCTCATAGACTGTATCTATGGTGCCATGTCATCTATAACACCTGCAGCTCGTGGGTCGTATCGTGATCGCTAAGGGACTGAGCACACGGGGACTGAGGTGGGGAAGTAATAAAAACTGTGGATGGTCATAACATGCTCTTTTGGGGTGGTTTATACTTAGTCATTCCCAGCCACATTCCACGGGTCAAGTGCAGCCAACCAGAGCTGCGTTTTTCTGGAAGTAAAAGTTGATATTCATTCTTGCAACAGAAAGAATGACAATATTGTCACACAAGCACTTTTATGATTACAGAGGCCTCACTCTGAGTTTGCCTGAAGCCTTGGATCCATGAAGTGGATGGTTCCAGACACACTAGAAACATGGACCTCCTCAGATCATGGAGTGACTTGCTATTTAGCAGAGGATTTTGGATTGAAACTCTGGGAAGCCACGGATGGTTTTTAAGCACAGAAATGTCTCCATATCTGTCCCAGGATATAAAGGTGATGAGTAATATTAGAATAGATATAAGAGGTAGTGGGACAAGAGGACAGAGAATTCTCTTGTCAAATGAGGGTCCAGGCCAGGAAGGACGACACCTGAAACCAGTAGGGCGCTGATTCGCTGGGGCAAAATGGGGAAGTTCCGGGGGTCACAACTGGCTCTAGGGCAGATTCATTTGTACTGAAGAGGTGATTCAGGTGGATGATAAGGGTCATGACCCAAGGAATAATTTTACTATTACTTAGAGGCAGAGTTGATTTGAGAAATGGTGATGTCTGAGGGATGACTGGGCTGGTGATGGAGGAACTGGAGTAGAGATAAGGTTACTAAAGTTGGGGAAATTGTGTGAGACCCTAAACCTGGATGTTGAAATCTCAGAGGATGGGATGGAAAAGTTCACGAATCAGGGGTTAAAGTCGCTATGGAAAAGGAGGAATATCCTGGAAGTTAGTCGATACAGACAGAGAAAATGGTGAAAGTGCATTTTAGCCTCAAAACAAGAGCGTCTATAGGGTGGTGGGAACAAACAAACGATCTACAAATGGCAGCGGGAATGGAAAATTACAGTGGTCCACGCGAAACCTGAGATCGGTGCTTATAGTCAGGGACAGAAACCTGGTGATTGGGAACACGGGTAAGAAAGAGACTTTTCTGTGGCTACCCTGCTGGATTTTGAATTTTAAACCATGAAAATGTGGTATCTTTTCTCATTACTTTTTTTTATAAGTTACTTAAACTCTATGGACTTAAGGCTTTCACGGATAAAAAGAGATCTTAATGTCACCCATCTCACTGAATTTTTATAAAGATTAAATGAGTCATGTACGTAAGGTTGTTAGGACAATACTAGAAACAGTAATTTTTCATTAATTGTTAATGATCTACACCATCACATATCATAATCATTTAATTAATCTCAAAATGTAGAGAAAACAGCATCTAATAACAATGCCTGGGGCTTCATCTGGAAAGACTCAAGGCTTTTTTCTTTTTCTTTTTTGTTTTCTTTGTATGCCGACCTTAGCATCTCTTCTCCAGAAAGGGTGAGAAGTGGCCTCAAATTGGCAAGGGCTTGAGGGCAATGGGATTATCAAGGAAAAGTCTTTTTCCTTAAGGCCAAGGTGGGGAAAGAAGGTTTCACTCACAATACAAAGGGATCCCACAGAATTTGGGGTGCACTGGCACCAGCTCATACTGGCTCCTGAGAACTGATTGTGACATTTTCAAGAATTTTTCCAGCTGGTGGATGTCAAGTTGGCAGCTTCCCAACAGCCATATGGCAGAATTTGCACCATAAAAATCAGCAAATGTTTCAAATCAGAAGGCCCTTCAGAGAGCCGATTGCTAAACTTGACCAGCACACCCCTGCATATGCATTGGGGAAAGCACTGTAAGAGAATAAATGAGAGAGTGGGTCCAAGGGAGGTGGGAATGTGCAGCCTGGGTGAGTCAGCTGGAGGGGATGGAAGTGAGCAAAGATACCAGGAGTGGAGGAAATAAGAAATGGTGACATGAACAGCAGTATCTTATTAGTAACAGGGAAGAGCTGATTTTCTAGCCCGAGTTTCCATCGAAATGCTAGACTTCTGACCAACCGTCTGCAAATTTGCCTCCCTAATATAAAATGCTGTCTGACCATTGCTTGCAGCTTGGAAACTCAAGCAAAGACAGGTGATCTAACTGTTCTCTGCAACAGATTTTCTCACTAGAGTTCTGAGTGAAAACAAAAGCACATACGACTCCTTTTGCATAGATTTGTACAATTTACAGGGCACCGGGTGACATATACAAGACTCAGTATTTTCCCTTCAGCTCCTTCCGTACTTTTGATCTTTCCCTTCTAGTCTTCTTTCATAATCACATTCTTAGACCTAGGTATCTTCAGTGGGTATTGAGATTACCCTTGCCCTTGCCTTCCTGTCTTAAACCAAAAATAAAATGTCTTGGATTTAATAGGAGGAACAAAATAGATGAAAAGCCAGATTACTGTTTTTGAAATGGAGACTTGATGAAGACTATCCAGGCCAATTATTCATGGTATGATGTGCCCTTTTAATTAACACAGGCAAACTCGGTAAGCAAGTTGGATGTCAATTAGGCTACCAAATTTTGCATCCAGGATTGAATTTCTTGAACATTTATTGCATCCTCACCACGTGAAAAGCACTGAAAGAAGAGCTGCAAAGGAAGTAAAACGCATGGCCTCTGTCCCCAAGTAGTTTGGAATATAGGAAGGAGACTGGTGATGAAGAATTCAGACTCTGCGTTCAGAGAGCCCCAACTTATAATCAAAACTCTTCCACCTGGAGTTGTGTAATCACAGGATTTTACTTCATCTCTCTGGGCTTCAGTTTTCTCATTGTCTCAGTCAATTCAGGCTGCTATAACAAAATATCATAAACTGAGTGGCCTAGGAACAACAGAAATCTACTTCTCACAGTTCTGGAGGCTGGAGGTCTGAGATCAGAGTGCCCACATGGTCAGGTTCTGTGTCTGGTGAGGCTTCTGCTTCCTGGTTCATAAATGGCCTCACATGTAACTTCACGTGGAGGAAGGGGCAAGGGAACTTCCTTGAGCCTCTTTTATAAGGGCACTAATCCCATTCATGACGGTTCCACCCTCATAACCTAATCACCTCCTAAATGCCCCACCTCCTAAGACCATCACATTGAGTGTTAGGATACAAGCATGTGAATTTTAGGGGGACACAAACATATAGACCATCTTTATTCAGTTTGCGGAGGTGAAGTGAGAGAATGCATATAAAAGTTAACCTACTGCCTGGTACTTGGCAGTGCTAAATATTAATGGGTGGGGATGATGTTGATAGTGGTGGACTTGGTGAAAATGATAAAAGTGAGGAAAGTAACGGAAGTGAGGGAAATAGGTGATTATGGTGGAAGTGGCAGAGGTGGTGGAGGTGATAGTAGTGGAGGTGATGATGGGGGAGGTGATGATGGTGGAGGTGATGATAGTGGAAGTGATGGTGGGAGGTGATGATCGTGGAGGTGATGGTGGTGAAGGTGATGGTGGTGGAGGTGATGGTGGTGGAGGTGATGGTGTCGGAGGTGATGGTGTCAGAGGTGATGGTGGTGAAGGTGATGGTGGTGGAGGTGATGACCGTGGAGGTGATGGTGGTGGAGGTGATGATGGCGGAGGTGATGATAATGGAGGTGATGGTGTTGGAGGTGATGACCGTGGAGGTGATGGTGGTGAAGGTGATGGTGGTGGAGGTGATGATGGCAGAGGTGATAATAATGGAGGTGATGGTGTTGGAGGTGATGACGGTGGAGGTGATGGTGTTGGAGGTGATGATGGTGATGGTGGTAGAGGTATGGTGATGGTGGTAGAGGTGAGGTGATGGTGGTGGAGGTAATGGTCGTGGTGGCAGCAGCTTTCATTGTAAGAGTCCTCTTCATCATAATAGCAATTCGTATACTAACAATAGTTATTACAATAGTCTTTTTAATAGAATTGTTTAGGCGTATCCCATCAACAGGGATTTTCTTTCGATTAGTACCTCTAGAGAGCAAAAGTATAAGAGAACCAATGAGAGCAATGCTGTAGTAGAATGCACAGGTCACTAAGGGCAACAGAAATGTAATTAATTATAATGCTGTGTACTAAGGGCCATAACAACAGTATGCTGAGTGATAAAAGAACACAATCGGGGGATAGATTTGTGCCTCAAGAGGACTGTGAAGGTTTCACTGCAAAAGGCAGTGAGCTGAGCCCAGAAAGTGAAAAGAAATTGTCCACATGGAAAACTGGGGAAGGGTGTCCAAGTCAAGAGCGTAGCACATGTAGAGGAACAGAGACTCAGAAGTACATGGTGTATGAAGGAAAGAGTGGACCACAGAATAGGGTACACAGAGGAAGTGATGGAAGAAGAGGTTGGACCTGGGCCTTGAACTTTATCCTTCAGGCGGTAGAGAGCTAGTACCTGTTTTTAGGTAAGGAAGTCACTCTTATGGAGAATGAATTAAAGAGAAAAAAGCCTAAGACAGAAAGACCAGTTGGAAGACAGCTGAAAGGGTCCAGACGAGAGGACACAGTGCTGGCCCAGGCGTGGAACTGGGGACGAAGAGAAGAGAATGGGTGTGAGAGGCTACCCCGGAGATGGAGGGGAAATAGGAACAAAGGAAAAGGAGTGGGTTTGAAGTAAGTTCTCCCCAGCTTCTCTGCATTTAGGCTGCCCTGATACGGGAGGTGTGCTTGCCACACTATTGATAAGCCTCTGAAATTGAGCCTAGAAAGAGGAAGAACACAGTGGCTGTAAAAGTAATACAGATTAAGAACAAGTACTTCAGTAGCAAGCGGTCTCTGAAACACTCCCTGGTGTTACCTAGTTCTCATTAACTTTCAAGGATGAGAAATGTAGAAGGAGAAATGTAGAAGTCAAATTCTGTCTAGTGTGTGTGTGTCTCTCTAATCAGCAATGAGTGACTAAAGAGTAGTGATGTTTCCCCCCCCAAAAAATTCTAGAAAAATCTGGAATCTTCATAACTGATTTTTTAACAGATAAGAAACAATATTAACTTACCCAGGCTCCTTTCTGAATGTCACTGTTCTATCTTTAATAATGCTTCTGTATTTCCTGAACAAAAATATGTCTCGTAGAAGATTCTGAAGAGCATACCATGAAATTCATAAATAACATGAATAACGCAGGACTTTGTCGTCAGTTGGAAGGATTCGGCTTCTTACTCTAAGTGAAACAGGAGCCATTTCTGAGTTTTAGCAAATGGGTTACATGATCTTGGTTGTTAAAGAATTCTTCTTATTGCTCTGCTGGGACTAAGACTATATGGGGACAAGGGCAAAAGCATCTATGATTATTTCTTCAAAATAAATTCTAAAAAATGGAAAGTAGAATTATTTCATCAAGCCTATATTTGTATAGGTTCTCTTACAAATTATAATCCCATAAGCAGTGCATGAGGATATGTGGGAGAAAATATCTGTTAGAAAGTTAGCTCCTGGGGAGTTCAAGTTCAAAATCTGTTTTCTACCTTTGGAAAATAACTGGCTCCATCTAGGACTTAAATAATCTATTTCTGTGACACGGTTATCGTTTCTGCTCAAGTACAGTCATGAAGCAGGAAAGCATGAATTATCAATTTAAGAGTAGGTAGGATTAAGAATTGCTTCCCAAGCAGCCACATAGCACAGGGAGATGAGCTCGGTGCTTGGTGACCACCTAGAGGGGTGGGATAGGGAGGGTGGGAGGGAGGGAGACGCAAGAGGGAGGGGATATGGGGATATATGTATATGTATAGCTGATTCACTTTGTTATAAAGCAGACACTAACACACCACTGTAAAGCAATCATACTCCAATAAAGATATTTAAAAAAAAGAATTGCTTCCCATGTTTATCAAGCATTTATTGAGCACCTACTGTGTGCCAGGCACTGGACTGCTCCTGAGGACACAGCAGTAACACCCACCCAGGAACTGCCCCTACTTCAAGGAGCAGATAATCTGAGACTTTTTGATTTTTTGTAATGTTTATGCATATAATTGTTTACCATGGCTATAGGGCGCTAAAAAGAGAGAAATAACGCTGTTAAGATTCTAGGTCAACTATGAAATGTGTGGTCAGGGAAAATTCATTGCCCCTTCCTCAAGGAAATCTTCCTTGAGTTCCAGGTGAGGGAAGAGCAAAGGACAAAGACCAGGAATGAGAAGAAGTAGCTAACTAAAAAAAGCCAGCATCGCTGGAACACAGAGATTAGTAGTGGGGAGAGAGGGGAGGAGGGATGTGCTTTTTAGGAAGGGATGTCCTTCCTAAAAAAAGAAGTAGGAAGGACCCGGATAACCCAGAATGTCATACACCATCTGAAGGATTTTGAAAGTTTTGTAATGGGAGGCTAGTAAACGGTTTCAACCAAGAGTCAAGCCCCTTAACCTTTTCAGATGTCCTTTTCTGAGGTATAAGTGACATATAACATGTTATTTCCAGGTGTACAACGTAATGATTCAATACTCGTACATATGGCTGAATGATCACCACAATAAGTCTAGTTAATATCCGTCACCACACATAGATGTTCTTAATTTAAAAACCTAACATATGGGACTTCCTTGGTGGTGCAGTGGTTAGGAATCCTTCTGCCAATGCAGGGGACACAGGTTCAAGCCCTGGTCTGGGAAGATCCCACACGCCACGGAGCCACTAAGCCCGTGCACCACAACTACTGAAGCCCGCATGCCTAGAGCCCATGCTCTGCACAAGAGAAGCCACCACAGTGAGGAGCCCGCTCAACGAAGAGTAGCCCCTGCTCGCCACAACTAGAGAAAGCCCGCGCACAGCAATGAAGACCCATTGCAGCCAAAAATAAATAACTAAATAAATTCATTTAAAAAAAAAAAAACCTAACATAAAACTAATAGACTGACCTTGATTTCAATGTGCTTAGTTATGGAAAAGTTAATGTTAGATGGTTTATAGACCAAATATGGACCATTTCGCTTACCGGACAGTTGTCAGTTGTTAACTTCAGGATGTGGTTAATATAAGCAGAATTGTTCTATACATTTGGAGATATTGAAATAGAAATGACTTAGAAATTTCTCCTAAACATAACACAACGTTATGCTTGATTGCACTTGTAGAAACCATACCCTTGCATTTTCACTGCAGACTTTGAGAATGACGATCAGAATTTTTGCACATCACTTACCAAATGAAAATGAAAACCTCTAAGACAAATTTGTTTCTGCAGGGTGGCTTTTGCACTCACATAAAGATTTAGCCGACAACTAACAAAAAAGAATTTGGGGAATAGATGGGAGAAACAACTGTCCAGGAAGCTATCAGTTGCCAGGTTTGCTTGGAACGCAGTGGAATTCCCTGGAAGCCCCATTTAGCTCACTGATGATCATATGCCTTTAGAAATCACATTACAGGCTCAATTTTCTGTCTCATCTCCTCTTGAAAAAGAACATACATTTCCAGGCTCCCCCAGGATGCATAATTTTGCACCATATTTAGTGGTTGTTACCACCATTTATCTCTCCAGTCGTCCCCCAAGTCCATTTTGTATAAGTCTGAATATGCCTTGCACACGTTTAAAAATGACATTCTCAGTTAGACTTCAAAAGGCAGAAGTTAGCTAAAATGAGCTCACTTTGATTATCTTATTCCAACAATTTAAAAGTTTTAGCGGGCTTCCCTGTGGCGCAGTGGTTGCGAGCCCGCCTGCCAATGCAGGGGACGTGGGTTTCAGCTCTGGTCCGGGAAGATCCCACGTGCCGCAGAGCAACTCAGCCCGTGCACCACAACTACTGAGCCTGCGCTCTACAGCCCGCGAGCCACAACTACTGAGCCCGCGTGCCACAACTACTGAAGCCCGTGCACATAAAGCCCATTCTCCACAATATGAGAAACCACTGCAGTGAGAAGCCCTCACACTGCCACAAAGAGCAGCTCCCGCTCTCCGCAACTAGAGAAAGCCCACGCACGGCAACGAAGACCCAACGTGGTGAAAAATAAGTAAATTTATTTAAAAAAAAAAAAGTTTTAGCTTTCTTAACAGTATTCACTTTTTTACATCATCTGTGGGAGATTATAAAGATGCAGCGCAAAATGAAAAGAAATATCTAGAAGGCTTGGAACCCTAGACTTAGCCTGCCTTGCTGTGTCTTAAAGATTGGGATTGTACAATCTAGTGAATATTTATTTTTCCTTAACCGTTACCTAGCACTTGTATTTGTCAGCCGTTGCTCAAAGAGGCTTTACAAATATGAACACATCAAATATTACATGTGTAATATTTGCATAATAACACATCATGGGGCGTCCTGTTTCTCATTTATGGTGGACAGCTCCTTAAACTGAGAATATCTTGATGAAAGGTGCCAAGCCAGCTCTGAGGATCTGAGTAGATATTTAGCGGAGCAGAGTCCAATATTTGGGCAAAGCCATATAAGAATGTGTTGGGGAGGAAATATTTTCCCTCTACCCTCTTATGTTCTTTCCTTGGGGGCCTGCAAATTAAACTGACAAAAGACAGATTAGCCAGAGAAAACACAGAGTTTAATTCAGGTACACATGGGAATTCATAGAAAAATAAAACTCAGGGAGGTAGTTAGAATTTGAGGCTTATATACCCTCTTACTAGGGGAAGGGGAGGAAAAAGCATGTAACCAATGACTCAGGAAAGATAAATGGGCCCTGGGGAGGATAGATGAGAGATATGATCGTTTTACGACAATATCTGCTTAAATGTGGTGACATTTCTCTTCTCTGGTGGTGAATCAGTCTTACCTGGTTGCAGGAACTCCTGGAGAGTGAATTTATGACAACCGAGCTGGCTCTACTTTCAAGCAGATAAGAGAGTTCAAAAAAAGAAACCCATTCTCAAATGTCATCAGCTCAAAATAATTTTATGCCACAGCAGCATATTCCAGATGCCTTTGGAAAGAACCAGGGCCAAAGTAGACTGCCCTTGACCCCCACTGCTAGCAGCCATTCGGGCTCTGAGCTAGCCCTGAGGGCAGAGCTCTGTACGGGAATGAGGCGAGAATGGACAATCTCGAGTCCCAACATACTCCAGAGGCCCAGTCACGCTGGTCTAGAAGTGTCAGAGATGTGCTGAAGTCCAGGTTTGCACTGAGGCCATCCTCAGGGACAAGACCAGCACTGGAGAAGCCTCACTACCTAGAACATTCCTCTGTATTTCGGGGTTTTAATGATGTCTCATAGAACGGACTTTTTCAAGAGTACAGAATTTTTTTTTATCACCCCTTAGTCAATCATAGTGGGAAACTCACGTGGTCCTCTTCACCAACAAACACCACAGACATTTACCAACACCAGACAGTCTATGCTATTAGTGGCATCCTCGTCTTGACCGTTGAGGAAACTGAGACACAGAAAAGTTTAATGACCTTTCCAAGGGTCAAATGGCTAGTCAGTGATGCAGTCAGTATCTGTATCTGTTCAGTTTGACTCCAAAATTGAAGCTCTTGGAAATTCCCTGGTGGTCCAGTGGTTAGGACTCTGCACCAGGGGGCTGGGTTTGATCCCTGTTCAGGGAACTAAGATCCCCACAAGCCGCATAGTGCGGCCAAAGAAGAAGAAGGAGAAGAAAGTCACTAGCATGTGATAATTAAAAAAAAAAAATTCAAGCTCTTAACAACCATGAATCGTGCCTCTACTCTGAGGACTTCCTTGAAATTTTTTATTTTAACTGAATACAAGCATAATAAGTGACTTCAAGGAGGTTTTATGGATAGTATTAAAGTGACAATATTATAACCTAAAAAGCAGTCTTGCTAATAATATCACTCTATCGACCCATCCTAATGTAATAGATTCTTCAGATAACCATTCTCCTCCATAATTGGACATGGTGCCTGCACAGTTTCAGGGAACTTCAGAACCCCCCCCTAAGTCCCATCCAAGGATCATGTTCTCCTGCCTCCAATTCTGTGGCCATATTGACTTTCAGCTGCTGTTGATTAGCAAGTGTAGTTGATCCTTTTGTGAACGGCATTGTTACATGCAACCAACAAACAATAAATTTTCATGGTACACGTACTCTGCCAGGCACTGTGCACTGTGCTAGTCACGGTGGATACAAATATAAATCAGGTATAATCCTCCCTTTCAAGTTTCCATCAGAGAGAGAAGCAATGAAGGCAGAGAGAGGCAGGACAGTTCGGGTGTGTGCAAAATGCAGAGGAGATGCCAGGAAAGGTTTTACAACACAGGAGATATTTGAGTTGGTTCTGAAAAATGGGTAAGTGTACAGCAGCCACTCATGTGACCACTTAACAAAAAACTGGCAGATTAGAATCTGATCAGTTCCATTTAAAAGCTATTTGGAAGTCTCGAAGATTCCGCAGAGGGTGGAGAAGAAAAGAATCTGAATTTTAAAATTTCATTCCGTGTTTTGTCAAACCATGTCTCTATTCTGTGACCCCGGATAAGACTGGAAGCAGCGTCCTTGCACAGCTTGACGGGCATTCTCCGGGCTTTCCATGTGATGGTGTAAAACAGCACGCAAACACCAGGGGGCAATGCGGTTTCACCAAAAATCACAGGAAACGCTCCAGATCTTGTTTTGACTACGAACTTTTAAAGCATCCTGGTGCAAAGGTGAAATCCTTAATAAAAAGAAGAGTTTCGCTAAGGAAAAAAAAAAAACTTTTAAAAATCGTTTCTTCGAAAGCTTCCCGAATTGCCGTCAAAATTGCCTTTCAGCATTTGTGCACAGCTGAACGTTTTGCAATATTATTTGCAAAAGAATTTCTTCAAATTTGTTCTCAATACAGCTGCCTGATCTTCCCCATACTCTGCCTAAGAAATCTAACCAGCCCCCAGCTAGCCCGAATTCACACGGCTGGGACTCTATTGCGTCCTCAGCCCATCGTGGGCTCTCCTCCCTCCGCGTCCTTGCAGCGTACCCAGCTGCCTCTTTGGCGGAGCTGCGGCTCCCTCGAAGGTAATTCCAATCGGGCCTGTGTTCTGTTTCCGGCTCAGCAGCCGCCAGGTGTGTGCCCTCCCTTAACCCCCAAGGATGAGAGATCAAAGGTGTGTCTACATCTGCCTCCTGCCCAGCTCTTTAATCTGTTAACACGTTCAAAAGGGACAAGTACGGTATTGTGCGCTTAGGGAGGGAGGACAAATCAGAGCCATGGAAATGGACAACGTCCCAGAGTGTGTGAACGCGCTCAGAGGAGGCGGGTTATGTCGGTCTACATAGTAACCCTGCCATTTGGGGAGTGTTTTCTTTTAAATTATATTATGAATATTATGCGTAGATGGAGGTCTTCTTTTCTCTGATTGGAGCCCTACTAAACCCTCTTAAAAAATACATTGTACGGAATTCCCTGCCGGTCCAGTGGTTAAGACTCGGGCTTTCACTGCCTTGGATCCGGGTTCAATCCCTGGTCGGGGAAAGAAGATACCGCAAGCCGCGCAGCATGGCCAAAAAATAATTTTAAAAAAATTTTAATATTGTACATAGGCCCATTTGGAGACTACTGTTAAGAGAACTATAACGAGGCAAAGGAAAATCCTTCTAAAATTATGAAATGGACATTTTAAGGACATTTATAGGGACCTTATTTCACATACAGCAAAAATGACAGACTAAGGACTTAAGGAAACAGCAGAAAAATTTTAAGACAGACAGTTTCCAGTGGACCCATCTATTTTCCACATGAACAAGACTCAATAAGTATGGAAATACATTTTTTAAAAAACAGTAGACTGCAAATTAGATATTTAGAAAATAGTCTTGGAAGCAGAGGTAATGGACGGTATGGAATCTACCCAGACACCAGCCCTCCTGCAGTTCTTTCCGGCCACAGTTTTGGATGAAGGGGTAGGGCAGAAAAGAGCTCACAATCTAGTAAGAAATTCTTTCTAAACTTAAATTTAGAAATCATTTAGAAAGTTGAGCACCCACAACTTTCTTTAGATTCTCAGGAGAGCTCCCTAATTTCCAGCAAAGACATAAATGTGAGAACACGGACAGTTTTTTTTCCTCTGCTCTCCTGTGCCCACACACACACAGAAGCAATTTTCAGCTTCCTCTTCTCTGCACAGCAGTGACCAAAAGGAACTTCAGCAACTTCGGTTGTGCTGAGCTGCCATCACAGACAGATATTAAGTCACATTGACTTTCCTCAGTTACAACAAATTTGAATCCAAAAGTTCACAATGTGTGAGAGAGAAGAATAGTGACACGGTTATTAGATTCTCCGGTGAGGAGGGAGTCCTTATCAGCTGCATCAAATATTTCCATTCATCTACTTAAATATTTATTCAGCACTGTGTCCAGACACACTACTTGACTCTGGAAATCGTTGATCAAAGTGTCTTGCTCACAATCTAGAAGTGGAAGCTGGCATTCATGAAATAATCACAGAGATAATTGCTCTGAAAGAAACACAGTTTTTGCAGGAGAATCTACTGTAACAAAGGAACTAATTTAGAGGGTCAGGGAGAACTTCCCTGAGAAAATCCTCATAAGCTAAGAGCTGGAAGATCAGGAAGAGTGACAGAGGGCACACGTTAATATTCAGAGACCTAAAGCGTGGTGTGACCGGAGTACCGATTGCTAAGGGCTGAGATGCCAGGTAAGGTCAGAGAATTTGGGCTCAGGTTCAGTTACCTGTTGCTACATAACATATGACTCCAAAACATAGCAAAGGAGCTTAAAAACAACTGCTTTAGTATACCCCACGATCTTATGGGACATGAACTTAGACAGGGTTCACCTGGATGATTCTTCTGTTGCATATTCAGCTAGAGGTTGGGCTGGTCTAGGAGATCCGGGATGGCATTATTCACATGGTACCTTAGTTTCAATGTCGGGGGGGGGGGGTGTGTGTGGCTCAGCTGGGGCTGTTGAACAGAGTACCTGTAAGTGGCCCCTCCAGCACTGCAGCTTTAAGATGTCTTACAGGGCAGCTCAGGGCTCCCAGAGAGAGTGCCCGGGAGACAGGAACTATTAAGGTCGGGCCAAGATAGCATCATTTTCACCATATTCTATTGGTCAGAGCAGTCACAGAGCCCACCCAGGTCAAGGGGAACAACTGTTCTCAATGGGAACAGTTTCAAATAATTTGTGGCTATCTTTAGTCAGCCATGGTTCACCATTGGACACAAACTATTTACATTCCCCTGTAGGCAAAATGTACTCACTCCTAAAGCCGTCCAGAAAAGTCATCTTATTATGGCATAAGTTCAAGTTTGAGGTCCAGGTTCTTACCATCTAAATAAGGGTCAAGTGCTGATAAGGATCTTTGATATAGCTCTCTAGTACAGCTGCTCTCAATATGAAGACTTGTGAACTGAAATGAAAAGTATAATACCCCCACCGTACACACACATACCAAGCCAGCATATACGGATGGTACAGAGGTGAGATCAATGCAGTGAGCAATTCTCATTCAAAGAGTGGAGGAAAAGGAGGCACAGAGCAATCGCTGGCCTGTAGCAGTTCTGAAATCCACATACTGTCAGTTCCCTGACTTGGAGGGCCCAGTCCTGCTCCCTGACTCTCTGCAGTTCTGGTTGCCACCCTGAAAACTCTTGGTCATACCTCCTAAGTTATCTTGTTTCCGTAATGTCTTAGTTAGCTCGAGCTGCCATAACAAAATACCATAGACTGGATGGCTTAAACAACAGATATTTATTTCTTACACTTCTGAAGCCTGGAAGTCTGAAATCAGGGTGCCAGCATGGTCAGGATCTGGTGAGGACTGTCTTCCTGTCTTGTAAATGGACACCTTGCTGTGTGCTCACATGGCCTTTCCTCAGTGCATAAATGTGGAGAGGGAGAGTAATATATTTCTCTTCCTCTTCTTTCAAGGGCACTAATCCCATCATGGGAGCCCCACCCTCATGACCTTATCTAGACCTAAGTAACTGCCAAAGGCCCTACCTCCAAATGCCATCACATTAGGGGCTAGTTAGGGCTTCAACGTATGAATTTGGGGAAGAAGGGGCGAGGGGAACACAATTTAGTCCTTAGCACATAAGAAACGGCATTTGCCACTGAATAATCTTCTCAGCCTATTTCCTGCCCGTAGATGTTTGGAGGCTTTAAAGACTCTTCCACTTTGAACTACCTCTTCCCATTTTTATCCAAGCTGATAATGTGTACACTAATACACTCCTCTTGAAATCTTTGTGGGCCTCCTATGAATCTTATTAGACTTCACTCTATTAGACAAAACACACATCCACAATTCTCCTCAAGACAATCCCTTCTTTGGCCTGGGCTCGGAGTCAGGGTGCCGTGGGAAAACACCCTTAGGATTCTCAGAAGAATTTCTGTCTCTTTTAGAATCTTGAGGCACACCTAAGTGTTTCTGAAGGCATAAAAAAGGGTCTTGGGCTTCCCTGGTGGCGCAGTGGTTGAGAGTCTGCCTGCCGATGCAGGGGACACGGGTTCGTGCCCCGGTGTGGGAGGATCCCACATGCCGCGGAGCGGCTGGGCCCGTGAGCCATGGCCACTGAGCCTGCGCGTCCGGAGCCTGTTGCTCTGCAACGGGAGAGGCCACAACAGTGAGAGGCCCGCGTACCGAAAAAAAAAAAAAAAAAAAAAAAAAAAGGGTCTTATGGCCACACGCTTGAGATGATCTCCACCATCAGTCAGTTTCTAAGTTGAGAGCCTCTCGCCTTTGACAAAACTAGGAATGTGAAACCATTTTATCTTTTTTTAAACCAACAAGTACTAGCTCTATATATTTCTCCTAAATTTTTGCTTGAAAACTGAACAGTTCCTTTTTTTAACTCATCTTTCTTTATACATTATCATATGCAACTCTTTTAAAGAACCAACTGGCACTTTAAGCATTCTACCTGCAAATCTCCTTACTAAAATCTATGAATTCATCAGGTATTTTTTTATTTTCCATGTTACTACAAGTGACAACGTTGCCAAGCGTCCTGTTTCTACATCAGAAGAGTTGCCTTTTCTCTAGTCTCCCAGTTTGGGAGGACGGTGGCAAGTTTTCCCTGTCCTCCTAGCTTTCACCAGCAGTCTCCTCAAGGCCTTCTAGCTTCTTCCCTCAGCAGATGTTGTTAGTTAGAATGTCTAAACCTGGTCTCTCCATCACAGCAGTCTTAGGACTTCCAACCTGGTATGTCAGGGTTTCCAGAGACAGAAAAAAGAGGCTGCCTGCTTCATAAAGCCTGGGCACCGACATTGGGAGAGCATCACTTTCACTGTACTTTAATGGTCAAAGCACTCTCAGAGCTGGCCCTGATTCAAGAAGAGGGGACATAGCCCACATCTCTCTATGGGAGGTGTACGGAAGAATTTGTGACCATTTTCATTCCACTATGGGTGACATCATGTAGGGCTTTGCAAGTCATGTTAAGGCTTTTGAATAAAGGCTTTTATCTTAAAAGTAATGACAAGCCATTTAAGAATTTTAAAAGGGAGAGGGTATCACATAATTGGACTTGCCTTTTGAAAAGATCACTCCAGCTGCAGTATAAGAATGCACTGACGGACTTCCTTGATGGTCCAGTGGTTAAGACTCCATGCTTCCAATGCAGGGGGCACAGGGTTCAATCCCTGTTCAGGGGAACTGAGATCCCACATGCCACCAGGCACGGCCAAAAAAAAGAATGCATTGGAAGAAGGTTATTAAAAACAGAATGGCTCTTTCTTAGTTCCTCTTTCTCAATCCAAATTTTATCATACAGATTCCTGTGAACATTACTATGGCAATTTGGCCTGGGGTAATGACAGTAGAGGCAAGAAAACTGCAGATTCCAGAGATATTTGGATATAAAATCAATTAGCTAATACTCCTTGAAGTCCACTTAGGGTAATCTTGCTTCCAACCCTAACCCTAACCCTAACCATAGCCCTAACCCTAACCCTAACCCTAGCCCTAGCCCTAACCCTAACCCTAGCCCTAGCCCTAGCCCTAACCCTAACCCTAACCCTAACCCTAACCCTAACCCTAACCCTAACCCTAAACCTAAACCTAACATTGCTAAACTTACTTCTTGGGGACTTTTTACATTATAATCCTGAAACCTAATCTCTACTGTAATTTATGTGTATTCACTCCACACATCAATGTTCACTAATCTCCATGAAGACCAGCCTCTAAATAGAAATAGTCAGTGGTCAACAGAATAAAACCTAGGATTCTGTTCAATGATATCCACAATTAAGATAACATGTTTGAATTACACTTGCTGGGATCGATCAGATTTTCTTTGAAGACACCTGGAAACACTTGGCAAATATCACTTATTCGTTTGATAAATACTGATTAAGTATGTACTGTATGCCACGCACTGTTCTGGTCAAGGGAGTTACGGCAGCAAGCCAGAAAGACCAGGTTCCTGTTCTCATTCTGCTCACGTTCTAATGAGGAAAAACAGCCCAAAACAAAGAACCAAACACTAAATCAATGAGATAATTTTTAAGTAGTGATGACTGCTATAAAAAAAAAATAAATAAGGGAGCTTCCCTGGTGGCGCAGTGGTTGAGAGTCCGCCTGCCGATGCAGGGGACGCAGGTTCGTGCCCCGGTCCAGGAAGATCCTACATGCCGCGGAGTGGCTGGGCCCGTGAGCCATGGCCGCTGAACCTGCGCGTGGGGAGCCTGTTGCTCCGCAACGGGAGACGCCACAGAAGTGAGAGGCCCGCGTACCGCAAAAAAATAAATAAATAAATAAGAGAGATGGGCCAGAGAATTCTTACTGGGACTGCTATAAATACAGTAATCACGGAAGGATTCTTCAAGAAAGTGACATTTGAAGTAAAAGCTGAATGAAGAGAAAGAGCTAGCTGTGGGAAGATCCAGCAGTTTGGGGAAGAGCATTCAAGACGGAGGGAGCAGCAAGTAGGGGTGGAGCGGGGACAAAAAGGAATTCGCACTGCAAAGTACAGAGAGAAAACCAAGCGGCTAAAGCGTTTGAGTGAGGGAGAAAGTCACCTGAAATGAAGTAGAAGACATAAGAAAATAAGCAGGAATACATCACATAGGCCCTCATTGGCCAGGGTTAAAAATTTGATGAGTATTTTAACAATAATGAGATGTCATTGCAGGGTTTTAGTGAGTCTTAGTCATTCACACTTTAGCATGAATTATTTTAACCTGACTCTTTCTCCTAAGAATTACTTTAGATCAACTGAGGTGAGTCATTAGGTGGAAAAAACATTTCAGTAGACTATGAAGATTTAAATGGGGGAGAGGGGATGGGTAGGCTCCACTGTGTGTATATATACATATATGTATGTGTTCTGGCTCACCCTGAATTCCAGGCAATGTCAATGTCAGCCAGTCACCAGACAATGTCTACTGTGTGTCCTAGAAGTCAGCGATGCTACATGTAGCTTTTCAGCACCAACATCAATCATTTCTCAAATATTCATTTTTTTTTAATATTTCTATTTTAAGATAAAGGATATAGCTTCTCATTCTATTAGTTTTTGTATAATAATGTTAATATTAGCTACCTAACCAGATTTAGCCAATTCTAGATTTTCACTATAACATAGTTAACCTTGCAATATAAAAGCCTATCCTGCTATAGGGAAAAGCTTGATTTGGGGTTTAAAAAAATAAGAGAAGTACATATGGAGTAACAAATCACTAATGTTTTTGTTAAAATAATGTTTACACTTAGAGTTCTAAAGTCCGAATTTTGTTTTTTAATGGACCTTTTTATCCCTTACTCTATAAATGCATTCCTGGGCTCCCATCCACCACCACCCACATCTCCCATAAGAAATTCTTTAGACTTTCTTGCTTTACTTGCATCAAGCCTGTTTCTACACACTGATTAGATCGCACTGTTGTCCTTTCATTTGAGTGAGAGTTGCTGACACCATAGTTGCGTACAAAAATAAACATGGCTGGAAAAAAATCAATATTCTGACCTGGTTTCCTGCATAAAGATTCCACAGTTTAAAAAAGACAGGATCATTGCTTACTAAGCCAATGACTCATACTTCTTGGCATGGTTGCCTGACCAAAAGAATGCCAAAACCGTTTAGCTTGTGTTCTTAGTTGATGGTCAATGACTGTTATTTCCAAGGTGACCTATGTATAGTGTATTTTTGCGTATGACAGGTTTAAGAGGTTGTGAAATTACTGGCAAAATAATAGTAAATGCTCAGCTTATTCACGTTTGACTTGTTTGGTTAAATTACAACCCCTTTTGTGAATATCTCAGAAAGTATTTGGAAGGTCAAGATTTTCTTCTCTGGCCCTGAGTAGAAAGAAACATCAGTTATGGCCATGGTGTGTCAGACCTGGTTCATACCAGCTGGCAAAAGCCAATTGTTACATTGTCGAGAATTTTCTAAGTCCATTATTAAACATAGCCATTATTACAATCAAATTAGGCAAGCTTCCAATTATAATTATGTTAAAAAACAAAGGTAATAAATACCTAAAACTCTTTACTTCTAATCGTTTGACTACATTTTACTATCCATGCTCTTGGGGTTTTTTATGTCTCCTGTCCATGTGTGGTGAGATACTACGTGATGGTTTTGCTACTACCCATCTCTTCCCAAAGCCATGTTAGGTGACATCAAAGCCGGTACCTCGACGTAGGCCTTAGTGGGAGTATTTACATAGCGTTGATGTTGAAAGAGTTTTAATTTAATGAAAATAATTTATACAAAAGTGAAAAATAGTTTAACAGCAGATCACATAAAAGATATAATGAAAAGGAATTTATTGGGAAAAGAGCCAACTGGGATGAAATTCAATGCATGATTTTGTCAAATCATGATTGATTTGCTGGCTATGAATACAAGAGTTGGGCCCAAATCAACAAAAGTATTCTGTGAGAATCTATTGGCTATATGGAAATTGCAATAAAGAAGGTGGTATATTTTACTATTATGTATAGTTCGTGTATATCATATATATCAGTAAAACTCATAATATATACACATAATACAGGCACACTTGCTCCTCTGGAGAGTCCCTTGTTAAACATTGACCAGACATTACTGGTTCCACAGGAAAGATGAAATTCGACTGGTAACTTAAAAGCGGTTTTTTTCAGAAAGTTATAAAGGAGAGCGAGTTTGTCTCTTTGCGAACAGAATCTGTTAAAATCAGCGTGTACTCAAGCTGACGGCAGTTCGGTTTGCCAGTATGAAAAAGGGTTTGGTTTCCATTTTTCCTTTAAGACTCCTCCTGTTTGCAAGAGAACCAGAATTTCAACCCAATGAAACTGTAGACTCTGTTTTTTCAGCCCTAAGGTATCATGGCTGTCACATAGGGTTTGGGAAATATTGTTTATTTATAATTATGACTTATAAAAAAAAAAACTTTCAGAATCAAACTATTGGACCAGGTCTAATTTAGTTTAGTATTTTCACCTTTCAATTCACCAAAAAGGTACATGAATATCCAATCAAGGGTAGTGTCTATTTGTTTCGTGAAAAATTTGACAAGCTCGGCCCCTCCACTGACCTGCAGGGGATGGGAACAGTGAACCCAGGAGACCAGAAATGGCCTCAGGTCCAATCACCCAGAAAAGGAAGTTGCCATATCACACCATGATTTTTAACCACCTATTATGTATTTCAACAGAAACCCTGTCCCAACACGTAGCAAATGATCTCTAAACACAATTTAAGTAGGAAATATTAGACCTTGGTGTCTTTTTTAGTGAAGTTTTAATCAATCCATCATCCAGCATGATTTATCTACAGACATAGTCGTTCAGACTATTGAGACTCGGCCTTTGTTTCATCCAAACACACGTCAGATCCCTTATTTAAGTGAAAAACGCTCCCAAATGGTACTAGTGGGGAGATGAAGACACTCAGGAGGTTTAATCAACGACTGAAAATTACTTCGTTTTTGAAGTTGATATCTGTTTACTTGAATTCTCAAAAAGCCAGGAAAAAACAAAATCCAGTTCTGAAGCATGTATGTATTGTGAGAAGCCTGGCAAAGGTAATTTGGATCCATTCTATAACTGCCACTTTTTGTTTTTATTCAAGGTGTCATAAAACTGAGTTCTGCAGTTGAAGGTACGTTTTTACAACCACAAAATCAATAACGTTTTGCTTCGAGGTTGCACCGCGTGGCTTTGTAGCTACACCGCTTCTGTGGCCGTGGTGTCTGAAGCCATGTTCTAATTGCCAGCTACCGCCATTCCATCTGTGTTTCTCCTCGTCCTGGTCCCTTTATGCCACGCGTCTCTCAGCGCCCCCATGAGTGGCCTTAACACTGACCCCAGAAGCAGCATTGACGAGAGCAAATGTGTTTGGTTCTGTCCCTGATGGGATGGTCTCGGGCCCAGTTCCTTAGAGAGCCCTTCCCTCTGCAGCATCCTTATTGGAGGCTGGACCTTGAGTCTTGTCAGGAACCCTTCCCCCCTTCTTTCTGTAGGACCTTTTCTAGAGGGTTTTGGTCCCTTATCCCAATGTAGCAGACATGTTTGCCCAGGATGTCTGCAGGCATGGAGTCATTATAGCTTCCTGATGAGAAAATTAAGTGGTTAGGGCATTTGCCAGTCTCCAAACACGAGGTACCACCCAGGAGGTATTGCAAGAACCAGGTTCCTTGAGTGTCACCCATGTCACCCACACTGGGCAGTCCCGTAGAATTGTGCATTCGAGAAACTGAGAAGAAAATGAGGGATTTAAAGAAAAAGGAGGGTCGGTGGGGGAAAGAAGACACAGCCGCGTTTCACTGAGTAACCCCCAAAATGATGTTAAAAACACCTCATTGTTTGAAATGACTTACTAGTTATTGGTATAAAATCGACCATCTTTCCCTCAGAGGAGCCTACATTTCGCAAGTAGGGAATGTGTCATTTTCTCTCTTTGTGAGTGTCTATTTGTTGTGGGGGGTGTGTGTGTGTGTTCTCGCTTATTGGGGATTTGTCAGTCATGCATTGGAGGGTTCTTCATCCCCACTTAATCAGGGGAAGCTCCTTGGAAGAGGTGGTGGGCTTTAAGGTGAGTTTTCAAATTTCAGAAGAGACGTGGCTTCACGAATGGGCAACGCCTGGAGGTGGGGAGCGGGAAAATGCCAAGGGTGTTGGAGTGGTGAGACCACCTGCTAGACTCAAGCAAAGGGACTGGGTGGGCTGGAGTTGGCAGGTTGGGAGATGAGAGAGGGACTCGGGAATATCCCCACGGGGCTGGCACATCCAAAGCGGGGGGCTCTGTCCTTTTAGTGGATTTAGTACCATCATATTTTGCAAAACACATTAAAAAGACAATAATTCTGACATTCATGGCAGAAAGTGCGCTGCTCTCTCAAGTAAGGAAGGGACCAGGAGATGGTGCAGGCAGTGGCATTTCGGGGTCAAGAGAGGAGCTAAACGATGTCCCTCAAGGAACGAGGGAGGGCACAGTGCACGTGTCAGGCCCCTGCAAGGCCAAGCAGGAATTCAAGGTTCCTCTGCGCAGAAACACGGAATTTTATTGAGAGATGACCCAAACCTCACCCTGGCTAACAAAACAGAAGACACAGCAACGAGAGCAAGCAGGACCATGAGGATGACTTTGCCTGTGGAAACTCCCAGTGGCAAGTCAAGCCGTGTTTCGGTTAATTATCTGTAGAATTCCAGATAACAGTGGGTCCACACTAGGCTGTTTGGATGTGTTATCAAGGAATGGCTTTGAAGTCAGAGCTTTTAATATTTCCTGCTTGGCCTAAGCACAGTATTCCACTTACAACAAAAGGATGGAAAAACACATTTTTAAAAAAGCCAGAAAGCCAAGAGAACATAACTTAAAAACTATCGTTCTGCTAGAACAACGGCCCCGTCATCATTTTGCTCATAACTACGGTTACTCCTGGTGGCATCTGAACCCCCCAAACAGGTTTATGGTCTTCAGAGAAAAAGAAGAGCGAGGAAGAAGAAGGGCAGGGGGCAGAATGACTGTCTGGGGCTTTTTCGGAAGCATCCTCGTCTCTCTGAGTTCCTGGGGCTCACAGGGAGCGGCCGTGGGTACCAGAGGTCAGGACTATTTCGACTGCTGCTTGAGCATCTTTTTGGCAGCTTCTTGGCTGCAGGCTGTAGTAGCTTGAAGGCTTGGGAGCATGCCGTGTTGTAGCTGTGTTAGAACCTGTGTGTCCAGGGGGCCCCCCGGGGCGCCGTTGTTGAGTGGAGGGGGTGTTCCACGCATGCGCTCTCCGTGCATCTGGAAGGGGAGAGTTTAACAAGCATGCTTTGTGGGAGGTACATTGGACACTGTTGTCTCGATTCGAAATCAAACCTCAGATGGTGGTGCTATGTGAATGCTTAGCTCTTTACTGGCTATTTTCCATCTGCGGAACGGACTCAAGGCGGCTTCTACAGCTTATGAAGGCAAGAAACATGCAGATCAGTGGAGGGCATCCACTGCCAGAAATGAAACCGATTTCCCTTTCTTTAAAAATGACTCTGTTCTGGATTATCCTAGAACTCTGAGAATGGCACTAAGGTTTTAGGTAGGTTATCCTTTTCTTTTTCTCTTCTTTTTAAGGAAAAACAATTGTCAAATCATAAGAGAACGTCAACAAAGATTCCATGTGCTACTTCCTACTGAGTATTGCTGTTACGCAGGTCTGTCCGTTCTCTTTTTCTGAAGCAGGGCTGCCCCCTTCAGCATTTTGCAGCTTCATGTAAGCTTCTAAAATCAGCAGAAAGGAAAAAGCTATTTATATCACGGGAATGGTAAGGTTAAAAGTGAATGGGCCTTTCACATTTTAAAGACTTAAAATTACGGTGAAAGAGAAACACACATCAATACTTTCTTTTGCGATGAAGAAAAGATATTTGAACAGGAAAAAATTTAGGTTTGAAAGAAGTAATTGCAAAGTTTTGTTGATAACACTGATGAGTTCTGGACTCTAATTTCAGATTGATAACCTCAAACTCAGAAAATTGGGGGGAATTCCCTGGCTGTGCAGTGGTTAGGACTCTGTGCTCACTGCCGAGGGCCCAGGTTTGATCCCTGGTCAGGGGACTAAGATCCCACAAGACATGCGGCCAAAAAAAAAAAAAAGAAAAGAAAAGAAAAGAAAACTGGGGTAAGAGAGAAACATCCAGACAGCTAACTGGGGAGAAGGAGAAATATTTGGGGCGATAGCAAGAATTCCATGACAGAATCTTCTAAATATTCCTCTTAAAAGGGATATTCCCTCTTGAAATCGGAGGAGGAAGAGGTACATATTTCCACAAGTAGGACCAACGTACCAGCCTGTCCAAGCAAAATGAGAAGGGAGGTCATGGAAGCACTGAGTCATGCCTGAGTTAGAATTGCCCTGACATCCTGCAGGCATCTTTCCAGGGAGAGAGCGGGGGAGAGAGGGTCCAGCCCCAGCCAGAAGCTCCTTATCTGACTCCCAGCTCACGTGGGGCTGGGAGGCTGCAAGCCTGGAGGCTGAGGACAGGCCTGTGCAACTGATAACCAGGTGCACTTTGTGAGGTGACTTGCCTCAAAGGCGACTTGTTTATCCCTTGTAGGTAGGTGACAATCCGAAATTTCAAAATGTTGTCAAATTCTTCTGAAAGCCTCTATGAGGGAATGAAGTTTGGTTTCTTTGGAAAAGTTCCATGTCTTTCAAAATGGGAACAGATGAGCCTCTAGGAAGAAATCTAAGAGGCGAGATGGTGACCCAAGCCCCCACTGTCGATGGTGCCTTTAGAGGGAAGGCTGGGTTTCCAGTTAACACCAGAGGTAACGTTTTGATTGTGAATCCCGTGTCTCAATGAACAGCTTGGATTTCATGAACAAAAGCTCTGCTGGGCTTGTGGAGCTTTTGTTTTTCTTTTTTTCTTCTTGTCACCTCATTTTATTTAGATAATTTTTTTCTTCCAGTGTTGAGATATAATTGACATACGGCACTGTATAAGCTTACGGTGGACAGCGTAAGGATTTGATTTACGTACATCATGAAATGATCATCATAGTAAGTTAATGAACATCCGTCATCTCATAGTTAGAAAATAAAAAAAATTTTCCTTGTGATGAGAACTTTTAGGATTTACTCTTAATAACTTTCATGTATAACATACAGCCGTGTTCATTATATTTATCATGTTGTACCTAACATCCTTAGTACTTATTTATCTTATAACTGCAAGTTTGTACCTTTTCATCACCTTCATCCAATTCCCCCCTCCTAACCCCTTCCCCACTCCCCACCCCCTACCCTACCACCACCGCCCCACCTCTGATAACCACAAATCTAATTTATTTTTCTTTGTTTGTTTTTGGAGTATAATTGACCTACAACACAATGTTAGTCCCTGGTACACATCATGATTCAATATCTCTATACATTACAAAACGGTCACTACTAGATATTTTGAAAGTGTCTTTCTTCATGGTAATGACTCGTGTACCATAAACCCCACAGAGCAGGGCACTTAGGACTGTTGTCACATCCAAGGTGATGTTCTCTGGGGCCTCAAGACCTCAGACCCAGTGAATGGAATGACTCCTCAAGAATAGGTAAAAATAAAATAAGGAAAAACGTGACTCAATCTTCGTTCCCATTTTCAAAATTCACAACACCCACAGCTTCATGTCTGTATTGTAAATCTGTAAACATAGAGCTGCTTTTCAGTTATGAAGCGTTGATCTGACCTTTCATGTGTGTTGAGGAAAGAGATACTTTTGCTTAAGTAATTCTGTTTTCCATAATATGACATGCAGTGTTTCCAAAAATGCCCCAGTCTCAGTCTGTTTGGACTGCTATAACAAATTACCATAGATTGGGTGGTTTAAACAACAGAAATTTCTCTCACACAGTTCTGGAGCCTGAAAGTCCAAGATCAAGTCCCTGGCAGGTTCCTTGTCTGGTGAGGGCCCCCTACTGGGTTGCAGACAGCTGACTAGGGAGCTCTTTTGTGTCCCTTTCATAAGGGCACTAATCCCATTCACAAGGGCTCCTCCCTTATGACCTATTCACCTCCCAAGACCCAACCTTTTAATACCTTGGTGGTTAAGATTTCAACACATGAATTTTGGGGGGACATAAATATTAAGTCCGTAGCAACACCAAATGAATTTAACATTTAAAAAATATTCCAAATGTATTGATATCATTCCCCCCCCAGATGAATTTTGTTCTTGTCATTGTATCTTTCTTTTTCTGAGCAAAGCCATATACTCAATACATCAGGTTAGACTGTGGTAGATCCATTAACAAATAGATAGCTGATTGGACCTCTTTCTAGTAATAAATTTAGGATAAAGATTCAGTATGTTTACTACTGGAAATCAAAGCAAAACATCTTTACAGACCTTCAAGTCAGAGAGCTACAGAGACAAGCAAGGGCTGCCTCCAGGGAAAGAATCCCTCCCCGTTCAACCAGAGTGAAGGGGGGCAGTGTGTCAGGGATCTAAAAACAGAATACTGTAGAAACTGAAATCAAGCCTCAAGAAAGTTGTTTCTGCAAAGACACCCAGACCCTCTGCCTGCAGGGCTAACCTGGACTCTGGATCAACCGTACTGAGCAGTCAGGGTTCTCTCCTCAAATGTATTTTGCAGAGCATTGCTATACTTTGGGTGAAATTGTACTATTAAATAACAATGTCTCTGGGAAGAATGAGTACTGAGCTGAGAATTTACCAAGTAGTTTCCAAAAACTAGGACCCTCCTGAAATGGCAGAGATAGAGTCATGTGACCCATAAAATGGAAGTTGAATTTTGCCTAAATCGCAGTCTTTGTTGGGATGACCCTCACCTTGGGAAGAGTTCACCTCGAATAACCAGCGGAAGCATTTCAGAACTTTCTCACAGTCACCTTTTTGTTTTGTGTTGTTTTCCTTTTTCTCCTTCTCTCCTGCCCTCTCCCTCCTCCTCTATTCCAGCTGTACTTCTGTTCCTGCTGTGTCACAGAAAGCAAAGTAGACGGCCCTTCAGGCAACAGAAGGCCAACAGCTAACTGGATGGTTTTGGCAAGTAACTACTTGCCTAGTTATCCAATAGGATGGAGATCTCTATTGCCTGGGGCAGCTGAAAAGACTAAAACAAGCTGATGTATGTAAAGGACTTAACCTTTAAGTCTCTACCTTTCCCTCTCTCTGCTGACTTCCCAAGCTGCCCTGCAGCCCTCCCTCTCTCCAGGGTCCAAAGATCTAGCCAACAAGTGATCACTTCCACTGGAGTATATGACGGCATGCTGCTGAAAGTGTCATTTTGGGCAAAGCCATAGAAAACAACCAGAATAAACCTTTGCTTCTCTGCTTTGAGAGAGTTTTGAGGGAAGCAGCCCCTCAGATGGGAATACAGCTCCTTGATCACCTCACGGGAGCTCCGTGCCCAAGTGAACAGGGCTGGGGTCCAATCGCAACCCCACCTGGAGGTGTTCCCATCAGATGGGATCATTCCCCTACCTGCTCATCCAGTCCTGGGTGGGGGTGGGGAGGAGAGGAAAGGTTTCAGCTGGTCCAACAAACAAAGTGTTAGGTAAACACTGATTTTTATCAATATTAATAATGTTTTCTTATGAACTAGTTTATAAGGTCACAGTGTTCCTGAGTGCGCCGTTTGTCAACACTAACCAAAAATATGGAAGTTTTTGAATAAAGAAAACTAAAGAGACAACAACCATAGCCATCCAAAGAGCAGCCTTCTATAAATCTTTACATCTATAGCCAAAAACTAATAAAGTCTGTGCTGAATAAGCAGGCTTGAGCACCTAGCAAGAGATTAGCATAACTCAGAAGACAGTTTGCTTCCAAAGCACCAAAGCATAGCCTTCACCACCCTCCCTGGGGCAGGAAATAGAAATTTATAAATCAAAGGCAAGCTGTAAAGGAAAATCTGCCAGTTTAAGTCACTGATTTATTTCCTGGCTTTTCTCTTTGTTTTTTAAGAGAGTAAGTTTCAGCGCTTATGTGTTGACTATTTTTAGCAATCTTCTGGAAGTTTTCAGTGTACACAAAGCTCTTACATAAAAAAATAGCCAACTCTATTATGCTGCATTAAGAAGGCAGCTTTTAAGGACAGTGGTCTCATTTGCAGTCTTTGAAGTCAATTCAATAGTGATTTTAAAGCCACTTCTAGTATTTTGGTTCCAAATTTAGAAAATGGCCTTTACATTTTCAATCTAAAATCGTGGTCTGACCTTACTATTAATTTTGGGACACACCATAATTTAGACAACTGCTGAAATCACTTAAGGCTTTGGTTTGGAGCATGAAGCTGAAAAATCACACCCTCTTAAATTACCCATCACATCCATTAAAATTAACTGTGAGATCAACTTGATGTTGACCCTGTGTGCATTTGGTGTTCAACTAAGATGCTTACCTATCTAAATATTGCCACAGCTGTATATACAACTGTTTGGTTGAGCCATTAATGCTTTAAGTTGGAAGAATACACATTATGACTTTAGTTTGGTTTCACTGAGGAAAAAGCCAAAGCATTTTTACAGTAATACGTCAGTGAAATGCAAAATCAGACACCAGTCCCAAGAGCTTTATGGATCTGAAATGTTTTGGAGGTATGTATGGATTTTCAGGTGTTTCCTAGTTTTAACCAACATGTATGCTTAGGTGGAAACAGAAAGCTAACGGATACAGCTCTCTTGAGTACAGTTTTTCTTGAACACATGCCTGTCAGGAGATACAGAGGCAAGTTTAATTTCCTTTTAAGCCTTCTGTATACCATGGTTGATTTTATAGATGGCCTCCTCAAGTGTAAACTCCTAACACTAAGTTTGGAACACATTCTATTGGAGGACAGTATAAAGGACATTCCTAGGTTCAAACTTTGTCCCCATAACTCCTTGGCTGTGCTGTAATCTGAAGCAAGTCACTCTCTCTGAATCACACTTTCCTCATCTATAAAATGGGCTTAAAAGTACTGAGCAATCCAGATGATTAAGAGGCCTAAATAAAAGGAGCTCCTGTTGAAGTACCTAGTAAAGTGTTTGGCACATAGGTATTCAATATATTGTAGATGTTTATATATATTGTTTTGTTACTGCCTTTATTTTTATTGCATTGGCTCAAAAACTGAATTCTCAAAACCAATGCTTCTACTTTTGCTTGACGTTATTTCATAAGTTTTTAAGAGTAATGATCGTGTACCTAATTATGAATTTGGATTTTTTTACTAAATTGAATAGAATTTTATTGCATGTAACCTAATGGAAATCTAACCAAAGTTAGACACAATCAAAATCACATGGTAGGGCTTCCCTGGTGGCTCAGTGGTTGAGAGCCCACCTGCCGATGCAGGGGACGCGGGTTAGTGCCCCGGTCTGGGAAGATCCCACATTGCCGTGGAACAGCTGGGCCCATGAGCCATGGCCGCTGAGCCTGCACGTCCGGAGCCTGTGCTCCGCAATGGGAGAGGCCACAACAGTGAGAGGCCCACGTACCGCAAAAAAAAAAAAAAAAAAAAAAAAAAAAAAATTACATGGTACTTAGGAAAAATGATCAGCATATCTCCAAATATCATTTACTCCACTGTTTTCCGTTCTTCATCCGGTGGTTAACGTGGTTTAAGTTTGGAGCATTTTTGTTTTGTTTTAATATTGCTTTGGAATAACATTACTCCAGTAAATGTTCCTCAAATTAAAAATAGAACACTTTAAAAAATATCACCCTAGAATGATTTAGAACATACTAGCCTTTTCAATATCCCAGCGCTTGTAGAATATTATATTTATAAGGCATATTGAGGGGAAGAATTCAGCCTGCTTGAGGCCTATGGCAGCTGGCACAGAAAGACTTTATTTCCAAACATATTTTATTACTTTATTGTTCTTAACCTATTAAGACCAAATTAATAAAGTTATTAAATGCCTGCATTATGCCATGTCTCATATGAGGCTGTGAGGAAAGACAGATGAACCAGACGTAGTTCTCCTATCTAGAAAATGTGGCATCTATGGAAACGGATCGTTACAATTTCATATAATAAAAATGGAGTAGTAGGAGTAGATTAAACGAGTTACATGAACATAGAAGTCAGCCTAGGAACTCTGCCTGGGGATCAGAAAGATGCCCCAGCAAAAGACATACCGAAGGCAAAGCGGAAGCAGTTTATCTGCAGGTGTACTGAACCCCACCCAGGGCAGACAGATCCCGGCCGACGCCTCCAGGAATCAGATGCGGCCGCTCCCAGGCACCATCTCGCCAGATGGCAGGAGGGAGCGGCTGGGATCCTTAGAATGGGACACATGTAAGTGAACATCCTCCAAGACCGTGATCCCACTGAGGACGGGGGTCTAGGTGCTAGTGGAAACAGCTCTCAGAGAACACTGAGCACGCAGCCCTGTACCCTGGAGGTGAAGCTGTGTGTTATCACCCGTGCACTTGGCTTTTGCCTTAGGCAAATCTTGTCCTGGACCTGCATGGAACCTCACAGGCTCCTTTAGAAAATTCACCCTATATCATTTAAAATATACCACAATGATCCACATCCCCTGTTTTTGGTGGTTGTTTTGTGGTTTGTTGTTGGGTTTTTTTGTTTTTGTTTGTTTGGTCGGTCGGTTGGTTGGTTGTTTTGGCCAAGCTGTACAGCTTGAGAGATCTCAGTTCCCCGGTGTGGACTGAACGCAGGCCACGGCTGTGAAAGCCTAGAATCCTAACCACTAGGCCACCAGGGGTCTCCCAACATCCCCTTTAGATAAATTTGTCTTCTTTAAAAATCTTTTAAAGAATTTGTATCATTTTTTAATCTACGATTAAGTATGTAAAACTCATTCAGTTTATGATTAGCTATGATTCCTTGGTAATCATACATATTTAGTATGTATGAAAGTATTTTCAAATGTAATGGAATTTTGTGAATGGTAAGTTTAACAATTAGTGATGCTAACATAATGTTAGTTTATAACATTCAATTAAATTTTTATTAGTTTTGATTTTGCGATTTTTTAATCCGTGGTTTAGTGCCAGTAAGTTTTTTCAAGACTCAAATATTGTATATCCTCTTGAAAGGCTCACAGGACATAATCATTGTAACACCTGTTCTGTGCCCTTATGGGATTGCTGTGGGGTTAAGTGGGGTGAGGGACTGAAAGTACTTCTGAATCTAGAGTGAAATATAAATATTTGTTATCATGAATATATTGCTATGTATAGAAAATCAGTCTACTGTTGATACCACAGAGGACAGTGTATGTGTATATACGTATATATATATATATATGTATTGTCTTATTTTTATGGAATAACTGCCCCTAGAATACTTGGTAATATACATTAATCATTACTTATTAATACATTTGTTATTTATAATTAGTAAAAATATATATGTATATATACTCAGTAGTATATCTATAAATACATTGTCTTACTTTTTCGGAACATCCGTGCCATCTTGTTTGCTACCTTCATGAAGGATATGTTTCCCTATAGCATAGTTGTTCAGAGTTCAGTTCTAGAGTCTGACTGCCTAGGTTTGAATCCTGGCTTTCCTGCTTATTAGCTGTGTGACTGTGGGCAAGTTAACTAACTTCTCTGGACCTCTCTTGCCTCACTAAAAGTTGGAATGACAATAATAGTTAATGATTAAGTTGTATAATCCATGATAAGTTCGTGGAACCGCGTATGTCACATCATATGCACTCGATAAACGATGATGGCTGTAGTAAAAATAACAGTAGTCCTACTAGGAATAAAGGAGGTGAGAACAATTCTCCAGCTAGGAAAGGTCTTTAATTTACACACGCAGTATAGGAAGAACACAGGTGTGGACATATGTTCGGTTTCCATCACTGCTGTGTCCTCAGTGGAGAATGTAGTACAGGGACCACGACTGGGGGCTGACTAACCCACCTCTCCATGTGCTGGGTTCTCTGTGTGGGAACTTTGTCAGTTTCCAATACTTGTTCAAGCGAGGATTCATTTCAGCCCCAAGTCCAAGGGCTCACTGCTCTGTTTCCTGCCATGGCACGTCCTGACTTTCCTGGATGCTTTGAACTGCTTTTGAAGATCACATTCTATTACCACACGTTACAAAGAATTCTGGTTTTGATCCTGGGAGTGGGCCATACTGCACTGCTTGGCCCAGAAATCAAGGATTTCAGTGTGAGGTTTGGGGTAAGAGCCCGTGGCTTTGCAAACAAGGCGGCCTGGCTCTTAGCCCAGAGCGGGCCTTCAGCAGGACTTCATGCCAAGTTACCCTGTTTCTCTTGCTCTATATCTTTTTTTTTTTCCCAGCAAATACATATTAAGCACCTATTGCCTGAAAGACACTATCATAAGAGCTGTGAGAGATACAAAAAAAAAAAAAATCGTGAACCTATCTCATTAATCTAATCAATTTAAAAGACAAGTCTAGGGGACTTCCCTGGTAGTCCAGTGGTAAAGAATCCACCTTACAATGCAGGGGACACAGGTTCGATCCCTGGTCAGGGAACTAAGATCCCATATGCCGCGGGGCAACTAAGCACACGAGCTGCAACTACTGAGCTCGCGCACCTCACCAAGAGCCCACGTGCCACCCACTACAGAGCCCACGCGCTCTGGAACCCATGCACCACAACTAGAGAGAGGGAAAATGCACACACCACAACTAGAGAGAAGTCCGAGCGCCACAGCAAAAGATCCCGTGTACCGCAACAAAGATCCCGCGTACCACAACTAAGACCTGATACAGCCAAAAATAAATAAATTTTTTAAAAAGCAAGTCTATGAATAGCAATAGTGGGAGTCAGTCAAATGATATATTGTATTTCTTATATTCAGGGTCTCTACGGTAGATACTATATGCCAAGCTGGCTCTACAGGCACCACATCTGTGGGCAGATTTTAAGCAAAGGGGCCGCTTTACAAAATTCATACAAAATTCTAGTCCTGTGACAGCCCATGACCTTGTGCTGTCTTCACAAAGCAGCACATTCATGCTCTTCCTTGCTTTTGTATGGGATCCTCTGGCCGCAGCCGAGAGCGCTCAGGCCATGGGGGGACTTTTCTATTCAAAACCAATGGGTGTAGAAAGCTCTATCAGGAAACCGAAGGTTAGTTTTTTTGAGTTCTTGTGGCCTTATCATGGAAAACGGTCAGATAAAATAGACTGAACAAAATGAGACTTATTATACAACCATCGAGGCCCATCTGATATCCACTTTGATACCATAAATGGATGTGACAACTTTAGGACCTTGGTGAACTTTATGCTACAAACAGGCTCATTTAGAGCTGTTCTCCAGATAAAATAGGACTCAGAGACTGAAGGTATCAAGGACTGATGGAATCAAATGTTTCTGTTAAAAACAGCAAATATACAACACCTCAGGGGCTTAATATTATTCTTTAAATGTCCCTACTCTTAAAAACGTAAGATTAACAGACAAGTCATTGTGACCTTTATAAAGTATAAAATTATTCCATTAACAAGATGACATTCAAAGCAGTGAAATACACATTAATGTAACTGAAAGAAGAATATGAAAGTATGAGATCGGGAGATGAAAGAAAAAAAAAAAAGCTGCCCAGAAGAAAAACAAACAAAAAACCTAGAATTGATAGTGAAATACCAGTTGATTTCTGAATAGAAAATATTAAAGTGCTAGCATGATGGAAGGGTCAAGTGGCAGGCTTTCTACCTACCATATTTGGAATTGGTCCTTACCAAAACTCTACTATATTAATATATTCTTGAAAGAACTAGAAAACATTTTTAAAAGCGTCATCAAAATCACAGATACAGGAAAGTGGCCCCGGAAACAAAGTGTGGCTACCCTCTACCCAATAAACTGAGTATATTTCTACAGGCAGACAAGAGGAAAGACCTAGACAGAGACCTTTCTAGAATCTGCGGTTCATTCATTTTATTTTACCAGAGCGTGGCACTTAAAATTAGGAAGTGAAATTCCTTGATTAGCCTTTGCCTCTTTCTTGCTTCTTAACTATCCCTACAAATATCCATAAACATATACACGCAAAATTACAAAACAGTAACAATAAGGACAGGGTACCCCAGCTGCCCATTAGGTAATCAGGCTCATTCTGAGGTCCTTTGTCTGAGAGTCCAGTTTTGTTCTTAGAGAAAGATCAGTTTCCTTAGAAAGACATATGAACTGGTTTAAGATGTGTAAAACTATAATTTTTTTTAAATTCTACTGAGCCAAGTACTGTGGAGGTACAGGGTTAGAGAGGGTCAAGACAGGGGGTCTGATGTCTTGGGAAGACAGAAATCCATAATCACAGTGCAGGGATGAGAGGTGTGTGAGGCATCGTCTACGGGCTAAGAGGGCACAGGGACAGTGTGGATAATTCAGGAAGTTTTCACAGAAGAGGTGATAGCAGACAGGACATGTGAAAGATGAGTAGGAGTTTGCCAGGTAAAGAAAGGGAGGGTGGAAATTACAGGCAGAGGAACAGTGTGTGTCAAGTCAAAGAGCAGGAAATATGTCAATTATATTATATTTGAAAAAGGAGCCAATGCTGTCTAGGGAGAGAAGAGGAAGAAGCAGAAGAGAAAGGGTTAAGTTATAAGAATCCCAACAAGGGGTTTGGGCATCATCCTTTAGGAAGGGAAGAGTCACTGAAGACCTTTCAGGCAGGGAATACAGTGATCAAGTTTGCCTCTTCAAAAGATAACTCAGAGGGCTTCCCTGGTGGCGCAGTGGTTGAGAGTTCGCCTGCCGATGCAGGAGACACGGGTTCGTGCCCCGGTCCGGGAGGATCCCACATGCCGCGGAGCGGCTGGGCCCGTGAGCCATGGCATCCGGAGCCTGTGCTCCACAACGGGAGAGGCCACAACAGTGAGTGGCCCGCGTACCGCAAAAAAAGATAACTCAGAGGACAGTGTAGGTTTTGACTGGAGACAGAGAAGCCTGTAATTATTAGGGAAGGCCTGTCAAGATCAAGGCAATCCATGAGATGGAGGAGATTGGATTCATGGAATTGATGACTATGTAAACATACCTTTGAGGAAGGGGAATGCGGGGTTACAAATTGGATATTGCCAATTTCTTTATTTTTGAACGTTAGAATCAAACGTAAGGGGGTTCCATTAAGCAAAAAAGAGTTGGATTGAACATAAGAAAATTGTTAACAAATAGCCAACTGCAAGATGAAGTTCTTAATCTGGGTCAATGAATGAACTTTAGAGAGTCCCTACAACCATCTGAAATTAAAATCACACTTTGTACATGTGTGCATATGTGAATTATTTCTGGAGAAGAGTGTCTATAGCTTTCAACAGATAATCTAAGGAGTCAATGACCCAAGATGTAAAAGAACCTCTTCACTGCAAAATTTGTAGAATTGCAATTTCAATGAAGTTTTAGAAAACAGGGTTGAATACCGTTACGAACTGTGTTTCTAAACTTTAAAAAAAATCCATACCCCCTTTTGATATCCTATAGGTATATATATACACCCTGGCGTAAGCAACCTCCTTACACTCTGAAAGGCTGATAGATTCTCCTAAGGGAAATATGCAAAGCATCCCCCTTCCCTGCCTCACCCCTGTCTTGCCCCTGCTCCACCACCCCAATCACACTGAGAGTCCTTCACAGTAACATCCTCCGGCCAAAAAGATATGGTTAGGTTTTACTTTCTGTCACTGTAATATACAAACCAATAGATATTTCATTTTCCAAATTTAAAATTATGTTCTGATAGGGTTTCACTTCTAGTGATATGACAGGATATATACACGTATGCACGCACACACACATATATATAAGCATACATATATATTCTTAAAAACATCAAAGATCTAACGAGTTAGTAAGGAGTTACTGGAAAGCAGAAAGTGGAAGAGGTAACCAAAACAGTAAAGGTGCTCCTGCCCTGAGGGCATTTGCTGAATCAGGTTGATCATAAATCCAGGTTTTGATGGTCCCCTATAGTAGGAAGAAGCAGACAGACATTAACGTCCAGAGCCTGCCCAAGGAGAAATCTAACAGGAAAACCCTATTCCATACAACATGCACCCCCAAAAGCTTATACCCTATAGGTAAGGATGAATCAGAATGTAACCATCTCCACATGAGACACTTCCCAACCCCAGCTCCAAACGAAACAAAATACACATGCACAAAAAACTCCTGTGGTGGTAGAAGGCAAGGGATTATCCATTCATGAGAAGTTGTAACCATATATATACTTCTCTCATGCCCTTGGCCCAAATTCACATCAACTGAGCGGTTCAAACGCCCTCAATCCATGAATAGTTCAAATGATAATCCTCTACAGAAAAAGGAATATTTCCCAAGGCCACAAATAGCTTTCCAAAATAATTCTCCAAGGAAAGTGATCTGTTCACTGTCAAAAATAACCAAACGGGGCTTCCCTGTTGGTGCAGTGCTTAAGAATCCGCCTGCCAATGCAGGGGACACGGGTTCGATCCCTGGTCTGGGAAGATCCCACATGCCGCGGAGCAACTAAGCCCGTGCACCACAACTACTGAGCCTGTGCTCTAGAGCCCGCGAGCCACAACTACTGAGCCCGCGAGCCACAACTGCAGAAGCCCGCGCACCTAGAACCCGTGCTCCGCAACAAGAGAAGCCACCGCAGTGAGAAGCCCACGAACCGCAATGAAGAGTAGCCCCTGCTCGCCACAACTAGAGAAAGCCCGTGTGCAGCAACAAAGACCCAACACAGCCAAAAATAAACACAAATAAATTTATTTTTTTAATAAATGACTTTAAGTGACTTTAAAAATAACCAAGCACACAAGGAAACAAGGCATCATAGCAAGAAGAGAACAGACCCTCTGAGGATTAAGATGTTAGATTATTAGAATTGTTACAATACAGATATACATGCCATGTGTAAAGAAATAAAAGATACACTTTAGAAGATCTGTGGGGAAAAAAACTATTTGTAAATGACTAGGAGATTAGAAAAAGTGTTACTTCTGCGATGGGCAGAGCTTTATAAAGGGGAAAAGACGTACAGGGGGTGTGAACTGGGTGCTTCTGGGGTGCTGCCAGCATTCTATATCTTGGTCTAGATGGTGGTTACATGATGTTCATTTTGTAATTATTCTTTAAGAATATTATATACACAGAGAGAGAATAATTAACAAAATATTCTATTACAAGGCAAACTATGCTTTTTCAAATTACAAAAACAATCCCCCACCACATCCCTCCCCCAACCCCCTAGGATTCTGATATGCCCTCCTGTTGGAGAATCAACAGGATGACGTTTAGGGCTATAGAGTATAGAGGAAGGACTGTAGAGATAGGGTATGAGGAAACACACGTGCTCCAGTGGCACCTTCTACCCCATGGGTCAGTGCTGGAGGGAGGAGCGTAGGGGAAGATTGACCAATGCTTGGGATCTGGTCAGTGTCTTCCCTGAGCTCTGATGCCTTATAACTTTTTTTTTTTTTTTTTTGCGGTACACGGGCCTCTCACTGATGTGGCCTCTCCCGTTGTGGCGCACAGCCTCCGGACGCGCAGGCTCAGCGGCCATGGCTCACGGGCCCAGCCGCTCCGCGGCATGTGGGATCTTCCCGGACCGGGGCACGAACCCATGTCCCCTGCATCGGCAGGCGGGCTCTCAACCACTGCGCCACCACGGAAGCCCTTTTTTTTTTTTTTTTTAACTTCTTTAATCTGTTCTTCTCAAGAGCATATGTAACCTAAAGACTTAGTAATCACACACCAGAAAAATTTGGTTCCAAAAATAATTACTAACACTAATAAAATATTAGGGCTATTTTTATGAGACCATGACATTGTTTCAGAATTAAACGTCTGACAGCTTTCAAAATTGAATTCACATACCATGAAATGCACCCATTTAAAGTATATAATTAGTGTCCTTTTTTTTGTTTTCTGTTTTTTTAGGATATTCAGAGTTGTGCAACCATCACCCACAATCTAAGTTTGGAACATTTCCATCACCCCAATTAGTCACTCTCCACCTTCTGACCCCAAACCTAGGCAAGCCCTAACTGACTTTCTGTCCCTCAGAATTAAAATGTATGCTTTTAGTTTAACTGCCTTAAAGCAAACTATTTTCTATTACGAATGCTTGAAATTGCCCCAAATCTAATCTCCTGAAAAGAATCGCTAATTCAGCCTCTGACTGTTTTCTGTTGGGGGCAGTGTTTTAAGTGGCACTACCTTGGGGAACTGTGCAGATGCCGAGCATCTCCAGGGCAACATGCTTGACCTGAAGATGGTCTCTCCTCACCACTGTGACTCACTCACCCCCCAAACACACATGCAACCTCAAACAGGGTGTGATGATCAAAAATGCCAGCACAACTGCATGTAGGTCTTGGCCACCAAAACTAGTAGGTGGCATGTGCCCAAGTCTTTACGTAAGATTTGACTGTCACAAAATCATTAGGCATGTACTGTAAAGATTTCCGTGAAGGGAGAGGCAAAGCCTGGTAGAAGTCGCTGCCAGGAGCCCCGAGGCAGTAGAGGCAGTGGTGTAACCGAATCAAACTTGGGTCCACTTGGCCGAAGTAAAGCCAGTCTACTGACACCAAGTGGTGGTGAAGGAAAGTACAACATTTATTGTAAGGTGCCATACAAGGAGTTTGGGACAGCTAGTACTCAAAAAGCCTGAACTCCCCAGCAAAGCATTTTAAAGGCAAGATGAGGGAGGGGCATCGCAGCTTGTGTACAATTCTCTGATTGGTTGATGGTGAGGTGACAGGATGGTTAACAGTGTCAATCCTTAGGCACCAGTAGGTGTGGGGGCTACATGCTCATGGTCATCAAGTAGTTAATTTCTTCCATTTGGTGGCATTTTAGCATCTGTAAAACAACTCAGGAAGTGTGCATCAGATACCATTCTCTAGGTACTTCAGAGAGGAGCTACAGCTGTGGATGTAGAGAGGGGTCTGTCCCAGGAAGGCCCCGTAGGGTCCTGCTCGGTTCATAGGCTCTATGAGGCAGGCACCGGGCAGATTCAAGGGGCTGATCACTTTGGTTCTTCCCTTTTGCAGGTTCTCTGAGTGGTGGGTAGACTTTGCTTCTCAGAGCATCTCTGGGGGACCATCTATATGGGACCGTTATGTATTTTGTCTTTTAGGACAGGAGGGAGGGGCATTCAGTGAAATCCACCTGGGTCTTTGTGGCCTATTACCTGGAGTTTAGATTATTTTGCTCTTGAGGTCCTATCTTAGTCTTATCAGGATGCTCTCACAAAATATCATAGGCTGGAAAGCTTAAACAACAGACATGTGTTTTCTCACGGTCTCAGAGGCTGGAAAGTCCAAGATCAAAATGTCAGCAGGGTAGGTGTCTGGAGAAAGTTCCCCTCCTGGATTCTAGACACTGCCTTCTCACCCTGTCCTCACATGGCCTTTCCATGTGAAGAGGGAGAAGGGGACAGAGAGAAGGAGACATCTCCCCAGTACCCTCTCTTCTTATAAGGGCGCTAATCCCATCACCAGGGTCCCACCCTCTGGACCTCATCTAAGCCTAATTACCTCCCCATCTCCAAATACCAACACAACGGGGTTGAGCCTTCAACATATGACGCCTCTGGGGAAGGAGGTGCAGACATTCAGTCCATAACAGGTTCCCTTAGGTGCATAAGGTAATATTATGACCAATCCCTCCCTTTAAACAGAATAAGATAAAATTTGAATTAAAAGGGGGTGGGGTAGTCTTCCTCTGTTAGTTTCCCCTATTCTTGTAAATAGTCTTTAACGTGACCTGTTTATCATGAACTGTTCCTGTGAAGGAAAAATGGCCCTTCCCTTCTAAGAAAGGTACATCTTAACGTTTGTGGGGTTCAGGTGCTAAGTGAACGGCTACAAAGTGCTTGCTGCTCAGAGAAAGTGACATGGCAGAAACCAGCCGCCAGCCTCGCCAAGCTGTTTCCTTTGACAGTCCAGAGGCCTGCCCAGCCCTTCTGGTTTCCCGGAATGTTGTCCCTGGGTCGTCACGGGGTGGCCAAGGAAAAACCCTGCAGCCTCCCTGGTGAGCTGGAATAAGACCTCATTCGTCAACAGGGACGGATACCCTGAGTGGCCCCCACGGAGCCCGACGCAAGCTCGGGGGCACAGTCACAGCGGCCAGTCCCCATGTGGCCCAGCGCGTGCAGTGTCCCAGACCCACTGCCCCAAAGGGTCAGTTCACACCCAGGTCACCACAGCCCACCATCTCACAGAAGAGGTGGACGTGACCAGATTGCACAGACAAACATCCGACAGGCTCCGACAGGCTCAGTTTAGGCGGCACAGAGGTGACTGGGGAGAGTCTGGTTCCTCTCAGCACTGGCGTTTTATCAGTTGCATCTCAAATGCTGTCACTCACCCGGAAAGGTCCTAAAACACCCCTTGCTTCCGCTTCTGAAGCAGAGGGATGTGGTGGCAGCTGTCTGGGGGATATGGGGCTGGGCCTGAGGGGTAGGAAGGAAAATTACCAGGTGGGACTGGACCAGACGGAGGAAAGCAGGCAGTGCGGGAAGGTGGGAATATCCCCACTGACGTCCAGCCAGCATCCCTCCACTGGAGGCCCAGGGGCTGCGTAGAAAAGCTCCATCAGCTGGGAAGCTAGGAGAAATGCCCTCATTTTATAGGGAGGAAGACTTTTCCTTTTCACAGAGCCTTGAAGAAGCTCAAGGAGAGATGTTAGCAGAACTTAAAAGGGACTGAATCCCTTACATAAGTGAACTTGTGTATTGGATCCATTATATACATGAAGCCTGGAAATAGGAGACTAATATCAGGGCTGGTGTAAATAATGGCTATTAATTGCAATTAATAACATTAACTACAATTAATTACAATTCACCACAGTAGTATTAAGCATTTACTTTGTTCCAAGTCCTGCACTGGGCCCTTTACCTGTATTATCTCACTTAACCTCTCAACAACCCTATCAGATTAGTACTTTCAGCATGCCCACTTTACAGACAAGGACACCAAGACTCGGAGAAATTAAGCTCCCAAGATCACCCAGCTAACAGGAGGCTGACCCAGGACTAAAATCATTGCGTGATTCCATAACTGTAAGCTCTGGCAGGAAGGAGCGACCTCACGTTTCTAAAGCGAGTATCTTTCCAACTAGCCAGTTTGGGATTGCCTCAGGCAGGCAAGGAGCTGGGAAAAGAAGAGAGGGAAACAGCCACCCCTTAGGCCACCTCAGGCTGGGACAAATATACAAAATCTCGCAGGGGCTCTGTAACCACAATCTAGCCTTCTTCCCGGTCTCTTTAGCACAGCACAGGCTATGAAGGGGGTGGGGACCTGTAGCCCTAAGGAGACTGAATTCTAGGCCACCCTTCTCCCACATTTCCCTGCAGAGCCCATCATTGGAGGGATAACTGTGCCCATCATTCCCAGATTCCAAGCCAAGCAGTGTACACCAGGAAACTAGTTTAACTGTAGATTCGCTAGGAACACACACACACATCTGAGGGTCCACGAGTACCCTTCATTCCTGAAGAACCAGCCCAGTCACTTATTTTGAAGGTGAACTTTAGTGTGTATCAGAATCACCTGAAGGGCTTTTTTTTTTTTTTTTTTGCGCTACGCGGGCCGCTCACTGCTATGGCCTCTCCCGTTGCGGAGCACAGGCTCCGGACGCGCAGGCTCAGCGGCCATGGCTCACGGGCCCAGACGCTCCACGGCACGTGGGATCTTCCCGGACCGGGGCACGAACCCGTGTCCCCTGCATCGGCGGGCGGACTCTCAACCACTGCGCCACCAGGGAAGCCCCTGAAGGGCTTTTAAAAACACAGATTGCTGGGCTCCACCCGAGTGCTTCTGAATCCTGGGTCTGGGTGGAGGCTGAGAACTTGACCCACAAGTTCCCGGCGCTGCTGGTACTGCTGGTTGGGGGACCACCTTTGAAAACCACCATTTTAACTGATGGAAGCCTTAGCTTTGTGACTCCATTTCTGGGCACGTATCTCCGCATGTTGAAATGTGATAGCGGCTGTTCAAGGACGTTCATCCTTACCACCTGTGTTGATTTCCTATCGCTGCTGTAACCTTACCACACACTTAGGGGCTTAAAACAACACCAGTCATCTTACAGTTTTGGAAATCAGAAGTCTAAAATGGGTCTGCAAGGGCCACACTCTGTTGTGGAGACTCCAGGGGAGAATCCGTTTCCTACCTTTCGCAGCTGCTAGAGGACGCCTGCACTTCCAGGCTCATGGCCCCTTCCTCTGTCCTGAAAAACAGCAGCAGAGTAGCATCTTGAAACCACACACACACACACACACACACACACACACACTCTCTCTCTCTCCCTCTCTCTCTCCCTCTCTCCCTCTCTCTCTCTCTCTCTCTCTCTCTCTCTCTCTCTCTCTCTCTCTCTCTCTCTCTCTCTCTCTCTCTCTCTCCTCCGAGTCACTTCTTCTCTGACTAACCCTCTTAGAAGAATCCGTGTGATTTCATTGGCCCACCCCAGCTGAGCCCACCTAAATAATCCAGAGCAATCTTTCCACTTTAAGACCATTGGGACTTCCCTGGCGGTCCAATGGTTAAGACTCCATGCTCCCACTGCAGGGGGCACGGGTTCAATCCCTGGCTGGGAACTAAGAGCCCACGTGCCATGTGGCGCGGCCAAAAAAAAAGACCCTTAACTTAATCACATCTGAAATCCCCCTTTGTGATGGAAGGGGAACATACGCACAGATTCTGAACATTAGTACGTGGGCATCTTTAGGGGCCTTCATTCTGTTCACCACCCCAGCCATCCGACAGCTGCTTACCCTCCTATATCACAGTGCCCTTCCCGCAAAAGAAAAACCGAAACCTTATCAGGATTTTGCAGGATGCCATCCCTCCTTCGGACTCTCCTGGTAATGAAGCATCTTGCACGGAGGACGGGTAGTAGGGGGAGGAAGGTAGGAGCCCTGAGGGAGGGAGTTAACCAAGTGCCTCTTAGACCAGGCCCCAAACACCCACTAAATCTCCCCACACTTGCCAGACTTTCTAGAATCTAGTGCCTTGGTGCCTCTCCCTCTGAGCCAGGAGCCTCCAGGCTCCTGCCTGGGCCTCACCCCAGGTTAGCGCTCACCCCAGGCTCAGCCACCAGCGCTGGCTCAAACCTGCCAGCAGGCCCTTGTGAAAGATGCAGCAAGAGGAACTCTACTCAAAGCCTTCTTGCCTTTTGAGTTTCTGATGATTACCCTCAGAACTTTTCTGGGCTGAAGTCCCAGCCTCCAGGCTGTGAACTTTCTATTGGTGCGTTAATTTGCTCGGGCTGCTGTAACAAACGAACGACGACAGACCGGGTGGCGTAAACAACAGAAATAAAGAAACGTACTTTCTCACAGTCCCGGGGCCTGTAAGTCTGAGGTCAAGGTGTGGGCAGGCTGTTTCTCCTGAAGCCTCTCTTGTTGGCTTGCAGACGACTGTATCCTCTCTGCATCCTCACGTCACCCTTCCTCTGTGAGGCGCCCCTGGTGTCTCTCTTTTTATAAGGACCCAGTCCTATTGGATTCCAGCCCATCCTCATTTTACCTCATTTTAACTTAATCACCTCTTTAAAGCCCTTATCTCCAAATAGGCTTGCAATCCTGAGGTCCTGAGAGTGAGGGCTTCAACGTTTGAATTGGAGGGAGGACACACTCAGCTCCTAACAGGTGGCTAGGATCCTGGGAGACTCAAAAATCACTTCCATCCTCTCTGTGTAACAGATGGGCTAGGCGCAATCAGGGCAGGTATGGGGAGGGGTAGGCCAAGCCGGGACTGTCACAGTGTGCACCTCGGCCCCGGTCTGCCTTTTGGTCTTAGGTCGGGGATGGGAGGAAGGTGGAGGAGGCCAAAGAAGCCCCCGCAGGCTGAGTTTTAGTCTCTATAAGCAAGAAGCAGCATTTAAGGCTCACCCTCCCGAAAGCCAGCTCCCTGCAGGAAGTTTTTTGCTTGATACACAATTTACAGCAAGTCACAGACATTCCACCAAGTCAATACACACCCTGGACCCAGAGGAAATAAAGGAGCTGACAGTGAGGGCTTGTGTTTGATGGTCTTTGCAGGGGCTGTGTGGTAGAAAATGATTTCATCCTCAAGGCATGGCTCTGAGAAGGAAGTCAGCCAGCAAGTTGAAACAAAGCAAACAGCCTTATCTTGTTCTTGATTCATGGGTTCCGCTTTCTTCAAAGCCCTTTAGAGGCAGGACACTGAATTGTCATTGTCAGAGTAACTGCTGCTGCAAAGTCCCTCCTGGGACCTTGCATCTGTGACTTACAAGACCTGGGGTCTCTGACATTTTTCCTTGACAAACCTTTGCTGCTCGCTGGTCAGACTCACTACCCAACATGGGCTTAAAATATACATATATGAAACACACACACGTATATACTAAGTGAAATCAGCCGGTCACAAAAATCACAAACACTGTATGATTCCACGTACAGTATAAGAGGGACCCAGAGTCGTCAAATTCAGAGACAGAAAGTAGAAGGGTGGTTCGCAGGGGCTGGGGGTGAGGGAGGGGAAGCCCTTGTTTAATGGGTAGAGTTTCAGTTTTGCAGGATGAAAAGGGTCTGGAGATCTTTTGCACAACAGTGTTAATGTACTTATTGAACTGTACACTTAAAGATGGTTAACATGGTAAGTTTTACGTTACATATATTTTAGCACCGTTTTTTTAAAAGGCTGCTGTAAGCAATTATTTAATAGAATGAGTAATGATCATGTGATAGAATGTCAAGCCAGCCTAGGTTTGAATCCCGTATCTGCCACTCACTAGTTTTGGGACAGCGTTCTAAGTTCTTTGTTTAGTGCCTTAAAACGACAGCAATCGTGTTATTACTTCTGTTCCTATGGGGCAGGAATTTGGGCAGAGCTTTGGCTGGGTAGTTCTGGCTCAGGGTCTCTTCCGAGCTTGCAGTTGGGTGGGTGGAGGGTTGGATCACTGGGGGCTGCTGAACACCTCTCCCTCTTCCTAAGAGTCTCCAGGCTTCTTCATGTGGTCTTTCCACGAGGCCGACTTGGGCTTCCTTACAGCATGGCGGCCTCAGGGAAATTGGATGCTTCTGTGGTGGCTCAGGGCTCCAGGCAGGCAGATGTCCCAGGGACTAAGGGAGAAAGAAACAGCATCACCTTTTCTGATTTAGCCCTGGAGGTCATGCACTGTCAGTTCCTCCGTACTCTCTCGGTCACAAGCAAATCACACACTTCCCCAAGTTCAAGGGGAGGGGTATCGGACTCCACCTCACCATGGGAAGTGGCAAAGTTCTAGAGCAGGTCTGGCAAATTACGACCCTTGGAACAAATCAGGCTCACCTCTCCAAGGCAGCCATGTCCGTGCATTTACATATTGTCTCTGGCTTTGCCACAATGTCAAAGTTGAGTTGTTTGGGACAGAGACCGCATGGTCTGCAAAACCAAAAATATTTACTATACAGCTCTTTATAGATTTTCCTGACCCCTGTTCTAGAAGACCATGTTGGATGGACAATATTGTTTTAGCCACCTTTGGAATATGCCGTTGGCTGCAGGCAGGTTACAAGCCGCTCTGAACTTTACCTGGGTCTCCAACTCTGTAAAAAGGAATGATGATCATATGTAAAAAGTACTCAGCAAAATTCCACACCTGTAACACGTAAAGTATACAATTTAGTTCTTCCCCTTCCAGGCTTAATCATGATTTGAGAGTCACAGAAAGTTGTTTACCGCCACTCTAGGTCTATTAGCATTCAGAAATTCCCAATTTTAGACCCTCCCTGGAATTAAGGCAGACTTTACAGAGACCCTCTTTTTTCTTTTTTAAAGAAACTCTTTATTTTATATTGGCGTATAGTTGATTAACAATGTTGTGTTAGTTTCAGGTGTACAGCAAAGTGATTCAGTTATACGTATATTACATGTATCTCTTCTTTTTTCAAATTCTTTTCCCATCTATATTGTTACATAATATTGAGCAGGGTTCCCTGTGCTATACAGTAGGTCCTTGTTGGTTATCCATTTTAAATATAGCAGCGTGTACACGTCAATCCCGAACTCCCTAACTATCCCTTCCCCCCACCCTTCCCCCACTGGTAACCATAAGTTCGTTAGAGACCCTCTTTTTAAACACGTATTTATTAATTACTCCGGAGGAAGGAAATGTTTGCAAGAATTCTTTTAAAAAGGCAATCCCCTGTCCCCTGCCCCCCAGCCATCCTCCAATGCATTATTTTATCAGACTAGCTACATTTTTACCTTTCAGAGAACAAATACCTAAGGGACTGAGGCAATCTCATAAATTTGGAACTGAGTGACGGGTAACAGCATGGTGGTGGCAGGTCTCCGACGCCCTAGGGAGAGAAAGACACAAGAAATTTGACCTACTTCACAGTTTTGCTCAGGGCTACCTCAGCCTCAGACAAAGCAATGAAAAATGTTTTCTTGGCCTCCCCTTACCCATCGCCTCCCTCTCCTACTGCCCAGACTTGTTATCTCCGCCCCGACCTCCTCCACCCGCCAAGATTGCCCTTGGATTTTTTCCTCTCCTACCCTGGATGTTTCCAAGGCCAATCCTCCAGCAGCTCTCGGAGATTATCTGCTTGTGACCCTGCTGTCCTCCCTGCTCCAAATTCAAGCAGGGTCCTTCTGAAGCCTAGTTATTCAGTGCTTCTGAACTCGTTCTCTCTAGAAGAAAGCTTCTATCCAAGAAAATAGAGACCCCTAACAGGCACTGGAGTAACATTAGACCTGCAAGTCCCAATTCTCCTACTCATTTACTCAAAAACCACCAAAATTAACAACTGTTAATTTGTGCATCATTCAAACAAACTATATTCTGTCTCCTCTCCAAATTACGTTTGACTCCAATCACTTTTTTTTTTTTTTTTTTTTTTGCGGTACGCGGGCCTCTCACTGCTGTGGCCTCTCCCGTTGCGGAGCACAGGCTCCGGACGCGCAGGCTCAGCGGCCATGGCTCACGGGCCCAGCCGCTCCGCGGCATGTGGGATCCTCCCGGACCGAGGCACGAACCCGTGTCCCCTGCATCTGCAGGCGGACTCTGAACCACTGCGCCACCAGGGAAGCCCCTCCAATCACTTTTAAAATCTACTTAGCTTCACCTTGAGCTGTGTTGGAAGAACAGTTCCTTTTTATTGCAGCTATATGTCGCCATGTTAGTTTTATATCAAATATTATATGAGTGTTTGGGGGGGCAGCTGGGAGGGGAAGTGTGTAACTAGATGATTAGAGAACACTCCCTCTGGCCCTATTAATTTTTACAGCATTTTCCCCTCCTATTTTGCTTAAATTTGCAACTTTATGCAAATTTTATGAAACATTTTGTGGTATCCCCAGAGCCCCAGCTCAGCCAAAGGCCAGCTCAATTTACTTTGCTCCAGGAAGCATTGTGGTTTGGAAAAATCACTCAGCTGGCTGCGAAAAAAGTAAAAATTGTTACTACTACAGCTGATGCGGATCCTACAGATGGCTGTAAAATGAATAAAAAGTAGTTAAGCGCGTTGCCCTAGGTCACAGACCTACTCATTTATGGACCTGGAATTCCAAAGACTTTTGGCCCTTCCAAGTGTTCCGTTCATTCATAAATTCATACTCCCTCAGGGTACCAGGCACTGGGCCCTTTCAACCAATATTGCTCCCTTTACTCCGTTCTCCAGAGTGCTTTTGTTTATTTTATATCCAATATCACTTATAAAATAACGCGCTGCCAACCATTCTCTTAAGCTCAAAAAAAATTTTTTGACAACATACTTTCTAATCTATCCTTAGGTTAGCGATAGAAAAATGGACTAAAATGACAGACATTGAGATATGTTTAGTAGAAAAGCTTTGGTTGTTTTGCTTATTTTTATCTCAGGTAAACATCTGGGAAGTAACTAAAACTAGAAGTATGGTCTGAGATGGTCAATGTTTCTGAAGTACTTTTATGACTAAAACCGTGAACGTAAAGGTCACATGAAATCAGAATTTTGAGTGTGTCTGTAACAGGAGCACTGCTGGTGGATGTACTGAACAACAGAGTTTTAGCCTGAGATTCGGTTTGTTTCATCACCTACCCCTTACCTGGCACCAGACTAGATAACTGAGACACCTGGTTGCCATGGAGACGAGATGGCATCACCGGATCACATCTGTGTACAAGTATAGCTTCAGAGTTTCACAGGCCTTTTGCACAGGAACAGGGGTACGCCCGGCTTACTGGCTGCTAAGACAAAACAAAGGGATTTCCCTTATGAAATGGTTGATGTTGTTACCATGTACTATTTATTGAGCACTTACTATGTGTCAGGTAATATTCTGAGCATTTCTCAGATATTACTTCATTTCATCCTCCCACCAACCCTGCAAGCGTTACTATTCCTATTTCACAGAGTAAAAAACTGATGTTTAAACAGACCTCCCTAGGTCTGCCTCCAAAACGTATATTCTGAAACATCATGCATTATTGCCTCTCAGGCATGGAAAGCAAAGTTATTGCTGTTGGCTTGATAGGTTTTTAGTAATTTAAGTGCATCATTTTAGGGCTAGTATCCTACCTAGTCACTTTGGCGAACTAGGGAGATTTAGTTGACAGGCCTTAAGCAGTGCTTGGAGAGGGTCTGTGCTTTTAAATTCTCAAGTACTTGAACTGAAACAGAGTGAGCTGGTCCCATTCACATCCTGCCCTCCAGCCCCCTCTAGCCGGAAGTTATTAGTGTTGACCATGAGGGCAAAGGAGAACATACTTGAAAATGTTTTGGGTTTGTTTTTGTCTCTTCTGAACTGAGTGGTAATATAGAAGGCAGGAAGACAGTTTTAAACCACTGACAGGGATCCATCCCACAAGACCGCAGAAGTTCATGGCAATCTCTGCATTTTCCAAGATACAAGACAGCAGAGGCTGGGGCCAGTCATCTGTGTGATTTAAGGAGATGGGGGCTGCAGGGGGTGGGATGGGGTACAATGGCACAAAGCTGATAAAGACGGACCAAGCAAGCCACAACTCCCAACCCGAGGGGAGGGCTTGCACTTAGGAAAGATGCAACATAGGCCATTTTATTTTCTCCCCGCATCTCCTCCTCTCAGTAGGTGGCTCCATGGCTGAGAGGGCAGAATGTGGGGCTGCTCGAAGCTGGGTGGTGAAGGAAGGCCGCTCTAAGGAGAGGATTTATGAGCTGAGGCCAGAGAGATGAGATGAAATTTTAACATTAAGCACTAGGGACAGGCATCTTAAAATGTGCTCTCAACACGGAACTTCTGCGTAGGGCTCTTCATGCTGTAGAAACCCCAACATGTGGAAAGGATAGGATCTCCCCACCTCCAGTAAAATCTCCTCGGGAGTTTTCAAGATGGTTTCTGTATTACTGGAATTTTGTTGTAACAAATAATGCAGGAAGGAAAGAAGAGAGCCTCCTTCCTGTGTTCGAGATATTAAGTGCCACACCACGTCCCCTTACATCATATTAACTACATCATCCGTCTCATGACACTAAGAGGTCACCGAGACTGTTACCCAAACTCAACAGATGAGGAAAAGGGATGAGAGCTGTGTCATCTGAGGTCCTGCAGCCAGTAAGTGGCAGGTCAGGATTTGACCAGGTCTGGTTGCCTTCAAGGCACTGCCTTTTCCAGACACCACTAGTGGAAGCTGGGCCACCACAGCTGAGCACCTCTTTGAAATACAGACAGTCTGGTTTGGTGAGACCTTGTATAATAGCATTTGCCATACAGAATCATTTAATCCAACAAATAAGTATAATAGGAAACAAAGATCTACCTGATCACTAATTTCCCTGTGCTTTCATACCAGAGCATCAGTGTAACAGGAACGAGCAAAGTGTGATGAATTCTATAGGAAACATATGTAGGAGGGGCTCACAGAACACAGATGAAGTGAATCTTGAAGCATGAACAGGAGTTTTCCAAGCCAGGAAGGACGCTTAGCATCTGTAAAGTCATTGCATAAGTGCCAGGCCAAACAGATCAATTAGCAAATCAATAAGTAAAATTTTAAAAAATAAAATTAGAGTGGACTTCCCTGGTGGCGCAGTGGTTAAGAATCCGCCTGCCGATGCAGGGGACACGGGTTCGTGCCCCGGTCCGGGAAGATCCCACATGCCGCGGAGCGAGCGTCTGGGCCCGTGAGCCATGGCCGCTGAGCCTGCGCGTCCGGAGCCTGTGCTCCGCAACGGGAGAGGCCACAGAAGTGAGAGGCCCGCGTACCGCAAAAAAAAAAAAAAAAGTCAGGGATTTTCATGAGAACTAAGAGGAGGCATTTAGAGGGACTTCCGGAAGCCTTCCTGGAAAAGGCGACACCTCAGCTGATACCTGAAGGAGAAAGAGGACAGAACGTTCCTATAGGGAAATTCCCTCTGCAAAGGCCAGGGAACTTGGTGGCTTGAACAGCTAAAAGGAAAAGTGGTCGGGAGGACGTGGAGTTCTGAAACCTGAAAGGATGAGGAGGAACTAAGTAATTAGAATCTCCAAAGCCCCAGACCCACGTCTTTATCCCGAGGGCAGAGCTGTCAGCCGGATCCGTTCATAATCTCCCCCTCCTGCTCTGAGCGTGTATAACAGTTTGGAGCCAGGGACAAGACAGAGCCCGTGAGACCAATTAGAAAAGTATTTCTCAAACTCCTGACAGACAAGATACATTCTACCTGTTAACCCAGAATGCACACAGATCTCGGGACACACACTGACACAAGCGTCCCGAAACCAAATTTACCCCTTTGTTTGATGCACTCTGACGTTTTCTAATCTATTCCTTTTTTTTTTTTTAATGGTGAAACTGTATGACCCACCTCAACTGATTTCACGACCCGTTAATAAGTCACAACAGGTAGTTTGAGGAACGCTGAGGTAGGAAGTTGCTGTCATCTTCCAGAGAGGAAATAATAGGATCTAGGGAAGCAGAAAGGTGGATTGTAGGATGTGGAAGGATTCCAGAAGGATTTAAGAGATAGGAGGGAAGGACCCAAAGGAATTAGGGGTGATGCCCAGAGTTGTGGCTTTAACTCTGGGTAGAAAAAGGAGTTACCTGCTAAGATAGGGAAAGTGAACTTGAAGATCTACTAGGAGGGTAGACACTGAGTCTTTGAGAAATGCCCATTTTGTTTGGTCAACACAAAATGTACCTCTTCATTTGAGGATTATCTGAAGAAAAAGTGTCTAAAGGCTACATTATGTAATTCCAGAAAGTGGTCAGGTTTTACTAAAAGAGGGAGCAAAATGGTGGTGTTGAAAAGGAGGAAACCATTCGTCATCGGGCAGGGGGTAGGCTCTGCAGCGAGCCTCAAAACCCTACTTAGAAAGGAGAGTCAAGCTATAAACCCCAAGGAAACAACCCAGATCGAATACTCACCTGGTGCTTTGCTGTGGCTGCCATCAGGGCTTTTGTAAGACAGAGAATAGGGTAAGTAGAGCCTTTGACTTTTCAGGTACCAAACTCGTTGGCAGGAGTTAACTTCTTTACAAAGTTGGCACCGCTTTTAGAATCCCCGATCACGAGTTCAGGAAGGGAGCGGGCGTTGCTTATGCACTTCTTGTAAAAATGAAAATCCATTAACTTTATTCTTCATGCATGTTCTCCAACAGCATCGGGTCAAATGGACTTTTTTCCTTCCTCTTTTCAGAGCTTCCAGGTCCCAATCTGGCTCCTTCTAAATCTTTTATTTTACAAAACAATAGGGAGTGGTGGTAGCCTGTGGCTAGTTGAAGATTTTGAACAATAGGTGTTTCTGAGCCGGGTTTATGGAAATGGTCCTGTCTGTGTCCTGGGGGTAGATTGTAAATGAGATGTCGACAGGAGCTCTATTGTGTGGATGGCATTCGGCCTGAAAGAGAGGAATTTCCTTACTGTGCTAGTATTTAAAGTAGATTTGTTGCTGCTTTTGCTAAAACTTTTTATCCAGCTTCTGGAGCTAACAGCACTGAATGAGTCACTGGGTAAGACTGAGACTTCCTGCCCTCCCTAGCAGGGCTCCGGCTCTGTCATTTACATTTAGAAAGGACAGACTAAGAAGATTGCTTGGATTTTCATCAGCTTGAGCCTCTTTTTCAGATCGTCCCGGGGACCTGAGCCGCCTGCAATCCATTACCCCCAGGAGAGCGTGGCCAAGCCGGGCTGTTTTTCTCACTCCCTGGAAAACTTCTCACTGTTTTGCTCGCTTTCTTTTTAAAATCCAAGGAGAGAGACAAACACCTTCTCCCGCCTTACGCCTTCCCTTTTTTGTAAATGACAGGCAATTTCAGTTTACTGTAATTACCTGGGACTGAGGTTGGACCAACTCCACTCTTAGAAGATAAGGCAACAGTTTTATTACCTCTCAGCCAGGTGCCTGGGGGTGACAAGGCTGGCTTTTATCTGGAGATGTGGTGAGGTTATCAGTAACTGAAAGGGGCTGAACCTTTGAGCGGTGGCCATTAACATGCTTCCCTTCCCTGTGATCAATTTCCTAACTCTTTATTGGTAATTAATGTTGATCCAAAGACCAGCGCTGGTCTCCTCCAGTGTTTCCCCATTCCGGCACCTCAGCACTTCAGCAATCCTACTGATAAATGGTGTACACACACAATTACAACCACGGGCCAGTCCCCGTAACATGAGCTTGAAATTCCAAACAAGGCCCCAAACGTACAACCCACTGAACAGCTTAACGTCCTCTCATTTGGTAGGTTTGCAGTGGGTATAGCTGGGTTTTTCCAAGAATTGATTAATAAAACCTTTCACCTACGACACTAGAAATCCAAAAGAATCAAAATGATTTCGCTTTACTATCCATGGTTCCTTTCGAAAAGTAAAATGTAATCCACACCAGGAGGCAGTGCAGGGCCTGTTCTAGATTAAAAGAAAAAAAAAAATTTCTAGTGCTTGATCTATTTCTGCCTGCAGTTCATGGACATGTCTAGCCACACAACGGTTTATTCTTTAATTCAAGCTATTTTACATGGAGTCTGTCTGTTATCTCTTGGATTGGAAATGTGGGATGAAAACTTGTGATCTGAAAATGATTTTCCAGCTGTGTCCTGGGTAGAGCTTTAATGAACGAGGAATGCCCTTAGGGATCAACTTTTAGGTGCTGTCATGGGCTGCATCAAATTAGCACAGCAGCCAGCCTGGACCTAGGGTGGAACCTCCTGTCAGTACAAAGTATGGTGGGCCAAGGAGAAGAATGTTACTTTTATCTCTTTGGCTGTGAAGTCAGATCATAGCTTTAGGGTACAGGATGAGAATGGGGGAGAGAATGATGGAAGGGATGGCTCAAAACACACACACACACACACACACACACAAGCACACAACCTGGCAGATATGAAGTGTTTACCTCCAAGCGTTTATCTTCAGAATACTAATTCTGTAATTTTTATAGACAGCATTCCACACTGTGGGAAGAGGCCAGTTAAAAGCCCCTACAAGTACCCCTGTTACCATTATAACAAAACCCAACAAAGGTGTTTCTGCCAATGGTGTGTGAAACACAGTGACAAACCAATGAATACCCAGAACTCACACGGTCGAGGAAAGAGAGACAATGTCAGAAGTATTATCGAATTTGAAATCGGATTCCTCTTTTCCTTAAAGATGTAGAAACCTTGCCCACCCACCAGGCCAAGCCCACCACCACCCAGTCACTACCCATCCCCCTTTCTCCTCCTGGGCCAGAGCTCTGTCCAGGACCAGAGATGCCCTGGAGGAGGAGGTCCCTGGTGGGGGGGGGGGGGGCTCTGATGCACCGAGGCACCTGAAGGAGTGGGTGGCCACCATCCTTCAGCGCTCTGAAAGCCATAGGCCAAAACCTGACCTTGCAACTACTTGCAGTGTGACTGTTTCACCTTTTCCTGCAGACAGGTTAGAGTACCCAGGCCCCCCAGGGTGTGTCATGCAAATCAGCTTTCTACAATCCAAAACGTTCTGAATTCCAAGCACGTTTGACCAAGAGATTCAGAAAAAGGCTTCTGGACATTGCTCTCATTAGGGTTCAAAGGAGAATCTTAATGACAGAAATATAAGGCAGCTCTTTAAAAGAAGAGAACGGAGGCTTAGATGAGAAGAACCCAGGTTCCAATCGGACCCCACTCTGCAGAAGGTGGGCAACCCAAACTCTCTTGCCTCCAGTCACTTGTGGAGCTGGGATGATAGGTCCAGGCACCTGGCTCCAGGAAACACAGTGAATGAGGATGCTGTGGGCAGTAGCTAGAGTAAACTGGTAGATTTTAGTGCTGGCCTCACCAGTTTGCTGGGATTTTTAAAAACATTTTATTGGAGTAGAGTTGATTTACAATGTTGTGTTAGTTTCAGGTGTACGGCAAAGTGAATTAGTTATACATATACATATATCCACTCTTTTCAGATTCTTTTCCCTATAGGTTATCACAGAATATTGAGTAGAGTTCCCTGTGCTATACAGTAGGCCCTTGTTGGTTATCTATCTTATATATATAGTAGCGTGGGTACGTTCATCTCAAACTCCTGATTCATCCCTCCCCACCACGTTTCCTCTTTGGTAACCTTAAGTTTGTTTTCGATAACCGTAAGTCTGTTTCTGTTTTGTAAATAAGTTCATTTGTGTCACTTTTGAAAAATTAGATTCCACAGGGAATTCCCTGGTGGTCCAGAGGTTAAGACTCCGTGCTTTCACTGCTGTGGGCCCGGGTTCAATCCCTGGTCAGGGAACTAAGATCTCACCAGCCATGTGGCATGGCCAAAAAAAATAAGATTCCACATATAAGTGATATCACATGGTATTTGTCTTTCTCTGGCTTACTTCACTCAGTATGACAATCTCTAGGTCCATCCATGTTGCTGCAAATGGCATTATTTCGTTCTTTTTAATGGCTGAGTAGTATTCCATAGCATATACATACCACATCTTCATTATCCATTCCTCTGTTGATGGACATTTAGGTTGCCTCATATCTTGGCTACTGTAAACAGTGTTGCAATGAACATTGGGGTGTCTGTGTCTTTTTGATTTTTTTATGGTTTTCTCTGGATATATGCCCAGGAGTGGGATTGCTGGGTGATATGGTAGTTCTATTTTTAGTTTCTTCAGGGAACTCCATACTGTTCTCCATAGCGGTTGTACTAATTTACATTCCCACCAACAGCGTAGGAGGGTTCCTTGATATTTTTATTTAATTCTGGCAAATGACCAAAACCCAACTGTACAGTGGAATTGTGAATGCAGTCTGAAGTGGCCCTTTACGAACCCACTGTAAAGGCTGATGGTGTTTGCTGTGTGGTGCAGACAGAAGAAGACTGGGGGGCCCCGGCCAAGTTCTTCTCTGGACCTGTGTCCTCATCTGTCAGTGACACAGTTGGATAATGAAGTGTCATTTTGAAGCACTGATCCTGTCATCTGAGAGTCAGTAAGGGGCTGGTGTCCTTTCTGGGCCCAGCGGGCTGGTAGACGGTATTCCACAGCTTAACTCAAAAAGTCTGTCCTGTTTTTCCTTTGAGGAGGGGGGTTTCAGGGAGGAAAGCGGAAAGGAGTCGGACGAATAATTAGCTGTCTCACTGCACAGATCAGGCCCCCCTACATGCCTTGCTCTCCAGACACAGGTAATTATTTCTCATCGCCCTCCAACTGACAGCAAGACATGCTGGATACATTTCCTTTCTTCTTTGCTTCCTCATATATCCTGTTTCCCCCACTTTGTCTGATGCAAAAGCTTCTGCTCCAGGTGGAGCCAGCCCGCCAAGCCCTCTGTCCACAGAGCAGCAGCGTCAGGCTGCTTTGACACAAGGTCTGCCTTCTCTCCGAAGCCCAGGGTGTTGGCCAGAGAGCAGAGGCTCCTGATCGATCCAGCCAGAGGTTTCAGTGAGGACTCAGCCCGACGGACCATGATGAGACGTGACCTCACCGGGTTTGGACACAGCACCCTCGCTCTGCATGGCCAGCTCACCGTTTCAAGGGAGACCAGTGGGCAGTGTGTGCCCGAGACCCTGCTCCCACCTGGAGCCAGTCAGCCACTCCACCTGGCCTCAGAGCTCTGTACCCCCTGAGGTCCGCTGTGTGTCCCAGACACGGCCCCACGGCAAAGAGTCCTGCTGGGCTGTGTGATTGCATTCCAGGTTTCCCTTGCTTTCCAGGTCCATGGTACAGGTGTCATGAAATGAGACCAGGAATAAGAAGTCAAAGAATAATAAGGAGTGGAAGGAACTGAGGAGGAAAGGCAGCTGCTCTGGGAAAAGGGCAGTGAGCATCACAGCCCCACATGGATAAAGCCCAGCAGAGAGGGTGGAGGAAGTTAGGTGGATAATCCATAGGACTAACTGCTTCCAGCTGATACGAGGTGGGCCTTTCACATTCTAGCTCCATGTCAAAAGCTGGCCAATCACTGCTGCATTTGGCCAGCAATTGACCAAGGCCAAACAGAGGTGGGCATCAGTGATGGGAGATTATGTTGCAACATCCAAGGTCACAGAGACTGGCTTTGCTGAGTATTCATTTTCTTTCTACCCTGGTGACTTTGCTTTCCTAATTATTAGTCCCTTTTTCTGCTTCTCCAGGAAATCCCTTCTCGTCCCTGTTCCTTCCTTCACGTAACAAGTATTTACCACCATACGACTACGTGCCACGCATGGTCTAAGTACTGTGGTTGTCATGAATACAACGGACAACAATGCCTGACCTTGTGATTCTTACATCCTTAACTAATTCCTTTCTCTCAGTTTGGTCCGGAAAAAATAAAAAATTTCACCTAACAGGGAATAGAGGCAAGTATTGCTAAGAAGTGACATCTAACAAGAAATGAAAGCTAGCTGATGAGAAGCTTAAAAGCAAAATGTCCTTCCCCAATCCTGGCACCATCCCTACCCCAGGTATCCCAGGCCTGTTATCTTCCAACAAGACCCAGTCTGCCCGAACCTGAGGAGGTGGGACCAGCTGCCCAAACAGGAAACCTTATTTCATTCTGTAACCCTGACCTTGGGTCCTGAATCTTCCCCTCCTGTAAACAGTCCATTCAACCCAGGAAGACCTGCTGACTTGGCTGGGACAAATTCTGAAAAATTCACATAATGTTACAAACATTAAAAAAGAAAAAAAAAAAAATCCCTAGATCCTAGAGGAAGTGGTATATCTGATTCAATCGTTAGAAATTGCTTCATAAAGTCATGGAACAAATGGAAATTTAATCCTAACAGATGACACTGCCAGCGCAGTCACTTGTGTGCTTGGATGACTCAGTAGCATCTGTTGGAGAGGCTGGGAAAATGAGCCATGAAATCATGAAGGCATTCCCTGCTGGAAGCAACGGCCCCGCCTCGCAAATTAGTAAGCCAGGCGTTCTCAACATCCTGCTGTGAACCTTTGTGCCTAGTTCTGTGAAGGTTATGACTCACCTGAGCTACCGGTCAAATGATTCTTACTCAGAGTCCTCAGTTTTTAATCTTTACTATTAAATGATCAAGGCAACAACCAGCCGAATGTCTGTCTACTTTCAAGATGTTCCTTTGAAATGATTGATTTTAGGCAACAACTGATTTTACATAGGGTAACCCTCAAATTCTCATATTAACTGGTTGCCAAGCTTCATTAAAGGGTCTCATTAGAGGCTTTAGACCTCCGTCCCTGGACCTGGGCCTTCTAAAATGACTTTCCTCCAAACAGCACTTAACTTCCTTTAATTTAGTTAATTAGTGGAACTTTTTGAAGAGAACGGTTACTTTGATCTAAACCCTTTTCTTAGTTTCTGGTTAACATTTCCAGAGAGGAACAAAGAGGGATGCCCTCACGCCTGGCAGAAGCTACCAGCAGCTCACAACTGCAGTCCTTCCTCCAAATCAGAGACCACGGAGGGCGGGAGAAGCCCTGAGAGGAGGAAGACTGGTTAAAACTACTGCCCTTGGCATTTTCGTGGGTGTTTGCCCCAGACAGAGATAAAAGAGCTAGGGTGGGGCTGCAAAGCACGCTCTCTGGGAAGCTGGGCCTGCAGTTTGGAAATCCTCAGTCATCCTTGAAAATCAACTAACTGGAAACAAGCGATGGGAATTAGAAATGCTTCTACCTGCAAGCTTCCTGCAAACAACCGACGAATTCAGATAAAAATGGAAAATGCAAGTCCCACCCACCAGGAATCCTCAGTTTCCTGTCTATTCATCCTCACTGCCATCCACCTAACCAAATGGCCACAGCAGTTTTTGCTTTTCAGCTTGCCAAGGAAACAAAAACTGTTGCCCTAGCGGATGCTTTGGGGAAAAAAAAAGGTCAGCAACCTCAACCCAGAGATCTTACCCTGCAGCACGGGTAAAATTTTTGTTGAGGTGATAAATTAAAAAGCAAGACTTCTGACTCTTGACTTCCACTCTGCGTTTTTTGGGCAAACGCAGCCCAGACGTCCCGCGTCCCAGCGTGACTTACCTGGGAGCCTCGGACTGTACCTTGAAAGGTACATCGGTGATGTTCCGAGCTTGGTCACCAGGGGGCGCTCGAGAGCCGGGCTGCCGCAGCAATACTTTGTTTTCTCAGACTTGGAGTGGCGAAGGGGGAGGGCGGGGGGAGAGGGCGGGAGGAGGGGGTGGCGAGGGAGATGCAGCTGGCTTTCAAAAAATCCTTTTGTTCTCTGAAATCCTGCCGCTCGCCGTTTTAGAAGGCAAAGGTTGCCACGTTACCTGTTGCCAGGGTCCTGAGAGTGCTTGGGGAAAATGTGGGCGACAAAGGTAGCGCACAAAGTCCTGGGCTCGGTGGCCTTCCAGCCCTTTGGCCGGGCTTGGCGCTGACATTTGGAGAGCAGCTGCCGCGATCGCCGAGCATTGTTTGGTTGTAGTTCTAACAGAGGAGTGGCTGCGTCTTACATCATTTCCAGGCATGAAGTGCCTGGGGCTTTTTTTTTTTTTTTAATGACTAATTTTCGGGTCCCTCCCTCCCTGGAGTTTGGGACAGAACATGCACTGTGCAGGACAGCCTTACCTCAGGAAGCCCAAGTTTTGTAGCAACTTGTTAAAATAACTCGGGTGCCTCAAAGGAAAAAAAAAAAAATCTATGCTCCTGAAACAAACCTTTCCATTCTTCCTTCTGAGAACAATGTTGTGTTTGATTAGCCATGGAGGCTGCTCCCTGAAAGATCTGCTCTCCCCACCAGGGCCGGGCTGCTATCGGCTGAATAGATCTCTGAGCCAGACAAGCCTGGGCTCCGGGCATTTGTCTGGCATTAGGAAGCGTCTGGAATACTAGTAACTACCAACTGGCGAGCCTTATGACTACAAGAGTTCTTACACCACCCCTCCCTCTCTGTCCACATCCCTCTCCGCTCCCCTCCACCCGTACACAAGCCTGCTTTTCTCTACTTCGAGGGAGGAAAGGTTAGCTCGTTTCTGTGGTTTCCGTGGCGGATGGCTCTGGTGGTAATCAGTCCCATAGCCACGTACCTGGAGCCAAAACTAACCAGGACAGAGGCCAGCAGAAGCCCTGCCCCCACCCTCCCCAGGAGCCCTGCGCCCAGTCCCCGCAGCCCTCTGATCACCGACGCCTCACCATGGGGCCAGCAGGCTGCGGACCGCTGACCACCACACTTTGGGTGGCCTGTAAATGTTAAGCTGTAAATATTTTGAAAAAAGGGAGCGATTTTTCCATGTGTATTTTGTTTCGTGGAGTTTCTCTCCTTTTGCAAAATTTTTCAAGTTGCAGCTGGGCACCCCTTGTTGACCACTCCAAATGCATTCATCCTCCAGACCTTTGCGCTCCTAGCTCAGTCCTCTGGGTCAAAGGACTCCCAGAGGACTGAGCTAGGAGCAGTTTCCTGGAATTCCTCGTGGAGAGAGCATTATCTTCTACCGGACGCGGTGTTTCAGGGAAGGCTTACTATGCGGATGAATACAGGCGATTTAGCTGAACAGAAGAGGTGGGATTGGAGGCCGTGTGAACATCTAGGAGCAGCATGACTTAGAGAAGTCAGTTACCTACCCTGGGCCTCAGTCTTACCATCAAACAAATGGGTTTAGTGAGATCTATCTGGGTTGTGAGACCATGTCTATTAAATTATTTTTTTAATTAATTTATTTATTTTTGGCTGCGTTGGGTCTTCTCTGCTGCTCTCGGGCTTTCTCTAGTTGCGGCCAGCAGGGGCCACTCTTCGTTGCGGTGCATGGGCTTCTCATTGCGGTGGCTTCTCTTGTTGCGGAGCATGGGCTGTAGGTGCGAGGGCTTCAGTAGTTGTCGCAGCGGGCTTAGCAGTTGTGGCTCACGGGCTCTAGAGCACAAGCTCAGTAGTTGTGGCACACAGGCTTAGTTGCTCCGCGGCACGTGGGGTCTTCCCGGACCAGGGGTCGAACCCGTGTCCCCTGATTTTGCAGGCGGATTCTTAACCACTGGGGCACCTGGGAAGTCCTGTCTATTAAATTCTTAGCACAGCGTGTGATACGGAGGAAAGATGGACTCTCCAGTGATTGAGTTGATCTAAGGGCAGGTGAAGCGTCTGGACTCGTTCTCCATCTCATCAACTTTGTTTTCACCTGGGTTTGTGCTTTTATCATGTGAAGGACTCCAGCTAGATCACAGATTTGTCTGGCGTTTGATGGGGCAGTCCAGACTGGGGAGCATGTCACCCTGGGGAGGATGATCTCCACCGTTCATTGTAAATTCAGCACTTCTGGGCCTGCTTGCCCGGAAGTGGCAGCAGCAAACTTCTCGATTAAGAGTTTTGTCTTCATCGGTGCCAATATGTGCTCCCAGGATGCCAGAACATTCCTCACTGCTACCAACAGCCTGCTGGTAACTCTCCCTGGCCTCCTCTCTTAGCATCCTTGTCAATGGGTCCCTACTTCTCAGACAGAGAGCTCACTCCCCAACGAGGGCCCCATATTCCATCCTTGGACGACCGACTCCTAGAAAAGTATTCTTTATGCCTCTCTGAGCTTTTCCTTTTGTGGTTTCTCTGCGGGCCTCATACGGCCTGAGTCCATGCCATCCTTTACACAATAGCCTTCGAAATAATGGGAAACCCCTCCGACTACCTTCTCTTGCAAACGAAACACCCTCTCTTCTTAAACCATTCCTTATAAGACAAGGTCCTCAGAGAACCCTGTGATTTCCCCTTAAAGGGAGGGCAGGAAGGCGGCAAGGCAATCCTTCCATCATTCTAGATATCACACCTCTATGCAGACACACCTTCATAGAAATAGACAACTTACCTGACGTTAAAACCACAAGTCTACTCTTCCCGTCCTGTATTTGTGCAGTCCTCCCTTTATGTCCCAAGTTTAGGTCCTCCCACATTTCTCTCCTTTGGCCTCTCCATATCGTTTTGCTTTCTAAAGTAGGCTGTAGTTTCAAGTTACCTCTCTAGTCTCTCAATCTCACGCGCAATACCACTGCCCTGTCCCCTGGATTTGCGAACATTCCAAAATCAGTGCTTCTCAAACTATCTCTGGTGACGGACAGTTTGTTTTCTTATTGGATGTCAAATCTGTTGCAGGTCAACGTTTTGGTAAAATGCCATAAAAATGAATTACTAGAAGAAAGAAATTAAAAAAACAAAAACATGCAAAAGACAAGCCGTCATCTTTCTAATGGATTCAACGGACAGAATCTCTGTAGAATTGCTATAAAGTTTCTAAACGCTCCCTCTGGGTGTTTTCATGACCTATCTCACGGTGCACTCATCAGATACTTTGTGAATCCAAACCTGTCTGTGGGTTACACTTTGTATAGCACCGGGTCTGTGTGGTAGGCGTGCTGGAAATGCTTAACAACCAGCTCTCTGGGGGGGGATACCTACTGAGTCACAGCACCTGCCAATTCCTGTGGTGTAAACACTCAAACCAAGGTCAGTTTCAAGCTAGCAAGGAAATGTCACTGAACACAGACTTGGGGAGGGATTTGCACAGTTGAATCTAGCCAGCTGATAAGAGCCAGTTCCAGCGCCCCACTGTTAGCCCCATTCCACTTTTTAAATCTCTTTTCCAATAAAGCACTTCCTTTTGAGGGCTTGTTAACCTCCTGTTCAGCTGGACCAAATCACTCAAATCAGGAGACCTTTGTCCTCGATAGAAACTAGACGGAAACTAGACCGTTCCGGGCAGCCCTTCTCTCTCTGGTGGTCTGGACTCAGCAAGAGCAGACCATCTGATACGACTCACTGCAAATCCAAAGTTGCTCTTACTAGTAAAAGCAGATCAAGTCACAGCCTGCTTTGTGGTTAAGAACAACGTAGGACAGCTTGTTTACACCTACAAAGTCAGCCATGTACTTGTATATTTTGGAATTCTTCTGTTGATCTTTTGTGTTTTTATTTGTAGTTCCTTGTGGGCTTGTTCTCGTATCTGAAAGCGTTTCTAACATTCAGCAACCGGGAACTACTAAATAATTCCCCAACGTAGCTTTAGAGTATGTGACCCATTAGCTCAGCCAGTAAGTCCATATTAATAAGAAGAAATAAAAAGTAGGTTTGCTCCTACATCTGTTTTGTGTCCAGCTGACATACATAGGATAACCGGAATGAAAAGAGAGTCCAGGTAGTTTTCCAGAAATCCTTCACCACTCCAGACGAAAATAATCCCTGGCTCTGGTCTTTCTGAGACTTACAACAGCATTATCTTTCTATGCAAATGGAGAAAATACTGAAGAATCAGCTACAAACTGAAATAGGGTAGGAATTTGTTCTCATTTGTTTTTCGCCATAAGTTCTTCTTTTAAAAAATTGTTTTTTCTTAATTCAAATGTAAAAACCGATCTCTGGTCTCTTGATGCATTACAGTATTATGTGAATGAAAGTAATGACAGTGAAATCTGGAAACCTGCTCCCGCTGACTCTTCTTGTAAATGGATAGGAGACTTTGCAGCCAACTTTGCGCTGGGATAGCACATCACCAGAACCCAAAGGAGAAAAAAATCAATGTATCTGATATGAGCAAATAAACCTATCCGACAAAGGAAAGCGGTGATAATGATTAAATCAACAGGATCATTTCTTTTTCAAGTTCCACTTGAGTAAAAGGAGCACTTGCATTTTTTAATCAGTGTTTTTGAGAATGTTCCTCTTAAACAAACGAAGTGTTTCCCTTACTGCATGTAAGCCCCTCATTTTTTGTTTCTGTCTTGACCAGACAAGATGTATTAACCTGTGTTTCACCGTCCTTGGGCCCCACTCTACCACATGCTTCCTGGTGCTCAGACCTCAGTGCATTCTATTTTTTGTTTTTTTTTTTTTTTTTTTTGCGGTACACGGGCCACTCACCGTTGTGGCCTCTCCCGTTGCGGAGCACAGGCTCCGGACGCGCAGGCTCAGCGGCCATGGCTCACGGGCCCAGCCGCTCCGCGGCACGTGGGATCTTCCCGGACCGGGGCCCGAACCGGTGTCCCCTGCATCGGCAGGCGGACTCTCAACCACTGCGCCACCAGGGAAGCCCAGACCTCAGTGTATTCTAAGTCATTCGTGGTGCTGAATCACGAGAGTAGAATTTTAAAAACAAAACAACAACAACAAAGAGAGAAGAGAAGTGTTTAGGGCTTAGCCTGCAAAACTAAGGAAGCGTGATGCTGGGAAAAATTGGGGGATTTAGTTGTCTGAGTTTTTGGAGCAGCCTCAAATGCACAAGAACTGGGGCATGAGGAGGAAGGGAATTGCGAGAAGTGTGAGTTGTGTGTTGGGTCTCCTTTCTTCGTCCTCAAAGTGTAATCTTAAAGATTTGAATTCCTTTAAAATTCCTATTTGATGACTGACAGGTGGTGCTTCTTTGACTCCGATGGCCCTGGCAGAATTGTGCCAAGCTCTAAACACCAGTAAAATCTCATAGTAAAGCCCCTGGGATGTAACCCCATGGCGGATGGTCCCCTAATTCAGAGTGAGCCAATCTCAAACTCTTACCTCCTTTGGGCATTGGGCCTGGGCCAGCCTGTTGAGGAAGCCATGTCCCCAGGGTCCTCCCTGTCCAGTCTAACCCTAGTGGATGCCTAGCATTGCTGCTGCTGTCCTGAAATTCCCCGGCGATCCAAGTCCCCAGAATTATCCCTATTGATACCGAAGAGGAAATGATAATAGCCACCAGATGGCGCCAAATTGCATTTGGCCCCAGGGGGTGCGTAGCCAACCCCGACATCACACTGGAAATAATGTGACACCCCCACCCCCCAATCATAGGTACCACATCGTGCTGTAAATCACAGCAAATGATACGATACTGTATTTGGCCGCGTTGTCCGGTTTTGGTTATCCACACCCAAGAAGGAAACTGGGGATAGCTAACAAGGAGCAGTAAACAATCTAAAGGATCAGACATTTGATGTTGGAAAGCGGCACTTCATTTCTTTGGAATATAGGTGGGCTGAATGTCCTGAGAACCCATCTCAAACAAAATACAGTAAGTCCCCTACACAGGAACGAGTTCTGTTCCGAGAGCGCATTCGTAAGTCCAATTGTTCATAAGTCCGGCAAAGTTAGCCTAGGTACCCAACTAACACGATCGGCTACGTAGTACTGTACTGTAATAGGGTTATAATACTTTTCACACAAATAATACATAAAAAAACAAGCACAAAAAATAAAGAAAACATTTTTATTCTTACAGTACAGTACCTTGAAAAGCACAGTAGTCCAGCACAACAGCCGTGCACGGTCACATCTTTGAACGTTCGCAATGTAGGGGACTTCCTGTAATGAGTTCACATTGTAGGAGAAGTCATAAAATGATCTAGTTTCTTAGATTCGAACAGATAGATTGATTCTATCCTAATGATGGTCCCTCCCCGGCCCACCCACTCTGGTTTGCAGCTGGGTAACTGACACCGAGCATTATCCCCTTCAAATTTCCTGGGAAGCGGAAAGTAGCTCCTCAGTGGTTACAGTGCATGAAATTCAATCAAGTGAGGGGAAACATCAACCGTGCACGTGTCTGCATCCCTTGGCTTCCCTGTGGCTGGTGGGATAACCTGAGCCCGGGCTGGTCCTGCTCCAGCTCTGCCTCCGCCAGCGCTGTGAGCCTCCCTCTCCTGGTCCCGGGCTCGTTAGCTAAAAGCTGCGGAGTTTGGAGTGTGTACCGCTGAGCTCTGTTCCTATTTAAAGATGTGTGATTCACGCACAGCTGAGATGGAAGGTTTTCCTGGGGGAGACTCTGCCAGTCCCAGGTAACGGAGAGGAGGCTACATTTCTATTATTCAGGTTACCCTCACCTCCAGAGCACACGTGATACTGTAATGTGACATCTGTGTGTTTCTTTTCCTTCAACTCTTGGGCAAGCCCTGGGAAGTAGCCGAACATTTCTGTCCCCATCTTTTATGGTTAAGGAAATTACACCAAATCACAGGGCAGTGGAGCAGCAGGGCAGAGAAGTGCGATCCTTCTGTTCATTGTTCATTATAGGATGATTTTTTTTTGAGTGACCTCAGGAAACACCCTGAATATCGAAGTGAGTATTTCATTCAGCGAGATGGCCTGAGGGACAACTAGAACCATGGGTAACTAGCTAGCATTGTGTGGTCAGGACTATTCGATTTGGTGTTAACAACGGTCCCGAAAGGAAAGGCTGAGGGTGGGGCTGGGAATGAGGTGGGGCAGAAAGTGATGGAAACACAATAGTTTGAACCATTTTTTAAGGGGACTCAACAAAAGTCTTTAGAAAGCTGGTTAAGGAATCATTCTTTACCAGGGGGCGGTTCCCACGTGGAAATTTCATTCTCTTCAATCTGTGTTTCACTGCATCGTGCTCCACAAATATGGAATGCTGAGAAGCAGTGTGTACAGCTTCTTCAGGACCCTGGGTTTACCCTCAGATGTTTGCAGAGGAGGGGCTGCAGGCTGTTCCAGTGGGAACCTCCGAAAGGGGCGTCTCACTGTGCAGAACCTTGGGCTGATCACGTCGCCCTGAAGGACAGCACTTTGGGGAGTGGGTTCCTACAGGCCACACGCAGGCTGATCTCCCAACTAGCGGGTACATTTATTTTACAGTAGGAGACGTGTGTGTGGTTTCCTCCCTCTCAGAGGACGGAGCTGCTCTGAAACAGCAACACAATTCAGAACTAAAGTTTATAGAGTGAGCACATACCCAGAAAAAGAAAGGAAGGAAGGAAGGAAAGAGGGAGGGAGGGAGGAAGGGAGGAAGAGAAAAAAAGAAAAAGAAAAGGAGGGAGGAGAAACAGAATGAAGATAAAAGCAAGGTGTAAGAAGTTAAGACAGTGGGCTGTGCTCAGCCCCCCACCGGCGCCCTGCTCCCTCCCCCCCCCTCCCCCACAGGCACTTTGCCCTGTTCTTAGGATTAGAACACACAGGCTCACAACCTCTTTGCTTTCTTCTTTTTTTCAATGTTCTTTATTGACCCCCAGAATCTTCTCCAATGAGTTACTTTGTTCAGCATTAGCTGTGGTTAAAATTTCCCTGAGAAGGCAAAGATTTCCCAGGTCTTTTCCGTGTTATACATTATCTTTCAGGGTGCCCTGTTGCCCAGGAAGATTTCTACAGATGGCTAGTCCTGTCTGTTTTATGTCAGTTCATATTAATCTCCATTTCAGAAACTTCCATCTCAGAGATCAGTGTTTTTCAGTCTCTTTCCCCCTCAGTCGTATGGGGGTGTCGCCTTAGAGGAGGCCCAAATATGCCCCCTAAGCAGGGATCTCACTTAGTCTGTCAACAGACCTGTTTTCACGTTCAATGTCTTGGTGTGTTTCGTGGGCCCTAATTTCCAATGGATGTCAGTTACAATATTGACAATTAAAACCCATGCAGAAATCAGTGTCTTTGTTTTCGCTGTCTTCCAGTGTCATCTTGCATTACAACATATAAGAAGACACCACCTCCAGTCCCACCCAGAACTACCACGAAACCTTTCATTTCTATCACAGCCCAGAGTAGCACAGAGTCGGCCCAGGACGCCTACATGGATGGACAGGGCCAGCGAGGGGATATTATCAGCCAGTCTGGACTGAGCAACTCCACGGAGAGCCTGGACAGTATGAAGGCTCTGACAGCCGCCATCGAAGCCGCCAATGCCCAGATCCACGGCCCAGCAAGTCAACACATGGGCAACAATGCTGCCACCATCACCACCACCACCACCGCCATGGCCACCATCACTGCAGAGGACAGGAAGAAGGACCACTTCAAGAAGAATCGATGCCTGTCCATTGGGATACAGGTAACAGCCTCCCTTTCTGTCCTTTGAAATAGGAGCCCAGGGAGTTCCCTGGTGGTCTAGGGGTTAGAACTCGGCGCTTTCACTGTCACGGCCTGGGTTCAATCCCTGTTTGGGGAACTGAGGTCCCACAAGCTGAGTACCTCAGCCAAAAAAATAAATAAATTTGTTAAAAAAAAAAAAAAGAAATAGGAACCCCAGATGAAGAAATGTACCCGCCCCCCTTTTTTTTTTCCAGAAGATTCACTATCTTGCCATTTTGGATGAGGTAGGACCAGACTTTCAAATTACTGGCTCTGGACTCCTGTACGTTGTGAAATGTGATTTTAAAAAATTACGAAGGTGTTTTGTCTATAGACATTATAGGCATCTTTCCCCCCCACCCCCCAAATTCCAATCTTTTAAAATTGAAGTATAGTTGATTAGCAGCTTTTATTTTTGTTCTCGAAATTGAATGTGGTGAGACAAGGGGAGGATAATTAAACAAACATGAACACAATCAAACATAAAGTGTCCCCAATTCCTAATGCACATTTTGATTCTCAAAAAAGGAGTGGGCATCCAAGAACAACGTGGATGACTGGATGGTGTTACAGTGTGTTCAATGCTATTGAGTAACCATACGAGAACAAAAATGTGAACCACTTCTCACAGACATGGGAGTGATGGCCAGTGAGTGAGACCAAAGGGAAGGAGAGTGTGGAAAGCAATAACTCCCATCACAGCCTCATGAGGAAAGAATGTGCACCAGGGTCAGTGTAATTGTGGGCTATTTAATCATGCATTTCATTAAAAAGGTAGATACTTCGGCAGGCTTCTCAGTTCAGTTCTCTGTTTTCTATTGCCCAACGATAAGATCAAACTGATTCTTGGTTGTTAGATGGGTTCAGCTTGGCTTACCCTGCTAGAAATTTCCTCGCATCCATGGAGAAGAGTCATTCTTTCCCCCCATTTTTGTTGTGCTGTACCGTTCTGCAGGTGCCCTTTGAATAATAACTTCCTGACGTGGTGGCCCATAAATCTATCCACACTGAACCAACTCTAAGGCACGTCTAAGCACCAGGCGTGGGGTACGTTTTCACAACGATGATGGATGTTCACCATCCATCCTGCAGAGTCCACTTTGAAAGGACAATTAAACTTTCTCTGGTAGCAATGAGTCAAATGCTTTTTTATAACCAACGGGTTACCATGGCACGACTTGTCAAGTTTCCTAAAAGAACTTGTAGCACGGGTGCTTGGGACCAGATGACCTAGCAGGAGGCCCCGGGCCTGAAGTCAGCCTCCACCCACCCTCACCCCAACCCCAATCCCAGGAGTTAATTCCCTCCCACCGCCCAGAGGATTTCAAGGGGTGGGGAAGAGCAGAGGCCGGTCTTCTGTGTCGTCCCAGGCAAATTATTTAATCTTCCTGAGACTGTCTTCTCATCGAGCCCATGTAGGATTATTTGAAGGAGGGAGTTTACAAAATCCAGCTTCCTGTAAGGCTTTCAGTTTGGGATGACGAAAAAATTCTGGGGCTGGGTAGTGCTGATGGTAGCACAGTAATGGGAATGTACTTAATGCCACTGGAACTGTACACTTAAAAGGGGTTGAATGGGGGCTTCCCTGGTGGCGCAGTGGTTGAGAGTCCGCCTGCCGATGCAGGGGACGCGGGTTCGTGCCCCGGTCTAGGAAGATCCCACATGCCGCGGAGCGGCTGGGCCCGTGAGCCATGGCCGCTGAGCCTGCGCGTGCGGAGCCTGTGCTCCGCCTGCGTACCGCAAAACAAAACAAAACAAAAAAAAGGGTTAAATGGAGAATTTTATGTCTGTTTTATCGTAATTTTTTTAAAATTCCACCTTTCTTATCTGGCACATAAGTGGCACCCAGTAATGTTAGTTTTCTTCTACTTCCTTAATGTTTAAATTTTTTTCTTTATTTTATATTAGTTTTTCAATAGATAATATATTCCTATGGCTCAAAATTCAAAAGTTATAAAAAGACATACAGTGACCAGCCTCTCTCCCCTTGCTATTCAATAGCCAGTCAGGGGCTTCCCTGGTGGCGCAGTGGTTGAGAATCCGCCTGCCAGTGCAGGGGACACAGGTTCGTGCCCCGGTCCGGGAAGATCCCACATGCCGCAGAGCAACTAGGCCCGTGAGCCACAACTACTGAGCCTGCGCGTCTGCAGCTTGTGCTCCGCAACAAGAGAGGCCGCGACAGTGAGAGGCCCGCGCACCGCAATGAAGAGTGGGCCCCGCTCGCCGCAAGTAGAGAAAGCCCACGCACAGAAAAGAAGACCCAACACAGCCAAAAATAAATAAATAAATAAATAAATAAATGAAATAAAAAAAAAAATAGCCAGTCAGTTCTCCTTTCCGGAGAAAATCAATAGAATGCAATACTTGCATCTCCCTGCAGGGATATTTTGCACATATTCAAGCAAATATATATTTATTCCCCTTTTTACCCAGATAGTAGCAGCATATACCTCACACTAGTCTATATCTTGCCTTTTTTCACTTAACAATGTATTTTAAAGGTAATTATCTGTCTTACTGTTCATTTTATTTAAAAGCTTCTATCTTGATCACCTCCCAGTTCTGCTGGTTGGTTAGGTTACTCTCTAAATAATTCTTAGAATAAAGCACTCATATACTATATGACATCCAACTTATATTATTATTCTTTTTACCCAGTAAGACAGAACTACTCTGAAATTCACGAATAATGTTGGGGAGAAAGTCTTTGTTTCAGAGACCACCCTGCTTCTTGAATATTTGGATATTTTAGTGAGCTAAAGAATTGTTCTTACTCTTCCTCCAATCATTGTTCACAGCTATAGAAATTATATGAGAGCACTGCGTGCTTTACGTGGTTGTCTCATTCTGCCTCTACAGCAGCCCTATGGCATAGGTGGGGTTATTATCTCTCCCCCAGAAGTGAGAACCCAAGGTCACACATCTTATGTTGACAGAGCCTAGATTGTACCTTGGCATCTAATGTGACCATATTATGCTGCTCCTTTGATGGAGAATAATAAGTAAATTTAAATTTAGGATACAAAATAGTCATCAAATTTCATTACACTGTAATCTAATTTAAATCCTAATCCCCCAAATATGTGATACTAGGACCTTGGGCTCTTTCTCACAGTTTACCTTTTTAGGGTGAGAGTTTTCAAGCCTTTCTCAACATTTTAAATTTAATCTATATCTAATAGTTAATATTATAATTATTTACTTTACAGCCTGTGTGAACTTAGGCCAATTATTTAATGGTTTCCTCATCCGGAAAATGAGAATAATAATAGTTGCTATCGCATCGGGTACTTTATATGTTGTAATAAAAACTGATGGATAGGGACTTCCCTGGTGGCGCAGTGGTAAGAATCTGCCTGCCAATGCAGGGGACACGGGTTCAATCCCTGGCCCGGGAAGATCCCACAAGCCGCGGAGCAACTAAGCCCGTGCGCCACAACTACTGAGCCGGTGCTCTAGAGCCCACGAGCCACAACTACTGAGTCCACAAGCTACAACTACTGAGCCCACGTGCCACAACTACTGAAGCTCCTGCACCTAGAGCCCGTGCTCTGCAACAAGAAAAGCCACCACGATGAGAAGCCTGTGCACCGCAACAAAGAGAAGCCCCTGCTCGCCGCAACTAGAGAAAGCCCGTGTGCAGCAATGAAGACCCAATGCAGCCAAAAAATACATAAATAAAATTAAAAACATAAAACTGATGGATACAGTATATGTAAAGTTCAAAGCATAGTGCCTGGCATATTAAGGGCCCAGTAAATATTAGGTTTGATTGTTATTATTAGTATTATCCTCCTTTAAAATTTTGATTAGCCAGAAACACTAAAATTGTATCATCGGCCGTGGGCTTTCTCAATTTTTTTCAGGACAGAGATTTAATTAACCCTGCAACATATTTAAATTTTTGAATGCCTCTTCATAAATTTAAGTAGATTACCCTACATACTATATAAGAGACGTGACATTTGTCAATATTTGGATCTAACTAACTAAGGGGATTAAAGTCAGAGAGATAAATTTATCTGCAATGACTAAAGCTTAAGAAGATGACAACGCTTTGATGCAAATAAGCTGTGAGTTTGGACAGGTGGGGCGAGCCTGGAACAGTACAACGTCCTTCATCCTCGGACCCCTGCTTCCTTTCTTTCTCCCTTTCCTGGTGCATTGAGCACCACGGTTCTTAAGGGGAATATCTATCATGCATCTTTCGAAAAAATTTCATTGGGTAATTTTGAAACTACCCCAAAGTGTAACGCGGCAGCATCGTACTTTGTCTGACATCCTGAGCATTTTTAATTTCCATGTGTAGCCATACGGAACCAGTTAGAATCCCATTCAGGAAAAAGGAAGCCGTGCTCGTTTCTCACACAGAGGCAGTTTCATCCACCAAATTGGTTCTACAGTAATGGGATGGTTGAGAGAGCAGAAAGGGATGCAGTAAGAGGTCACCCTTGGACTAGGGGAGCAGAAGGGGAAAGACGGGGTTACCAAAATTCAGACACTCAAGAGGAGAGGCCCATATAGACCACTGAGGCGAGCACGGCTGTCTGGTGCCAGGACTTGCAAGGGCTGGCGCACGCGCTGTTGGGCTTCGAAAGGGCTTCCCTCCTCCGACCTTCCTTGGTTAGAACCTAACTGGAGGCCAGCGAGCAAGGAAGCCTGGGAAATGTAGTCTTCAGAGTCCTCGCCCCTGTGCCACAGAGCAGCTGGGTAGAGAAGGTGGGCTTGGGGCTTCCAGACAGTAACTAAGTCACCAGAATGAGGCACTTTGTCCGATTAATAAATAAATGTGCTATTTCCCTCAATGAGCACATGCATTCAAAAGCCCGTGACGGATGTGGTGAACATGGGATCTTGGTTCACGTGTTCTTCTAGTGGGAGCAACTCACAGCACTAAATATGATTCTAGAATATCTAAAAATATGCATTTTTATATAATATGTCACCAAAACTCACATCAACTACTTTTTCTGGTGCTTTTTCTGGTGTTCTAGTCCTCGGTGGGTGGGGGAAGGATATGGATAAATGAATAAATGGAAAGCTATTCAATATTTCTATATGGGAATACTCCAAAGTGTAAAGATGGCAATTCTCTCAAAATTCATATAAATATTTAAAGAAATTTCAATGAAAATTCCTATGTGATTTTTATCACTTAGTCGAGACTAGGGGGAGGGTTTTGACAATGTGATGCTAAAGTTTATTTAGAAATTAATACCCCAAAATACCCTAGAGGTTTTGGGGTTTTTAATGAGTAAAATTTATTTTTTATTTAAAAAAATTTTAAAGTTTTTTATACAAATTTTAAATGTTACTTTCCATTTATAGTTATCACAAGATATTGGCTGCATTCCCCATGTTGTACAATATATCCTTGAGCCCATCTTACACCCAAGAGCCTGGGCCTCCCCCTCCCCCACCCCTATATTGCCCCTCCCTCCCTCACCACTGATAACCACTAGCTGGTTCTCTATATCTGTGAGACTGTTTCTTTTTTGTTCTACTCACTACTTTGTTGTACCTTTTAGATTCCACATACAAGTGGTATCATACAATATTTGTCTTTCTCTGTCTGACTTATTTCACTTAGCTTACTGCCCTCCAAGTCCATCCATGTTGCTGCAAATGGCAAAATTTCATTCTTTTTAATGGCTAAGTAATATTCCATTGTATATATGTACCACATCTTCTTTATCCATTCATCTGTTGATGGACACTTAGGTTGCTGGAGTTTTTAAATTACATTTTTAAAAAAGAATTACAGGGACTTCCCTGGTAGAGCAGTGGTTAAGAATCCACCTGCCAATGCACGGGACACAGGTTCAAGCTCTGGTCCAGGAAGATCCCACATGCCACAGAGCAACTAAGCCCGTGTGCCACAACTACTGAGCCTGTGAGCCACAACTACTGAAGCCCGCGCACCTAGAGCCCACGCTCCGCAACAAGAGAAGCCACCACAACGAAAAGCCTGCATGCCACAAAGAACACCCAACGCAGCCAAAAATAAATAAATAAAATAAATAAATTTATTTTTAAAAAAGAGAATTACAAGAGGAGACTTGTCACAGAAGATATCAAGATTTATTACAAAATTATATCGGGAAAAAAAGAGAGGGAGGAGCAATAAGACCAATAGACCAATAGACCCAAAACACATTTTTATGTATGAGAATGATTGGGTAAATATATATGGGTAAAATTTGGTATAAGATAAAGTTGGCATCTCAAACCAAAGAGATGAATTAGTTAATAAAAAGAGCCAGGTCAATTGATGATTCATGTGCAGAAAAAATATTAAATTTCTGTATCTTCTACACAAACATTTCAGGATAGTGGATTATAAGAACTAAATATGAAAAAAAAATGAAAGCATAAAAACAAATATAAGAGAACTTTTGGTCTTTCCCAACCATAAAAGCTAGACTGACTACATAGTAATTTAAGATTCTCTACAATGAAGGACAAAATTTAAAAGACAAACGATAAACTGGGAAAAAATATTTACAGTATATATAGCTAAGAAAGGGTTTAAGGGTCATAAGATATAAAGAGATCCTATAAAGAAGAAAATAAACAACTCAATAAGAAAAACCCCCCCACAATAACTAGCAAAGGATATAAATAGGCAATTTACAGATAAAAATACAAGAGGCTAATAGATATTTTTCACCTGTGGTATTAGCAAAAATTTTAAAGTTTGCCAATATTTAATATTGGTGAACATTTGGAAAATGGATATTCCCGTACACTGATAAATGCTTTGAAGAGCAGTTTGTCAATATCCCTTACAGTTGAATATGCTCAGTACTTCCATCTAACATTTCTACTATTAAGAATTTTTCTCATACAATAGTTGCAGAATTGTGCTAAATATACATATGAAATATTAATTATAATACTAAATGTAATAACAGCAGAGAGAAAATTACCCTGATGCCCACGTTGCTTACATAACCATTAAAAGGAGTATTTACGTAGCCAACAAAAGGATTGAGTTAGAGCTATATTTACTAACATGATAAAATGTCCAAAAGATAGCAGTGTTAAATGAATAAAGCAGATTGCACACAAAAAATATATAGTATAATCTCATCTGTGTAAATTTAGTATTAATAATCATTTTTATATATAATATATTCTACATATGTTAAAAGATGCTCAAATATGCATCAAAGGATTGACCGTGCTTCATGGGGAACTTTTGCTTTCTACATTATATACTTCTGTGTTTTAGTTTTATACAACTTATGTTAAATGGCTTTCTATTTAGAAAAAACTAATTTATTAAAAACATAGAGAGGGACTTCCCTGGTGGTGCAGTGGATAAGGCTACGCGTTCCCAATGCAGGGGGCCCGGGTTCGATCCCTGGTCAGGGAACTAGATCCCACATGCATTCCGCAACTAAGACCCGGCACAAACAGATAAATAAATAAATAAAATTAAAAACAAAAACAAAAAAAAAAAAAAACAGAGAAAAAAGAGGAATAAATCTAACTGCTCTGAATAGTCATAACATTTATTTCAAATTTGGGTTGGGCCTAATCTGTCACATAAGCTATCAGTTATATACAGATACATTTTCTATATGAACTATAATATATGCATAGCTATTTAGAAACTATGGAGTGATATCCAAAGCCAATTCCTTAATTTAAGGGGGAAAAAAAAATGAGGATGCTCTATAGTTATATTAATAAGGTTAATACCTAAATCTCCTAATGTCAACAATTCTAACTACGATAAGTGAAATTTCTTCCTTCTTTTGCATTTTGTTATCTGCAAATTCAAAACTTTCAACAACACAATCCCATGAGGTGCTCCCTTCTAATACAGAGCCCACAGGAAGTATATCCTGACAAGTCCATGCAGGAATCACAGACACTTATTAGGCACTTTGGAAATGAACAAAACTGCATTTTACTAAGATCAGCAGAGTCCAAGTGCATTATAATGAAGTTGCTCATCAAACACGTAAACATTGAACAAAAAGGTTATAAATCACAAACATTCCAATAATATTATAGAGGTTTCTAATGAAATGGGACTTTGTTTTTCAAGCAAGATGACTAAAATAGAGCACCTCTACTTTTGGTTATTTCTTCAGGTGGACGATGCTGAAGAACCTAACAAAACAGGGGAAAATAAAGCACCCAGTAAGTTCCAGTCCATAGGAGTGCAAGTAGAAGAAGAGAAATGGTGAGTCCACATGCATTTGTCCCCTTTCGTCTTGATGTTGGCAAGTATGGTACACGTATTTTTTCCCTATGAAAAACCTTCAAGATTCAGTGTTATTTCCCGTTAACTTCTGGGAGAATTCAGAGGGTGAGCCTGAGTCAATATTAGCTGATTCCTTCCTCTACTTTAATACTGGAGACCACTCCATTTAAATGTTAGCTAGAATAGTAGTGTTGGGGCCCAAAATATGCCTCAATGGCACGTTGATTATTTTGAATTAAAACTACTTAAGAAACAGTCAACGCGAGAGGGATACTTTTACCCTCCTCTCTGTCTCCCTGAAAGCAAGAAATAGATTTCCCATGTGAAAGGTGCTCTCCTCGTACTGGGAGGTAGAAAGACACCATTATCACCAGAGATAGGGGACTCAGGGCTGAGAAGCCTGCACACTTGTTACTTCTTCTTTTCTTTTTTTTTAATTTATTTTTTTAACATCTTTATTGGAGTATAATTGCTTTACACTGGTGTGTTAGTTTCTGCTTTATAACAGAGTGAATCAGTTATACATAGACATATGTTCCCATATCTCTTCCCTCTTGCGTCTCCCTCCCTCCCACCCTCCCTATCCCACCCCTCCAGGCGGTCACAAAGCACCCAGCTGATCGCCCTGTGCTATGTGGCTGCTTCCCACTAGCTATCTATTTTACGTTTGGTAGTGTATATATGTCCATGCCTCTCTCTCGCTTTGTCACAGCTTACCCTTCCCCCTCCCCATATCCTCAAGTCCATTCTCTAGTAGGTCTGTGTCTTTATTCCTGTCTTACCCCTAGGTTCTTCATGACATTTTTTTTTTCTTAAATTCCATATGTATGTGTTAGCATACGGTACTTGTTACTTCTTTACTAATTTACTACCTAAGCGCAAACTTTGCTTAAATTCCTTACTAATTAAACACCCAAAGCTAAGTTTCTTTGTCCTGTCAATCCCTCTCATATTTATTGCTTCTTTGTCTAAAAAATATAAAAGCTATCTGCTCTGGCCACTTCTTAGGTCCCGTTTCTTTGCGACCTCTATGTGCACACAAATTAAATGGGTTTCTTTTTCTCCAGTCCACAGGACACAACCTGTCTTGTGTCAGTTTTATGATTGGTCCAGCCACAGGATCTCAAGAGGAGAAAAGGGGAAATTTCCCCTCCCTGACAGTAGAATAAGTGGGTCCCACTCACACACACATAAATACTGTGTGGAGTACTGTTGTGTTGCCAAACTATCCCTCTTCAAAAAACCGTCGCACTTTTGACTATAGACTTTTTAAGAGAAGAGGACTTATTGGTATTTTTATTTCTAGAGCTTAATAGTGTCTCATGTTTAGTGTGTGCTCAATGAATGATGAATGAATGAACGAACAAATGAGGAGTAGGAAGGGGAGAAGACTCCCTGTCACTATCCAGGATCACCAGTTTCTTTAGATTGTTCTTTAAGATCAGCTTACTTTAGACTTAGTATCTAGAAGTAGGAAATTTAGAGTTTGAGAAGATCACAGAATCCGGAAGCTGGAAAGGACTTCTGAGGTCAGTCCATTCATTTTATAAATGAGAATTTGATCTGGAGAGGTTTGTGAGTTTCCCAGTCAAACTGTGAGGACCATGATGGATGGAACTATGTTTTTTTTTTTTTTTTAATTAATTCATTTATTTATTTATATTTTTGGCTGTGTAGGGTCTTCGTTTCTGTGCGAGGGCTTTCTCTAGTTGCGGCGAGCGGGGGCCACTCTTCATCGCCGTGCACGGGCCTCTCACTGTCGTGGCCTCTCTTGTTGCGGAGCACAGGCTCCAGACACACAGGCTCAGTAGTTGTGGCTCACGGGCCCAGTCACTCCGTGGCATGTGGGATCTTCCCAGACCAGGGCTCGAACCCGTGTCCCCTGCATTGGCAGGCAGATTCTCAACCACTGCGCCACCAAGGAAGCCCCGGAACTATGTTTTATTGAGAGTAATACCCCCAGCTTCCAGACTGTGCTTTTTTTTTTTTTTTTTTTGCGGTACGCGGGCCCCTCACTTCTGTGGCCTCTCCCGTTGCGGAGCACAGGCTCCGGACGCGCAGGCTCAGCGGCCATGGCTCACGGGCCCAGCCGCTCCGCAGTATGTGAGATCCTCCCGGACCGGGGCACAAACCCGCGTCCCCTGCATCGGCAGGTGGACTCTCAACCACTGTGCCACCAGGGAAGCCCCAGACTGTGCTTTTCATATACTAAGTATGTAGTGAATGTTGGCTGAATGTAGTAAAACTGCAGTTATAGTGGGAGGAAGAACTCTATATTCTGAATCAGGATATCAGTTCAACTTTCCCACTAACTTTTTATGTGTTAATAAGGAGAAATCAGTTGGATGTCATCCATCCAACCATTCATCACCCATCCATTCAATAAATATCTATGGAACGTCTCCTATATACAAGGCCCCATGTAACATAAACTTAAAATCTGAGAATAAGTCACGCATCAGTTCATGGAACGGGTCCTATTTTATAGCCTCCTGTTATTGACACTGCCTTTGTATCTAAAAGGTTTTCAATATACATATATATAACATTTTGATGCTACTATATCTGATATAATTACACAATGCTGGAAGCCCAGAAAATTGGTACAACCCTAATGTGGAAACTAATATGACAAAAATTAGCAATAATTATACAACTATCCAAATCTATTGACCCAGGAATTCCATTCATGGGGCTATCCTGAATGAAATCACTCAGTGAAAGGGAAAAAATTGTGGAACATTACCTATCATTGTAAAAGAAAAATGTCAGTCATCACATGTCAAGCAATAAGAGAATACTTTTGTAAGTTATAGCATGTCACCAGGATAGACTACTATACAGCTATTAAATGTGATTATAAAGAAGATGTGGAAACATGGGAGAAATTCCCATGATACGATGTTAAGTGAAAAAGAGGACATAATACCCACATATAATATTCACAAAGAAGAACAAGGACTGAAACGTAATCTGTAAAAATGGTAGGTTTAGGAGTGATTTTTGTTTTCTTTTACTCTAAAATGTTTACTTATTGTATCTACTTCAAGTTTTAGTAATCATTACTTTCAAGCCAACCCTTCTGGTACATGTTCCTTTCATTGTTTTAGAAAATGTTTTGAAAATGTAAACTCAGTAGGTATGAAAGATCTCATGGTAAGAAAACATATTCCTCCTTCCCCTACAAGCCCGACTTGCTTGTTTTCCTCAATGATGTAGTGGTTAAGAACACAGGCTCCTGAACCAAGATTCAAATTCTGACTCTTCCACCTACTAGCTGGGAGGCCTTGATCAAATTACTAAATATCTTTTTGCCTTGGTTTCCTTATCTGTAAAAAGAAGATAACAGGCAATTTCTGGTCCAGCAGGTAAAGAAGAGCTTAGAAGTCACCACTCTGTTTTAACAACAAGTAAAAATGCTGTTCAAACTGAAAAATCAACAACTCTTCTTAAACCAGTCAGAGAAGTGAGGCCACAAGAAAAGTCAGTGCTCTAGGTACTGCAGAGACTCACAGACACAGAGAATCACAACTTGCTGGAGTAGAAACCCACAAGAGAAAGCCCCATGCGAACCAGTACCAGGGTAGGAAAACATGAACTGTAATTGATGAATTGCTGGCAGCCCAGGGAGGACAACTCTGAGAGTTGAAATTTTTACAGGGACCCAGTCATAGGGGGGCCTCCATACTTTCATGATTCTTACCAGCAGAAGATCTACCAGGTCCTCACAGTGGAAATCAGAGAAGAATCCTCTCATGCTTCTGACGGAGAGAGGGGAAAGGAACCACTCTGAAATACGCCAGAGCATTCTGTTCTTAACAAGACCTGCCTGCAGGAGAAACTAATTTACCAGAGCCTTATCTGCTGGGTTTCTAATCTGAGCCTAAATCTACCTGGGAGAAGGGAAATACCTAACCCCAGCCAGCCCCTTCTTGCCATCCTGTCCTGCAGTGGGGGGAAGGTGGGGAGAGATTGAGAAACACTGTTGAAGTTCACAGTCCAAGGGCACAGGCTCACTGAAAGACTAAGAGCTAATCGTAGGACTAGAGAATGCTTCCCCTCCCCACCACCTCACCACCGCATTTATTAAAAACCCATTATTCACCACAGTTGTTTCACCCAGTACATCATGTCCATCTTTCAACGATGACTTACAAGGCATACTAAAAGGTAAAAAACACAGCTTGCAGAGACTAAACAAGCACTAGACCCAGAGTCATCTATGACAAGAATGTTGGAAGTCTGGGTGTACTCTGATGCTTTTGCAAAAATGTTCCTATAAAAGGGTTTCATCTTCAAGGAATTCGTGGAAAACACTCTGACAAGTACAGGTTTCTGGTAACTGACTATACGGCTGAACTGAATGAATAAGCATTGTCAGAACTCTAATGGAAAACTGATGAATTCATAGAAGTGCTAACAAAAGATCAAGATAAAAAAAATTAATTATATGGGACTGAGTGAACTGATGAGGATGCTTATAATTTTTGACTTTCTGTTTGAATAAAAAAAAAAAATTCCACAAGGACTCAGGGGCAAAAAATATACAAATCAATTTTCACTGCAAAGTAAAGGAGCTGTTGCAGTGGAGGATTCCTGGACTGAATGTCAATATTATGACATAGTATGAGTGTGTTTCGTGTTTGGTAATTGCAATCATTGTTGCTTTTGTTGTGGTCATCCATTTACAATGCTTGGGGTCAGTTTATTTACCTCTTGTAAAAATAAAATACAGTGTGTGTGTGAAAAAAATAAATAAATGATTTAAAAAGTTAAAAAAAAACCTGAAAGCAGGAAAACAATAAGCTTGGATGGATGGCTGGGTAGATGGAGAGATAATAGGAAGTATTCATAAATTCACTGGTGAAATTTGGTAGGTTGAATCAATCGAATCTAAATCAAATATTTCTTTAGAGGGTATGGAGACATGCAGCTTTTAGGTTAAATGACAGTTTAGAGAAGTGGCAAGTAAATGAAGGTTTTGTACATTAAAATAAAGATCTGGGTTACACAGTTTGATAGCAATTAAACAAAAAGGAATGTTGGAAGTAACAGATCAGGAATTTTTTTACACTATGATTAAAATGCTAAAGACTTTAATAGAAACAGCAGACAGCATACAAGAACAGATGAATAATGTAAGCAGAAAAATGGAAATTCTAAGAAAAAATAAAAAACAAATGCTAGAGATTGGAAACACTGTACCAGAAACGAAGAATGCTTTTGATGGACGCGTTAGTAGACTAGTCATGGCTGAGGAAAGAATCTCTGAGCTTGCGGATACAACAGTAGAAACCTCTAAAACTGGAAGCAAAGAGGAAACAAAACCTGAAAAAAATCAGAACAGAATATCCAAAAACTCTGGGACAATTACAGAAGGTGAACATATGCATAACGAGAATACCAGAAGGAAAAGACAGAAAGGGACAGAAGCAACATTTGAAGCAATAGTGACTGAAAATTGCCCCAAATTAGTGTCAGACACCAAACTACAGATTTAGGAAGCTCATAGAAGGCCAAGCAGGATAAATGCCCAATACAATACACCTAGACATGTCATATTCAAAGAAAACCAAGGAAAAATTCCTGAAACAAGACAGAAGGAAAAGACACCTTTCCTATTGAGGTGCAAAAATAAGGATTATATGTGACTTTTCCTCAGAAACCATGCAAATAAGAAGGGAATAGAGTGAAATATTTAATATTTGAGAGAAAAAAACAGCAGCCTAGAATCCTATACTCTGTGAAATTATCCTTTAAAAAGGAAGGAAAAATAAAGACTTTCTCAGACAAACAAAAATTGAGGGAATTTGTAGCCAGTAGATCCAACTTGCTGAAATGTTAAAAGAAGTTCTTCAGAGAGAAGGAAAATGATATAGGCCAGGAACTCAGTTCTACATGAAGAAAGGAAGGGCATCAGAGAAGGAAAAAGTGAAGGTAAAAGAAAAACTTTCATTTATCTTATTATTAATGGATCTAACAGATAGATAACAGTTTGTTCAAAACAATAATAGGAACAATATATATGAATATATTATACTCTTGAGTATAAATGAATTGAATAACAGCAATCATACAAAGGATGAAAGGTAAGAATTAGGGCTACTTAATTATTATAAGGTACTTGCACTACTCTTGAAGTGATATAGTATTATTTGAAAATGAACTTGGATTAGTTGTAAAATGTACAGTGAAAACTCTAGGGCAACCACTAAAAAGAGTGAAAAAGAAGTATAACTTACATGCTAAGAAAAGAGGGAATTGTGTGGAAGACAAAACTAGGACAACAAATAGAAAACAGTTAACAAATATGGTAGACATTAATCCAACGATATCAATAATCACTTTAAACGTCAATTGTCTAAATATACCAATTAGAAGACAGACATTGTCAGAGTGGATTAAAAACAATACCCAATTTTATGTTTTCTACAAGGAACCCAAGTTAAATATAAAGACACGTACAGATTAAAAGTAAGGGGATCGGACTTCCCTGGTGGTGCAGTGGTTAAGAATCCACCTGCCAGTGTAGGGGACATGGGTTCGAGCCCTGGTCTGGGAAGATCTCTCATGCTGCAGAGCAACTAAGCCCGTGCGCCACAACTACTGAGCCTGCGCTCTAGAGCCCGCCAGCCACAACTACTGAGCCCACGTGTCACAACTACTGAAGCCCGTGCGCCTAGAGCCTGAGCTCCACAACAAAGAGAAGCCACCGCAATGAGAAGCCCGTGCACCACAACAAAGAGTAGCCCCCCCACCCCCGCTCGCCGCAACTAGAGAAAGCCTGTGTGGAGCAACGAAGACCCAACGCAGCCAAAAATAAATAAATTTATTTTAAAAATAAGAATAAAAGTAAGGGATCAGAGTGAAATAAGTCAGAAAGAGAAAAACATATACCATATGCTAACACATATATATGGAATCTAAAAAAAAAAAAAGGTTCTGATGAACCTAGGGGCAGGACAGGAATAAAGATGCACACATAGAGAATGGACTCGAGGACACAGGGAGGGGTAAGGGTAAGCTGGGACGAAGTGAGAGAGTAACATTGACATATATACACTACCAAATGTAAAATAGATAGCTAGTGGGAAGCAGCTGCATAGCACAAGGAGATCAGCTCGCTGCTTTGTGACCACCTAGAGGGGTGGGATAGGGAGGGTGGGAGGGAGATGCAAGAGGGAGGGGATATGGGGATATATGTATACATATAGCTGATTCACTTTGTTATACAGCAGAAACTAACACAACATTGTAAAGCAATTATACTCCAATAAAGATGTTAAAAAATTTTTTTTAAAGTAAGGGAATGGAGAAAGATATACCATATTAACACTAGTCAAAAGAAAGCAGGAGTGGCTACATTAATTTCAGACAGCAGACTTTGGAGTAAGGGAAATTATCAGAGATAAGGAGGGATATTACATAATGATAAAGGGTTCAGTTCTCCAAAAAGACATAACAATCTTTAATGTTTATATGCTTAATAAGAGCATCAAAATACATGAGGCAAAAACTGATAGTATTGCAAGGAAAAATAGATGAATCCACTCTTATATTTGAAAACTTCAACCCCCTCTATCAAAAATGGACAGATCCAGAAAGCCAAATATCAGAAAAGACAGAAATGACCTCAACAGCACCATCAATCATCTGAATATAACTGACATCCGTAGACTACTTCATCTAACAGCAGCAGATTACACATTCTTCTCAAATTCACATGGAACATTCACCAAGATAGACCACATTCTGGGCAACAGAACATATCCTGATACATTTCAAAGAATAAAAGTTACACAATGTCTGCTCTCAGACCACAGTGGAATTAAACTAGAAATCAATAACAGAAAGACGGCTGGAAATTTCCAAAATATTTAGAGATTAAACAATACATTTCCAAATGACACACGAGTCAAAGAAGAACTCTCAATAGAAATTTTTTAATATTTTGAGCTGAATGAAAATAAAAACACAACTTATCAAAACTTGTGTGATGCAGCAAAAATAGCACTTAGAGCAAAATTTATAGCATTGAATGCATATGTTAGAAAGGAAGAAAGATCTAAAGTCAATTGCCTATGCTTCCACCTTACCAGACTTGAAGAAGAAGAGCAATTAAATCCAAAGTAAGCAGAGGAAAAGAAACAATAAAAACTAGAGCAGAAATTAATGAAATTGAAAATAGCAAATCAAAATAGAACATCCACAAAACCAAAAGCTTATTCTTCGAAAAGACCAATAAAATTGATAAGCCTCTAGTCAGGCTAACTAAGGAAAAAAAGAAAGAAGACACAAATTACTAATATCAGAAATTAAGGGACTTCCCTGGTGTTACAGTGGTTAAGAATCTGCCTGCCAATGCAGGGGACATGGGTTTGATCTCTGGTCCAGGAGGATCCCACATGCCGCAGAGCAGCTAAGCCTGTGCGCCACAACTACTGAGTCTGCGCTCTAGAGCTCACAAGCCACAACTACTGAGCCCGCGTGCCACAACTACTGAAACCCGCATGCCTAGAGCCTGTGCCCTGCAACAAGAGAAGCCACTGCAATGAGGTGCCTGCGCACCTCAACGAAAGAGTAGCCCACTACAGAAAGCCTGTGTGTAGCAGCGAAGACCCAACACAGCCAAAAATAAATAAATAAAAGAAATTTAAAAAAAAGAAATTAGAGGGGGACATCACACAAATCCCATGGAAATTAAAAGGATAATAAAGGGGGCTTCCGTGGTGGCGCAGTGGTTGAGGGTCCGCCTGCCAATGCAGAGGACACGGGTTCGCGCCCCAGTCCGGGGGGATCCGGCATGCTGCGGGGCGGCTGGGCCCGTGAGCCATGGCCGCTGAGCCTGCGCGTCCGGAGCCTGTGCTCCGCAGCGGGAGAGGCCACAACAGTGAGAGGCCCACGTAAACAACTCTATGCCCACAAATAATAACCTAGATAAAATGGACCAATTCCTTAAAATATAAATTCTGCCAAAACTCGCACAAGAAGAAATAGACAATCTGAATAGGCCTATATCTATTAAAGAAATTGAATCAATAAATAATAATCATCCAAAAGAGAAATCACCAGGCCCAGATGGGCTCACTGGTGAATTCTACAAAATATTTAAGGAATGACTTATATCAATCGTCTATAATCTCTTCCAAAGATAGAAGCAGATGGAATACTTCCTAAATCATCCTATGAGGCCAGCATTACACTAATACCAAAACCAGAAAAAGACATGATGAGAAAAGAAAACTGCATTCCAATATCTCTCATGAACATAGATGCAAAAATTCTCAAGTATTAACAAGTCAAATTCAACAATATATAAAACAAATTGTACACCATGGCCAAGTAGGTTTTATCTCAGATATGCAAGGCTGGTTCAACATTTGAAAATCAATTGATGTAATCCATCACATCAACTGGCTAAGAAGAAAGACCACATGAACACATCAATAAATGCAGAAAAAGCATTTGACAAAATCCAATACTAACTCCTGATCAAAAATTTTCAGCAAACTAGGAATAGAGGGGAAATTTCTCAACTTGATAAGGAATATCTATGAAAAACCTACAGCCAACGTATTAGTTAATGGTGAGGACCTTGAGGCTTTTGTGCTAAGATCAGGAACGAGGCAAGAATGTTCCCTCTTACCCCTGCTTTTCAGTATCATACTGGAAGTCTTGGTTAGTGCAGTAAGGCAGGAAAAGGAAATAATAGGTATACAGATTAGAAAGGAAGGAACAAAACTGTGTTCACAGGTAACACGATTGTCTATGTAGAAAATCAGAATGAATTGACAAAAAAACTCCTGGAACTAACAAATAATTATACCAAGTTTGCAGGATACAAGGTGAATATACAAAAGTTAGTCACTATCCTGTATACCAGCAATGAAATAAGAAAAAGAAATAAGCTGTCAAGCCACAAAAAGACAAGGAGGAAACTTAAATGCAGGTGATTAAGTAAAAGAAGCCAATCTGAAAAGGCTACATACCGTATGATTCCAACTGTACAACACTCTGGGAAAAGGCAAAGCTATAGAGACAGTAGGAAAAAAGTGTTTGGGGGAAGGGAAGTATATATAAGCAGAGCACAGATGGTTTTCAGGGCACTGAGACTATTCTGTAGGATACTGCAGTGGTGTCATTTTACATCTGTGCAAACCCATACAATACACCACACCAAGAGTGAACTTTAACGTGAGCTGTGAACTTTGGATGGTAATGATGTGTCAGTGTAGGCTCATTACTAGTAACAAATGCATCACTCCAGTGGGAGATGGTGATGGCGGGGAAGCTGTATATGTCAAGGCGTAGGAGGTATATGGGAAATCGCTGTACTTTCTGCTCAGTTTTGCTGTGAACCTAAAACTTCTGTAAAATTTATTAATTTTAAAAAAAGAGAGAAGGATACACAATAGGGTAAACATCAGTGTTGTCCTGGGGTGTTTTGTTTAACATATGTAAAACATTTAGAAAAATACTTGACACACAGGAAGCACTACATAAGTGTTTCCTATTCTATTAGGCACCTAAATAGAATCTCTCTAAAGATTGACATCTCAAGAAAGCAATTCTACCATCTTTTCTTTAAAAATAAGAGAGGGCTTCCCTGGTGGCGCAGTGGTTGAGAGTCCGCCTGCCGATGCAGGGGACACGGGTTCGTGCCCCGGTCTGGGAGTATCCCGCGTGCCGCGGAGCGGCTGGGCCCGTGAGCCATGGCCGCTGGGCCTGCGCGTCCGGAGCCTGTGCTCCGCAACGGGAGAGGCCACAGCAGTGAGAGGCCCGCGTACCGCAAAAAAAAAAAAAAAAAGAGAGAAAATTGAGACTTCCCTGGAGGTCCAGTGGTTAACACTCCATGCTCCCAATGCAGGGGGTACGGGTTGGCCCCTGATCCCTGGTCAAGGCCAAAAGTAAAAATAATAAAATATAAAATGAAAATAAGAGCAAATCATCTTAATTTTTTAAATGTACTTCAAACATTTCCCCTGCAGTCAATAATTCTATATCACCAAATTCATGCCCTGACACTTGTTCATCTACAGGAGTGTTTAATATTACATTATTTGGACATGCCTAATAGCAACCCCCAAACTTCAAATGAGCTACTTTCATCATGTTATTAAAAAGTTGAATAATTAATAAATTATTGAAGTCTGTAGGATGCTCAGTTCCTCCGTAAACTGACTGATTTCTTTTTCTTGTTTTTTTTTTTTTTTTTTTTTGCGGTACGTGGGCCTCTCACTGTTGTGGCCTCTCCCGCTGCGGAGCACAGGCTCCGGACGCGCAGGCTCAGTGGCCATGGCTCACGGGCACAGCCGCTCCGCGGCATGTGGGGTCTTCCCAGACCGGGGCATGAACCCGTGTCCCCTGCATCGGCAGGCGGACTCCCAAGCACTGCGCCACCAGGGGAGCCCTGAGTGATTTCTTTTAAATTCATCCCCCAAAAGGGCTAGCAGCCCCAATTTTGCCGCTTAACCTTCCAAAATATACCCGTCCTCAAAGGTCAGTTTGCAGTTAACCGCTATGAAGTAAATAAGCATTAAAAAATGGATGTTAATGATTGTTTTGAGCCTTTCCAAAAGAAACCCCGTGTCAAACAAGCAGGGATTACTCGTTTCTTCTGTTTCTAATTATAATTCTTTTTATAATTTTGCTGGTATCCACTCATTTAGATAGGATCTTAAAGCACAAAATTGGGCAGATGAGATTTCTTAAAGACAGCTATGGGATTTTTTTTTTTTTTTTTTTTTTTTAATTATCCAGGGCTTCCCTGGTGGCGCAGTGGTTGAGAGTCCGCCTGCCAATACAGGGGACGCGGGTTCGTGCCCCGGTCTGGGAGGATCCTGCGTGCCGCGGAGCGGCTGGGCCCGTGAGCCATGGCCGCTGGGCCTGCGCGTCCGGAGCCTGTGCTCCGCAACGGGAGAGGCCACAACAGTGAGAGGCCCGCGTACCGCAAAAAAAAAAAAAAAAAAAAAAAAATTATCCAGTGGTAAAGATGAGACTGTTATTTTTGCATTGAATGGCCATTACAATCCATCTTTTCCTTCCCCAAGTAAACAGACTGATAAACAACACTAACCTAACAAAAAGTGAAAACAGAAAGAAAATAGAGCCAGAGAAAGAAAGAGATAGTGCAAAGAGAGGAAGATTAAATGACTTCGGAAGAGGCTCAGAGACTCCTCACCACCTTTTGAAACCATCACAATTTAGGAACCAAATCCGACATAACAAAGTCCATCTGCCTGATCCATCTATTCAGAGGCAGACTTGTAAATTCAGGGTGCTCTTCAGTGTTCCCTATCCAAACAAAAGGAAAATCAATAACTCATTAGTAAAAACATAAAATGCACTGGGTAACCAACCTACTTCAAGAAAAAGAATCGAAATGGAGTATCACAAATCTTCCTGGTATATTTTCAGGCAGCCATCACACCCTGAAAATGCCATTGGTAGCAGAAGTGCCACGTCCATTCTCCAGAGCTGCCTCACCGTGGGGACTGGGCACAGAGGAAGGCTGCCTAAAGATCACTAGTTTAAATGCCATGGCAGCTCCAAGCCAGAGTCAGTGAATGCATGTGGTTTTGAAGCAAGACTGCTTTCTTAAGCCAATAAAGAAATACCTCCTCTCCATCCAACATTAGCTATCTGTCCCCAATTCCTGTTTCACGGGTCAGCTAGTAGGATTATTCGAAAGGATCCACATGGCATATTTTTGCTGCTCTGCAGGACTGATCCTAAGCAAAGCAGGCACATCTTGCCAACCCCTCTCCCAGGGACACTCCCCTCAGCTGCTGCTCTATTGCAGGGCCTCCAAGCATCCCACCCCCATTCTCTCTCATCCTTTGGACTGCTCGCCAGGAGTTTGCATGAGGTCTTCTTGTCTTTCAAGCTGATAATTAGCAAATCTAGTAAACCAACCCTTTCTATTGACTTAGGTGAAAAAGCTAAAAGACTCCCAGGGATCTCCTCTTTCCTTCCAAGTAACAATTGTATTTCAACAGTAGTTCAAACTAGACTTTCTTACATTAGCCCACTAGTGACTCCAAGACTCTTAACAGCGGACACAAAGAGGAAGAATATTATCATTTTCGTTATAAAAATAGCATGCAGATTTACTTGCAGGAAAACATACAGCAGTGTGTTAACAGTGTATATAACTCTCTGATGTACTTTGGAGCAATTGAAAAAACTGTGATTATACATGTGGATGGAGAGATAGATATCTTTTTAAGTGTTATCTACCTTTTCTATAACAATTGTGTGTTATTAATATACTTAATGATAAGAAAAGTAAGATAGTATTTATACATTATGAAAATTTATAAATTACAGAAATAAAATTAAAATTTCCCATAATCCCATCCATTAACCATGAACTAATAAAGGGGTATATTTTTACCCATGCTTTTTCCATGAACATTTTGAAAGTTGTTGAAATCATCCTATGTATAAAATTCAGTAATGTTTTAAAAATCAACTATTACAACAAGGGCTTTATCATTATTAAAAATTCATGACAAATACTTCTTTTAATGGTTACATAATATTCAAGAATAGGTGTAGACCATAATTTGCTTCCCCTTTCTCTCCCTGTTGAATATCTACATTATTTCTAGATTGACTTTTGATTAAAGGTGGCGAAAAACATATACACATCAATCTTTGAGACCTTCTGAAACTAAATGACAGTAAAAGGATTTTGTGTTTGTTTTGGCACAAACTGTCAAGGATGAAGAGAACAAAAGAGGAAAAAATACAACAGCAAAACTGTGAAAGCTGGAAGGCAGATAGACAAGTGATACCTGACTTAGGCGACCAGAAAAAGTTGAATCTAAAGCCAGTGATGCAGAAATCTAAGATGTAATTCAATTTAAGTTTCAGAACCCACAAAAGGCACGGGCATTGACAGCACTGGATGTAGGGGTGAAGGTGGAGCTAAAAGCTGTCTGATTCTACAGTCAGGTGAAAGACAGCCCTTCCCCACTCTGGCAGGAGACAGGAGGCTTCCCTTCAGAGGCTAAAACAAAGGGTCCTGGGTCTGGAGGACAGTTGAGGGCAGTTTGCTGTAATGAAAATAGGAGGATAAATGAAAATTCACAAACATAATGTTGAGGCACCTGCCCTAAGCGTTCTATGTTCACTCAGCTCCCAGAATCCCGGCAGCCACGTTCCCTCTACACGGGCATATGGAACAGTCTATGGTGGGAGAGTGGACCAGTCTGAGCCCAAAGACCCAAAGAAACCACCATCAGGGATTTTGCAGGTGAAAGCCCAGTCAGATCACCTGACACTGAGGATCGCAGTGGATGAGCCCCTCACCGAGGCACAGACTTCTCCAGAGGCTTTTACTATGCCTTTCAAGGAGGCATGTGGTAGAATGGGGCCCAAGGACGGTGAAACACAAGTTAATAAATCTTGTCCGGTTAAGACAGAAACAAAAAATGAGGGGCTCACAGTAAGGGAAACACTTCATTTGTTTAAGAGGAACATTTTCAAAAAGACTGATTGAAAGATGCAATTGCTCCTTTTACTCAAGTGGAACTTGAAAAAGAAATGATGCTGTTGATTTAATCGTTATTACTGCTTTCCTTTGTCACATAGGTTTATTTGTTCATTTCAGATAAACTGATTTTTTCTCCTTCTTTGGGTCCTGGTGATGTGCTATCCCAGCTCAAAGTTGGCTGAAAAGTCTCCTATCTGGGACTTCTCTGGTGGTGCAGTGGTTAAGAATCCTCCTGCCAATGTAGGGGACATGGGTTTGAGCCCTGGTCCCGCGAGATCCCACATGCCGCAGAGCAACTAAGCCCAGTGTGCCACAACTACTGAGCCCGCGTGCCACAACTACTGAAGCCCATGCGCCTAGAGCCCGCGCTCCACAACTGAAGAGTAGCCCCCTCTCGCCGCAACTAGAGAAAGCCCGTGCACAACAACGAAGACCCAACGCAGCCAAAAATAAATAAATATATAAACTTATATTTTAAAAAAAGAAATTAAAAATTTAACAGAGAACTGGAAAACCCAACAGAAGAGTTGGAAAGTACACGTGAAGACATTTCTAGAAAGACGTACAAAAAGGAGAAAAGCAAAGAGAGAAGTAAATATAGAATTCAAGAAACACATGATCCAGCACAAGAAAGGGGGAAAGGAAAGGATGATGGAGAAAAGGAATTCCCAGACAATGGTGGTGCAGCAGGTCTGGGGAGTGACCAGGTGAGAGGGAGCAGGTCAGAAGCTGTGAAAGATTTCTTCAGGAAGACTGGTAGAATTCCTAATCTGTTTCAATGCACGGAGAGGACATTTACATACCTGGAGGAATTTTGAGGATTAAGTGCTAAGTACATAAAAGTTCAGCAAATTTTTAAAAGGAAAAAAATGTGCAGGAAGTAGAATTTAATATGGCATATTTGTTTGCTAGGGCTGCCATAACAAAGTATCGCAGACTGGGTGGCTTAAACAACAGAAATTTATTTCCTCACAGTTCTGGAGGCTAGAAGTCCAAGATCAAGGTGTCGGGAATGTTGATTTCTTCCGCAGCCTTTGGTTTGTAGATGGCCATCTCCTTCCTGTCTTCAGATGTTCTTCCCTCTGTGTCTGTCTGTGTCAAAATTTCCTCTTCTTTGAGGATATCAGTTACACTGAATTAGGGCCCAACCACATGACTTGCTTTTAATTTAATTACCTCTTTAAAGGCCCTATCTCCAAATACAGTCACATTCTGAGGTACGGAGAATTAGGATTTCAACAGGAATTTGTGGGAGGAGCACACAATTCAGCCCATAACACATGGTCAGCTGTGAATACTATTTTCCGCTCATAATAATGTGGCCATAAAAGGCAAGGTCTGAATATTGGTCCAAATTTACAATGCAAGTATATTAGGAGAATGGAAAAATACAGGAACAGACCAGAAATACATTTGTGTGTGTGTGTGTGTGTGTGTGAGAGAGAGAGAGAGAGACAGAGACAGAGACACTGAGAGAGGAAGGAAGAATGTTGATGAGGTGAGAGAAATCTAAATCTTCATCTTTCCTATGGACAAATGCTGAATGTAAAAAAAGAATAGCAATTTTTGTTATTTAGAAATAGTGTTTATAAGTGGCTGCCTCTGGAGCAGTAAATTGTTACATAAGTAGGCCAGGAATTTCTATTTTTCATAGCCAGCCTTGTGGAACCATTTGATATTTTAAAACTGTGCATGGGGCTTCCCTGGTGGCGCAATGGTTGAGAGTCTGCCTGCCGATGCAGGGGACGCGGGTTCATGCCCCGGTCCAGGAAGATCCCACATGCCGCGGAGCTGCTGGGCCCGTGAGCCATGGCCGCTGAGCCTGTGCATCCGGAGCCTGTGCTACGCAACGGGAGAGGCCACAACAGTGAGAGGCCCGTGTACCGCAAAAACAAAAAAAACCAAAAAACTGTGCATGTATAAACATAAAATGTGGACTGATCAAAATAATAATATATAATATTGTGATAAATATCTTTGTACAGTATGTATTTTCACTATTTCAGATGATCCCATTTCCTGAAATGGAATTCCTGGGTCTAAGAATTATAACATTTTTTAATGTTCTTGATATCCATTTTTAAATAGCTCCTGAAAAAAAATCTGTACCACTTTACACTGAGAGCGAGGCACTTGAGAGCACAGATACCTCCCCAAATCCCATCACGTACTTTGTTTTAACAGCTTTATTTTATTTTATTTTATTTTTGCGGTACGCAGGCCTCTCACTGTTGTGGCCTCTCGCGTTGCGGAGCACAGGCTCCGGACGCGCAGGCTCAGCGGCCATGGCTCACGGGCCCAGCAGCTCCGCGGCATGCGGGATCCTCCCGGACGGGGGCACGAACCCGTGTCCCCTGCATCGGCAGGCGGACTCTCAACCACTGCGCCAGGGAAGCCTTTAACAGCTTTATTGACGTTAATGAACATACAGTAAACTATACATAAGTGTACACTTTGATAAATTTTGACATATATTTGTCAAATCTATATATATGTGAAATGAAACTATCACCACCACCAAAATAGAGAACACATCCATCACTCCCAAAAGTCTCCTCCTATATAGTCACTCCCTCCTTCCCACCCGCTCCTCCTCCCCTACCACTTTCCCCACTTGCTGTCACTTGTTTGCATTTTCCAGAATTTTATTGCAATAAAATCTTGCAGTACGTAATCCTTTTTGGCCTGGTTCCTCTCAGCTGGCATAAGGACTTTGAGGTTCATCCAATGTTTTGCATGTATGAATAGTCTGAACCTTTTACTGCAAATTAGGGTTCCAATGTATGGATATACCAACTTTGTTTATTCAGTGACCTGTTGATGAACACTTAGGTATATCCAGTTTCGAGTAATTAAAGTCAAGCTGCTATGAACATTGTGTACTAATCTAACATATGCTTTCATTTCTCTTAGATAAAAACCTAGGAGTGGGTTGGGTCTAATGGGATGTGAATTTTTAATGTTTTAAAAAGCAGCCAAAGAGTTTTCCAAAGTCGTATACATTTTACATTCCTACTGTGTGCAAGTTCCTTTGTTTCATATTATCCCTACCGTGTAAGAGTTCCAGTTGCTCCATATTATTGTCAATATTAGGTACGGTTGGTCTTTTTAATTTTAGAAATGTTAATAGATACGTGATATTCTCTCATTGTGGTTTTAATTTGCATTTCCCTAATGCATAATGATGTTGAACATCTTTTCATGAACTTATTTTCTATCCATATATCTTCTTTAGTGAAATGTCTATTCAAATCTTTAAAAACAGAACTAGTTTTATATATATTATTATTGAGTTGTGTGAGTACTTTACCTTCTGGACGCACATTCTTTATCAGACAGGAGATTTGCAAATATTTTCTCCTTGTCTGTGGCTTGTCTTTTCATTCTCTCAGAGTTGAAAAGCAGTAATTCATAATTTTTTTTTCATTATTTTTTTGTTTGTTTGTTTTTTTGTTTTATTTTTTTGTGGTACGCAGGCCTCTCACTGTTGTGGCCTCTCCCATTGCGGAGCACAGGCTCCGGACGCACAGGCTCAGTGGCCATGGCTCATGGGCCTAGCCGCTCCGCGGCATGTGGGATCCTCCCGGCCCAGGGCACGAACCCACGTCCCCTCCATCGGCAGGCGGACTCTCAGCCACGGCGCCACCAGGGAAGCCCAGTAATTCATAATTTTAACAAAGTCCCGTTTTTCTTTTATGGATTGTGCTTTCAGTGTCATACCTAAGAAATCTTTGGCTAATTCAAGGTGACAAAGTTTTTCTGTTTCCTTCCAGAATGTTTACAGTTTTCGATTTTATGGTCTATGACCTATATTTGAGTTAATTTTTACATATGGTGCAAGGTATGGGTCAAATTTTTTGCATATGAATATTCTTTGTACCTTTTCCCAAATATTTATTGATATATAAAAATGGATATATTTTTGCATTCTCTATGTTGTTCCATTGATCTAAGTGTCCATCTTTATGCCAGTGCCACACTGTCTTGACTATTGTAGCTTTATAGTAAGTCTTGAAATCAGGTAGTGTAAGACCACCAACTTCCTTCTTTTTAAAGCTCTTTTTTTACAGCTATTTTAGGTCCTGCACATATTCTGTCAGCTTTGCTCACTGATATTTCATATTTTTCTTGCTGTTGTAAGTGGTATTATTTTAATTTCAGCTTCCAATTATCCACTGATAGATCATATAAATACCAGTTTTTTGGTATGTAACTCTTCTTTTACAGTTGTTTCAGATAGAAGTGTAAATAAATTCAATCATTGCCAGAAGCAGAACTCATCAACGTAGGTTTTGTTTGGCTTGTAGGTAGGGTAAGCCCTGTCATTTAGCACTGTTCTCTGGTTGGAAGGTCATGGAATGTACTGGAATGTATGGAAATCACGGGGAAAGAAAGAGCATTTTAATCAAAGAGATCCAAATTAAAAGTAACTTTACCTTTCCATATCTAAAGTTTACAAGTTGGATACAATGAACACCAGTGGCCTCTTTTAGGCGTATGTTCTCCGATTCAACATTCCAGCAGTGTTCCTTCAATTTTAAAGTAGCATTACACGCAGATGGAGACTTTTAGTTGAAGGTCTAGGCCCAGTCTCCTGGGTCTTGCCTTTCTGCTTGTTACCCTATTTCCCAGGTTGCTATATTGCTCTCATAATCTCTAGTTCGGAAACAAGAGATAAATGTGGATAAGTGCGTGGTATGTGTTCTGGCTTCCTGCCCCCATCCCCACTCAAATATCTTTTATAAGCTTAGATATTTATATGTGTTTTGGAACAATTTATCAAGCAATAATTTTTGGTCCTCACAATTGAAAGGGTTAAGGGGAGCTAGAAGCTTTGCAATGGTGTACTTTTGCGTTATTTATTAACATTGTCAAGTTGACAAGTCGACATGTCTTTAGTGGTTGTACAGAGAGAAGCTCCTGGTCTCACAGCAATTTTCTGGCAAGAAAACTCCAGAATGTTATTGTCCTAGTGTATGTGTATTTAATATTTCCATTTATGTCTTCGTAAACTACTTCTTAACTGTCTGGCCTATTTATTTGGAGCTCATCCAAGTGAGAATCATTGTTACTGCAAGGACTATTTACCTGCAGCGACCAGGGAATTAGAGAAAACTCATCCCGGAATAAATGGATAGTAAGTCACCTTGTGGCCTTTTCCTCCCTCTTCAACTCCCTCACCCGCCATTCCTTTGTTAAATAGATGAAGTTGGAATACAGTGAATGTCTAGAGCAGGATGTGCGCGTCTGGAGGTGTGGACATGCAAAGGGAAGGCCAAGATCTTTTCATCTATGTTCATTTATGGGATGGGGATGAGAGCAGATGGGTATTTTGGTTATTTGCATAATAGCTTCTGGTCTTTCTTCTCCCCAGTTGGTGGAACCATCTCCTTCTCTCCTATGTTACAAAATAATACACAGACCTCGAGGACACACTTAATGGTTAGGGGGATAAATGCTGGTATCAAAACGTGCTTGTGCGGAATTCCCTGGCGGTCCAGCGGTTAGGACTCAGTGCTCTCACTGCCGGGGCCCTGGGTTCAATCCTTCGTGGGGGAACTAAGATCCCGCAAGTCGTACCGGGTGGCAAAAAGAAAAAAATGTGCTTGTGAAGGACACTCGCCATGTCAGCAGGTTTGTGAATGCACAGATTGAGTCACAGGTGTGGAAGGAAAGCACACTAGCGTCTATTATGAGAGCTGCTCCCCATTTCTAGAAACAAAAGCCTACTTTTGTTTTTTCACCAAAATTACCTCTATTTCCATACAATTCTGAGTTTTTAACATCTCCCTTGCTTCACACTTAAAGCTTGTGGCCTCAAAACTGGGTGGAACAAGCATGTGGAAAGGGAGCATTGTTTTCTCTTTTAACACCATGTCAACTGCTACAAAAGATCTCTTTTGATTGTAAGTGACTTACATATGTAAACATTTGGGCTTGTAGTGATTTGTGCCTTTTCAACTAAGCAGAATGTTAAAAACAAAAAGCCAACATGGAGGCAGCATCTTCTGACAGCCAGTTCAGGGACCACAGACTTGGCAAGAACTTCGGCAGTCAAAAACATCCAGCCTTTGCCAACCCAGAAGCTTTGGATCAATCCCACTCCGCACAGCTTCCTTGTAGTATGACAAAGCCTAGCACTCACCCTCCATATTATACTTGACAAACAATCTCTCTTCTTTGCCAAGTTAACAATACCATAACTTAGCCAAATAGTTCTTCCAGTACACCTGACTTTTAAAGGTGTGGCATTCATGCAATTTAAATTTCAAAAGCCTGAAACTTGGCAATTCCTGATATGCCTCATACATCTTTTTCTTTCCCTTTCTTTCTTTCTTTCTTTCTTTCTCTCTCTCTCTCCTTCCTTCCTTCCCTCCTTCCTTCCTTCTTTCCTTCCTTCCCTCTTCACTCTCTCCCTCCCTTCCTTTCTCTTCCTCCTCTCTCCCTCTTTCTTTCTTTCTTTTTACGTGCTTTTCAAGATAATTTAGTTGGCAAGAAGAAAAATAACCATCTTACTCACAAGCCTATGGCCCCCATTTGACCCCAAAACAAGACTCAATAAAAGAGAATTGTGAGTGAGACTTCTCAGGCTTTTGTTCGTTACCTGGGGTCAGGAGCCATCGAATGACCCAATGTTCTGGTTGCTGAGGGAAAGCCATTCCCTCTGGGGCACAGTCAGCTCAAGGATATTTTGTTGAGGCTCCCAACCAAGGTTCCCATAGCAACACCCATCAAGGATACAGCACCTGCCCGGCTGGTACTAAGGCGAGAACGGCCAAATGCTGGGCCCTCGCAGACACTATCAGGTGATACCAAGCCGGCTCTCAGCACTTTCCATTCCCTCCCTTTTTTTTTTTTTTTTTTTTTTGCTGTACGTGGGCCTCTCACTGTTGTGGCCTCTCCCGTTGCGGAGCACAGGCTCCAGACGCGCAGGCTCAGCCACTTTGAGGCATGTGGGATCTTCCCGGACCGGGGCACGAACCCGTGTCCCCTGCATCGGCAGGCAGACTTTCAACCACTGTGCCACCAGGGAAGCCCCCTCCCTTTCTTTTATTTGACAAATGCATTACAATTATCTGGCCTAGAGAGAGTCTTCATGTAGAAAACCTATTCTAATTTTCTTTGCTTAAAGAGAGCTTCAGGCAAACGTATGATGAACGTGGAGGGCTTTAAATAACCAATAGATGCTTGTGTTGAGGTAGTTTTACAATCTGTCAATAGGACAGTGCTAACCACATAAAATAAGCAGCAGGACGGTTTTTTCCCACTGAACTTGTGAGCAGGGTTGCATGACATGTAGGTTCCTCTGTGCTCTGTTCTAACTGGGAAGCTCGTCTGACAGAAAGAGTGAACCTCTTTGTTAGAAAAAGTCTTAATTCTTGATATCAGTCTCCTCATTCCCCTTGCCTACCTTTTGATCTATCTTTCATTTTATGTAATGAGACGTCCTGGATTTTACATCGGTTAAGGGCCATTTCCCAAGAGACAAAGATGGCACACTTTTGAAGAAAAGCATTTTCGAATTCTACATATATTCTGCCTTGACAGCAGGCACGGGAAAAGTGTCTAAAGAAGAAAGAACAGCATAGGACTAGCGTTTTTTTCTTTGAAACTAGATTTAGCCCTGAAAAGCAACCATTATGTGGATGAGAGGGATGGAAAAGAGAACCAGAAACCAGAGGATTCTGTAACGGGTGTGACTGAGGGAGTCTCCCTAAGATAAGTTTATGGCTTGAGTCTCAGATAGTTGAACTTGCAGGAACAAAGCATGTGCGGTCTAAAGATATAGACTGTGCTTAGTTTTCATTCATGACTTATTTTGTTTAAATACAGCCCCATCAGACAGGGGGGATGAGAATGGGCCTCTGAGATTTACCATCTGTTCACTGATTTGGAATCTCCTGGACAGAAAAGTGGTGAGAGCGGGGCACAAAATCCTCTCATCAGAAATATAAACTCGGGCTTCCCTGGTGGCACAGTGGTTAAGAATCTGCCTGCCGATGCAGGGGATACGGGTTCGAGCCCCGGCCTGGGAAGATCCCACATGCTGCGGAGCAACTAAGCCCGTGCGCAACAACTACTGAGCCTGCGCTCTAGAGCCGGCGAGCCACAACTACTGAGCCCACGCGCCACAACTACTGAAGCCCGCACGCCTACAGCCCGTACTCTGCAACAAGAGAAGCCACCGCAATAAGCAGCCTGTGCACCATAACAGAGTGGCCCCGACTCGCCACAACTAGAGAAAGCCTGCACACAGCAACAAAGACCCAACGCAGCCAAAACTTAATTAATTAATTAATTTTAAAAAAAGAAATATAAACTTGTTTCATAGAAAGAGCACAAAGCGACAGCAGAGGTGAATGCCCACAAGTGCCTTTCCTCTTGCCTTCAGAACAGACAAGGTATTGTACCCCGTAGTGGTTGGTCCAGTCTTTGGTTTCATGGTTTTCTGCTCCTTTGGCCAGAATATTGGCCGGTCCTTTTCAGAAGTTGTAATTATCACACATTTTGCCTTTAGGGCACGAAGGGCCAAAGAAGCTTCAAGACTGGAAATTGTGGGTTTGCAAACAGCAGGCCACAGGGTTCAGCTTTCAGGTTTATACCATCCACCAGCAACTGATCTATTCTCTTCAGAAACACAGAAGGGAAACCAATGACTCCCTCTGTGTTCCTATCAAAACTTTTAAACAACAACAACTTGATTGCACCCTTCTCCCAGAAGGAACTCTGCACATGAAAGACATAAAGCGTTTCATAGAGCAGAACATTCTTTGAAAACTCAGGGTAGAAGAAAGCACTTGCTTAAGGAACTTAATTTAGAGAAACAGTGTAGCCTGCACAGGGCTGCCTGAGTTCAAAGGCACCGCTTTTAATCCCAAACCACTTTAATTTTACTTAACTTTTCTTTCTTTCTGGGTGACTAACCTGGAAACTTCTACTCATCTCCTGCCAAGTAATTTTTCTGAAGAAGGTGGATACTTTACAAGATTCATAGCCAGGAGCCCTCTGTCAGGAATGCTGGTGGTACGGTTTTGTGTAGATAAAAACAGAGGCACAAGGAAAGTGGGTCATTGTGATTTGCATGTGGAACAGACTCAGTCTCCGGCAAGTTTGCTCAGACTGGAAGCAATAAGGCGCTGGGCCTTCCTTAAGTTTGGAAATGGAATGCCTCTGGCAGCCTATGATCTTGGAGAGGGGAGCTGAGTGTTTTCATAGCTGGGATTTTGTGTTAGTGGAACAGGTAGAATGTCAACTGTTGTGAGGAAAGTCAACCAGTTCGCACACATGCAGCTGGAGAGAAAGCTCAGCTTCAGATGTCATTTAACGTGTTGGTGGATGAACAAGAAGGCGGCAGAAATGGCCTCTCGCAGCCAAGAAGCCGGTGATTATTGGAAAAATCGCGGTAGCACAGTTCTTCTTGTTTTCACTGCTAGGACCAGGAAGGACATTCTTTCAGACTTCCACACTGAGCGATTTTTCCTATGACCCATTTCGGAGTTAAAGGACTTATAAAATGGCCACGCCTGGGCCTTCCCTGGTGGCGCAGTGGTTGAGAATCTGCCTGCTAATGCAGGGGACACGGGTTCGAGCTCTGGTCTGGGAGGATCCCACATGCCGCGGAGCAACTAGGCCCGTGGACCACAACTACTGAGCCTGCGCGTCTGGAGCCTGTGCTCCGCAACAGGAGAGGCCGCGATAGAGGCCCGCGCACGGCGATGAAGAGTGGCCCCCACTTGCCACAACTAGAGAAAGCCCTCGCACAGAAACGAAGACCCAACACAGCCAAAACTAAATAAATAAATTCTTTTAAAAAATGGCCACACCTGATACCTTCCACAGAAATAACTTCTTGCAAACAGCAAACAGTGAGATGGGCTGGCCTTTATTGGCAGGCCTATCTTCATAAAATGAATGGTGAGAATCACATTTATTATTGTGATCATCCTAATAATTAACACAGACCAACTGTGCAGTCATTTACTTTTTTGGTATTTATTCTCTAGGGGGAAAACATGGGCTGATTAAGATGATTGTACCCTCTCCTTTTTGTGGCTTCCGGTCTGTTCATTATTTATTTTTGAGGGACCAGAATATTAGTATTAATTGGCTCTGATAGAGTGTTCCACAAGAGTTAAGAAAAAAGCATATAATCTGGTTTATTAAATGTTGTATGGACATTATTTAGTGCACTCTCCTTTAAGGCTGGCACTATTGAATATTAACTGAAAATCAACTAGCAAATAAACCATCTTAACATGGCATAATCATGAGCCAGTCAAGAAAATATATCACCTCACACCCATTAGGATGGCTACTATCGAAAAAGTCACAGACGCAGAGAACAAACGTACGGATACCAAGGGGGAGGCGGGGGCTACTATCGAAAAAGTCACAGACGCAGAGAACAAACGTACGGATACCAAGGGGGAAGCGGGGGCTACTATCGAAAGTCACAGACGCAGAGAACAAACATATGGATACCAAGGGGGAAGAGGGGGTTGATGAACTGGGAGATTGGGATTGACATATATACACTATGGATACTATGTATAAAACAGATAACTAATGAGAACCTACTGTATAGCACAGGAAACTACTCGGTGCTCTGTGGTGACCTAAATGGAAAAGAAATCCAAAAAAGAGGGGATATACGTATATGTATAGCTGATTCACTGTGCTGTACAGCAGAAACTAACACAATATTGTAAAGCAACTATACTCCAATAAAAATTAAAAAAAAAAGAAAAAGTCAGAAAATCACTGTTGGCAAGGATGTGGAGAAACTGGAAAACATGCATTGTTGGTGGGAATATAAAATGGTACAACTGCTAGGGAAAACAGCTCCTCAAAATATTAAAAACAGAATTAGCACATAATTCAACAATTCTACTTCTGGGTATATACCCAGAAGAGTTGAAAGCAGAGTCTCAAAGAGTTATTTGTACACCCATGTTCATAGCAGAATTATTCACAATAGTCAAAAGGTGGAACCAACCCAAATGTCTACTGATGAATGAAAAAATAAACACAATGTGCTATGTACATATAATGGGATATTATTCAGCCTTAAATAGGAAGGAAATTCCGACATATGCTACAATATGGATGAACCTTGAAGACATCACGCTAAGTGAAATAAGCCAGCGACAGAAAGACACATACCGTATGACTCAACTTACATGAAGGACCTAGAGTAGTCAAATTCAGAGAGACAGAAAGTGGAATTGTGGTTGCCAGAGGCTGGAAGGAAGGGGGAATGGGGAGTTGTTTAACGGGTACAGAGTTTCAACTGGGGAAGATGAAAAGGTTCTGGAGATGGATGGTGGTGATGGTTGTACAACAGTGTGAATGTATTTAATGCCACTGAACCGTACATTTAAAAATGGTTAAACTTGTAAATTTTATGTTACATATATTTCTTCAGAATAAAAAATAAATAAAATATTAGATCAGGAAGTTACCTTAAAAAAAAAAGAAGTATAAAGTGGGGGTAACAGATACCTGATGCTGCCTTCAGTAGACATATCCTCTTATATCCTGTTAAATCATCATTTCCTGTCTGCTCTAGGAGCCAAGGAAGCTTTCTGGGGGTGTGTTTTAAATTACTTCAGGCCCACACCTTCCCTTGCCCCTTGTCTGAGAAAGAATTCACTGCTCCCCTGTCCTTCCCCACCCCTCCCTCCTTCCATACATCCTCACCTTTGCGGTAGGGGTCAAGAGAAATCTAGAACCATTTGGTTGTATGTCCATATAAAATGGTGTTAACAAGTTGTCTTTTATCACCTCGGTAGAAGAACTATGGAGAGGGAAATTAAAGGCGCAGGGAAGGATGGTACCGGAAAACTCTAGAACCTCGAGCTGATTTTGCCCCAAAGGCTTTGTATCAAATTATCACGATGACCCTGTGATCAAGAGACAGGTGAAAACTTCCCAGGGGAAGGAGCTTTAACGTTAAGGGGAGCTTAATGACAGTTTAGTTTGCTTTCAGGTAAGAGCTGTCCCTGGGAAATGTGGTTATGTGGGATTCAAGAGAGTTTTGGCCCAGGTGGGTTGTTGTTGTTGTTTTCTCTCCTCTTGTTTCAAAGGAAATTACGCAGACTAAGAGATAACTGAATTGTTTCCTTACCCCTCACCAAATTTACCCTTCACTGAATGTCAGGATTCAAGCCACTGCCGATTTGGGGAGGAAGTTGAACCCCGGACATCATTCTGGCTTTGAGAGCGGTGCCTGCGGTCCACTTCTAAACCTTCTCTAGATACGTTTTCACATTCCATATTGAACAGAGATGAGGGCTCTGTGCTCTTTACACTAGAGCCAGGGCAATCGATGCGCCGGCGTCAAGGGCTACCTCTGCAGACTGAGAAGATGAGACCCCCTCTTGCACACCCACGAAAAGACACAGAATGTAATTCTGCTTTGAGAAACATCTTTGAACTAACTCGTCTCTCTCTATCCCTCCAAGCTTCCGCAGGTTCACTCGATCCAACAGTGTGACGACGGCCGTGCAGGCCGACCTGGACTTCCACGATAACCTGGAGAACTCTCTGGAGTCTATAGAGGACAATTCATGCCCCGGCCCGGTGGCCAGACAGTTCTCCCGGGACGCCAGCACCTCCACGGTCAGCATCCAGGGCTCAGGAAACCACTACCACGCCTGCGCGGCCGACGAGGACTTCGATGCGGATTTCGACCCTTCCATTCTGCCGCCCCCAGACCCCTGGATTGACTCAATCACCGAAGATCCCCTGGAGGCCGTGCAGAGGTCAGTGTGCCACCGGGACGGCCACTGGTTTCTGAAGCTTCTCCAGGCGGAGCGGGACCGCATGGAAGGGTGGTGCCAGCAGATGGAGAGAGAAGAGCGCGAGAACAACCTGCCCGAGGACAGTAAGTGCGGCGCAGCGCCTGCGCACGCGCCCCCCGGGGTCAGGTCCCCGGGGCCGGGTCCCCGGGGCCGGGGAGGGGATGCTTTCCTAGCGCTGGGCAAGCCGTGCAGGTCCCCGCCCCAAACGGGAACGTGTGGAAGAGCTGGGCGGTTCAGGCCGAGTCCACACACCCCTGGTGCCCAATAAAGACAAGCCGCCCCCCTACACACACACACACACACACACGCCAGGCAGCCGTAACACCTTCTCTACCTCTGCCTCCGCGACCTCCACCTCTGGACCAACGTGGGGTGGACGCATGCTTCCGACACGGTTTCTCTTCCCCAAGATGCTCCCGCAGGGAATGAACAGAAATTCTAAATAGTTTCAAGATCCCCAGATACGCGTGCCTTGGGCATTTATAATCTTACAGGTGTATTACTTTCATTAACATACAGGATTAAAACAAGGCCGGTCGTGTCTAGGCCCGTAGACGCCAAGCTTATTGACATCCTTGGACCTGGTTAGCCCGCACTTTCCCCCTTAGGTTTTAGGAAGGCAAACCTTCAGCCGCTAAAGCAATTAACCCAATTTAATGGGTTAAAGTAAATGGTCAAATAAAGGATGGTTAAGTTAAATAAATAACGGAGACTCCGCACACCGTTCTTTTCAGACTTGGACTTTTAACAACGATTCCTATTAACAGTTGACAAAGAAGTTGCCAGATTACTGCAGTCCGGTTGCACATTGATAACGATTTTGAAATTGGAATAGCATTTATAATCAGTGTGTATTTCATTGTTGCGTGTTTATTTCCCTCCGAAAAACGATTATTAAATGAATGGTGGATCTTCCAACCGATGATATTTTTGAATCAGAGAAATTCAGTGGTAGGCATCAAAGCCTGCCTTCATTTTTGTGTGGGAACCACCTGGAAGAGTATTAGCGTGATGTGGTTTTAGACCTTTTTTTTTTTTTTTTTTGCGGTACGCGGGCCTCTCACTGTTGTGGCCTCTCCCGTTGCGGAGCACAGGCTCCGGACGCGTAGGCTCAGCGGCCATGGCTCACGGGCCCAGCCGCTCCGCGGCATGTGGGATCTTCCCGGACCGGGGCACGAACCCGTGTCCCCTGCATCGGCAGGCGGACTCTCAACCACTGCGCCACCAGGGAAGCCCTAGACCTATTTTTAAAATCATTTAACTTTTTATTGTGAACATTTAAAGACACTTGCAAAAGTAGAGGGTTTACTGTAATGAACCCCCATATTCCCATCACCCAGCTCAACTACTGGCTGGTCTCATCTTCCCCCACTTGTCATCATTTTTGCCAGAGGATCTTAAAGAAAATCCAGCGCGTCCCGTCACTTCACCACGTTATCTCTGATAAGGACTTTATGTATACGTATATAACCATCGTGCATTATCATCCCTAACAAAAACAATAATAATTTCTTAATAATTAGATCGAGAGCTTTCTGTAAATCACGTTCAGTTGACTTACTAAGTGAACCAAACTAATTGTGTCCGGGAGCAGTGAGTTTTCCTTAAAGGAAGTACTTTCGTGAGAATGGAGACTGGAAAATGACAGTTTGCAGGTTGTGGGATTTCCGCTCTGTGTCTTGCTCACAGCTCTTCTCTGCTTTTTCTTGCTTCTGACCCCTATCCACCCGCTGACTAACTTAGTTGTTGCCTTTCTGAGCAGGTTAGAAAATCCATCAATGGGTTTCTGTAACGTTCCTTTTGTTCTTGCATGTTATGAGTGCAAACAACTTAGCAGTGGAAAAGTAAACCTCCTTGACACTTGACCCAACCGTTGGTGCCACTGCAGGCTCACCCAGGTGTGGATCCACAGGGAGAATATGCTCTGTGCCCAAGTGACAGGGGTGTGAAGCACAGCCCGGCAGCAGTGGGCGGGGGAAGTTTTCGGTAAGAAATTCTTAGCAGTCGCATCTTCTTATTCTCCTTTCCCCGTGAGTATACCCGAAGCCTAGTAGCTTTTCCTGGGAAAAATGCCCATGTCTAAGGAGCAGTGGCCTCGGGTGCACAGCTCAACAGGGCAAGCTGTCTTGCAGATTTCAGTCCATGCAATGCATGGATTCGAACTTGTTCTAGCTTCGCTGCTTGGCTTCCAATAAGACCTGGGGAAGCTGCTCATCTGGTGTTTTCTTTTAATCTGATGTTTTCTTCCCATCTGAGACTAGATCTACTTCTCTCAACCCAGCTTTATATGATGCGTGAGGATAGTCATCGTATACATATTTAGAAAAGTCTTCCGTAACTCTTAAGGAGCTATGAAAACAAGTCAATGTATTTTGATACCAGCACATATATTTGGAAGGTGAGAACCTTGTTAGAAAATCAGGTTCTCATCCTGTGTTTGAGATGAAAGAGAAGCATATTGGTAGCTTGAACATGAAGGAACTGCTCATTCATTCACTGTGCCAGAATTTTACTGTACATGTTATTTGCAATATTGATTTATAAATAGGACTCATAAACCTCTTCCATATGAAGGTATTTTGTTATAACAAGATTTGTTCTAATAATGATTTGCTGTCTTTGTACACGAAAGTGCCGCTGTCCCACCATGAATAAGCCGTCTTCTTAAGGACGCTGTCTTTAGAGTAGTGATAAATTTTCTCAAATCTGCCTCTGTTTTACAAGGTTGCTGCCTGAGGGCGGTGGTGGGGTGTGAAGGTCATGGCTGCAGAACAGACAAAGATAACTTAGGGTGGGAGTATTTCTGGTGCTTTGCTTAAAGTATTCAACTGAGTAAATTAATCTTAGATGACAAGTATGCAATGAGACCCGCTGCACTGGGGAGTGAGTCTCCCTGTGTAGTTTGAAACATATTTCGATATCAGAGCCCCCTTTTTCTAAGTTAAAAAAAAAAATTACACACAACACCAATAAATATAATAGGAAGAACGGTGAAGCTCTTTGGTGAGGGCCTGGAGTCCTATCTGCTCAGCCTCTACCACTCTCTGGACAGAGGTCCCTAGAAACCCTCCCTGCCACCAAAAAAAATCCCAGGATTCCTGGAATAGTTTGAAAGCCAATGGTCTATAGTGAAAAGTCCAACTTACTAATTTTTTTAGATACAATTTTATAACTTTAGATCAAACAGCTAACACAAAGATCAGAGGTAAATGCCTTTCCTACATGTTTTTTTAGATGTACAAAACTGATTCAGATTAGAAACATCTATTTAACCTACAAAACCTATCTAACCTACAAAAATGGCTCTTCCTTCAAATCTCAGCTTGGGCCTCACCTTCTAGAAGTCTTTGCAGAATGCATCCCTTCAGGCTGAGTTGGGTGTGCCTCCCTGGTGCTTCTGTAATAGCCTGCACATTTGTCTATCAGGTATTTCCAACTTTATTTGATGGTAATCTATGTATCTCTCTCCTCCACTGAAAAGTGAGGTCTGAGGACCGAAATTACTCTTGTCTCATTCATCTTCATATCCGCTGCCCCTCTGATGGTTCTTGGCACAGAGTAGGGGATCAGTGAATATGTATTTGAGTCCTGGGACTATTTTGGAAATACTGTTTTACAAAAGTATTTTCCTTAGCAAAATCTTTCTTCCTAAGTAGTTACAAAATATTCAACAGGTAGTTCGCAGCTATTGTTGCCAAAAGCTAGAAGGGGAGGTCCCTTGCGAGGTAGAGAGCGCTGCTTGATCTGAAGAGAGATTCGGCAGAGACACGGGCGCCTACCACAGAGAGGCTAGAAAGGACTTGTGTGTCGGTCAGCTGCGTGAGCTAGACGAACCCGCGTGTCCCTTCCAGCTCTTGGGACGCGATTCCATCCCATAAGCACTTGAAAGCTTTCTCTATCTTTCATGCCCTGGATGGTACAAAACAGAAGCTTCCACCCACTAGCATTCCAGAATTCTAAACAGCGCAGAGGTACACACACATGCCCGGTCAAAGAGTCGCCAATTTCAAATGAGGCAAATGGAAATCAGTGAGGATCTGACCAGAAAGCCGGGAGGAAGGGAGAATATAAACCAGTGAGAAAGCATCCATCTTGTCCTTACAGTCCCCTGGGCCGTGGGCTATATAGGCTTTGACAGGTGTTGTTTTATTTGCCCTCACAACAGCTCTCTGGCAGTCCCTCCTCCAAGGTCACACGACACAGAAGCGCCTGATGGAATAGATACAACACGAATAACATTTGACAAGATAATGATACTTTGTGTGTGCTTGGCTGCTCTAACGCTCCGCATACATATCTGTCCCTGCTTCCTTGGCAACCACAGTCCTGTTCTGATAAGTGGGCCTGGAGTTGCAGAGGGCCTTTGTTTTTACTAATTCTCTCATTTAACCTTTGCTTTTTTTATAAGGGGGGGCGAGTGGTAAGGAAGAGGGGCCAATCCCGTTTGGCAGGCATAGCCAATGTCTGAGTAACCAGCTTAAAAAAAAAGAAGTCTGTGTACACTCAGAAAAATAGATTTGATAAATGGGTCAAACGCAGATCTGTCTCTTGGCCAGGCCACCTTATGTGTCCTTTGGGTCCTAGATAGGAAGGTCTCTCTTCAGGGTACATGACGACGGTTGGCTCCGTGACAGATCCCTCCCAGGAGAGCTGGTCTTCATCCTCGGTAGGGAAAGGTAAGGATAGGGTGGAAGAAAGGAAGGAGTCTAACCACACCTGCTTAATTTATTTCGTGGGGCCCCGGAATTATTCCAAATGTTCAATATTTTTAAACGTTTGGGTGACTGCTTTAATGCCTCTGAACGGCCCACTTAAAAACGGTTAAAATGGTAGATCTCACGTACATTTTACCACGCACACAGAAATATCCACCCCACTGCCCCCCAAAAAAAGTCTGCAGCAGCTGAAGGTAGATGGGTCAGGCTTGCTGTCTTCACGTCCAGAGTTATTCATCACGCTTATGAGAATGTAAGGTATTTTGTTAAGTATCTTCCTGAATTCAAAATACAACATGTCCACTGGCAGGGGTCGGGGGAGAAGTTAGGAAGAGAGCTCATCTGGTCAATGGGAACCTGAGGTTCAGATCTGGGGCGTGTGGTGGCTGCCATCACCTTTCTCTATCACAGAGTTGAAGAAAAATAAAAAGCCAAAAAAGCCATCCAGTCTTCAGGAATTAGTCAGTGATCACTTATTTTATGCTGCAATCATCCTGATTCTGACCGCTGCTTCCTAGGGATCTTGTTTGTGGCCTTCCAGGACTGGAAAACACTGCTTTCCCCAAAACTGGACAAAGTGCTCAAGGAAGCACAGAGAGAAAACAAGCACTCGCGGTCACCCGGTCACCTCCAGCCAGCTTTCCAAAAGTCCATCTATAAATTCTTTGGGTGTGTGGGTCTATTGTTTTCCCTGCGAAAATAAAAGCAGCGCGAGGACTTTAGTTCTTGGGTGAAACCTTCCTCCCTAACAGTCGATGGTAGGTTTTTGGCTCGGTAACAGAAGAAGGGAAATCTGCAGTGAGCGAGGTTTCCTCGCGGCCGGGGCAGCTGACAGAACGTTCCCGCAGCTCTCGAAGTAAACCGATCCGAGCCTCTTTCAGACAATGGGGCCTTGTGTGAAACAGCTGTCTCGGGGAGATGGCTCGGTGCTGTTGGCCGGGGCCTGCCTGTTACAGAGATCCGTCTGGTATTATCTGACTGGGACGAAACGCCCAGATGGAGCGCAGGGCTCCCACCAGGAATGCGGTCCAGCACCGATGGCTCGAAACACGGGCTCGGGTTTCAGTGGCCCCAGGATGAAATACTGGTCGATTGTGCTTGGAAATCTAGCAGTGCCTCCTGAATTGTGGGCAACTTATATGTGGAATTTTCAGGCTTTATCTGAAACGAACTGATAAACCCAAAGCGTGTGCGGGATGGAGGCAGATTAATTCCACTTTAATTTTGCCCTGTAATAGCATCCCCGTTAGTGAAACTTGGCCTTGAGTCCCCCAGAAGGCCTGGGAGCCTTGGCAGCGAACGTGGGGCTGGTAACGAAACCCAAAATGGGGTTTGCCCGGTTTCAGGTTGAGTTATGGGAAGCTGTGTACAGTCATCGCTGCGACCGTTGATGGGTGCCATGCCCAGGCTGGCTCTGCCCAGGGTCTCTGCAGCCTGAGGACTGGTGGGTGGGTGGCAGGCAGAGGAACACTCTGATTTCCTCAGCTCAGTTGCCTCAAGCCTTGTGTGCTTCTAAGTGGGGCAAGGTGGGTGCATCCTAGCTCCTTCCTGTTTTATTCTCATCTTTCTTTTGCAATGACCTGCAAAAGGTCCCTCCCCACCCCCATGCCCCAAGACACGCACGCACACACGCACACACACACATATGCACACACACTGCATACTCTCTTTTTTTAAGGTCTGGCCAACCTGATATTAGTGACCAGAAAGCGACAGGAATGAAAAGAAAACTGTGTGCAATGTGCCTCATGTTTAACCTTCTAGAACGCTTGCTGCATTTTGCTTTGCACAGCACTGAGCACAAGGAGAAAGGTGTTGGTGCTGGAAGGTCATTTCCGAGCATCCCTTCTGTGGATGTGTTTCACTGGGAGTGGTCTGAGGCTGAGGGGCACGGAGGCAAGGAGAGGTGAAGATGGGCAGAGGGAAGACAGGATGCCTGGAAGCAGCTCTCCAGGTCCCTGGGCCATTGCTGTTCCCTTTATTCCAGACACTTGTACATTGTAGAGAGGCAGAGATTGCAGAGAGAGGGCCTGACTCGTGGAGCACGGTCCCCGATCACTTTGTCTAACAGTAACCAATTTCTGTGAAAGATCATTGCAATGGCCTTCAAATGCAGTATTTAATCCTTCCATATTCCCAAGGGAAATGTTAACTCATTTCATCTCATTCAGCTTTCAAAGGCTCAAAAACTGTATTTATCTATGTGATGTAGATGCTGTTACTATTTCATGGCTGATGTAAATGGAGATATGGATCGAAGCGTAACCATCTTTTATGAGTGAGACTCCTGGAGTATGGACTGGGGAAAAAACATCAGCTGAATTTTTGAAAACTTGCTCTTTACAAACAAAATACTATTTCCCCCATGGTTTAGCCCCGTGGAAGCTCTGGTTTTAGTCCATGGGATAATTTCTACTTGAGAATTCTATTCTTTATTCATTAGCTTTTAATAAATTCATAAAGTCGTCATTCTTTGTTCATTTAAGTTTTGGCTCCTTTAAGGGAAAAAAAAAGTGCTCTTGTTACATTCAGAGCAGCCCTTGTCAGCCAGGAGTGAAACAGATCCATGTTTTCTGTGGAGACCTTTTTATTGACAACAGCTCTGGATCACAAATGTGTTTGAGAAGCAGCTGGGCAGTTGGTTGGAGAAATTCTTTTCCACGAGGACAAACTCGTGAATTAAAATGTCTCCACTTGGATAATCCCGACTTGAAATCACACAGATTTGGTCTGACAAATCCACATGACTTTGGAGTAAGTGGGTGGGTCCACTTTTTTAAAAATTCCTTTTTCCTCCTCACTCCTAAAGTCTACAACATTCCCCCGGCGGGCGGGGAGGCCAGGTGAGTAAAAAGTCAAAAGTTGAGGATAGGGAGGTTTAATTCACCCACAAACTCGTTCAACTTTTCCCAAATGGCTTGGTTCTTCCAGCCTGAGTCAGCACACCTAGTATTATAAATAGAAAACCAAGAGGAAGAATAGCCCCACCAAGACTATCTTAGCCAATGAATCAGTCAAGACTGTAAGGAAAAAGTGGTGCTAGGCACGGTAAAACCTTAAAGAAGTAGAATCTTAGGCCTGGAATCTTGCCCTTAATTAATTTTTCTGGTTAACATAGAGCTTATTGATGAGTCAGTTCACTTCAAAACTTCTTCCAACAGGATAACTGGGAGTTACATCGGCACAGCCTATGCCATGCCTGCTTATAAAGTCAGACATATAAATAGATGGTGCTGGAAAGAATGCGGAGAGGGCAGAGACAGAGCTGTGCACGGAAATTTGAGGAGCAAAGCGAGGGAGAGGTGAAAGGGGATAGGTCTTTCTGGAGGATGCACACCTGTGCACAGGGGGTGGGGCCAGTGTGGGGCGGGGCTGGTGTGGGAGCCAAGGCAGGAGGCACCCCAGCTCAGTGTTTAGCCTGAGCAAAGGCACTGCGGAGAGACCAGGTTTTGGATTTGGGAAACTGGGGGCCCAGGGCACTGAGAGAGTGGGCAGAGGTGAGGCTGGACAGGTGGGCCATTGAAGGGAGTTTCCCGCTTATCCCAGGGATGACAGGGGAGCATGGAAAAGTTTTAAGTGTGAGAAATATATGAGATAAGAAGACCCTCCAGTTAATAGGACCAAACCTCCAAACTGGCAATGGAGGGAGAATATTCATGCTGTGGAGGGGGTGATGGAGCCTTGTAGCCCTAATCATAAGCAACCAGGGACTCCTGAGAGGAATGTGGATGTGGGGAGACAAGAGCTGTCGAGGGGTTGCTCAGACGTGCTGCACGAAGGGTTGGTATACACCAGAGTTACAAATTTGAGCAAAATAAACCTATTTTACAGAATAGCTGAACCCAGGAGCATGGATGGGGTCACTTGAGGGGACTAAGGGAAGGGGGCTCAGGACCGAGTTTTGTGTTCAACATTCTCGAGGTGGAGGGAAGCAGAGGTCAGGGCCGGAGAGCTCTGTGGGTGCCCAGGGGGCTGAGATTCCTTTGTGCTAAATGCAGAGGTCCAGGAGGGGGGAGGGGAGGGGAGAGCCAGACCGCAGGGAGGGGGGACCCTGGGAGCTGAGGATGTAGAGAGAGCAAAGGAGTCTGCCCTTTGGAGAATCCAGCATTTAAGGGAATGTATTGGTATGCTCCGGCTGCCATAACGAAGTACCACCCAGCAACAGAAATTTCTTTTCTCACAGCTTCGTGGGCTAGAAGGCTGAGCTCAAGGTGCCCGTTTGTCCCTAGGCCTCTCCCCTTGGCTTGGTCTTCCCTCTGTGTGTATCTACGTCCTGATCCCATCGTCTTATAAGAACACCAGTTATGTTGGGTGAGGACTCGCTCTAATGACCTCGCTTTAACTTAATTACCGATGTAAAGGCCCTGGTCCAAATACAGTCACGGCTGGAGGACTTGGATGTTAGGACTTCAACAGATGAATCTGGGGAGGACACAATTCAGCCTATAACAGGGGAGAAGAGGAATTTCATTTTAGCTAGAGGGGATCACGAGATGGGGGAGGATTTTCCCCTTAGAATGGGAGCGACTTGATAATGCTGGCAGCCCTCTCAAGTAGGGCTGCAGAGAAGGGCAGAGGTGGCAGAGAGGGAGTAGGTTCTCCGAGCAGCCAGGAGGGAGTGGTCCAAGGACACAGATAGACGGGAAGGGTGGGCGTAGAGAGCTCTTTAGGACGGGGGCAGTTATCAGTCGCCGGCTGACTCCATTAAGAAGCAATGGCAGTAACTCCAGGCACCTGACGTCTCTGATGCCGGCCACGTCACTGTTCGCCCATCACTCATTAGAGCTTTAGGGGAACTGCGTGGGGGGCAAGTGTCAGGAGAGGGCAGAACACTGAGAGTGGTCATGCCTGATCCCCCTGTTTACTTCATCTCACAGGAGGCAAAGTTATGGTTGAAGATGAGGTAGCAGGGGTCTAGTTGTGAGTGAATAAGAGTCAGAAAAGGAGGGTCAGGGAGGGAGGTGACCAAGACCATCTTGAAGGACTAATAAACAGCTGCAAGAGATGGGCTGAGTTTGGAGCCCATGGGTCTGAATGGCTCTAAACCACACGGCAAAACACAGCTCACAGAGCATCGGGTGGGCCCAGCGCCCTGCAGGCCAGATGTGTCTGGCCTACTCTGCACCTGAAGATGGACCTTGTTTTGCTGGAGCATCTGTGGCTCCCGGGGAGGGTCTGACCCTTGATTTTGCAGCGAGTCTGTTTTCTGCACAGGCTCCAGCAGGATGGTCTAGGCGTCCAGCCTTGGTTAAGGTCCTGTCTTCTCCGTGTGTCTCTGTCATCCAGCAGCCAGTTGGCCACTGTTCTAGCTCTGTTAGGTGGGGAGCTATGCCAGACTCTACAGATAGGCACGAAAGTCTGGGGCCCTGAAGAATTGTTGTGGATTCCTTATGCACACAGACCAAAGGCATGATTCACCCACGCACTGACGCTTCTCTAAGTCGGCCTGCATGAAAGCCACCAAAAAAAGAGGACCTTCAGTCAGCTCACACTGTTGGGGAGAGACGACAGAGCGTGAAGATTAGCAGGATAAATAATTCCCTGTTTGGGATCATGTCACCTTTTAGTTTCCCAGGTGAATGACCAAGAGCTAAAGAATGTCGATAGGATATAGGAGTTATCATTCCTGCTACATCCTAACAATTTTCATATATGATTTCATTAAATAATCAGCAATCCTATGAAGACAGCATTATGATCGCTTGACAGACAAAAGAAAACAGAGTCTGAGAGTACAATAAATTCTCCCAAGCTCCGCAGCTGATAAGTGGTATTTCTGACTCCAGTGCCTATTCTCTTTCCGGTATGTCACACAGAGAGGAAGTTAGGAAAGGAAGCAGACCAGGTGAATTAGGTGTAGGCGGCAGGGCCTGGGACGTGTCCCACCAGCCTGTCCACTGCAGAAGCTTCACCACTGGTGGGACAGCCAGGCGGACTCCTCTGTATTGATGGGTAGTGTCCAGGTTGAAGATATAAATGCTGATGGTGGAGCCGGCACAGTCTGTAAGAACCGGAAGCAGTCATAGCCGGCATAGTCTGTAAGAACCGGAAGCAGTCATAGCCGGCACAGTCCGTAAGAACCGGAAGCAGTCAAAGCCGGCACAGTCCGTAAGAACCGGAAGCAGTCAAAGCAACCAGTGCCCCTGGCTTGTCAGCTCTAGAGGCCTAACCCTTCTTGAATATTAAATGCGTACGTTCGTTATGCGTAAGGACATTTTTTTCAAACAAAGCGTCACACATATTTATTCCTGAACCAAGCTACTCATGCAGAAATGTAGAAACAAAGAAAAAAATCATTTTCCCAATAAAACACATCCAACTGTCTAGATAGTCGGGATGTTTTCAGCTTGACATGGTAAGATGCTGGTGACTTTGATACAGTATAAATATGTGCGCCATCTCCCACGCGGTTCCTTATAGACCCAGCTCGGTCTCATCCAGTGTCTCCGATTGGAGCCGGACCAGATTTTATTCCCAGTTTTTATCCAAATCCACTGGGGAAGGGGATGATTCTGCTTTTGTTTCATGGCCAGGAGTCCCTGGATCCTGAAAGTCTTGTGATTGACAAACAGATTCAGCCACACAGATCGTGATGGCAGAGATAGGGAGCTAGGCCTATGGATATAAAATAAGGGTTTTGACTCAGCGAAAAGTCAGACACGTCCCCAGAGGAGACGGCCTTTGTTTTATTCGGCTACCACTGAACACTTGAGAGAAACTGTTCATTCCCTTCACTCCTGTGCCTTTTATACCATTTCCTTTTTCCCCAAATAAAAATGGTACCATGTGGGGGTCAGTGGGAAGGAGGAGGTGTGCTCTTTTCTAGATGTCTCGGTTTCTGATCGAATGTAGCGAGGAAATTTTAAATCGCAGTTTTCATAAAAGACTATTTTGTCTTTCTCTGCTTCTCATTACGATGCGTAGTCTTTCAAAGAAAAAACAAAACCTGAACCTTACACCCGCCATCTCTTTCAAGTGACCCCTGGTTCCTGCATTCTTTTCGTGACTGAGATTTCTCTGTGCGACAGTCATTTTCGGTAGACGTGCTTTGCCCTCCTGCCCTGACGTAGGACAAGGATCAGACTTGCCGGACTTCTGCAAATTCCCCCACTGACTGGTTACAGCTGCCCCCCTTCTCTCCACTGGCCGTGGCTAGAAAGTGTGGATAAAGGAAAGAAAGCATGCTCAGAGGCCTTCAGTTGAGTAGATTCAGAACCAGTTCTCAGTAAGTGTTGAGGGAAAAGGGCACAGCTGGACCAGGGCCGCAGGGAAGGCACTTCATACTTTGAGCCCAGCTTTTCTCAGCTAAAATGGTGACATTGGCCCTGCCCCACGGGGTCCTGTGAGGATCACATTAGATGTGCGCGTGAAAGTGCTTTGAAATACAAGGTAATAGTAATATAAATAGGCAGGTTTTTGCAAAAACCAAACAGTGATGGCCTTTCTGATCTTCCTGGCTTTGTGTGGTGAACTAATCCAGGCCTTGTCCTCTCTGCTATGATCCCCCAGAGCCACCCATTCATCGTGGGATGAGAGGTCTCTAGGCTTATAAGTGGGGGAGTTAATAAAGAGATGCCCACTTCTTACATAGAAGGAATTCAGTTCAACAGCGTTTGGGGTTGCTGTTCTGCAGTCCCACTGAGGGATAGACTAACACAGGAGCTGGGAGGAAAGGAAAGGGAGAAAGGAACCTGAAAAAATTCACCATCAGGGTTCTTACAGGCATGCAGGGAAACCAGGGTTCTCTACATGCAAAGAGCGGCAAAGCAAGACAAGGCCTATTCTGTGATTACATGTGATACAAATAGATGGGATAAATCACGGTTAAATGGCATGCCTGGGGTGACACAGCAGAGATTATTATTCTGGAAGAGGCAGGGAATGGGCCCTAAGGGAAATGGATGGTAAAAACTATTAACTACATTTGGATGGAACAATCTGGAAAGACTGTGTGAAAAAACCAACTAAAGGAAACCCCAGGGGCACATCTTCCTCCTGGATGGACAGAGCCTTAAACCGCCCATTCTAGGCCGTGGGGTCTCAGCTGTGCTAGAGGGGTCACCCCAGTCTAACACTCTCCTTTGCTCTCAAGAAGGCCCTTAGCTGTCACCTTTCTAGGACCAAAGGAGACACCTTCATAAACTCAGGGGTGGGACTGGGATGTTTGTTGTCTGGTCTAGTGGTTTCCTTTAGGGAGGGAGGGAGAGGGGACAGAAGTAGAGAACAAATACTTTGTCCGTAGGGCTTCCCTTCACTGGAGAGGGAGAGGGGGAAAAAAAGAAAGAAATAGAAGTTCAGAAGCAAATTTGAAAAAAATTAACATTTGATCCTTTGAGGGAGAGCACATCCATGGATGTTTGCTCCCTTGCCCTTTTTGTACTTTCATGTATTTTAACTTTTTTCCAAAATAAAAAACAGTGACATTTTCAAATGATGATTGCTATAACAGTTTAGTCCAGAGCCAATTTCATATTGCACCGGATACCAACACAAACCACTTTTGTTGTTGTTGTTCTTTGCTTATTTTCCTTTTTTAAGGAGAGAGACCAAGAGAACTGAAAACTCTCTGATCACCATTTAAAGAATTCACTGTCCTTTGGCCCAATCATACTCCTTCCCATCCATCCCAATCCAAGTGGCCCAGCAGATCCCAAACACGTATAGCCATGTTTGTATTTCTGACGTCCATCTCCCCCACGTCCCCTCACCAGAATGGAATCCACAAGGGCAAGATTTTGTCCTCATCACCGTGTCACATCCATGCAGCACAGCCTGGCACATCGTATGCCCTTATTCAATATTTGCTGAGTAACTGAGTGAATTCCCAGAATCCACAGGGACTGTCCCTGCACCAGCTTTTGTGTAGATCCCACAAGTCCTTTCAGGCTCCTTTGACATTTTTGGCCTTGCCTTTGAGGGCCAACCCAGCCCCTGCGAAGTTAATTGCCACCACGTACAGTAAAATAGTGAGATGCAAGGCTAACACCTTGGGAAGATGTCCTGTACCTAGGCCTCTTCTGGAACTTTCTTTCACCAGGTTGGGCTGTTATATAGGCAGCCTGAATATCTCATTTACGCTTGCTCCCTTATCCTTCTTTTCCTAGCATCCCTGAGAGCAGTACTTTTCTTTCCACCCTGCTGAAGGCTGGTATGGAACATCTTAGTTTCAAAATGACATTTAGGGCTTCCCTGGTGGCGCAGTGGCTGAGAGTCCGTCTGCTGATGCAAGGGACACGGGTTTGTGCCCCGGTCCAGGAAGATCCCACATGCCGCGGAGCGGCTGGGCCCGCGAACCATGGCCGCTGAGCCTGCGTGTCCGGAGCCTCTGCTCCGCAATGGGAGAGGCCACACAGTGAGAGGCCCACCTACCACAAAAAAAGAAAAAAAAAAAAAAGATGACATTCAGATTCTTCTTTCTTCTTAATCTCATTTCTTTTTTTTCCAAATATTAATTAATTATTTATTTATTTTTGGCTGAGCTGGGTCTTTGTTGCTGCGCGTGGGCTTTTCTCTAGTTGTGGCAAGCGGGGGCTACTCTTCGTTGTGGTGCGCGGGCTTTTCATTGCGGTGGCTTCTCTTGTTCTGGAGCACGGGCTCTAGACCTGCGGGCGTCAGCAGTTGTCGCTCGCGGGCTCTAGAGCGCAGGCTCAGTAGTTGTGGCGCACGGGCTTAGTTGCTCTGCAGCACGTGGGATCTTCCCGGACCATGGCTCAAACCCGTGTCCCCTGAATCAGCACTTAACCACTGGGCCACCAGGGAAGCCCTTTATCTCATTTCTTTACCAACATTCAGCCTTTTTATTTTCTACTTTTTACTTCCATTGGAGTTTACCATTTACTTTGTTTTTTTACCTCCTCAAAGCCTATGTAACAAATATGAATTTTACCTTCAGAAGAAAAGAGTTATTTCACCCACCAAGTGAGTGTCTAATGGAAAAACTAAACTAAAAAATACTTTATTAGAGCTTTCTTAAGATCAAAGTGAGTTTTTAGTTCTCTGGAAAAGAAAACGTGGAGGACAAGGAAGTAGGGGTAATCGTCTGCTTGTCCCAGACCTCCTGGTTCATGGAGACAAATCCTCATCTCCCCACCCTGGGCCTAGGAAAGGTCATCTCTCAGACACTAGAAATGCAAGTAATCCTGGAGCCAGCAGGGAATTTCCATTCAAGGAACGTGATGGTAAAAACCTGAAAAACAGAACGGCCCCGACTCTATTCCCGGCGTTTTCGCTCTCACCAGACCATGCTGAGTGAAGATGTCCCTTGCTTGACTTCCAAGAAGACATCCGAGTTAGCCCCTACCTACATGGTGGGTGTTGCCCAAATGACTGTTTACAGCAGTGCTTTCCCCTCATTTGAGAATCGCTGTCTTATTCAGCTCATCTTGTTACGCGGTCCATTACAGAGCTTAGGTATCTGGGTGTCATTGAGAGCCATTAGCTCAAACTGTTGAGGTGTATCCGGATACCTCAAGTTTCTCTCACAGTCCCCAGGAGCTGTACAATCCCAGGCAGCCGACTGGAGACCTGGGTTCTAGTTCTAAGCTTTCAGGAATCATTCTGAGATTTGCTGGTGTCACAGTCCTGCCCTTCAGCAAGATCATTCAGAGAGGTTTCCAGAAACCTCAGAGTTTGCCTAAAGTCATGTGTTCACTTAGGAAGTGCCCCTTCCGATCTGTCTCTGATCTGGGACAGGTCCTCCAAAGCGCATACCTGTCCCAGACAACCAAGGATACCGGTTGCCTATGAATAATCCAGACTTTTTTTTTTTCTTCTCTTCTGGGCAGAGCAAGTGTGGGGCCCACAGTCGCACACCCACAGTGGAAGTGTGGAGTCCTGCTCCTCAATAATAAACGTTTATTGAGCACTTGCTGTATAATCAGATCCAGTCCCAAGCAATTCACACACATTGCCGCTTTTTTTTTTTTTTTTTTTTTTTTGCGGTACGCGGGCCTCTCACTGCTGCAGCCTCTCCCGTTGCGGAGCACAGGCTCCGGATGCGCAGGCTCAGCGGCCATGGCTCACGGGCCCAGCCGCTCCGCGGCACGTGGGATCTTCCCGGACCGGGGCACGAACCCGAGTCCCCCGCGTCGGCAGGCGGACTCTCAACCACTGCGCCACCAGGGAAGCCCCCACATTGCCACTTTTAACCTTCACAACAACCCTGCCAGTAAGTAGGTACCCTTAGCCCCATTTTATATATAAGAAAACAGAGATTAGGTGACTTGTCCAGGGCAGTGGCTAGGAAGTGTTCCAGCAAGGATCCTTGGCCAGTCAGGGCCAGTACTCTTAACTTCTGTGGTGCCCTGTGCTGTGTTTTCTGCTTTGGGGTGTTGAGAAAAGGAGGGAGACCTCACACAAGTGATTGATCTGTTAAAGAGGAAAAGGTAATCATCCCCAAAGATTTTACAAACAGATTGAAAAAAATGTCAACTCCTGGGCCTGAAAATGTGCTGCCTGGTGGCTCTCAAGGGGGACCGCCGCTATCCCTGGGGGGGTAACCTCTGCACTTCAGCTCTGGTGTGACTGGTGACTTCTAGAGTTCAGAGATGCCCTGGTCACATGTGCGGGAAGGCTGAAATATTTGGGTAGTGCCCAGGGGGTGGGCAGCCGAAATCGTTATCCAGCCTGGCAGCCTTAAACAGAGGAGCAGGTGACTAGAAACCCCAAAATGAAGTTGCTTTTCGTTGTCTTCTCAGTCTTTGTGGGGAATGTGGTCAAGAAAGGGAGATCTAATTCCACTCCGAGTCTCAGGCTCGGTAAATTCAGAACAAAACTACAGCAGCAAAAACGTTGCTTCAGTCCCATAAAATCTCTCCCTGTGAAGATCTCCAAGCGGGCAAGCCCCCCTCGGAGGCTCTCCCGCTCTGGCTTTCTCTGTGGGCGCCGTCTCCTCTTCCTTCCTGCCCTGTGCCCAGTGCCGGGTGGCCGGGTTCCAGCCGCGCAGCAGCCCGGGCCCCACCGGCGTAGGGAGCGTCTCTGGGATAACACGGAGCTCGGGATGCTCGGGATGCTGGGGCAGAGGCTCCTTTCTGCTCAGCTCGCCCATGCGCTGAAAGGTTCTCCCCTTCGACTGCACCGGAGGCAAGAAGTAGCTTGCAAAGGGAGGATTTTCAGCACAGTGCACAGGGAATTAAACCTCTATGAACAATAACGTTGGTCTGTGGAGTGGAAAAGCAGGGGCAGTGCTGGCGTCCCCTAGGCAACGGGCTGACAATGTTCACTCCTTAGACAATCTTGCAACTGGCCATGGCTCTTTCCTGACAGTACCAGTGGCTGAACTCCGGAAAATTAATGAAGGCTATGGATGGGATATGGTGAGTGCCACGAGATTCCCCGCTCCAAATTAGGGCTGCTTTTCTTGTGTTTGAACTCGGATTAGAAAAACAAGCTAGCAGACCATGACTGCTGACACAAATAAATCCATAACTGTACTGGCAAACACTTGAAATTCATCCTTGCAGTAAAAGGGAAAAAAAAGCAAAACTATTTGCCTCCTTTCCTGGTAACATCCAGGGCTGTGATGGAAAACTCCGTTATTCCTCAGAAAGATGCATGATGAGCATGTATTTTTCTCCAAGTTGGTTTTCTTCTTTAACCCAGGAGCGTCTGTTCCATAGACCGCAGAGCAACGGCCACGACCGGGCTGTGTACGTGTGCGCGCGTGCGGTGTGCATATCGTTTTCCCTAATTACTACAGCATAACTTCCTCTTTGCTTTACCAGACTAAGTCTCAGCAATGAGACGTCACGTGTAAACTTCTTGTCTGTTTGCTTTTTTCAGTTCTAGGGAAAATCCGAACTGCAGTTGGCAGTGCCCAACTTCTTATGGCCCAGAAATTCTACCAGTTCAGAGAACTGTGTGAAGAAAACCTGGTAGGTATCCTTACCCATCACTACCATTTTCCCTGCTAGTACCACGAGAAGAACCTGTTGTCAAGACCGGTCCAGCTAAAGTAGAACCAAGTCACAGCCCATCGGACTCTCTTACCTGGAATAGAGAGTTTTCTGATGAATCATATATTTCCTGCTTTTCTTAAAATTAAAAATATTTATGTTATACTTAAGTAATCTTTGAAGAAAGAATCCAATCAGGTTAAAACTCCATTCCCCTCCCCTTTTTTGTTCGGCAACTGACGACTTTCCATTCTCCTGGCCTTCTGATTTCATTATTCTTACCAAACTATGGAGCAGACTGATACGTAAAAAATAATATTACAGCAAAAAAATCATTTTCGATAATGAGTTTCTTTCTGAAATAGCCATCAGGGCTTATTTTCTTATCAGAGTTCTCTGTTTTAATTCAAGAATCAGAAGTGGAAGGTGTCATAAAGTATAGATTTGATCTCCCTGAGACCAATGAATCATTCATCCTTCTTGGACATACAGAAACAAAATAAACCAGGACAAAGAGACAAAACTAATACTAGCATCAACAACATTTTTTAAAAATTGCCAGCAAAATACAAGGGCAAGAGCTTCCTCACAGAATTTTTTTTAAATGCTACCGTCTCTACAAGTGTCATTCCACAAACATAGCTTTTATTGGTCAATTAATGATCAAGTTGGATCTAAATAAAGAAAATGAAAAGCAACTAGTTTATCTCCTGGAAGGTTAAAAGCATGAATCATTTGCAATCTGATTGACCCAGACTATGATTTTAGAGTTCTAACCACATCTTGTTAACAAGGACAAATACAGACTGAAAGGAATTTATCTAGACAGGGCTCAACCAAGAGCAGATATACACCCGGCAAAAGTTGGTGCTCTCCATCTCTCTTCACCAGGCTTTTCTTTTTGAACCCTCCCCTTGGGGCTATCCTTTCCTTCCTCCTCACCCCCACCCCCGACATCTATAGTTTGTTTTCTCCGCCCTCAGCAAAAATCACCTGACTCTTCTTTCAGCGTCTCAGAAATTCTATTCTGAATTATGAGATAATATATATTAGTAGATGTATTGATAAGTGATTCAACCAATATCTTATTGAGCTTCACTATGTGCAAGGTACAGAATTCCTGCTAATCTGTAAACTTGCGGATGTGTCACAGATCTTTTTTTTTCTTTTCGCGGTACGCGGGCCTCTCACTGTTGTGGCCTCTCCCGTTGCGGAGCACAGGCTCCGGATGCGCAGGCTCAGTGGCCATGGCTCACGGGCCCAGCCGCTCCACGGCACGTGGGATCCTCCCGGACCGGGGCACGAACCCGAGTGCCCTGCATCGGCAGGCGGACTCTTAACCACTGCGCCACCAGGGAAGCCCCACAGATCTTAATTAATATGATTCTTTGCTCTTGTAAAGAATCCTATGTAAAAAAGTTCATATAAAGCCATATTTCTCAAACTGGCCAAAAGACACAGGCGGAGGCCCATAAGTACACGCTACAGGGCAAACCCAGCACACCTTTGAAAAGAATTATAGAAGCAGGAGCAGAAGCGCACTGTGTCCTCAGAGCTTTTAAGTTTATGATCTGGTTAGATCCTCAAAGCAACGGTCTGGAGAATATAGTGACATTATTTTTATGACGGTTCTACAGTTGAGGAAAATGGGCCTGCAAGAGCTCAGTGACTTGCCAGGGCTGCGTGGTAAGAGGCAGAGCCAAGGTTCAGATCCCAGTGTGTTCGACTTCAACCCCTGTAAAGGCCCCCCAGGATCTGAGTCCCCTCCTCACCCTGCTGGCTCAGCTCCATCTCCTCTGCAGCAGGAAGCACGGTGGCCTGGTGATGCCACCACTTAGGTCTACAAAGCTGCATTAAAGCAGCACTGAGATTGGTCACACCAGGCCCAGCTCTGCTTGCTTGAGTTCTTACTCTGAGGAGGACACCTGAAAACACTTGCACCTCGTCTCCGACTTGACTCTCGGGCATAGAATAAATGGATGGCAACAAAAGTCAACCCAGGGACCTGGCCTGCCGTATCCTTCTCAACCTCTACCACCTCTGACCTCCAAGTGGCCTGGTTCATACTCAAGCGGGTCGTGTATCTCCTTCTGTGCTGGGGTGTCACAGGAGCCTCTGATTCGGAGACTGGCTGAGCAGCCAGGCTCTTTCCCTCTGCTTCCCCATCCATCCCCTGGATGCTGTGGCAGCAAAGAGAGTCTTGGTGGGAAAGGAACAAATTACCCGTGTTACAGAGTTAAACGACCTCTATCGTTTCATCGACTGATGCACTAAAACAGTTTAATCAACGGAGCTTGTGACCTAAAAGACTTTGGTGAACTTCCAAGTGTGAGCAATTCAGCTTTTAGTTACCAATAAGATAAGGAAATATATTGCGAGATCATAAAACTCCATTTGACAAGTACTTTGTCAAAGCTATTATCTGTCTATTCTGAACCTAGATATTAAGAAACTTTCTTTTTAGTTTACTAGATCAAAGTACTACAGAGAAACCCCCTTGTGAATTCAGATGTCATTAGAATAGAGTTTAACACTGACCCAAATACTTACAAATTTTAGAACTTAACTTATTCCAATGATCTATGGGTAGTTTTAAAAGTGTAAGTTTATAAATATATTCTTTACTTGTATTTATTTTGAAGCCAGACCAATAACGCTAGTCCATGAAAGGGCTAAAACGTTCTTTCCAACTTATTAACTTTGATGGTCACCAACCTTGAGCTTCCTGAAATTCTGATGATATTTTCATAGGGCTGGTTTTAAAAGTACAAACTGGCCTCCAGTTATTATACGGCATGAGACGTCACAGTCTTTCCAATTGCCCAGATTCCCAGAGATAACCAAAACGGACCCCTGCTAGAAACTTTTGGCAAATGGGAGTCCCACCCATCTGCCCATGAATGCCTTCAGCTACTGTTGCAGGTAGTAACCAGCGATGAACACAACACCTTCAGTCTTTAGTTGTTTTTTCTGTCTCAGACCATATAAATGAGTGGTTCATACTTTCTAGTACTTGTCAGGGATATGTGAACGAGGGCAAAGAAAGTCAATCCACAAACCAAAGAATGTTTAATATTATCTAGCAAATGGGTCACTGCAGGCATCTACATGTTCTCACATTTGCCGTGTTACGTTACGGTCAATTTAAAACTAATTCGTTTCCAAATGATTTTGTCCAAGTACTTATATGATAACGTGACTTCCTACATTAGAGATATCTTAATTGTTAAACACACAGTAGTTTGAAAATCCAGTTCTTTTATTACTTATTATCACTTGTTTGCCCTAGTATTTTCACTCAACGTGAGTATTAAAATGAACCTTACTTTAGATTCCTTATATGTTCTCTGAGTATGTTGGATGGCATGGAGTTGAATACTGACTCTAGTACCAATACACTGTATTTTTTTTTTTTTTTTTTGCAAGAAGGTATTTTCCTTTAAATATAGCTTTAAGTGCATCTTGTCATAGATCATACATTCTGGGATTTTTCAAATGTTTATAGACTCCCTGCCATAGCGTACTGAAGGATGTTATGTTAACAAAAGAAGAATTTTACTTTGACGTTGAGAATCACTGACTCCAATGTGTATAAGATGAGTGTATAAACTTACCATTTGCAGTGGAATCTTTTTTTTTAAAAACCAAACTCAGAGAGAGTATAAACGTGGTTGCCAGGGGCTTGGGTGTGGGGGAAACAGGGAGAGGTTGGTAACATGGTACAGATTTTCAGCTATCAAATGAATAAGGTCTGAAGATCTAATTAGAACATGGTGACCATAGTTGCTAACAGTGTACGGTATAACTGGGCTTCGCCAAGAGAGTAGAACATATATGTTCTCACACACACACAAAGATAAATACATGAGGTGATGATGTGTTACTTAACTTGACGGGGGAGTCCTTTCACAGTGTGTGTATATATCAGATCATCACGTTGTACGCTCTAAATAGTTTGCAATTTGGTCAACTATTCCTTAATAAAGGTGAATATGTATATAAGACATATATACATATAAAATATAAAATAAATAAATAAAAGGGCCATCGATAGCCTCACTTTTATCTCCTATCTGAAAACCAAAAGGAACTCATCCTCCTTGCGTTATTTGAAATATTTGAAAAGGCCACCTTGGTCCTGTGCTTGTTGTCCTAGATCATCACCTCTAAAGCGTGAATGTTTTTCTTTCTCTTGTACAGAATCCCAACGCTCATCCAAGGCCCACCTCCCAGGATTTGGCGGGGTTCTGGGACATGCTGCAGTTGTCCATAGAAAATATTAGTATGAAATTTGATGAACTTCATCAGTTAAAGGCCAATAATTGGAAACAGATGGATCCTCTTGACAAGAAGGTAGAACAATGTAGATTTTGTATGGTTCATTTAAAAACCTGCACAAACACTGGACAGTCTAAATAGGCTTCTGCTTTCAGTCTTGCTGTTTACAATGTGAAATGGAGCTGATATCATATTAATTTCATTGTAATGACAATGTTTACATAGTAATCATTTGGGATATTATCTGTAATATGTTTCAGGCATATTTTTAAAGAAAAACCTGTCTCTGTGAATTGGAAAATGGGAATGTAGCTTTTTTTGTTAATTAAACTTTAAGTTAAACCGTTTTAGTCACTGGAAGGGACTGCCTCCATTTTGCTTTTTAAACTAAAATAAATGACATCTTCAGTGCATGACTACATACAGCAAGAGTTCAACTTCCTTACACCCCTAGAATGTGTTTCCGAGAAAATAGGAAGCCCTGCAAACTAACCGACTTTGATAATCATTTCATAAATACAGTAATGAAGAAACCACTGTTGTTCAAGTGTAAAAATATACACACCGTAAAGTTTCACAGTAATCATAAATGTTGGGATTTTTTAAGAGTTTTACTATTGGTTGATTTGCCTTGGGGAATATCGCCCACTGGGTTCCTCATGCGAGAGCTTAGAAGTAAAGACTCAGATTCTTTTACTTGAATTAATAAATGGCAATTTTCACATTTGATTATGGCGGGTCCACCAGGCTTGCCCAGGTATCCAATGTCCACCTCCCTAGGCTGGCCAGGCATGCATGACTTTTTTAACCCTTTGCTTTCCTATGGCCTGAGGTCAGATGTTCCCGAGAGATTCAACTTCTAAATATTAGGCACAGCTATACTTGTGACGCCCTTTCCTGATCCCTGCACCTATCAGAGAGCAAGCAGCAGTCCAATCCATTCTGCTGCTGCCCATTATAATACCAGGGTTCTTGGAGTCCATGGGCTCCCAGGAGAAATCCAGTGCCAACAGCCGGTGCATAATCAAAGGGGCCACCGCTCTCATCACTGTCCCTCATCTCTAATTCTGTCACCATCCACCTGTGGGGTTTTGGTGCGAAGCATCAAAGTACCATTGATGTCTGTGTGGCCTCTCACTGGGGGAGCCAAACATTTGCACTCAATCTAGTTTTCTTTAATCTGGGTTTAAAACTGTCTGCTACGTAAGCTTTTAAATTGGTCTGACTTTAAGAAAACACTACAGATGTACACACGTACTGGTAACTGAATTTCTAGAGCTGATCCATCTAATTTCTCACTCGTGGATTTTTAAAAATTATAGTTAAAAAATAAAATGTGCAAGGAAAGGAAAATATGACTAAAAAGTTTCCAACATTCATACTTTCAAAAATATCGACTGAGTTACCCAGCAATGAAGATTTTAAACGTCCAAAAGGAGTGAAGCTAAGAATTGATATATGTGACCTATTGACACAGTAAATCATTAGTTAACTTGATGTCTAAATCTTCATGCACGTTGTCTGTGATCAGAGCTTTGCATCACCCCATGAACTGGAAGGGAAACAATGAACGAGACAATCAGAGTTGGTGGAATATGGTTTGCGCTCTGTGCTTTCCTTTTTTATCCACACAAGACGCCACCTTAAACAGCCGGCGGGCAACTCCAGTGCAGTACGTTAACTAGGTGCTTCACCCAGGCAAGCAAGGAGGAACACAGAGAATGCCCTTTGGAGAATCATGGAATCCCTAATTTAAGATACTTTTCACATTTAGTTTTATGAGAATTAGGGTATTTTATTAAAAAATGAAATCATCAGATTCACGTGGACCTTTGTGCAGCCTGAAAACTCACCATCTTTTTCCTAAAAATCCTTTGTGGTTTAGATTCCCTTCTTTCCCACTGTACTTCTTTTTCCAGCCCAAGTGATGAATGGCTTTCGTTTTTGCAACGACATTTAAAAATAGCCACCCGTTTTCTAGTTTGCTGCTGCTAGGGGGATGAACTCTTTCAGTCTTGTGTTCAGTTTTCATGGCACAGTGTCTGTCCCTGTGATGGAATTGCCCTCTGGGCCGCCACAGTCGCCCCGAGATCCCTAAGGCGTGACGGTCCAGCAGGATGTTTTAGGAGCTGACTCCACTACCCGGGAGGGTAAGGAACTGTCCAAGTCCTCCCTCCAGGGTGACCCTGCCCAGTACATTGCTGTGTGTTTGTGTGTGATGTGCAAACGGGTGTAACTCACTGTGGCATCAGCAAAGCGAAAGGAACCAGGCTTACAATCTTCTTCCTCGTTTGGCTGTTTACGTTTGGGTGGGCCCAAGGAGAGGGCAGGGATGTTTTTAAACTCTGAACCGAGCTCGCACCCTCCGCCTCCCTCCTTAGGGGGATGCAGAGTTCTAAGAGGCGACCGCTGCCACCCTTTCCCATCTCTGGCACCCAGCACAGTCTGGAGCCTCCAGAGAAAAACCGCAGTAAACGTGCTGGGAGCCGCAGCCTTTCAGCAGGCGGGGGGCATTTTAAATACCCACATCCTTCCCTTGGAGAGACCTAGTTCTGCCATCCAGCTTTACCCTTGGCCTTAAACTTACCGGTATTTTTTTCCCCCTGCATCTTTTGAATACGCAAGCCAGAATAATGAAGAAAAAATATATACATATCTATACATGTAAATATATTTATATGTACAGCGTGCAGATCAGAACTAACCTAACCACCCTTAGGCTTAAAAAAAAAAAAAGTGTGCTAACTACTGACCTATCCCAGTTTTTCCCAAGCTTGTCCTGAGAAGCTGTGTAATGTCCTGAACCTTCTGCTTTGATCAGGAGCGAAGGGCCCCTCCTCCAGTGCCCAAGAAGCCGGCGAAGGGCCCCGCGCCGCTGATCCGGGAGCGCTCGCTGGAGAGCTCGCAGCGCCAGGAGGCCCGCAAGCGCCTGATGGCCGCCAAGCGCGCCGCGTCCGTCCGCCAGAACTCGGCCACCGAGAGCGCCGAGAGCATCGAGATCTACATCCCCGAGGCGCAGACCCGGCTCTGAGGCCCCCGGCCGCCGCGCCCCCGGCCGCCTCCTCCCCGGCGCCCGCCCTTCGCCTTCTTGGCCCGCCCACCCGTGTAGACGCGGCCCCTCTAGGTCACCCGCCATCCTCCGTTCTCTCGAGCTTGTCTGTCCTTAGATTCCAGCAATATCGAACCATAGGGTATCTCAGAAATCCAGGATCCCGGGGTGGGGGAGTCCCGAGGTGGGTGGTCCCCTCGGGACCTCGCGGACTTCCACCCGAAAGAAACTAGGAAACTAGGGCTCCGATCCCCCTGATTTCCCCGACACGCTTCCTATTTGGGCAAGCAGATGGAACACTTGATTTCCAACCTCAGAAATCACACACCCTGTCACCGGAGTCGGGAAGTGACACACCGAGAGGGGACGCAGAGGGGCTGGGGGGCGGGGGACCAGGATGCGGAGTGGGGGAAAGAGAAGCAAACCCTGCGGGTGCCGGGGGTACCTGCGTCGCTCACAGCTGCAAAACTGCCTCACTCTTGTGTCATCAGTCACTGCTTCAGATGTCTCAATCGGCAGAAGATTGTCAATCCGATCTTTCAGGGATATCCATCTATTCTGAAAGGCAATAAAATGAAGATAGGCAAGGCAAGACAAAGGAAGCACTGCTAGTTTAAAAGACTACATAAGGGATTTTTTTTTTGTCCTATTCTTAAGAAAAGTTACACCTGAAGTGTTTTATCAGCTTTTCTTGTACTATGTATATTATATTGTTGTGATGGTGGTGGTGGGGTCTTTAGGGGAAAGTGTTGGTTCTATTAATTTGTTAATGTCCATCCTGGGGGCCTACCTAATTACACAGAGCTAAGTACATCTCTGCTTACGGAGTGCTGTACATGGCAGCCGGGCTGCTTTCTGCGAAAAGTTGGGATTTTCCTAGCATCCCCTTGGAATGCTACACATCCGTCTCTTTTAACCCAGTAGTTCATACGGCAGACGTCTGTCTTCATCAGTCTTTTCTCACTGCTCCACAGTCCTAACACACCCCCGAATAAGGATTTTGTCCTGTGTCAAACCGGTAAAATAAGCTTTCTGTCCAGTAGACATGCTGCCTCGTTCCAAAGAGCGGCCACTTGTCTTGAGGTCCCAGGTAGAGAGAGAAGAAATTTGACCTGCGAGGTTCAGAGGCCACATGGAGGGGGACAGTGTCATGATTCCTAAACACTGAAAGAAACCCAGGCTTTTGGCAGAGAATGTTGATTTCCGTTTTTAGTCCTGATGGATGGCCAGTATGACTTTTGCATCCAGCTCAAGTTATCTTTAAATGCCCTTACTCGTAGCAGTTTAAGCACTTAGAATGAGGTGATCTTAAATGATCACTAGCGTTTTATCCAGCTCCCTAAAGCGTTAGAAATTACCATTGAAAAATGAAAGATTTTAAAAACATACATCAAATACTCTTGCACCAGAGATGCTTTTTAAAAAAAAAAAAAAAACTCTCATAGCCAGGTGCTAATTTAATTTTATTTAAGCAATTAAGAGAGGTGATGGGTTCTGGCAACAATTATTTTCATGGACATATTCTAAAACCACTAGAGAATTCGCTACCTCTCAGAGCCATTGATGCTTTGAGCTATCTTTATAAACAGGGCACAAATGTTTACTGCTGTGGTTTACAAGACAAGGGCTACTAACATTTAAAAACCAACCAACCAACTTTTAACTAGGGTGAACAAAGCACCTTTGAGTGCTTTATAAAATTGGAGCAGACAGAGAATTTGAGCTTCAAGTATTGCTGGTTTTAAAAAGAATACACCTTTTCTTTACTCTGTAGCAGCCAGGGAAGGTCACACAAAGTTTGCATCAAGTAAGGCCAACTGCCACCTTGGGTAGCCTATGGTCTCATTCAACCCTGACAGTGACTCGGAACTCAGATTAACGTGAAGGAAGCCACACCCATTTGAAGACCAGATGTCCCCATCCACAGCTCTGCACCCTGAGGTGGAGATAAGATTTGGATTAAGAAATAGATTTCTAATACGATTCAAGATCATCCTACAATATTTTCTTTGCAAACTGGTTTAGCCCAGGATATTTTAAAGAGAGACAAGAGATGGCCTATTTATCTTGTCTATGTGAACGGTATTTGTATATTCATAAGCTATTTTTGGTAAGAATTTTAAATCTTTTAGCCGAAGGCCTCCAGGCACCATGACCTTTGCCTTCCTTGAAAACACCAATTGTACAAACACTTTATAGAAGGCTAATTATTGATGTTAAGACATGATCCCACATAAACCTGCCTGTTAATCACTTGCCCCCTTAAGCTGACATCCATGACCATAACCTTTGTCACATTGTTCTTCTGATGTAATTTGTAGAAATGTTTTTTAGTTCATATTGGAAAATGTATGTACCCTGAAAAATTACTTATTTTGTTTAACTTTGGTATAAAGGTGTTTGGGCATTTTCTTGGGGAGGGGGGATTACAAAAGAAGTTTGTCTCCCACATCAAAAAACGTTCAAAGAAATTAAGTATTTATTATATTTTTTGCAGATGTTTCCATACAACTCACATAACCTTTTTGTAAAGAGAGATGAAGAAATGGATTAAAGATTTTTAATATTTGAAATGGTAAATAGAACTAATTTATTTGTACTATATTTCTGTTATTTATAGATGTTTCCTTAATGTTTTACTGTGCTTTCCCACTTTAATTTAAGCCTTATCCTTGTGAATTTACCATTTCTTTTTTAAAACCTGTCTAGATGCATATTTTAAATAACTGGAATGTAAATCACTAGCATATCTGAATTCCCAAATGTAATTTTTAAAAATTATTTTGGTTTGGAAAAAAAAAAAGATTCATTTGAAAGCCTTCAGATGGAGGGGTGGGGAACATTTTTATGGCTTTATGAATTGGAATTTCATAGGCTTATCTACCTAGACTGTGTGTGGACAAAAAAAAAATTGTAAATAGATGAATGTTTCCCATAATGTATAAAGAAATTAATAAAATACTTAATGCACTGCTTTCAGGTCTGTGTGTTTTCACTACAGAGTCCTACTTCTTCTAAAAGATAAGTAATTGCCTTTGGGGGGGGGGTGAATAATTAAGCAGTCAAGAAGCATATCATTGTGACTTTCATTGTAACGACACACGTACTAGTCCAGGTGAGCTGGTGGGTAGACCTTGCACCCTATGGAAGGGCTTTAAGTACCAAAAACTAAAAGTCCTCTTACTGTGATAATTACACGCATCTGAAAGTTTCAGGTCAGGAGCTGTATGTTTTATGAAAGATGTTATTAGCTTCTCAAACATGTTCAAATCTGTATAGATTTTTACCCACGTGGATTTCTTTCAAAACATTTCATCACTTTTGTTTCCTACACAGTTCCCTGGGGTAGGGAAAATCAGAATAATGCATTGTGGTTTTCATTTCATCCTCACAGTACTGAAAAACTGCTCCCTGAGGTTCGGTCACTCGCCCAGCATGGCACAATTATTAAGTGACAGATTTGAGTCCAAAATCCAAGCCTGCGTTCAGCTTTGTCTTCAGTGAGGTCTTTATCGTTCTTCTCACATTTAGAATTGGTAATTGCCACTGTCAATTTCCCCTGGTTTTCATCTAGGTCATATTTGTAAGCCTTACTTTATACACAAAAATACAGACTCACCAAAAACAACAAAAAAGTAAATTAAAACACTTTATACAGTGGACTTACACTGATCTGAAAATGCCACAACCCTGAGACCTGTGTCCACAATACTTCCTCCCACCAAGTTCTTGGGCAAAGCCATACATCTATATGCAACAAACTTGGAAACTGTTAAGCAGATAAGCCACTTTGTCCGATTTTTATACATAAGCGAGACCTGTGCCAGTCACCAAAATAACACAATGTACTTTTGAAAGTGCTTCCAAAGAGCAATGATCAAGTGGCCGGACGCAGGCAAGGTTGCAAAGGTCTCATTACTTTGGCTCACGCACTGACCGTTCACGTAGTGTGAACTGTGATTATACTTCTTGACTTTCAGCAAATTAATTCTTATATTTTATCGGGGCTCCTTAAACATTTCAGCCAATCCTAAAACAAAATGAGTTAGTTTTTGCACACAGAAATTTGAATTTCAGTGAAGCAATTTCCCATGTTACAGGGTCCACTCCCGCCCCACCCACAGCAAGATGTAATTTCATTTTTTATAGATATTGAACAAAATGGTTTGAATTTCTTTTTGTATCTTTGAAATCCACACCCTTGAAAATATAAACTGATTTTGGTTTAAATAAATGACACATGGAAAATCCTACTGTCTGAATGTGTTCATTCTCGTATGCCACTGTTACCAAAGGGTACCGAAATCCACCTGGGGTTTGTTCAATAGGCTGTTTAACTTTCAGCTACTAAACTAAGATCAGATTAACTCCTTTTGCAAACAGAAACTAGTGGCCCAGGCTGAAAACTCTCTCTGGTCCTAACGCATTTACTAAGTTTACAGAATAGGTCTTAAATTCCTCTGCAAGTCACTCATTTCCCCTGAAGCAGAGAGAGGAAATAGTGTGCTCTTCCCTGTCTGGGCTTCCTGCTGGCCCAGGGAGGCATCATCAGAAAACCACAGGGGGGCTTCCCTGGTGGCGCAGTGGTTGAGAGTCCGCCTGACGATGCAGGGCACACGGGTTCGTGCCCCGGTCCGGGAAGATCCCACATGCCGAGGGGCGGCTGGGCCCGTGAGCCATGGCCGCTGAGCCTGCGCGTCCGGAGCCTGTGCTCCGCAACGGGAGAGGCCACAACTGTAAGAGGCCCGGATACGGCAAAAAAAAAAAAAAAAAAACCCACCAAAAGTCAAAGTCTGCCATGTAGCTGATTGAACTGTTGCTGTTCATCAAATGTTTTCACTAGAACAGATGAAAAAAATGCCATTCTTCTGCTTCACACTTCTAGTCTGCCTTCAGGGAGAAGTAGATGCTAATGTCCTCTTTCCGAATTACTCGATAGGTAAATCAGTGTCACGAGGCAGCTTCTATAGAGACCTCAATAAAGAGATTCTTCCATAGAAAAACTCTCCTTGGACTTCCCTGGTGGCACAGTGGTTAAGAATCCACCTGCCAACGCAGGGGACACAGGTTCGATCCCTGGTCCAGGAAGATCCCACACGCCGCAGAGCAACTAAGCCCGTGCACCACAACTACTGAGCCTGCGCTCTAGAGCCCGTGAGCCACAACTACTGAAGCCTGCGTGCCTAGAGCCCGTGCTCTGCAACAAGAGAAACCACGGCAATGAGAAGCCATGCACCGCAACAAAGAGTAGCCCCCGCTCGCTGCAACTAGAGAAAGCCTGCCTGCAGCAATGAAGACCCAAAGCAGCCAAAGGAAGAAAAGAAAAACTCTCTTTTTCACTTGGGAAAGGAGGAAGGGGGAAGCAAATAGAGTCTTAGTTTTCCCTTGTGATATAAAGAGGGAAAATGCATTCTTTCTATTGAGTCTAGTATGAGGAGGTTACAAACAATTACGGGTTTTGTAGTCTTAAATCCTGGTGCTTTCACTACGTCTGAAGACCAATGCTCTGGAAACAGAAAACATTCCTGCATAGCTAGCCTTCTGAGGTCTACACCCATAACGATCAGTCGACGAGTCCTTCCTTCTTCCTAGGACATTCAAGTCCAATGCCTTCTAGCAATTTCTATGAGGAAACAATGGAGAGAAACATCTAGGGAGTTAGATAATACTGTGGATGTCCCCATAAAGTACATTGGAAGAAACATCTCTGAAGATGAAAATATTCTATTCACTGAAAAAAAGGCGGGGGGGGGGGGACATTTTAGAGCGGTTTTAGTCTTAGGGAATAACCTCTTGCTGTAGAAAATGTTTACTTCTGTAAGTGACACTTTTTAAAACACCAGCTTCGTCACTTCATTTCCTTTCTAGAATAAGACCTAATGTACTTTGCAACCCCAGCCAACACAATGTCTGTCCGTAATTCCCAACTGTGAGAAGAGGCAGATCTTAAACAAAGGTGAGAAGAGTTTAAATAATTTACTCTTAGAGTCCTTTGGAGGGAAGAGAGCCTCGCTGCCTTCACTGCCTTTGCCGGTGGGAGTTGACAGTTTTCTTCTCTGCAGCCTGGCCCCTGGCAGGAGCAGGACCTGGTACTCAGGGTGAGCCTGGTATTTCTAACGTTGAACTTGACACACTTGAAAGAGCAACTCAAGGGCTCCTGACTTGTTTCTTACATTAGTCAAGCAAGGTAATGAGTCTGGAATGTCTGAAAGGGAATCCTTTCCAAGGAGCTTGTGTCTGTTCTCGTCTTGAGTCGATGCCCCAAAGATCCCTTGACTAGCAGTTGTTCAAAATGAAATCATAAAGCAAGCAAGCAGTCTTACAGAGAGAGTGAAAAATTGATCAGTAGTGTGGAAAATTGGAACACTGGAGAGAGGTTGGCACAGGACAATGGGGATTTCCAAACTGACTGAGCATGTCTGTTGAGCACTTTGGAAACAGTGGTGAAGTGAGGAATAGTTATTCAGATAATTCTGAGTAATTCTGGACACGAGGAAAGAAAAACACCCTACTAATGGGGACCTAGGCCACCAGTCAGTGGCTGAAATTCTTCATGTATTTGCTCTCAAGTTCATTTCATTTAAAGACAGATTCTGAGGAGGCCAAAGACCAGCTGTTCTTCTAGCAAAGGCAACACATTACAGTTAGGTTAAATATTCAACTGAGAGAACCTGAGTTAAATATTAAGGTAATGCTTACCTACAGAAATACAAGGTCTTGACCACACTGGGAAAGTTGGTGTACCGTCCCCAGAGACAGTCATTCTGACGGAACTGCGTCACCTGAATGATTCTCGTGAACGAGGCCAGGTCCTCCACCACTCCTAGTATTGAAATGTGTTCATTAGATAATAGACACAGAGAAGACCGGTCTCTCCACCCCTTCTACACCCTGGGATCCCTGTTGGCTTCATCATGCCGTTAAAGATTTCCTAGCAGGGTTCCTGTCAGGGACTCCAGATTCACAGGCAGAGAGGATCCAGCTGGGAGAGAACAGAGGCAGAGGGAAAAGTCCCCACACACTCCAGTGGAAACACCCACGTGTCACCTTGATTGCAACATTCTGACATGGGCTTGGTCAGAAAGCATTGCCATAAGCTTATAAGACATTTACAGATACTCTAAGCATTTCTCTTAGAAACTGGACTGACCCCCTCATCAGCCTCATCCTGCCCTGAGTAGACCTGTCTGCCCAGCAGGGACAGGGCCGTTGGGTAAGTGGGGCAAAGCTTGGGCTATGGAGCCAGATGGCCTGGGTTTGAATCCTTTGCTCTACCATATACTAGCTGTGTCTTCCCGGGCAAGGTACTTAGCCTCTCTGTGCCTCAGTTTCCCCATCTGTACAATTAGGATGAAAATAGTACTTGTTTCACAGGGTTGGTTTAAGGATTAAATGAATTAATATACGTAAAGTTCTTGATACACTGCCTTGCACGTGGTAAGCATTGGATAAACGTCCACGAGCACCACCATTATCACACATTTACATTTACTAAGAAAATACTGTTTGATATGCATTCTGTAACTCAATCATCACAGCAGCCCCATGAGATAGTCACTACAAGTGAATTAGGGAGCACCTCAAGGTCACAGGTAAGTGACAGAGCTAGCATTTGAATCCATCTAACTCTAGATGTTTTGTATGTGCGAGATTTTTGTGCAAGACAAAGCAATGCATCTTTTTCTTTTCTTTTTTTTTCTGGTGAAAAACGTACCCATATGAAAATTTCAAACAGAATAAGAGTGTATATAATGAAAATAAGCCTCCTTTCACTCCAGTTCTTTCCTGCAATATTCAACATCTTTGAACACTTTATTGTATACCCTCCCCAAATTTTTCTATACACATTCAAGTATATATTTTTCCTTTTTCCACAGACTGGAAGCATACTACACACATTCCTCTACTGTTTGCTTTTTCATTTAGTAATGAATGCTCCATTTCAGAACACTCTGACCCACCCATTCTCTTTAATGGCTCCATAGCATTCCAGTTTATGAATGAACCATAAAACATTGTTAGTCCCCCTACTGATGGACTATTAGGCTGTTTCTACCACTTGCTATGACAAACAAAATCCGCAGTGAAAAGCGTTTTACGATGTATCTTCAGTACACCTGGGAATGTATCTAAGGGTTATAGTCCTAGACAAATGGACGGGCGCTTTTGTTCTTAAATGTTGCCAATTGGCTTTCCAAAAGGGCTGCCTTGATTTTCATTTCACCAAGCAGGTATGAGTTTTAGCACCTACCCTTGCAAACAAGGAAACAAAGCATTCAAAAAGTAAATTCAGAGGCACGCTTAAAACAGCAACCACAAATGCAGGCACCTTCCAGTTGACTTTCAACAAGGAAGGAAAAAAGTCGCTAGAAATGTGGAGGCAGATTTAATGTAACATCAGCCCCAAGGTGTGAACTCCTCCAGGAACTGGGTTTATTTGCACAGCCCTTACTTAGATGGCAGCCTAGGATCCCAACGAGTTCCTGCAGCAGTCTAGGCTAACCCTGGGACTCAATCCAGGACAGGAGCAGAGAGAAAACACTTTGATGGTCAGTAGGTTTATACCGGGACACCAGTACCTATGCATGGTAGTTCTGTTTTTCAATTATTAGTTTTTTAAAAAGTAAAACTCCAGAGACTTCCCTGGTGGTGCAGTGGTTAAGAATCTGCCTTCCAGTGCAGGGGACGGGGGTTCAGTCCCTGGTCAGGGAGCTAGATCCCACATGCATGCCGCAACTAAGGAGCCCGAGAGCCACAACTAAGACCCGGTGCAACCAAAAAAAAGTAAAACTCGACATCTAAAAAGGCTTTAAGATGATTTACAGAATTAAATCATAAAACACTGAACACTTTTAAAATAAAAAGAAATAAGAAAAAGAAAATTGCTAGATAAGTAAATTCACCAAGTTCCCAGGGTCCTGAGTTGTGAATCCTAAGTTTCTTTCTAAGCTTCCTGATAGTCAGGGCAAAGCAGTCAGCATGTTTTTACAGTCTGTTTTCATTCAGTTTGGAGATACCAAAAGTTTAAAAATCCCCCTTCTATGCTCAAAGAGCTACAAAACTGATTTTGCAAACCTAATGTGTGAACACAACCGCCTCGCAAATCACAGCGCTGGCCATGTAGAACGAAGTATGACGACTGTGTCTTTAAAACCATCCCCCTTTTATTTAAGTGGTTTGAGTGATTTTTTGGTTCTTGGCAAACACATGGCCCCAGAATAAGACAGAGTTAACTGACATCCTTGTTGAGACCGACATCCTTTGAGTTCAGTCCAAGAATGTGTCCTTCCTTCTAGGAAGTAAGCAATATTTCAGTGGGTCTTTTTTTTCTTTTCCACCCCGCCTCTTTTCTTTTCAAGCAGACCTCCTGACAAATAAGAGGTCCTCCTTTTCCTGTTCAGACAGGCCTACATCAGAGCGTGTGACTGTTGAGACCTATTTGTCTTTGAGCAGGAAATCTTCGTTTCCCAAACACATCCCTTTGTCACGCTAAAGGCTGCAACCATTTCAGCCCAGCAGTCTCAGCGGGAAGACACTGCTGTCCCCTGGGGCTGTCACCACCCAACACTGGTGTCTGTGCTGTGACCCAGAGGGCAGTTTCAGCTGTACTTAGGCAAACAGTCCTGTGCCTTTTAACACATGTCAGGACAGTAGATTCTTCCTCCGTGTGGGGATGCGCATAGAGGACTTCACACAGCAGTTAGGGTCCGAAGGTCTGGTTAACAGTTTAGCCCCAGACCTGAAAAGATGGCTTTGAAGTTGAATTTATTTAGCCCTCCCCCCACCACCCACAAGCGGATTCTGACTCAGTAGGTCTGCTCTGAGAGCCAATTTGCGTTTCTAACAAATTCACCAGGGGAGTCTACTGCCAGAGTCCACAGGCACTTCCCGCAGCAGCAGCAGCTTTCAACCTGGGAAGAAATCTACACAGCAAATCAATTACATCAGGATGGGGGAGGCAGGAAGGGCCAAAGGCATCTGTGTTTGGGTGCAGCCAAGGTTGAGAACCTCCATTGTAGAGGCATCTTAAGCAAAAGGAATGGGTTGATCAAAGGCATGGAGGAGAGACGGAGCAGCGACGTAGGGGTCAATAGCCAAAGTACACAGGTATAGCTAGAATGACAGGTGCTTCACGGGGGTGTACTTTAACTCATACGCCAAGGCAAGGATAAATAAGAATTCGTGTGCTATGCACACACACAAATTCTATCGTTACCTAAATCATGACTAGGAATCTTATGACCCACTTGCTAGTGGAGCACAATTTCTCCATTTGTATCTAAGGGGACTTAGTCTGGGGCATAAGTGAGCATGTCTGATGAGCGTGAGTCTTCCCATTGAGGTTAAACATCTCTGTCAGTCTGGCTCTCATTCTGAGAATTAGAACCCAGAAAGTTCAACATCATACAGAGTATTTATATGAAGTGACTAGCTTGCATCAGTTTATTTCCCAAAATATACTTTGCAGTAAAAGGTGAATCAATTACTACACACCCGAGAGTTTTCCACAGTCACCTAGCACAGACAATCACATATTGTAAGGAATCACTTAAGATGACAGTTTTCTCATCTATCACAATTTTAGTTCATTGAGACCATTATAACAAAAATACCATAGACTGGGTGGCTTAAGCAACATTTATTTCTCACAGTTCTGGATGCTGGCAAGTTGACGACCAAGGCACCGGTAGATTGGTGTCTGGTGAGGGTCTGCTCCCTAGTTCATAGATGGCTAAGGGAGCTCTCTGGGGTGTCTTTTATAAGGGCACTGATCCCATTCACGAGGGCCCCACCCTCATGATCTATTCACCCCACCCAGAGACTCCACCTCCAAATACATTGGCAATTAGGCGTCAGCATAAGAATTGGTGGTCAACACAAATATTCAGTCTATAGCAGCCACTTTCCTGCTCTTCAGTAACTCCAGAATCTCGAGAATATTGGTCATGTGTACTCAATTATTTGCATAGTAATCAGTACTATTCTCCCGCAGGGGCTTAAATCCTGAGAGTTCATATTCCTACACAACAAAAAGACAGTGCCAGTTTGTGTCACAAAAATATCCTCAAGCTTTGGTCTGTGATCAGACTCCTTATGTTAATCATCCTTCACTACAATGAACTTCCTGTACAGTCATATTTTAGACTCTCTCTGGATATTTTATATAAGAAAGAGATTTGAACTATAAGGATGAAACCACAGATACTGAACTTTCCAGGACAATTTAGATGTTAGAGATTTTGTATTTAGGTGTTGATATTGATGGATATACAAATCAGAAAAAAAAAAAAAAAAGTCCTTTGTCAGACTAAGTGCCTCATCCTTGGTTCCAAAGCATACCGTTCTCCACTTCATCAAATTCCGGCTCCCCGCTTCTCCCTCACCCAGAAATCTATGCAGATTTTTCTACAGACGATAATTTGCAAATCTAACTGACTTCCAGAGTCATCCTCCCTACTTTTAAAAGAGTTCTCAAGCCTGTTGGTCATGCAGACATATATATAGATAGAAATATCAGAAATTGTGTGGGCTTTCCATGGCCCTGGAAACTCAATTATTTTGAGTTATCCTTTCTGTTTTCCCTCCTCCCCATTCCAACCCCTACCTGGGGAAGTCCCAAGTAACTGCCCCCAGGATTTCTACTAATTCTCAGGTAAGAGCTTAACGTCTGTGGTCTTTTTAGGTCTTTGGGTTCCTGCTACATGATGTTTATATTCTGTATCATGTTGAATTGGCCTCAGACTCAGTCCCTTTCCTATATACACACCCACCCACACACACACCCCCACACAAATCTCACAGCATGATGATTCTTAGGGTCTGGCAGGGGACTTCCCTGGTGATCCAGTGGGTAAGACTCCACGCTCCCAATACAGGGGACCAGGGTTCGATCCTTGGCTGGGGAGCTAGATCCCGCGTGCATGCCGCAACAAAGAGTCTGCATGCCGCAACAAAGACCCGGCGCAGCCAAAATAAATTAATTTAATTTAATTTAGTTGATCAATTAAAATAAAAAAGGTCCGGCAGGATTCTGAGTGCATCCTTCAGCCATCCCTCCTCCGTGGAGGACCTGGGACAAGCTTCACTGCGCTGACTTTCCATAGCTCCCGTCTTGCTCACCTCCCTCCCTCCCTCAGGCAGAATACTGAAGTGTCTCTCCCTGGTCACAAATGGGACAATTTGAGCATCAATAAGAAAATAACTGCAATAGATTAAAACGCATCAAATATGTAAAATCCAGGAGTTCATCACGATACTCGGCACTTCAAGCTCTCAGCCCAGCGCTCACAGAGTCTTTGCAGTGACGGAAGTGTCCGTGTCTGACTGGAGCATCCTTCCTGCAGATTTCCTCCTGGGAGATTACCTCCCAGGTATCCTCTTAAGTGGGCCCTTTCCTATCACCCTATTTAAAATCGCACACTCCCACATCCACCCGACCCGCAGACACCTCTCTCTCTTCCCTCCTTGTTCTTCTCCACCTCTTCTCACCATCCAACCTACAATAGACAATCAACAAAATACATAAATAAAAGGTCCTCTTCCCTTCTCCCAACTAGAAAGTAAACCTGAGGAGGGTAGGGATTTTTCTCTTCTGGTCTGTTTTAATCATTTTGATATTTCCAGCACCAGAAAAATGCCTGGTGTATAAGAGGCACTCAATCAATATTAGTCGAATGGATGAATGACAGTTGAGTTATTTCTCACCTTTTCTGTTAATAATCCCTCACTATTCTCACTTCTTCTATAAAAAGTTGTTGCAGTTGTTTGTGTTTTCCTGTTAGGTTAAATATAGAGGAATTAAAGTCAAAAGGGCCTGGGGCAACTCAGGATGGAGTGAGCATATTTACTGCAGGAGGCAAGTAAGGTAAAACCACTAATTCAGAGTAAAAGATGCTGATGAAAATGTAAGCCTGTCCCCTGATACTCTCGGAAATATCAGGCAGGTGCAGGGGTGGATGCTAAACTCCCCCCATAGGATGAGACGGGAGCTATAGTGCTTTGGGAAAGATTTTTTTTTTTTTTTTTGAGATGACCGCACACAGGAAGCAGAAATATTTGGGGTTTGAGGTTACACAAAAAGGGGGACACATCCCAGTAACTCAGAGCTGGCACACTGAGAATTCACAGGATGAGAGAAATATCCAAAAGCAAAAAGCAAACCTGTCCATGAAGCCAAAATGTTACCAAGTGCTCTGTGGAGCAATCCGCCTGAAATCCGCCTCCATCCACACATGAAAACACTGAGGGGCAGAATCTCAGGTGTCTTGGGCAAGTTCACAGCCAAGCCCATGACACGTGGCTGAACTGGATTTCAGCTATAGCTTTGTACCCATCGACTGGGTGCCTAGAGGCCCGCCAGGATTGACTCATATACTGTGGGTGTATAACCCTAACTTTCCTGTCGAGTTCACGCCTAAATGTCAGTAAGATTGAAGCAGCAGGCGGAGCAGGGTCCAATACCGCCGAAGAGCTGTCTTGTCTGGGAGATCATTCAGCCCAGAACTCGAATCCCAGCTCCGTCAGGTCCCAGCTCCACGCCTTGGATGAGCTCATCCAGCCTCAGTTTTCTTGTCCGTCAAAGACACAGGACGATACCTATTTTACCTACTTCACTGACTATTGTGAGGATTCAGTGGGATGACGTTTCACAGGAAACCTTCAGCAGAGTCCTGGCACATGGTTAGCACCCAATAATTGGTACCGTAACATTTTTGCAATAGCAGAAGTTTTGAATTTGTTTCTTGCACAAAGGCTTGAAATTGGTTTAGTTACAACATCTTAGATTAACTATTAAATCTAACAGCTTTTAAACCAGTTGGACAGGTTACTTCCTGTTGTTCATTTTTTCTGCATTAGTCATGAAGACTGGATGCCAGAGCACTCATTTTACCCTCCAACATTTCTCAATGTATAATCTCAAACTTGCAGCCAAATTGAAAGACTTTGACAGTGGTCACCCCCACATATACCCACTGCCCAGCTCCTACCACTAACATCTTCCTGGACTGGTGGTATCACCCATCTATCCATTACTCGTCCCTCTCCCAGCTGGCCATCTGTATTTTTTTAAATGCATTTCAAAGTAAGTTTCAGACATTTACATCCGAATACTTCAGCATCCCTGTCTCTAATTAGCATTTAATGTTTGTTTACATTTTTTAATCCCTGAATTTTGACATAAAAGGTACATTGGAGATCATTCAGTGTTATTCCCTTCATTCCACAGATGTGGAAACTGAGCCAGTATGTGTGTTTTCTGGAAATGGCATTAGCTTTGAGAGTGACGACCCCCAGCAACATTCAGAGCCATGTTTTAGGGTTTTCTCCATTTCATTTTTCAGATAGTTTTTTTTTTTTTCAAGACTTTGTTTTTGCAGAGCATGTTTTACAACAAAACTGATGCACCAGCTGCCTTAGCAGAGTCCTGTGGTCACCTCTGAGCCAGGGGTAGTATCACCTTTCCCTAAATCACACAGTTCCCCTAATGGAACAAACAAAGGTTACCACTGCGGAACTTCCCTCGCAGGGCACCTGGGCCTGCGGAGTGATGGGGTTAAGGTACGCTGAGAGCAAGGCGGGGGCAGCTGGGTTTTCCCAGGCAGGGCTCTCCAGCCTTGAGCTGCCACATACACTGTACAAGTGTGACCGCTTTCCACGTCTGTGGTGATGAGAAAGGATTGGGAAGTAGGGCCCGACCAAGCCATTTGACTGTTCTCACTCCACGAAAGCAACGTATTAACAGACTCAGGCAAACTTCTCCTGACGGTACCACATTTGTGAACTATTCTTCTATCTTAAATGTCCCTTTCTAGAAAAGGTTGTGGAAAAACTAGTTTAGATGCCACCTAGTCTAAATGGGGGGTCTGAATATAGGGTAAAGTACACGCCAGGTTTGATGGCAGGGATAGCTTGAGTGTTCCTCACCAACCTTCTGGGGAGAGGGGTGGTGTCGGGTTAGGATTAATCCAGTTTGGGTTTTTTTGTTTTGTTTTTATTTTCTTTTTTGAGGGGGTGTGGGGGTGTGGTGGGGACCATGCTGCCTGGCTTGTAGGATCTTAGTTCCCCAACCAGGGGTCGAACCCGGCCCCAGCAGTGCCAGGGAATTCCCAGGACTGATCCAGTTAGGTTGATTGTAGACGACAGTTGAGTGCTAGCCGCCCCCCACCAAGAACACGGGTTCCTATTTGGGGTCTGACAGAGGAGCCCCTGGTCTCAGCCTGGCTTCTGTCACGGCCCTTTGGCTTCCAAGGGCTGGATTCAGAGTTGGAGGAAGGACATATCCTTCACGAAAGCCACAGGTGTTCCCATGTGGCTCCAACTCTTAGGATTACACGATGTTGGCCCCGTTGGTCGTCTCTCCCGTGCTGGCCTGCAGCTTGGTTGTGTGAACACTTTAATGTACGCTTACAGTGACAATAGGGACAGAAAGGGCAACCCAACGTTCCTTTCCCTTCTGTCTCTTCACCCAGACCTTTAGCCACACGGATGGGGCCTGGCTGGTCCTCACTTTCCCTACATTTCGGAGGCCCTCGGCATGGAACCTGGATCACTGACTAGCAAGAAGTCTGGGGTGGGAAATACTGAAGCGGAGCCAGGGCCGTTCAGGGGCGCGTAACCTGAAGTCCCACAGGGCTCCAGGCTCAGAAGGGTCCTGTGCTTGGTTTAATGCTCTGCTGTAACCATTTACAATTCCTAATCATCGTATCTGCCAATCTGTGTTTTGTAAGTGAAGACCAATGGGACGGTGGTGGGTGGGTGTGCACAAACGGAGGGGATAGGCATCGTGTGTGTGTGTGTGTGTGTGTGTGTGTGTGTGTGTCTGCAGCTATTCCCGGCTGCTCCATCCTCACATCGCGGTCCACACGCCCATGAGCACAGGACTCCAATGGACCCATAATGCCTGGGGGATCGGCGAGACTCAAAGTGGGTGCCAGGTAAGGTGCTAGACCTACACCCGAATCATCAGAGGAGCTAATGGTGCCAAGCAGCCATCCTTTCCATTCGAACCAGAAAGAAAGCAGTGACATTCTAAGAAACATGAACAAACAAGGAGCTCCATCATATTCTCTCCTGCTCTCATTACTTCCCTGTATGAGCCAACTACTTATACCCACAAGGACGACAGAAAAGGAAAAAGGGAAAGAAAGGGCGGTCCATGGTTCCTCCTCCCTCCATCCCCTCTGTACTCTGTGAGCTGAGAGAATGTTGGAGAATGTTGGTAGGAGGTGAGCATATTAAGTGAAAAAACAAGTAAACAAGAATTTACTTTTATGTACGGTTTCCAGTTCTAGTAAGAACAAAACGTACATGTAGGAACAAGCTACGAAATAGAAAGTGTGTCATTTGGGTGATTTTGTATGTTACATGCTGTTATATTTAAAACTGGCATTGCACAATATAAAGATGGATGGTAAAAATTCATGCTATTAATTTAAAATGGTAGTTTTTCTTTCCTGAAAACAATAAATAGAAAACACCATGACAAGTTGACAGAAAGGAGAAAGCTTTACATTTTAGTACCTCTAATGGTACTTTTTTTCCTGTTTTTTGAAGTGGTCCCACATGTATATTTTGCACCAGGCCCTGCAAATTACAGAGCCAGCCCTGAATTTGAATTATGGAGCCTAGACACCTGTATTTGAAAGCCTCCTGCTGAGACATTCTGAAGCAGCCAGAATCTAGAAGCTGGGTGCTGTTTCAAAAGCTTCCCAGAGCTCTCTTCCCACCACCCACCCTGCCCCTCTCCCCTCTGGCCAGCAGAGTTCTGAACACAAAGTTTCTCCAAGCACAAAAATTATCAGCCTTGCATAGCTGTGGCTCCCTCAAATGAGACTTAAACTATTCTTCAGATGTCCTCAGTGTTAAGCATATAGTTGCCCAGCTACTCTGAAAAGACTGCTCTGTTTTTTTTGTTTTTGCAGTACGCGGGCCTCTCACTGTTGTGGCCTCTTCCGTTGCGGAGCACAGGCTCCGGACGCGCAGGCTCAGCGGCCATGGCTCACGGGCCCAGCCGCTCCGCGGCACGTGGGATCTTCCCGGACCGGGACACGAACCCGTGTCCCCTGCATCGGCAGGCGGACTCCCAACCACTGCGCCACCAGGGAAGCCCCAAGACTGCTCAGTTTTAAATGCACTACATCTTGACTTCAGAGGCTACACATTTTTATTCCTTGGAGTCGTAAGGTTCTTTCCTATCCAGTTTCTAAATGCCCCTCTGATTTCTAAGTTTACAATTACAGTCACTTGCCTAATCAACTCCAGGTTTTCTTGGAGCTCTGTCCTCAAGAAATCTCATGGGCCCTTGAGCTGCTCCCCTGTTCTGTCTCCAGTGAAGGCCAACACACCTGGTCCTGGCAGGACCAGCTGGCACTCCGCAGCCACGAGGCCACAGGTCCCCCTCTCCCGCCTCCATCTCCTTCTCCTGGAAACACCTCATCTTCCCCCATGTCCCTGTCCCCTCCCCCCACCCTGCATCCTCTTCATCAATTCCCATTCCTTCTACCTGAAGCAAAACACTTGGGACTCTCCAATTTATGTGTCTGTGTGTGGCTTGTGGGATCTGAGTTCCCCGACCAGGGATGGAACCCATGCCTCCTACAGTGGAAGTGCGGAGTCCTAACCATTGGACTACCAGGGAATTCCCTCCAAAATTTTAACATAGACTCCTCTCTTCCCTGGACTGAAGCGTCATCCCTAAAGTTTAGTTATCCTTTTGATAGTTTTGCCCAGAGAAAGTGGTCATTTCATCCTTTGCAGACCCCTATATTAAACTTTTTACTTGCATTCTGTCACACAGTAAACGTTTTACTGAAGTTTATGATGGTCCGATTTTAGGGGACTTTCAAACAACCTACAGTTATCAGATCTATATGTATTAGTATTTATGTCCTTAGAAAGTTAGAGCTTTCAGAGGCTGAAGAGGTAGATTTAACACAACCCTTTAGCTTTACTAGTGAGAAGAACTAACCTGGAGAAGTTAGGGTCATCCTGGCCTCGTATCACTCTTAGTTCTTCCGAAGTAAACCTCTTCCTTCTTCACCAGGCGGCAGCTTCAGTTATAAAGTTGTTACTGAACGAGGTTTGTTTTGCCCTACGCGCAGCTAGCCAAACACTAAGACACCGAGCTCTCTGCGGCAGAGAGGGTTTATGCATAAGACAGCCTAACGCAGACACAGGAGAAGAAAATCTCAGAATCGCCTCCCACAAGGCTGAGGGCCTGGGGTATTTATGGGATGAGTTGACGTCCCAGGCGTGGGGATCGCGGAGAAAGGTGATGGGAAACAGGTGCTTCATCCTCGTTCTGCGCAGGCGCAACTCAGCCACAGCCTGTGTACTTTCAGAAGCGAAGGCGCTTGGCACGATCTGAGGGTGGGGTTTTCGGCCCTCTGCCATCAAAAGGTTACCGAAAAAAAAAAAAAAAAAAAAGGTTACCGAGCACACACTAGAGCATGCGCAGATGGAGGGTCAGTGGTCCCATTGTCTTTTTTCTTGCAATTTTTATTGGAGTATAGTTAATCTACAATGTTGTGTCAGTTTCAGGTGCACCGCAAAATGAATCAGCCCCATAATACCAACATCTACTCTTTTTCCTTCTTTCCCTATCCAGTCTTAACCAGCTCAGCTCCGACTAGACACAGCTGATCCAGGTTCTTGGAAAACATCTTATTGTTTAGGCTCCCGAGCGGCTTAGAAGACAAGCAAGGTTTTTGCAGCAACATTTAAAAGGAACTTGATTAGTGAAGGCAGGTTACAGGTGAAACGGATTTTACTGATGATTACCCATGGTATCGCAGTCACCCCTCAGTTTCCCTGGCGGGTTGGTTTCAGGGCCCCGTGGATGCTCAAGTCCCTCATATAAAACAGCCGTAACACAGTGAATACAGTTGGCCCTCCGTATCCGGGGTTCACAACTGCAGATGCAGAGGGCTGAGTGTATATCCAAACCACAGAAGGCAGGAAACTTCTGGGTTCACGAAAGCATTCACATGCAGGGAGGGTGGAGTACCCAGTTCCATGGAGACAGAGGCTCCTGTACTGGGGACCCTTCTGGACCTCACCCAATGTACCTCTTCATCTGGCTACTGTATCCTTTATAATCTCCTTTACAATAAACTGGTAAAGGGATTTAAAAAGCGGTAAGGAAAGAAGAAAGGAGGGCAAAGGGTGAAGGAAGAGGAGAGTTGAAGGAGAGAAATTTTCCCTGAGTCAGGAGGGAAGGAAACAAAGGCAAAACATCTAAGAATGGACACATGAGATTCTCTTGAGCCAGTTCTTGTTTCTGGTTAAAAGACTGTGATGTGTGATAAAACAGTCTCTGGAGTATAAAACAGACATGAAGAAACTGAGGCTTGGACAAGTAAGTAACTTGAAAAGGTTAAGAGACAAACCCAGTTTTCTTATCTAGATAGTCCCCAAAGAGCCCTCCAAGAAGAAATGAAAACAATTTTTGAGTCATAATAAATTTAGCATCTTTCAGAAGAACAGGGGGAAAAAACTATCACAGAAGGCACAATGAGATCTCTTCAGAGGATTCCTCTTAAGTGAGCCGGGAGGGAGAAGGAGAAAGCAGGTCAGAGGCTCTGGATGGTCAGCCCTTTAGTAACTAGGAACCAGTGTTATTTTGAACTTCGCAGGAATGATGCCAGTGGTAAAAATTCAAACAGCTAGTTTGAGAGAGATGATGATTACCTAGTCTTCAGCATAGCGGCCACCACTCTCTCCAGCGTACAACCCGTTTCTGAAGCCCTCCTATCCCTGCTTTGTAGAACATCCTCAGGGAGAAGGCAGTAGACACAGCATTAGGGGTGGGGGACCTGAACTGCTGCCGTTGTGAAGACAGGCTGGAGGCAGGAAGAACTGGCGGGTCCAAGCCTGGCAGGACAAGATCAAAGGCTGAAACTGGATTAGGAACCTGCCAGGCGGCTGTGTCAGGCAGGACTCTGCACCTGGCCAGGTAATGGTGGGTGTGTGGAGGTAGATTCATTCTATCTAAGATGCAACAACATTTGTAGATCAATCTGCTTTGCTCTAAAACATTTAAAGCGTTTTCCCCTCGTTACTTCATTTAATCCTCTCAACGACCTTGAGATTTAGGTTTTATTTTCACCGAATTTAGAGAAGCAGCAGCCAGGCTTAGAGATGACAGAAAACTTGCTTGAGGCTACATAAATTCAAATCTCTTTCACCCGTGCCCCCAGTTCTAAAATACCTCCCGAAGCAATGTAAAAAATACAGCTTTTTCTTTTTCTTTTTTTTTTTTTTTTTGACTGCGCTGCGTGGCTTGTGAGATCTCAGGCTTGCAGGATCTCAGTTCCCTGATCAGGGAGTGAATCTGGGCCACGGCACTGAAAGCCCAGAATCCTAACCACTAGGCCACCAGGGAACTCCCTAAAGCATTTTTGAAAATCCAGATACAGATGTATAAAATCCTGGAGGCCAAAATTCCATGGGCCTTGAAAGGGAAATAAAGCCCAAGGACTAGCATTGACTTGTAATTGACCATAGAATTTAATGAAAAAATTTAAAAAGACTGGATGTTACCTAACCTATCACCCTTGCATACAAATGTGTCTTGGTAAGGAACAGTGCTGTATGTCTGTAACTCAGAATTTCCAGTCCATATTACCCTCGCCCACACTTGTTACTTGAGTGCCATTGTGATGGACAGAATATATAGCACTTAATAGCTGCTGTACTGATCAGAGTTCCTCTACACTGAACTGTTTCTCCTGGTTACTCAGCATCAGGCCAGCAGACATTAATTTAGGTACCCGCATAAATGTCCTTGTAAGTGAGCCTAAGAGCCCTAATCCTCCATTGGCAGAGATCTGAGTTACAAAGAGGGACACCCCTGGACGCCCCCACCCCCAACCTGTCCATTTAACATTGTGACGCCAAGTATTATGGGGGAAAATGCCCTTTAACTGAAGAAAACATGCTGTTGTGTGAACCCAGTAGGCAGATGGAGAAACAGGAAGGCTGAGATTAGAGTCTGCATTACAGTTCTTTTGATGTTTCCCAAGCCAACTGGGGAAGCCGGTGAGGCTCTGAGAGAGCGATCAAAGGTGCCTCTGCAGGTTCAGATTAACGGGGAATTGGCGGATCAGGGCAGCACCTGCCTGAGAATAGCAATACACCTCACCAAATAAAGTTAATCTTTTAGTCAAGCTTGGAGGTGGCAATCCTTTTAGAAAACTTACACAGGCTAAGTTTATTCTTGCTGTGTCTTAGGTCTCTGAAGGGAAAATAACGCTCTGCTTTTGTTTCTTCCCATAGAGGTATTTATTTATTTTAAAGCTGATCTTTGCCCCGGGTGTATACCATTTAACACCCTGGCTCTGGTTTCACAAAAGGTGGATGTTTGGGGGTTTGGAGGACAGGGGTGGAAAGGCACTGCCATAAATCTTTACTCGCCTTTAAAACTTCAAGTGTTAGGAATTCCCTTGCTGTCCGGTGGTTAGAACTCTGAGCTCTCACCGCTGAGGGCCCAGGTTCAATCCCTGGTCTGAGAACTAAAATCCCACAAGCTGTGCAGTGTGGCCAAAAAGAGAAAAAAAGAAAAAACTTAGCGTGTTATTCGATGAAGCTGTACCTCTGTCCCAGAGCAGTTCCTTCATCTCTATTTGGGGAAATATAGCTTAAAAGACATATTTTTTTTTTGCACAGAGGAAATTGAAAGGAGCAGCACTGAGTAACTATAGCCACTAGAACAAGTCTAAAAATTCTCAATCAAAATAAAAAACAGAAACATACTAAAAAAGGTAGTAGGCCAAGGTCACAGGCTCAGAAAGCCAATACTTAGGGAAAAGAAATGCACTGAATAGTAGATTAAGTGTTAAGACTTAGCACAGAGAAACTACACAACAGATTTCTTGGCCTTGGAGAGTTCATTATTTCAGGCCCTGGCTCATCATAAGGTTTAGGAAACCAGGAGGACGTGTCACATTCTGCAAGTCTCCCTGAGAAGCAGACGTGGCCAAAAGGAAATGGAGTGGTGGAGGAGAGGGGGCGTTTGATAGCAGAAAAATAAGTGGAGGTACTTGAAAGAGAAAACTTGCATATGATCATCTGCCAAAGCGACCATCAAATCTTTACTGAACAGTCTGATGAAAGTGGGATGGTTCCAAGTTGTTTCATTTCAGGCAGAGTCTGTGGAAAGTGAACTTGCAGAATCTCGCAGGGAACGTGGCTCTATTACGGCTGGTACCCACACACAAGCTGAGCTCAGATGAGTCTCAGTTTCCTCAGCTACACAATGGGAATAACATGTCTCATCCGGGTTGTGAGGAGGAAATGACATATGCACCCAAAGTGTTCAAGAACTGTTGTTATAATAATATAACAAATAATAAAATCTTCAGTAAATAGTATAGCTTTTCTTTTCCAAATCACTCTAACGTTTTTTATTTCAGTACTGGACTTACAGATGCTACCAGAAAACCACGTTACAATTGGAAGGACCGTTGATGAGAGAATTTAAAGTAAGTGATGTTCCAGATTGTGGAGACTGACTGTACGAATAGGCTGGAGGAAAAGTTAGCTAACGTAAATATACACATAGGCATTTCACAGACCCATCCGAATAAATCAAATTCCAAAACAAAAATCAATGGAAATAACTTTTTACTTTTTTTATTATTTTTTTGCCACACAGCACGGCTTGTGGGAATCTTAGTTCCCCCACCAGGGATTGAACACGGGCCCGTGGCAGTGAGAGCACGGAGTCCTAACCACTGGAACGCCAGGGAATTCCCTGGAAAGAACTTTAAAGTAACAAAACATTAGTGATCTGATTAGGTAACAAGGCAAAAGGTAATAAAATTTTATTTAAAGGGTTAAAAGTTAAAAAGACTATCTTTTACTGTATTTCAATCTATTTACAGTCTCTAAAAGCCATATCCTCATATTAAAATTTATATGAAAAGAATACATGCCTTTAGTGTATTAAGTGGATACATATTAGCAATAATTTGAGGCAAGATAGAAAAGCTGAACTTGTCCTAAGGTCATAAATTTGAGTGATCCAATCAAGTGTGACCATGTTCAAGTTTCAGTAATTTATTTACGAAGACAAGTTTGGAATATTAAAAAAAACAAGAAAACCAAGTTGGCAAGGCTTCTTAGAATTTACCTTCTAGAAAAACCCCTCTATTGTTTCATTTTCCTTATCCCTATGCTGTTACTTAAATGTCTGTTCTCTGCAAGTCTGAGTACATTCCTATCGTGGGATTTGATTCCATCTGTAAGTCATGGACTCAGTGCTTCAGAGTTCGTACGTTCTCCGGTGTCTATAAAATATTTCATTCAAGACTGCTTCCTTGACATTTGGTGAAAGCCTTGTAGTTGTGGTCTCCATCAATTTATCATGCTGCCCTTACTTGTCAGCTGTCCTATTGTGACCGTCAACCTTAAGTTACTCCTTTCCTTCAGCCACAAGGTGTCTGTTGAGTATTTTCTGCTTCCAGTCTCTGAATCATAAAACCCATCTAAGATGGCAGTCTGTTTTTAGTGAGAGGTCAAGACTTGCCACATTTTCCTCTCACTGAGACTGTTTAAACCTTGATCTCTGAATACTGCTTTTTCCTCTTTGGCCAGGTTCCAGATATAAACTTTATTTTTTGGTTCGATCCAAACCCACGTTTACCTTCCTGCAGTGTTAGGTCTATTTGTTAGTGTCTTGGTTTTACATATTGTATGGGCTATAGGTATACCATAGTATGAGCTCAGTGCCTAATTAAATCTCTCATTGGTTAAGCTACCCTGGGTGATAATTCTACAGCAAATTGCATTTCTTTTACAAAAACCGTCAAATGCCCCAAAAGACTACAAAAGCAAATTTTTCTAGGTCTGCAAAGAGAATAAATTGTCAACTCCCAGTGTTCTACTTATGAAGAGAAACAGTGGCTAAAGAATAGTTTAGGGTAGTGGTTCCCAAATTTGTTTATGTATTAGAATCACCAGGGGATCTTTAAAAACTTCCAAAATCCAAGCCACAGTTGTTTTTAAAGCTTTCCAGGTGATTCCAATATGTAGATAAGTTTGAGAACTCCTGATTCAGAGTTTTAAAGTAGAGGGTCGGGATTCCCTGGTGGCACAGTGGTTGAGAGTCCGCCTGCCGATGCAGGGGACATGCGTACGTGCCCCGGTCCGGGAAGATCCCACATGCCGCGGAGCGGCTGGGCCCGTGAGCCATGGCCGCTGAGCCTGTGCTCCGCAACGGGAGAGGCCACAACAGTGAGGGGCCCACGTACTGCAAAAAAAAAGTAGACGGTCAGTCATCCACTTTCAGAAGAAGGGAACTTCAAGGGGGTAAGACGTGCAAGTTTGCACCTTGATACCTGAGGGCACACCTCATTCTTCAGAAGACTAAGGGTGGCAGAGAGCTGCAGCCTTAATGGCTTGAGATATCAAGGACTGAGTTGGGGTTGGTAGTGCAGATGAAGTTAGCAGAGGAATCCTGGAAAGGAAGGAACAGCGGAAGGAGCAAACCTGAAACTCTGAATCCCAGTGAGTCCACTGAAAGGCAGCAGCTGGAAGCTTAAAGAACTGATCGGAGATCTGAGCTACTATCTACTACAGGGGAGAAGGAGACTGAGGTTTCAGTCCAGCCAAATGACTGGCTGCCAGAACAAAAATTAACACTCTTCAGAGGAATGTAGCAGAATCCAGAGTCCTTATTAATGTATCATCCATAATGTCCACTGTATAGTAAAACATCATCAGACAAGAAAAAAGTATCAATACGTGACTCCCACTGAAGCAAAATGCAGTCAAAAACTTAAAGTGAAGCCATTATAAGTAACTTATAGGAAAATATACTCTTATTTAATAGACTGACGGGGAATCTCAGCAGAGAAATAGCAATGATAAAAAAAGGACTAATTCTGCATGTGACAAATACAATAACTGATATCAAAATTCACTGGATGGCCTCAACAGCACTTTAGAGACAGTGGAAGAGTTGGTGAATTAAAAGTTAATACAAACGATCCAATCTGAAGATTAGAGAGAAGCAAGATTAAAGAAAAGAGACTTCCCTGGTGGCACAGTGGTTAAGAATCCACCTGCCAGTGCAGGGGACACGGGTTCGAGCCCTGGTCCAAGAAGATCCCACACACTGCGGAGCCACTAAGCCCGTGCACCACAACTACTAAGACTGTGCTCTAGAGCCCGCAAGCCACAACTACTGAAGCCCATGCACCTTGAGTCTGTGCTCCACAACAAGAGAAGCCACTTCAATGAGAAGCCCATGCATCACAACAAAGAGTAGCCCCTGCTCACCCCAACTAGAGAAAGTCTGTGCAGCAACGAAGACCCAACACAGCCAAAAATAAATAAATAAAATAAATAATTTATTTTAAAAAAAGATGAAAGAAAAACATGATAATCTCAGATAATGTACTGGAGTTCTAGAGATCTACTGGAGTTCTAGAAGGAGAGGAGAAAAGGGAAAAAATTTTTGAAGAAATAATGGCCAATATTTCCCAAATTTGGTAAAAAAACAAAACATAAACTTACAGATCCAAGCTCAACAAACCCCCAAGCAGGATAAACTACAATTATACCTAGACACATCATAGCCAAACTGCTGAAATACAAAGATGAAAGAGCCAGAGAAAGACATTACATACAAGAGAACAATGCTACAAGTGACAACTGATGTCTCTTCAGAAACAATGGAAGCCAGACAATAAATGCCTTTCAAGTGATGGAAAAAAACAACCCAGGATTCTATCTTCAGTGAAACTATCCTTCAAAGATGAAAGTAAAATAAAAGTCATTTTCAGTGAACAAAAATAGATGATCAGTCACCAGCAGGCCTCCACAATTCTCAAGAAAATTCAAGCTGAAGAGAAATGACGTGTCATTCAGACTCACAAGGAATGAAGAACATCAGAAATGGTAGATATTTAGCAAATATAAAAGACTATAGGGATTTCCCTGGTGGCACAGGGGTTAAGAATCTGCCTGCCGATGCAGGGGACATGGGTTCGAGCCCTGGTCTGGGAAGATCCCACATGCTGTGGAGCAACTAAACCTGTATGCCGCAACTACTGAGCCCACGTGCCACAACTACTGAAGCCCGTGTGCCTAGAGCCCATGCCCTGCAATGAGAGAGGCCACCACAATGAGAAGCCCGCACATAGCAATGAAGAGTAGCCCACCCACCGCAACTAGAGAAAGCTCACGTGCAGTGATGAAGACTCAATGCGGCCATAAATAAATAAATTTATATTTAAAAAAGACTATATACAGGCATACCTTGTCTTATTGCACTTTGCTTTATTGTGCTTTGCAGGTGTTGTTTTTGACAAATTGAAGGTTTGTGGCAACTCTGTGTCAAGTCTATTTGGTGGCACAGCATTCGTTCTCTTCGTGTCTGTGCCACATTTTGGTAATTCTTGCCGTATTTCAAACTGTTTCATTTTTATTCTATTTGTTACAGTGACCTGTAATCAGTGAGTTTTTTTTTTGCCACGCCGTGTGGCTTGTGGGATCTTAGTTCCCCAACCAGGGATCGAAACCACACCCTCGGCAGTGAAAACCCAGAGTCCTAACCACTGGACCGCCAGGGCATTCCCTCAGTGATCTTTTTTTTTTTTTTTTTTTTTGCGGTAAGCGGACCTCTCACTGCTGTGGCCTCTCCCGTTGCAGAGCACAGGCTCCGGACGCGCAGGCTCAGTGGCCATGGCTCACGGGCCTAGCCGCTCCGCGGCATGTGGGATCTTCCCGGACCGGGGCACGAACCCGTGTGCCCTGCATTGGCAGGCGGACTCTCAACCACTGTGCCACCAGGGAAGCCCCCTCAGTGATCTTTGATGTTATTAAGTATTGCAAAAAGATTGTGACTTGCTGAATGCTGAGATGATGGCTAGTACTCTTTATCAAATAAAGGATTTTTAAATTAAGGTATGTACATTTTTTATTGCACATTTAATAGACTACAGTATAATGTAAACATAACTTCTATATGGACTGGGAACCAAAAAATTTGTGTGACTCACTTTGTGATATTCACTTCATTGGGGTGGTTTGGAACCAAACCCACAATATCTCCAATGTATGCCTGTATACATTCTCTTTTCTCTTAATTTTTAAAAAAGACACATGCCTGTTTCAAACAAAAATTATAACATTATACTGTTGGATTTATCAGGTATAGCTATTATATATGAAAAACAACAAAAAAAGAAGAGAGTAAATGGAACCATACTGTTCTAAGTTTCTGTATTCTGTATGAGGTTGTATAATATTAATTCTAAGTTGACTGTGATAAATTAAAGATGTATACTGTAATCCCCTAGAACAACCATTAAAAACAATATAGGGCTTCCCTGGTGGCACAGTGGTTGAGAGTCCACCTGCTGATGCAGGGGACATGGGTTCGTGCCCTGGTCCGGGAGGTTCCCACATGCCACGGAGTGGCTGGGCCTGTGAGCCATGGCCATTGAGCCTGCGCGTCCGGAGCCTGTGCTCCGCAACGGGAGAGGCCACAACGGTGGGAGGCCCGTGTACCGCAAAAATACAAATAAAAAAACAATATAATTTGAAAGCCAATAGAAAAATCACAACAAAATATTCAACTAACCCAAAAAAAGGCAAGAAAAGAGGAACAGAGGGAGGAAAAAAATCCAAATGGTAAACGGAATCCAAACATATTAGTAGTTCTATTAAATATAAACCAACTAAACACACCAAGTAAAAGGCAGAGATTGTTAGGCCAGTTAAAAAAGCACGACCCAACTACATGTTATCTTAAAGAGATGAACTTTAAATACAAATTCTTAAAGAGATGAACTTTAAATACAAATTAAGTTAGGGCTTCCCTGGTGGCACAGTGGTTAAGAATCCACCTGCCGGTGCAGGGGACACAGGTTCAAGCCTTGGTCCAGGAAGATCCCACATGCCATGGAGCAACTAAGCCCGTGCACCACAACTACTGAGCCTGCACTCTAGAGCCCGCGAGCCACAACTACTGAGCCAGCGAGCCACAACTACTGAAGCCCATGCACCTAGAGCCCGTGCTGTGCAACGAGAAGCCACCACAGTAAGAAGCCCCAACAAAGAGTAGCCCCCACTTGCCACAACTAGAGAAAGCCCGTGCGCAGCAATGAAGACCCAATGCAGCCAAAAATAAATAAAAAAAATTTAAAAAACACAGGTTAAAAGTAAACAAATGAGAAAAGATATTTCATGCAAATACTAAGCAAACAGTTATTTCTATTTGGCTCCAATTTGAATAAACACTTTTTTACATGTACCTTTCCAATTACATTTGTTACACTCCAGTTATTTATCAACCTGGATCCATTTGGGGTGATTCTTTTTTTTTAATGTTTGGGTTTCATTTGACCCTTGACATTTATTTTTCTTTTAAATCACTCACATGACTGCTTTCTCCCCTCCCCCAACCAGTATGATTAATGAAATGTCTTATCAAGGGAAGCCTTTCAGGATTTGCTGGTCTCTCTTATCTGTACTCAAAGGATTTCCGCATTTGATCTAGCTATTAAAGCAGGTAATGATTCTTAATCCCCTTTGATTTTTCATTCATTCTTATTTGTTTACTTTGCTCCTTTTATGTCCATTATTTCCTTTTTGGTTTTGTCTATTTCTGCAACTCTGAGGTGGGGCTAGCCCACTGGCGGCTGATGAGCCCTTCAAAGCTGCCCCCCCCCCCACAGGCTAGAGGCACCACCTTCTCCTCCCTTGTTTTTTCTTCCAACTCCTGGTTGTCCTCATCAGTTTTTCTCTTCCACTTAGAGAAGAAGTCTTTGAGTTTAGCTCTTTCTACAGTAGGCACCTTCTAAACAGAATTTCAAAATTAGACAAACTTAAGTTTGGAAGAGTTTTCCTACATTCTTTAAACAATACTGAAGCTCTAATGCTCCCTCAAACTTAGACAATTCACAGCTGGGGCAGGGCTGGAAAGAACATGACTATAATAACAAAGAAACCTCATACTAAGCATGACTACAAAGAATGGTTTTGTGGCATGTGACAAATCTGCTCAAGTGAAAGGAACACCACCAATTCCCTTCTAGCCATCCTGGCTTCATCAAGAATTGCCTATCCCAACAAACTCCACTTGTGTATGCCACCACTTTTCACAAACCGTGACCTTAGGAAAGAAACCTAATAAACTAACAGTCCCATGGGAGACAGAACCCCACTGCTTTAACCACTTTAGACAATGTTTTAAAAGATGCTTTTAAATGTAAAGGCCATACCTAACTGGACCACTGAACAAAAATTATTTTAGACAGTAACATGCAAGAGGCAATACTAAGAACTGCTTGGGTTGTTGTTTACTTCTGAAAACTTGAGCCATGATCAGGTGCTTTGAGATCTTCCTTTTCAACGTGGGTCATGTCTTAAAATACGCAGACTAGGTCACCAAGGGATTTAGTGGTTAGCTAAACACCAATGGAAACGATTCATTCCAACTTGCAGTTTTGAGTAAAGATTTAAGGGCCTGCTATGCCTCCCATCAAGAGTAAATTATCACACATCCTGTTTATACAGCCTGGCTTGTCCACAGGTCTTCAAAGAGCTGGTGACACCCCCCTAACTCACACTCCACCCTACCCCCAACTTCCTGCTCGTTGGGGTGCTATATTCCTACTGATTTTTAAGAAGTGCCTCCCTCAACAAAATACTCTGCATTGCAGTACTTTTTAAAGAAAATACTTTATTACGTCATGAAAAAAATGCATCAATCAACTAGATTCATACTTGTTTGAAAAAAAATTGAAAATTTATTAATTAGACAGTATGTGGGCATCCTGTTCCACATGGGAATGAGAAGATGCTATAGGTTCTCTAAGTATTGCACAGTCTGAAAAAGACACCAACAAAAAAAAGGGGAGGGGAAAAAAAAAAAATCACATAATCTTGGGAACCACCTCACATTATGAATAATCTACCAAGAAACATTTAAAAAAGAAAACCCTTTGTTTCTACAGTAGCTTTGAGTTTATAGTTCTTGGAATGACTGTATTCCATTGACAACATCTCAGTAACAGGAAGCTTCATTTTAGCAATCCCATGTGCAAATATTAATAAAAAAATATATAAAATAATGCAATTCACCTCTTGCCATCATCCCAGCAATCATAACATTTCTGAGAACTGTTTTGCTTGAAAAAAGGGGTTAAGCCATAAGTTTTGCCTGAAGCTCCATTTCTGCAGCCCGTTTGAGTGCAACATCTACCAGAAGCTGAAATCCACTAAAATCTTGGTTGAGGTCCGGTGGAGTAGGGGGAGGAGTGTTGAAAAGACCACTCTGTGTGTGTGCACTTGGTCCAGATTTACACGTGTCCTCTGGGTACATGAGGGAGGTGTCTGTAAAGCTGCTGGCTGCCATCTGCTGTATATCTGTGTTTTGTCCCACACCAACTGACTGGCAGAGAGAGAAAGGCACATCTTTCAATGCAGTCACAGTGGTATGACAGATAACTGATGGACGAGCCAAAATGGATCCCGGGGATGATGGCTTAGGAGACAGTGGCCTCCCTAGGGCTGGGTTGGGTCCAGCTGTACAGGAGTGAAAAGGGCTCTCCTCTAGAGCCGGCATGAAGTTTCTGATGCCTGTTGCTGACTCCACAGAGCTGGCTTCAGATATCTTGGCCCCTCGGCGGGAAATTGTGAACTGATTTGGATCTTTGCCATCCTTTCTCAGCATGTCGGGGAGGAGCCTGCGCCGGGCGTTGATAAACCAGTTACAGACCTGAAATCATACGGGGATGTTTTAGACGCTTTAACACTCCGCCAACACGCCCGAGAACCTTCTTGGGGGTGCCTTACTGCTCTCTCTCTTTGCATTCAAGGAGGCATGAAAAGGCTTAACGGGACCTACAAAGTTATTTAGAGGTATTTGAGCCCAGCCAAGAAAAGAGAGGTGTTTCCTGTCATAAACCTCCTCTTTTTCTAATACAAATCCCCTTTTTGGTCTCTCATCATCCTTAAACCTTTTCAGGAGAAAGGAAAAGAAAGGTATACATTCTCAAACGCCTGAAAATGATTTTAGAGACGGAATTTTACCTTTTAACTCTCCCCATATTAACCTGTTATCTACTGCCCCAGCATTTAAGTTAATCAACTACAGGAAAACCTTTCCTGTATGAAAAGAGCCACTCCTCCCAGTTACTGATTTTTCCCAGTTCAAATGACAATGTCAACAGACAGAACATGAATTACCTCACTGAAGTCTGAACTTGTTTAAATATCAAACCAGTTTCCTGGGCAATAGAGTACGATTTAACCTCCTTCTTATGTTTGTTGCATAAAGGAAGGCTCTTTTAGGCATTAAAGGGAATGCTATTTGACAGATGACTGTCAAGTGTTTCTGTTTCTCTACATAGCCAGTTATTAGCTGTTAGCACTATAAAAACTTTACAAGAAAAAGATATGCCCCCTCCCCCTTTTTTTGAGTGGGGAGGCACTTAATGCCTTGCTATACAGGAATGCTATAAAGCGACTTTGGGGGGAAAAACCCACCACACCCCCAGGCATACAGCTGGTGTTCCTTTCCCTTACCTGTAGTGTAGAGAGGTGTGTTTGTTGGGACAGTAATGCTTTTTCTTGCTCTGAGGGGTAGGCATTGTATCGGTGTTCATACAGCCAATCGCGGAGAATCTGAACGGATTCCTTGGGCAGGTTGCCCCTCCGCCTTCTCTTGCCTGAGCCCGCAGAAGAGGAGAGGTCCAGGGGGCTGTCCATGCTGTCATCATCCTCGGTCTCACTGCCAGACGCGGCAACAACACCTAGAGAGGACAGAGGCCAGCCGTCAGCCACTGTTATCAGCAAAGCTCACCTCTTTTGACCACTCAGCACAACTGTGTTTTCTCAACTCTTGAGAGCCAAACAAGCGAAGAACGGGTGTTTTCCGTCCTGAAACACCAGAGCTCATGTGAAATCTCAAGAGTAATTCGACTAGCAGCATATTCTAGATTCCCAGCCCACCCGCAGATTCCCTTTCGTACCCATTTTCCTATAGGATTCAACATCTCACATTCCTTTTCAATGATGCTCAGAAATGTCTAATCCAGCAAGTGAGACAAAGCTGCACCTAAAGCGAATAGCTTGCCACGTGTGAAACAGGAAAGGTGTCATAAGCAGACGGGATGCGTCTGACAACCTTCTCCGTGAGGTCATTGCTAACTAGGAAAAAGAATCCAACTAATATACCTTTGAAACACTGTTCCTCCTCCCTCTTCCACTGAAGCTTTTGAAATAAAAAGGAAGATTTTTTCCACTGATATAAGCCAAGAAAATTACACTTGTAACCCAGTTAGTAGTCTAAAGATAAAATGCATGGCAGATTTTTCTGCCAATTCCTTTTCTTTTCCTTTTCATTGCTACCTCCATTTATTCAAAACTAGACACCTACTTTTAATGGACAGTACTAGTCACTTTTTACTAAATGCAAACAACCACTGAAGTTTTCAGTTTCACTGCATAAAAATATTCTTCTGTTTTTAGTACTTAATGTAAGAGGTCAAAAGATGCCTAGTAGTGAATAAACTTTAAAACTTCCATAAATTTCAACTGCCAGTTTAATCCGAACCCAGGATACTACATATCAATAAGCAGAGATCAGCTTTAAATCGTTACATGACAAAGAAAACTGAATATGCAACCCCCAGAGGAAACTCTCTTTTGTTTACAAGCGCTTTAATCCTACCAGAAATTTTTAAAAAGTCACACCCATAGAGAATATTTAAATCACACATAGACTGGGTTCTACAAAAATCGGACTTGGCCCTTTTAGACATTTAAAGATGATTTTGAACTTTAACCCTTCCCCGTTTCAAATCCACAAAAGGCTACTCAGACTAAAGACGTATATTCTCATTTTTGAAGACAATTTAGAATTTTTAAAACATAAATAAATTACAAACTATAGTATGCTTGAAAAACCAGTATTTCTATATAAAGGAAATTAAAGTAGCATGACATTTAAAGGTAGGCACTCTTAACTTTGTCGACACAAGCTCAAGTGGTTTTCCTTGATAGGAAATAAAAACAGAATATTCCTCAGAGTGATAAACCATTCAATGTATCTTAAAGGAACTTTCCCCAAACCCCATCCTTTCAAAGCATTTTAACACAATGAAACTCAAAAAGCTACTCATTCCAAGATTTGTTGATGAGCTAGCTCATCAGTTAATTGAGTCTAACTCTTCTTGGTGACACATTTTCAGTTTTGGACTGCAGGGGGCAGAAGGTGCTGGAGGGAGTGTCCGCAAAAAAGGCAGAACCTTCCAAAGACAAAGTAAAGCAAGTTCTAACAAAAGAGTAGGATGATCTTGCAAATTCACTTTGGCTCAAGGCTTAATTAACAAACAGCCATCAGTAAAAGGCCCAGCAATCCTAAATTTTAACAGCAGCTGCGTATCTGATGTTTTTCAACCCAGATTTCATTAAACTGCTTAAAAAGAAAGAAAAAAAAGGAGGCACATTTAAAACTGAAAGTGCTTTCACTGTTGAGAAGATGAGAAACTTTTAAAACCTGTGTTGAAACTTGGGTGAAAAACTATTAACAAAAAAACCTTAAGAAATTATAAAGGTTCCTGCTTTACATTTGCTCTGATAAAGAAATCTTAACTTTTAAAAACGTGTCAAGTAACTGAATGACTAAAGCAAATGTGAATAGAGCAATTTGTTTAAACTCTTCAAAAAGTCTGAAAAGTCAGAACTTCTCTAGGCTATTAACCCCACCACCCCTTTTTAACGTTTTAGAAACAGTGTTAAAGTCTGCTCACTGAACAGTGAATTCCCAACTGTAAATTGACAATCACAAATAGTTTGAAACAAACAAAAAACCCCTAAAGCCTGTCCTTTGATCTGCTCACTTAGTTTGACAAGAAGCCTGATCTTTCAAAACAGGCTAGTGACACAAAAGCAGGTTTCAGTTAAGCAACACCAAACTGCAGCGACTTTACTCTGTTCTCAGTTCATTTAAATAAAAGAGCGGCCAGGCCTCCGGACCTCTTAACAAATATTTCCAATATGTGCACAAAAGCTGACGGAACAGGAAGTTAAGACTTCAATTCCTTGGCTGTGCCAGCTGATATTTCACTACAGCAAACCACGTTTGCTGCTGTCAGGACTGTTTTCATTAAAACTCTCCCTCCGGATTGTGGCTCAACTTGGAAAAACAAAGACTTTTCCAAGTTACTCATTTCCTATTGTAACAGAGCTTTGGAACACTCTCCCGGTTACGACTTGTTTCCAAACGTTTTACTCTGCTCACACTTTAAAAAATGTGGTGGTCGGGGGCGGGGGGGCGGTGCGGGGGGATCACAAGCCTCTTTTACTCCATCCACATACAAGGAAATTTGTTTAGAAAGCCACAAGATGCTCTATGAATCCCATAGCCCTAAAAAGCATTTTTTTTTTCCTGAGTAGTAACAGGGGGAGGGGCAGAGCCTGGGGTGGGGGCAGAGAGACAATGGTTGTGAAGTTGTACTCTTTTTTTTTTTTTTTTTTTTGTGAAGTTGTACTCTTAAAAAAAGAAAATCTGGAAGAGACTAGAAAAGGATCTGGGAATAACAATAACCGAAAGCAACGCTTAAGGGTAAAAATAGGAAAAAGCAAACCTAACCTAACAGGTTTCCTGATCAGAACATCTCAGGAGAAGCGACGGGAAACGTACTTAACCCCCCAGGCACTAAATCCAAGGAGCGCTAGGATGAACCCAGCCGCAGAAGTTTGAAGCAAGAATCCCACATCGTCAGAAACCAGGAGCAAAGAGACTTAGGGGGTTTTCCTCAACGAATCTCCTTGCTTGTTTGAAAATCTTTTGGAGAGATCTTTTGGGCATTCTCAGTTTTCTAAGACGAGACACTATTGTCACAAAGCAGTCTTACCAAATCCCCGGCTCCGCGATTTTTAAAGTGCTTTTGTTTTCAACAAAACTTGAAAAGATTTTCACTGACTTTTATAAAACGGACAGTCCAACTCGGCGAGCCAGATCTCTTCCGGAGCCCTAGCGGAGGCCACTGGGCGCGGGGCCCCCAGGTGGCTGGAGGCTGGGGCGGGGGCGGGCAGGACCTAGAGGGACTCGCCGAGGGAGGAGCCCGGCCCCGCCGGCCCGGGAGCTTTTGTTCCGCCAACTCCTCGGCCCCCGCAGAAGTCGCCCCTCCGACCGCACGAGTGAGAGCAAACCCAGGCCTTGGAGTTTCAGATTACAAGAAGAAACTGAAAACGGGGCCGTGAATCTCAACCTCCTCAGGGGCCTGCCCACCCGCAGAGGATTTGCCAGGAAAACCTAAAAAGGGAAAGAAACCCGGGCAACCTCGGCAGTCTCCGCTCCCCCGCAAGGGCTCCGAACCAGTCGCGAAGTTTCCCCTCCAACACGTCACCTTTCATTGTTTCCATGAGTCGACGCGGTAGCAGTACCTCGCGCCCCGGGGCAGCGCGCCCCGAAGATTCCCCAGGGACCGGCGGGTTCCTGCCCCGTCCCCTGGCTGGGGTGGGGGGAGGGCGCCGAGAGAGGGGTGCCGGGAAGGACGGGGGGGCACCGGCACAATAACGGAGAGGGGGGAACCCCAGAGCCTTACGGGTGGTCGGGGAGGATCATCACAGCCTTCCCCGCCAGAGCCCGAACAATGGGGGGAGCCCGCCCCGGCGCAAGCCCAGCTCTGCTCTGCTCTCGGATCACAAGACGCACCCGTCAAAAACAACCCAACTTGTCTCAGTCAGTTCACCAGGAGGGAGAGAACGCCTTCCAGGGACGATCTGGACCTGTCAGCCTTCCACGAGTAGACCTGGTCTCCCTGGGCGCCCCCGGGCGCTCCCCGCGCGCCTCTTCTCGCCGAGCCCAGTTAAACGTCCAAACCTCTGAGCCCCCGCTCTCGTCCTTCAGGGTCCCCGGGGAGAGGACGCGCGGGGAGTTAGTTCCACTACAACTACCAAGGCCCCGGGGTGGACGTTTAGTTTGACTCCCGCCCGCAAAGCGGGAGGTGGGGAGCTCTGCGTGTTTCAAAGGCACCAGCCCAGGATCAAACGAACAGAAATCCAAGGTGAAAATGTGGCCGAGGGAACCCTCTCGGCTCCGAGGCTGCCCCACTCTAACGGGAGTCTGTTCTAACCGTATTCGCTCGACGAGTCTGAAAGAATGTGGAGCTGGAGAAACTCTGGCCGCAGCTGGGCATGCGCAGTAGTCACCCCTCCCCCCACCCCGCCCGCGCTGGCTTCCCCGAGCGATTAACTTCTGTTTTGAACCACTCGACATAAATCACAACAGAAAAGCCAACTCCGGCCCACGACGGAACATTCGGGGGTACCTCCCTGCTAGGGACTGAAAAGTTAACTTCAAAAGGGAGTTAAAATTCTTTGACCTTTCGTGGTGGTGTCTTTTTTTTCTCTTTTTCTTTCTGTGTATTTTGTTTTTAAACCAGACTGACGGCAAGTTTTAGCTATAAAGCTTCCAGAACGCTTCGTGGAAACAATGACAGACTCACTCTTTGCATGTCACACTTGAACTCATTCTGACTGCACGCCGCTTGCCCGCAGTCCTAACTCTTCCTCTTGCCCCAGATACATCGTGGGAAAACTTGTAGAGGCTGGGAATTCTGAAGTCTAGCTTTCCAAAGGGACCGACACCCGGGGGCGACCTGGGGTCCAGAGTCGCCTTCCTCTGATGGTGTAAACGCCCCATCCCTGGAGAAGACGTGCCCGGCCCAGCCGGGAGTGAGCGGGATCCCAGGAGCCCAACTTTGAGACAAAGGCGCCGCGGCTCCGCCAGCCGGGCCCCCCAGGGTCCCAACGGCGAAAAGCGGGGCAGGGATGCCCCCGACCCGGACCCCACTCCCCCGCCCGCGAGAAAGAGCAAGAAGCCACGCGGCGAGCGTGGGGTGTCTGCGGAGACAATGAAACTTGGAGGCGCACAAACAAGGCGGCGAGCGTGTTTTTTGACAACGTGCCAGCAGCGTGGAGAGGCCCGTCTCCCCACAACAGCCCCTCGGGTGTTGTGTCTAAGAAGGAAACAACAACTGCCATTTCAGACGCAGCCTCAACAAAGAGAACGGCCGCCGCTCGGGCCTGCGAGCCCCGGGGCGGAAAAGTCCACCAAGTCACTCTCGCCCCGAACCCAGCGCCGCCCCTCGAGCACGTTTCCCTGGGACTCGCGTCCACGGCGCGCGCAGCCCGCGAGCCTTACCTTTCTTGCTTTTCATTCTGGAGCTCCCCTTCCAGCGCGAGGCGACGCTGGGGTCTCCAGGGGCTAGGAGCGAGGGCGAAGGGGCCGAGCGATTGTCCTCCTTCCCGGCCGACTCTCCCGTAACTTGTAGGACGCGCTCCAGCCGTTATTGCTAAACAAGGCGCTCGGATCCCAGGCTCCCGCTCCTTGGGTGGAATTCAAGTGACACTTGGGCTTCCTACGGCCGGAATCTTCTGGCAGCCGGCCGGGGGCTCCCCCTCGCCCAACTCGCTCCCCTCCCCACTCCGCTCCTTTGTTCCCCGCTCCTGCTCGGCGCACCTCGGCGCTGTCAGAGTGAGCGAGACGAGGAGGGAAGGTACAGGAGGTCCTGCCTCCGCCCCCAGCCGCCCGCCCCGTCCCCCGCCCGCCCAGCCGCTCCTCCGCCCCTCCGCCCCTCCCCCGCACCTTCCAGCCGCGGAGGACGGCACCGAGCGCCGCGGCCGCGCCGCCTCACCCCGCGTCCCCGGGCCGCTGTCACCCGTCCCTCGTGGGGGCGGCCGAGCCCAGAAACGCGATCGCTGCTCCCCACTGCGCGCACGCCGCCTGCATCCCCGGCTCGGCGGCGGCGACACCAGCCGAGCGCCCCGAGTTTCTACTTTAGGCCTTTCTTCCCGGGCCTGGCGAGGGTGCCTTTGGTTAGGAAATTGCAACAGATGGAAAAGAGGCTGTCTCCTCCTCCCCCTCCTCCACCCCAGGGAAGAAAAGGCTCCCCTTTCGTTTTTGACAGCTGCCCCAACTCCACCGTCCCCGCTCTGGCAGCAGGAGAAGACAGCGGCTGCTGGTTCAAGGGGCGGGGCTCCGTAGGAAAAGTATTCGGGACAAGAACCAACTTCTTCCAGAATGCGCGGCTGCCATTGACACGCGGGCGCGGCGCGGCGCACCCTTCTCCTCCGGGGGCTCTTCCTGCACAGCCACAGTGGGGGGCGGGGGGGGGAGGATGAGGCACAGACACCCCGGGTGAAAGTCTGTTCCCCCCGGCTAAAGCTGCGAGTTCCGGACTGGATTGCAAGGCAGTTTCGAAATCTAACATGTTGCGGACAGACACTTGTCATGCTCACATGCTCTTTAAAAGTCTCTGCCCGGGGACGGCCCGGACGCGCGCCTGCCCCGCCTAGACTCGGCCTGACATCCGCACCCCCGGACCCGGGCAGCTGTGCCGCCTTTATGGGAAGGGGGCTACCACCCCCGGGGGCGCTCATCTGTTTCGGTAAACAGAGTCTACTTTTAGGACTTATATCCTGCTAGGGGACCCTTTTCTCCCCACCCCCCCACCCCCGGTACTTCAAACAGAAACTAACCATTAAGTAAATACATGTTCCTGTCGCTTTAATTTGGTTGAGAGGAAGACTCCAGTAGGAGTTCCTAGATGAAATTACCCTTTAAAAAGACTTCTCCTCTCCTCTCCTTTTCGCGTGTTTGTCCCCTTCGTCGTTTTGAAGTAAACGAACTGTCACATTGCCACATTAAGACTTTCCCCATCACTTAAAAAAAAAAAACAACCCAAACGTAAATAATTTAGCCTAATAGAGACGTCAGCTCCCGAGTCAGCCTCCAGTTTCTGCTCTGTGCTGTTTTTGTTTTGTAATCTCTGTGAAGAACCCGGCAGAAGCTCCGTGGAAATAAGGTTCAACCTAAGGAGGAATAAGGCAGCCAAACGATGACTAACTAGATTTTGGAGCCTCTGTTTTAGGATTACACTGAAAATTAAAGCCAGCCTCCCACCCACTCACCCTCCCCCAAAAAAGACACCCCCGCCCCGAGAGTGAATAAGGCCAGAGTTTACAAAGCTTGGGTGGTTTTTTCCAATTACAGGACTTACAATGAATAAACAAGGAAAACAGCGTCAGTCTAAAGAAGGGAACGACCTTACGATTATTTTTTTCCTGTGGTGTGCCGACTGCTCGGCACCTAAGAGAACACACATCTAAAACGACCAAGCGGGGAACATGGTCCTGGGGGAAACCACCAGCCTGGAGGGGCTCCCCTGTAACTTGCCGGAGCGCAGTTCCTTCCCGGCCTGGCGGCAGATGAATCAGCGGCTGCGCCCGCGCGCAAGACAGATGTGGGGCGGGGAGGGGCCCGTTAGAGGGCCGCTCTGCTCCCGCGTTTGAAGGGTTGTTTGTTACTGGGATTGGTGGCTCACATCCGTTGGGGACCGGGAGAAGGGGGAGGAGGGACGCAGGAGGAGGAGCCGGACCGCCGGCGCTGCGCCTCAGCGGTCGGGGTGGCAGGAGCCTCGTCTGGAGCCGGTTACTGGGGAGACGCTTTGTTTGCTAACTTCGAAAGCCGCTTCGGCTGCCTCGGCCTCTTTCGAAGCCGGTCCACGAAACCCGCCTTCGGGTCGGCTTAACCCTCCCCCTGGGCCGTTTGCACCAGCGCGAGGCAAAACAGTTTCCTTCTTCCGCGTGGTTCTCCGCGGCCACGCGGTGGCTCTCATTATGTACACAAAGGTATCTTTTCCTTCGTCTAAGTGAACTTGGCTGATTATTGCGATTCTCAAGCAGCCGAGATGGAAACCGAGGGTTGCAGGGAGTTTATAGCTAGAAAACAAACTTTACCGGGGAAGGGACGCCGAGAATTAAAAGCCTCTTTTCAAATGGCCAGGAGGAGAAAGTCGAACGTTCAACTCTCTCGCTGGAGGTCCGGCTTGGTCCGGGCAATGCTCACCTTTGGCTCGAGCGAATCACACCGAAGCAGCTATTAAAGCTGGCGAGATGCTCCCGAGAGGAACACGGGCCCCCTCCCCCGGGTCGATGTCCTCCCTCCCACATCCTCAAGGCCCGTCCCAAACTTGTTTGAAGCTGTGGATTGTTGGTGCATTCTGGGAAGAAAGTGCCTGGAGTCTGCGTAACACAGGCCAGGAAAACAACCCGAAAGAGTGGGCTTGAAAAACCAGCAGTTGCTTAGGATATTTTTGTTTATTTGCTTTTCTCAAGGTGGAAAAACAAGTTTCAGTTCTGGCTCTGTGAGTCCCGAAATATCCCAGGTAGGGCCTCTCGGTGAAACCGATCCAGTGTCCTCTAAGATTCTTCCCAGTGCCTGGGGGGAGGAAATGTGGATTCACATTTACTATGTATTATTTGCTGAATTCATGTGGATGTTAATTATACTGGAAAATTGCATGAATGAAAAGTGAGAAAGTGTTTGGTACTTGATCGTCGTTTTGCACCATTATTTTTTCCCTCCAGGCACACAGTTCCATTTGGTGTCTTATCTTCCCAGGCTGCCTCAAGGCCAAGACAAGACACAGAGTTAAGTTACTTTTCACAGCTGCAAACCCTTCAAAAGCAAAAACTCAAAAAGAAACTTGGAAAGGCACATAAGCCAGAAAAGTGTATCAATACTTGCAGTTATTATTTTGATACGTGGTCCATCAAGTGATTGAAGACTATTTATTTCCTTCATCTCAGTGACCGCTGATAAAGCCTGATTCCACGGGGCACTGTCTTACGCCGAGGAATGATGACTCACGGTCACTGGATCCCTTTTGCTTCTCCTCTCTGGGGAACAGATATTTTTATAAAATATGCAGACTGCGGGGCTCCAAGCACTGCACAAGGCTTCTATAATCATCTCTTGACATCTCAGGTCAGGGGGTCCTAGGCTGCTTAAGGAGAAGCCAACCATTGTCTTTTCAAGGGCCTGGGGCTGGGCTACAACCACCATGTGGTGATTTTATCTGTCCCATCAGCATGACTCTCCTCCCCTTAGTTACATGAATAATGTAACTTGTGCTACTACTTTTGTTTGTAATCACTTTTCTCCTGGCCTGCATTTCCCTTCCCAGCCCTTTTTTCCCTCTGCAGCACAGGCCTCATTTTTCTTTCCCTAGAGGGGATTTGAACTCAACGGGACAAAGCAGAAAGATAATTGTTCAGCACGGCCTCTAACCTCTCTATTCTCAACGTCATGATCTGTACTGTGTTTTACAGTTTACGAAACAATTTAAATGACCTCATTTAATACTCAAACTAGTAAGCTAGGTTATTATTTTTTTCCTAAAGTGAAGATAGCACATCCAAATATAACAAAGCTAAAAGGCATAAAACCAAGTACTGGACATAAATTACCTGACTGAAAATCAAGTGTGCTCGCATCATCTGTGGAGGGTCTGGTGGATGTGGAAGGCAGTATGGGGCAGAGACTGACCACAGATTACAACACCAGGGCCACCTGAGCACATGGAGGTTGCTCTAAAACCTGTCTCTTCTCTGAAATCTACCTGGAGTTTTACCAGAGGCTCTCTTCCAACCTGCCTGCTTTTTGTGCTTTTCTTCTTTCCTCATTTTTTAATTACAAAAAAAGGGGCGGGGTGGGGTGGAGGGAAGACTGTTCTCAAAAATCCAAGCAAGAAAGAAGTATACATAGTGAAATAGGAAAGACCTCTTAATCGACCCCTTTACTCTCCATATGCGCATATGTATATTACACTCAAATGTAAGGGGGTTTTCATTGTTATTTGTTGTTTTCAAGTCCCCTCTGCCTGGGATGGCCCCACAGCATTTGCTGCCCATCGGGCTTTTTCTCACCAGTCAGAATTTGGCCTAAATATCTTCTCAGAAGAGTCTTCTGTGACCACTTGACCTAAATTTATTTACCTTCGCTGCCACCATCTCAGGGGTTCTCAACCGCAGTCCTGTTTGGGGCTGGATAATTCTCGGTTGTAGGGGGCTGTCCTGTGCATTGTAGGATGTTTACCAGCATCCCTGGCGGCTAACCAATACTGGCTGGTAACACCCTCCCCCCAAGTTGTGACAAACATCTCCAGACATTACCAACGTCCTCCAGAGGGGATAGAAATTGGGGTGGGGGACACCTCTGGTAGAGAACCACAGGTCTCGCTCAACCCTTTCTTTTCTTCCATAGCCCCACAATTTTTTTTTTTTTTTGGATGCGCGGGCTCTTAGTTGCTGTGGGTGGGCTGTTCACTGTGGCGCGCAGGCTTCTCTCTAGTTGTGATACGCAGGCTCTGTAGTTGCGGCATGAGGGCTTACTTGCCCTGAGGCATGGGGGACCTTAGCTCACCGACTAGGGGTCGAACCCACATCCCCTGCATTGGAAGGCAGATTCTTAACCACTCGACGGCCAGGGAGGCCCCATAACACTGCAAGTTTTAATTATTTTGCTCATTTGACTGTTAGTGTGTTTGTCGTCCTTTGACACCCACCCCCACTAAAATGTGTGCTTATTGTTAAATATTCCCGAACTTGGCACAAGGCCTCAACCATAAAGGGACCCAATAAATATTTCTCAAACAAAATAATGCATGAAAATGAGACTGTAAGAATCGTTAATAAGAATACAATCCGTTATTGTAAAGAACACGCCAGGCAGCGTTAAATACTTCACATATTTTAATCTTTATTCCTGAAAACATCCTGAGAAGCACGCCTTATTGTTATCCCCATCTGACAGATGAAGAAGGGCAGTTCAACCATTTGTCCCGCCATTCTGACCCCTGGTCCATGATCCAAACAATAATGATATTCTGCAGCTTGCTTTTTTCATTTATGTTTAGTGCTAAGCGTTTAAATAGTGTCTAATTTGTAACTAAGCACAAAAAGAAAGTGCAATTATAGTTAAAATATTCAACAATTGATAAAACATAGGCACCAACCAATGCCAGGAGCTCCTTCGGACTGTAAACGAGGGCAAACGGAACCAGTGTGTCTCAACAGAATGTCAGTTTGTATGTAGATCTTTGGGGGCTTTTGTGAGTATATTTGTAGGAGTCCCTGGAAGGTAGACTAGCTGAGTCAAAGGGCTGTGCATTCAAAATTTTCCCAGATGTTGCCAAATTGCCCTCCAAATCATCTTACATAATTAAAACCTCTTTCTCTACACCCTTGCTAACACCACACATTATCAATCAATTTCATATTTGCCAGTCTCCTAGACAAATACATGACACCTAACTTTTTTAAGAACACATGTCTTGGTTTGAGAAGGTGAGCACGTTCTTGTGTTTTCTGTGCATTTATTTCTTCTTTTCACCTGTTCATAACTTTCGTCAAGTTTTCTACTGTGTTCCTTGTTTTTCCTGTTCTTTTTTTCTTCTTTTATTTTCTTTTGGCTGTTCCGCTTCTAGGATCTTAGCTGCCTGACCAGGGATTGAACCCGGGCCCTCAGCAGTGGAAGCACAGAGTCCTAACCACTGGACCACCAGGGAATTCCCTTTCTTCCCTTTTTAAAATGGTGAGAACCAGCCTGTTTTTGTATGAGCCTAAAGGCATTTGACAGAATTAAAGGAACAAGGTTAGATGGACCAATAATGAAGGCGGGGGCGTGGGGTGATGTGTCCTGATTTAAAAAAAAATATATATATATATAGTTTGGAATAAGTACCATATTTATGAGGTAAAAGTAAGACCTTCAGAATACTGTACCAGTTTTTAACTGAGTCCCTTTCTCCTCTTTCCATCAAAGGGTTAATCCACTCATATGTTTCCATTTATCACCATTACCTCGTCTCAAAGCTGTAGAGGACCCATTTATAACAGCAATAAAACGATGAAATATCTAGGAGTAAAATTAACAAGAAATATGTGCAAGTTTTATGAAGAAAACTTTAAAACCCTACTGAGGGACATAAAGGAAGACTTAAGTAAAATAAAAGATATAATTTATCCTTTCCTGCAAGATTCAATAGCGAAAGCATAAAGATGTTTATCTTCCCCAAATCGATCTTTAAATTCAAAGCAATTTCTATTAAAATTCCAACAGGATTTTTTTCTTTAAATTGCTACACTTCATCAAAATTAAACAACCATACAATAGCCTGGGAAATTCTGAAAGAAGTGTTGGGATGGGAGGAGGGCAGGGGAAACCCCTTCAAATATTAAAGTGTATTTTGAAGTTAATAATAATTAAAATGTAAGTGTTTTGTACTGAGAATAAATAAAGAGGAAACAAAGAACAATGAGAGTTTAGAATATGATATGGACATTTAGATTTTGGCAAAGGTGACTTTTCAGATCAGGGTAAATTGAATTGGGACAATTGACTACTTTTAGTTAAAAATCAAGCTGATCTCTATCTCACTCCTTTAAGAAAAATAAAACTCATCTGAATCAGAGATTGAAATGTTAATTAAAAAGGCAACCCTGTATGTTCTAGAACAGTGGTTCTCCAGGCGGGATGTATGTGGCAACTTTGCCTCCCAGGGGACATTTGACAATGCCTGGCGACATTTTTGGTGATCACAGCTGGAGAGGAGCGGATGCTACTGGCATCTAGTGGATAGAGGCCAGGGATGCTGCTGTTTCACTGCACACAGAACAGACCTCCACAGGAAAATCATCCTGTCTGGAGGGTCAGTCGTGCTGAGGTTGAGACCACTTGTTCTGGAAGGAGGCATGAATATGATCTTGGAGTGGAGAGGCCTTTCTAACCAGGACACAAAATTGAGACCCAGTAAAAGAGATACATGTGTATAAGCATTTTGTATTTTTAAAAAAACTTGTGTTTGAGGAAAAAAATCATAAAATTTTCAAAAGCAAAAAAACTGGGAAAAAATAACCGGCGGCACATGTCAGGCACAAGACCTGGTTACCGAACTTATGGAGAGCTGATACAAATCAGAGGAAAAAAACCCTGTTTTTAAAAAGTAAAGTTGGGCAAAGTCTATAGATAAGCAGTTCAAAAAAAAAGAAAAAGAAATCCAAATAAACAGAAACATGAAAAAAAAAAGCCACCAAGAAAACTATTTTGCAGTCATTACAACAACAAAGTAAATCAGACTGAGCTGATATAGAAAGATGACTAATATATGTTGACAAGCTTTTTTGTTTTTGTTTCTTGGGGGATTTTTGGCAGCACTGTGAGGCTTGTGGCATCTTAGTTCCCCCGCAAGGAATTAAACCTGGGCCCTTGGCAGTGAGAGCTTAGAGTCCTAACCACTGGACTGCCAGGGAATTCCGTGGTACGTTGTTTTTAAGCAAGGTGAAGAACATTATAGTATTACCCCCATTTTAAAAAATTATTTATTCGGTTGCTCTGGGTCTTAGTTGCGGCTCTCTGGCTCCTTAGTTGTGTCATGCAAACTCTTAGTTGCGGCCTGTATGTGGGATCTAGTTCCCTGACCAGGGATTGAACCCTGGCCCCCTGCATCGGGAGCTCAGTCTTAACCACTGCGCCACCAGGGAAGTCCCTAGTGTTGCCCTTCTGTGTAAAATGTTTTATGCCTATATTTCTTTGGAACGATACTCAAGGAAACATTAACAATGGCTACCTTTGGAGGAAGAGAAGGGTAGAAAGGAATGAGATGCATGGCAAGGAGGGTTTTTTTAATCTTATGCTTTTTTGTACAAGTCTGAGAAATGAGAGACAGACAGAGACAGAGGAAGAATATGAGCTGGAGTTGGAGAAGGCAGGTGCCCAGTCTAGACTGGTCATCATTTTTTTTACCTTCACTCATTCCTTCTTCCCAGCTCTTCCTCTTTTTAATGGAGATCTGAGTTTCTGGCTTATTTTCCTTCTCTCTAGAGAACTTCTTTTAACGTTTCTTACAAAGGCAGGTTTACTATCATCATTTTTGATGACTAAATAATAGTTCGTTGTAACTATGGATATAATTTATGTACCAATCCCCATTTATTGGACACTTAGGTTTCGTTCTGGTTTGAGTTAGAAGGGATTTTCAAAACTCATATAAAAACCTGAGCAGGGGTCTAAAATAGGATGAGCTGTATTTGGGGCCTTGAAGTCTGGTTCTTACAGTTCAGGAGCCAGGGGTGGTTAATCATTAGCAAGTGTGAATAACCCCCAGTGACACCCTGGGAGTTCATTATTCACTGCTATTTACAGGAAGTATCAAAGGCTGTCAAACCATTGGAATTGGATTGCCAAATCTGCAAAATGGGAAAGGTTAATCCTGATGCCGGTAATCTTTACAGAAAATTTGGCCAACCATTATAATATGTAACAAGGGAGCAAGATACTTTCCTCAAAATGAATGAATAAAAGCTGTCGATATATGGATGGAGTCCGCATACCCCTTGAAAGGCACGCAACACTTAAGTAAAGGCTTTCTCTTCTATTGGTGTGTTCTTACCAGGGGACAATCTGCTTCCTAAAGCGTATCATCAGGCCTCCACAGGATGTCATGCAAAAGCCAAAACGATGATTCCATATTACCTTAAAAGGGAGGAAAACATTCACTTCCAAGCTACTTGGGTAAACTTTATCTTTAAAACTTAGGTATATTTGATTTTATTTCTCCAACCCATTTTGGAAGCTCTCCTCAGCAACACACAGAGTAGATTAGCGGGGGCAAAATTAATTTCTAAATCAGCCCATATGCGCCTCTCCCCTTCCCCTTGTGCTTGGTAGCAACTCATACATACTCTACTACTCTTGAATACATTTTATTTTTATTTATTTATTTATTTTTAAATAAATTTATTTATTTATTTATTTTGGGGTGTGTTGGGTCTTCGTTTCTGTGTGAGGGCTTTCTCTAGTTGCGGCGAGCGAGGGCTACTCTTCATCGCGGTGCGCAGGCCTCTTACTGTCGCGGCCTCTCTTGTTGCGGAGCACAGGCTCCAGACGCGCAGGCTCAGTAGTTGTGGCTCACGGGCCCAGTCGCTCCGTGGCATGTGGGATCTTCCCAGACCAGGGCCCGAACCCGTGTCCCCTGCATTGGCAGGCAGACTCCCAACCACTGCGCCACCAGGAAAGCCCTACATTTTATTTTTAAAAAAACCTTAAAAATAGCCAGGTGACCTCACAAACAAGGACTTTGTCCTGTCTTTGTTTTTTTCATTTTTTTGATGTAAAAATGTAAATATATCTAATAGTGGAGATCCTAGTGTAATAAATCCCCAAATATTCATCAGCCAGCTTCAACAATTATCGACCCATGGCCACTCTTGCTTCATCTATACCCTCACATACTTCCTTCTCTCCTATATTATTCTGAAGCAAATCCCAGACATTCTGTCACTTCTGGATAAGCTCTCCTAGTTAATGCTCTGCTTGCCTCGGCAGTAACACCTTCCTCCCTAGGCTAAATGGTTTGTTTACTAAAGGAGCTAAGAAGTCCCAGAATTATGCCCTATTGTATTTTCCTTTCTGGCTATTTCTCTTCCTGTGGTTAAACATTTTCTTCTTGCCAGAGAGACCAATTACATTTTATCTTTAGATGGGGCTTTAAAGCTTTTAGTTCTACTAGCCTCTGTTAGACCAATAACTGAGGTACATTTTCTCTTTTGCACAGTTCTACCCTCAAAACTTATATCAGTTTCTCCCATTTGAACTTGTCAGTTGCCCTTTTTTTTTTTTTTTCCCCGTGGTTCAGGAAGCATGTTCACCAAATCAGTATCTCACTTTGAGGTCTCTAGAAATATTATTCTACTTTACTGACTATAAAGAAAAACATTACTTTAAAAATTCACAGCTACAAATGACTTTAAGGCAAATTATTTCCTTCGTGTGTGTGTGTGTGTGTGTGTGTGTGTGTGTGTGTGTGTGTGTCAGAGAGAGAGAGAGAGACAAAGAGAGAGACAGAGACAGACAGAGGAATAGGAAGATGGGGGAGTAAAGTCTAGAAAGATTTGATACATCTAGTATGGAGTTGTTTTCAGCCAAAACGACAGCCAGATGGTAACATTAAAACACAAACAGGGGCTTGCCTGGTGGCACAGTGGTTGAGAGTCCGCCTGCCGATGCAGGGGACACGGGTTCGTGCCCCGGTCCGGGAAGATCCCACATGCCGCAGAGCGGCTGGGCCCGTGAGCCATGGCCGCTGGGCCTACGCATCTGGAGCCTGTGCTCCGCAACGGGAGAGGCCACAATGGTGAGAGGCCTGCGTACCGCAAAAAAAAAAAAAAACACCCAAAAAAACCACACACAAACAGGACTTATTTAAGTTTTAAAACATAATATCCTGACCATTAGGTTTGAAAAACGTAGAATCATCAATAGCTTATCTGAACGCTTTCCCTCCCTCCCTCCCTCGCTCTCTCCCTTCCCTTTCCTTCTTTCCTTCCTCTCTCCCTCTCTTTCTGTCTCTCTCTCTCTCATAATTCTTGGACACATTATCCCTCATTGGAAATCACAAATCTGTGACCAATCCTAAATATTTTATACTTCACAAGAATCCCATTTAGTTGTTAAAACTAAACAAATCAACTATTCGCAAAAATGGTGTCTAGATTTCTTGAGTTAGGTACACTTTGCCTTCATCTAATAAAATATGTTCATCCTACCAGCTTTTTTATGGGAAAGAATAAACCCATACCTACACAAACTTCTATATGATTAGTCATTTGTCACTTATTTGTCTTCTTGAAAAGTACATTTTCCAAACATTCCGTAACCACAGTGCTTTGCCTTCTGTCACTTTTTTGAGCCTCCAAGAATTCTTGAGACATCATCACCCCAGTCTAAAATATAAGCCCCTCCATGGAGCTTTGAAATCCAATTCCCAAAGTAACCTACCTATTTTTCAAATTGATGATGCTGTTTAGACAAAGTTTCCTCTCTAATGTAACTTAAACCTACATCTGCTCCTCCCATTTCTCCCTCACCTACCCCCAAATTCTTCTCTTATTATTTTGCAAACTGCCGTCAAATCATTTCTGCTCAGAAAATGCAAAATATCAACTTTAGTCCAGGAAAAAAATAACGTAAATTTTGTTTGTTGGACTTCAAGTTGTGTTAAGAAGATTTGAGTAAGTTACTGTGAAGGAATCCTTATCTGGTAACGGGTGGTCTAAGCTGGAAACAAACAAACTGAAAATACTGGAGTGGGAAGTTTACACTCATTCCTCATTGATTAGCTGTGGGATTAGAATGCCTCACCTCCACCCGGCACCGCCCCCTCTCACAGAGCAGATGGCCCAGGTATCAATTGTTCTCAAGAAGCGCCGCTGAGAAGGTTTGCAAGACATGCAAAAAGACTTTATACTCTTACTTCCGGGATAATGAAATTGAAGGTTTACTTCCTTTTACCTGGGGGTCTCGAAATCTACACTCTAACCCACGTCCACTCCAGACCTTATTCGAATGTCCACAGAAATAAAACAAAACTAAACTAAACTAAATTTGTGTGCTTCTCTTCCAGGATTCAGCTTTGTCTATTGCAAAATTTGACAATTTGCAGCCTTAAATGTCAACGCCTGTGCCCGAGTTGGTGGGATTTTGCCTCCCCATTCTCTTGCAAATTTTCTGCAATGAGCTTGGATTCTCTTACTTTTTTTTTTTTTTTTTTTTTTTTTTTTGTGGTATGCGGGCCTCTCACTGTGTGGCCTCTCCCATTGTGGAGCACAGGCTCCGGACGCGCAGGCTCAGCGGCCATGGCTCACGGGCCCAGCCGCTCCGCGGCATGTGGGATCTTCCCGGACGAGGGCACGAACCGCGTCCCCTGCATCGGCAGGCGGCCTCTCAACCACTGCGCCACCAGGGAAGCCCAAGGATTCTCTTACTTTTAATCAGCATAAAAAGCAATACGTTTATTTTTAAAATTTTAAATAAAAGCTGCCTATTCTTGGCACCAGAGTATAGATACAATTACAGGTTCTACGTGTGAACCGAAAGAGTGATATTATGCATTTGACAAATATTGGCAGTGATTCTTGAGTGCTTTGTGTCAAGTTTTTAAGCTGGTTGGTGTGAAAATAAAATAAGTAAGCAAAGAACAATAGGTGAATGTGCCCAGGGCAACAAAGTACGAGAAAAGATAAGTAGTTCAGGGCATTTCAAAAACTGGAGGAAGCAGAGTTTGCAAGGATTTGAGGAAACAGAGGCCTGTTGCTCAAAGCCAGTGACAGAGGAACTCACCAAAGTACATCTACAGTCTAGAAAAGGGGTGTATTCTTTGATCCAGCAGCTACACTTTGGGAGATTTATTCTAAGGTTTGGTGGTCTGATTTGGCAGCTACATAAGGGAGTCATGGAAGGTAAACCTCAAAAAGTATGGATATATTGAGGGACTTCCCTGGCGGTCCAGTGGTTAAGACTCTGTGCTTCCACTTCAGGGGGTGCAGGTTCGATCCCTGGTCAGGGAACTACGATCCCACATGCCGCATGGTGTGGCCAAAAAACCCCACAAAAAACAAAAAACATACTAAAAGAAATGTATATTGAGGTCAAATTACCAGCCTGAGGTGGGGTCAGGCCTTATTCTGTAGGAAATGATGACTATTTGGCCATACCTCAGGGAGATGAAGTTTGCCGTTTTCCCTAGAATGAGTTAGAGGCGAACAGCCTCCTTAAAACAGTTTTAAAAGATTAAAGGCCCCAATTTCATTGTGCCTGTGAGAATGGGAATGATTTTTTTCACTTGGCAGTTTAAGTTTCTAAAAATAAAATTTACTGAACCTATTTATTACAAACACTTAAAATCGAGAAAACACTTTACCATCGTTTATACTATAAAAAGATAATGAGTAACCTAGATAATGCGAACCACTTCAGGCCGGGCTGGAGCCAGAATTTCGACTGCATAAGTCAGCTGTGTTACATGGCTTTATTTTTCCTGTCCACACTGCAGAGGTCAAAAGGTGTGAAAGGCTTGGAAAAGGCTAGATTTCTCAGCTTCTCCAAGCATCCTCGGGAGGTGTCAGCCCGCAAACAGGCTGTTGGCTAATTACGGTGGTTATGAAGTGCCTCCTGGGCCCGCTCATAACTATTTTTTAAATAGGCTGTTTCTCACCTTGATCGGCAAGATGTTACCAGATCTCTGACGGAAAAGAGCCTGTTCCTTAACTGTTTTTGCAGAATGAAACTGCAGAATCAGTGCTGGGGAAGTCGAGCTGATGTGGGGTTGAAGCATTAAAATCTGGGGCTGCCAACCCTCATTTTTTTTTTTTTTTTTTTTTTGTATGTGTGGTAAAATATATATAACATGAAATTTACCATTTTAGCCGTTTTTAAGTGCATGGTTCATTGACATTAAGTACGTTCACATTGTCGTGCAACCGTACCACCATCCAATTCCAGAACCTTTTTATCTTCCCAAACTGAAACTCTGTTCCCATTAAACACTAACTCCCTCTCCCCTCTCCTCAGCCCCTGGTAACCTCTATTCCACTTCCTGTCTCTATGCGTCTGACCATTCTAGGTCCCTAATATAAGTTGAATCATACAATATTTGTCCTTTTGAGTTTGGCCTATTTCACTCAGCTTCATGTCTTCAAGGTCCCCTGTTACAACATGTGTCAGAATTTCATTACTTTCTCATTCACCCTTGTTTTGGAACTTTTTCTTTTAATATAATTTCAGCCTTCCCAAAAGAGTGGTCAGAATAGTATAAAGAAATCCCATATACTCTTTACTACCCAGATTCCCCAGATCTGGTTCATTGTTTTACACACATACACAAGCATTTCTCACGTATACCCTTTTTTCCAAGTTGCGGATATGTTGCCCCTTGAACCCTAAATACTTCAGTGTGTATTTCCTAAGAATGAGGACATCCTCTTACATCATACAATTATCAAAATTAGGAAACTAACGTTGATAGAATGCTATTACCCAATATTCGAACCAGATTCATCTTTTGCTAGTTGTCAAATAATGTTCTTCACAAGCAAGCAAAAATTTCCTTCAGAAGAAAGCAAAAATGTCTAGACTAAGATCTGACCTAGGAGCACACGTTGTATTTAGTCAGTGTATCTCTTTAGTCTCCTTTAATCTGGAACAGTCTCTTTGTCATTCACGACCTTGGCATTTTGGAAGAGTAAACCCCTGTTATTCTACAGAATGACCCCCACTTTGGCATTGTCTCCAGCTTCTTCCCTTAGATTGAGGCTGTGCATTTTTGACAGATAGATCACCACGGTGACGTCAGGCCCTTCTCAGTGCATCATATCAGGTGGCAGATGATTTCAATGTCTACATGTCCCCTTACAAGTGAACGTTCAATTTGATCACTCTGTTAAGGTTGTGTCTGCTGGGCTTCTCCACAATAAAGTTATTATTTTTCCCTTTGTAATTAATAAATATTCTGAAAGAAGGTCGATGTCCTATTCGTAACTTTCACCCTCTGGTTTTATAATCCATTATGATTCTAGCTTGAATCGAATATTACTGTCATATTTATCAACTGGTGATTTCTAACACCATCGTTTCTCTTACATTTATTTGTTGGCATTCTACTGCATGGAAGAGCTTTTCTTTCCCCATTTCTTTCTTTGCTTGTTTGTTTATATCAGTATGGGTTTGTGGAGTTGTATGTTATTCAGTGGGTTATAACTGGTTACTATTGTTTTTAAACATCATAAAATTTAACTGTATCAATTGTGCAATCATTATCTGGTTGATAAATGATTCCTTAATAGCGATGTTGTACATGGCCTTAGTTCCTCATTATGAATGGGCCAATTTGATATTTCGTGACTTGCAGAGTAGCTGCAAAAGAGATATGGATGTTGTATAGTATTTCTCTTTACAATATTTCTCACATTTGTTAATAATTGCAGCCTCTCAAAAATCCCTCAAGTGGGGCTTCCCTGGTGGCGCAGTGGTTGAGAGTCCGCCTGCCAATGCAGGGGACACGGGTTTGTGCCCCGGTCCGGGAAGATCCCACGTGCCGCGGAGCGCCTGGGCCCGTGAGCCATGGCCGCTGAGCCTGCGCGTCCGGAGCCTGTGCTCCGCAACGGGAGAGGCCACAACAGTGAGAGGCCCGCGTACCGCAAAAACAAAAACAAAAACAAAAATCCCTCAAGTGAAGAAGTGCAGACATATTGAAATACTTATTTAAACAAATAAATTAGAGAGGATGCCTTTGAAATACTGTTACTCCATTCTTTGAGGACTTTCTTATTTTCTCGTACAACAAAATGTCCCAGGCTCATATTGGCTTTCCCTGCCTAACCCTGAAATCTATCATTTTTCCAAGAAGCCCTAGTTACTTTAAGTAAAGAAGGATATATAGACACCAAGATCTGGGCTCTAAATGTGCAAAGTGCATATTACTACTGGAGTGTCATTGCTTCTAGGTCCTCTCAGTAGACAGAGGTAGAACACACACACACACACACACACACACACACACACACACACACAGTATCCAGTTGAAAACCATGAATTCACACTAATACCTCTGATTTCAATCCAATACCACAGGTTTTATTTCAGTCTTCCTATTTTTCATGGTTGTAACTCTTCTCTGACAGTAAGAAACCTGTTTCCCATTACTCTCAAGATAGTGACTACTTGTTCAATTGTAGAATATACCAGCCGTGCCTCTACATGGCACGACTTATAATTCAATATTCCTTTGTTTCTTTTCTTTAATCTGAGGTTATAAGGTCAAAATACCATGTTCAAAAGTTACTTGAGAGCTTCCCTGGTGGCGCAGTTGTTAAGAATCCGCCTGCCAGTGCAGGTGACGTGGGTTCGAGCCCTGGTCCAGGAAGATCCCACATGCCATGGAGCAACTATGCCCGTGTGCCACAGCTACCAAACCTGCGCCCTAGAGCCTGCGAGCCACAACTACTGAGCCCACGTGCCACAACTATTGAAGCCCGCAGCCTAGAGCCTGTGCTCCGCAACAAGAGAAGACACTACAATGAGAAGCCCATGCACCACAATGAAGAGTAGCCCCTGCTCGTTGCAACTAGAGAAAGCCCGCGCGCAGCAACAAAGACCCAACGCAGCCAAAAGTAAATAAATTAATTAATTAATAAAAAAGATTTCTACAAAAGTTACTTGAGTCAGCTCTTCCTTCTGTCCTCTCCAGTGTGACTGTAATTCTTTTGAAATACATTTAGGTTTATTTTTTAAATTTATATTCCCTGCTATGGTTGCCCCACATTCTTTTGATTTTATCATTATTATGATAATGATGACTTGTTTGGTATGCAAAGCGTTAGCGTGATTCCAAAATCAATACTAAGTGGGAGGCTCACGTAGAGAAGTGTCAGTCCTTCAGGTCATTCAAAACATATACTATCAATTGTTTTGCTTGAATAGATAGACTCACTTCACTCATATTTGAGAAAAAAACTGTCAAATACCCATGTCTGAATAACAAGTTTGTCAATCAGCTGTTCTTTGAAGTAAAAATGGTGTTACATTAAAAACTGGCTACTTCAGGGCTTCCCTGATGGCGCAGTGGTTGAGAGTCCGCCTGCCGATGCAGGGGACACGGGTTCGTGCCCCGGTCCGGGAAGATCCCACATGCCGTGGAGCGGTTGGGCCCGTGGGCCATGGCCGCTAAGCCTGCACGTCTGGAGCCTGTGCTCTGCAATGGGAGAGGCCACAGCAGTGAGGGGCCTGCGTACAGCAAAAAAAAAAAAAAAAAAACTGGCTACTTCAGCTTGTAACTCAAACAGCAGAAGTACTTCATGGGTATTTCCCATTTAGTCACACAGAATATTAAAAAGACATGTACTCAGGTCAAGTTTGATAACATTACTAGTTTTTACAGCTGCTTCAAGAATATTCTTAAGGGAAACTGTCTTTTTTTTTTTTTTTAACCAAGAGTGTGTGTCACTAAACAGTACGTGCCACAGCCTTGATTTGTGGTGGCCCCTGCAGTTTTACCTCCATTGCTTTTGCACCATCAGTGTCAATGTCACCTCTCTGAAAAAAGGCAAATAAATGGCTTCAGATTATTAGGAAAAGAGTTTTGATCTCACGGACCACCTGAAAGTGTCTCAGGGACCCCCAGGTGTGTGAGGACCACATTTTGAGAACTGCTACCATAGATAGATTTTTGTATTTTTCTTTTTTTCACTTAACATATTCTGGAAATTATTCCATATCAGTTTATAGAGATCATCCTTATTATTGTTATTTTATAGTTTCATAGTATTCCACTGTATGGATAATACCATCCTTCAATTACTTTCTTATGTTTGGACATTTAGACTGCAATTACAAACAATGTTGCAATGAACAATCTCATGCATACCTATTTTCATCTTACTGAATGTGTTTCCTGGGACAGCTTCCTAGAAGTGCAAGTGCTATGTCAAAAACAAACACGTGGCGCAGTGGTTGAGAGTCCGCCTGCCGATGCAGGGGACACGGGTTCGTGCCCTGGTCCGGGAAGATCCCACATGCTGCGGAGTGGCTGGGCCCGTGAGCCATGGCCGCTGAGCCTGCACGTCCGGAGCCTGTGCTCCGCAACTGGAGAGGCCACAACAGTGAGAGGCCCGCGTACCACACACACACACACAAAAAACCAAACACGTGTGTGGTTTTGTTAGAAGTTCCAGACTCCACTTCACAACGGTTGTACCAATCTGCATTATCTACCAGCAATGAATAGGAGTTCCTGTTTCTCCACGGCCTTCGCAACAAAGTATAATATGGGGGATAGACATGTAAATGAATCAGACATTAAATGACCCATAGGCTATCTATAAAGGGGATAGCAGCCTTTTCTGGGAACTTTCTCCTCCAATACCAGTCTGTGGGTTGATAGAATTAACTGGACCCTAGCCAAAGCTGGGCCAGATTCCCTATCCTGGGAACTCTGAAATTAGGACTGATGTCCCACTCTGTCTCTGTTAGGAAATGATGTAAGCTTGGGGTCCATTTTATCATATTTGGTCATATACCAACCAAAGTAGAGAAAACCAGTTTGCAGAAGCAGAGATGAGACTAACCTCAGTTCCCGATGGCTCCTCTAACTCCTACGCTAGCTCCTGCAAGGCTGAGACTAACCTCAGCTCCCGATGGCTCCTCTAACTCCTACGCTAGCTCCTGCAAGGCTGAGACTAACCTCAGGTCCCGATGGCTCCTCTAACTCCTACGCTAGCTCCTGCGAGGCTGAGACTAACCTCAGGTCCCGATGGCTCCTCTAACTCCTACGCTAGCTCCTGCAAGGCTGAGACTAACCTCAGCTCCCGATGGCTCCTCTATCACATCCCATTAGCTAATACCAAGTTACATGGTCAAACCCGGATGCTAAGGAGGCTGAGAAATACAACCTGTGGCTGGATGGCCACGGGCTGGTCTAAAACTGAGGTACTTCTATTGCTAGCAGAAGAGGGAAGGATGTATTCAGAGAGGCAACTGGCAGTCTCAGCTACAGTCCACTCCTTGGTCACCCACATATTTCTGCTCGCCCTTCTTCCTAGATATAAAATACACGTTTCCCCGTTCGAGTGAGGCGACACAATGTTCCACCTGGCTGCTGCGTTCATTTTAAAGTCTAGGACCTCTGAGTGATACGCATTCCCCTCATCAGGACCACCTGTGACTCTCACCTGCATCTTCTGAAAAACAAGTCATCTGTCCTCCCAGCCTCCGCCCGCCAGGAACATAGTGGTAAATGAGGCACAGGATCATAAAAACGCTCTTTCAGAAGAGGAAAGAGGGCTTCCCCGCTGGCGCAGGGGTTAGGAATCCGCCTGCCAATGCAGGGGACACGGGTTCAAGCCCTGGTCCGGGAAGATCCCACATGCCGTGGAGCAACTAAGCCCGTGCGCCACAACTACTGAGCCTGTGCCCTAGAGCCTTCGAGCCACAGCTACTGAAGCCCGCGTGCCTAGAGCCCGTGCTCTGCAACAACAGAAGCCACCGCAATGAGAACCCGCGCACAGCAACGAAGACCCAATGCAGCCATAAATACATAAATAAATAAATAAATTTATAAAAAAAAAAAAAAGAAGAGGAAAGAAAGGGAGGGAAACAGCGGTCACTGGACCACTGCAATGACGTAACACCCACTGAGATTAGAGGCTCCCTGACCTAGCAACAAAGTGTGTTTCTCCATTGGACCCTGGCCCTACCAAGGAATTTCCCTGTTCATTATCTTCTGTGACCTTTGGTTTTGCCTCTGGGAGGTTCTTCCATCAATTATCCTCTGTAACTACATCTGAAGTGGTATTCATAAGTATGCTGTCATATAGATTCAGTTGTGAGGACCTTGAGGATTGCACGAGGGGGTTAAAGAATTACAGGTTCTTGGAGGATTCTTAATGTTTCTGGTATATTTCCTTCTATTTAGTTCCTTGGTCTAAAGGTTCCTTTGTAACTGCAGCCATATATCTTGTCTGGAAAAAGTTCTTAAGCCTGAGGAATCTCCTCTTCTACTCACTTGCTGGCACATGGCACAAACCCACACGTGAAATATTGTGATGGATACCCCGAGGCCATGTGAAACAACAGGCTCAGGTTGGAAAGGAACCAAACTTTATTATAATCTATCTGGCTCCCACTGTCTGGTAAATAGCACTCAAGAAAGAATTTGCCAAACCTCCTTAGTGGAAATGTATTCCGTTCCACCGTGCTAACTCTTGCCTGGACTCATCTCTCTCACAGAACTTAGCTAAAGGCAGAAAAAAGCAGCCAACATACATAAACATTCAGACTTTTCTCAAACACTTCTCCTAGAGCTATGGACCTGATTGACATAAGCACTATATTCCAAGATAGTGCAGGAGACAGTTTATCTAAACTAATTTAGCTACTGCAGCTTTCTTTTAGTCAGTGTAGCCATGGTTTATCTGTCTCCATCCCTTTACTTTTTTAAAAAATTATTAATTAATTAATATTTATTTTTGGCTGCGTTGGGTCTTTGTTGCTGTGAGTGGGCTTTCTCTAGTTGCGGTGAGCAGGGGCTACTCTTCACTGTGGTGCATGGGCTTCTCATTGTGGCGGCTTCTCTTGTTGCACAGCATGGGCTCTAGGCACGTGGGTTTCAGTAGTTGTGGCACATGGGCTCAGTAATTCTGGCTCATGGGCTTAGTTGCTCTGCAGCGTGTGGGATCTTCCCAGAGGGCTTGAACCTGTGTCCCCTGCATTGGCAGGCGGATTCTTAACCAATGTGCCTCCAGGGAAGTCCCTCCATCCCTTTACTTTTGATCTGTGTCTTTATATTTACATCGGATTTCCTATACACAACATATAGTCGGGTCATTATTTTATCCATTCTTATAGTCTCTGTTTTTTAATTGGTATATTTAGACCATTCACACTTAAAGTAATTATTGATATTGTTGGATTAGTATCGACCATATTTATAACTGTTTTTGGTTCACTGCTGTCCTTCTTTGTTTCTTTTTTGTTGTCCACTCTTTTCCTGCCTTCTCCGATTTTTTTTTTTTTTTTTTTGCCATGCAGTGTGGCGTGTGGGATCTTAGTTCCCTGACCAGGGATTGAACCTGTGACCCCTGCATTGGAAGCAAGGAGTCTTAACCACTGGACTGCCAGGGAAGTCCCTCTCTGGTTTTTTTTTTTTTTGCTGTACGCGGGCCTCTCACTGTTGTGGCCTCTCCCGTTGCGGAGCACAGGCTCCGGACGCGCAGGCTCAGCGGCCATGGCTCACGGGCCCAGCCGCTCCGTGGCATGTGGGATCCTCCCCGACCGGGGCACGAACCCGTGTCCCTTGAATCGGCAGGCAGACTCTCAACCACTGTGCCACCAGGGAAGCCCCCTCTCTGGTTTTTTTTTTTTTTTTTTTTTGCTGTATGGGGGCCTCTCACTGTTATGGCCGCTCCCGTTGCGGAGCTCACTGTTGTGGCCGCTCCCGTTGCGGAGCACAGGCTCCGGACGCGCAGGCTCAGCGGCCATGGCTCACGGGCCCAGCCGCTCCGCGGCATGTGGGATCTTCCCAGACCGGGGCACGAACCCGCGTCCCCTGCATCGGCAAGCAGACTCTCAACCACTGCGCCACCAGGGAAGCCCCCCCTCTCTGGTTTTAACTGAGCATTTTGTATGATTCAACTTTCTTTCCTTTATTTTTTTCTTTTTTTTAATAGGACAAGGGAGTTTTTAAAATATTTTATTTATCTATTTATTTTATTTATTTTTGGCTGTGTTGGGTCTTAGTTGTGGCACCGGGATCTTTGTTGCAGTGCACGGGCTTCTCTCTAGTTGTGGCACGTGGGCTCTGTAGTTGTGGCGCACGGGCTTAGTTGCCCCGCAGCTTGTGGGATCTTAGTTCCCTGACCAGGGATCGAACCCGCATCCCCTGCATTGGAAGGTGGATTCTTAACCACTGAACCACTGGGGAAGTCCCTCTTTCCTTTCTTTGTATATCAATTATACTTCTTTAAAACATTTTTATTCATCGCCCTACAGTTTGTAATACACTTTGACGACTAATCTAAGTCTCCTTTCAAATAACATTATACCATTTCATGGGTATTACAGGTACTGTGTAACAGAATAGTTCCAATACCTCCCTCCCATCTCTTACAACATTGCTGTCAAGCACGTCACTTATCTATAAGCTATAATCATCTAATATATTGTTGCTACTATTACTTTAAACTAATGGTTAACTGTTAAATCCATTAAGAATAAGAAAAATAAAGATTTTATTTTACCTTCACTTCTCAATGCTTCATTTCTCAAACTCTCTTTTGTTATGTAGATCTGAGTTTCTGATCTATATCATTTTCCTTCCCTCTGAAGAACTTCTTTCAACATTTCTTACAAGACAGGTCTACTGGAGACAAATTCCCTCAATTTTTCCTTGTTTGAAAAAGTCTTTATTTCTCCTTTGCTTTTGAAGGATAATTTTGCTAGATACATAATTCTAGTTTGCTGATTTTTCTTTCAGTGCTGTAAATATTTTACTCCATTCTTCTTTTGCTTGCATGGTGTCTGAAAAAAAGGACGATATAATTCTTATTCTTGTTCCTCTATAGATAAGGTGAGTTTTTCTGCCCTCTCTGGCTTCTTTCAAGATTTTCTCCTTGTCTCAGATTTTCTGCAGTTTGAATATGATATGCCCAAGTGTACAGTTTTGTTATTTATGCTGGGTGGTATTCTCTGAGTTTCCTGAATCTGTGGCTTGGTCATTAATTTTAATCGGATTAATTTTGGAAAATTCTCAGCCATTATTGTTTCAAATACTTCTTTTGTTCTTTTCTCTCTCTCTCTTCTTCTTCTTCAGGTATTCCAAACACTCATATGTCACACTTTCTGTCACTGTCCCACAGTCCTTGGATTTTCTGTTGCATCCTTTTTTTGTTGTTTTTTGTGGCCACACCACCCAGCATGTGGGATCTTAGTTCCCTGAGCAGGGATTGAACTTGTGCCCCCTGCAGTGGAAGCACAGAGTCTTAACCACTGGACCACCAGGAAGTCCCTGCTGCATCTTTTTCATTCTTTTCTTCTCTTTGTTTTTTAGCTTGGGAATTTTCTAGTCACATATCTTCAAACTCATTGATTCTTGTTTCACTATGTCTAGTCCACTGATGAGCCCATCAAAAGCATTCCTCATTTCTGCCACAGTGCATCTCTTTTTTAAAAAATTTAATTAATTTATTTTTGGCTGTGATGGGTCTTCGTTGCTATGCATGGGCTTTCTCTAGTTGCAGTGAGTGGGGGCTACTCTTCGTTGTGGTGCGTGGGCTTCTCATTGCGGTGGCTTCTCTTGTTGAGGGTGCAGGCTCTAGGCTCGTGGGCTTCGGTAGTTGCAGCGTGTGGGCTCACAAGTTGCTCCGCGGCATGTGGGATCTTCCTGGACCAGGGCTCGAACCCATGTCCCCTGAATTGGCAGGTGGATTCTTAACCACTGCACCACCAGGAAAGTCCCAGTGCTTTTCATTTCTAGCATTTCCTTTTGATTCTTTCTTAGAGTTTCCATCTCTCTGCTTATATTACTTGTTTTTGCATATTGTCCATTTTCTGCATTACATCTCCTAACATATTATTCATAGTTATTTTAAATTTCTGGTCTGATAATTCCAAAATCTCTGCCAAATTTAGTGGCCCTATCAAAAAAAGTAAAAGTGAAAAGAAACAGGTGATATATTAATTTTAATAATATATTTTACTTAACCTAATATGTCTAACATATTATCATTCAACATGTAATCAACATAAATTAGATATTAAAAACTTTTTGCACTAGGTCTTCGAACCCCAGCGTGTATTTTCTTGTTTGCTTGTTTTAACGTTTTTTTAAAATTTATTTATTTATTTATTTATTTTTGTCTGTGCTGGGTCTTTGTTGCTGCATGCAGGCTTTTTCTAGTTGCGGCGAGCGGGGGCTACTCTTCATTGTGGGGTGCGGGCTTCTCCCTGCAGTGGCTTTTCTTGTTGCGGAACACAGGCTCTAGGCGTGCAGGCTTCAGTAGTTGTGGCACGTGGGCTTCAGTAGTTGTGGTTTGCAGGCTCTAGAGCGCAGGCTCAGTAGTTGTGGCACACGGGCTTAGTTGCTCCACAGCATGTGGGATCTTCCTGGACCACGGCTCAAACCCATGTTCCCTGCATTGGCAGGCAGATTCGTAACCACTGCGCCACCAGAGAAGCCCTGTATTTTTTTTTAATTATAGCACATCTCAATTAGGACTAATAACATTTCAAGTGCTCCATGGCTACCTGTGGCTGGTGGCTACCATGTTGCTGGTGGCTACCAGCTCAGGTATAAGAAATCCCTATCTCTGATTCTGAAAGCACAAACACTGTGATAAGACTAATATATATATATTTTTTATATAAATTTACCATCCTAACCATTTTAAGTGTACAGTTCAGTGGAAGTATATTAACACTGTCGTGCAAACAATCTCTAGACCTCTTTTCATCTTGCAAAACTGAAACTCTGTACCCATTAAACAGCAACTCTCCATTTACCTCTCCTCCCATCCCCTGGCAACCACCATTCTATTTCCTGTTTCTATGAATTTGACTTTAGACGTCTTATGTAAGTGGAATCATACAGTATTTGTCTCAGAAATGGGATTGCTGGATCATATGGTATTTCTGTTTTTATTACTTTTTGAGGAAACACTGTGCTATTTCCCATAGCAGCTACACCATTGTACGTTCCCACTAAACAATGCACAAAGGTTCTAATTTCTCCACATCCTTGCCAAAACTTTTATTTCTGTATTTTTTAAAAAATAGTAACCACATTACAGTCAACAGGTAGAATATGGTGTAATGTGATATCTCATCATGATTTTGATTTGCATTTCTCTAATGATTAGTGACGTTGAGCATCTTTTCATATGTTTTTTGGCCATTTGTATATCACCTTTAGAGAAATGTCTGTTCAAGTCATTTGCCCATTTTTTAGTCAGGTTATTTTTTTGCAGCAAATACAATCAGATACACACCTAGGTAGTCCAGGATGGGAATCAGAAGACATTACTTGGATCACTATCGTACTTAACAACACATAAGATCAACATAAAGAAAACGACTTCATAACAAAGGATACAAAAAACAAACAAACAAAATTGAAAGTACTTTCCTGACGTAATATAAACACAGCCCTCTGCATGTGGTATATGGTTTGCGGTTCTGGTTGAAGGTCAATGAAGATATAATTAAGCTCAATAAGGTACAGAGCTCTGTGGAATGGGGAACCAACTAAAGCAGAAGGTACAGTCTAGCGGCCATTTTCATTGATATTTCCCTATAGACGTTTCAGTCTTTAAGACATCTGGAATATGTTTTGTTATTTAATCTGACTTTTTTTTTTTTCCAAATGGTTATCCAGTTCTCAACATCATTGATTGAATAATTCACTTTTTCACCTACCCAAATTTGAAAAGCTACCTTTTTATACATGCTTAAATCTTATATGAATTTGAGGCAGTTTTTGTTTTCCCTAGTCTACTCCATTATTTATTTATTCTTGTACCTGGATCATGGTATTTTAACTGTTGTAGCTTTTTTTTTTTTTTTTTTGTGGTACGAGGGCCTCTCACTGTTGTGGCCTCTCCCATTGCGGAGCACAGGCTCTCCGGACGTGCAGGCTCAGCGGCCATGGCTCACGGGCCCAGCCACTCCGCGGCATGTAGGATCTTCCCAGACTGGGGCACGATCCCGTGTCCCCTGCATTGGCAGGCGGACCCCCAACCACTGCGCCACCAGGGAAGCCCTAACTATTGTAGCTTTATAATACCTGGGGAAAGAGTCTATGAATTGATCCCCACTATTCACTCCTCCTTCTTCCTTTTAGCAAGAATCCCTTCACTCTAAATTTTAGCTGAACATGGATACATGGCTGAGAGCTGGGAATTATAGATCACAGCCTGCTCTGCAGACTGGTGTGGTCACGTGACTAGACTGAAGCCCATGATGAGTGAAAATGAAGCATTTAACTTCCAAGTCTTCCCCTTAAAGACAAATCTACTTGGCCCGGACTCTCCTATGGGCTAGAATGTGGATGTGGAATTGAGCCAGCTTCCATGCGAAAAGGACAACAACTTAGATAGTAGCAGCAGGAGACAGAAGAAATCAAGATCCCTAAATAACGTCCTGGAGTACAGCTTCGTTGTAACACTGGACCACTCACCTCTAGACAGTTTGCGGAAATTTAAAAAAACCTTCTATCTTATTGGAGTCTTATGTCTGGTGTCTCTTTGCCTATAACCTAAATAACAAAAAGCTGTTTAAGAATAACTTTTTTTTCCATTTTAAATATAATAAAGTGTAGGGACTTCCTTTAAAGAGTGGTAAAGAGTCCGCCTCCCAATCCCTGATCAGGGAGCTAAGATCCCATGTGCTGCGAGGCAACTAAGCCCCCAAGCCGCAACTACTGAGCCCGCACACCTCAACTAGAGAGCCCGTCTGCCACAAACTACAGCGCTCACGCGCTCTGGAGTCTGCGTGCCGCAACTAGAGAGAAGCCAGCGCCACAATGAAGATCCCGCGTGTCGCAACTAAGACCCAACACAGCCATAAATAAATAAATATTTAAAAAATAAATGTAATAGGGCTTCCCTGGTGGTGCAGTGGTTGAGAGTCCGCCTGCCGATGCAGAGGACACAGGTTCGTGCCCCTGTCCAGGAGGATCCCACGTGCCGCGGAGCGGCTGGGCCCGTGAGCCATGGTCGCTGGGCCTGCGTGTCCAGAGCCTGTGCTCCGCGGTGGGAGAGGCCACAGCAGTGAGAGGCCCGCGTACCGCAAAAAATATATATATATATAATAAATGTAATAAAGTGTATGTCGACTATAGAAAATTCAGAAAACAATGAGCAAAAAGAAGAAACACACCACATTTCTTCATAATTACACCATCAAGAGGTGGATATTTGAGGATATATACTTGTTTTCTGTGATTTCTATACTGACAGACAGAAAGATATTTATAGTCACATACTTATATAGAAATGGATGGATATATCGATCTATAACAAAAACAGGATTATACTCTATATTTTGAGCTGTGATACACTATTTCATGTAACAGTGTATATTATGAACTTTGCCATATTATGAAATATTCTTTTGGATGTAGTATAATTTATTTAGCAAACTGCCCATTGTTGAACATCTAAATTGCTACAAATTTTTAACCATCATAAATAACACTGAAATAAGTAACTTAAAAAAATATATTTGTGTTTGTCCATGATGACTTACTTAGGATAAATTCCAACAAGTGAGATTTCTGGGTCAGGGAATATGCAAAATTCTATGTTTTTTTCTATGCATTTTCAAACTGCCATTTAGAAAGAATATAGAAGTGTAGTGCAGAAGACTATCACCTTCTCCAGCCTTTCTGACATTAGGTATTGTGGGGTTTTAATTAACAAAAACGTTTGCCAATTCCTCATTTTCTCTATTTTCAAGGATATTTTAAAGGGAATTTGGGAGAGACTTCAGTGTGGTGTGCTGGTAAAAGGAAACCGTGAGCTTCAATAGGATGGGGTCCTGAGGCCTAAAGAGGACACGGAGATGAGGCACCTCTTTTTGAAACTTCACTGTTAGAGTCAAGAGGCATCACGGGAAGCAGCATCATAAGGAAGTACCAGGTAAGATCCAGGATTAACAGAATCACCCATCTAACTGGGGCTAGACTTAGAGCTGAAGGCTGGCTACAAAGCCTGGAAATTTAGGGGAGGTGGTGAAGGAGAAGGCAGTACTGTTAGTTGATTACAGCATCACATACTCTTGCGCATTGAGGGTATGAGGGTTCAGGAACATTTAAGAGATGACAGTTATTCTTTAACGTTTTACTATAATTTTGACCAGTTCAGTGTAGCGTGAAACAAAAATAGAAGGAAAGGAGTAGATAAAATGATCATTTTGTATAAATGATTTGATTGTGCATCTAGAAAATGTGAGACAATTAAAGTGCTCAGTAATGAACTGTGTGACATTGGGCAATTAACCTCTCTGAGCTTCAGTTTTTTCATCTTTAAATTAGGATAATAATGATAATTAACTTACAGAGTTATTATGAAGAGTCAATGGGAAAATACATAAACACACAGCACAGTGACTGCCATTTGGAAACTGATCAATACTGCTACAATCGTATTGCTTATTTTTATTGTAGCAGTTAGAGGACAAATTTTAAAAAATCAGTAACTTTCTTGTAAAGCACCTATAAACAGGTAAAATATGATGAAAAGAAATCTCATCTATAGTAGGAAAAAAACCCTCATAAAATTCTTAAGAATAATCTTAGTAAAAAAATATATTTACCAAACTCTATGAAGAAAACTCCAAAATGCGCTCAAAGAAAAATAACTTAATAAGTTAACTTTCATTAACTTATTCTTTCTTGAATAAGTTAATGAAACAACCATCTTCCTGAATGGGAAGTCTCAGTACTACAAAGATGTCAGGTTTCACTTTCCCAAAGAGGAAATGCAGATAAATCTGTCCAACAGGCACATGAAAAGATGCTCAACACCAGTAATCATCAGGAAAATGCAAATCAAAACCACAATGAGGGGGCTTCCCTGGTGGCACAGTGGTTGCGAGTCCGCCTGCCGATGCAGGGGACGCGGGTTCATGCCCCGGTCTGGGAAGATCCCACATGCCGCGGAGCGGCCAGGCCCGTAAGCCATGGCCGCTGTGCCTGTGCGTCTGGAGCCTGTGCTCCGCAACGGGAGAGGCCACAACAGTGAGAGGCCAGCGTACCGCAGAAAAACCCAAAAACATATGTGTGTGTGTGTGTGTGTGTGTGTGTATATATATATATATATATATATATATATATATACACACACACATATATAAAACTGAATCACTTTTCTGTATACCTGAAACATTCTAAATCAACTATACTTCATTAAAAATATTTTTTAAAGAAAATAACCTTTACAAATTGTACAAAAAATTTAAAAACCACAATGAGATATCACCTATCAGAATGGTTATCATCAAAAAACCCCACAAATAACAAATATTGGCGAGGATGTGGAAAAAAGGGAACTCTTGTACATTGTTGGTGGGAATGTAAATTGGTGCAGTCACTATGTAAAACAGTATGAAGGTTTCTCAAAAAACTAAAAACAGAACTACCATATGACCCAGCAATTCCACTCTTGGGTATATATCTGAAAAAAACAAAAACACGAATTTTAAAACATAACATGCACCCCAATGTTCATAGCAGCACTATTTATAATTGCCAAGATATGGAAACAACCTAAGTGTCCATCAACAGATGAAAGGATAAAGAAGATGTGGTATACATATATACAATGGAATACTACTCAGCCATAAAAAAGAATGAAATTTTGCCATTTGCAGCAATTTGGATGGACTTGGAGGGTGTTATGCTAGGTGAAATAAGTCAGACAAAGACAAATACTGTAGGATATCACTTATATGTGGAATCTAAAAAAAAATGATACAAATGAACTCATTTACAAAACAGAAATAGACTCACAGACATCGAAAACAAACTTATGGTTACCAAAGGGAAAAGCAGGGGGAGGCATAAAATTTGGAATTTGGGATTAACAGGTACAGACTACTATATATAAAATAGATAAACAACAAGGACATACTGTACAGTGTAGGGAACTATATTCAATATCTGGTAATGGAAAGGAATCTGAAGAATATATGTGTGTGTGTGTATATATATATATATATATATATATATATATACACACATATAAAACTGAATCACTTTTCTGTATACCTGAAACATTCTAAATCAACTATACTTCATTAAAAATATATTTTAAAGAAAATAACCTTTACAAATTGTACAAAAAATTAAAAAATATATATATATTTTAAAGCCAAAAATAAATAAAGATGTCAGGTTTAACAAAATTCCAATCAAATCTCAATTCCAGTTTGAGAACTGGAATTGAGAACTTTACCTAATGATTCTAAACTAATCTCCTGGGAAGAATGAGTGGCAAACAAGATGGCTTTAGGTCAACTATTAGTAAACTTGATGGCACAAGAGCCAGGTCAAGAAGAATAAAATGTTCATTGGACATTTTCCTCTTTCACATGAAAATAGTTTCACTGATTCCATGAAAAAGAAAATTCTTATTTCTTCTACTCTAAAATCATGCCAACGAGCCAGTGAACATTCCTTTTTAGTCACTGAAGTGTTAACACCTGGGGGTACTGAGTAACTAGAAATCTTTTACCCCCTACATTTCTGAGTTCACCAAGGGACATTCAATACATTCTCTTTTCACACTCGAAGAATCCTTGTAAGGTAGGTTTTACTCGTGATCAGCTCTACTTTATAGAGGGAAAAACTGAGACTTGGGCAAGGAAGCTTGACAAGGTCAAAGAGTGAGTCACTGGCAAAGGCCTGAATGAGTCCATTCCGCTCAATACAACATTCTGAGAATCTAATGAGCCAGATCCAAGCCGGATGCTGGGGATGCAGAGCGGGTAGGATGCAGCCACGCCCCTCTCCTACCTGGGTCCTCCAGGCCCGGGGCTCCTCCCACCTGCGGACAAGGGCAGGGCGGGCCCGGGCCGCAAGCTGGACCCTGGCTTCATCCATGTAGGCCGGTCTCTTCCTCCAGGCCTGGCCTTTCCCAGCTGAGGCAAATCATTGTTGTTCTAGAGGCTTCTTTCCCCCTTGTAAACATTTAAGATGTTTTTGAAGGATTCCTGGCTATGTTTCCTAACGATAAGCTGGTTTCTATTTCCCAAAGCCTTTCTACCCCGGGGCAAGGGCAGGAGTGCCCCCTGGAAGAAAGAGGATGTGATGAAGGGGGACGGTCTTCAGGGCAGGAAGAGGAGGGGAAAGCCTGCCCTTCTTCCTAAGGCCGCTGCCGAGACCAGCGTGGAGCTGGAGGTAACGGAGTGGGCGGTCAGGCGGGTTCATTCCTCTTTCTGGGCTGGGATGAGGTCGCACGCTGGGGCGGGGGCGGAGGAGAGTGGATGTTTCCCAGGCTGCTCTGGGTTCCCAGGGAGTAACACCAGACCCAGAAGCTCCCACAGGCAGGTCTCAAGGATCAGGGAGACACAGAGGTGGCTGGCTTGAGTACCACGGGGCCGTGTGAGGGTAAAGGGGACCGGGACCAAAGGACCTGACAGCAGAGGCTTGGGGGGCGAAAGCCTGGGGGGCGGTGTGTGGCACAGACTCAGGGGGTGACTGCAGGAGCAGTCATTCGTTCCTCCAGCAGCCACTTCACCCAGCAGATGTGCGACAGGGCCCTGAGGCCAGGGCAGGCCTGGGCACAGCCCCCTCCAAGCCCCTTTCACCTCAAAGCCATCGAGGATAAGCCCCACCCGTTCCCCTAGATCCAGGGAGAGAAGGAAAATTTCAGAGTATTTTATCTGAAGACCACTCAATTAGATAAAGATTTTAATCAGCCCTAATGAGACGATGAACTTTGAATGAATGGAATGTTTACACTGAAATATACTTGTACAAATGGGAAGAAATGGAAATATGGTAAAGGAACCAAATTGCTGTTCTCTTGATACCTGAGAAGTGAAGGGTGGGTATGGGAGAGGGAGGTGTGCTGGTCAATGAGCCATCAGGGGGAAAAGGGTTCCTCCTCTAAGTGGCCATAAATTTCCAAAGGAGGCCGGCTTCACCTTCAGCTAGAGAGAGTGGATCGAGCATAGGCTACTCAGTGTTCCTCACACTTGGGTATGTATCAGAATGGCCTGGAAGTGAGACAGGAAGGGGGCAGGGCACAACCTTGAAAGAACGATATAGCCCGAGGACATGACATAAACTGATAAGAACCAAACAGGTCCAAGATGGTGGACAAGTCGACTTCTACTAGACCTTGCGCCTCAGAATACACTCATTGTAACATCAGCAAGCTAAATGACACACCCACAGGCGCCATGACAGTTCCAAGGTGGACCATAGAGGTCAAAAAGTGGGCGGCGGCCCAATTCCTGAAAATCCCCACCCCTTCCCTAAAATAGCTGGGATACTCCTCCCACTCATTTGCCTATGAAATGGCCCACCCCTATAAAAACTGCTCTCGCCTTCTGAGATGGCCCACACTGTCTGTGGAGTGTGTTTCTCTCTAAATAAATCCACTTCTTACCTATCACTTTGTCTCTCACTGAATTCTCTCTGCAATGAGACATCAAGAATCTGAGCTTCATTAAGTCTAGAGACCAGGTGTGATCTCAGTTAAAAGACCGTGGGTTCAAGTCCCAATCTGGGTTGCAGGGTTTCAGAAGGCTTGTTTTTGTTTTTTTTCTTTGGCTGCGTGGCATGCGGGATCCTAGTTCCCCGGCCAGGGACTGGATCTGAGCTCCCTGCATTGGGAGCGCAGAGTCTTAAACACTGAGCCACCAGGGAAGTCCCTGGAAGGCTTGTTAGACCAGACTACATTCACAGGTATTCTGACTCATTATGTCTGGGATGAGGCCCCAAAATCTGCCTTTCTGACAAGCTTCTAGGTGATGATGATTCTGCCGTTATGGGGACCATACTTAGAGAACCACTGGTCTAAGTGAAGCACGGCCACTGCAGTAATTAGGATATTGCTCTGGCTGCTTTAATAGTGATCATAATAAATGAACAGAAGTTTATCTCTCTGTCATGCAAAATGCAAAACTAGTAGGAGCGTAAGAGGCTAGCGCAGCTCAGCTTCACGAGAATGTCTTGGGTGCCAGGTTTGTTCTACCTGTTGTCGTCACCCCCTAAGTAATTGCCCTCATCTTTATGTTTGAAGCTGACTCAGTACCACCAAACCTTCATGCCAGCAGAGGGGAGGACCTTAGATGGTGGAGAGCACACTTCTCCTTCTTCTTCTTTTTTTTAAAAAAATATTTATTTATTTATTTGGCTGCCCTAGGTCTTAGTTGCCGCACTCAGGATCTTCATTGCGGCATGCGGGATCTTTAGTTGTGGAATGCGGGCTCTTAGTTGCGGCATGCAGGATCTAGTTCCCTGACCAGGGATAGAACCTGGTTCCTCTACGTTGAGAGTGCAGAGTCTTAACCACTGCACCACCAGGGAAGTCCCAGAGAGCACACTTTTTTTTTTTTTTTTTTTTTTTTTTGCGGTACGCGGGCCTCTCACTGTTGTGGCCTCTCCCGTTGCGGAGCACAGGCTCCGGATGCGCAGGCTCAGCGGCCATGGCTCACGGGCCCGGCCGCTCCGCGGCATGTGGGATCTTCCCAGACCGGGGCACGAACCCGTGTCCCCTGCATCGGCAGGCGGACTCTCAACCACTGCGCCACCAGGGAAGCCCGAGAGCACACTTTTAAAGGAATAATGCAGGGACTTCCCTGGTGGTCCAGTGGTTAAGAATCCACCCCCCAATTCAGAGGATGTGGGTTCGATCCCAGGTCAGGGAACTAAGATCCCACATACTTCGGGGCAACTAAGACTGTGTGCCACAACTACTGAGCCCGCGTGCCTCAACTAGAGAGCCCGTGTGCCACAAACTATAGAGCCCACGTGCTCTGGAGCCTGCGTGCTGCAACGAAGAACCTGCATTCTGCAACTAAGACTGGACACAGACAAAAAATAAAAATTTAAAAAATAAATAAATAAAGGAATAATGCAGAAATGGCCCACATCATCCCCAGTCACATCCTAATGGCCAGGACTTAGCCACATGGCTACACCCAAGTGGCTTCTAGCTTGCTGATTTTATTTCCAGATAAAATTCAGGGGAGTTCTCTACAGAAAGGAAGAAAGAAGAGAGTGGATATCTGGGAGCAATTAACAGTCTCTGGTTCCATTCTCCTTTCCAGCAATTGTTTAAAGGTGCACATAACACAATTTTAGCCAGTGAGGAGGGGATGCCTGCAGAGGGCTTCTGGGAACAGTTTTCCTCTCTCCAAGAGACACATAGTATCCTCTTCAGGGTTGTGTCCTGTTGGATGTGAACCCTGAAAGAGCAGGGCAGCCAGCCTTTAGACAAAGCTTACAAGGTAAAGACGGCAGAGAGAAAGATGGAAAGACCCTATATGCTTGATGAAGACCCAGAACCACGGAATTAAGTCAACCCGGAAGCTTCCCTGCTTGTAGAGCCCTTGTTGTGTCAGATAACAAATTTCTTATTCTTTAGGCCACAGTGAATTGGTTTTCCTGTTGTTCGCAGCCAAATCATCTTAATGAATAAGGTGACTTTTTAAGTGGCTTTCTTTCTTTTTACTTTTGCATTGTGGGCCTCTTTATATTATCCTGAAATCTCAAAGTTAGTGTGAGATTTAAGAATACACAACCCCTTCCCTTTTTTCTCCAGCTAACGTCTTCTGAGCGTCTGTTGCGTGCTGGCTGAGACTCCCCTAATTGCTTACCTCATTTGAAGCCACTGTCTCCCGGCTGCCAGTGTCTTTTCTCTGGCTTATTCCTTTGTCTTGCTGGGGCGTATCACCATACTCCTTCTCAGATATGGCTCCTCCTCCCATCCTTCAGGCTGGGGTTGCCCCCCACTCCGTGTTTCTCTAGTTACCACTTCCTTCTCTCTCTTCCAGAAATTTATTGAGAATCAGATCACTGATGGCCCCTTCCTCATCTCTTGATTGGTCCTTGATTATTCCTTTTTATTTCTTTACTATCATTTCATTGGGGTCTCTGGAAGCAGATCACATCGATATGTCTTTCCTTCATCTTGAACCAGAAGTTTCATGCCTTTTTTTTTTTTTGCAGTATGCGGGCCTCTCACTGTTGTGGCCTCTCTCCCGTTGCGGAGCACAGGCTCCGGACGCGCAGGCTCAGCGGCCATGGCTCACGGGCCCAGCCGCTCCGCGGCATGGCATGTGGGATCTTCCTGGACCAGAGCACGAACCCGTGTCCCCTGCATTGAAAGGCGGACTCTCAACCACTGCGCCACCAGGGAAGCCTTTTCATGCCCTTTTAATAAGACATATATCATTCAGACTTGGAAACCGAGTCCTTAGGTTGGGTAATTCACATTTCATACTCTCTGAAACAACACCATCTTTCTATTGCTCAAAAAATAAATTTTTTTTTTAGCATATTCAAGATATACTTAGGGGACTTCCCTGGTGGGCCAGTGGTTAGGACTCTGTGCTTCCACTGCAGGGGGCGTGGGTTCGATCCCTGGTTAGGGAACTAAGATCCCGCATGCCGCACGGCTCGGTTTAAAAACAAAAAAAGCTATAATTAGATGAACAACCATTGTATTTGCCTAGGAATTTTCACCCACCACATCTACCATGTGGGATACTGCCTTTCCTAAGCATTCTTTTTATTTATTTATTTATTTATTTAGGCTGTGTTGGGTCTTCATTGCTGCGAGCGGGCTTTCTCTAGTTGCGGCGAGCGGGCTTTCTCTAGTTGCGGCGAGCAGGCTTCTCATTGCAGTGGCTTCTCTTGTTGCGGAGCACGGGCTTTAGGTGCGCGGGCTTCAGTACTTGTGGCGTGCAGGCTCTAGAGCACAGGCTCAGTAGTTGTAGAGCACAGGCCCAGTTGCTCCGCAGCATGTGGGATCCTCCCGGACCAGGGCTCGAACCCGTGTCCCCTGCATTGGCAGGCGGACTCTTAACCACTGTGCCACCAGGGAAGCCCCCCTAAGCGTTCTTTGAACTGCAGTGAGGGAACTAGAGTTTCTATGGCTGAACAAAACTGTAGAGTGTATATTAGAAGTTGTCTATTTTCCATTAATTATGAAAAATTCCTTTTTTTATCATTACTGCCCAAAGTGTGACTGAACATGCAGGTCACTAGAGATCGACAGTTCTCAAAGAAGTCTTTTTTTTTAATTATTGAAAAGAAACAGATCTTAATTCAAGTACAATGGAAAAAGCATGTAAACAATAACACCCAAAGGACTGAATATTAATGGACCACTTAAATGTGCTCATATGTAAGAGATGCAAATTAGGCTTTCTTGAGAACCTACTATGTGCCTCGTAACTTTCCTATATTTAATAATTAATGCCCCCCAAAATCTTGTGAAGATCTTATTTCTATCGTAATGCTGAGGAAACCAGTTAATTTCCATTGAGGCTGAACCCCCAAGTCTGTGCCCTTTGCACTTTGTCATCCCAAGATAGTGGGGGAGCATCCACTCCCATCCATCTCCTAGGGCTGCTATAAGAGTCCACAGCTGGGTGCCTTAAAAATCACAGAATGTCATTGTCTCCATTCTGGAGGCTAGCCGTCAGGAACACAGGGTGTCACAGGGCCATGTGCTCTCGAAGGCTCCAAGGGAGAATCTGTTCCACGCCTTTTTTTCGTTCCTGGTGTCATGGGAAAGCCCTGGGGCTCTTTGGCTTGCATTGCAACACTCCAGTCTCTGCGTCTGTGATCACGTGGTGGTGGTGGTGGTGGTGGTGGTGATGGTGGTGGGGTGTGTGTGTGTGTGTGTGTGTGTGTGTGTGTCTTCACATACTGTCTTTTTGTAAGGATATCAGTCATAATGGATTAGGGCCCCCATGCACAGTATGACCTCATCTTAACTAGTTATATTTTCAATGACCCTATTTCCAAATAATGGCACTTTCTGAGGCCCTGGGAGTTAAGACTTCAACACATCTTTTTTGGGGTGACACAGTTCAACCCATAACACCATCTTAATTGGGTTTCCTTCTCTAAAAGGGCTCTATTTCAACCACTTCCTGATGAATGAAGGTATTGTTAGTGAAAAGTTCTCTGAATTAGCTTACACAAATACCTACACAGTATCCTAATAAGATGGTAAAATTCCTTTCAAATGCAACCTGATTTTTAAAATCTTGAAGCTATATTAGAATCATATTATTGAAATACTTTACTTCAATGGATGATTTTTATTTGTGCTAAATTTTTTCACACATTAAAATATTCCCAGGAGTTATCGTTATCACATTAAAAGTAATGGAACTACATTCATTCCTCCAAAAGCAATTTCAGGGTATTAAATAATACACCGTGGCCCGTGAGCTGCAACTACCGAAGCCTGCGTGCCTAGAGCCCGTGCTCCGCAACAAGAGAAACCACCGCGATGAGAAGCCCGCGCACTGCAACAAAGAGTAGCCCCCGCTCGCCGCAACTAGAGAAAGCCTGCGTGCAGCAACAAAGACCCAACACAGCCAAAAGTAAATAAATAAAATAAAATAAAAATAAATGTAAAAAAAAAAAATTCACTGTGATGAAAACTAGGTCTTTTTAGAATGTAAAGATTACCTTCAGAGGACTGCTTTTTTTGTAGACTCTGAAGTGTAACAATGACCACAATAAGTGTGGAGGGCTTCCCTGGTGGCGCAGCGGTTGAGAGTCCGCCTGCCGATGCAGGGGACACGGGTTCGTGCCCCAGTCCGGGAGGATCCCACGTGCCGCGGAGCGGCTGGGCCCGTGAGCCATGGCCGCTGAGCCTGCGCGTCCGGAGCCTGTGCTCCGCAATGGGAGAGGCCACGGCAGTGAGAGACCCGCGTACCGCAAAAAAAAAAAGAAAAAAAAAAAAAAAAAAAAAGTGTGGAGCTCATCTTAATGCCAAATCTCATTATTGTCTCTTAAATATTTACATTATTATTGTTTCATTGCTGATGGTTCTTCCAGAAACATCTAGAGGCTCATTAAAACTAGAGGTACTGTGTACTAATGTTTTGTTTCTTTTAATAGACAGTAGGTTATATCAAAGATATAATTAGGACTATTTCACAAATGCAAATAATGAAAGGCTGCTTTGGATAACTAAGATCCCTACTGTATTCTTTATGAAAATGTATGTTAGCAGAATCTGAATTCTGGCTGGAACAGAGATCTATCTAGGCTATACGGCACCGGGCCCCTGTTAAGTGTCTAAAGTCATCAAGAGGGACAAAGTTGGATTTGCAAAAAGGCACACATTTACATGTGGCTTGCATAAATCACTCTTCTCATAGTTGCAGTTCTGTTACTTCTGTGGTTTCATTTCCCTTAACTTACTGTGGATCACCGCCCCCCCCCCCCCCATCTTCCACAGAGACAGTTTTAGTGCGAGGCGGTATCATTTTCTGGTTTTCCACGCTAGTCTTCTAAGATTCAGGACATATGGAAGTTCATTCATTCGACAAAAGTAACCCGACGCCTCCCCAGGCCCTCCAGCTTTCCAGTGTGCTCACGAGTGTGTGCTTAGGTGTTCGTGTGACGGGGAAGGAACGCTTCTACTTACAACCTACATACGCAGCTGCAGCGCCCACCCTGCTTGGCGGCAGGTCCGAGCTCCCCCCCCCCCACCCCGCAACCATTGCTGGGGAGCCCTGGGGGTGGGGGATGGGTGCTCGTCCCGTGTCCGCACTTCCGTCCTGGGTTTCGACTCACTTTTCTCCCCCCACGCTGCAGGCTCCTCTGTCATTCACCTCCGGCTGTTTCATAAGCATTTCTCTACACAGCTGCTTCTCCCTCATCTCTTCCCCTCTTACACCACGTGCAGAGCCCTTTATTGCCCAAAGGATGTAGGCAAGGCTGCCATGTTTAACAGATTTGCCCAAGGTCTGAAACTAACAAACACAAGGGAACTGTTCTGCAGAAAAGGCTGCATTATCTGTCATCACTGTTAGTGGTGTCCACTGGCCACGCCTCTTCAGTTGAGGTCCCCTTGGGCCATCTGTTCTCTACCCCCAGCCTACCGTACCGCCGTCTTGTTGGGGCTCAGTTCCTTCTTTTCTACTGCCTCACCTCCACCACCTTTAGGTAAAGGAGCAGAAATCCCCTGAGGATTAAAAAAAAAAAAACAGCTGTCTGCTTGAAACAAAGACCCTCCGCCGTTATATTACTGAAAGGCGCAATGACAGCAGCATTACAGTATTAAACAGCACCTACCGTCCCACCCGGTCTGAAACCCGTGCAGGTGGATCGCTCAACCGCTAGGCTTCCCTGAGAACAACGGACAGAAAGGGCTCAGGAAAGGTCCCTCCTGGAACAAACTGAAAGGTCTCATTCAAACTTCTCTGCCAAACGCAGACACTGTTCCAGTTTTACACAAGCCCTTTAAAATTCTTCCTGCTACCAAAATCTTTCAACACTATCTACTGAAGACCTATTATGGGTTACAAATGGCCACATTAGTGATGGGCGAGGTCGCAAAGAACAGGGACTTCCCTGGCCTCCAGGGGCCCCATCCTGTGGGGAACCACATGAACATGGCTTCTAATCCTGGTTGCCACATGTTAACTACGTTCCTTGGATAAGTCACCTGAACTCCCAAACTTTACTTATCCCACCTTTAGGATGGGGAGAATAGTACTAGCCTTGACATGCTTCCAGGATTTCCCAAGAAATGAGAACATTTGTAAAAAAGTAAATACTTATAAAATTGTTTATGCACGCACATTGTTCTAATTACTAAATCTTAATCCATTCTAAGGGGTTCTTGTGATGAGCAGACATAATTGTGGAAAGTGTTTTTTAAGGATTCTGAGATGTTTCTGGAAGCTGGTTGGAAGCTAGAAGGAAGAAAGGGACACTTCTGAATGCAGAATCATTTATATTATTCAAAGGTAGTATGCCAAGCTCCTGGGCAGATGGCGGTATTATTATAAACTGAAAAAGGGAAGGCCAAGGAGTCGGCTCTAGAGGTGAGTCCACGGCGGGAATATTGGAGCCTCCTGGGTAGCAGTCAGGTTTCCTGGGTTCACAACTATCCACTGACACTTACTAGCAGTAAGACCTTGGCCGAGGAACTTAACCTGTCTGTGTCTCACTTTCCTCACCTGTAAGATGAGGCTGTAACAGCTCCCATTTCAGAGTGTTTCTGTGAGGATGAAGTAAGTGTAGGCCCTTAGAAGGGCATGTAGGAAACGTAACACAACAGGGTTGAACCACTATTATATCTGGAGAGCCCACTGATGGAGTGTATCCCAGATTTGAAGAGACTTTTCTCACCTACTTAAGTTCAGAATGCTTACCTGAAACAGTTGAGTTTGACGATTGTACTTGAGCTTCTGCTAAGGAATGGTGTGAACTAACCCCCATAATCCTTCCCTTCTCATCCTTCCTCACTATTTCTTTAAGTGTCAGCCCTTGGGTATTTATTGATGACTGCTGCACTTCAATAAAACATCTTTGCTGTTATTCACTCTCTCCTCATAGTTTGTTTCCCAGATTTCATGCTGTCATTGTGGCTCTCTTTACAGCAGTATTGCACTTGTGTCTTCACTACAGGGGACCAAAGAAAGAGGTAGAATTGTCTTACAAACAATGCTTTCATTGAACATTCTCAAATGGGGTGTGTGTGTGTGTGTGTGTGTGTGTGTGTGTGTGTGTGTGTGTTCTGTTACTTTGTTGACTCGTATCCAGCTTGTGGTCTGCTTTCTTCCCTGGTTGCATCTAACCAATGTTTTCCCAGTTTCTGTTTATGAAATTTATTCCTTCCTTATCCACAAGAATCTACCTCTGTAACCTCGAATATATGTGGGTGTGCCTGTCAGGGACAGACAGTCTGAGGCGAGGTGTCTGTGAGACAACCTGTGTGCTGTATGAGATCCCGGGACATGAGCGTTTACTTTGGGCCAGATGTCAGTTACAAATACAAAGAGCTGGTCCCGTAGTTGAATGATCTCAGAGCTCTCTGGGGTGAGGAAGTGGGAAAGGTAGGCGGGCAGTTTCAGGCTGAACCTGTTTGGCTTCTTTTTGCAGCACCCAGGTGATCACATTTAGGGTTTGCATTCTCTGCTCTGAAGTTGCAGAGCTTCCCTGCTGAACTTGGAGGTGAATGAGGTAACTGTCTCACTTTGTCCAGACAGGGGCTGCTTTGTAAACCAGACAGCAGCCTAGTATTCTAGCAAGACGGGGGCCTGTTCTGAAGCAGACAGACACACTTGGGAGGGCATCTCCTTCCCTTTGCTGAAGCTTCCGAATCCTGAGTTGGCTTTGTAGGATCCCAACAAGGAGAGCTAACTCTGTTATCTAATATTTTTTACCAGAATGTAAGAACCTATGATGTGTTTGTCTGCTCTGGGATCGTCTGCCCCTGGTCTGAAACCCTCTTCCCCAACACAGATGCAGAGAAGCTTTTTTTTTTCCCCCTTCCTTTTTTGTCCCTAGAACTCCTTTGATTGGCACTTTCCAGGACAACACTGCACATCTTTTCTCTTTCTCTTCAGTTTTAACTTCATATTTCCTTCTTATCATCTAAAAATGAACATTATGTTCCTTTCATATACGATGTGTTTAGAATTTTTATACTGCTTTTTTTTCACTTAGTATATTTTGGGCATTTCCCCATGTTATTAAATTCTTTTGGAAACATAACTCTTGATGATTATACAATATTACTACTTATGTACCATGGTTGCTTAACCTTTTCTTTTGACATTTGGGGTGTCATTTTTCAATACTGCATCTAATTCAGAGGTTGGCTAGCCCTCTCGTCTGTATGGGATGACTCTGAGCGATTCCCTGCCAACTATGACACAAAATTCAATAAAGTCATATTAGTTAATAAATTAATAAAAGCATACCATTCAGGTGTGTCTGCTGGAGGGGAGGGAAAAGTGTTTTTCCTCTATGCATCTTAGGTTCATCCTGGGGCCTGCGAATCAGACCAACAAGACAGATTAACAAGAGACACAAACAGAATCTCAATTAATGCATGTGGGTATGTACACAGGGGAGCAGCCACTGATGAGTAACTCAAAGCAGGTGGTTCGAACTTGGGCTTACATGGCATCTTAACAAAAGAATAATAATTTTGTAGAAAAATGACAAGACAAAGGAACACAACTGAGCTTCTAGGGATGGCCAGGTGTGGGGAGGCAAATATATGGGGAAACTAAGGAAGACAAGGCCTGGGACTTCCCTGGTGGTCCAGTGGTTAAGACTCCACACTGCCACTCAGGGGATGTGGGTTCGATCCCTGGTTGGGGAACTAAGATCCCGCAAAACAAACAAACAAGGAAGACAAGGGCTAGTTAGCAAAGTTTGTTATGTCAATTCCTCAGTGCCAACTCAGGGCTGATAGGGTCTGCTGTCAGTTGTCTCGTAATTAACTTCTGTGCTTTCTGGTAGAGAGGGGGAGTGGAGACACCTTTAAAAAGTTATGACCTGCATTTTGGCAAATGTGGGAGGGCGGAGGGCTTTTCTTGTATCTGCTTCTTCTCAGCTATCTTCAGCCCAGAATATCCTTGTGCCAAAGTGGCATGTTTTGGGGTGCCGCATTTTGCTACCCTTCACTGTGTTTAAGGCTAGTCATCTTCACTGATGCTCGAACCCTATTCTAAGGGGACTTCTGCCTCTGAAGGCCACTGCACTGGAGGCCAACTTCAGGGGGCATTATGTGAACCCCATGAGCCCTCCTGCACCGGTCACAACTGACTGGACCAGGGGTGGACACCGACCCTAGGGCAGGCCAGAGACAAAGGTGTGGGCCAGTGGGGAAGGACCACTGGGTCAAACTGAGAAACTGTGTGAGCAGAAGGCAGTTACCCGAGGGAGGCAAAGATGAGAAGATGCAGAGAAAAGCCTTGAGGGAGAAAGCACAGTGGGAGATAGAGACTGGAGATTTGAGTTCCAAACCTGGCTGTGCCCCTAGACCCCGAGGAATTTACTTAACCCCTTTAGACCTCCGTGTTTTCATCTGTAAATTGGAGATAATCATACTTACCTCACAGGGTTTTGGGGAGGATTAGAGATAGTGTATATAGAGTGTATGTAACATAATAGGACCTCTTCCAACGGTAGCTCTTATTACAGTAAAAGTATTTTTTAAATGGAAATCAATACAATAAAATCTTCTAAAATCATCACTTATAATGAAGCCCATGGAGGAAGTAAAGACTTCTACAACACAAGTGCTAGATTTTACACTCTTAAGAAACAGTCTGTTTTAATCACCCATGTTTACACTCAGTACTTAGCCCAGTACCTGACAAATCTTAATGCTCAATAAATGTAAACTGCTTTCAGTAAATTGCTTCAGAGCAGGATTTTTCTTTGACTCTAGCACCACTCAGATACCTAGATGCTGGAGCATTTTCATCACAAGTGCCTTGTCATAACGGGCCTCCGTGTAACTCACTGAGCCCCCTGTATGTGGAACCACCACGGCAACTACAACTTCCCTTTGAAAGGTTGGGATTTATGAGACCGTTTCTCTGCATCTTTTTCCCTTTTCTTATTACTTCTCACTTGCTCTTCAGTATCCACATTTCACAGGCAAGCAAACACAAACAAACAAAAGACCGCTCATAAAAGTAACTTCCTTCTGTAATCTACTGGGGAGACAAAAAACAATCACGAAAGAGAAGAAAACACAGGCTGATGTTAGTTCCCCAAACCTTTAATAGGAGGTAAATATTGATATTTAAGTGAAAAGGTTCTGAAAGGCCCAGGAAGTGATCCTTAACGAAAGTCAGGATAAGCCATGGGACAGAAAGGGAGCATGGCAGGGGCACATTTCCATACCAAAGCGTATGAGGTGTGGAGGACATCTGTCGCTTTTTTTTGTCTCCTCAACACGAGACTCCTCTTTACACGGGGGAATCGGTCTTCACAGAGCCCAGAGGATTCCCAAGGGACCGGCTACGGGGCTGGGTACACCGTCCACCACGTCCAATCATGACACCCCAGCCATGTCTGCACAATGCAACTGGGCACTGACCCAAGCCAGTCCAATCATATTTCTTTCAAGAGATCTGGTATATGAAATGTTGGGAAAGAGAGAGTGTCTCATTCTTGTACCATGAGTTTGAGGGTTATCCATAGGATTGGGGCTACCAGGAGCTGTACTTCCTGCCACATCCAATGAGCACAGTTGCATCAGAAGAGAATTGGGGCACATACAAAAAGAAAACAAAAGCAAAAACAAAAAGCAGAGACAAACATAACCTGAGAGGTAGAGTGGGAAATATGATCTTGATGACATCATTTGAACCCCTGAATGCACCTGTGACTGAAGCCTTTGTTTGGTTGAACAGATTGTAAGAGTAGAAAATGACTTTTAATGTCCCCACGCCCACCACACTCCCATCTCCAGGCTTGGCAAGTTGGTAAGAAGGTTTTCAAGAAAGAGGGAAGTTACTATGCAAAAAGTCAGGAGAAGAATTTGGTCCTGGGGCAGCCATCCAGGGTGGACAGGACGAGGAGGAGAAGTGGGAGGAGCTGCAGAGAGAGAATGAGGGAGATGACAGGCCACACCCCTGTGATATAACCCCTCCTGGAATCTTTTCAAATCTTAAGTAAATTCAACTAAAAATCACTATTGATTTTTTGGGAAAATCGATTTTTTTACAAAAGGTATGCAGTTTTGTATGCTCATAGTTTCCTATCTCTGAGCATACAGAGAGAAACAGAGACACGAGATTTGGTTGGTATTGTGAGGTCTTTGGCCTTTTATAGGTCCTGGAATTGGCTGGGGACTAAACCAGTTATTTAGATCTTCAAAGGGCCAAGGCACCTTAGCTAACATCTGAGTTATGGATGTGAAAAGAAACAGGGAAGATTCAACACACACATAATAGGTGATCATGGAGAAGAGAATTTTGAAAAAAAAAAAAAAAGAAACAAAATTTTCCAAGAGTTAATAAAAGGAGATTTTCCTGAAAGAAATGATCTTAAATCTTCAGGCTCAAAGAAATCAAGGAAAATAGTGATGAGTTCCACTAAGATCAAGACATATCCTGACGAAGTAATTGAATTTCAAGGCTGAAAAAAGTTTTACAAGCATCTAGGCAAAAGAGACTTTTCACCTTTACAGAAAAATAATATATATCAGGCAGGCCTTAAACTTCTATCCACAGCTACACCAGATAGCAAGATGATGCAGCAATGTTGAGAAGAAAGAGTATGAATCAGGATTCCTTCCCCAGCCAGGATATCTTTCAAATGTAAAGGCATGAGAAGCACATTCGTAAATATGTAAGAACTGTATGATTTTAGCATTAATAAAATCCTCCTGAAAAATCCACTTGGAAGAATAACCCTGTGTCTGAAAGAAGAATCAGATTTAGAATTTATAAGTGGAGAAGCTGGGATAGTGGTAGACTAGCCATAAACATTGTATTCTGCTAGATAAAATTAATCATTACCACTGTGGTACCTATTGCTTCTGATAACGTGATTATTATGGCTTAAGAAAGACATATTTTTATTATTTTACACAATGAATATATAATAATGACTTGGCGATAATAGACTGAGATTTTTAAAAATCCAGAACACGCCAAAAAAAAGCAAAAGATTTGGAGCCGGTTCATGATGGCAGACTAAAGAGATACGTTCCCTGCCCCACTCCCCAGGGTCCATGGCCCACAAAGTTTGAAGTAATCATGGAAGATAGTGGACAAGTTTGCAGGGACAGAAAAGGGGTTAATACCACAGCCCAGAATATCAGATGTACGAGATTGTTCCCAGGATGCTCCTGAGAAGCTCTTAGGTCAGAGTCAACAAGAGTCTCCAACACGCTGAAGAGGGACTGATGCCGTGCCAGCTCCAGCCTTGCCTTTGAGAGGACTGGCGCCTTTGCTGTCTTCCCCTCGAAATTCTTGGTACTCAGCGGCCACCCCGTGAGAAGCACAGGCCACAGGGAAAGGCCGAGTGAAGGTGGCCTTTCAGTCAACAGCCTGAAGGAGCATTACCTGCAGGTGGGTAACGTGGCCTTGGGGAGGCCTTGCTGGATGCGGCTCAGCCCACAGAGTCCCTGGAGATTATAGAATTGTATGTAATGTTGAATATCGATCATGCCAAAGATTACTATAGTTTAAAATACTGAGAGCTGAAGAGGGAAGGGGACATGAGAGGTCAAGTGTAAAGCCCTCGGCCTTAATGGAAGAAATCAGGACACAGCAATAGAATTTAAAGTGCTAATTGTAACCACCAGAAAAACAAAACACAGAAAATCTTAAGTTACTTCTGGAAAGTGGGACTAAGGGTAGGAATAATTCAGAAGGTAACTTATATTTCCATTAGGTTTCTATTTATTTATTTATTTTTAATAAAAATAAAATTTTTATTTTATTTATTTTTGCCGTGTGTGTGTGTATATATATATATATATATATATATATATATATATATATATATATGACTGATTAGGTGAAAATATAAAGCCTAACATATGCACAAGAGACACACTGAAGATAAAAGACTTCAGAAAGAATAAAAATAAAAGAATGAACAAAATTGTAGCCAGTCAATTCAATAGAAAGAAAGTAATGGTAAGATATTTAAGGCAAAAGAAGTAAACTGGACAAAGAGGTTCATGTGGTGATAAAGGTATTTATACACAATTAATACATAAATGTCATGAAACTTTACACACCAAGTAAAGCATTAAAATATATGAAGCACAAACTTCAAGAAACAGAAGCAACAAAAATATAAACACTGAAAAATTAATACTTTTCTCAGGTAGTATTAAGAAAAACTGAGAAAAGAGGATAAAATGACATAATTTAAAAGGATAAGTAGGCATGTGTTAAAGATTACACGTGAAAAACATGGAAGGATCCTTTCCTTGCTCTTAATAGCAGTTTGGGGAGAGAGGTAAGGACCCAATGGGCCTGGCGTTAGACACCTTTACTGTACTGTCATACTTAATCTAGCAAGTATTACTTTGGCAATATGAAAAACATCAAATAGAGAAAATGTGTAACAATTTATAAACCTGGATATATTTTGAAATTCATATCCTGAACACACCTTCTTTGCCAACACTAACAATTAGTTACTGTAATTTACTGTAAATATTTCACCGCAAAGAACACCTCAAAAATATCCCCAAAGAAGAGAGTATAATCTGTTTTCTCTGACAGCAATGCAATAAAAAGTGTAATAAAAGAGAAAAATCAGCAATAAAAGTGAGGAGGCAAAACAAACCTTCCTAACTTGGAAGTTTTATGATGACTAGTACAAAAGAATAAGATGATGATAATGGTAATACAGATCGAAACACAACAGGCAAAGTTAAGGTTATATCGAGAGAAAAATTCCTGACCCCCAATGTCTTCGTTCCTTATCAAGGAAAAAGAAGAATTCAATAAGCAAATACTAAACAAGTTTTTAAAAGAATGACAACATTGGGCTTCCCTGGTGGCGCAGTGGTTGAGAGTCCGCGTGCCGATGCAGGGGACGCGGGTTCGCGCCCCGGTCTGGGAGGATCCCACGTGCCGCGGAGCGGCTGGGCCCGTGAGCCATGGCCGCTGGGCCTGCGCGTCCGGAGCCTGTGCTCCGGACGGGAGAGGCCACAGCAGGGAGAGGCCCGCGTACTGCAAAAAAAAAAAAAAAAAAAAAAAAAGAATGACAACAACATTCTAAAGAAAGTAGAAAGAAAGACTAGCAACAAAACAAATTCATGAATTAGAAGACTTGTTAAATATCAGTAACTCCAGTTCTTGGAACACAAGAACTAAAACAGAATCTTTCCTATAAAACAGAATAAATGCTAGCTAGACTAGTCATGGGGAAAATTGGAGAAGGCATAAATAAACAAAATTGGAGAAGGCATAAATAAACAAAAGAAAAAAAACAAGGAAGAAGGAAACCCCAGACTGGTCCCACCATTCCACCTCATTAGCCTGTGACTCATGGAGAGGACTTCATTTCTTCAGGTGTTTTATTTGTGAAAGTTACAACCCAGCAGACTCTGGAATTAACCCCCATGGGTGAAATTTCAGAGAAATGAGTGTAGACTAAAACAACTAAAACAAGTCCTCAGGGCAGGGTGTTTCTGTGCTGCAGTGTAAGATTAAGAGACACAGCAGTTAGTGTAAAGCTGACTCCAAGCAACAGGTTTTATCATGGAGAAAGATCAAATCCTCACTTTATTGACTGTCAATCAGTAATACCCATGTACCACTCGAAACAGAAGATAAAGCTACAATCGACGCAACTCAAGAGTCTACTCAAAATCAAACAGAACCCCTGCTAATTCTCTGTTCCAGACCACGATGTTCTAATAATATTCTTATGTTGGCAAAGTATGATTCAATTCAGCCACATCTTGGCAGGTTTCTCTGTTCATTGGTTCTCCCTTATCTTCTATTTCTTTGTAGTTGGCAAAGTATCTGGCATATGTGTGTAAGTAAGCAAAATGCTTGCTATTTCATTTCTTTTATTGATTTCAGTGGTCATGATGGTAAAGATGAGCAAAAAAACAAAACCATTCTAGGAAAATAGCACTTTCTTCTATGAGTAGCAAGCTCATTTAAGTTTTATAATGTCATTGAGGTTAACAACAAAATGTATGTGATCTTCTTCACAAGACAAAAATCGATGTTTTTCTTGAATCATTGTAAAACTAAGGTTCAATTCATTGTGTGTGTGTGTGTGTGTGTGTGTGTGTGTGTGTGTGTGAAACCGTGGACCTCAGATTGGGACTTGAACCCATGGTCTTTTAACTGAGATCACACCTGGGCTCAGGACTTAATGAAGCTCAGGTTCTTAATGTCTCATTGCAGAAAGAATTCAGTGAGAGACAAAGTGATAGGTAAGAAGTGGATTTATTTAGAGAGAAACACACTCCACAGACAGAGTGTGGGCCATCTCAGAAGGCAAGAGGTCCCGAAATATGGGGTGGTTAGTCTTTATGGGCTGGGTAATTTCACAGGCTAATGAGCGGGAAGATTGTTCCAACTATTTTGGGGGAGGGGCAGAGATTTCTAGGAATTGGGCCACTGCCCACTTTCTGATCTTTGATGGTTGGCCTCAGAACTGTCATGGCACTGGTGGGTGTGTCACTTAGCTTATGCTAATGTATTACAATGAGTGTGTAATGAGTCTCAAGGTCCACTGGAAGTCAAATCTTCCACCATCTTGGACCTAGTTGGTTCTAACCAGTTTTTGTCATGTCCTATGGCTATGTCATTCTTTTAAGGGTGCCCTGCCGCCTTCCCTCCTGTTTCATGTGTATGGGTCTATCTATATGAAAAAAACACTTGAAGGAAACTGATTCTAGAATCTTAATAGTTTTGCATCTTCATGTACAAATACATTTTTACTTAAAATTCCAAGTATTTTGATTATTTCAAATTTAAAATTTCATTACTAATTTTTTGTGTTAGAGCACTGTGCTCAGAGAATGTGCTCTATATAATTTTTGCTCTTAAATTTTATAGTTTCTTTGTTGTCTAATAATAAATTCTGTTGACAATGGAAAAAAGCATATTATCTATGTGAAAGGTATAACATTTGATATGCAGCTATTAAGATAACGTTGTTACTTTTATTATTCTAGCCTCCATAATCTAGCTTATTTGCTGCCTGTGTGATTTGTGAAAGGCTGAGAACAGTGTATTAAAATATCCTATGTTACCAATATTATATCTATTAATTTCATTTTTGGTTTTTATATTTGGACATAATCTTATTCACAGTTTATAGGAAAATGAAGTGTAACCTTTATTAATATAAATGACAATGGTTTCCTTTCAGGAGTAGAAATATGTTCATAACTGGAGCAAAGGCAAAATTAAACTTTTAATTTTATAACATTCTGTATTATCTCTGCTTCCCAACCCTGTCTATGGATTATTTCTATTTTTTAAAGATAAAGAAATAAGCAAGGACTTCCCTGGTGGTGCAGCGGTTAAGAATCCACCTGCCAATGCAGGGGACATGGGTTCGAGCCCTGGTCCAGAAGATCCCACATGCCACAGAGCAGCTAAGCCCATGCATCCCAACTACTGAGCCCGCATGCCACAAGTACTGAAGCCCATGCGCCTAGAGCCCATGCTCCGCAACAACAGAAGCCACCACGATAAGAAGCCCACGCACCACAACAAAGAGTAGCCCCCGCTCACCGCAACTAGAGAAAGCCCGCGTGCGGCAATGAAGACCCAATGCAGCCAACCAAAAAATAAATAAATAAATAAGCAAGATATAAACTAAAATAGCCATTTGTATCTCAATCTCTACTTTGTATGGTATTAGTATTATTATTCTTTCTTTATATATTTTGTTGTTGTTTAGTATTGCCTGATAAATATTTGGCTGGTATTTTCTTTTACTGTTTATATCAGAAACTTTTTAGGATCATTCAATATTAGAAAATTAATTACTATAATGTTATAGTGAAATTAATTAAACAAAGAGGCCATTAGACAGAGGGAGCACTAATGCCGCAGAGCCCTGTGTAAGCAAACCAAAACACAGGCTTATAAATTCCTCTAGGTTACAGAATTGAAACCTAAGGGCAACCCATCACAAAGAGCCAGCTGGGCTTTAAGCTACAGCCTATCGATAATTTCTTTTCTTTGCTCCCACACTTTCTCTATATGTCTTTCCCCCGGTTCCTGTTGGTGGAGCACTCCTAACCATTTCTTGTTTGGAGCGGTTTGATTTGAATTGATTTTTGCTCAGATAAACTCTTAAAATGTTTAATATGCCTCAGTTTATCATTTAACAATATTAATAAGTCTGGTAAGTCTTTTAAAAGCAGTGTATGCTGGAAGGCATTGAATAAAATTCAACATACCTAGCGTCAGAACACTAGGGAAAAAAGCCACTACCAATTATTTTACCTTTACTCCTTTCTGCAGCTTCTTCTTCAGGGCGTCTCTAGAAATCGCATCAAGTTGGAGTCGGGTATCGTGTCTGATTCAGTCTGAGGATCTTTGTCTTTTCCGAGGAAGTTTGACCTATTTATATTCTTTGTTGTAACAGATACAGTGACCTTTCTAGAGTTATTTTGTTTCATAACTTATTTTTAAATTCTACTAGTGATAACCTTTAGGCTATTTGAACAAATCTGCATTTCTCTAAATGATAAAACCAAAAGCTCTCCTCAATGTTCCGCGCCCATTCAAGCAAGGTAAGAGGCACAGCAGACTAATGACTTTCTTAGACTAAGTGTTCCTCGGTCTCGGTCTTTGCTACTATGCCAAATCCGGATTATTGTTAAATATTTTTACATTACATATCTTTCCTTCAATATCTCCATGAACAGAGGTGCAAAAGTCATTCTTAAAACATTAGCAAATAGAATCCAACAATGAACAAAAAGGATAATATGTCATCACCACGATATGCAAGAATGGTCTAGCACTCAAAAGGTGAATCAATGTAATTCACCACATTAACAACAATCCAGAAAGGAGAAATATCATATGAATGTTTCAAAAGATGCAAAAAAATGGCAAATGTCTGATCTGTATTATATTCCCACTGACACCTGAAGCTCTGGTTTTTGTTTTAGTCTATTTTCTCTCTCTTCAGATTGGCCATTTCTTTTGTTCTATCTTCAAGTTCACTGTCATCCTCATCCTGCTATTGAGCCCATCTGTGAGTTTTAAACTTTTGGTTATTGTATATTTCAGTGCTTCCAGCTAAAATAACAATACAGGAATGAAAAGACTGCAACTAGCAAGGACAAAAGGACCGGGAGAGGAGCCATCCACAGACAACAGAGATCCACAAATGTTTATGTAAGCAGACAGGGTAGGAGATTCCTGGAGAAAGAGAACCAGGCATGGCTTTCTTGACAGAAGAGAAGCCATTCTGGGCCTAAGCCATTTTGAGATCTAAGCCCAGCCACAAGGCTTGCCCTTGAACAGGTCTCAGTAATTAATGATCTTAAGGGAAGTAAGGAAATGCAGGAACAAAGAAAAAGCAGTCAAGAAACAACAGTTCAGCAGTAAAGCAGAATCCTAGTTCCTCCTCAAGAGATATACATGGGCTTCCCTGGTGGCGCAGTGGTTGAGAGTCCGCCCGCCGATGCAGGGGACACGGGTTCATGCCCCGGTCCGGGAGGATCCCACATGCCGTGGAGCGGCTGGGCCCGTGAGCCATGGCCGCTGAGCCTGAGCGTCTGGAGCCTGTGCTCCGCAACGGGAGAGGCCAGAACAGTGAGAGGCCCGCACAGCAAAAAAAAAAAAAAAAAAAAAAAAAAAAAGAGATATACATAACAATCTGACACATATCTTTGAGTTGTTCTGCAGGATCTAGGGCCCCTCCCAGGTGAAGGATGGAAATGATGGTGTTGACCCTCCCGATTTCCATCAACTAAAGCTTGGACTCTCTTGACCTTTGTCCCAATTCTATGCTGAATTCTCCTCTACTCAGGCACCTTCACAAACATGCACGGAACCGCCCAAGCCCCTTCATGAATATGCATGTACCCTTAGCTTAAAAACTTCTCCAGCGTTGCTGTTCAGGGAGACACTGCTTTGGGGAATGTCCCGGGTGTTCTCCTTACTCAATGCAGGTAATGAATCCTTCCTTCTCCTGCTCTTTGGCTTGTGTCTTTGGCTTGACACCCACCAAGAGGCGAACCCCGTGTTCGGGTAACACTTACAACACAGGAAGCTCATGATGGAGTTTCCCTGCCTTAGCTGAGAAGGGTTTGCTCCTAATCATGCCGGGCAGGATGCCCGTGAGGAGTGAGATGATTCTCTGTGTAGAAACTGAGAGGGTCGTGGCTCCCAGGCACCAAGTAAGGTCTGTAGAAGGTGGGTATCTTCAAGCAGAGCCTGAGAAATGTGCTTGGATGCAGACCGTTTGTTTGGGGAAGTGATCCCAGTAGCGGGAGGTACTGAAAGGAGTCAAATAGGGGGACAATTGCATTTTCAAACCTTTCAGTACTCTGGGGAGCTGGACTTCAATCCTGCTGGGAAGTCTGGGAGCAGCCACGTACATATAACTCACCCCAGAACTGTCCACTGCAAGGATAGAAGGCTATTCATCAAGGAGCTCCCCCCACCCACTGCTCCGTGTGCTACCTCTGTCCTTCCAGTTAGCTCGTGTGTCTTAAGGGCCGCGCAGCCTCCCACCGTCCCCTCACTCACTGATTGTTGCAGGTATTTGAGGCACGTAAGAGCAACAAAAGTCATGATATACTCATAACCCTTCAGATTGCTCCCAGCCTTAAATTCCATGATGCCAACGTCATCTTCCCATTCACCATCCAACCACATGAAATGACGACCCCAGGTGGAATGTTTGCTCTTTACTGGTAAACAATTTCCTTAGAAAACCTAAAGTGTGGCACTTAGATGATTCCTCTTCCATTGCCTTTTGCCAAAAGGATGATCTTCAGGTAGGAAAAATCTAACTGTATTAATTATCTACTTCATGTGGTCCAAAATAACTAGTGATTAAAGTACTAGGAAATAAGTTATGAGTCTGAATACAGACTCCTACAAGACTAGGTAATAACAAGCAAAGACATGAATAAATGAAAGGATGGTAAGGACCCTTTAGTGGAGTTTTGTTAATGCAATTTTCCCCAACTTTTTATTTTGAAAACTTTCAAGTCTACAGAAAAGTTAAAAGAATAGCCCAAAGAACTTCCATGTACCCATTCCCTTGATTCACACATCCCTAACATTGGGCACTTTTACTTTCTATCTTCCTCTCTCTGAATCATTTGAAAGTAACTTGCAGACATCATCACACTATATTCCTAACTACTTAATCACTAACTCCTAAGCAAAAGGACCTTTTTTACATAACCACAATACCATGATCATATTCAGGAAATTTAACATTGGTATATTATCTAATATTCACTTATTATCAAAATATTAAAAATAAGAGCTATAGGGAGAGGGAAAAAAAAAACGTTTCCTCTACCCATCTTAGGTTCTCCAGCTTGGCGGGACTGGCCTGTTATTAGACTGGCCAAAGGCAGATCAACAAGAGAAAAACAAACAGAGGTTTATTAACATGTGCATCAGGCACGTACACGTGGCAGCCACGAGTAATCCAAAGGCATGTTTAGAACTTGGGTTTGTATATCACCTTAGGCTAAACAAAGGAAAAGGGGCTTTGGGGCTTTGGGCAGGGGAGGCAAGTTACGAGAAGGTGACCAAGAAAAGTATGGCAAATGTGGATTGTATAGTAAGGTTTATTATGTAGATTCAAGTAAGTGCCTTCTCTTTGGTTAACAACTGGAAGAGACTTCTTCCTGGTACTGGGAGAGCAAGACATCTTCACAAATGGAATTTCCATTTCTTTACAAAAGGAAAATTCATGCTCTTTTTTCAGAGCTTTTCCTGCATCTTCCATTAGCTCAAAATAATCCATACGCCAAAATAGGTATCTTTTGGGGTGGCGTATTCTGGTACCCTTTACAGCCAATAATCACATTTCCCCAACAGTCCCAAAATGCTGTTCATAGGTGTTTTTCTTGTTTTTTTTTTTTTTTTTTTTGGCCACACCTCCAGCATGCAGGATCTTAGTTCCCGATCAGGGATTACACCCACGCCCCCCTGCAGTGGAAGCCCAGAGTCTTAACCACTAGACCACCAGGGAAGGCTTTTTTTTTTTTTTTTCCAATCCAGGAGCCAATCTAGAATTGTGTATTGCATTTGTGTGTGTGTGTGTGTGTGTGTATTGCATTTAATTGTTATGTAGCTTTAGTCTCCTTTGATCTCAGTTTACTGCCCCCCCCCACTTTTAAGATACATGTAAGGAGTCCAGGCCTGTTGTTTTAAATGTATCAGAATAAAATTCATATTACTCACTTAGGTCTGAGCGTCCTTGTGTCCTTCTCAGTGCATTGTATCAGCAGGTGTGTAATGTGGTTGGTCTGAACATTAACATGTCATGTTTGACCACCTGGCTAAGGTGGGTGTCAGAGGGCTCCATTTCCTCTTTGTAATTAATTAATAAACAATCTGGGGGTGGTCATACTTGGATATAGTGTAAATCTTGTCTCCCAGCAGTTTTCACCTGTGGTTTTAGCATCCATTGTTCATACCTGTTTGAATCAGTCATTAAATTGTTGAAGTAATGACGATTTTTAAATCAATCACTCCTTTTATTTCGGAGCTGGGATTCATCTGTAAATAAAAGCCTATCCCATTACCACTTTTTGTTGGAGGATCCTGGACTCCTGGATTCTGTTTCAATTCAATTTGCTTTAATCCGTGGCCATCCTTATGTTTTAGATGTTCAAACTATCCCAACTTGGCCAGTAGAAGCCTGTTTTAGGAGATGCCTATGCTTTTTGATTTGTTCCCCCTAAAACCAAGTTCCCCCGCCGAGTTTATGATTAACCTCTCTATCCAAAACTGTGGAGCCCTCCCAGGTACAAAAGCCCCTCCTCATTTCTTGTTTGTGGAAAAAAGCTTTAGTCTCTTAGGCCTTCCTCAATTCCAAAGATCAGACTCAACCTGTTACTAATTAGGGAAGTGAGGGAATGCAGAAACAAAGGAAAAGCATACACAACAATCAAACACACATCTTTAAGGTGTGTTTAAAGAACTAAGACCCCCCCACCCACCCAGGTGGAGGTTGGTGACTACAAGCTGAACTCAAGCACACAGACCCCAGACTGGTTGGAAGCAGAAGGTTGATGACTGAGATTCCTGACACATCACCCAGTTACCTCACCACCAACCAATCAGAAGAAAGGTATGCCCCTTGCAGCCCTCACCCTAAATGTTGCCTTTAAAAACTTTTCCCTGAAAACCGTCAGGGAGTTCAGGTCCATTGAGCATGAACTCGTACTCCTTGCTTGGTGCCCTGCAAACAAATGGCGTACTTTCCTTCACCACAACCCAGCGTCAATAAGTTGACTTCGCAGGGCAGTGGGCAAACCCACCCAAGTCTGGTTCGGTAACACCCAAGCATTTTTTTTTTTTTTAACACTTTCTTACTTTCTGAAACAGTAAGATGAAGATGATTCAGGCCCACCCTGTGCTTTCCCTGCCCCAAACCTGAAATCGGCCAGCAACCGCTGGTTCCTTTTACTGGGAAGAGTATTGAATTACTGTGTTTTAATATACAGCATTTTTATGTGTTTTTTTTTAAAGTACCCCTGGATAGTTTGGAGAATTCTGATAACTTATCCCATGATTTACCTTTCCCATCCAATATCAATTACTTTATTGTTGCTAGTTATAGAAACAATTTCTGACAATTGGTATTTTAAAAGATTATCATCGTCCATGTTAAATTAATAAAATAGGTAGGCCAGGGGCTCAAGGTGGCTTTAATGCCTCAGAAGTCCAATAAACAAACCAAAACCTAAGCTTGAAATACCTCAAGGTTAAGAAATCGAAACGTAAGGAGAGCCAATCACAAACAGCCAACAAAGCTTTCCCAAAGAAGGCAACCGAAAGCTGTAGCCAACCAGTAATTTCCCCACTTTGCTTCCCATCCTCTCTGTAAAAGTCTTGCCCCCCAGCTCCTGTCCATGGAGCGCTCCTAACACTTCCGGTTTGGCGCTGCCTGATTCACTGGATTTTTGCTCAAATAGACTCTTAAAAATCTTAATATGCTTTTAACAGCCATCTGTTGTCTTTAAAGTAGTCTGTATAACATAAAATACTGGTCCACAGGTTTTAAATAGATGATCAAAAGTGATGAGGTACAGAGGAAGTGTCAAAAAATAATTTGTATTCCGAATGAATAATCTTAGTTTATGATCTTAAAGTTTTCTTCTAAATCAATATTCTATGATTTTTCAGTGAATAGCAGTGACCGCTACTGGGATTGGTTACGTAACTGTTTACTTAATTGAATGATTCATTGGCTGACACTGTTACAGTATGATGTCCCTCTAACACAGTGACTGAGCTGCAGGCAATGCATGAGAAACCCCGAAGTGCTGAGTCATGATAGCAATTGTACAAACTCTTGTAATTATTTTATTCTGACTATTTAAACATTCAATCATAAATTTCAGAAAACGGCCCATGTACCCACTTTACATTTGTCTTTTTTAGGGGGTTGGGGAGGTATTGATTTCTTGATGCATGGAGAAATTAGGAAAAAATAAACCACTTGCAAGAGAAGATTCTACTTTAACGACACCACTGCTGGATACACAGGGAATCTTTTCACTACGAAAACTTTTTAAGCTTTTTAGAAAATTTGTTTCTGCTAGAGATGCTTATGAACCTATAATCCTGCTCTTTTATGGTCCACTTAAGCTTGGAAAGGTATGCTTTTGTTCTATTGTGGTAAAATAAACATGAAATTTACTATTTTAACCATATTTAGGTGTATAATTCAGTGGCATTAAGTGCATTCACATTGTTATGCAATGAAGATCTGGCTGTAAACTGTGGCCTGTGCCTGTTCAGGTCTGTTTTGGATTGTGTCAATCACAAGGGGCAGACTGTTCAAATATTATGTTATTACAGTCTACATAGAGCAGAGACAAGAGTCGAGGTTCACAGCATCCCATCTTTTAGTGAGAACAAAACTATACATACGTACATATATATATACACACACACACATATATATATATGGAAATCTTAAATAGAAATAACTTTTTATTATATAAACCCACATAAAAAATAAAGGCTTTTTGACAATGTCATGAAGAACCTAGGGGTAAGACAGGAATAAAGACACAGACCTACTAGAGAATGGACTTGAGGATATGGGGAGGGGGAAGGGTAAGCTGTGACAAAGTGAGAGAGTGGCATGGACATATATACACTACCAAACGTAAAATAGATAGCCAGTGGGAAGCGGCCGCATAGCACAGGGAGATCAGCTCGGTGCTTTGTGACCACCTAGAGGGGTGGGATAGGGAAGGTGGGAGGGAGGGATACGCAAGGGGGAAGAGATATGGGGACATATGTATATGTATAACTGATTCATTTTGTTGTAAAGCAGAAACTAACACACCATTGTAGAGCAATTATACTCCAATAAAGATGTTTAAAAAAAAAGGCTTTTTGAAACTAATATAACGGACATAATATATAATGGAAATAATATATAGGAATATATATTATACTAATATAATAGAAACTAATATAATATAAATGGACAATTGATATAGACTATCTACAAAATATAATAATAATAACAGTAATATGAATGACAAAAGAGCAAAAACTTATCGTGCTTATGTGTCAAGCACTGTTTCGGCAAAGAAGCACTTTATTTGTATTACTTAATCGTCAAAACATCCTACGCGGTAGACACAGTATATCCAAGCAGCTGTGCAGTGTTAAGAACATTGTTTCTGGAACTAGAGTTTAGAACCTGGGCTTAAATCCTGATCTGTCATTTACTTGCTGTGTGGCCTTGGGAGAATAACTTAATGTTTCTGTGCCTTAGTTTCCCTATTAGAAAAATGGGGACTATGCCAATAATAGTTTTGCACCTACCTTATAGGATTGTTGTGAAGATTAAATAAATCACTGTATAAAGCACTTGGAAACATGAACCAGATTTGTATGACCTGAAAGCTCTTAACCACTCCACTATGTGCTGCTACTCATTCACTCCACAATTATTTACTGAGGACTTACTGCAGTGCTAAGGCACCATGCTAGGTGCTACAGATGCAGAAGTGCTTAAGAAAGCCCATGGGCTTCTCTGGTGGCGCAGTGGTTGAGAGTCCACCTGCTGATGCAGGAGACACGGGTTCGTGCCCCGGTCCGGGAAGATCCCACATGCCGCGGAGCGGCTGGGCCCCATGAGCCATGGCCGCTGAGCCTGCGCGTCCGGAGCCTGTGCTCCGCAACGGGAGAGGCCACAACAGTGAGAAGCCCGCGTACCGCAAAAAAAAAAAAAAGGTTCACAGATGAGGAAACCTACATGACTGATAAATGTATGAAAAGATGTTCAGCCTCAAGGTAACCAGAGAAACGCAAATTTAAAAACCGAAGATTCTATTTTATGCTGGTGGAATTGGCACAAATTTTGGTTCTGATGATGCCAACTATTGGTGGGGAAGTGGAGCCACTAGAACTCTCACAGATTCTTGTTGGGAGTGTAAGACCAGAGTTTGGCAGAGGTGGGCAAAGGTTGAGGGTGGGCAAAGCCTACGGCAGGCACAGTGATTCTTAGCTTAGTTTGGGATGGCTCCCCTCAGCATAAGAGAGGAATGGTAGCAGGAATCGGTTTTGTGCTTCTGTTTTAAAATCAAATGGTGGGGACTCCCCTGGTTGTCCAGTGGTCAGGACTCTGTGCTTCCACTGCAGGGGGCATGGGTTCAATCCCTGGTTGCGGAACTAAGATCCTGCATGCCTGCTGGCGTGGCCTAAATAAATAAATAAACCATTAAAAAATAAAATAAAATAAAATGGTAGGGAATGGTAACGAGAACAGAAAAAAAGACCTCTTTCTTCCACTGTCTATTTATAAATGTAGGCATGAACTCTCCTTGGTCCTGCTTGAGTCACATGCCTTCTCCAGGTATGTTACCAGCGGGATGGGGTTACTATTATCAGCTCAGTCAGGGTCCCTTTGACCAGAGAGAGAGAGGCATCATCTCTGACAGACTCAGGGAGAGGCAGACTCCCAGAGGGAAAGGGGGTTTTGGGAAAATCCAAATCACAGATGTCCACTGTAGGATCAAACTGAGCGTGCTGATTTGTGATCTTTTTTCCTTTACCCCCAATTATTAGTATTACACAAAATTTCTCAGGGTTGGGGGGGGATTTATCTTTAATTTTTTTTTTATTGAGCTCATCGGGAAGGAAAAACTTTTCTTCTACCCTTTTAGGTTCAGTAAGCAGGGACTTGTGAATTAAACCAACAAAAGGCAGATTAACAGGAGAAAAGGCAAACAATTTAATATTCACATGCACAGAAAAGCAGTGAAACTCAGGTAAGTGATTAGACTCAGAACTTACACACCCTTTTAAGAAGGGAAAGAGGGTTTGGGCTTCAAGGGGTGATAAATCATGGACAAGTAACTAGCAACGATATGGGGGAAATAATGGAGGATAAAGGTTATTTTCAGTAAGGTATGTTTATGCACTCACCTCAGTGCCAACTTCTCATCTACAGTGATAAGAGCCCCTCTTCTCTTTCTGGTGAAGGGGAGGAAGACACCTTCACAAAGGGAAATTTATGCCCTGCTTCTAGGCAGATAAGGGAAGGGCAAGAACTCTTCCTGCATCTGTTGCTTCTCAACGTCTTTGATTCTCAAAGTCTTCAGCGAAAAAATCATCCTTATGCCAAAGTGGCACATTTTGATCCTCTTCAAGGTATAATTGACCGTAAAATTCACCATTTTCAGTATTTAGTTCTGTGAGTTTTGACAAAGGCATACCATGGTAACCACCACCACAATTAAGATATAGAAAGTTGCAGCAACCCTCCCCCCTCCAAATTCTACACTCCCTGTTGTAAACAACCCCTGGCCCCCTCTCTCAGAATTCTGAACACAGAATTTCAGTTTGAGAGAATCAAACCCCTAAAGTAAACAGATCCTGTTGCCTAAATCATCATAAATAATCCTAGAAATAGTCACTAAAATTTAAATTGGAAGCACGGATATAGTGCAGGTACTAGAAACGAACATAAAAACCTCATTGATCTAAGTCTAAACCAACTTCAGTTTAGTGGTGCAACGCGGTCTTGTGAAATCAGTACGTCCTGCCTCATGGTCCCCCTTTATAATCACCTTTACTGGTGGGTGGTGTCCCCTGACTGTAGTACCTCCCCCTCCTGGGGTCACCTCAGGGGCACTCAGTAAAGAGAGGCGGTTCCTTCAAAGACAGAGATGCAGGGCAGAAGGAAGTTACGGCTCCCAAGACAGTATCCAGGGAAACATTTAATGTAAGTAAACTCTTGTGAACTTAAACAGGGCCCTTCAGATCTCTGGGTCCAATTTTCTCCTTGGTAAAAGAATGATCAGAAGTCTATACTCACTTTAAGGAGTATTTATCTAACAAGCATAAATCTTCAAATCCAACAGCCTTTGTGAACTCAGCTCAGAGAAAACTCCATGCCTGTGTGTTTTATTCCAAAAAATGCCGCATCACTCCCTCATTAAAGAAGTTACAGTTGGAAGAATAAATATTCTGTTAATCGTTTGGGGACCTCCGGACGTAATAAGGTGGTGTTCTAAAAAGGGGAATTTTATGATAAATGTCTGGTGTACAATACAGCCCCGCGCTTGGGAGGGAGTCATCACTACACGCCCACAGCAGGCAGGCTGAAACACAGGGGGGTAACCTCTGATCCAGAGAGGGTTCGTCCTAGGATCAAGGCCACCACTCACAGAGCACCTCTGCTTCACGATGGACCGTCTGAGACGCAGGAACAGGCGGCACAGGGACAGTCTTTCCAGGTGCAAATCGAGGGCTCGGGCAGCAACAGGAAAGCCCCATAAAAGAGGAGTTCAGTTGCTGTGTCCCCAAGGAGGCTTTGAGGGATAAAGAAAATACCTGGATATGGACAGCTAGGCAGGCTCTTTGCTTTGGGCACACTGAGCCCTGGACAGCATGCTGTTGGCGGTGACTCTGCTATGTGGATTAAAACCCAGTTCAAAGGAGTTTGTCCAAAAACAGCTTCCTGGAATTGGATGTCGAAGACGTCTCCAACTTCAGACAAATCTGGGCATCAGGACCCTGACAATGTCATCAGAGTGCCTTTTTTTCTTTTCCCCAAATGCCAACATCCTCAGATTCACTCTCTCCCAGTTTGGTGACCAGAACAGCATAGAAACCCAGTTCCAAGTAGCCTACCTTCAGCCAAATGAGCTGTCAACACATAGGGTAGAAGGTGGTTGCCGAAACCAATAATAATCATTATTTATAATTACTGAAAAAAATTTCAATAATAATATAATATATTGAGTTCTTACCACTGTTACTGAACCAGGTTCATCTTGCCCAACGCTCACGCTGAGATGTCGAGGTTTGCGGCAGAGAGGATTTATTCTCAAAGCAGCCAAACGAGGAGATGGAAGAACAAATCCCAGATCTGCCTCCCTGAAGGCGAGGGGCTGGGGTATTTATGGGAGAAAGAATAAGGCAGCAGGGCAGTCTCAGGCATGGGGAGCACGGGGAAACGTGACGGGTAAAACGTAAGGTAATTGTCGTTCTGCGCATGAGTAAGGAGTATACAGGCGGCTGCACGTTCAAAAGGTCACCGTGCAGACGCGCTCAAGCCCAGTTGGAGGGTCGGTGGTCCTATCCAGTCTTAACCGGCTCAACGTGAACTAGACGCAGCTGACTCCAAGTTCCTGGAAAACAACTCCGCCAAACATTGTTTAGGCTACACGCCCCTTGTGTGTGTGTGTGTGTGTGTGGGGAAACCTTGAATAATGAAGACAGGTGAAGTGGATTTAGCCCAGGGTTTCCCCAGTACCAGGTGCCGTCCTTTACAAAGATTCTCTCATTTAGTTCCCACAGCCCAACAGGTAGGTATCATTCCCATTTCACAGATGACAAACCTGTTCCACCCTACGTTCTGCATCTCTAAGCCTGTCAGATGCAATGGCTTTCTCACTTGTGTGGGGTTCTCAGCGCTCACTCTCCAGCCCCATTTCTATCAATCATGTATCTATTTTATAATATATCCTGGTTGTCAGCCCTTGATTCAGAGGGCACCGATCAGCAGGCTTCTCCCAGGGGAGTTGCTCTTACACCAAACTTATGAGTTGACGTAGGAAGTTTTGTTTCAGAGGCTGACTTTTTAACAACCTTGTCTTCAAGCTCTGTGCATAGAAAGAGGCTAGTGCTACAGATGAGTAACTCTGAGCCTGCTCCACGGAAGAGAGGGAGAGGGACGTGTCAATGAAAATGATAAATTATCTATACTAGGACTAGGAAACAGTTTTATTTGAGCCAAACTAAGGGCTAGCCCGGAAGCTGTCTTCCCAGGTTATGCTGAGAAGCGGCTCCAGAGAAGCAGGGTTTTCAGCAGTTTTATATCTTGTCAGAAGAAGGAACATTAAACAATTCAGGGTTACATTTCTTCAGTGTTTCAAAAAAAAGAACAGACCGGCACATGCACAGCAAGTCAGCATGGCCTTGGCACCTGCGAATGGAGTCTTATCATCAAAGGGGTACCAGCATTGGTGTCCCAGGAAGAGGGACATTTATATTTTTAACATTGACATTCTTGACTTCTGATCAATGTGCCCTTTTCTTAAATAATTAAAGCAGATGTACAATGCACATATGATAGGACACAGGCTATTTTAGTTAGCATAAAATTCAAGTTAACTCATGCATAAGCCAGAATGACTTCCCTGTATCTCAATATGTGAAAATTTCTTTTATCAGACATCTCAGCAAGTGGCTGTCCTGCAGTCGGCTTCATAAAAGTGAGCCACTTAGGAGGGAAGGACCTCATTCTGTAGAAGAAATCAGGAAAGTGAGGTCCCTGAGGGCAACAATTTGATCTGCTTGTTCACTGCCGTATCCCAGCAGTGAACAGTGCCTGCACCTGGGAGAGATCAAGCTACAAAAGCAGCAAAGCAAGTTGCATTTGACTTGACTCTGGACCCATGAGGACTGTTCCAGGTAGGATCAGCATTTGCAAAGGCACAACAGTATCAAGACCCTCAGGTGTCTGATGTAGTTCCCCCGCCCTTAGCCCCCTACACAAACATGGGGGGAAACCCTGCTTAAAATGCTATCTCCGGTGGGTAGAATGGACTACAGAACTGAGTTCTTCAGAAAGTTAGTAAAAATGCTTATTAGAGTAATTGTTCTGATTTAGTCCTTCATGATGTTCATCAAGTATTTCCTGCTCTCCACCTATCAGATACACAGTAGGATTGCAATTCTTCACTCCCACTAAAGTTTAGGTGTGGCTACATAACCTACTTTGCCCCCCACTCAAATGGAAAAGGACATAATAGAAATTTTAAGAGTCCCCACCCTGAATGTAAATAAGTGCAGCCACTATGAAAAACAGTAAGGAGGTTCCTTAAAAAACTAAAATTAGAGTTACCATATGATCCAGCAAACCCACTCCTGGGCATATCTGGAGAAAACCATAATTCAAAAAGATACACGCACCCCAGTGTTCATAGCTGTGCTATGTACAATAGCCAAGGCATGGCAGCAACCTAAGTGTCCATCAACGGATGAATGGATAAACATGTGGTATGTGTGTGTATATGTATATATATATAATGGAATATTACTCATATACAATGGAATATTACTCATCCTTGAAAAAGAATGAAATAATGCCATTTGCAGCAACATGGGTGGACCTAGAGATTATCATACTAAGTGAAGTAAGCCAGACAAAGACAAATACCATATGATATCACTTATATGTGGAATCTAAAAACAATGATACAAATGAACTCAACTTTTTTTTTTTTTTTTTTTTTGGCTGCACCAGGTCTTAGTTGTGGCACACGGGATCTTCGTTGCCGCATGCAGGATCTTTAGTTGTGGCATACGGGCTCTTTAGTTGCAGCATGAGAGATCTAGTTCCTTGACCAGGGATCGAGCCCGGGCTCCCTGCATTGGGAGCACGCAATCTTAACCACTGGACCACCGGGGAAGTCCCTCAACTTCTGTTAAAGAACAGAAGCAGACTCACAGGCATGGAAAACAAACTTAGGGTTATCAAAGGGGAAAGGTGGAGGGAAGAATAAATTAGGAGTTTGGGATTAACAGATACGCACTACTATGTATAAAATAGGTAAACAACAAGGACCTGCTGTAGAGCACAGGGAACTGTATTGAGTATCTTGTAATAACCTATAATGGAAAAGAATCTGAAATAGAATATGTATGTATTATATATATATTTATATATATATAAAACGGAATCACCTTGCTATACACCTGAAACTAACACAACATTGTAAATCAACTATCCTTCAATTAAAAAAAAAAATCTTAAAAAAAAGAATCCCCACTCTGCTCAGTGGATGTGTAGCATAAACAAGAAATTAGCCTTTGTGTTACACGCCACCATACATCTTCACACCCCATTGTTTCAGTTAATCCTCACAGAGGCCGTATGACGGAGGTACTATTCCAATTTTCCCAATTGGCAAATCAAGGCTTGTTCACAGTTAACAGGCCTCTGGAGCTGTGTTCTCCACCACAGTGGTGAGCAGCCCCACGAGCACTTGAACAGTGGCCGGTCCAAACTGAGATGTGCTACAGGTGTAAAATACACGTCAGATTCAAAACCAATAAGAAAAAAAAGAATGTAAACTATATCAGTAATAGTTGATATTGATTATAGGATGAATGATATTTTAGACATATCGGGTAAGATAAAATATATTATTAAAATTTATTTTAGGGCTTCCCTGGTGGCACAGTGGTTGGGAGTTCGCCTGCCGATGCGGGGGACGCGGGTTCGTGTCCCGGTCCGGGAAGATCCCACATGCCGCGGAGCGGCTGGGCTCGTGAGCCATGGCTGCTGGGCCTGCGCATCCGGAGCCTGTGCTCCGCAATGGGACAGGCCACAACAGTGAGAGGCCCGCGAACCGAAAAAAAAAAAAAAAATTTATTTTACCTGTTTATTTTTACTTTAAAAAATTTTTAAATTACATAGGCAGCCTGTGTTAGTAACTTGCACTATATTTCTAGCGTGCTTCCATACAAATTAAAAATTATTTTGCTCTAGTTCTAAGAAAAATGTCATTGGTAATTTGATAGGGATTATACTTCTATTGGATCACAGATTACAGATGGAGGAAGCAGAGACGGGTTCGGCTGATTCTAAATTCAGTGCTCTTTCTAGGATACATTCCTTTAGCTTCCAAGCTGTTTTATTTGGTGAAGGTGGTTTGACTGACTGCTCATCTACATTTATTTATTCATGGATTCAAACAACAAATACTTATTGAACAGTTACTGTATGCAGAGCATGTGGGAGAATGGTATGATTCTGTTCTGCCCGGAACTCACAGTCCTGCTGAGGATAAAAGTCTTGTGCTTGAAAAACTGATGAATGGCCAAGTTGGAAGGTAAATGAGATGCTAAGATGAATGCTGTTCAGGAAGGGAAATATAAACTGGGTTGGAGCAATAAAAAAAAAAAAGCTTTAAAATGCAATTTTGCTCCTTGAACTTTCCTTAATAATCACAACCTGTGTGGACTGAGCAAGTCTGTACATTAACCCATTTCTATTCTTCTACTCGTTGATACTTTAAAAAGAACTCAATCTGTGCAAATACTTCCCACTAAGGGGGAAAAAATACCACTAAGGAATTCTTCATTTTGTCTCAGTTAGGCTGATTGAAATAATAAAACTGATGCCCTATCTCACAAGTGAAAATAACTGAACCATTCAAAATTTTTAATCTTAAATGATGAATTACTGCAGGGAATATTAAATCTAAAATGTGAGTCAATGAACCACGGTCACGTTCTCATTTCTTAACGATTCAATGCTCATGTCAAACCCTTTGATTTTCATATTGTCTTTTAATTCAATCTTGTGTATAATCAGCCATTTTCTTTATCTTTTATAGGCAAGTACCTACCCTCTGCCAGTGATTTTCACAGTGTGACCTATAGCCAATATTGTCAATTGTCAATATTGGAGATAATTTGCTCCAGCCCACATCTATGGAATCAGAATTTCCAGGAGTGTGACCTGATAATCTGCATTTTTACAGGTGATTCTACTGTACACTGACATTGGAGACGCACTGAAACTTGTCTAGGGTATAAACAACTTGATGTCTTGCATTCTCCCTGACAAGATCAAAGTACAGGAGGGATGAGGGCTAAGAAATATTTTGAAAGGGCTCCAATAGTCAAGGGGAGTGGAGAGGATTATTCATGGCCCTTTGGTGCCAAGAAATGTGGAACTTCTAAAGCTAAGGGCTAATGCATCTTGCATTAGTGACTTCGCATGCAGGAAACTCCTCCACCCACCATGCTCAGGGGCACAAGGAGTCTTGGCATCTCTCTCTCTCTTTTTTTTTTAAGTCTTTATTGAATTTGTTACCATATTGCTTCTGTCTTATGTTTTGGTTTTTTGGCTGCAGGGCATGTGGGATCTTAGTTCCCCGACCAGGGATCAAACCTGTACCCCCTGCATTGAAAGGCGCAGTCTTAACCACTGGACCACCAGGGAAGTTCCTTGGCATCTCTTAAGTAAAATAAAGTTGTTGTGTTTTTTTCACATTACCCAGGGACTTCTGATTTCCTACTTTGTTATTGGAAAGTAAGGAAAACGACGCTACTCATTTCCTTCTTCAAGGTAGATGAATGTACCTGGTAATTTTTCTTAATGGCAGACATAAAATAGTAGTTTGAGGGGAGATACTGAGCAAATGGTTGGGGGAAAAAGGCTCCGGTGAAAGACCATTCCTTCTTTGCAAGAACAAGTAGCCTGTAAGGGTGTTGATACTGCAATTCCTTGCAGTACAATCCAGTGTCCTTGTAGGATTCACACCCCTCTAACATTCCAGATGTAGTTTGGGTTCTCTTTCATTTGGGGCATTGGTTGGGTCTGGATACTTTTATCTTTAAACTTTTTAAAAAAAATTAATTTTAAACTCACAAGATGTCGCAAAAATAGTGCAGTGAATTCCCGGGTACCTTTCACCCAACTTCCCCCAAAGGTAACATCTTAACATGACCATAGTGTATTATCAAAATCAGACAATTGAAATTCATACAATGTTGTTAACTATACCACAGACTTGGCCACTTTTGTGTGTTATTTAGGCAAGATGGCCTAGGAGGCACCTCAGGACACGTCTGACGGCACACTCTGGGCATGTACCCAGCACACACCACGAAACGCTAGCTTGGCTTCAAACTCCACGAACATTCATAGGAGTAGCTTAGTGCCCTGTGAGAGGAAGCAATGTTTTCTTTTCCATAAGGACTAGGTCTGGCATCTCTGCATGGCAGTGATTAAGGTTCAAGTTTTCTGAGGGGCTGCAAACAAGATCAAAGAACCAGCTGTTTATTGGTAGCTAGTTTTCTTATGCTGCATTTTGCCCCATGCACTTAATAAATTCCTTACATTTCTATGGTGTTTTAAATTTACAAACCCTTTACACACACCTGGCCATATTTATTCCTTGCAATCAATCCAGGACTTTAGGGTCCATCATTTATATTTTATAGGTGAGGAAACTGAGTGCAGAGAGGTTAAAAGACTTGGACTCAGGCCTCTATTCTGGTCACCATCTCAGAATAATAACTCTTATTTTTCAGGATGTGATGCTTCTGTCCCCATGCTCTCCTTTACTGAGACCAGTGCTCCCACTTTCCCAGCTGTCTGGTGCTCTTTCCAGAAAAGCAGGCTTCTTTCTGTGGAGGGCTAAGTCAGTTCACCACTCTGTCTTCTGCTTTCTGCCTTCCAAAATTTTGTTGCTGTCATCTTCCCTCCTGTTCTCTTTGTTCTGCTGGTTCATGGCTTTCGTTTGTCCCTTGGCCATAATTTTGGTGGTGTTTCTGGAAGGAGAAGCAGTGAATGTGTGTATTCTGTCTTTAAACAGAAATCTCCCCATGTTTTCCTGCCTAACCAGAATATTTTCAAATTAAATTATATAATTTTCTTTCATGTTAATGTTTCTAGATTTTTTTTTCCTCCTCACTTTATTCTTTCCAAACCATAATCATTTTTGTTTTGTTTAGAGCAGAGAAAATAATTTAATTTTGGAAAGGGGAGAAGGAAACGGACAGAAACCCAACTTTAAGAGGTATTTCATCGAATTCCCACAAAACCCCAGCAAGACAGGCACAAGCGTCTTATCACATGGGAGAGGAAGGTCGGAGAGGTTACGCACCTGGCTCATCAGATCCTGGGGTAACTCTAAGCCCTGACTCTGACTCCCCTTGCTCTTTCTGTCACCCGTGCCGAGAAAAGATAACTATTAGAAGCACAATGTCTTTGGTATCTGAGACAATATCCTTCTTCAGGCCGCTTTTTAGATCCTTCCTTTCCTCCACAGCTATGGCAGAACACATTGCCTTCTTCCCTCAACCGGAGGGCACTCCCACCTCAGGTATTTTACCAGCCCTCACCACCGGCCGACCCCTAATACTAACCAGCTGTAGGCCAGTCTCGGCCAAGACCATTTATGGTGGAAACCCCTTTCGGTTTTGTTCCCTAGCTGAGAAACGCAAGTGTTGATGTGTAGTCATTTCCAGTGATCAGTACAGGTGGAAGCCTGCCCTGACTGGTCAGCCCACAAGGGAGCCTTTCATTCTGGTTATCAACCTCAATGTGAGCTGGGTCAGTGAGTCCTGGAGTTGGGCTGTCCTCGCGCGACGGTCGGGAGTGGAGTATGACAAAGGCTGGGCCTGAGGGACACAGCCCAACAAACTGAGGTCCGAATAGGGAAGAATTGCTGCTAAAGGCAAAAGGGTCAATCCCCGCAGAGGGGTCAGTTATATGGTGTGTAGACCGTCAGCTCATTGGGAGTAGGCCTGGGCGGCCAGATAAAATACAGGGCACAGTTAAATTTGAATTTCAGATAAACAACCAATGATTCTTTAATATGAGTATGTCCCATACAATATATGGGTCACACTTGTACTAAAAAGGGTTTTTGTTGTATAGGTATACCCCATGTGATATGTGGGATATACTTATACTAAAGATTTTTTTGTTGTCTGTCTGAAATTCAAATGTAATTGGATATCATGTATTTTTATTCGCTAAACCTAGGAACCTTTGGTAGGGGCAGATGTGAGCAGCCTCCAGAACTGCTTATTACTACAAACTATATATATATATATTTTGTGTGTGTGTGTGTGTGTGTGGTACACGGGCCTCTTGCTGCTGTGGCCTCTCCCGTTGCGGAGCACAGGCTCCGGACGCGCAGGTTCAGCGGCCATGGCTCACGGGCCCAGCCGCTCCGCGGCATGTGGGATCCTCCCGGACCGGGGCACGAACCCGTGTCCCCTGCATCGGCAGGCGGACTCTCAACCACTGCGCCACCAGGGGAGCCCCTACTACAAACTGTCTTGAAGGCCTTCTTGAAACAAAATCTTACAAGGAGGCCAAATATACAAAAAAGCAATGAATCTCCTCAAGTTGAAGGAGGGACAAAAGGGTGTCTCTCCTTTTAGCCTGCTCCCCACTCCCCCCTTCCTTGCAGTGAGCCCGAGGTGCCACAGCCAAATGGGAAAGTTTACTGGAGAACACGCACAACTTCTTCCATTTGAGGGGAGAGGCACTGCAGGTAGCAGAGGAGCCCTCAGCATCAGTGCCAGGTAGCAGGACTCCGTTCCCCGGGGAGCTGGGGCTCAGGTGGGCAGTGCAGGTTTTCCGTTGGCTCGGTCCTGGAGGGGACAAATGTGTACAGTTTTGCAGGCCGCCTCTGATATCTAGGGTATCTCATAGATGAACCATTGGAAGGGGTCTAGGTAAGACCAGCGTGGAAGCGTGTTCACTGTGCAAGATGCATGGGGGGAAAGAAGTATATACCTTCCTAAACTGGCATCATTAATGATGAACAACGTGGTATGACCTAGTACATGACATTCATTACTTCAAATACTTACATTTTTAAAAGTATTGTTTGTAATATATGACAAAGACTCCGGATTAGTTCAAGGCTTAAAGGAGTAGGGGAAAAATAGAACTATATATGAAATTCCTGAGTATATTTATAATAATACAAATTACTGTATCATATCAATGGATCTTATAGCGCGCAGGGCAATCATTGCAGCTCTGGATAGTATATCTCGAGTTAAACTGGTATCTACTTAATGAGATTTTTGCAGTATAAAGGATATTTGTGACAGTGAATAAAAGTTTGCACTGACAGAACCAGGAAAGACAAAAAAGAAAAATGATCAATGTGAATGAAAAAAAGTGCAGTGTGTATGATAAAACAGCACAAATGATAACACTTTTGTCTTCTCTCTCAAGCAGAACGATCTTCAAACCAAGAAGACGGAAAGGGAGCATCTAGCTGCTTACAATGAGGGCAGGACTGTTGGTTTAGATAAATGACACCCCAGGGCCCTGAAAGAACTTGCAGATGTGATCACAGGACTATCTGAATGGGAGGGGTCAGGGGAACAGAGAGACGGCAAAGACTGGAGATGGTCAAATGAGTTCCAGATTTTCCAGCACAACAGGAAAGGTGACTTAGGGGTCCGCACACTGGTTAAGTTTAATGCAGAGCCTCAGCAGAGCCCCAGAATGGATGATTAAAGGGGCTTTGTGTGTGTTTATTGAAGAAAGTGGTGACGGCGAGGCCCTCTCCTGCATTCCCTGAAACCTGAGCTCACCCCTAACAACCTTGTTTCCATTCTGTAGCACTTGACTGGAGGAATAAGAAGAAATCATAGAAGTACTATTTTAGCAAAACATTTGCCAGAAGTCTCTCATGACACCCTTGTGGACCACAGAGAAATGTGGACTGTGATTCCAGGGTGCTCCAGATTCCAGCATTCATCGTATGAAACCTCAGTGAAAGGGCACAAGGGAAGGAAAATGACCGTAACAGAAATACTTAATGAACCTTTTAAAACTAATCACTTTTTAAAGTAAGATAGTCGCACTCGGATATTCCTCTCCACTTGTGGAAGTGTGCTAGGCCTCCCATAACAAAACACCACGGACTGGGTGGCTAAACAACAGAAGTGTATTTTCTCACAGCTTTGGAGGCTGGGAGTACAAGGTCAAGGTGTCAACAGAGCTGGTTTCTTCTGAGGCTCTTTCCTTGCCTGGAGGGTGGCTGTCTTCTCCCTGTGTCTTCACATGATCTTTTCTCCGTGTATCTGTGTCCTAATTTTCTCTTCTTATAAGGACACCAGTTATATTGGATTAGACCCCACCCTAATGACCTCTTTTTAACTTCCCAGAAGGGTCTTTTTAAAGCCTCTATCTCCAGATTGATATATACACACTACCGTATATAAAATAGATAACTAATAATAACCTGCTGTATAGCACAGGAAACTCTACTAAATACTCCGTAATGGCCTACATGGGAAAAAAAATCTTAAAAAAAAAAAAAGTGGATATATGTATATGTATAACTGATTCACTTTGCTGTACATCTGAAACTAACACAACATTGTAAATCAACTATACTCCAATAAAAAATTTTTTAAAAGCGAGTAAACATTAAAAAAAAGCCCCTAGCTCCAAAGATTGTCATAATCTGAGGTACAAGGGTTTAGGACTTCAACATATGAAGTCTGGGGGACATAGTTCAGCTCACGAAATCACTTTATACCAGCATCTGTCTCAGCCCAAGGCATCAATTTCTTTGTCTGTTGATGGCTGGCTGATTTTCTTGTACAATATAAGAATAAAAATACGTACTACGGTATTGAATGCTTACTATGTGCCAGACGCTGTTTTATGTGCTTTATCTATATGAACTCACTCAATACTCATTAAAACTCTATAAGGCAAATATTATTATGAATCCATTTTACAGATGAGGAAATTGAGGCTCCAGGTCAAGTGAGTGAAAGAGCAGGATTTCAACCAGGATGAGCTGGATCCAGAACCCGTGTTAATAGCTATCTTATTTGCAGGAATTCAAGACAATTGCAAACTGAAATTATAAATCTTGCAAAGAAGTAGGATTTCACAGAACTGCTTGAATGAAACCCAAAATAAAAAACAAAGGAGGATCTGGAAGAGTCAGACTAGTTGAGGAAGAAAAAAACTCATGTAGACATCAAAGGACCACAGAAGTGAATTATTTTAATCTAAAAGGGAAAGTAGGAACCTTCGGAAAATTATTAAAGCCTTCTAATATTTTTTCAGAAATAAGTCTTTATGATTGTCATCTGAATGTCAAAAGTAAAACGAAGGCTGTCACATCTTGCTATCATACAGTTTTGTCACAAAATCCACCCCCTCCTAAAAAATAACAGAACTGATCCGTTCTTTCTTCATTCTCAGAATTAATGCATGATTGCAGTCATAACTGAAAATTTGTTAACTGTGAAGTAAAATTAATTCATTTGCAAAATTTTTTGGTTTTATTTTTTAAGATCAATTCCAAGAAAACATGATTTTCAAGATTTAATGTTTTTTTGTTTTTTTCTGTTTTAGATGATTTTGCTTTAAGTGGTTGTTTTCAGCATGAATTATGCTCAGCTAATGACCCTCTACACAATTTCAGCTGATTGAACAACAGGACCCAAAGAGTATTCATTGATTGCATCAACCTGGAAATCGGGAATTTCCTGATGGTCCAGTGGCTAGGACTCTGTTCTTCTACTGCATGGGGCATGGTTCCATCCCTGGTGGGAGAACTAAGATCCCGCAAGTCGTGGGACCAAAAAAACCCCCCAAAGCAACAACAACAACAATAAAAACGGGAGATAAATTTCTGGTGATGTACCTTGGGGTTCTTGTTTTATATTTGAACGTTAAATTTGGTGAAGAGCTATCAGACATGCTTATTTCATAAACCGGTGTCAAAAATCTGGGAGGGATAGCTTATATGGTGAATAACAGAGCAAGGTTCACAAAGACTGCAGGGGCTAGAACATGACTTAAAACCATAAGAATTTTAACTAGAAAAATTGCATTTAGGTTAAGAAGTACCTATTTCATGAATACAGGAGAGAAGAGAACTGGCCAGATTGCAGAAGCAAAAGCATGATTTAGATGTTTGATAACATTCCTAGATTAAACTAAGTAACCTTAGTCTCTCATGTTCTAGCTAGACTCATCTGGGGTCTATTTAAAAACAAAAAACTAGTGTAAACTTGAGGGTGAACAGGATGTCAAAATATTTAAAAAGCAATGTCTTATAGGAAATGGTAAAGAAACTAAGAATGTTATATCCTTAAACAGTGATACAAAGGGAATATATAGGAGGCATTTTCAGATATTTGGAATGTGAAGGAGGTAGCTTGTTGTGGATTGTTCCCAGGAACCCAAGGGTAAAAGTAGTAATGAGGTTTATTTTGGTTTAACATATTAGAAGAGCCCTGTAACAATCAGAGGAGTTCAGTAAGTGCTCAGGAAATAGTGATCTTTTTCTCCCTGGAAGTGTTTAAGCAGCTGATTCTAACACTACCTGTCAGACAAGTTCTTGGAGGAGTTTCTGCATTAGACAGGAAACTAGTTTATTCTAATCTAAGAAACTAAGATGAACTTAGCTACTATGTTTTTAAAATTTGTATCTTTTAGAATGTGTTTAGTTGCAAATTAAATACTGAACTATCAACAACTTTAATTAAAGGTATTCAGATATTCCACATAACGTGAACCTGGAAGTAGGAAGTTGCAGGCTTGGTTCAACAACGAAGTGATGCCTTTGAGGACCCAGCCTCTTTCCATGATTCATTCCATCATCCTGTTGGCTTTTCTCCCCAGGTTAGAGAAAACCTCATGGGCTCAAGATGCCTGCTGAAGTGCCAGGTATCATGGCCTCCCATTACCAAGGTCAAAGGCAGAATGCACAGCAAAGCCCAAGGGGTGAGGAAGTCTTGTTTATGATTCTGTTTTTTTCACTCCAGAAAAAAATCTTATGAAGAAGAGACTCTACCCCTGGCAGAATTCTTCTCAGATCTCATTGGCCAGAGCTGGATTCCGTGGACATTCCAAGCTGCAGTGGCGGCTAGAAAGCTATCTCAGCATTTTCAGCCTTTCTTGGGAGTCACGCTTTGTCAGGAAGAAAGAGAAGGAGAGCAATGGCTGTTAGGTGGGCAAGTAGTCACAGTACTCAAGTTCTACTCTCATAGAAGTAGCATCTTGACTTTTTAATTCATACATTTCAGAGGTAAATTTTTCACAGTAAAAAGTAGAAAAACTTTATCTTCAAAATTTGACTCACATTTTACTGTGAAAAATTTCAAAACTAGAGAAAAGGAGAAAGACTTGCACAATGAACACCCATACACCCACCACCTGGAGCTCTACTGTTGACATTTTACTATATTTGCTTTGTCACACATTTATCCATCCATCAGTCCATTTTATGTTTTGACTAATCTCAAAGTAAGTTTGCAAGCATCAGTAACTTCATCTCTAAACACTTCAGCGTGTATATCATTAAGTAGAGTTCAAAGTATTTTTATGTTTTTTTTGTTAAACCCTCAAACCAGGAATAAGACAAGGATGCTGCCTTTGCCATTTCTACTTAACATAATATTTGAAGTCCTAGACAGAGCAATTAGATAAGAAATAGAAATAAAAGTCATTCCAATTGGAAAGGAAGTACAGTTATCTCTGTTCACAGATGATATGACCTTATATGTAGAAATCCCTAAAGATTCCACAAAAATATTGTTAGAACTAATAAATAAATTCATTAAAGTTGCAGGATATGAAATCAACAGACAAAAATCTGTTGCATTTCTATACACTAATAATAGACAAGCTAAAAAAGAAATTAATGAAACAATTCCATTTATCATAACATCAAAAACAATAAAATACTCAGGAATAAACTCAACCAAAGAGGCAAAAGACTTATAAAACTAAAAACTACAAATTATTGCTGAAACAAATTCAAGAAAAAAACAGAAAAATGGAAAAACACCTTGTGTTCATGGATTGGAAGATTAATATTGTTAAGATGATAATAGTACCCAAAGCAATTTATAGATTCAATGTCATTCCTATCAAAATCAATAATATTTTTTGAAAAAAATAGAAAAGTTCATCCTAAAATTGATATGGAGTTGCAAGTGATCCTGAACAAACAAAACAATCTTAAAAAGAAGATCAAAGTTAGAGGAATCCCACTTTCTGATTTCAAAACTTACTACAAAGTACAATAATCAGGACAGTGTGGTAATGGCATATAGATCAATGGAATAAAGTAGAGAGCCCAGACATAAACCCTCAAATATACGGTCAAATGATTTTCAACAAGGGTGCCAAAACCATTCAGTGAAGAAAGGATAGTTTTTCAACAAATGGTTCTGGGCACACTGATATCCACATGCAAAAGAATGAAGTTGGACCCTTATCCGACACCATATACAAAAAAAAAAAAAAAAAAAGTCAAATGGATCAAAGATCTAAATTTAAGAGCTAAAAGTATAACACTCTGAGGAAAAAAATAGGATTAAATCTTCATGAAACTGGATTTGACAATGATTTCTTGGATATGACACCAAAAGTTCAAGCAACAAAAGAAAAAACGTAAATTGGACTTCATCAAAATTAAAAACTCTGTATCAAAGGACACTATCAAGAAAGTAAAAAGGCAACCCATAGAATAAGATAAAGTACTTGCAAACCATATTTCTGATAAAAGATTTATATCTAGATTACATACAGGATACCTAAACTCAACAACAACAAAAAACTGAGCAAAGGACATGAAGAGAGCTCCAAAAAAGACATATAAATGGCCAATACGCACATGAAAAGATGCTCAACACCACTAATCATTAGGGAAATGCAAATAAAACCCATAAGATACGACTTCACGCCTATTAGAATGGCTATTATAAAAACAAACAGGGGCTTCCCTGGTGGCGCAGTGGTTGAGAGGCTGCCTGCCAATGCAGGGGACACAGGTTCGTGCCCCAGTCTGGGAAGATCCCACATGCCGCGGAGCGGCTGGGCCCGTGAGCCATGGCCGCTGAGCCTGCGCGTCCGGAGCCTGTGTTCCGCAAAGGGAGAGGCCACAACAGTGTGAGGCCCGCGTACCGCAAAAAAAAAAACCAACAAAAAAACCCAGGGCAAACAGAAAATAACAAGTGTTAGCAATGTGGAGAAATTGGAACCCTTGTGCATTGCTGGTGGGAATGTAAAATGGTAGTTGCTGTAAAAAAAAAGGTTCCTCAAAAAATTAAACAGAATTACCATATGATCCAGTAATTCTACTTCTAGATATATACCCAAAAAGTTGAAAGCAGGAACTTGAACAGCTATTTGTACACCAATGTTCACAGCAGCACTGAATAAATACATATACAAAATGTGGTATTTACATACAATGAAATATTATTCAGCCTTAAAAAGAAATGAATTTCTGACACATGCCACAACATGGATGAACCTTGAAAACATTATGTTATGTGAAATAAACCATACTCAAAAGGACAAATATTGTATGATTCCACATACATGAGGGACATAGAACAGTCAAGTCCATAAAGCATAGTGGATTAGTGGTTACCAGGGACTAGGGGGAGAGGGTGATGGGGAGTTATTATTAATTGGTATAGAGTTTCAATTTGGAATGATGAAAAAGTTCTGGAGATGGGGAGTAGTGCTGGTTGCACAAAAACATGCATGTACTTAATGCCACTGAACCAGATGCTTAAACATGATTAAAATAGTAAATTTTAAATTATGTGTATTTTACCACAATTAAAAGATTTCAATGAGGTGAGCAAATCTTAAGTGCACCACTGAATGTTTGGCAAATACGTGAACCTGAATTACAGAATACAGATTCAGAATATATGTCATCTCCTGCTCCTTCCCAGTCAGTTCTTGCCTCTAACCACCACAGAAAGCTGTTTCTAATTTTTTCCCACTAAACATTAGTTTTGCCTGTTCTAGAATTTCATATAAAAGCAACCATACAGCATGAACTCTTGTGCAAGGCTTCTTTCTCTGTGCATGATTTCTTTGAGTTGCATCCATATCGTATCAGTAATTCATTGCTTTTTACTGCTTAGTAGAAATGCATTGAATGAATATACCAGAGTTTAGCGAGTTCCATCATGATGGACACTGGGCTGTTTCCAGTTTGGGGCTATTACGAATAAAGCTGCTATAAACATTCTTGTACAAGGCTTTCTGTGGACATATGTTTTCAACTCTTTTGGGCAAGTACCTAGGAGTGGAATTGCTGGGTCATAGGGTAGATGCAGGCTGTTTATAAAGAAACTGCCAGACTTTTTCCCAAAAGTGACTGAGGTAAGTGTATTTTAAAATTTTTATCAATGTTTTCTTCAGCTATGTAAGCTGAGGTCTCTTAATGGTCACTACCAGCCAGCCAACACCTGTTGCAGCCTGGTAAGTTTTAGCTCTTTTGCCAGGCAAAGAAGCCACTGGTCCCACGGAAAGTGAAGCTTGGATGCAGCCCCTCAGAGGAGGGTTTCTGGTCACAGAGGTCATTGTCCAGGTGACTCAGGGGTCCTCCCAGGCTCATTTCATGCACCTCTGCCCCCTGTCCTCATCTTCCTTCTCTTTTGGTCTGAATTGCCTTTAGGGCACTTTCCCATTCAAAGACATGTTCTAAAGGATGGAGGGAACCCTCTTCATTCTGAACGAGAGAGCAGATGCAGCTCTGTGCATCACGATGTTTCCAAGGGATGACACAGGAAAAGGACATTTTAATTTTTAACTTCAAATCTTAAAGAAAGTGAAATGTAGTCTGAAACTCTAGTCTATGTAACTGACATTTTCTCACCCACTGGAGCACAGGGCAGTAGGTCATTTCAAGGGATGGGGAGAACAGTGAATCTGTTTCTTTCTTTTTTTTTTTTTTTGCGATATTCGGGCCTCTCACCGTTGTGGCCTCTCCCGTTGCGGAGCACAGGCTCCGGACGCGCAGGCTCAGCGGTCATGGCTCACGGGCCCAGCCGCTCCGCGGCATGTGGGATCTTCCCGGACCGGGGCACGAACCCGTGTCCCTTGCATCGGCAGACGGACTCTCAAACACTGCGCCACCAGGGAAGCCCCTGTTTCTTTTTCAATGAGGCTGTTAACCAGCTATGAGACCACTCCCTTATCGAAGTTATTCAGTGAGTCAAAAGGGTCTTTGTGAGTGTAGACACTTAGAACATCTCTGGAGGAGGGACCACAGTAAGATAAAACCCTGGGGAGGGCCTTGCCACAGAGGATTTTCCCAGGCTTCTGCTACTTGCCGTGACTGATTTTGTTGTTGGCTAAAACAACCTTACAGAAGTGCGTCAGTTTATTTCTCTCTTACACAGGAGTCCACAGGCCTGCAGCCCAGGGCTATGACAGCTCCATGACGGCATTCCAAGTCTCATAACAACAGATGAAGGAAGGCCAAGAATGCCCTTCTCCCCACCCCAGAGCTCCAGAGGAAACCTGAGCTTACCCTCACTTTTTAAAGATTTTTTTTTTTTATCTCAAGCCAGATGTTCAACATGGGTAGAGTTAACAAAGGATACATGCTTTTGTCCCATAAGGAGACTTCTTAGTGCTACTGGATATTATATCTCACTGGCCTGAACTTGATTACATGGCCACGCAGGGGAGTCTGAGAAATAAACCTCCCAAATTGGCATTCTATCTTAAACTAAAAGGGGAAAGTGAATGCTGGCAGGTGATTATCGATCTCTGTCACAGCAGCACTGGGGCAGACACATTAGCCTCCATGCGTGCACTGTCCAATATGGCAGCCACCAACCACAGAGGGCTTTGGGGCATTGAACGGTGGCAAGTCCAAATCGGGATATGCTGTAAGTGTGAAATATACACGGGATTTCAAAAACTTCATAAGAAAAAAAGGATGTAAAAGGGAATTCCCTGGTGATCCAGTGGTTAGACTCTGCACTTCCACTGCAGAGGGCACGGGTTCAATCCCGGGTGGGGGAACTAAGATCCCGCAAGCCCCTTGCAGCCAAAAAATAACAAATAAAATAAAAGGGTGAACTAAAAAAAAAAAACAAAAAAAAGAATGTAAAATACCTCCGTTTTTATATTTATTACATATTGAAATGATGCCATTTTGAATATACTGGGTTAAATTATGTTATTAAAACTAATTTCACCTGTTTCGTTTTACTTTTTTTAAATGCAGCTACTAGAAAATTTTAAATTCTACACGTGCCTCACATTATATTTCTATTCCATAGTGCGCTCTAGAAAATCAGGTAAGGGTCTTCTGACAGGCTCCAGGCTTGGGAAGTGAGGTGTGAAGTTTAGCTAGGGCAGAAGGAGAGAAAGAGAAACAAAAAGTTCAGAAGGGAAAGCAGGGGAGGAGAGAGGGAGGGAAAGAGGGAGGGAGAGGCAAAGGGGGAAAGGGCTGATTTTCCCCAGGGTGAGCCAAGGAAGAATTTGGAGACACTCCGCGTGATACAGAAGTGTTGAAAAGTGGCTGCATCAAGTGAACCAAAAGGACACCATTTTTCTGATGTTTCTGGCCTGAGAGGCAAAGGGCTGAGCTCTGGGCACGGCACAGAGGAAATCCAGGACCCAAGCTCTGGCACTCGAGGACCTTTTGGAGTGGTCTCAGTAACTCTTGTGTACCCTTTAACCAGAGGCAGTGGCCCTAGGAGACTCTGGCAGCAGGCAGAGCAGGGAGCCTCTGCAGTAGCCTGGCCCCTTGTCACAGACGCCTGAGCGCCTCTGCTGGAAGATGCCGGTGCCCGCACTGGGAGAGCCCCTCAGCACACTGGGTGAGGGCTAGGACTGCCGCAGTGGTATCGGGACCCGGGGATGGTCAGACAGAAACCTGGCTCCACAGGAAGACCTGGCGACAGATGAAGGAAGGCAAAGAATGCGCTTCTCCGCCCGGAGTGCCCGGGGAAAGAGCTGAGCTTACCCTCTTTAACGATATTTTTATCCCAAGCCAGATGTTAGGCACGGTAGAGTTGGAAAAGAATATAGGAGAGTTGGCAATTATTCGCTGAATTCAAGCTGGGTAGAGAGCTACCCTAGATCTGCTTTGGGAACTAATTTATCTTGGTTAGTTATCCATATTGATTCATAAGGAAAACAGAGAAAGAAGTTCTTCCCCGGCGTTTTGAGCCCTGCTATGTAGCTAGAGTGATCCCAAAGTCACTCTGCTCCTTTATAATAGTTTCCACCATCCATAGGTCTCATTGTCATGAGGACAAGCGGAATACAGCATATTGTTAAGTATGTCAGGTTACTGGAAGAAAGGGATGCTTTAAGACCCAAACTTTTTAATAATACATCATCATCATATTTTTATTATTATTAATGCCACTAATCCAGTTTCTCTAACTTGAAGTCTTTCATTTGCCATTTAGTAACTTTTTAAAGTCCTATTAAGGGAGTTCCCTGGTGGTCTAGTGGTTAGGATTCTGTGTGTTCACCCCTGTGGCCCAGGTTCAATCCCTGGTCAGGGAACTGAGCAGGGCACAGCCAAAATAAATAAATAAAGTAAAAGTGCTATTAAAAATATAATTTTCAGATGAAAACTCTAATTGGAAAAGATACATGCACCCCAATGTTCACAGCAGCACCATTTACAACAGCCAAGACATGGAAGCAACCTAAGTGTCCAGGGGCAGCAGAATGGATAAAGAAGATGTGTTACATATATAAAATGGAATATTATTCATCCATAAAAAAGAATGAAATTTTGCCATTCGCAGCGACATGGATGGACTTAGAGATTATCATACTAAGTGAAGTAAGTCAGACAGAGAAAGACAAATACCATATGATATCCCTTATATGCGGAATCTTAAAAAATGATACAAATGAAATTATTTACAAAACAGAAACAGACTCACAGACGTAGAAAACAAACTTATGGTTACCAAAGGGTAAAGGGGTGGGAGGGATAAATTAGGAGTTTGGGATTAGCAGATACAAACTGCTATATATAATATAGATAAACAACAAGGTCCTACTGTATAGCACAGGGAACTATATTCAATATTTTGTAATAACCTATAATGGAAGAGAATCTGAAAAGGATATATATATCTGAATCACTTTGCTGTATACCTGAAACTAACACAATGTTGTAAACCAACTATACCTCAATAAATATATACTTTTCTAAGATTTGGAATTTTGAAACAAAAGTTTTTAAGTTTAGATTCTCTAGAAGTTCGAATATGCAACTCAGCTGTATTTGGCTGTGCCTGGCCATTTAAAAAAATTATTTATCTATTTGATTGTACCGGGTCTTAGTTGCGCCACGCGGGATCTTCATTACTGTGTACAGGGATCTTAGTTGTGGCATGAGGGATCTAGTTCCCTGACCGGGGATTGAACCCAGGGCCCTCTGCATTGGGAGCGCAGAGTCTTAACCACTGGACTGCCAGGCAAGTCCCTGCCTGGCCACATTTAAATAAGCATTATGGGGCTTCCCTGATGGTGCAGTGGTTAAGAATCTGCCTGCCAATGCAGGGGACATGGGTTCAAGCCCTAGTCCGGGAAGATCCCACACGCCGCGGAGCAACAAAGCCCGTGCACCACAACTACTGAGCCTGCGCTCTAGAGCCCGCCAGCCACAACTACTGAGCCCACGTGCCACAACTAGTGAAGCCCGTGTGCCTAGAGCCCTGCTCCACAACAAGAGAAGCTACCGCAATGAGAAGCCCACGCACCACAACGAAGAATAGCCCCTGCTCGTCCCAAATAGAGAAAGCCTGCGCGCAGCAACGAAGACTCATAGTTCAAAATAAACAGGAGTTATAGGATTTCTACCAATTTCAGTCATCTACTAATGGACCTTCTTGATATTTAGAGTTAAATAATCAAGATATAAAATATAAATGTGGGTAAGAGAATTATCGCTTGTCCAATGACAGTCATCGGTTGGAGATCTAAGTACTTTTTCCATGGAAGCTTGGGGCCCACTGTGATTACTGATAGTGATCAAGTAAGCACAGCAATTGTGTGCAGATCTTTTCACACCTGGGAAGTGGCCCCCAAAGGAGTAATTTCAGAATCCTCCAAACCTGCTTAGACAGTTAGGGGTGGAAAGTTTATGATTACCGTTTCTTACTCCTTTCGCACTTAGAATGTGACTGCTTATTTGAGGACTCAAAAGGGTTAATTTTCTTTTAAAAGGAGGCTGGGATGCAAGGATCTGGAGGCGACTGCCTTTTAACAACTGCTCCTCAGGCAAGTTGAGCTAGTGCAGGAGAATGAATGCCACTATTATTTAACATGGATTTTTTTTTTTTTAAGCCTAAGGTTCAGTCCTTTTCATTTTATGTGGTGGTTATTCAGTAGTAAAGCTGGAGCTATTCTGTCCCTTAGCTGAAACTAGCTAAGTAGCCATGTTAATTCCCTTTTCTGAGTTACGAAATTCCTGCAGGTAACAAAAGCCCATTGAGGAACTGTCACGTCAAAGAGTTCTAGAACAGGAAGCGACCTCGAAGATCTTCATTCCAGCTTTGCTCCAGCTTTGCGTGCCAAACGTAAGGAGTCTGACGTTGGGAAAAACACCTGCCGCTGGGAACTAACCAGAGGCAGAGTGAGACTGACTCGCATTTCTCTCAGCTCTCTTCAGTGACAGACGTGTGTAATTTTTATTTTTAACAAAAACAGCAGGCACTTATATTATGGATATAATGGCTAAAATATCTGGTTATTTTAATTAAATAAACGTGCACTTTTAAATATTAAGCTATAGTTTGTTGCCGACCTGCAAGTCTCACAAACATACGCAAATCCTCCCCTTTCTACTTCTCTTCCTCAAGTCTCCTCCACGAAGTGAGCGCCTGCCACCAAGTGAAAGAAATTCAGCGCTTCTAAGATCTGAGTTTAGAGGACAGAAGGACAGAAGTCGTGGGAATCTGGGGAGCTGACTGGAGGGTAGGGCCCCTAGAATCCCTGTTCTCTTCATTCCCAGACCTGCAGTTTTTTGCACAACTTTTGTTTTTTCTACTGCGAAAGAACACTAATAAGGTCCACTGTACGCCCCTTGTATCCTGATTTGATTTCTATCAGATATGTTTAAATTCCCTTCACCATTTCAACTACAATTTTCCTCTTCAGCGAGAGAAGTTTAGCTCTGCTGGGGTATACCGAAGCAGGAAGGCTAATGCACCTAGGAGAAATTATACCATGCACGCTTCTTTTAGTGTTGGGAGTAGAGTTACCAGAAAAAACAGAGAACGCCCAGTGAAATGTAAATGGATAAACAACAAGGGTGTACTTGTAAAAAAAACATTATTCATTGTTTATCCTACATGCAAATGTCCCTGGACGTCCTGTGTTGCTATTGGCTGACCCCGGCAGCCCCCATTGGGCGGTACCCAGCTGAGCTCCTCTCCCTGGAGCCCGGCTCAGCTTCCGGCAGCAGAGTTATTGCCAGGCTTGCTTTAGGAGTTGGTTTGAAGTTATTTGGATTCGATGACCTTCTCTCTTTTTCCTTTGTGCAGGAATTCACTTACCAAGACAACTAGAGGAAGTGGTAATCAGATACTGCTTTCTAGAAACTCTGTTTAATAAGCTAAGCAGTGGCAATCTCTTTTTCTCCACCTTCCTTCCGCCTTGGGGATGAGATCATTGGGATAAATCCTTCTACCTCCTTATTTTAAAATTCTGTTTTCATGCCTTTTAGTGGAATATCATTCTTTAGCGTGGTGTTTAGTCAAAAGTCCCATTATTTAGTTATATTAAGCACTTTCTGTTTTCTTTCTGGGACTTGGGAGCAGGAGGTAAAGGGCAGTCTCTCTCTCTCATGTAGCAGCTGGGATTCGGTGCATTTCTGTAGAGTGAGGTGGGGCCCTTCCAGCTGTCTCCCTGGTATTCCCAGCTGGGCACCCAGTGAGGCTGGGTAGTAACAAGCCGGTGGGTCCGGCATCTGACTGCTCTGCCACCTGCTACTTGTGTGTCCAAATGCAGTGAGTGACTTAACCTCTCCGTGACTCATGTTCACATCTATGAAATGAGGTTGATGTTGTTACTATGAGGATCACACAGTCAATACAGGCCAAGCCCTCAGAACAGCGCTCCGTAAATATCTGTTAAACAAATCAGTAGATCAGCCTTCCATCCTGGGTAGTTTCCTCTTGTCTTGTGAAGCCATCTGTTACGTGGTTGTAATTGCTCCACCTAACCTACAAGATTTCTAAAGGGATGAATTAATAACCCTCAAGGAGTGCAGGTTTTAGAGAAAGTGGTCATTCTGTATGGGAAAATATAAGTTGTTATCATCAGGGAAGAATGCTTTAAAAAATCTGGGAATTTTTCTAAGTCACAAGAAGGATGGAGGGGAGATGGAAGTACCCTTTGTGTTCCTTGGTAACACAGGGAAACAGGCATCTCCAAAGTATGGAGACCCCAAGCTATTCTGGGCGAGCGGTCCAGGGCGGCTACTCCCAGGCAGGAGTATCCTTCTTCTCCTGCAGAGCTGATTACATACACCTTCCTTTCTTGCCTCCATGATATTATCACCAAATTGGCAAAGAGAGACTCTGACAACAAGTAAATCTGAAAAGGCAACGACCACAGCACTAATATAAAAGACCGGCGTGTTGTTAAGTGCCAGCAGGTGTGGACAGATGGGAGCAGCAAGCTTCTCCATCAGGATAAGTGCAACGCAGATAACGGCAAAAAGTAGCAAGAACACAGAGGCACTAAACTAAGAAAGGAGCTTCACGCTAATACTTGGTGTGAAAGCCTGCTTGGAACAACAGGAGGCATCTCTCTCCGGCCCTTAGAAGGGTGGTGGAGCCCGAGCATGAATAGATTTTAAAAGCTCTAGGGGTGGGAGTTCCCTGGTGGCCTAGTGGTTATGATTCCAGGCTTTCGTTGTTGTGGTCTGGGTTGAATCCCTGGTCGGGGAACTGAGATCCCACATGGCATACAACCAAAAAAAAAGCTCTAGAGGTTAAGAGTAGCTTAGTTGGTATATTCTACATCCCACACTTACTTTACTTAATCCTAGCAAAAACCCTACTGCGTAGGTAGTATCTGTTTCTTAACTATAGGAAACTGAGATCCAAGGACGCTGATAGCTGGCTCAAGGTCACAGCCAGCTAGGGTGGGTCCTCTCTGTGAGCCCAGGTCTGTGTGGCTCCAAAGACCAGATTCTTTCTGTTATACTAAGTTGTTTCCATCTCCTAAGGCTTCTAGATGCTCAAAGAGAGTTCGAAGATCTCTGCCCTACCTTGGGGTTCTCCCTTAAAAATTTGTTTTTGAAATTGCATAATATACATATAAAATTTTTACCATTTTAACCATTTTTTAGCTATATCTCTCTGCATTATTTTTTAAATTGAAGTATGATTGATTTACAATGTTGTGTTAGTTTCAGGTGTATAGCAAAGTGATTCAGTTATACAGATCATCTTAACCATATTTAAGGACAATTCAGTGGCATTAAGTATTGGCTTGGCCAAAAAGTTCGTTCGGGTTTTTCCTGGCACGCGTACAGAAAACCCCGAACGAACTTTTCGGCCAACCCAATACATTCACAGTGCTATGCAACCATCATCATTATTCATTTCAGAACGTTTAAAAATCATCCCAAGCAGAAGAGTCTTTCTCCTTAATAGGAATTTTCTGGCCACAAATAATGAACCACGTGGTCTGGTGAGAGAGTGTTTTTGTTTTATTTTATTTTGTTGTTTTGTTTATAAAAATCCAATGAAGAAACAAAATGAAACAAAAACAAATCACACTTTAGGGATCTTTAGAATTATAGGGTTAGATATAATTTAGAATTATTACTCAATAAAAAAGTAAGATAAATGAGATTTGTGCTTTACACGGTTCTCAAGCTAATTTCACCCCAAACCTGGCAGCTATCTGTTGGCATTTCTTCAGGCTGTTTGACCTGAGTGTGGCAGGATGTCTCCCAGGCAGAGCACAGCCTCATGACCCCTCTCAGTTCCACTCAAAACTCCCCTCCCCTGGGAGCCTCCACTAACCAAGAGAAATGTGAATTACCACAGGCAACACACACCAAAAGAGTCCTGTCCCAAGTGATTCCTTGTGAGATGGCAACATGAGATTCATGGGTTTCCCACTCTGTAACCCAGTTTTGGTCCAGACAGGGGCTGAAGGAAGAAGATTGGGGTGCTGTGTACATGAGGCTCAGGGCCAGAGGGTAAACAGATGCCTCACTTCACTTTGGCAAAACGGGCCCCAGTCGTGGGTGCAGAGGAAACACAAGGCACTCAGGACTGATGGTGAAGAAAGCCACTTACTGCTTGGGCCCCATCTAGACAATTCTCCCCACATCAAGAAGACTATACAAACGTCCATCCTGTTATACTTTGGGGCAAACTCAGAGGTGGCTGAGAGAGACCTCAGAGAGAGGCCAAGAGCTGCAGGGCAGGAAACAGAGAGACAGTTCCCAGGCAGTAGGAAGGAAGGCAGGCTTCCTACAAAAGCTTCACCAGAGTAGTTTATGAACCACTTAAAACCTACACTTTGAGCAGTTGTAAACAGAGATGGACAATTAGGGACATAAGGAAACAATTTTTCAACAGTCGACAGTAGGACATTGTGACATAATAGAAAAAAAATATATTGGCCTATGCCCCCAGTCCCTGGCACAGAGCTCCTAAAACCCTGATAATTTCCTAAATGATAAGAGCACTAGAACATCTTTTGTCCTAATGTTTGGTCTTTGACTGGGTTCCTGACACACAGCTCCTAAATCCCTTGGAATTTCCTGGGTGACAGAAGCATCTTGTGCTCTAATGAGGCAACTCTTTGTTTTTCTAATTGCAGTAGAGTTGATTTACAATATTGTGCCAATATGGAGGCAACTCTTGAAGGGCTCCTGGATACTGTCAAGATGGGGGCTGGTCACCAGAAAGACCAAGTCAAGATTAGAAGCTTGGAACTTTCAGCCCCACCTCCCACATCCTCCTGGAAGGGGAAAGGGGCAGGAGATTGAGTTCATGATAGGTCATGCCTATGTGATGAAGCCTCCATAAAAATCCCCAAAGTATGGGGTTGGGAGAGTTTCCAGGTCAGTGAACGCATCTTACATGCCTGGAGGGTGACACACCCCAACTCCAAGGGGATAGAAGCTCCTGGGCTCAGAACCCTGCCAGAGCTCGCCCTGTGTACCTCTCCATCTGGCTGTTCATTTGTATCTTTCGAAATGTCCTTTATCATAAACCAGCAGTAGTAAGTAAACTGTTTTCCTGGGTTCTGTGAGCTACTGTAGCAAGTTATTGAGCCGGAGGAGAGGGTCATGGGAACCTCTGATTTGTAGCCAAGATGGACAGAAGTTGTGGGGACCTGGAGACCTACTCCTTGCAATTAGCATCTGAGATGGGGGCAGTCTCGTGGGACTGAGCCCTTAACCTGTGGGACCTGGACTAACTCCACTGAGATTCAGAAGTTAAGTGAGGGCGTTGCTGGTGGCACAGTGGTTAAGAATCCACCTGCCAATTCAGGGGACACGGGTTCGAGCCCTGGTCTGTGAAGATCCCACATGCTGCGGAGCAACTAAGCCCGTGCGCCTCAACTACTGAGCCTGCGCTCTAGAGCCCGCGAGCCACAACTACTGAGCCCTCGTGCCACAACTACTGAAGCCCAAGTGCCTAGAGCTGGTGCTCCGAAACAAAAAGAAGCCACTGCGATGAGAAGCCCCCGTTCGCTGCAACTAGAGAAAGCCCGCATGCAGCAACGAAGACCCAATGCAGCCAGAAATAAAATAAATAAATTAAAAAAAAAAAAAAAGAGAAGTGAAGTGAACGGTAGGATACCCAGCTGGTGCCAAGAAAATCAGTCGGTGTGGGAAAAAACCCCGCGCATCTGGAGTCAGATGTATTGTGTGTGAGAGGAGAGGAAAACACAGTGCATTTTTCCTAGACAGACACAAAGAAGTAGCTGAACAGAACCTTGAGACAGAAGAAAAATTAAAAGGACAGAGGATACTTTGCTCTACTCTGTCATATAAGAAAGAAGACTCTCCTGGATTAACTTTAGTGAACAGAAATTGGAAGTTGGCACAAGAACTCACTCTGGGGAATTCCCTGGCGGTCCAGTGGTTAGAGGAGTCCGTGCTCTCACTGCAGAGGGCCCGGTTTCAATCCCTGGTTGGGGAACTAAGATCCCACAAGCCGTATGGCACGGCCAAAAACGAAACAAACCAAAAAACGAACTCTGTGTTATTTACGGTGTCTTGCGTGTTTATATTAACTCTCCGGTAGGCTGTGGATCGTGCTCACTGCTGATGAACTCCTTCTGTTGCTTCACCAAGTGTTGACGTAAAGTCTGTGCAGATATTCGATCTACATAACTCTTTGTATCAAATGGCTCCCTCTAACTACAAGAGCCAAGGGAACAGTTTCCAGAGTGGGAGGTCTTACATTCTGCTGAATCAGCAGATTTCTTTCTTTCCATGTGGACCATAGGAAATGCGTGGTTGGAAGGCTGGTAGGCTTAGGAGCAGGTCGTCAGCACGTTGGGACAAATTCGAGAGCATGCCAGGCATCATAAAGGTTGGGAACCCTCGAGAAAAAGACCAACATGTTCAAGTGTTAATGTCAAACCGTACAAAGAGAGCTGACCCACCGGCAGGAAGGCTGGAACTTAAAGCCTCAATCTTCCATTTACTGCGTAGGGGACCTTGGGTGCAGTAAGCCTTCAGACCCACGTTGTAATGCCGCCCCTCCTAACTTCCTCAAGAAACAAGTGAGCCTGCACACGTTTGGAACCCGTAAAGCCCTATCGCACTGCCATGCAGTCTTAAATAGCACATGTGAAACCGTGCAACTCGGACTGGGACTTGAACCCCAGGAGATCACACACCTGGTCTCAGGACTTAATGAAGCTCAGGTCCTTGATGTCTCATTGCAGAAAGAATTCAGCAAGAGACAAAGTGATAGGTAAGGAGTGGATTTATTTAGAGAGAAACACACTCCACCGATGGAGTTTTTATGGGCTGGATAATTTCATAGGCTAATGAGTGGGAAGATTATTCCAATTATTTGGGGGAAGGGGCAGGGATTTCCAGGAATTGGGCCACTGCCCACTTTTTGACCTTTTATGGTTAGCCTCAGAACTGTCATGGCACTGGTGGGTATGTCGTTTAGCTAATGTATTACAGTGAGCGTATAATGAGGCTCAAGGTCTACTGGAAGTCAAATCTTCCACCATCTTGGACCTAGTTGGTGTTAACCAGTTTTTGTCACGTGCTACGGCTATGTCATTCTTTTAAAGGTTGTGCCCTGTCCCCTTCCTTCCTGTTTCACATGCACACGGGGCTATATTGTTTAGGGCTAGCTTGCCCTGGGGGTTGGATTTATTATAGACCCCAAGGGCAAGGACTCATGATCCGAGACATGAGACTTATGTGTTTTATGTATGAATAAGCTGAAAGCGATCCCATAATTGTTCCCCCCACCAAAGACAAGCGCTCTGAGAGAATTTTGTAAAGCAAACTTTAAGCCTGTCCTCTCTATAAAACTCTTATTTGGGTAAACAGAGAGGCTTACAAAGGATTTCACGATAAAGTCAGCGTCACTATCCAGAAAGATCTTTGTTGTCTATGTAAACTGCTCTAAGTAATAGGCTGCCCTCACAGCATCACAGAACTGGCTGCCCTCTGGGCAGTCTAGGGTCCTTTCTTTGCAGAATATGACACTGTCAGGGCATCCAGAAGTGAACAGTTTCTGAGCTTCCGACTCACACTAATTGAAGTCACAAGAGAGAGGTGTATAAAATAGAATACCAATTAAGATCAAATGATTAATTAAAACACGATATCAATTAACTGATAGAAATATCAGTGGGGCAGATACTCCTGTCTGCTGATTGGCACATTCATTCCCTAAAGGCAAATCCATGAAGAAACCTCATTAAAATGCTCAGCTTTCCGGCTGAACTCAGGTCAGGATGAAGGAGGGTAGGAAGAGACTTGTGTCATTGAGCTCTGCCAGCCTGGGGCTTCCACCTTCAGCTGGGGGTGACCCCATCACACCCACCACTGGGGACCCACTCCCTCCCCCCTGCCCTCCCGCCCTCCCTGGGAGGTTGCTAAGTGAGTACAGTAGGTCAGAGCCAGAATGCTTTTCAAAAGGAAACAGAAGATTAAAATGCCAGAACACATTTATCTAGCAAGATTTGTTTCATAAAACTTTTGTTTTAGATACGAGCTAGCTAGCTGGCTAGGTAGTGGATAGATAGAGATAGAATGTGATTACTGGTTCCTATGTGAAAATAATATGTTTCTTGCAGTGACTACTTTCTAAAACAAATGTATAAATGTTGCTTCTGTCACGATGCTGATAACTTTTATTTAATAAACATTGATTGAGTGCTTACTCTGTACCAACAACTCTTCTCGTAGGGATTACAGTGAGAGGAAGGGATCTGGGAAAGAATAACGCAGGTAATAAGCAAAGAACAATACCCTTTTTCTGGTCCCAGTACATCTGATGACACAGTCACACTTCACACAGATATAGCTTTAGATGGGCTCATCTGGTTCCACTGCCCGGGGATGATGCCAAGCCTTGGAGCTGGCCTGTTGCTGACATGTGGTCTCTTAGATGTATCCTTTGCCCTGACGCCTGCTTTCAGCCACTGCCTGTCCAGTTTTCCCCTTACTGTCTCTTTCAGCTCCTCATGGTGTATGTTACCCAAACACATTCTTCAAATAGCCCTGGGGGATTTTTATTCTCTAGTGAAGTATCTAAAGACAGCTAGGCAAAATATCACATGAGTGTACAGTCCAAGGGCCTGAATGAAGGAGACTACTGAATATGATAGCTGGAAGAGATCCTGGAAGTTATCTTTTTGAACTCCCTTATTTTTAGGTGAAGAAACTGAGATCCAAGAAAGCTGTGACTTGTTCAAGGTCAAAGTCATTCAGTAACAGATCTGGCACTAAAAATCTGGGTCTTCAGATGCTCTGTCCAGTACTCTGTCACTCTGCCATGCAGCCTGTCAGAATGCTTGTCCCCCTTCCCCACCAAGTTCATACTTGGAGGCCCTAATGCCTAATGTGATGGCATTTGGAGGTGGGGCCTTTGGGAGATTAGAGTTAGATGATGTCATGAAGGTGGGGCCCTCACGATGGGATTAGTGGCCTTATAAGAAGAAAAATTGATCTTTCTTTCTCCATATGCATGCACTGAAGAAAGGCCATGTGAGGATGCAGCAAGAAGGCGGTTGCCTGCAAACCTGGAAGAAAGCTCTTACCAGGAACTGAATAAGCCAGCACTTTAACCCTGACTTCCAGCCTCCAAAACTACGAGAAATTAAACTTCTGTTGTTTAAACACACCCACCTACGGTATTTTGTTATGGCAGCCTGAGCAGACTAAGACACTGCCCAAAACAAAATCTGACTAAAGAGAATGCTTCTTTTCTGGTTGTTACACACCATCATTTTGTTATTACATGGTTCCAGGAGATAACAGACGTGGGGAAATTAATGAAGACATTTTCATGATGAAACACTGAAGGAGTTCTATTATTCGTTTGGAGAACACTTTTTAAAAAAATAAAGTTATTTATTTATTTTTTGGTTGCATTGGGTCGTTGTTGCGCGTGGCTTTCTCTAGTTGCGAAGAGCGGAGGTTACTCTTCGTCGCGGTGTGTGGGCTTCTCATCGTGGTGTCTTCTCTTGTTGCGGAGCTTGGGCTCTAGGCGTGTGGGTTCCAGTAGCTGTGGCTCGTGGGCTCTAGAGCACAGGCTCAGTAGTTGTGGCACACGGGCTTAGTTGCTCTGCAGCATGTGGGATCTTCCTGGACCAGGGATCAAACCTGTGTCCCCTGCATTGGCAGGCGGATTCTTAACCACTGCGCCACCAGGGAAGCCCCATTTGGAGAACATTTTTAAAGCATCATTTCACGCATAGTCTTAAGTCTCCAATCTAATCCAATCTCCTTCTTTCTTTCTTTCCTTATTTCATTCATTCATTCAACCAACAATGAGCCCTATTCTGAACCAGGCAGCATTCTAAGTGCTGGTGATATATCAGTGATTATTAGACACTGAGCCCCTGCCCTCATGGAACTTCGTTACAACAGGGGTGGGGGTATGGGTGGTAGGCACCAAGATGCCCCCCTCAGATCCCCTACACCCCAAACTCTGTCTCAGGGTCTGCCTCCAGGAAACCCAACTTGTCACAAGGACTATTTTATATAAGACTGTCAGTGAAGCGTTTTCGAAAACTAAGGTGATGTTTGAGCATCTGAGTAAAGACCTGGAGAATGTCAGGGAGAAAGTTCCAGAGATCTCAGGAAAGTGCATCCAGGGCAGAGGGAATGAAACCGAGCAGGACCCTGCAGCGCCCTCCCAGCTACAAAGCCCCTCCTTCCGCCCTCCCCACCCTGTTTCTTGTTTGTAGGAAAAGGCTTTAGTCTCCTAGGCCTTCCCTGAGTTCCAAAGAGCAGATTCAAGCAGTTACTAATTAGGGAAGTGAGGGAATGCAGAAACAAAGGAAAAGCAGTCAAGAAACAATGGTTCAATGATAAAACGGAGTCCTAGTTCTGCCTCAAGGGATAACTATCTGATACACATCTTTGAGTTGTTCTGCAGGAACTAAGGCCCCCACCCATGTAGAGGATGGTGACTACATGCTGACATCCCCGGACTGGTCAGAACCAGAAGGCTGATGGTTGAGATTCCGGCAGCACCACCCTATTACCTCACTACTAACCAATCAGAAGGCCATGCACCCTGCTGCCCTTATCCCAAATGTTGTCTTTAAAAACTCTTCCCTGAAAACCATCAGGCAGTTTGGGTCTTTTGAGCACAAGCCACCTGTTCTCCTTGCTTGGCCCTGCAGTAACCCTTTCTCTGCTCTAAACTCTGACGTTTAGGTTTGTTTGCCCTCACTGTGGGTCAGGCACATGGACTTGGGTTCAAAAACACGAAGGCAAAGGCCCTGAGGCAGGGGTGTGTTGAGCAGGCTTCAGGAACAGCAAAGGGGCCGAAAGAGTAAATGGAGCAAATGGAAGAGAAGGGAGCCAGGAAATTAGATGGGGGAAATGATACTGTCCTGTTGTGTAGGTATATTTCACAAACAAGGAGCTGGGTTGATTACTGTGGAGAAAAGACTCTGGTTAGAAGTTGTGAGGTAAGAGATCTACAAAGGGAAAGGACATAGATCAAATGAATAAGAAAAAAACCAAATCTAAACACATTGCCCCACATTTTGTTGAAGGAATCTCCCAGTCCAGGGCATTTAACAAAGGGTATTTCTACGGAAACAAAAAGAAAAACAAAAGATTAATGGTGGGAGCAGGCTGTAATCTCAGTTTTTGAGTCCAAGGTGTAGCCAGTCAAGATTTCTAAACATTGTGAAACCATGTAACTCAGATTGGGACTTGAACCCACGGTCTTTTAACTGAGATCACACCTGGTCTCAGGACTTAATGAAGCTCAGGTTCTTGATGTCTCATTGCAGAAAGAATTCAGTGAGAGACAAAGTGACGGTAAGAAGTGGATTTATTTAGAGAGAAACACACTCCACAGACAGAGTGTGGGCCATCTCAGAAGGCAAGAGTGGCTCCAGGGTATGGGGTTGTCGGTTTTTATAGGGGTGGGTAATTTCATAGGCTAATGAATGGGAGGAATATTCCAGCTGTTTTGGGGAAGGGGTGGGGATTTCCAGGAATTGGGCCACCACCCACTTTTTGACCTTTTATGGTCAGCCTTGGAACTGTCATGGTAACTGTAGATGTGTCATATAGCATGTGCTAATGTATTACAGTGAGCATATAATGAGGCTCAAGGTCTACTGGAAGTCAAATCTTCCACCATCTTGGACTTAGTTGGTTCTAACCAGTTTATGTCATTCTTTTAAAGGTTGTGCCCTGTCCCTTTCCTCCTGTTTCAGCTGGACTCAAAACACCTTTAGATGGTGGGGTCAGGATGGTAGTGACAATCTGGCAGATTTCTTGGTTTGCAGTTTGGATGTTTTTTTGGTGATGGCATGGACACCAGTCATAATCATTTCCCAGAGCAGAAGTTGGAAGACACAGCCCAGACTGTTGTGGTGATGATTTCTTGAGGTTTATATCAAGTCATCAAGCTTCAGCACGCAGGGCTTCAGAAAGAGGGCAACCTTAAGGCAACCTAGTGCACCAATAAGGACCTGCGTGGTTGAGTTTTAGTTTCTGGTGACACCAAGTCAGAAGGGTGGGAGAAAATTGGAAATTTAACTTGGTGTGTTGTAGCCTGATATTGAAGGAAACTCAAAGAACTGAGAATTTGGTAAGGAATGACAAAACGTGCACAATGGTAGGATTCAGTCCAGTTCACAGGTAGATAATTAAGCCTCAAAGGCGATGAACAGGACTAGAATTTGATCAGTCACAAGGATGGGTTACAGATTTTCACTGACAAATGAAATTTATCTCTGTAGTCACTTCCCCCCCTCCCCCCCCCCCCCCCCCCCGCTTTTGGTCAAAGATAATCAAAGTAAGATTATTTTTGTTTGCAAAATAAGTCATCTCATTAAATCTGGTCTTAGTATTTATGTAAGTACAGCACAAATGGTAATTGGCCACGTAGGCCCACGAGAGGGAATGCTGCCTGCCATTCCAGTGAACAATGACCGCTGTCCACCATCAAGGCATCAGCCGCCGCAGCCATCCCTCCCGTGTCCCCCACCATGGTGTGCCCTGAGGGGCATTCAGGATGGAGAAAAACAGGATACTGGCCCTAGATAGTTAAGACGCATATCAAAGGAATAATTTCAGAAAGCCCATACTCTTGAATCTTCTCATACGTAGAAAAGCACTAAAATCATTAACTTGAGATATCTGTTTTTTGTGAATAGCAGTCATCTTTTGATGTTCGACAACATGGTTTCTTTGTTTTTGTCTCTCAGCAAAAGCTCCTATATATCCTGGCTCCTCCCTCACCTCTTTGGAACAGATCCTTAGAGCTATCTGAGAGGCTGTCTCCCGGGCTGTTGTCCTCGTTCAGTAAGGTCCCCAAGTAAAACATAACTCGCCACTTTTGGGTTGTGTGTTCTTCTTCAGTTGACAGGCCTTTTAAAGTTTGCTTTGCTGGAACTTTTCATGAGGAATCTCAGACTGGGCTTTTAAGTGCCTCTCAATGGCAGGAAGCTGAGAACTTGCCACAACACTTCACCTGCAGTACCTATAGATCTGGGTGAATTCTTTTCTTTTCAAGTTTCCCAGAGTATCCTAAGCTTCCTGCACCAGCCAGGAAGTGACCTTCCTCACTCACCTGGAAGCCTGGGAACTCCATAAACCAGGCTGGTGTTTCCAAGAGAGATTTGTAAGTACTGACTCCATAAATTCATCTTAGTTCCTTAAAAATGTCTTTCATGTCTGATTCTATGTACATCATTCTTAAATATGACATTCCAGTCAAAGCCTTGGCTATATAACTGATGTTTCCAATTATGTCCTGTTATAGGGAGAAAGATTCTTATTACACTCGTGTAAGTAATTATATTTCTATGAAGATAAGAATACTCAATTACAGTTTCTGAATTCTGGAGGGAATCAGGCAGAGAGAAAGATAAATGTTACATTTCTGTTTACAAAAGTATAATCTGGGCTTCCCTGGTGGCGCAGTGGTTGAGGGTCCGCCTGCCGATGCAGGGCACACGGGTTCGTGCCCCGGTCCGGGAGGATCCCACATGCCGCGGAGCGGCTGGGCCCGTGAGCCATGGCCGCTGAGCCTGCGCGTCCGGAGCCTGTGCTCCGCAACGGGAGAGGCCACAACAGTGAGAGTCCCGCATACCGCAAAAAACAAAACAAAACAAAACAAAAGTATAATCTGTTAAATTGTCATGCGTTATAGATAACTTAAGAGAAAGGAGTTCCTTGAATCCAGGGTACACAACATTAAACAAACAGCAGTGTTACAAACAAAAGCCATGATTCTCCTTCATCAGTTCATTTAGTTCCATGTAATTATTTCTTGTTCTGCTTGATCTTGGTTGGTGGTTTTATGAACTCATCAGCTTCTCCACTACAGTTCTAGCAATCTTTACTCAGTTCCAGAGTATTATCTCAAAGTTATTTAAGCAATGTCATCAGGAGCCTGTACCCCAGAGCATCTTATGTACTCCTTTTCCTAGATCTCCAAGACAGTCCCTGTCGGGGAGCAGAATTTGCCACCCCAAAATATGTCTCTTTGGCCTATTAAGTTGGTTATTTTCTCAGAAACAGCAGGTGTGGGGAAAACTCTGAAAACCAAATAGGAGTTACCCTTTTGCAAGAAACATTGACATTTGTAAGGGAAATCTCCCTTTGTAAGGGTGTCTCCCTCATTGTACCAAGAAGAGGAAGATGACCAAATCTCTAGAAACTTACCAATGGAAAAGGCAAAGACTTAAATCTGCATCACCACCTTACCCTTGTTTACTGTGCTTTTCCTGGTAGCCTCCCATAACTGACTCTCCATCCTCAACATCCTCTTCTGTCTTTAGCTGAGGATGGTATTTAAGGTGAGGGTTTCAGCCATTTTGGTGAGTCACTCAGTTTTTCTGGGTCTCTCCCATGTACAAATGTTATTAAACTTTTGTTTGATTTTCTCCCGTTAATCTATCTCACATCAATTTAATTCTCGGCCAGCCAGAAGAACCTAGAAGCATAGATGAAAATTTCCTCTGCGATACCCCTGTTGTTGAAGAAAAGCACCTTGGCTGATAGCTGATTGGAAGAGCTTTCAGGAAGCATGAGAGTAAAACAATGATTGTTTGCAAATGACAAAAAACTTAAAATGGCCATGGGTAAAGATCTGATGAGACTTCACTATAAAAATAATGCATTTTCACAAGGAAATTTCGTTGCGTTTGTGACATACATCATTAAAAAAAATAACCGGAATTATGGATGATAACATTATACTGTGGTGGTTGTCTGCTGCCAGTGAAGGCAGTAACAGGACGCGTCATGGACACTGACAAATTTCTAGGAATTTCATACAATTCCTGAAATATTTATATTAATAACATTTACCCATACAAATATAACCTAGGGAAGGTTAAGCATCTCTCCATATTTGACAAAGCTTTTCATACAGTTCAACGTATCAAATAAAACTAATTATTTTTAACATTTCTCTTTTTCCAAGGTGAAAGAGCAAACCCTTTGGAATTTTCCAGGGGAGCCTCTGGGAAATCTCAAAGTCAGTTTAAGAACAAGATTTCATTTAGGATTTGATTTTTCAAAAGGCAAAAATATTTAAGGTTGTCTGAAATGTCAAAAGGTTTGGACACCTGATTAAATATGTTCAGAGGTCACTGTGAAACAATACTTAGTTATGTATTTAACCAGAGTGACAATCAAAAACTTCAAAAGTCAGCGTAGGAGGTAACACAGCTACAAGACAAACAGCTGTTTTGAAAGTGAAAAGACTTCCTTTTCTCAAATAATCAAGGGCATGATAAAGACAACAGAGGAAATTATTCTAAGACACAGAATCTTTGTTTCCTAGGCAGATTACTTAAAAGGTTAAAACAAAAAACTCTTATAATCTCTTATTAAGAGCAGACCAGTAGTCCATAAAAACGTGGTCATTTTAACAGAAAGAGAAAATTAAACTCTAGTTTTACATTTAGGTATATTAACACTAAAACTTTTTTTTTTTTTTTTTTTGCAGTACGCGGGCCTCTCACTGCTGTGGCCTCTCCTGTTGCGGAGCACAGGCTCCAGACGCACAGGCTCAGCGGCCATGGCTCACGGGCCCAGCCACTCCGCTGCATGTGGGATCTTCCCGAACCGGGGCACGCACCCGTGTCCCCTGCATTGGCAGGCGGACTCTTAACCACTGCACCACCAGGGAAGCCCTAAAACTCATTTTTGAAAACCTTGTATGTAAACCCATCCATCCTTAGACAGCTTTGACCATGCAACATAAAATTCCTTTTCCACAAACACTACAACTTTTCCTGTCTATTCAAGTTTTGCCCTACTCGTTGTCTGGCACAGCCAGTCATTTTAAGACAAAATCGCTCTCCTTTTTTTTTCTTAACAAAAACACATCCTGTACTCCTTGCATACTTTTCATACGAAATTGTTTCCCTTCACTCGTATTATTTCTAGTAGTTTCGTTTACATATATTGATTACAATTAAGTTTTGTCATTAGTAACTTTTACAGAAAACTAAGCAGAAAATTCTGAACTTAATTCAGAAAGCCAACATTCTGTAGCAGAATAGCAAAGTTTAGGAATATACCATCTCACAATTTTTATATGCTTCCTCATAATACAATTCTTCACTGTGGCAAAAAGAACATGTTTATTTTATTTATTTTTTTTTTTTGCGGTACGCGGGCCTCTCACTGTTGTGGCCTCTCCCGTTGCGGAGCAACAGGCTCCGGACGCGCAGGCTCAGTGGCCATGGCTCACGGCCCCAGCCGCTCCGCGGCATGTGGGATCCTCCCACACCGGGGCACGAACCCGTGTCCCCTGCATCGGCAGGCGGACTCTCAACCACTGCGCCACCAGGGAAGCCCAAGAACATGTTTATTCATAGACCCGAATACCGTTTGTCTCTGCAAAAAATAAGAAGCCAGAAGTATATAAACTTTAACTTACGTTTAATAATGAATATTTCAGGAATTTCTTGCATAGAAACGGTCTAGATTTTTAATGAATATCTATTGCTTAACTTAGTCTAACTCTAAGGTTGCAAGTCACCAGAAAGCTTTTGGAAATTATTTTAAGGCAGACATATTACAAAACATAATTATTGCTGAAAAGTCCATTTATAAAACTGTTATCCCAATTATATGCATTTAATATCTGTGTTCTTAACAGTCATGCTTGGAGTATTTACAAAAATTTCGTAAGACCTTAAACAAAGTCAGCCATCATCTCAAGTTATTTTCCTGTTAACTAATCTTACTACACATGCATGCTAGGCAAGTATTCAGAAGAAAAAGAAAATCACAAAAGCAAAAAACCCAAAAAATGTAAATACTTTTTTTTCATTTTTATTGCACCTTTACTTGTACTTTATTCTTTAAGTTGAATTTATGTTTTTTATAATTTTCAACATCTAGCAGATATAGTATAAATTTACTTGACAAGAAAACCCAAGTAGAATAAAATGAACGCTTAATGCTGATAACTCAGAAGACATACCTATTTTTATAAAACCAACAATACCAAAACGGTCTTATTTACCAAAGATTCACCCAAATTATTTGAACTTGAAAAACATATGGGTTAGTTCCAACACGTCTGGGACCATTAGGAATATTTTAACTTATATAACTGCTTATTACCTCTCTATAAGTTAATTAGAATTAAGCTCCTTTAAGGGATTTTACAAATGAATTTGGCAATGCCATCCACAGATAGGAAAATATCACCTATACATAAATACACACATAAACATACAGGCAGATGCAAATAGAGATCTTATGTCTTTTATTCTAAAATTTTACCATGAGTCAGGCATAAACACAGTAACACAAAGTTCATTTGTTTTTACATAAAGTTTACATCTTATCTTTGCTTCACTTTATATTTTATCCAAATTGTGTTTCTGGCAAATGGGCCAAGTTGAGGTTATCTGTTCAATATGAGGGTTAAAACTTCCCACCAATACTTATGGGAGAGACTTTTAAGATTTTCTTTTGCCCTGACATATAATCTTATGGAGGCTGTGGACTAAGTTTTATTTTAGGCAAGGGACTAAGGAGCTATCTGGATAAAGTCTCCAGTCTGTTTCCAATCAGCCTTTATACCTTCAGGTGGTGCCTTCTGGGGATCCCCGAGTCCATCAAGAGCCCCTAATGCGGGCAGGGGGCCTAAAGCTCGAGTGACCATCGGGAGATGAGAGGCTGGAGAGGAAGGGAAAGGTCTGGCAGTGATGGGCAGGGGAATGGAGCAGGTAGGAGTCTGAAGGGGGACATAGCAAAGGAGCTTGAAGGGAACCTTGAAAGTGGTAAAAAGATGGAGGAGGAACGGAGATAATAGGAACAGAGAGGTCTTAGAGGAGCCAATTTGGGGAGATGTAAGTTTCCCAAAGGGGCCATCGAAGTTCCAAACTATCCTTTGCAAAATCGTACCAATAAGAAGCCAGTAAGTTAGGGCCGTACTGGTGAAGCATGTGGTCAGCAGAAGGGGTGAGGGTTTCAGTCGACTGAGAAGTGACAGTGACAGGCAAGTAGTGAGAACAGAAGGGTCTCCAAAAAAGTTAGGAAGAACTTCCAGTCCAAGAAGTACATTCCAAACAAATAAGCCTGGGAGTCTAACTCAACTTCAAAGAGTATACTTATTCCAATAAGCTTTTTTTAATGGCTTAAGTGTGGGTGCAAGAGGCACCCCCAAAGAGGGTGCAGAAGATGCAGCCTTCATATCCAAAGAGAGCCAAGGAGAAAGAAATCAAAGACTCCCACTGCTTCAGGCAGTAAGAGTGCTCTTTAGGTATTCATGTCTCCAATCTCCTATAAAAGGGACACACCTCTGATCACAGATCTACTCATCCATGGTACTGGGCAGGTGATACCAAGACGGGAATCTTAGCACTACCCAGGCAATGGGGAAAGAGACGACAAGGGTCTTTACAGGCTGTGATCCTTTAGGATTCAGACTTAGACAAACCTCCTGAGAGCAGGCAACAATTGGTAGAGAGTGTTGCTTGTGTATCTCAAGTCTCAGCCCCTAAACTGAGGACTGGTTGCCTCTAAGGACAGACCCAACAATCTGCACATACACCCTTCCCCCCGGCAGGTAGATGCTCTCTGGATCCAAGCCAGGCCCTCAGGATGTAAAGTTAAGTCAGAAGGAGAACCCCACCCAGTTCACTGGTGATCCACATCACAGTTTGTCTAAGTGGACACCAGTCTGGTAAAAACTATAAATTCACTTTTCTGTGAGGCCAGCTCAAACAACAGGCTTCTAGGACCTATGCTTGTGTTCCACCCTCTGATTCTTCTCCTTATGAGAAACAAAAACACAAAAGACAGAGATAGGTAGACAGGACACAATGGCTATTTCTAACAAAAGTCATAATACCCAAAGATCTAGTTCTAATCAAAAAGTTTTCTCCTGTAGAAAACTCTAATTCAAAAAGATACATGCACCCCAATGTTCACAGCAACACTATTTACAATAGCCAAGATATGGAAGCAACTTAAATGTCCATCTACAGATGAATGGATAAAGATGTGGTACACTGGCACAAACACAGAAATATAGAGCAATGGAACAGGATAGAAAGCCCAGAGATAAAGCCATGCACATATGGTCACCTTATCTTTGATAAAGGAGGCAGGAATGTACAGTGGAGAAAAGACGGCCTCTTCAATACGTGGTGCTGGGAAAACTGGACAGCTACACATAAAAGAATGAAATTAGAACACTTCCTAACACCACACACAAAAATAAACTCAAAATGGATTAAAGACCTAAATGTAAGGCCAGACACTATAAAACTCTTAGAGGAAAACACAGGAAGAACCCTCTTTGACATAAATCACAGCAAGATCCTTTTTGACCCACCTCCTAGAGAAATGGAAAAAAACACAAAAATAAACAAATGGGACCTAATGAAACTTAAAAGCTTTTGCACAGCAAAGGAAACCGTAAACAAGACAAAAAGACAACCCTCAGAATGGAAGAAAATATTTGCAAACAAATCCACAGACAAAGGATTAATCTCCAAAATATACAAGCAGCTCATGCAGCTCAATATCAAAAAAACAAACAACCCAATCCAAAAATGGGCAGAAGACCTAAACAGACATTTCTCCAAAGAAGATATACAGACTGCCAACAAACACATGAAAGGATGCTCAACATCACTAATCATTAAAGAAATGCAAATCAAAACTACAATGAGGTATCACCTCACACCAGTCAGAATGCCCATCATCAAAAAATCTACAAACAATAAATGCAGGAGAGGGTGTGGAGAAAAGGGAACACTCTTGCACTGTTGGTGGGAATGTAAATTGATACAGCCACTGTGGAGAACAGTATGGAGGTTCCTTAAAAAACTACAAATAGAACTACCATATGACCCAGCAATCCCACTACTGGCATATATCCTGAGAAAACCGTAATTCAAAAAGAATACCACAATGTTCATGGCAGCATTATTTACAATAGCCAGGACATGGAAGCCACCTAAGTGTCCACTGAGAGATGAATGGATAAAGAAGATGTGGCACATATATACAATGGAATATTACTCAGCCATAAAAAGAAATGGAATTGAGTTATTTGTAGTGAGGTGGATGGACCTAGAGACTGTCATACAGAGTGAAGTAAGTCAGAAAGAGAAAAACAAATACCATATGCTAACACATATATATGGAATCTAAAAAACAGGGTTCTGAAGAACCTAGGGGCAGGACAGGAATAAAGATGCACACATAGAGAATGGACTCGAGGACACAGGGAGGGGGAAGGGTAAGCTGGGACAAAGTGAGAGAGTGGCATGGACATACATACACTACCAAATGTAAAATAGATAGCTAGTGGGAAGCAGCTGCATAGCACAGGGAGATCGGCTCGGTGCTTTGTGTCCACCTAGAGGGGTGGGATAGGGAGGGTGGGAGGGAGATGCAAGAGGGAGGAGATGTGGGGATATATGTATGTGGATAGCTGATTCACTTTGTCATACAGCAGAAACTAACACACCATCGTAAAGCAATTATACTCCAATAAAGCTGTTTAAAAAATAAATAAATAAAATAAAATAAAGAATAGCTGTCAGTCACCATGTTAAAAAAAAAGATGTGGTACATATGCACAATGGTCTATTACTCAGCCATAAAAAAATTAATGCTATTTGCAGCAACATGGATGGACCTAGGCCATACTAAGTGAAGTAAGTCAAACAGAGAAAGGCAAATATCATACAATATCATTTATATGTGGAATTTAAAAAAATGATACAAATGAACTTATTTACAAAACAGAAACAGACTCACAGATATAGAAAATAAACTTATGGCTACCAAAGGGGAAAGTGAGGGAGGGATGAATTAGGAGTTTGGGATTAGCAGATACAAACTATTATATATAAAACAGAAAAACAATAAGGTCCTACTGTATAGCATGGGGAACTATATTCAATATCTTATAATAAGCTAGAAGGGGAACAAATCTGGAAAAGAATATATACACACACACACACACACACACACATGTAACTGAATAACTTTGCTGTATAGCAGAAACTAACACAGCATTGTAAATCAACTATACTTCAATTTTTTAAAAAAACAAAAAAAAGTTTTCTCCTGTTAATCTAAAGTTTGGAAAATCCCTTTTAGAAAAGACACAGAAAGTCTCTTAACACCCTCACTCAACTGGACCCTGAACAGAGATACAGGAATTTGAGTGGTGAGTTTATCTTTGCTGGCTTGATTAGAGGTCCTGGGATCTCAGCTACCATCTCCAGAGCAGGAGCCCCAACCATCCCATCCTCATGCCCAAAACTTTCAGAAGGAAAAATTTTCCTCTACCACTTAAGTTCAAATGGTCATGGGGCCTGAGAATTAATTGATGATAGACAGATTAACAAGAGAAATGGCAAGTGCACATGGGAATATTCATAATGAGTAACTCAGTGAAGAGCCAGAGGTAAAGGTTTATACACCAACTTAACAAAGAAAGAGATGAGGGGTTGGGCTTCAATGGGGAATTACAGAAGGTTCTATTGGACTTTCTGATGCTAATGTAGTGAATTTGCACTTCCTGGTGCTAAAGATCAGTCTTCTCCCAAACTGGAAATTCCATCAGAGGGAGGGGTCAATGACAGCTGTATTTTCAAGAGATTCTGCTTCAGTTCAGATAATGTTTTTCTGGGGTTGCTGATTGTTCAGATGTTTTAAGTTTAAAGCAATTTCCAAATCACTTTGGTAGGGTGCTGATCCCTCCACTGGCAAGCTATGTGAGTTGGGTGGGACTGTTCTCTAGCCAGCAGCAAGAGTCATTGGACGTAGAAGACTTGCTCTGAGAGAAAAGGACCCCAGAGAGTTGACAGCCCAACCACATGATTTCCAGGGAACTTGACTAGCACAAAGCATGTCAGTTGAATTACCTTGGAAGTTATATATCAATAGTCACAAACACAGAATTCAAATGGATATCACTTTCGTAGCCCACAAGAGTTAAGAGAGTGTAAGAATCAAAGCAAATTCAAAATTCTTTTGAGAGTCAGTGAAAATACTATCATAGGGACTTGCCCGCTGGTGCAGTGGTTAAGAATCCGCCTGCCAATGCAGGGGACACAGGTTCGATCCCTGGTCCGGGAAGATCCCACATGCTGTGGAGCAACTAAACCCATCAGCCAGAACTACTTAACCTGCGTGCCACAACTACTGAAGCCCGCATGCCCAGAGCCTGTGCTCCGCAACAAGAGAAGCCACTGCAATAAGAAGCCTGCGTACCGTAACGAAGAGTAGCTCCTGCTCGCTGCAACTAGAGAAAGCCCGCGCACAGCAACGAAGACCCAACACAGCCAAAAAAATAAATAAATTTATTTTTTTAAAAAAGAAAATACTATTATATATATTTAAGAGCCAAAGAAATGCAATATCAAATCAAGTGATATGGAACTGGCAGATTCCTCCAAGGCAAGAATCAGAGGAGTCTTGGTCTTGGGCTATTTGACCCATTTGGCTAATGCTTTCTTGCAGTTAAGGAGTTATTGGCATAGCAACTGCAAATAGAATTCAGTTCCTCACAAATAAGAGTTCAGTTAGCACCCTGGTTGAAATATTTGGTGATTATACAACATCAAGCCATAACTACACGGGAAAATTGTAGCTTGAGTGGGAAGTGCCTTGTAACCCCAAGAAGATTTGAGGAAACAAAACACATGGTATTTGTATTTTTGCCTTAAGGAATTTGTACATGTTTGGTGTTTTATATACTTGTCATGTTATAAGATGATTGAAGTATTATAGTAACTGCTTTGTAAATCCAATTTAAGATGTACAAATACATAATTGATTCAGACACATAAGTTTAGATCCAGAACTGATTTAAGAGAACTTCACATTCAACAAATTTTAAGTTTAATTTAACATATCATAGTTATAAGAATTATATAGTGGGCTCACTCCCTCTTGTGAGAACACCAGAATCACAAGTAGCTGCTGGACAATCATCGACAGAAAGACACTGGAATTCACCAAAAAAGATACCCCACATCTAAAGAGAAAGCAGAAGCCACAATGAGACAGCAGGAGGGGTGTAATTACAGCAAAATCTAATCCCTTAACTGCTGGGTGGGTCACTCACAGACTAGAGAACACTTATACCACAGAAGTCCAAGCACTGGAATGAAGGTTCTGAGCCCCACGTCAGGCTTCCCAACGTGGGTGTCTGGCAATGGGAGGAGGAATTCCTAGATAATCAGACTTTGAAAGCTAGTGGGATTTGATTGCAGGACTTCAACAGGACTGGGGGAAACAGAGACTCCACTCTTGGAGGGCACACACAAAGTAGTGTGCGCATTGGGACCCAAGGAAAGGAGCAGTGACCCCAAGGAAGACTGAACCAGACCTACCTGTTAGTGTTGGAGGGTCTCCTGCAGAGGCAGGGGGTGGCTGTGGCTCACTGTGGGGACAAGGACACTGGCAGCAGAAGTTCTGGGAAGTACTCCTTGGCGTGTGCCCTCCCAGAGTCTGCCATTAGCCCCACCAAAGAGCCCAGGTGGACTCCAGTGTTGGGTTACCTCAGGCCAAACAACCAACAGGGAGAGAACCTAGCCCCACCCATCAGCAGTTTTACTGAGCTCTGCTCACCAGAGAAAGAGTCAGCTCTACACAACACCAATCCCTCCCAACAGGAAACCTGCACAAGCCTCTAAGATAGCCTCATCTACCAGAGGGCAAACAGCAGAAGCACGAAGAACTACAATCCTGCAGCCTGTGGAACAAAAACCACATTCACAGAAAGAGAGACAAGACGAAAAGGCAGAGGGCTATGTACCAGATGAAGGAACAAGATAAAACCCCAGAAAAACAACGAAATGAAGTGGAGACAGGCAACCTTCCAGAAAAAGAATTCAGAATAATGATAGTGAAGATGATCCAGGACCTCGGAAAAAGAATGGAGGCAAAGATCGAGAAGATGCAAGAAATGTTTAACAAACACCTAGAAGAATTAAAGAACAAGCAAACAGAGATGAACAATACAATAACTGAAATGAAAACTACACTAGAAGGAACCAATAGCAGAATAACTGAGGCAGAAAAACGGATAAGTGACCTGGAAGACAGAATGGTGGAATTCACTGCTGCGGAACAGAATAAAGAAAAAAGAATGAAAAGAAATGAAGACAGCCTAAGAGATCTCTGGGACAACATTAAACACAATAACATTTGCATTATAGGGGTCCCAGAAGGAGAAGAGACAGAGAAAGGACCAGAGAAGATACTTGAAGAGGTTATAGTCAAAAACTTCCCTAACATGGAAAAGGAAATAGCCACCCAAATCCAGCAAGCACAGAGAGTCCCATACAGGATAAACCCAAGGAGAAACACACTGAGACACATAATAATCAAACTGGCAAAAATTAAAGACAAAGAAAAATTATTGAAAGCAGCAAGGGAAAAATGACAAATAACATACAAGGGAACTCCCATAAGGTTAACAGATGATTTCTCAGCAGAAACTCTACAAGCCAGAAGGGAGTGGCATGATATACTTAAAGTGATGAAAGGGAAGAACCTACTACCAAGATTACTCTACCTGGCAAGGATCTCATCCAGATTCGATGGAGAAATAAAAAGCTTTACAGACAAGCAAAGGCTAAGAGAATTCAGCACCACCAAACCAGCTCTACAACAAATGCTAAAGGAACTTCTCTAAGTGGGAAACACAAGAGAAGAAAAGGACCTACAAAAACAAACCCAAAACAATTTAAAAAATGGTCATGGGAACATACATATCAATAATTACCTTAAACGTGAATGGATTAAATGCTCCAACCAAAAGACACAGGCTTGCTGAATGGATAGAAAAACAAGACCCGTCTATATGCTGTCTACAAGAGACCCACTTCAGACCTAGGGACACATACAGACTGAAAGTGAGGGGATGGAAAAAGATATTCCATGAAAATGGAAATCAAAAGAAAGCTGGGGGCTTCCCTGGTGGCGCAGTGGTTGAGAGTCTGCCTGCTGATGCAGGGGACACGGGTTCGTGCCCTGGTCCAGGAAGATTCCACGTGCCACAGAGCCGCTGGGCCCGTGAGCCATGGCTGCTGAGCCTGCACGTCCGGAGCCTGTGCTCCACAATGGGAGAGGCCCACATACGGGAAAAAAAAAAGAAAAGAAAAAAAGAAAGCTGGAGTAGCGATACTCATATCAGATAAAATAGACTTTAAATTAACGAATGTTACAAGAGACAAGGAAGAACACTACATAATGATCAAGGGATCAATCCAAAAGAAGATATAACAATTATAAATATATATGTGCACCCAACATAGGAGCACCTCAATACATAAGGCAACTGCTAACAGCTATAAAGGAGGAAATCGACAGTAACACAATAATAGTGGGGGACTTTAACATCTCACTTACACCAATGGACAGATCATCCAAAATGAAAATAAATAAGGAAACAGAAGCTTTAAGTGACACAAAAGACCAGATAGATTTAATTGATATTTATAGGACATTCCATCCAAAAACAGCAGATTATACTTTCTTCTCAAGTGTGCACGGAACATTCTCCAGGATAGATCATGTCTTGGGTCACAAATCAAGCCTCAGTAAATTTAAGAAAATTGAAATCATATCAAGCATCTTTTCTGACCACAACGCTATGAGATTAGAAATGAATTACAGGGGAGAAAACGTAAAAAACACAAACACATGGAGGCTAAACAGTACATTACTAAATAACCAAGAGATCATTGAAGAAATCGAAGAGGAAATCAAAAAGTACCTAGAGAAAAATGACAATGAAAACACAACAATCCAAAACCTATGGGATGCAGCAAAAGCAGTTCTAAGAGGGAAGTTTATAGCTATACAAGCCTACCTCAAGAAACAAGAAAAATCTCAAATAAACAATCTAACCTTATACCTAAAGGAACTAGAGAAAGAACAAACAAACCCAAAGTTAGCAGAAGGAAAGAAATCATAAAGATCACAGCAGAAATAAATGAAATAGAAACAAAGAAAACAACAGCAAAGATCAATAAAACTAAAAGGTGGTTCTTTGAGAAGATAAACAAAATTGATAAACCATTGGCAAGACTCATCAATTAAAAGAGGGAGAGGACTCAAATCAATAAAATTGGAAATGAAAAAGGAGAAGTTGCAACAGGCACTGCAGAAATACAAAGCATCCTAAGAGACTACTTTCAGCAACTCTATGCCAATAAAATGGACAACCTGGAAGAAACGGACAAATTCTTAGAAAGGTATAACCTTCCAAAACTAAACCAGGAAGAAATAGAAAATATGAACAGACCGATCACAAGTAATGAAATTGAAACTGTGATTAAAAATCTTCCAACAAACAAAAGTCCAGGATCAGATGGCTTCACAGGTAAATTCTATCCAACATTTAGAGAAGAGCTAACACTCATCCTTCTCAAACTCTTCCAAAAAATTGCAGAGGAAGGAACACTCCCAAACTCATTCTATGAGGCCACCCTCACCCTGATACCCAAACCAGACAAAGACACTACAAAAAAAGAAAATTGCAGACCAATATCACTGATGAATATAGATGCAAAAATCCTCAACAAAATACTAACAGAATCCAACAACACATTAAAAAGATCATACACTATGATCAAGTGGGATTCATCCCAGGGATGCAAAGATTCTTCAACATACGCAAATCAATCAATGTGATACACCATATTAACAAATTGAAGAATAAAAACCATGTGATCATCTCAATAGATGCAGAAAAAGCTTTTGACAAAATTCAACACCAATTTATGATAAAAACTCTCCAGAAAGTGGGCATAGAGGGAACCTACCTCAACATAGCAAAGGCCATATGTGACAAACCCACAGCCAACATCATTCTCAATGGTGAAAAATTGAAAGCATTTCCTCTAAGATCAGGAACAAGACAAGGATGTCCACTCTCACTGCTATTATTCAACATAGTTTTGGAAGTCATAGCCACGACAATCAGAGAAGAAAAAGAAATAAAAGGAATACAAATTGGAAAAGAAGAAGTAAAACTGTCACTGTTTGCAGATGACATGATACTATACATAGAGAATCGTAAAGATGCCACCAGAAAACTACTAGAGCTAATCAATGAATTTGGTCAAGTTGCAGGATACAAAATTAATGCACAGGAATCTCTTGCATTCCTATACACTAATGATGAAAAATCTGAAAGAGAAATTAAGGAAACACTCCCATTTACCACTGCAACAAAAAGAATAAAATACCTAGGAATAAACCTACCGAGGGAGACCAAAGACCTGTATGCAGAAAACTCCAAGACACTGATGAAAGAAATTAAAGACGATACCAACAGATGGAGAGATAGACCATGTTCTTGGATTGGAAGAATCAATATTGTGAAAATGACTATACTACCCAAAGCAATCTACAGATTCAATGCAATCCCTATCAAATTACCAATGGCATTTTTTACAGAACTAGAACAAAAAATCTTAAAATTTGTATGTTGACACAAAAGACGCCGAATAGCCAAAGCAGTCTTGAGGGAAAAGAACAGAGCCAGAGGAATCAGACTCCCTGACTTCAGACTATACTACAAAGCTACAGTAATCAAGATAATATGGTGCTGGCACAAAAACAGAAACATAGATCGATGGAACAAGATAGAAAGCCCAGAGGTAAACCCACGCACCTATGGTCAACTAATCCATGGCAAAGGAGGCAAGGATATACAATGGAGAAAAGACAGTCTCTTCAACAAGTGGTGCTGGGAAAACTGGACAGCTGTATGTAAAAGAATGAAATTAGAACACTCCTTAACACCATACACAAAAATATACTCAGAATGGATTAGAGACCTAAATGTAAGACTTGACACTATAAAACTCTTAGAGAAAACATAGGAAGAACACTCTTTGACAAAAATGACAGCAAGATCTTTTTTGATCCACCTCCTAGAGTAATGGAAATAAAACCAAAAATAAACAAATGGGACCTAATGAAACTTAAAAGCTTTTGCACAGCAAAGGAAGCCATAAACAAGACGAAAAAACAACCCTCAGAATGGGAGAAAATATTTGTAAACAAATCGACAGACAAAGGATTAATCTCCAAAATATATAAATAGCTCATGCAGCTCAATATTAAAAAAACAAACAACCCAATCCAAAAATGGGCAGAAGATCTAAATAGACATTTCTCCAAGGAAGACATACAGATGGCCAAGAAGCACATGAAAAGCTGCTCAACATCACTAATTATTAGAGAAATGCAAATCAAAACTACAAAGAGATATCACCTCACACCAGTTAGAATGGGCTTCATCAGAAAATCTACAAACAACAAATGCTGGAGAGGGTGTGGAGTAAAAGGAACTCTCTTGCACTGTTGGTGAGAATGTAAACTGATACAGCAACTATGGAGAACAGTATGGAGGTTCCTTAAAAAACTAAAAAGAGAATTACCATATGATTCAGCAATCCCACTACTGGGCATATACCCAGAGAAAACCACAATTCAAAAAGACACATGTGGGCTTCCCTGGTGGTGCACTGGTTGAGTATCTGCCTGCCAATGCAGGGGACAAGGGTTCGAGCCCTGGTCTGGGAAGATCTCACATGCTGCGGAGCAACTAGGCCCGTGAGCCACAACTACTGAGCCTGCGCGTCTGGAGCCTGTGCTCCACAACAAGAGAAACCGCAATAGTGAGAGGCCCGTGCACCATGATGAAGAGTGGCCCCCGCTTGCCACAACTAGAGAAAGCCCTCGCACAGAAACGAAGACCCAACACAGCCAAAAATAAAAAAAAAAAAAAAAAAAAAAAGACACATGCACCCCAATGTTCATTGCAGCACTATTTACAATAGCCAGGTCATGGAAGCAACCTAAATGCCCATCGACAGATGAATGGATAAAGAAGATGTGGTACATATATACAATGGAATATTACTCAGTCATAAAAAGGAACAAAATTGGGTCATTTGTTGAGATGTGGGTGGATCTAGAGACTGTCATACAGAGTGAAATAAGTCAGAAAGAGAAAAGCAAATATCGTATATTAACGCATATATATGGAACCTAGAAAAATGGTACAGATGAACTGGTTTGCAGGGCAAAAATTGAGACACAGATGTAGAGAACAAATGTATGGAGACCAAGGGGGGAAATCCGTGGCGGGGTGAGGGTGGTGGTGTGATGAATTGGGCGATTGGGATTGACATGTATACACTGATGTGTATAAAATTGATGACTAATAAGAACATGCTGTATAAAAAAATAAATAAAATTAAATTAAAAAAAATTATATAGTGGGACTTCCCTGATGGCTTAGTGGTTAAGAATCCGCCTGCCAATGCAGGGGACATGGGCTTGATCCCTGGTCCAGGAAGATCCCACATGCCGCAGAGCCACTGAGCCCATGCGCCACAGCTACTGAGCCTGCACTCTAGAGCCTGCGAGCCACAACTATTGAGCCTGAGAGTTGCAACTACTGAAGCCCACATGCCTAGTGCCCATGCTCCACAAGAGAAGCCACCGCAATGATAAGCCCACACACCACGACTAAGAGTAGCCCCTGCTCGCTGCAACTAGAGAAAGCCCACACGCAGCAATGAAGACCCAATGCAGCCAAGAATTAAAAAGTAAATAAAATAAATAAATTAATTTAAAAAGAGAATTATATAGTGTTCAATAAGGTTTTATCTATTTTTTTTCAGCTTTTTTATTATGGAAAATTTCAAACATACACAAAAGTGGAAGGAGTAGTGTAATTAATCCCCATGAGTCCATCAGTTAGCTTCAAGAATTATCAACACATGGCCAGTCTCATCTCATCTGTCATTCTCTTGTTCCCTCTCCATTTTTTTTTTAAACAGTAGGTCCTTGTTGTTTATTTATTTTAAATATAGCAATGTGTATATGTCAATCCCAAACTTCCTAACTATCCCTCCCCCCACAGGTAAGAAAGGTTTTATTTTTTAAGTCAGACAATTATTTAATGAAATCAGATATATATTAAATTTATAGGTGCAGTATAAAAAGTCCTAAAATATTTGATTATCCTTATAAATAGGACCATTTAAATTAATGATCTCTTTAAAATAATTGCCAAATTTGTTAGATTTATAAGAATATAATGTGTAAGCTAAACTTAAAAGCATAAGGAACCATTAAAGTGTACTTTAAGATACTGAATATTAATATTAAAATTTAATCTTTTCCTGCATACAAAACTACCACTGAGGACAACCCAAAACTCACATTTCACATAGGTTGTTGTGAAAATCAAAAGCAATAACCACCATGAAAGAATTCTGAAAATTCAAACATGCACTGCAAACAAAAAGAGTGATGGAGACAGCAGCTGGCTCTCCAACACCCATTCTATTCCTCCATTTGACCATGGCTATGCCACCCCCTTGCAAATGATCAATGAGCAAAAAGCCTGTTGTCATCACTACATGTGATGCTGGGGATTTCTGTGGCCATCTGGTGAGAGGACCCAACCCCCGGATTAAGCCCACCCAGTGCGGAGGGAAGAGCAGAGAAAGAGAAGGAAGCAGAAGCACCAGCTGCAGATCAGGCCCAGTGCAAGCCTATCGCAGATTTCTTTTTATGAAAAATAACACATTTCTTCATTGTTTAAATGGATCTGGATGGTAGTTTTCTATTATTTGCAGCCCAAAGCAACTCATGGACATAAGAGGTTATTAAAATCCGTAGGGCAGTGCTTCCAACATTCCAACAAGTAAGTAACAGAGCTGATTGGATTCCACTTACTAGCCTTGGGACCTTGGGTTGCTTGACCCCTGAGCTTCACTCTTCTACAGGGTTGTTGCAAATGGGAAGTAAAACAGGTTAGATTTTATTGTCGATTTCTTTAACTATAAGATGAGGATATTATTAGTATCTAGCTAATCATCAGGGAAATGCAAATCAGAACCACAGTGCCCTATCACCTCACACCTGTTAGAGTGGCTATTTATCAAAAAGAAAAACAACAGACAGTGTTGACGAGGATATGGAGAAATTGGAACCCTTGCACACAGGTGGTGAGACTACAAATGGTCCAAAAGCTGTGGAAAACAGTATGAAAGTTCCTCAGAAAAATACAAACCAGGACTACTATATGATCCAGCAATTCCACTTCCTGGTATATATCCAAAAAAAGCCAAAGTCAGAATTAGCATTCCCATGTTCATTGCAGCACTAATCACAATAGCTAAGATGTGGAAAAAACCTAAGTGTCCATCAACAGATGAATGGATAAAGAAGATGTGGTTTATATACACAATGGAACATTATTCAGTCTTAAAAAAAAAAAAGAAAAAAATCCTGTCATTTGAGACAACATGGATAAACCTGGGGGCCATTATGCTAAGCGAAATAAATCAGACACAGAAAGACAAATACTGCATGATCTCACTCATATGCAGAATCTTAAAAAATAAAGCTCATAGAAGCAGAGAGTAGAATGATGGTTGCCAGGGACTGGGGAGAGGGCGAAATGGGGAGATGTTGGTCAAAGGGTACAAAGTTTCAGTCAAGCAGTATAAACACATTCTGGAGATCTAACATACAGCATAATGACCACAGTTAATAATACTGTATTGAATACTTGACATTTACTAACAGAATAGATCTCATCACACACACACACACACACACACAAGGTAACTACAGGAGATGATGTATTAGCTGGATCGTTTCACCATGTATACATATATCAGAGCATCACATTGTACACTGTAAATACATACAATTTTTATCTGTCAATTATACCTCAGTAAAGCTGGAGAAAAAGCAAGATCTTAGAACAGTGGCTGGTACATAGCCATTCTATTATTGTTATTTCCAGAATACCAAAATGGACTGCAAAGACCCTAAGACGGTATGTTCCAGCAGTTGTGCCTAAAGGTGCCTTTTTAAAGCCTTGGCCATTCTCTCCCCCACTCCCTCTCACTTATCTCCACGGACAGATCTGCTGTGGGGAATGTGGAGAATATATGGGTCTTTGGAATACCAGCAATCTTGGAACTATTCCCCCAAGGGATTCTGCAGGTTTAAACGAGAGAAGATGGAGTTCTCGAAGTAGTTTGTATTTGTCCTTCATTACTCCTGGGAACGCTTATTGACAACCCTACATTTACAAACTCACCGTCCAGCAGAAGCAGAGACGCGTCCAGGGAAAAGTTCGTTAACTAACTCCAGGTGCATTGATGGAATTCGGCTGAGTGCATAACGGGGCACCGAGGACGGAGGGTTTTCTTCCTGGGGAAGTCGGGAAGTGACTCAGAGGTGAGGTGATGCCGGGACCGCTGTGGAATGTGGTGCAGGAGCTTGAGAGGTGGATGTGAAGTCGGGGAGTGGCAGCGGACGGGTTGGGGCAGAGGAGGCGGGGTTGGGGCAGAGGAGGCGGGATTGAAGTCTTTCAACGCTGGCTGCACATGAGAGTCACCTGGGGAAGTGCTAACACTAGCCGGTGCTTGGAGTTAAAATAGACTCCATGAGGGTGGACCCAGTCATTAGGTTTACTTTGTGTTTTCACGTGATTCTCACTTGTAGCCAGGCTTAAGAAACAACGGTCTAAGCCAGGATTTTAAATAGGAGTGGGCATGATGTGAGGCTGGGGAGGATTTAAGGGGAGACAGGTTTGGGGTGGTAAGACTGGCAGAAGTCCCATCACGGACAATGGTAAAGCATGTGCAGGGAGCTTTCTTCCTGATTTAAAAAAAGGAAGCACCACTGGTCAAGAGGACGCTGCTTTCCTGGAGATGGGAAGGTCAGCAACTCCAGGAGACACTTCATTTATTGAAGGAGTAAATAATCCGGAAGCCGAGTCTTTATAAATTAGATTACTTTTAGGGCTCTCTTTAGAATCTTTAGTAGTTTTTCCATTCTTCCAAATTCCCAATCAAAAGTCTGGCCACGGGCTTCCCTGGTGGCGCAGTTGTTGGGAGTCTGCCTGCCGATGCAGGGGACACGGGTTCGTGCCCCGGTCCGCGAGGATCCCACACGCCGCGGAGCAGCTGGGCCCGTGAGCCATGACTGCTGAGCCTGCGCATCCGGAGCCTGTGCTCCGCAACGGGAGAGGCCACAGCAGTGAGAGGCCCGCGTAGCGAAAAAAAAAAAAAAAAAAAGTCTGGCCAGCTTTTCTGTGATAGTGATCACTGAACAGTATACAGAATTTTGTTTATTCTACTTTCTCAACAACCCCTAACCCTGGATGAAGCTCTAGCTACTCCTGATTTCAGCAGTTCAGATTTCAAAGGTCTCTGAGTAAGTAATATTCCCCTATTGTTAACATTCCCCAAATCTTCCTCAGGAGAAATCAGCACTCCTCGCACCTTGATTTTGGACTTCCAGCCTCCAGGCTTGTGAGAAAATAAGTTCGTGTCGTTTAAGCTGAGGCAGGAGATAGACGGGCCCCAAGTTGAGGAGATGGAGTTCGTCGCCTGTGGACAGAAACTCCATAATAGCAGGATAATTGAGGAGACCTGGCCCTGCTCAGATAAAAGATAAGACACCACATATTTCTCATTCTCGAAGTCAAGGAGACCTTCCCGACTATAGAGCTCCTTGGAGGCCAAAAGCAGAGTGATGTCAATCTACCCATAGGCCTCTTTGCTGGAATCCATCTTGGCTAAGAGATGCGCGTGCACACATGGGAGGTTCTTGAGATCTACCAAATACGGACTCAGAACCAAGCAAATCAAAATGATGATTGGCCAAAGGAAACACGGAAGAAATGCCCCATATAAGTGATTTAAACTACCACGGGGGCACAACTCTCTCTCTGAGTCCGCCCACGTGTCTACCCACGCGTACTCTTTTTCCTCCTAATAAACACTTTACTTGTTTCATGACTTCCCGTCTTTGTGGGAATTCTTTTTTCTGCAAAGCCGTGGGGTCAGGACCTTGTCACTGACCACTGGTGTAGTGGCTAGGATTCAGCGCTCTCACCGCCGCAACCCGACCTCAATCACTGGCGGGGAACCAAAACCCTGCTTCAAGCCGCTGCAGGCTGAGGCCACCCGAGATCAAAGCCACAGAAAAACAAAAAAACAAAAAAATTCCCCAAATCTCCTAGGTCTAGTGTGTAATGTGTGAAAGGAGTTGGGCTTTCCAAGTGCTTGGCAGACCTCCTGTCTAATTAATAATTTAGTACTTTCAGTAGCCCTTCAAAATTGGCAGTTCTCTCTCTAAAGATTCATTCAAGTACATGTGATAATTCGAAATTAAAATGTTGCCAGACTTTGCGTTTGTAACTTTGATAGTACAATACCAACAAATGGATTTTGTCAGCCACGAGTGGATAAACACAGCTGTTTTCTTTGCTCATGAGAAGGATAGGAAACAAAAATTATAGGGTAGCCTATGGGCATATGATTTGAATTATTATACAGACTCTACTTAAAATCTAAATAAATCAATTATACTTTATTGAGTTAAATAAAATACATTACACTCTGTGGTATAAAGATCAAAGGTTTTAAAGTAGGTGGTCCTAATAACTTCCTGGAATAGTCAGTATTGTTCTATAAAAGAAGTGCCCAAAGCTATTTATTTTAAGTCTTTTATTGGGTAAAGAGAAAAACCCACAGAGCTCTGTAATTCACAAAATCTTAAGGCATTCTCTATTTTGTTTTGTATTTACTACTACTCAATTCATACAAAACGAAGAGTATCTTCAAAATTTAATCTGTAAACCTAGTGGGAAAATCTCTCCTGATTAAGTAGCAGATAGATAAATTTGTGCACAGTAATTAGAAATAGTCCCTGGAAGCAGTAAGTCCAAAAGAGGAGTGAAATGTATACTAAACACACGTTCTTTTCAGTTCTGACTTCATATACTGCACTATTTTCTAATTTCGGCTTAGTAGGAAATCAGCTTATTCAGTAAGATATTAGCAGCTAATACCTATTCATTTTTTTTTAAACATCTTTATTGGAGTATAATTGCTTTACAGTGGTGTGTTAGCTTCTGCTGTATGATAAAGTGAATCAGCTATACATATACATATATCCCCATATCTCCTCCATCTTGCGTCTCTCTCCCATCCTCCCTATCCCACCCCTCTAGGTGGTCACAAAGCACCGAGCTGATCTCCCTGTGCTATGCGGCTGCTTCCCACTAGCTATCTATTTTACATTTGAATACCTACTCATTTTTATGTTTATGTTTCCTAGTTTTTTTTGTTTTGTTTTGTTTTTTGGCCACACTGCATGGCATGCAGGATCTTAGTTCCCTAACCAGGGATTGAACCTGTGTCCCCTGCAGTTGAAGTGCAGAGTCTTAACCACTGGACCACCAGGGAAGTCCCTTTAATGTGTTTATTTGACTTTTATCTGTATAAGATGAGGGTGGTCTTTCATTTATTCTTTTGTTCATTTATGTATTCTTCCATTTATCCATTGAAGGTTTTCTTGCTTTCCAGGACTATGAGACAGATGATCAAGTTATATTCCTGTCTTGGATCACATCACAATTAATCAGGGAAGACAGACATGTAAATAAATAATGATAGGGAAGTATGGTAAGGACTGTAGAAAAGATATGTTCAAAGAACTACTAAATTACTGGGAAAGAGTTGGCGTTTAAAAACCAGTGTCCCTGGGTTCTTCTATAGGAGATGATGTTAGGACTAGTCTTTGAGGGAGTAGGTCCTACTTCTTGGGCAGGTCCTATACTCTTACGGCGATATGCTGAAATGTCTTCCAAATCTCTATCCTCAGACCGGATCTCTTCCCTGGGCTTCAGGCTTGTCACTATAAATAAATGCCTACTGGATGCCTACATCTAGATGTTCCACAGGCATCTCAAAGTTCAGAACTAAATTTATTTCTCCGACACAAACCTACTTTTTCTCCACACTGTCTGTCTCAGTCAGGATATCATTATTCATCCAGTCCCCCAAGCTCCAAACTGTTGGGTTATCTTTGTGTTCTGGTTATCTATTGCTGTGTAACAAACCTCCCCAAAACTTAGTGGCATAACAATTTGTTACTATCTTCCTCAGTTCTGTGGGTTAACTGGGCTCAGGCGGGTACTACTTGTGGGTTGTGTTAGGTGAAGTTAGATATTGACTGGGACTGCAGTCATCTGGTGGCTCTGTTGGACTAGACACCCAAGATACCTCCTGCGTGTGGCTGCAGGTGGTGTGGCTATTAGCCGTGAGCACAGCTGGGTGGCTTGGACTTCTCCAGTATGAGAGCTGGGTTCTCATTCCAAGAGACCCAGGCAAACCTTCCTCTGACCTAGCCGTGGAAGTCAGGTAGTGTCATTTCTATCTCATTCCATCAGTTTTAATGGACCATCCCAGAATTCATGTGGGACTACACTACCGGGGGTGTGATTCATTAGGCGCCGTCTTTAGAGACTGGTTACCACATCTTGACTTTTCCTCCGCCTCCATTTACTTTCAGTCTTCTCTAATTGCTGTTCTCCATCCCAATTATTAATGTCCTAGTCCTGCTTCTTCTTTTTTTTTTTTTTTTTTTTTTGCGGTTACTTGGGCCTCTCACTGTTGTGGCCTCTCCCGTTGCGGAGCACAGGCTCCGGACGCGCAGGCTCAGCGGCCATGGCTCACAGGCCCAGCCGCTCCGCGGCATGTGGGATCTTCCCGGACCGGGGCACGAACCCATGTCCCCTGCATCGGCAGGCAAACTCCCAACCACTGCCCCACCAGGGAAGCCTACGAGCAATCTTTTTTAAAAAGAAACTTTACATTGGACTTCCCTGGTGGCACAGTGGTTAAGAATCCATCTGCCAATGCAGGGGATACGGGTTTGATCCCTGGTCCAGGAAGACCCCACATGCCATGGAGCAACTAAGCCCGTGCGCCACAACTACTGAGCCTGCGCTCTAGAGCCTGCGAGCCACAACTACTGAGCCCACGTGCCACAACTACCGAAGCCTGTGCACCTAGAGCCCATGCTCCGCAACAAAGAGAAGCCGCCTCAATGAGAAGCCTGCGCACCACAACAAAGAGTAGCCTCCACTCACGGCAACTAGAGAAAGCCCGCACGCAGCAGCGAGGATCTAACGCAGCCCAAAATAAATAAATTAAAAAAAAAACAAAGCAACTTTACACTGAAAAAGTGCAATATGTATATAGAAAAGTGCATAAAATATAAATGTACAGCTTAAGACATTAGTATAAAGCACACTTTCTATAATTACAAGAAATAAAATACATAAAATACTGCAAACACCCCCAGAAACCCCCTCATATCTCTTGTCCTCCCACAAGAAGTAACTACTTTCTTGACTTTTATGGAAACCATTTCCTTGCTTTGTTTTATACTCTATTATACATTATTATACTATATTATTAGGGATAAATACCACCTAAGTATTTATCCCTAAATAATATAGTTTACATTTGCCTGCTTTAAAATTTTATATATATGGAATCACACCATGTATAGTCTTTTGTGTCTGGCTTGTTCACCCTAAATTAGATAATTCTAATAGTTTCATTCATCTCATGCCTATATCTGTAGTTATTCATTCATTGCTGTATAGTATTCCATGGTATGAATATGCCACATTTTATTTCTTTAACAACTCAACTGTTGATAGAAATTGGGTAACCTGAGTCCCTCTGCTTTATTCTTATTTTCAAAATCGTTTCAGCAATTCTAGTTCCTTCGCCTTTCCATATAGATTTTAGACCAATCTTGTCTATATGTACAAAAATCATACTGAGATTTTGATAAGAATTGTGTTACACCTGTATATCAATTCGAGAAGAACTAAGGCTTGTACTATGGCGAGTGTTCCAATCCATGAACACAGTATGTGTTCTAGAGTGTTTGACTGAACCAGAATGGTTGTTTTCTAAAAGTGTTCTGTCTTCTGAGGTGACTCCTTACCTGGTCCTTTGACTGGAAAGAACAGGCTTTTGTTGTTGCTGTTTTTGTCTGTGTCTGTTGGTACTTCTGCCTTGGTAGCTTCTTCAGCTCCAAGTCTTGGCTATGTGATGGAAAAAGCAAACCAGGGAACTCACCACCTGTTGTTCCTTGTGTCTCGAGGTCCCTAAGTGGTCCACCTTCTCCTCTCCACTTCTGAATTTTCTTATATGTTTTATATACAATGTCCAGGGTTTTGGATTCTACTTATTGAGAGAATAGGTAAAAGTACCTCTGCTCCATATTCCCCAAAGTGATTATTTCTCTCCCATATGTTAGCATGTATTCCAAGTGTTCTCTAAATATATTGATAGTAACATGAATTCCATTTTACAGATCTAATAATACTGGTAGGTGTCTGTTGATGCAAATAATCAGTAAACAATAGGAATAGAAAAGAGCTTTATTCGAGCCAGACTGAGGACTCTAGTGTGGGAAACACAGACTAAGAAGCACTTGAATCGTGTTCCTCCAGACCGCAAAATGAGAGAGGATATGTAGGCAAAACCCACAAAGTTACATAAGCTGTTTGTCAAGCATTAGGATTGGAGCTGGCAAGAAGTTAAGGGCACTCATTAAGCAAGGATTAGTTGGGATCCAAAATGGTTGCGTAGTCACAAGGGGAGACCTTGAGACCATAAGTTTGCAGCTGCTAGCAGATATTGTTCTGAAAACGGCTGCTGGTGTCCTTGAGTCTGATACAGTTCAGAAAATTCAAGTTCCCAGTGATGCAGGAATGTGTCTGAAACTACACCCACGATGGCTACTTAGCTCCATTTTGGATGCCTGAGCCATAGTTCCTCCATTTTGATTTTTAAAAGCATTCTTTTCTTTAATGGTTAAAGCAGATGTACAATGTGTGCTTGACAGGCCATAACACAGGCTGTTCTAGAGAACAGAAAGTTCAAGCCAAGTCTGGTATAAGCCAGAATGACTTCCCCATACCTCAATATGTGAAAATTTCTTCCATCATGTCCTAAGAGAACCTTCTAAATCGACACTGTGACCTTGTATAACTGGAGAAAAAAGTTAGGCTGGACCAACACAAATTTGAAAATAATTCTACCCTCTCACCCTTGACCCTTGGCTGACCTTGCACTCTTCTGTTGCACCCTCACCATTTCCCTTTCCTTCCTTCCTTCTCTGTCTCTTCTCTTTTCCTTTATCTCTTCTTTCCCAGGTTTCACTGTGGTTGTTTTAGAAACCATGCCTGTGGCATATATACTCTCAGATACTTTTTAGAGGGCTTAAACGACACACAGCATTTATCAGTGAACCCTGGAGATTTGTTCATGGCAGATAGATGCTTATTTTTGTAGCTCAAAGGAAAGTTGTAAAAACTTCTAGAGATTATTAGAATTTTCTTACGGGGGTAGTGCAAGTTAGTTGTGTGTGATAACTTTCAAAGCACTGAAGGTTGTCAAGTCTGAAACTGTATTTCAGTTGTACCCCAATGTAATGCCTTTGAATTCATACCTGATTGTGGCTGAGTGTCATTTTTCCTTTCTGTAAACAGACATATTCCTACCAACTGTGTTCACGAAAGTCTGGGAAGCTAGATGCAAAATAACATAGGTGATAGTCAACACATATTTTTGCCTGAAGATAAAGTATGGCACTCTGCCCTTTTTGAAGGAGTAGCAAGTAGCCGTTAGGATGAACTCTACTAGATCAGAGAGAAAATCTACAATGAGATTTGAACCTGAGAAATCTGTTAAACAGATCAGTGCATGATCTGTTTTTCCTTTTAACCGGGGTTTTCTGAGAGCTGCCCTGTAACTCACTGTTCAACTCTCAGGACACAACGTAGCGAGTGAAGTATCCATTGTGTCTTCAACTGTATCAGTTAAATCGCAGAAGATGGCTGCATTAGGGCAAATTTTCTGAAATTAAATGAGGGCCTGAAACCCAATGCAAATGGAAGGTGGGTCTTGATGGTCCTTAGCAGCATAAGTAAATCCGGTTAATTGTTAAACTTCCAAAGTTATCATAGAATTAAATCAACAGGCTGATAAATGCAAAACATCAAACAAAGATGAAAGGAACCTCTCTGTTGAGCTAAATACAAGGAAATACATAAAGATCGATAATCTTACATCATTTAATTCTGACCTTCAAATCTACCTCTCACCATGTTTTTATGTACAACTGACAAAAAATGTAAAAGATTGGTAATGCCCAGTGTTGGTAACGGTAGGAAGAAATAGGCACTTGAACACAGCCTTGGTTGAAAGATAAATTGGTAAACGTTTAGGAAGAATAATTTCAGAGTCTACCAAAATTTAAAATGCACTTATCATTTGATCTGGTAATTCTACTACTGGAAATTTACCTATGGTATATATTATATTTGCAAAAGTCTGCTTCTTTATATGCATAGAGAGATGTTCATTACAGCATTAATTGCAATGACATATTCTGGCAATAACCCAGAAACCTATTAGTAGGAAACTGATTAAATAAATTATGATGAACAATGAAATAACGTGCAGCTGTTAAGAAGAATGAGGTAAGTTTGTATGTTTCATGTGCAAGATCTCCAAGATATGTTATTAAGTGGAAAAGAAGGGCAAAATATAAACAGTAGTCAGTATGCCATTTGTGTAAACATTTTAAAGTCTATATACATATACATTGATCCTTGCATAAAAATTTCTTGGAGGATAGGTAATTATACTAAGGATATTTGGTCAATATAGGTTAGGGGACTAGAAGTTGGTAGAGAGGGAGATTACATTTTATATCTTTCTGTGCTGTTTGAAGTTTTTGTTTTTTTACCATGTACATCTTTATATTTTTTTAATCACCTTTCCCTTAGTTAACTGTCCAATACAGCAAATCAGAGTGTTTATAAAATTCAAAATTGTATAGTCTCATAATTTTAGAGTTGTGACCCCTTTTCGTAAGAAAATGGAGGGCCAGAAATCGAGAGTCCAGGCGACTTAGGCAAAGTGACTGAGCAAGCCGGTGACCGGGCCAGGAGAAGTCTAGTTCCCTGGCCCCGGGTCAAGTGACTGACCATTGCACTTTGCTACTTTGATGTTGTCTCTGGGGAATTGCTCCGAAAGCACCTGAAAATTCAATCAATTTAGGTCTCTGTTAAATAACCACTTCCTGAAAAACATCATACTTCACATATGTTGAATAACGGCCTCATAGCTATTAAAAGTTTTTACTGGGCTTCCCTGGTGGCGCAGTGGTTGAGAGTCCGCCTGCCGATGAAGGGGACGCGGGTTCGTGCCCCGGTCCGGGAGGATCCCGCATGCCGCGGAGCTGCTGGGCCCCGTGAGCCATGGCCGCTGAGCCTGCACGTCCGGAGCCTGTGCTCTGCAATGGGAGAGGCCAGAACACTGAGAGATCCACGTACCGCAAAAAAAAAAAAAAAAAAAAATCCTCTTATTATCTTCCTTCCTCACTGTGTTTTCTTAAAAATTATTGTGTGAAAGGGCTTTCATTTAATACCTCTCTTCTAAACGGGGAATTTTTCTCAGCTTCTCTTTTTACGGTTTATTAGTGCTTGAACTTTTGGCATGCTCTAGAGATCAGAGGAAACTACACGGAAGGAGGAAAAGCATTACAGAGGGCCATTGTTTTTTTTTTTCTTTTAAGTCTTAAGGTCTATGTTCCCTACCTGCTGTATTTCTCACTACTTTTACTTGGAATCAATGCCTACCTTTACGTAGTCACCAAAATGGGTGTATAGCCTATAACATCTAAGAATACACATATTGAAACATTATTTTTCTTATTTAACACTAAAGAATAAATGCAGTAAGATTGCAGAGTTGAGTATAAAGACTTTAGGGAGAAAAGCAGACCTTGAAATGGATTTTTTTTAAAGTTTGGGGGCAATTACTGTGGAGTCCCAAAGCACCAACTTAAAGGATGTTGAAAATGAACCATCTTCCAAAGGGAGTGCATGGTATGGGGTGCTAGTGGATTGGGGGTAGGGGAGTTCCAAATCGGGTACAGCCCGGCCCAGAATTCTGATGTTGTTTCCAGCCAGCCATTGGCTGACCTCGTGTGATTCCACCTACCTAGAGCAGATCTTTTCTCGCGGTGTGGGGATGTGAGCATGGAGAAAATTCCAACTTGCTAAAGGAAGCTAAGGGGGCTGGAGATGGCAGTGGAGACAGCTGTACCTCTTGCAGACAGTGACCCTATCCCCAGCCGCTTAGGGTCAGAGAGCTGGGACTTGAATAAACAAGCTTAAGAAGAACTTGGATACAAACTTCCTGCAGTGTTGTAGTGAATGGTAAAGATCAAATTCACCATTGATCTGGTGTAAAACTATAACATCAAAAGACCAAATGGTTGAAGCAAAAATGACAATTGATATTTATTTAAAATCTATAATTTCCCCACTGCACTACACCCTTTAAACTACTCTTTACAAATATTTTTTGACACTGCTTAAAAACAAATACAAACATTCCAGAGTGGTCAAAGAAAATCAGAATGCTCACCATTAGAGATGAAACCTCAGGTTGACACAAAATGATGTTTTGCTCTAGAAATGAGAATTAGGAGTGATAGGCAAATGCTGAAAAGCCACGTCTTTTTTAAAAAATTTTTTATACAGCAGGTTCTTATTAGTTATCCATTTTATACATATTAGTGTATATATGTCAATCCCAAAGGCCACGTCTTTTCATAGTGAGCCCGCAAGGTGCAGGAGATGGCTTGCAGCAGGGAGCAGAGTTGCCCTCCTGCTTCTGTTCTCACAGAGGTTTGAAGTCTCCCCAGATCAAGGTTGACCATTGCAAGGCTCGAACTAATCACAACTCTGCTTGCTATTCAATTTCCTGTAAATTGAGATTTCTGAGTTTGAGACAAAACAAAGACTTCAACTCCTCTCTCATGACCAGGGTGGGCATTCAAATGAAAACCAGGATGACCAATACATTCCCTGAGAATTTACATTTTCTGGATAAAGGGTGAAAAAAGAAAAGAAAAAGCTCTGCCTACCTCTACACATCCAAAATATGGATATAAAGTGACAGCCCTACCCAACCACCCAAAAAAAAGCAAAGCTACTGAACAATGTTAGTGAAAAATCAAATTGCTGTGGTCACCAACCCCGTTTTGGTACATCTGTGTGACCAACCCAAAGCGTAGTAGAGGTAAGAGAAGCAGAGAGACACAACAGGAAGGTGCAATTTTGTGCATCTCTTCAGGATTGTGGGCAAGAAAGTGAGTAAGCAATATTTGACCGCTATTTGGGTGCTGAGGCCAGTATTATAATTTGGGGGGCAGAATGTGTGTCCCATTAAAAAGAGGAGGGCAGGGCTTCCCTGGCAGTCCAGTGGTTAAGACCCTGTGCTTCCAGTGCACGGGGCGCAGATTCTATCCCTAGTCAGGGAACTAAGATCCCACATTCAGCCGGGAGCGGACAAAAAAAAAGCAGGGGTGGGCGGGGGAGCAAAGGAAGGACATTTTCATGCCAAAGTGGAGTCTAATTTTGAAATAAATATCTCTATGTAGTGCTTACCTGTGTTTAAGCAAGGGTTATTATTAGTTAGGGCTCAATAAATGTTAGTTATAATTATTATATTTACTAGTATTAGTACTCTAATCCAGCCTTTGAAATGAGCCAGATTATCATTACAGGCCAGTCTGATTTTTTTTTTAGGAGATGGCTGTCTAAGGAGGAAAATACAAAAGATGAGTATAATGTGATAAAATCCATCAGAAAAATAGTTTCTGAAGTGTCCCTGAAGGTCTATTTTAAAGTGTCATAAATGTCTTTATTTATTGAGTAAAAATACTTATGGATCACCATAACTGACAGAGCTAGGAGCTGAGAAACAGCCGACAGCACAAGAGAAGAGGATGTTATTACATTTGGTAAAACTTTAATTTTATAAATGATCCGGTAATTAGTTTCCTAAGAAAAATTTAATTGTGTATCTTCAGACAAGTAAGAGTCATGAGATGTCAGCCCGGATGACCAGAGCTTCCAGGAGGGGGACATGGGGGCCATAAAGAGATGGTTTTTTCTTATTCTGATAAATTTATCCAAACAATTTGCAATGACATATTTTGTCTCTATCTAGGGATATTTGAAGGAGACTTTAGAATAAGATGAAAAACTTGTGAAGATAGGTCCCAGAATCTCCCCGCAAATTAAATGAAGTAAACAAAGAGAAGAAAGACACAGAAAGCTGTATTTGAAGCCCCTCCTTCCCTACTGCAGGTTTTCCTAACCCACGTGTTTCACTTATCTTTTTGTTCCTCCATCGGTAGGGGTGAGGAATGGGTGCCAGGGAGAGGCTATCAGCAGATGGGGCAGAGATGAAGAGGGGGAAATAAATGTCTACATTTTTTCTGGGTCAGAAGCAAAAGCTTCATGGATCTACTCTGAACTGGAGAGCGGCTAGAATCCAAGAGTATTTACTGCCAGTAAAGTGTAATGAATTTTGGTGCAGGAGTTTTAACCCAAGGACAGCAAAAAGAGCCACCACCAGGGCCACCAGCATGAGAGCCTGAGGCCCCAGGTGAAGCTCCTCCGCTTCTCCCACCACTGCCTCCCCCCCAATATTAAATACTTTGAGATGATAAAAATCTCAAGAGTGAGACAAGAGTGATTATTCAATAAATGATGTTAATTCAACCAGCTAAGTAATTAGGGGAAAAAAATAAGTTTCAATTTCTGCCTTATTCCAAACTAAATTCAAGGCAGGATTTTATGTAGAATATAAAGCAATAAAAATGCTAAAATAAAACGTGTGTGAGAGCTTCCCTGGTGGTGCAGTGGTTGAGAGTCCGCCTGCCGATGCAGGGGACGTGGGTTCGTGCCCCGGTCCGGAAGGATCCCACGTGCCACGGAGCGGCTGGGCCCGTGAGCCATGGCCGCTGAGCCTGCACGTCCGGAGCCTGTGCTCCGCGGCGGGAGATGCCACAGCAGTGAGAGGCCCGCGTACCGCAAAAAAAACCAAAAAGACAAAAAAAAGTGTGTGAAAATTGTAAATATATAATTTTGGAGTAGGGATTCTTTCTGAGCAGAGCACAGCAGCACAGGCCAAAAACATAGAAGACATGCATTTAATTTGATAAAAATGTAAGGTTTCTATCTGGCTAAAAACCACATACAGTTTTTTCTTAAAAAAGGAACAAAATTAAGGAAATATTTGCCACACACGTTACTGAAAATGGCTAATGTCATCAACAGATATAAAAATCATTACTTTTTAAAAGCTTGACAAATGTCGGTTTGTGGAACGTGTGAGTAACCACACTACCAACTCCTAAAAACGTTTTCTGTTTGGTTTTGTTTTGTTTTGCTTTATGGATATATAGTTGACATATAATAAACTGCATATATTTAAACAATTTGATCAGTTTTTAAAAAATTTTTTATTGGGGTATAATTTACAACGTTGTATTAGTTTCAGGTGTACAGCAAAGTGAATCAGTTATACATACACATATATCCACTCTTTTTTAGATTCTTTTCCCATATAGCCCATTACAGAGTATTGAGTAGAGTTCCCTGTGCTACACAGTAGGTCCACATTAGTTATCCATTTTATATATAGTGCTGTGTATGTGTTAATCCCAATCTTCCCATTCATCCCTCCCCTGCTTACTCCCCAGTAACTATGAATTTATTTTTTACATCTGTAACTCCATTTCTGTTTTGTAGTTAAGTTCATTTGTAGCCTGATCAGTTTTGACACAGTCTAAACTCATGAAACGGTGACCACATGAAAATAGTGAAGATACCTGTCACCTCCAGAGTTTCTTGTGTCTCTGTAACTTCTCCCTCCCTTATTCTTCCTCCCCGTTCCCAGTCCCCAGACAGCCAGCGATTTGCTTTTTCTTCCTATAGATTAGTTTGCATTTTTATAGTTTTATATACATTGAATTAAACAGTAGATACACTTTGTTGTCTGGCTTCTTTAACTCTGCATAAATATTTTGAGATGCATCTATGTTGTTATTTGTATCAATAGTTCATTCTTTTTTTTACTGTTGATTTGTGTTCTACTGTACACATACTATACACATTGTTTAGCCATTCACCTGTTGCTAGTCACTGGGTGGCGTTTGGAGCTGTTACAAATGGTGCTGTGAATGTCAGTTTACAAGTCTGGTGTGGACACAGGATTTATTTCTCTTGGATAAGTACCTCGGGGTGGTATATCCTGATACGGAAGGATATCCAAGGTATATGACTCATTAAAAAATAAATATAGCATGAATACTTTGGTCTCACTCATGTACATTTAAAAAATACACATGATTTTATATATGTTTCAACACCAACTTCATAGTTTGGCTGAATTCCAAAAGGAGGGCTGTTAAAAATCAGTATTCAGTTAAAACTAAGACTGGAACAGATTATACCATCATAGAATGAACTTCATTCCAGACTTATTTTTATAACTTCAAATACTGTTAAAACTGTACTAGTCACATCTTTAAAGATTGCCATCGTGGTACATGAACAGTGGTTCCACAGCATGGTCAGCTGGTGAGCAGCTCCTGTGGTCATCGTATTGCACATTTCCAACAGGTACATAGCTCTTTCAACCGGCATCTTTAATGACATCTTTCCTTCCCTCCCCTCCTTCGTTCCTCCCTCCCTCCCTTCCTCCCTTCCTTCCTTTTTTCATCACAGTAGAATACAATTCAGGAAGTCATTTTTCAGTAACATGCTTTCTAGAAGGAACTTTGTGCCTAAGATTCATAGATTGGTCAACTTTCCAGCATCTTTTTACTTCAGTTATTGAAAATGGTTGGCAATGAATAGGAGTTATTTCAACAAGCTTCTGTTTAAGTTTTTGAGTTCAATAGACTTAAAGCTGTGAAGGATTGTCTTCTTAAAGTAGTCTCATAGAATCTTTTTAAAATGGTGGTAAAACACACATAACATAAAGTTTACTAGCTTAGCCATTTGTGTAAGGATACAGTTCAGTGGCCTTAAGTACATTCACATTGTTGTGCAACCATCACCACCATCCATCTCCAGAATTTTATCATCTTGTAAAACTGAAACTCTGCAACTGATTAAACAATAACATCCCAATCCTCTTTCCTCACAGCCCCTGGCAACCACGGTTCTACTTCCCATCTCTGTGAATATCTCTACTCTAGGGACTTCATCATATAAATGAAATAATACAGTATTTGTCTTTTTGTGGCTGGCTTATTTCACTGAGCGTAATGGTCTCAGGGTTCATCCATGGAGTCTGCCCTGTTGAATTAGAAGAGTGAGAACAAAATTTGAGGTCCCTCCTTTTTCTTATACTTGTATATACTCTTTCTTATGTCTAAATATATACTTCTATACATTCTTTCTTAAGTCTAAATATATACGGCTATTGTTACATGTGATTTTGGAGTTTTTCTTCTTTGGAAAGTCTGAACTGATAACAAAGCTAACATTCTGCATTTGATTCATTTTTAGAAGATGTGAGGAATTCCCAAATGAATTTATTTTTTCTTGAAATGATCATGGCGCAACTGGAATTAAATAACAAATAATTAAAATTCTTAAGGGTTATTTTGTTCATTGACTTCAAACAAGTCTACAGATACTAGAATTTTGATACTCTAATCTCCATTGCTGTCCTTGTATTGATACTTAATTTTTAAATAAACATTTGTGAACTCAAAAAGGACTTTCTAATCTTTCCTAAAGTTATCGAACTCTTAGTATTTGCACTGATGATCTATTGTCTCATTTACTTAACTATTTGAAAATTCTAAATGATGGCTTTTGTTCACAAACTTAACAGCTTTTACATTGGTTATTTCAACATTTTTCCTTTGCAATGGTAAATTCAAACTTATACTTTAACTGAAAGAATTTCAACATAAAACACTTGGGGTGACAGTTCTCTCTAAATTACATCTAGAATGCTCCTATGTTTAAAGGTGATTGTTCAGATGACAACAATCAATGACTTGCCTTGTGTGGATGGACGGTCTTACGCTGATTAGTTAGCTATGGTGATAGCCTAATCATAGATGGACAACATTTTCCATAACAGGCCAGACAGGAAGTATTTTAGGCTTTGCAGGCCAGTTTCTATTGCAGCTACTCAACTCTGCCACCTAGTTTAAAAGCAGCTATCGACAATTACCTCAACAAATGGGTGTGATAGGTTGCAATAAAACTTTATTTACAAAAACAGAAAAGAAGCCGGACTTGGCTTGAAGGTGGTAAATTGCAGACCCCCTGATGTAGATGCTAATTGATCACGCATAAGACTAAGCATGCCAGGACTGACAGTAAGTTGGCATTTGACTATTCAGTCTTCCACAGGCCAAAGATGAAGCCAAATAGCAGAATTTGTCAGAATGCTGAGACCAAACTGAACTACAGAGCTCCCAGAATATAAACCCGAACGTGCATTACAAAACATTTGGGAAGATAAACAAATAATTGTCGGTCTTAATTCCCTCTGGGAGTGGAAAGGAGGCAGGGGTAGGGAAATTTTCCTTCTGCTTTTACATCCTTATTTACTCTGTGAATCTTTTATCACGTGCATTTTATTACTTTAAATTTAAAAGACATTTTCCTCACTCAATGATTTGGGAAATATAGAATCAGAGTTTGAATCAAACAAATACTTGCTGTTGTGACACTTTCTTTTTAAGTAGAAGATTAAAATTAGCCGACTTTCTGAAATTCTCCTGTGATGATGGTAGGTGGCAACTCATATCAGGGTAATATGACTTAGTCTTTTTTCTGGCACACGGCAGTCGTTGCAAGATCAACCTACGATGCCAGTCTATGTGCCTAAAAGGCTAGAAGATGTATAAACAAGGAACATATTGGACTAAATAGTATCAAAAGTCATGAAATGTTTAATTTGATTCATTGATTCTGTTTTTAGTCTTCGCTTATCACAGTGATCACATTCTTGACAACAGATTTTTTCCCAAAATGACATTATAATTCATGATAATATTGTGGTATGAGGCAGAATATTTATCAACAAACCTTGGAAAAATATTAGTGACTGAAGTGTCTTGAGTACTTATAATGACGCTATGCTAAGTGCTTACCACGGATTATAATAATCAATGCTCACAACATCCTTACAAAGTGGGTGCTAATACTATCCCCATTTTACAGATGATAAAAATGAGGCTTAAAGAGGTTTACATTTTTGTGGAAAATGGTACAGTAGTGATTTCTGAGATTCGAACCTAAGGAGTCTGATTTGAGTCCTTCCTCTTACTCTTGGTATATGACCCAACGGGAGAGGATAGAGCGAATCATTCAGAAAACATTTCAACCTGGCCGTGGAATGTACTCTATGACTTCCCAGTGGGTAAGGAGGTGGGAAGATGACACCAGAGTCACCCCCTACATGTTATTGCCTTAGAATATTGGCAAAAGTTGCCATTCCATTTCTGCCCAAATGTCATCTGGGCTCAAGGGGAAAACAGTTAGTACTTTTCAGAGCATCTGTAAAACTTGTTCCGGCTTTAAAATTCACTGGTGTTACGGGACCCGCTAACTGAAGAGTAATTGCATTGAAAAAAATCAACGTCCTCAATTCAATTCCTCCTGTAACCTCAGTGTTCTAATGCAACAGAGACACTCCACGTTTTCTGAAAATGCTTGGGAGTGCCAATAAACACACGCTCAGAAGCAGGCTGAACTGGTGTGAGGGCCAGATGTGACAAAGGAAAAGAAACACGCAAGGTCAGAAGGAAGTGACGAGTGGCCAGGCCAAGGAAAGAGGAAAAGGAATCTTATTGAGAGAGGATGAAGCAGCATGTGTGGTTGGCATGTGTAGCTGAAAGAGGAACTAATGTGAACATTCTAACAAGGAGGGTCCCTCAAATCCTTGCAAGTCCATGTTTGCCTCTGGATGACTCAGCCCATATAAGGATAATATTCACAACCAAGCCAAGTTGCTACCAGCTAGAGCTGTGTGAGACAGCCAAGCCAATGAGACAGGAAGGTCAAGCCCATGATAGCCCAGCAAACTCTCCCCGTTGTGCTAGAAGGTTCCTCTGTCTTTACTTTTTTTCTCTTTTTGGTGAGGTCTGGCTGAAAACAGAGTAGTGAAACTTGTAAATAATTTACAAAATTTATTTCCATCTTTCTTGTCTGAAGTCCAATTCCTTCAGAGCCTGGCAACTCTATGGTCATCTAATTAATCTGAAAATCCAGCATAATTGATATGGGAATGGTGCCATGTGTAGGAGTGTAAACACCACACCTTTCAGAGTTTAAATTCGTCGGAGCTCTTAACCACTGGGCTTTAATGTCTCAGCCATTAAATTAAACATCATGTAAACAGATGACCATGTGCCCACCGAGAATGAAAGCACTAGGTGATATTTTATGCTAGGGCTACCTAGCATTTGGTCAATGGGTACTTCAGAGCATTCACTGGCAAGAAAGATGGCAAATATATATATATATATATATATACACACACACACACACACACACAGCAATGTGTGGCATCCGATATAGTTCAGTGGTTTCTAGACCCACTCTACATCAGAGTCTCCAGAGGGTGCCTGCCAAGCATATTCCAAGGCTCTTTCTCCAGAGATTCTGATTTGATGTGTCAGAACAGGAAACTGTTTTTAGCAAGCCCCCATGTGCTTCTGGGACTTTGGACTGGCTTTTGAGAATGGCTGGGTGCAACAGATCTTCACAACCTCTGCCCCACTCTTATCACCCAGCCTCACCCAGCCTCATTCCCCTACCCAAGGGCCCTTACTTCTACCCAAGTCAGTCTTGCAGCTGCTTCTCTTCTTGTCTTCCGCCTAATCTAGGCTGTCTTCCATGTCGTGTCGGCATGTCCTCCAACTTTACAACCACTGGATATATTCCCTCCTTTCCCTAAAAAGTATTTTTACTGAGTGCCATTGGAATACATTGGGCATAAACTTTAAATGGGAGAGAACATAGAAAAGGGTTGGGAGGGTGAGAAAAATACTACTGGAGAACTTTCAGATTGCTTAAGTATACATTTTTGAAGGAGCATTAAAAGTTACACAACAGGTTGCATTACACACAATGGGCTTCCCCTTCATCCAGATGGCCTGACCACCAGTTGAGAGGGAACAGAGAAACATGGTTATGACATCATGGGGATGCAATCATCAAAATCCAGACTGTAGAGAGCTCCAGAGTTTGCTAGTCTGAGTGTGGTTCACGGACCAGCAGCATCCACTTCACCTGGGGGCTTGCTGAAAATGCAGAATCTTGGGCCCCACACCAAATTTTCTTTTTTTTAAAATAAATTTATTTGTTTGTTTTTATTTTTGACTGCGTTGGGTCGTCATTGCTGTGCAGGCTTTCTCTAGTTGTGACGAGTGGGAGCTACTCTTCATTGCAGTGCACGGGCTTCTCACTGCGGTGGCTTCTCTTGTTGTGGAGCACGGGCTGTAGGTGCACAGGCTTCAGTAGTTGTGGCACGCTGGCTCAGCAGTTGTGGCTCGCGGGCTCTAGAGTGCAGGCTCAGTAGTTGTGGCACACGTTGCTCTGTGGCATGTGGAATCTTCCCAGGCCAGGGCTCGAACCTGTGTCCCTTGCATTGGCAGGTGGATTCTTAACCACTGAACCACCAAGGAAGCCCCCAAATTTTCTTTCTAAAGCAGAATCTACTTTTAAAATTAGATGCCCTAGGCGGAGGGTGGGATGAATTGGGAGATTGGGATTGACATATACACACTATTGGTACTATGCATAAAATAGATAACAAATAAGAACCTACTCTATAGCACAGGGAACTCTACTCAGTGCTCTATGGTGACCTAAATGGGAAGGAAATCCAAAAAAGAGGGGATATATGTATATGTATAACTGATTCACTTTGCTGTACAGCAGAAACTAACACAATATTGTCAAGCAATTATACTCCAATAAAAATTAATTTAAGAATTTTAAAAACTAAAAATGCATTTATATTAGCAAAAAAAAAAATCCCCTAGTGATTTGTGTGTAAAGTTTGAGAATACAACTCTACTGGAAAAGACACTCAGTATCTTTTATAAATAAATTGCAAGAAAAGAGAGAGAGAGAGAAGGAGACCTACAGATGAAAAGAGATTAAGAGGTCTGTTGATAAGATGTAATGTGGGGACTTGTTTGGATTTGAACAAACCAGATATAAAAAAAATTTTTGAGATGATAGGGGAAATTTGAACACTATTAGTATGCAATGATATTAGGGAATCACTGTCAATTTTAAAAAATAAATTAATGGTATTGTAGTCATTAGCGAGAAAGAAGAGGCTTATCTTTTAGAGATATCTACTTTAATATTTATGGATGAAATCCTATCACAACAGGGATTTGCTTCAAAGTAATCCCACAGTGGAGGTTATGGATGAAACAAGATTGGCCATGAGTTGATTACTGTTGTAGCTAGGTGATGCCCACGTGGGAGGTTACTATATTATTTTCTCTTTGCAGTGCAATCCTAACACTGAGTACCTGAATTCAGGTTAAATTTCACAGTGTGAGGGCACATTCCTTCACAAGACACCCCCTCACTTCAGACACCAGCCATAAGGTCCAGGGTCCCCAGGTCACCCATGCTCCTGACCACTGGCTACAAATTCACGGGTTTCCACTACCCCCTCAGATTCAATAATTTGCTAGAACGACTCAGAGCTCAGGAAAGCACTACACTTATGATTACAGTTTTATGATAAAAGATACAACTCAAGACCAGCCAAATGAGGAGACACACAGGGCAATGTCGGGAGGGTCTTGAATGCAAAGCTTCCATGTCCTTAGGAAGCATCACCCTCCTGGCTCATTGATACAGGATTACCAACCAGGAAAGTCAGCAGAGCTTCCATGTGCAAAGCTTTTATTGGGGTTTCATTTTGTAGGCATGATTGATTGAATCACTGGCCATGTGGTTGAACTCAGTCTTCAGCCCTCCTCACCCTCCCTGGAGGTCAAATGTTGGGTTGATACCATGTGGCTCAAAATCCTAACCCTCTAATCATAAGGCTGATCTCTCTGACGTGGACAGCCCCTGTCCTGAGTCATGTCATTAGCATAAATCAAGCGTGGTCTCCGGAGACTATACTATAGGAGTTTGGCCTTACACATTTGTTGGGACTGGTTAAACAATCTCTGTAAGTCTTCTCACTGATACTGGAGCCTGGAGTCTAGATGGTGGGGAGTTACGAAGGGAAAATGGATGTAAATTGAGGAAGATCAAGAACGTGCTGCAACCCAGGACACACTGAAACCCATGATGATTGACATTGCCCTTCCTCGTGGAACTGAACATAGGCACCTGGTTCAGGGGAAGTAGAGCTGGTGCCGCTGCCGCTTCACGCTGACGAGGTGAGTCAGCACATTGGCAGCAACGTGTGTGAGCTACAGAACGGCTGCCCTTTCCTGTCTGCCTTCCAAACCTCACAAGAATCTCCCTTGGGACCCACCATAACCCAAAATACACATGCAATGAAATTCTAGGGAAAGTAGTTCAGCATAGCCAAATCGATACATTACAAGGCCACCACACCTTAAAAAAAAGTAAATATTTGTAAATCAACCAGTGCCTGGAAATAATTGTTTAACGGCCAAGCTACTTCACAAAGAAAACTAAGACATACATGGTAAACCCAGTCCACCACTGGAAACACACTTGTCTTGTCCACTATTATTCCTTCTCCCCTCTAGTCTAAGAGGATGAGATCTCTCAGCAATGCTCCACCTTATCTGGATTCCACCCTTTATACTCTCCCAAGGATCATGCTTTGTCAATTAACTTCTCATATCTCTGGTTGAAACACCTTATGTTCTGACTTGGTGACTTCAGTTTATTAAAAAAATTTTTTCTTACGATTATCTAAATCCCTCTAGTAAATACTCTTTCTTTCTTTTTTCACAACAGCCAAGTTTCGAGAATGAAAAGTCGCTATTGTCGCTTCTATAATATGATTTTATCACGTTATTTGAGAATATTCAATTGTGCTGTAAATAACAAGGGAAACAAACAAGTAGAATAACGGATGAAACTCGTAAAACATATTGAGGAATGATAGCCAATGTGCTAAGTTAGGAATCTGTTAAATATAAATATAAACAGAGCATATGTTTGATAAACATAGACGAAAAGGATGGAACAAACCAGAGCACTACTTGTAGATAGGAAAGAAGGACCACTTAAACCTAAAACATTAATAAAGCACAGATCATGTATCATCCTTATGCCACATGTAACCTCTGCCCAAGATACACAGCTAAATCCATAGCTTTTCAGCAACTTATTGGTGAGTTTCAGTTGTGTCCAAGCTATTTGTCCCTCCATCTCTTGGAAAGAGCAGGCACGTGTTGGCTCCAGATACTTTCAGTCTGTTGAGTCCCCTTGCTCACCCTCAACTCTGGACCTTGTGACCATACTGGCAGCAGGGAATGAAGATGAGCGAGACAGACAGGGACAGACAGAGCGAGAGCTGTGGCTCATACACCCAACTTGCATCCTATCCTCATGGTGATAGCATCCTTCATCTCTTTACCTTTGTTTCTTGCTGTGCGTTTTAAATTTATTCAGTAAACCTTGTGATTCAAGCATCTTAATTTTTTTTTTTTTGGCCACGCCACATGGCTCGTGGGATCTTAGTTCCCCCAGCCAGGGATTGAACCCGGGCCCAAAGCAGTGAAAGTGCCAAGTCTTACCCACTGGACCACCAGGGAATTCCCTCAAGCATCTTAATTTTTTTTGTTTTTAATATATTTATTTATTTATTTTTGGCTGCATTGGGTCTTCATTGCTGCCCGCGGGCTTTCTCTGGTTGCGGCGAGAGGGAGCTACTCTTCGTTGTGGTGCGCGGGCTTCTTATTAAGGTGGCTTCTCTTTGTTGCAGAGCACAGGCTGTAGGTGCGGGGGCTTCAGTAGTTGTGGCACGCGGGCTCAGTAGTTGTGGCGCATGGGCTTACTTGCTCCGTGGAGTGTGGGATCTTCCCAGACCAGGGCTCAAACCCGTGTCCTCTGCATTGGCAGGCCGATTCTTAACCACTGCGCCACCAGGGAAGTCCCAAGCATCTTCATTTTTCCTGAGCCTATTTCATGAACTCTTGGACAGCCTTTCTGGTAGTGGGATTGAAGGCAGGGTGACCAATCTGTTCTGCTTGCCCAAGGACTTTCTCAGTCTTAGCACTAGAAGTCCAGCATCCTGGGAATCCACTCAGTCCTGGGCAAACAGGGACAGTTGGTCACCTGATTGGAGGTAAACTTTGCATCAAATTGACTTCTCACTGCAACAACCTTCTCTCCTCTCCCTTAGGTCCTCAGCGGAGGTGGTCTGGTAATCTACTTTCTAACACCATGCTACCAAAAACATTCTCACTAAGATCACTGGTTACTTTCCTTTTGTCAAATCAGATGGACACCTATTTTATTTCATTGAAGCAATGGACATTTTCATTGTTTCTTCTTTCTTGAGGCTCTTTTCTCTTAGCTTCCATCACATCTCTTTTATTACCTAGATGCTTTCCAGAGTGAATGTGGCTCAGATGGCCATCAAGCATCTAAAATCCAAAAAGCTCAAAACTCAACTCTATCTTCTTCCCAAAAGTCTTTCTTCCTGAACTTTCTACCTTTCACTGCTGTATCTCCACCTACCCAGTGACCCAAGTCAGGAGGTAAGTGACCCTAGACCCCTCCCCACCCCCATAGATGTGTTCCGTATTGGTTCCTTTAGGGCTTCTGGAACACTCACGAGCTGCAAGGGTCCCACTAAATCAGGTTCCTATGGTATCTATCTGCTTGCACTTTCTCCCTACACTCTCCATCCCAGCTGGCTTTATCCCTTACCTGCCTCTTCTTAGTTAACTTTGAGCTACTTACTTACCTAGACATTGATCTGACACGTGCTTGGATACTGTCTGGTCATTTCTTCTAAGCTCCTTTCAGGTAGACCTGCAATGACATCCTAATCCCGTTGTGTCAGGGAAGGAAGGTCACAGAGTTGCCCCTGCTGTTGGTTTCACCTTTGTTCTTCTCTTTTCCTGTAACTGCCACCCCCCTTCACCACCTCATCCCCCACCTTGGCTGAAATGTCGCAGAAGCCACTTAACTGGTCTCCCACCTCTAACATTTCCCACCCCAATACCTTCCCTCTACCGCTTTCAATTATCTTTGAAAACGCATATCTTGTTAAGTCTTGTCATTCTCCCACTTTGATCCTTTCAAAAATGCCTTAGCCAGACATGTAAAGCCCTTCCTCTTCCCTTTATGCTCCCTACCCTGTCTCAGACTTTATGTTTCTGCCATGCCGGCAATTTGCGGTTCCTGACGAGCTGTGGTCATTTCTCATTTTATGTTACTATCTCATCGTGAAATGCCCTACACCCCTCACAGCAGCCACTCTCCTGTCACCAACCAGCAATAACACACTCAGTCCCCGTCTCCCATGGGGCCCACAGGCAGACTCCGGCACGCCCGCCCAGTCCCAACTTGGTCACCTATGTGATCAGTACCACCCCTAGTCTGGTTTGGATGCCCTTGTAAATGCTCCTATGTTACCTTGGCCTTAGGTTACATTAACACTCATCAGACTATCACAATCACATGTTAAAAAAAAAAAAAAAGTCTATCTTTCCCACTAGATTGTGAACTTCTTGAGGTCTTGCATCTCCAGAGCAAGTTTTCAGCCTATGGTAGGTTTTCCATACACTTTTGTTTGTTTGTTTTTGGTTTTGGCCGTTCTTTAACTTTCTTGGCCAATCAACATTTAGTTCTCATCTACATCAACTAGCTGTAGATTTTTGAAAAGTGGTGACAGGTACATAGGTAACCAACGTTTAGAGCTTGTTTGGTGAACCTTCATCGTCATCATACTTTCTGGACAACGGCCCATGGATACGGTATGGAACATTCCTTATTCCTTTGGCCCACACGGCTTTGTTGAGCCTGGCGTCAATGTGTACATCTGGAGTCCCCATCTCCTTCATTGCAAATTTCCAGATTTCTCTGAGTGTCCGAGAGGCACGCTCCTTGAAACCCATTCCATGGAAGCACCCGTGAATGTTGATGGTGTATTCTCTGCTCACCACCTCGTTGATGGTGAAGCGACCCTTCTTCTCACCACCCTGCTTTGTGGGAGCCATCCTGCCCTGCCCGGGTTGGAAAGGAATCCATACATGTTTATTAAATGAATAAGTAAGCAAGCAACCCGATTAGGTAACTTATATGAGAGATATGCCATCCGCGTTCTGTCCTCTCACTGGTCTATTTGTTCTGTGCCGGCTGCAAAGAGAGAGAAGGAATCATGCTGGAGACCCTGGGAGGAATTGGAGAGAGCCCTAGATCCGTGTCCCAGGAAACAGATGAGTGCCCGTCTAGTGAACCAAGCAGCAAGGAGTGAACCAAGATGGCACAACCAAAGGGTCCTGTGCATCTGGATGTCTCACCCGCCCTGGATGTCTGAGCAGGGGGCAGAAAGAGGGTCTCCACAAACCGCTGCTGCAGTTATGTTCTTCCAAGTCATTCATTTTCTCAATCCCCACTATCCCAGCCTTAGCTCAGTTACTTCCAAGAACATGGGCCTCCCGGCAACAGGGGAAGGAACGTGTAATCCAAGCCCAAATGACACAAACACCAAGATCCCCACCGTCTTTTCCATAGCACGGTTATCTGGATTCAAGAGCCATTTGCCTACGTGGTAACACATCGTTGGCACTTAAACATCTCTGCAGTAAAACCATAGTAAATATTCGAGCCACGTTAATCTCCCTTCAAACTGAGGTGACAGCTAGGACTTTATTCCTCATGCAAAGGGAGAAATTGCTTAAGGAGACTACTTTTAGGTGTGCCCAGTCTCGTAGAATATATTCTTTTGTTATGACGATTATCCAACGTTTTAATTTTTAATGGGAAATACAAGCACAAGTTCCAAATTTTAAGAAGAAATTGTTTACAGCGAAATTAGGTCTCCCTCTTACCCCTGGCCCATGGCTTCCAAATTCCCACCTCTACAGCAACCAACTTCCTGTATGTCTTGCCAGAGACGTTTGACGCATTTATGTTGGCATGAATACACCTGTGCACGTGTAGAACACACGCATGTACTGAATTGATTTCTCAATAGGGTATGGACTCTATCTGGACTCTGTTTTAAACTGAGGCCACAGCTTTCCTTATCCTCTTGTCATTCCTGGCCTCTGTGACATAATGAAGCACAAAGGTTGGGGACATGCACTTGGCCTCACCTGCACCATCCCGGCCGCCGCTTCTCCGCAGTCAGCAGACGGCTGTGGTGAGCATCTCTTCCACTAGTCGGGAGGTAACCCATTTTGCTGCCTACTTCCAATTTAGCCGCAATGCAAAGAAAGTAGGGCAATGTCTTCGTATTTTCTAAATCAAACACATCTTTTCGAATAAAAGAGAAATGTGCCACAGAAGAGTTTCAAAATTGAGGTCTGTTTTGAAATCTTCAAGCAAAGCAGCAAAATGATGAAGTGGACAGACATCTGGAACACAGGTGGTAAAAACGAAGAAAATCACAACAAAAACCATATGCATCAAAAGATGGATCTACACCAAAGAGAAAAGATGAGCAGGAATACTAACATTTTCAACCCCCGTGATTGTGGAGGGCGTAGAGATGCTTAGTTTTCGTCTCTTTAAAGCAACCTTGCCTGTTCCCTCTTTGTAATAATTGGATTGCATCCATTTACCTTCCATTTCACTTTATTCACTCAGTTCTCAGCCAGCCCCATCAGCCTGAAGGGCCAGCCTGGATGTGCACATCTTTCCATCATGACCATCCTGGGCTGGCAATGGGTTTGCCTTCCTCCCTTCCCTGAGGAGTACACGAGGGATTTGCTTTGGATCAGCCCGTCAACTGCTGTTCACGGATTGCCGGCTCTGCATGGCCAGACTTTTAGATAGAGGCAGGTTCCTGCTCTAGTTGGGTTGACGTTATATAAAGAGGTCGGGGCTGTAGACTCTTTAACAGGGAAAGAAATGGCCAGGCTCACACACAAGATAGGGGAAAAAAAAGTTGCACGAATGTGATACAGTTCAGGAAGGAGATTGTTGCAAACACTTAGAGCTGGAACGAAGACCTGAAATGAGGGGGACCTCTCTGGTGGTCCAGTGGGTAAGACTCCACTCTTCCACTGCAGGGGGCATGGGTTCGATCCCTGGTCAGGGAACTAAGATCCCTCATGCTTCTCGGGGCGGCCAATAAATAAATGAAAATGTAAAATTAAGAAAAAAAGACATGAAATGAGGGTAGAGCAAGACTGGGACACAAATCTTTCTTGCTTGGGAAGTTTCTCAGAGTCACTGATTAAAATTTGCCATCATGATTGTTTTTTGAGATTGCTGTTATTCCCATGAATGCGGGCATCGTTCTGTGTTTACAGATGCCTGTCTTTGTATTTACCTTCAAGGTTTGGGCATCAAAGGTGTAAAAATACCGTGTGGGGAAAAGGGAGTGGAAGGGAGCTGAATTCAAGGGCAATTTTAAAGCAAAGGGAAGAGCTCTGGAGTTGGGTAGAGCAGCCAATCCTGCTGCCTGATGAACTGGGTGAGGCGGCGGCTGTGGAAGCTAGAAAGAGCCTGGAGTGGGAGGCTGTGATGCCCCCACTGGCTGCGACACCTCAAGGGAGACTTCAGAGATGAGGGGGCTTCCTCTTCGAATCCGAGAAGTGGGAGTTTTTCTCTCAAGGCACCTTTCAGCAAGTGGACCCTCCTCTCAACTGTTTATAATCTGGTAGGGACCTGACACCGATAAAACACTGGATTTCTTTCACTGTCCCTAAAATAAGCAGGAAATCTTGAATATTTTCGATAAAACTTTTAAAATAGAGGCTTTTCTTTTTCATGTGTTTGCTTGAGTTCTTAGCTATGTGAGTGGTTGACAGGAAGGCAAACAATGGTAGCTCTGAGATGCGAGTGTCATTGTCAGAGGAGGCATTTTTTAGAAAACCATCTTTGACCTCCTCAGTGAGCTGTTAGGACATCAGCTGCAGTGGCTCCAGCATAGATAGAGAGCACAGCTGTGTTGGGATTCTGGCCAAAGGAGAAACCTAACCTTTACTACTCGCATCCAAAGGGCTGGGCAGTATAACACTTACGGCGAGTAATAGAATCAGAATCTCTGTATCACCTGTAACACTCGGACATAATATCCACTTCCATAAATAAGAACTGAATAAACAGATCACACATTAAAAAGGGAACTCGAGTAAAGTACAATGAGCACAACCTCCTAAATGAGCCATTGTCAATTTACACCCTGATTATTACAAAATGTGAATTAAGTATTCAGATTTATTTTTGCTGTGCTAGTTAGCAACGTCCAGGAGTAAATATGCATCGTCATCATGTTCATTCAGAATGAGTGTCTGAAAGGAAGTACTGTGCCCTGGGAGCAAAACCAACTGCAGGAGAAGTGAGGCTGGTAAGAGATGAGGTTGGCTTCCTGCAAGGTGCGTTGAAACAATTTTTTATATATAAACACACTCATTCGTTCACACCCCAAACACACTTCTAGTATCCTTCTGCCAAAACACTTCGGATCTGTTTCGTTGTGATTCTGATGGTATTTCCAACACATATATTGAGGCAGGGAAGAGCTGCACTGAGAAACTGTCTCATGGTCACTTGTGTTGAGGCTGATCTTTTTTTTTTTGAAATGTTTTCTTTTTTTTAGCATATATATATATATTTTTTAAAATTAATTAATTAACTTTGTTTTTGGCCGTGTTGGGTCTTTGTTGCTGCACGTGGGCTTTCTCTAGTTGCAGCGAACGGGGGCTGCTCTTCATGTGGTGCACGGTCCTCTCATTGCGGTGTCTTCTCTTGTTGCGGAGCACAGGTTCTAGGAGCACAGGCTTCAGTAGTTGTGGCACAAGGCTCAGTAGTTGTGGCTCATGGGCTCTAGAGCACAGGCTCAGTAGTTGTGGTGCACAGGCTTAGTTGCTCCGCAGCATGTGGGATCTTCCTGGACCAGGGCTCAAACCTGTGTCCCCTGCATTGGCAGGCGGATTCTTAACCACTGCGCCACCAGGGAAGTCCCGAGGCTGATCTTAATAAGCTTAGATTGTGTGATTTAATAGTCTATTATGTAAATAGAACTACTACTGGACATAGTCCTCGACATTCTTGAGGTAGTAATAGTATTCATATAGAAAGCATGATTTTACAAAGTATTTCCATCCACAGCCACTGGCTCTGTGCCTTACTCTTCTCATCTCAAAAACAGAAGTTATAATAATAATAAGGGCTTACTTAAGATGACCCAGTAAGTGGAGGATTCAGGTCTTACAAGTGTGAAGCCTGCGCTCTCACTTGAAAAAAAAAGTCATTACTTCAGTGTGAAAATAACCAGAGCTTCACTGAGATCCTGGCACTTTCAAAACACTCAATAAATATTTGTAAGTGAACGAATGATTGAATGAATGAACAAATGAATGCTGCGTTGCAGAAAGGAGTCCTAGAGATCGCTCCCTGCATTTTGGGGTTCACAAAAGAGTATGAATTTCATTGTAACAGACTTTATCATCAATTCTTTCCTTTTAAGAAACAATTTTGACAAAGTTTCAGCATTATTGGACTAATGCTCTCTGATTATTCATGCTTTGTCACTCTCAAGTTCACTACGGAATAGGTTACTACAGTACTAAGAATAATAGTGCCATCTAGTGACCCTTCTAGTTATTGTCTCTAAGAGTGCATATGACAACATCGCCTGCTCTAAAAAAAACGACTGACCCGAGATTAAGTAGAGTGATGTATGCAATTTGTAATCTTCCCCATTTTTCTGTCCAAGAAAATTTTCCCCAAAATTTCAGTATGTGATAAACTTTCTCATCCTCGTTCATACTTCCCAGATGACAGAGCCTATTCACACCAGATTTTCCAGTAGTTTATATATGTATATTCCAAATAATGTTTTTTATCTTTTAAGACCCTTCATTTTTTTTTTAGACCTTTCAATTTTGAGATGCAACATTGATGCAATTATTTTTAAGGATAAACTATTGAATATATACATTGATTGTAAGACATTTTGTTTTCAAAAACACTAAAATGTTAAAAAAATTACAATCAAGAAAATTCTTATTCAAGTATTTATTCATATATATGCTGAATTTAAAACTTCATTTTTATGCAAGTATTTTATCAGGAAAGATGATTCATTAAATGTATAACTAAACATAATTTCAATTTTATAAATATTAATGGCTTTCATATATATGATATATAGTATATATACATTTATAAATGAGCAAAAGATGTTGATCAGGCTACAGGTATTATCTAATTAGGAAATTATAGGTTTAATGAGAAGCACCCTCACTCAAAAAGCTTAAAAGCTAGTCATGGCTCAGACACTGTGTACTTTATATATAAAGTTGAGCAAGTGGGGTAACGTCTGTAACTCAGTATTCTCACCTGTAAAATGGGATAATAATGCCTACCTTATCCACCTCCTAGAGTTCTGAGGATCAAATGCAATAATGAATGCTTTTAAAATTCCTGTACAATGGTAAGAAACCAGTGGTGTTACTTTCAATAATTATTTTTCTGAGAGGGCAGGTTCAGGAGCTCGACTGACTCGACTCAAATTATGGTCCCATTGGTTCCTACCTGTGTAACCTGGGAAAGTTACTTCTCTGCGCCTCAGTGCTTTATCTGTAGAACAAGGATAATTAAAACAAAACAAAACAAAAACCTACCTCAAAGGCCAGTAGTGTACATGCTTAGTACAGAGCAACCATTCAGCACAGTTTTAACTACCTGAGTACAAACACACATTCCAATTGTGTTGGCCAAGGCATCAATTGTCAATTTTAGAGATCATTACTAAGTTGTTCTCAAAAAAGGAAAGATACTAAAATAGAGTTTTCATCATCATCAGTAATATTTATTGAACCAGAGAGGAAAAAGGTCCTAGCTGAGGTGCCTTAGAGTGCATGCTGGATTCCACTACTCTCTTTATAGATACTATGGGTGAAACAGAATGGGTTACGTCAGGTCAACATAAGGCATTCAAGAGACAGTTTTTCTTGTTTTTAATCTTGAAAACTTTTTCAACCTCCCAATCTTCTCAAATCTGCCTTTAAGCAGAGCAAAAGAATAAATGCAGTTAAAATGATGCCAGAGAGCTGGTGACAAGAAAAGGCTGGAACAGAGTAAGTAGGTCAGGTAGCAGAGCCACCTGCGCGACCATCTGGAGACCAAGCCACCCTCTTGACTTGCCTGGACCGTAGTGATAGCCTCCTAACTGGAAGTCTTCTTGCTGCTACTCTTGCCCTCCATTCTATACTCAGCAGCAAGGTTGAGTTTTTAAAACATAATTCACATTTCTTCCCTGCCCAAAGCCCTGATTCTGCACGTAGACCACGCAGCAAACACCATCCTTATGTCCTCCCCTTGAGCTCTCCCAGTGCTTCCGCCAGCGCCTGCCTTGGAAGGACCGTCCCCTGTGAGTGGAACATCCTCCCTGACCTCCACACGGGGACCCTCTTCTCGTGATTCAGATCTCACCTCAGAGGCCCTCTCTGCACTTGCTCAAGTTCTGTGTCCCACGATACTTAGAGGTGCCTTCCTGATCTCCCACTAAGGAGCTGAGCCCCAGGAGGGTGGCGTCCTTGTTTGTCCTGCCCCCCCAGTTATCCCCAACAGAGAACAGTACCTGGCACGTAACAGGTGACTGATAAGTATTTGTTAATGACAGTCAAAATGATCCCAGTACGCTTCCCCTTCTCCTTCTACACACGGTGATTCTGGTTTTGACACTGCATGTGACTTTACGCTTGGAAGTAGAAAAGGGAGCCAGATGTGGATTCTTATTCTTGTGGGACCTTGGACAGGTGCTTTGGCTGCTCTAAACTTCAGCTCTCATATGAAAAGCAGGGATATTACTTGCCCTACTTACCTCATGGGCGGTGAGGATTAGGTCATAAGTGCGAAAGCTCTTATGAACTGCAAAGCACTTCTCTTGTACTAGACCACGAGAGTGGAACTGCTCCTTTTAAAGATGATGAAAAACCTAGAAAAATTAATTGATAGCAAGGATTTGCCTACCACAGCAAGCTCGGAAGCACAAATGTTAAACGACGTGTAAATGCGTCGACTTTAAGGAGATAGAATATCAATACATTTAAGAGGGAATAGGTGTTGAACAACGTTGGGAAACTTTTTTTTTAAATGGATTTTTTTCTTTTTTTAGGTTTTTCTCTCCTACTTCTCATATTGCTTGGCCTTGAGGATGTTAAGCGAGCTCATAGCAGCCTTGTCTGTATGGTTTTCAGACCTTCCATCCAGTCTACACTCTACACTATGTGAACCACCTTCCAACTGAAGGCGGTTGGAAGATTGTATTGCTTATAATCTTTGGTCCTCTATTTTTCACCTGGATAGAATTTTCTGAAATTCTGTTCCAACAATCAATGTCCCCAAGTTATTTTAAATTTCAATAATGACTACAAAACTATGTTAGAATGTAATGGAAATATCTTGACCTTTTAGGCATTTGGGGCTTTTCAGAGACAGCACAGTGGTCCCAGAATCCACACTCTGGAGTGGGGCGCCCTGGCCTGGAGTCCCAGCTCTGACAGAGACTCAGATCAATCACTTGACTCCCTGGTGCTCAGTTCTTCCCCTTGAAATACAGGGCTAATAAAATTCTATCCCACAAGGGTGCTGGGAAGAGTCAATGAAAATTGTCTACATGCAATGCTTTACACACTGTAAACGTTCAATAATAACTATTCTTTTCTTCAGAAGTTCGCCTCATGTTCCTAGACTCAAATCAGTAAAACATTCAGTGTTTTCTCAGATACATTCTATATTTATCATTCAATAATTTAAACATCTGACTTACCAGAAGCATGAAAGAAACTAAGGTACAACCAGTTTTTACTGTATAATGATGTTACTTAACTTATACTGAAGAACACTGTCCCATACATGTGAACAATCAGTTTTACTATGGAATCTGAATTATATGAACTTGAAAATCTAAAAAAAGGACTACCTCCAACTACCAGTTATTTAACTTTCCATTATATTACATCTGAGTCAGCATAATCTTTATTTCAAAATAGCATTTTTATTATATAAAAATGTAAAAATCCAGCAAAACCAGAAATACCGGATATATTTTCCTGGGCTTTCACATTTGTTGATTTTTATTCGCAATGCTTTTTCTCAATACAATTTACAACCTCATCCTCATTTGCAGTCTGATTATACAAGTGCTAAGTGGCAGAAAGGTCTAGAATAAATACACCGAAAAAGAGGCAAAGCTGTGAAACTAAGTTGCATGCAACAGGTCTATGAGGGGGGAAGTGTCTGGGAAATAAAACAGAGTAAGACAAAGTAATTGGAAAGTCTTAACTCAAGTTCTTTTCAATCATCTTTGTCTTTCGCTCCATGTTTAAGGATGCGCGTGAACTCGATGTAATTGAAATTCCCCTTTTTGTCGATAGGTGCTTCTCTATACAGCTCATCCACTTCCTCATCTGTAAACCGATCTCCCATCGTGGTCAGCAGCTCTCGAAGGTAATCCTCCTGAATGGTGCCTGGAAGGCAGCAGAAAAAGGGGAGTTGCAAACACTTCCCGGCACTTTAATGATTTGGTTCTCAACTACGTCAATCTTACAAGATATTTCAGAACAAACATGTTTACCTGAACAATATAAAGCAATATATAACCATATCCTTATCTTTTCCTATTATTTTTAGAGTTCTTTATTAATATTAGATTAAATCATTTACAAAGTCAGTTAGTAGATCATACGCTTACAAAATTAATTTGAAGCGAGTATTTTCCAGAGGAGAAAAAAATACCTTGTATTTCAGAGATATTAAAAAAAAAAAAAAAGGCAGATACCCAGAACAAAAGGGCAGCGTTGCCAAGACCAAACGTGCACGAAGGACGGTGCAGTTTTAATAGGTTGCAAGGGGGAAGCAGGAAGGAGGATGCGAGGTGTATGTGAGGAGGCGATGCGCGTGGCTGAGCAGAGGGTTAACGCAGAAGCAAAGGGGAAAATGAGAGAAATCAGAAAACGGAACAGCAGGGCTTTCTTCACACATTTTTAAATAATAAGGGGGAAAAAACGAAGATTTTAATTGTCCAAGTTAGTTAACTATACTTTCTGGTGAAACTTAAAGTTTCTTGAAGCAGTATATTGTCTAAGAAACACTATTTAAAAGAAAATTCTCCCTTTGACTTCCAGGAAGCTCAGAACCAGATTCAAAGATTAACACCACAAACCGTTTAGCTTTATGACCTACCCTGTGTTCTAGCCATTCTTGGTCGACTGTCCTATCGTAAATAATAGTTTCCCTCTACTCATTTTTAAAAATTTATATTTTGCTCATCTTTCTCATTCCCTAAAAAGTGTTTCACATAGTCTGGAATGAGGCTGGGCATAAACAAAGAGTGCTCACCAGTTGCTTCTTCATCAAAGCAAGCAAAAGCGTTTCTGATGACATCTTCTGGGTCTGTGCCATTCAGCTTCTCCCCAAACATGGTAAGGAACATGGTGAAGTTAATTGGCCCTGGAGCCTCATTCATCATGGCTTCGAGGTACGCATCGGTTGGATTCTTCCCTAGAAAATCGCACATTTTAACATTTAAGGACGAAGAACTCATTTCAATAAATAATTATTCTGTTATTGTTATGTTCCCCAACATATTTTTAAAAGTTACATCACCATCACACGAAACTAATATTTCAATTAACTTACATTAAGAACATTTAAAAAAGACAATTTTTAACAACATAAAAAAATCTTTGATACATCATAAATAAAAGGCATTCTGGGCTTAGGTTGAATACTGTCCATTCACTGATACTTCCTGCAACTTTTCCTTCACTATTTTTCATTAAAAATAAAACACACACATGAAACTATGAACCAGGTAATGCCACATTACTACATCTTGAATGCTGATAACATTAAAGACCCATCAGGGCATTTCAATACTGGTTATTTAAAAAATCTAAATATTCATATTTCTAACTGCAGTAAGTTGCCTATAATTGGTATGCTTCAAACAATTTATAAGTTGGTCAGTTAACCTGAAACTATTAGGTTGGTTTAGAACTGGGAGCTTATTTTATTATTTAAAATTAATTAATTAATTAATCTATTTATTATTTATTTATGGCTGCATTGGGTCTTCGTTGCTGCGTGTGGGCTTTCTCTAGTTGCGGCGAGCGGGGGCTACTCTTCGTTGTGGTGCGCGGGCTTCTCATTGCGGTGGCTTCTCTTGTTGCGGAGCACAGGCTCTAGGCACGCGGGCTTCAGTAGTGTGGCACGTAGGCTCTAGAGTGCAGGTTCAGTAGTTGCGGTACCTGGGCTTAGGTGCTCCGTGGCATGTGGGATCTTCTTGGACCAGGGCTCGAACCCGTGTCCCCTGCACTGGCAGGCGGATTCTCAACCACTGCACCACCAGGGAAGTCCCTGGGAGCTCATTTTAAACAATGTTATGTTCTATTTGGTTGTCAGACATATCCCCAGATGCTGTTTACTCGTACTGCTGAAATATAGTCTTGTTTAGTATTGTTCATGATGGGAAATCTTAATCTCAGTTCCAACCAAGGACACTTCTCCCTCTTCTGGTATGGTGGTGAGGGAACTCCCTTGACCCTCCCCTCGAAGTTGGGAGAAATTCCCCTGGAATGGCCACATATGGTGGGAGTAACAAAGAGCTTCTCTTTGTCCTGGCATTTGTGAGGTCCACCTGGTGCAGAAAAGCAGCACTGAATGAAGGGTCTGGAATAGTGGGTTTGAATCCCAGTTCTGCCACTGACTGTGTGCCCTGGGACAAGGTGGAAACTGTCTAGGGTTTAATGGACTAGTTAAACTTGGTATCTGAAAGTTCCCTTCCAACATTAAGTTTGTATGATTCTCCATGAAAAGAGCATCCATGTCAGCATCTCACTATTATACCCAACTAAGTGCTAATGACAGTCAAATCTAGAATTATGGTTCATATGTAAGTTTTACTCCCAGGAATTTGGGTGAAATTAAATGCCAAGTTGGCATCTGTCTTACTGCATTACAACCTTTACTCATTATACCTATTCAACATATCGATACAAAATTAGCCCAAAATTAATCTCAAGATTCTTCGAGTAAGTGAAAGTAGCTAAAAAGGACTACTTTTCTACCTCCAGATTTAACCCGACTCTCTTGCAGCAACTTTTTGGGGTAAAAAGTGTAACCCAAAGGTGTCAAGAGAACATGGGTACGAAAAAGACACAGGGACTTAAAGTGAATTGGCTTAGGCTAAGCACCTATGGACATCAAGGCATCTAATATAATTTGTTGATTTAAAAGGTAAATATGTATCTCTAAAGGCATGGCATTCCCCAAAATGGAAGTCCCCAAAAGTCAGTCTCTTACTCTACCATCACTCATTCATCCAACAAAAATTAACTGAGCATCTACTAGGACCAGGGGATAGGCTTGAGTGTTCGATCTTTGTAATACAACTCAGGCCCTCAATTCTCCTCGGTGGCCTTCTTCAGTAGTGACCTGCTCCCCAAAGGACACTTAGTACTTAGCTATTCAGAGTGTGGAAAACACTGGGATCCACCCCACCTGCAAGTCAACAAGTCAGATCAGTATCTTGACTCAACTCTCACTCTGAATAAAGGCCATGTTGCAAGACTCAACTCTCACTCTGAATAAAGGCAATGTTGCAAAATGTTAACAGCTCGTGAATCTGGGTAAAGGATGGATGCGTGTTCATTATACCGTTCTTTCAACTTTTTATAGGCTTAAAAAATTTCAAAATAACACGCTAGGAGAAAAAAATAAAAGAGACGAACAAAATCATGTGGTTACTAAAAAGAAAAAAGTAACAAAATTCTCTCTCTTTGTCCTCTGGCCCTTGAACTGCCCTTTCTGGCTCATGGTCAGACACAGAAACGTTAGCGTGCAGAGCCTACCTGTGGGCCATCCCTGACTTGTGCCCCCTTTCCTGCCCGTCATTCTGGCCTATCAAGAACCCCCTGACTTGATACTCCTTTCTTCCAACTGTAAAATCAGTGCCAATTCAGGCAGGACATGGAGGACTTTCCCCTCTTTCCTTAAGATCAAAATAACAAAATCATATAAGGAACAGTAAATTAACACCGACATAGCCAGAATGACAAAGGGCAGTTTATGTTTGCTTTAAATCCTGTATCTTTAAATGAAATATTGCCATTTGCAGCAACATGGATGGATCTAGAGATTATCATACTAACTGAAGTAAGTTAGGCAGGCAAAGACAAATGTTACATATCACTTGTATGTGGAATTAAAAAAAAAATTATATATCAACTTATTTACAAAACAGAAACAGACTCACAGACATAGAAAACAAACTTACGGTTACCAAAGGGGAAAGGTAGGAGAGGGATAAACTGGGAATTTGGGATTAACAGATACACACCACTATACAAAAAATAGATAAACAACAGGATTTACTGCATAGCACAAGTAACTATACTTAATATCTTGTAATAAATCTACAGTGGAAAAGAATCTGAAGCTGTACACCTGAAACTAACACAATATTGTAAATCAACTATAGCTAAATAAATGTGTAAAAATAAATCGATAATCTTCTATCTTTACATTTTATTTTCTTTAATTATAAAAAAAATATATAAATTGTGGAAGCCCCCTTCCCTGTGTTCCCTTTTTTTAGGAGCACTGCCCTTCCTCCCTGAGATGGTCGTTATCACTTATGACCGTCACCTCTGTCATATAACCTGTCCTCAACTTTTATTACTTAATACATTATATTATTGTCCACACTTTTTGTTTAAGATTCTGGTATCTTGCCATCTAGTCATCCCCTGGCTTTTCACCTTGTAGACCTATCATATTTAGCTAACAGGAACAGAAGCCTGCCTAGCCACAGTGGCAGCCAGGCCCCCACCCCTGAAGGCGTATCCTCTTATGACGGGCCAAGCCTCAGTATGGTGCCTCCCACCCAACATCTCTCAAGAGACCTTTGAGACCAGGAGATTAATATCTGTACATCACACAAAAAATAATTCATAAAACGCTAATTATTTTGGGGAAGCAGGAATATTAAGAACATAAAAGTCTACCTAGAGAAGCAAGCATATCATGTAAGTCTTCCTTGTCGATGAAACCATCTCTGTTCTGATCGATCATGTTGAAGGCCTCCTTGAACTCCTGAATCTGTGACTGGTCAAACATGGCAAACACGTTGGAGGTTGCGCGCTGGGGGCGCTTCTTGGTCTTGGTCTTTGCCTTTTTGCTAGACATGGTGGTGGTTTAATCCTAGAGTTAAAAAGAAAAGAACATAAAGCAAAACCGAATGCATAAAAACATAAAGCAAAAAAAAAGAACTCAACAACACCTAAAGTCAGTGAGAAAAAATATTTCAATGTATTGTAGAATTATTACTTTATTTGGGTGGGAATATACATATAAACTTTATTTCCAATGTCACGATTAAACAGCTAGGACAAAAGCAGTTTTGAAGAAACAGAATAGAAATTATTGATGTGGCTTCATCCCAAATTTCACGAACCTCATTTTTATTAAATGTGAATGAGTTTTAAAGCACATAGCAATAGACCGCATTTACCGGGTGCTACTACATGCCAAGCGCTGTTATGAGGGCAGGGGGCTCCCCTAAAGAGAAAGGCTCCAAAGCGGACATCTTACTTTCACAAGGATGGTCCCACTTAACCCTCACAACAATCCTATGCAGTAGGTACAGCTTTTAACTTCATTTACTACCAATACTGCATAACCTCTCTGAGTCTTGGTTTCTTCCACAAAATGGTCTGAAAACCAGGGAACCTCACTCAACCCTCAGTTTTACAGTGAAACACAATATCTACTCTAATGCAAGTGAGAATTAAATGAGATAACATATGCAAAGAGACTAGTATAGTTACTATAAGGTACATGCTCAAAAGGCTCTCATTTAATAAAAAACATCAATGGGACTTCCCTGGTGATCCAGTGGATGAGACTCTGCACTCCCAATGCAGAGGGCCCAGGTTCGATCCCTGGTCAGGGAACTAGATCCCACATGCATGCCGCAACTAAGAAATCCACATGCTGCAACTAAAGATCCCGCGTACCACAACTAAATATTCCACATGCCACAACTAAGACCCAGTGCAGCCAAAATAAATAAATATTTTTTTTAAAAAAATTCATCAAAATGTATCTTTAGTCTTGTATCCCTTCTAGCTACATCCTCATTTCCCCTTTCCCTTGACAAAACTTTTAGAATAGTACTCTACTACTCAACTCTCTCCATTTTCTCATCTTCCCAATCACTCCTCAATTCTCCATAATACACCTTTAGTGGTGGCCCGATACTCTACTGAAAGCCACCAATGTTTTAAATGTCAAAAAGAATGGACACTTCTCATTCCATTTTTTTTTTTTTTTCTTTGGGCCACCACGTGGCTTGCAGGATCTTAGTTTCCCAACGGAAGACTGAACCCGGGCCCTGGCTGTGAAAGCTCCGAGTCCTAACCACTGACCGCCAGGGAATTCCCTTCTCATTCCATTTTTATTTGCAGTTTTAAATGATGTAAATAAATACAACACAAAAATACTCCTGGCTTTGGAATCAGAAAAATCTTGAGTCTGAATCTCAGCTTCACCATTTCTTGAAAACCCATGGACACCAGAATAATTGTTTGCTCCACTGTCTTTCGTATTCAATGTTCACAACTGCCCTATGAGGTAGGTAATACCTAGGTTAAAAAAAAAAAAAAAATCAATGCCCCTTGTAAGAGAGGTGTGGCCTCTGTCCTTAGCTCCTGGGAGGTAATCTCTAAGCTCTTAGAATGTTCTGCCTGGTATATCTGGGGTCTTGGGTCACACCAGAGAGTCTAACAATGTGATTTATCATGGGGGCTCTGGGTCAGTGTTAATCAGCTTGGCCTCTAGAGGAACTGGAGACTGAAGTCAGCCTAGGAGCGGGGACAGTATCTAGGGGACAGAGCCGCGGTAAAAAACTATGGCTATGAAGGGTCAAGCAAGCTCTCTGGCAGGCCATACTCCATGCTCACCGTCACGCCTTGCTGCCAGGAGAGGTCAACACTGCCCATGGAAAGGACCACTGGAAGCTAAGCATTTGGAATTCTCCTGGACTCCATACCACGAGTCTCTTCCCTTGGTTGACTTTAATCTGAATCCTTTTACTGCAGTAAACCATAACCATAGGTGTAACAGCTTTCAGTGAGTTCTGTAAGTTCTAGCAAATTACTGAACCTGAGGGTCGTCTTGGGGAATGAAACTTGGAATTGGTGTCAGAAATCAGGGTGGCCTTGGGGACTGTTCTCTAACTCTGCACTGTGAAAGCAGATGACTGGTGAGGGCAGTGGCTGGGCAAGGGAATTCTGGACCTGGGTCTCCGGGACTTCCGGTCTTGGACTTTTAACCTACATTGTTTTAGTTTGTTTGCAGTTTTTTTTTTTGCGGTACACAGGCCTCTCACTGTTGTGGTCTCTCCCATTGCGGAGCACAGGCTCCGGACGCGCAGGCTTAGCCGGCCCAGCAGCTCCGCGGCATGTGGGATCTTCCCAGACGCGGGCACGAACCCGTGTCCCCTGCCTCGGCAGATGGACTTTCAACCACTGTGCCACCAGGGAAGCCCTGTTTGCAGTTTTGAAGCACATCAGCCTTTGAGTCCTTACTTTAACATTTCAACTCCTTCCCCTCCCGGCATACATGGCCTGAGTAAATGTTAATTCCTTCTCCTTCCTGTAACTAGCTAGTCATGTGACCTTAGTTATATTGAAGGTTCAATCCGAGACAGAATGTGGTCCACTAGCAAGGCACTTGACTGCTTTAATTCTTCCTCACATTCCAAAACTGCTGGATTAAAATTCTTTCTCATGCTAAAAATTCTATGATTCTATTTCTTCAAGATTCAAGATATAAAAGACAGTAGATCTGAAGCCAAGAATTAGTTCTCTCCCTCAGTATCAGCAAACTATGTCTGCAGTAGTCATTTAGAAAAACCTCCCAAAGAGAAAATCTTTATTTTTAAAAAATAATCAGTTGTTTCATGCAAACGCTACAGCTAACCCAAAAGTATATTATATTTAAACATTTTTGAAACTTAGTTGGAGTTCTCCAAGAAGCTGATGCCAAGAAGAGACTGCACATGCAAGGATCTTTATTACGGAAAATGCCTGGGAACGAGAATGAGGAGGTAACCCAGTAAGGCTAGAAAAGCCATTATACCGGGAGCAAGTCTGAGCTGCCATTCAAAACCTGTTACAGAGCAGGTATGGCTCAATGAAATGACACCATAATCTCTTTAAAAAGAAAAAGTTTACGTTTTCTCTGTACTTCATTTAAAACCAGTGCACATTTGTATTTGTATATAAATATACAAAGTACACACAGAAAATATCAACTGATAATAAAACCTCACCTGAAAAGTGAGGCAAGGTTGTTGCAAAACAGTCAATCTAAAGAGAACTCTGGCGCCCAAAGAAACTACCACCCTCTCTGTCCTTACCTTCTGAGATAAATATCTTGGCTTTCTCCACTTTCTCACTTCCCACTCATCACAATCTGGCTTTCTCTTCTCTATTTGCAAGTGCTTTCCAATTGTCAAATCTGGTCTAAGTCTCCTTGGACCATTCTGCTATATTTGACACCATTTTATCCCTCTTCTCTTCAGGCCTCAACAACTCTTGGCCTTGATGAACTGTAACAGTAGAAATGAACTGTCCCAATGGAACGAAAGCCCAAGGTTCCCAGCCTTTAAGACTTTACACTCTAACAAGGGAGACTTCTGAAGATCACATTTAGTTTCAGTAAAATGCTGTATTTGACTTGGTGACACCAACCTCCTCTCAGTTCTATTTCTATGCCTGGTCCTCCTCCATCTTCTTGTTAGGCTCTTATCTTCTCCACTCACTTTAATATTCACGTTTCCGAGTATTCTCATAGTCCATAGCTTATTAAATTCTTTTCACTCTGTGTTCCTTAGATGATCTCATCGGCTCTCACTGTTCTGACAACACCTATGACTCCCACGTCTGTATCCTCAGGGCTGACCCTTCCCTTGAGCTGTGGAATCAAACAGCCAATTGTGCTTGTGAAAGGCACCCATTTTGATATCCCAGACATTCAGAATCAACGTGTTAGAAACAAAATTCATTATCTTCCCCTCCTAAACTTTCTCAACTTTCTGTTTCCTGTCAGTTAATGGCACCATCGTTTACGCCCTCACCAAGCCAGAAACATGCAAGTCATCCCCGACTCATCCCTCTCACTGATGAACCAAGCCTGCCTCTTAAATATTCATCAGACTTGCTCATCTTCCTCATTCTTCTGCCACCACCCTCTGCTGGGCCCTCATCACCTCTTTGTGTAGAATATTTCATTGGCCAACTAACCAACCTCCTTGCTTTTTGGTCCCCTCTAGACTATCCTTTATCTTCCAGCCAGAGGTGTGTAAAACATGAATACGACCATATCATTCCCTTTTGAGAACTTGTCGGCTCTCCACTGCCTATAGGCCAAAGTACAAGTTCCTGAGCATGGCACACACACCTTTCCCTGCTCTAGGATGACCTTTCAGCCTCATCGCTAGCCATTCTCTGCTTTGTACTTTTCCTTCAGCAACACCAAACTATTGGTACTAGTATGTTCCCAAGGCACCATGCAGTTTAACTCATGTATTTGTTCTCGCTATTTTTCTAGCCCCCAAATGCCTTAGGACCAGAGAGAATTAAAAGTCTACTCAACTTATGGCTACTACCATTTGCTGAGTGACTCCTATGCTAGGTACTCGGGTGCACTAAATTCAACATGCCTGCTTTACACATGGAGGAACTGAATATCAAAATATGTTATTAAACAACTTGCCCAAGGTCACCTGGTGGCAGAGCTAGAATGCAACTCCATTTGTTAAAGGTGATTTTACCTATATATTTTTTACCTCATACAATTCTGCTAGTTATTTTTTTTACCACAAAAAATTTCTTAAACTTTCAGTACTTACCAATATAGTCCAACACTGATTTCTGAGCAGCTACTTTCCTCTAAATTTAATTCCTAGTGAAACTGTTTTCAAATAAATTCAAACTATGCTGGGGAAACCAATGTATAGACTAGAAGTGCACAGTGGAATGGGAAGAAAATAAGATATGAATGGCCCTCCCTGCAACCGTGCAATTGGGTTTATCACATGGCAGTATTTCCTATCAGTCATGGCTTTGGTTTGACATGGTAGGTAAAGGCTTGAAATCTTTACGTACGACTGTGAAATTACTACTTGACCTATAAATATTAAAGGAAAAAAACCCACCAAACCCCATCCTTAGTTACAAAAAATATCTATTTAGAACATAGCATATAAGGTAACGAATAAGCCTTAACGGGAATCAACAAAAGTCTTACTTCCTCTTCAAAATTTTTATTTCATTATTTTTGTATATTTCTGATATAGAGTGAACTAAAGGTTACATGTAGTATTTTTAGAGGTTAAACAAGGGCAGGGATATAGGAATACTGGTATTATAGGCAGTTGTGGTGTCAACATATTTAGGTCATAATCTAAATTTTTGCAAAATCACCTGCTATACTGATGTGCAAATCAAAACATGGGCACTATAATCATTAATAAGCAGAAACTCCTTGTGAACTTCATCCAGCCTATATGGCTTTATTGGAAGCCTGGAAAAGATGCTCATGGAGCATATTCTATTAGCTACGTATGAAACATCTAAGTCAGCTAGGTGCTGCTACCACATGGCGGGTAAATATGGCTCTCACGACAGTTAACCTCTGGTTTCAATCTTGGCTGCACATAAGAATCATCTTGGAAGTTTTTTTTTAAGTCTTTGTTACAATATTGCTTCTGTTTTTTATGTTTTTTGGACAGGAGGCACGTGGGATCTTAGCTCCCTGACCAGGGGTTGAACCCACTCCCCCCGCATTGGAAGGCGAAGTCTTAACCACTGGACTGCCAGGGAAAGTCCCATCTTGGAAGTTTTTAAAAAGTGATGTCCAGGTCCTGGTCTAGTACAACTGAAACTGAATGTCTACAGGTGAAGTCTATGAATCTGTATTTTTAAAATGCAGCAGGTGATTCCAATATATAGTGACGGTTGAGAACCACTGAGTTAACACTTAGAAGGCACTGACCGTGGTTCTGAGTTCTTGGCTGATGCCTTGTAATAACAGATTAATAACAGAAAAACAAACACACCGTTTATTAACACGTATACCTCATGTATACATGGGTAGATACCCAGGGAAAATCCAACTCTCAGAGGTGGCTTAGCACTCTGGCTTAAATATCATCTTCAGCTGAAGCCAAAAGAAGAAAGGCATGTGTGGAGGGGAGAGGCTAGGTATGGAAGGTTAAAAGCACAGTATAAACAAGATTTAAAGTCACGGCCTTCTCCATTAAGGGTCTAAAGTTGTCTCCAGAGAGTAACCTTTGTCCTGCCTGGTAGAGAGGGAAAGAACACCTTTGTAAATGTGTGTCCTGCTTTTAGGCACATTGGGGGAGGGCAAAGAGCCTTTCTTGTGTCTGCTTTCTTCTCAATTGCCTTCAGCTCAAAATAATCTTCATGCCAAAGTGGCCTATCTTGGGGTGGCATATTCTGCCACCCTTCATAACTAATAGGATATTGTGAAAATGATGGAGTGCGACTTTGTCATAATATTGTAGATGTTGCCGGTTCTACCATGCTCTCTCTCAGATCACTCAATCTGGGGAAAGCCAGCACCAGGTCTACAGGGTACTATACACAACTCCACGGAGAGGTCCATGTGGCAGGGAACTGAGGCCTCCTGCCAACAGCCAGCACCAACTTGCCAGCCAGGTGAGTCAGAACCTCTTGGAGGTTGATCCTCTTTCAAATGACTGCAAACCCAGCTGACATCTGGACTGCAACTCCAGGAGATCCTGAGCCAGACCAGAGCTGCCCAGCTAAGCTGCCCTGCAATTCCTGACCCTCAGAAGCTCTTTATTGTTTTCTTAAGGTGCTAAGTTTGGGGGTAATTTGTTATATACCTACAGAAAACTAATAAAGCCGTTGTGTTTCCTTGGCATTTTTAATATTCAATAGGGCAATGCCTTTATTTCAGAATTATAGCCAAAGAATTTTTAAAACCTCAAAGGGGCCACAGCTAAGTTTGCACTGGGTAGGGAAATTTTCTACTCCTGGTTAGCAAATTTTAATTCCCTTTATTCGATTTCTCTCCAAGTTCTGTGGGTTCCTCTTTTAAGTGCAACAGAGTCACCCCTTCTTCAACATTCCCATCACCCCCTGGATATGACTCCGCAAAATATGGCTTTTCTCTATGGTTTACCCATGGTTCAGCATAAACTCCACTGGACTCTCCCCAAGAAATCCATAACAAAAAGTACCTGGAACAAAGAGTACTAATAAGAGTGCTAAATATGTGCTAGACACTGGTCTAAGCATTTCATATGTATTAATATATGTAATTCTCACAACAACTTACTACATAGGCACTGTTATTATCCCCATTTCTCAAATGAAAAATTAGGGCAAAGAGAATAAATAATCTGTCTGCAGCCACAGCTAGAAAAACGTAGAGCTTAGATGCAGGATCATACTCAGGAAGTCTAGCCCAGAGCTTGCACCACTAGCTCCGAACATCCTGCATGTAGGCGGCAGAATTTCTCCACCATGAAAATGTGGAGAGCTAGTTGGGGGTAAGAAGCGAAGCCACCACATCTAAAGTGCGGAACGGGGAAGAAAGACCCCAAAGCTGCCGGCAATGAAAATCATCCCTAGATATATGCTGTCTTCGAATCTTGGGAGAGGGACAACCGGCTCCATTTAGGGGATCCCAGTCCTTTTATCTTTCCTAAGCCCAGCAACCCTCACCTGGGACCTGTCCTTCAGAAGCTGCAGTTCCTCTTGTCCACACTGAGTCTCATTAAAGCATAAATGCGTACCGAGTAGGTCATCACAGAAGCTGTTTTATTCAACAGAGCCAGAACAAACAAGAAGCCGTGCACTTAACCATGAGGAACGTCCACCTAATGCTCAGAGAAAATGGGTGGCAGCAGGTGAACCCCTCAAGTGACCTTGGGCAAATTATCTCACCTCGCTGGGTTTCAATTATAAATCGAAAGATAACCTATAAGTTTGTTTTGAATTCTAAAATGCTACAATTCTTTTCTTACCAAAGGACCACTGCAAATCCGTCCAAAACCAAGGCTGCCAAACTAATCCTCTAAACACCCCTTTCTTCATCTCACTCCCTTAGTGAAGAATCCAAAATGACTCCCGAATGCCTCTTACATAATCTTTCATTTCTCATCAAGTTTGCAAGACATCCGTGACAAGGCCCCACTGATCTACCTATTTCCAACTATTATTCATTACAGTTCTGTTCCGTTCGGGCTGGTCTCCTTTTCACACGACACAATTCACACCTTTTGAACTTTTGGTCTTGTTACCTCCTACCACAGATACAGCCAGAAATACTAAGTTCTCCCCACCAGGGCTAAGTCCAAGGCCTTCAATGAGGTCACGATTCTCTTTTTCAGAAAACCTTTCCTGATTTTTGCTATTTGTCCTCTTCTTCAGTCAGCACGAATGAAGTAAATCTTTACAAGATGCAAGGTGCTGCGAAGAGTCACAACTCCTATGGAAATCGTTACATTTAGCCGGTATCAACTTGGCGCTCCGGGCAAGAACCACGCACCAGCGGACCCCTGTGCCCCCAAAGCATCCAGCCCTGTGGACTAAGCAGACACCCAAACCCACCGACCGGGCCGGCGGGGAGCGGGGCTGCGGCCGCCGAGGCGCCAGGTGTGTGAAGCCGTCGGGTGACGCAGCGCAGGGGACAGGCCGACTCGGCCAGCAGGGCAGTTCCCCAGCCCGGTTCCATCTGCCCCAGCCTCCCGTACCCTCGACGTCCAGGCCCGGGCTGGCCGCGGCCGGACCTCCTCGCCGACCCTCCCTGCCCCACCGACAGGTACCGCAGTCCCCGCCCCGCCCCGCCCGCCGGCCAGCCGGCCGGCCGGCACGCTGGCCGGGGTCTGGCGGCGACGAGAGGTCGGAGGGGCGGGGCACCGGGGCGGCCCCAGGTGTGTCGCGCGCGGGGGCCGAACGCCACTCACCGCGGCCGGACACCAGCACCAGAAGCCGCACTGCCTACTCGAGACGAACGAGGCGAAGAACGCGGAACTGCAGCGGGGCTGCAGTTTTAGAGCGGCGACGCCCGCACTTCCTGCCTCGGTAGGCGGACCGGAAGTCGCACCGCAAGTCGCGGCGGGATCCAACCCCGGGTGAGGGGATGCGCTGCGATTCTCGCTCCGCTCGAGGCCGCGTCCACCTTGTTCACCTGGGCGCAGGGCTGGGGCCGACGACCACGGCTTGGGTTTTCGTGGTGTTTCGCGGGCCGTGCGGTCTGAGGCAGGCGCAGCGCGGCCGGGGCGCCGCGGCCCGCTCTCCTCCCCCGCCGCTCGCGGCGTGTCCCGCGGCCCTTCCGCATTCCCGGGCCGGCTCGGGGCCGGCCTGGAATTTGACCCGGCTGGGCGGGCGCGAGCCCTCGAGGTTTGGGGGTCTGCGGGCGCCGCCCACCCAGGGCTGCCCGAGTTAGCAGGTAAAAGTACACCTCACCTGGTTACACTTGAACTTCAGATAAAACGAGCAAATTTTTAGGTTCCGTCCCGCGCCACACTGGGGAAGGTAAGAGGGCTGCGGCCGAGCGGTCTCCGCCTGCTTTACAGACTGCACGCCCAGACCGAGTTCTATCATTTACCTCTGTCCTTCCTGTTTTACCCCTCAGATTATCAGGTTTACGCCCTTAACAGGCCACGGCTGGTGACGTTTTCCCCTTTCAACCACAGGGAAGCTTTATTCAAGTTATTTGCTTTCCTTTGGTTTGTTAAAGACAATGCAGATTTACACACAAACGCGCAAACACTATATAATGCTCTTGGTCAAAACGAAACCACGAAGCTACATAATTCAATTTTTGTTCTAGATATTGTTTGTGCCTATAACCTTCAAGTTCCTTTACCTTGGAATATTACAGATAGATACTACTATTTCCGGATAATGGAAGATAGTCAACTTAATAGCAAACCTTCGTCGAGCACTTGTGATTGCCTGAACGTGTGCGGGATGCAGGGAGATGAACGAATAATCCAGTCTTATATTCTAGAAAAGTTTGATGAGAAATTAGATATCTTTGATCAGGAATTCCTATATGGTAGGAACCATGTGTTCAACACTATAGCAGTAGTTCTTAAACAGTAGCACCAATAAGAAAAACCTGGGGGCTACGTAAAAGATTCTGGAGCCCAGCCCCAGGTATTCAGATTCAGTAGGTCGAGGGTGGGGCAAGAATCTGCATTCCTAATAAGCCCCAGGTGATGCTTATACCGTGGTCCTCGGAGTTAGCACTGCCCCAAGGTTCTTAACTGAATGCATTTTCTCAATGGAGTTTGAAACCAATTGCTGAGAAATCATATATGGTTCTAAAAGATTTACTCTTTTCCTTAGCTGTAGTCTGCCCTTTGGTCCAATAATTTAAATATTTTTCCACTCCTGAGAACATTTTGACTTCTGAGGTCTTTGTCAGAGAGCTCTTCCAAGTATGGTCTATTACTATACCATAAGCCCTCACCCTGGCCACCTTAATTAAGATCATAGCTGAGACACTCTGTACTTTGACTTTGATCTCCATATTTGTTTCTAGAACTGCTTTCCAACACAGTGGTCACTAACCACATGTGACTATTTAAATGTAAATTAAAAACTCAGTTATATTAGACACATTTTAAGTGCTCAATAGTCACATGTGACCTAGTGTCCTTATTGGACAGCACAGAGAGTGCATTTCCATCATCACAGAAAATTCTACTGGATAGCACTGTTACAGAAAAATAATCCTAGGGTATAGTGTTCTCTCTAGATTCAAAAGAAAACATATTAATGAAAAGCTGAATATCTAAATACCAGATAATTGTTTATTGTGGTCATTAAAAAAAATGGTTTAAAAAAAGGTAATATACTTAAAACTCAAAACAAAAATGGTGGGTATGCCAAAACATGACAATTTAAGATACATTAAACTAAAAAACAAGGTGTATATTCACTACGACTACAAGATGTATGTAGATAAATGTGAAAGAGAAGTTATGATGCCTATTATTTGAGCAGGCACATATAAACCTAGGATAAAAAGATACAGGGACTTGGGAAAACTGGCTGTTTCTTCAATATGGGATTAGCTTCAGCAATGCCTTTCAGGACAGTAAAGATAAAAACCAGGGTTGCAGGGCAATCAAGAAATTGTACACTTAAGGAGGATCTAGAAAGACACAAAATATTCTGGCATATTGGACCTACTCAGGAAATCTAAAATAAACTATTTGAGGATCTACTTGGCACCACACATTTTTATGTGTATTCTCATTAAATGCTCATAACAACCCTTTAATTAAATTCTAGTTTGAGACAATTTACTATCAAACCACTATGGACTTTTCTCCTAACCTCGGCTTTTAATCTCCAACTATGATTAAACTCCTATCACCTACCCTTTCCTGTTTTCAGAGGGAGCAGTATCCATTTTTGTTTTTCTAAGAATAATCTTACAACATGTGATCTAGGTTCTATCTCTTCCTAGCTCCTGCACATCATTCCTTTGGTTTCACTCATTGGCTTACACTCGTTTGCCTTCTTCCTCTGTCTACAGACAGGCTTGAATCTCTAAAGAAATGCTCTTTGGTCCTGCCTTCCCTTCAAGCCTCTCCTCACTGCCCAACAGCCCCTGCTGGTAAACAGAATAACCACTATTTGAATACCTACTGTGTGCCAGACCCATTTAGCTTTAGTGTTTCTATTTTCACAACAAATGTGGAGGGTATTGTCCCTGTTAAACAGGTGAGGAAACTGACACTTAGGGATGGGCCACCTGCCCAAGGACACAAAGCTCATCAAATAACAGGCATTATTCACTCAACCACGTCTGGCTCTAAAACCCATACTGCTCCTAATCACAAAAATGCTGCTTTATATATTAATAGATTATGTTCCTATTACGAGCCAGAGCATTACTTCAATTTTACAAATGAATAGAGGTCGAGCGAGGTTAAATAACTTTCTTAAGGTTATAAAGCCATGATGTAGCACGAATGAGATTAAAATGCAGCTGGCCTGACCCCCAAACCCAGGCATTGTCCGTGTCTCCTGCTACACTACGGATTCTGCACTCAAAACTACCTTAACAGCTCTGGCAGAAGTGACCGACTTGCCAAATCCAGTGGCCTCATTTAAATTTTCCTGTGTTCGATTTTTCTGTGGTTTAACACTACTAACTTCCTCACTCTTGAAATTATTCACTTGGTTTCCATAACACTGTTGTGGCTCTATCTACTAAGCTCTTTTACCATCTTCTATCTGATCCTTCTTACAACTTGCCTGCACTTCTCAAAGTCTAGTACATCTCTTGCTGTCCTTTCCCCCCTCATACTTCGTAAAAAAAAAATAGTTGCCTTTCCTTTCCAGAATTTGCTTTTACTTGTCTCATATAGTCTGGCCTGCTCCCTTTTGTCCCAGTAGCACTCATAAATTCCCACTCTCGTGCAGTCATAGAGGCTCCTTGGTCAAATAAAATTTGGGCCCTGGAGTCCAAATGATAATGTAATCATAAGCAGGTGGGTAAGGAGGCTGCCTCCATTAGGCTGGTTTTGAAATGGTTTGTTTCAAGTCTGGCTTTCATTGTGGAGACCAGTTTTTCTATCAAATGCACTGTTGGAGTAGATGCTTTAGCTTTTTACTGTCAATCAGCTTTACTTAAGCAAAGCCTACTTACTACATAGAGAATGCTATCACTAAATGAGCAGACATTTCATTCAGAAGAGACTATCCACCGTTTCTAATGGTGGCTGGTTCTTTGAGCAGTTATCAGAAATGGAAGTGGAGATACTGCAAGAGATAATTTTAGTAGATGAGGCTACCTTTTTTTCAGTACGGCAACAATGTTATTTGTTCTTGACTGGAAATTTGTTAACAAAGCAGAAGTTATTTTTTTTTTAGTTGAAATGTAAATTTAGTCCAACAATTTCAGCATCATGGCTATACCCTGGAAAAAGTACTTTGCTTAAACCACTGAACAAAATTCAGGAACACATTAAAGGCAGAGTTAAGGCAGGTGCTAAGATTCTAATCTTGAAAGGGCCAAGAGCAGCCTTGTTACTAGTCCTACTCCTATTTTAAGCTGGTCTCCTGAGGTTAAAGAATCTAGCTCACCTATCCTGTTGAGTGTAAAGGTCTGCTGCCCTGAAGGCATTCAGTAATTGCATATTCAACGAGGTAATAGTTTTGTCCAAGGACAGTCTTGTTAATAGTAGTATAAAACATAAAGTTATAGTAATTATCAATTATTCATCTTCACAGGTTAATTGTCAACCCTCCTCACCCAACTTTCCCCCCTACTGTTTCAAGATCTTTCTTAAACTTATGAATCCTTGAGAGTCAGATTTTTGAAGCCCAAAGTGAATGAAACTGTCTACCATTTCCTGATTAACTCTTAAAACAGTCCTGCATTCCTGCAAATAGCAGAAGTTATTTTTAGGATTGAAATAATGACCTCACTTTCCCAGGCATGTAGCTTCAGCTGTTCTGACCACGGGCAGTTCAGGAATGTCAAACATTCACAAATGAACTCATGTGAATCTCTGCATAAATAAACACAGTACTTCAATGAGGACTGTGTGATAAAAAGAAACTATATACAAAAAAACCCAAAACAAACCAACAAAAACCATATTGTGTTTCCAACACTTTGAAATACAATACAAAAAATCGGCCTTTTTGGTAGAAGCATTCCATAGAAACTTTGGGGCTAAAATTGTTTTAAAAATTAGGACAAATTAAAATTACACTCAGTGGCCTGGTCTAACTTTAAATGACAAGAAGTTATGTACAAAAGATTAGAACAGATATGGGGTGATGTTGGCAGGTATGTTAAACTTTAGGATTTAAAGCTACCAAAGCTATCATATACATGTAAATTTTACAGGAAATTATTTTTAAAATTGGAAGGCAAAGTGCAGGAAACTCAATAAAGGCAGTTAAAATTGGATTTCTTTAAAAAGGGGGAAGAATGAATAGTAGAGGAATAGGATTGTTAGGAAAACTGGCAGGAGTAAGGGGGAGGTCTAACAACCATATTATTTTCTAGGATTTGCCTCACTACCATTCTTTCTTTATTTTTGGCTGCGCCTCACGCGCGTCTTGTGGGATCTTAGTTCCCTGACCAGGGATTGAACCCAGGCCCTTGGCAATGACAGTGCAGGCGGAGTCCTAACTACTGGACCGCCAGGGATTTCCCACTACCTTTCTTTAGAAGTTACGACCAAGGGCTTCCCTAGTGGCACAGTGGTTAAGAATCCACCTGCCAATGCAGGAGATACGGGTTCAAGCCCTGGTCGGGGAAGATCCCACATGCTGCGGGGCAGCTAAGCCTGTGCGCCACAACTACTGAGCCTGTGCTCTAGAGCCTTCGAGCCATAGCTACTGAAGCCCGTGTGCCTAGAGCCCATGCTCTGCAACAAGAGAAGCCACTGCAATGAGAAGCCTACGCACAGCAACGAAGACCCAACGCAGGCAAAAATAAATAAATAATTAATTACAACCAAGACCAACAAAGCCAATTTGGGTAAATAAAGAAATTTTAAACAAGTAAGTTTCTATTATAAAGTTTAATTACGGTTCAGAAAAAATTGAGTGAATAACTTTCTCTGAAAAAATATATCGACTCTTTGTAGACTGCAGTTATTGGGGGAGGGGAAGGTAGGGGTAAGTTAAACTGCCCTATTTTCTATTCTGAAAATGACAAAAAGTCCCATTTCCAGTCTGATTATAGAGATGCACGTGCCCCAAATGGTTGAGAATAAATACAACAAGAAAGGCAAAAGCTGTAAAGCTAAGGGCATGCAATTAGGCTCTAAGAGAAAGTCTCAGAAATACCCAAAGTAGCAACAAGGAAAGTTTGGCTGGAATTTGAAGTTCTTTTCAGTCATCTTTGTCTTTTGCTCCATGTTTAAGGATGCGTGTGAACTCAATGTAATTGAAATTCCCCTTTTTGTCGATAGGTGCTTCTCTGTACAGCTCGTCCACTTCCTCATCTGTAAACCGATCTCCCATTGTGGTCAGCAGCTCTCGCAGGTAATCCTCCTGAATGGTGCCTAAAGAGAAAAGAACCAGGGATCAGAAGACACACTACTCTGAGGAGTAATTGCAAGGGGCATCTACACTTGACTAAGCATGGGCTATATGTTAAGAACTAGAAGCATGCAAATGTATGAAATATGAGGTCCTGACATGCTGCAGTCAGCAGACAGCTGCCTAGAAAATGCCCTGTTGCTTAGTGACATTAACCTGCTCTGCTCTACTGACCTCACCCGACATCCATCTCCTGATCTCAGTAACAGTGGCTAAGCCTATGCCTAACCACAAGCCATGAAGTATGATTAAGGAATCTAAGCCTCATGGTTCCTTCAAGTAGCACGGTCACACTTATTCTACGAGTAAATATACTAAAATCATCATAAACGTCAATAAAGTGCTTCAGTGGAAAGAACACTGAAGTCTTGAGGTCCAGTTTTAACAAGCTATGTTACTTCAGGCATTTCACTTTACCTCCTTCTTTTTCTTTATATGTAAAATGATTAAAAAAATTTTTTTAAACAAATCTAATTTTAGATTCAGTAACAAATATATTCAGGCCCAGGATGTGCAAAAACACTGAGTAGATATTTGAGCATTAACTATGTTGCAGACACTGGGATAGGCACTGGGGCTATAGTGGTGAGCTGAGAGGAAGGCTTTCTACTCTGGACTTGTGAAAGCAGGGTTCTCATAAAGCCTGACTGCACATAAGAATCATCCAGGGAGCTCAAAACAAAACAACCCCAGAGGCCACCCTTGATTTATTATCTGTTACTGATATTTTAAAAAGGCTCCCCAAGTAAATCCCATGAGCTATCATGATTGAGACCCACTAATGCAGTGATCCAAAGGTAATAAATGACCATTCAAGCACAGAAATTTTGAAATTCATAAAGTAAAAAAAGAAAAATCTGACAACTTCCTTGTATGTGAAATGAAGCTAAAACATTGATAATATATTTCCTATGAGTTTAAAGTGTAAGGTCAATTCACAAAAGAAACTCTAGATTTATGGATTGTTTTTGCTAATTCAATCCTAGATTAAAAAAAAAAAGTTCTCCAAATCTTAAGACTTTTAGCTTGTAGAAATAAATCCTCATCTCCAGCCAAGTCATTCAACTATCATGTAAAATCATCATCGACTATGTGCAAGGGACTGTGGTAGGAGCTGGGAGGGGTTACAAAGATGGGAATGGAATGCTGGTGAAGACACAGCTATTATCCTGGGAGCAGGGAGAGACTGTGATGATTAGAAATAAGCACACGGGCTTCCCTGGTGGCGCAGTGGTTGAGTCCACCTGCCGATGCAGGGGATGCGGGTTCGTGCCCCGGTCCAGGAAGATCCCACATGCCGCGGAGCGGCTGGGCCCGTGAGCCATGGCCGCTGAGCCTGAGCATCCAGAGCCTGTGCTCTGCAACGGGAGAGGCCACAACAGTAAGAGGCCCGCGTATAGCAAAAAAAAAAAAAAAAAAAAAAAAAAGAAATAAGCACACAACTAAAGTAGAAGCTCAGGTGGAGTATGTGCCAGTAGAGACGTACATAAAATACTTTGGAGGGGGAAAGGGAGAACTTTTAAGTTTTCCCAGAGGTCAGGAGAAAATAGTATGAAAACACAGGTAAGGCTCTATAAAGAATGTGACCATTGAGATGACTTTGAAGAATAAATAAGACACTTTACTCTTTTATGGTTTTATTCCCTTCCACTAAAAAAGTAATACCCATTGACTGTAAAAAATTCAATCAATACACAAATGTTTTTAGCAGGAAAAAGGTCTCTTCTGCCTGCCCCTTCCCTACCCCTTCCAGAAATAACTGTTCAGAGTCTTGATTTCAAGGGGAACGAGGAAGGAGGTGGTATAAGGAGGAAAGGCAGAGGCAGAAATGGTGGAGGTAAGTCAGGGCAACAACGCATGGAGGAGTCTGGAAGGTTGTTAGGAAGAGTTGAGGGTGGTCTACTTGAACAGGCCAAATGAGGCCCTATCGTGCAGAGTCTTGAAAGCCAGAGTGGGGAGACTATGCTTCCATGCCCAAACTATGCTTGGACTGTGTAACCAGAGGGTGTGCCTTCCTTCTCAAAAACTTGCTATGTGAGTTACCCCCTTATCGGGCATGTATTTAGTTAACCTTTTGGGTGTCTTTGAGAGTTCACTCTATGCAGGCAGTAAGCTACTATCTCATTTCCTCATTTAATCCTCACAACAACCCTGAGGTAGGTAATATTACTGTCCATCTTACAAATAAGAAAACAGAGGCTTAGAGAAGTTCAGTAACTCGCCTGAAATCACACAGCTATTACGCAGAATAGGATTATGAAACCGGGGCACCTGATTCCAGAGGGAGAGGTTAGATACCAGATCTAAACACTCTCAGAGCTGAGAGGTACCTGATAAACAAACATAGGATTGTACTGGTATCACCGCCTACAGCAATTTAAACTTTTTCCAAGATTGCTCCAGTAAAAGATATTGGTTTGACACACATTTATTGAGTGTCTGACCCTTGTGGAATTATTCTAGTAAAGGAGGAACATAAGTTTCCTAAAGAAGTTTCAAATATACCTATTAAATTGTAAATTAAATATTTAAGGGCAGAGGCAGAGAAGTGAGTGACTAACAAGCCATAGGCAAAACCTGTCCCCCCAAATCCCCCAAACCTCAGGTATGGTATAAACCTGAGGGTATTATATGTCATCATATTTCAAGTTATTATATATTGTAGTTGCCATAACCAAAAATTAAATCACTTGGTAATTAAAGGTTACCTCAGACTTACCAGTTGCTTCTTCATCAAAGCAAGCAAAAGCGTTTCTGATGACATCTTCTGGATCGGTGCCATTTAACTTTTCACCAAACATCGTGAGAAACATGGTAAAATTTATGGGACCTGGAGCCTCATTCATCATGGCATCCAGATACTCATCAGTTGGATTTTTCCCTAAACAAAAAAGAGGGTCATAATTTTAAGAGGGTGATAATTACACCACAAAACGCATCAACAATTCATCATGGTAAACATTTGGACAAGAAAGACGGTCATTTAAACAGTTTGCTATTTGCATTCAAGATAGCAAAACTATTCGGAAAAAAGTATTCTCAATGAATAGGATCCGTATTAAGAGTCTGGAGACTGTGTGCTGTTCCACTGGATGTCAGGAGGAATAACACTGCTCTCACAATCAAGATCAGTGTTTGCAGTGCATGCACGTACACGGCTGGCCCCCAGCCTAACCCTGAAACTTGGCCAGAAATCTGCAGGTGTTCCGGGGACCATGCTTTGGGAAACAATGCTCCAGACTTCGAATCTTAGTGAACTGTAACATCATTAGATTGGCTTCACAAAGCTTCATTAGATTGGCTTAAGAAATAAATATAAAAGGTGTTATAGAAATTCTATTTGATTTATTAATGTTAAAACTGATCATTACCCAGGGAGGCAAGCATATCATGCAAGTCTTCCTTGTCGATGAAACCATCTCTGTTCTGATCGATCATGTTGAAGGCCTCCTTGAACTCCTGAATCTGTGACTGGTCAAACATGGCAAACACATTGGAGGTTGCGCGCTGGGGGCGCTTCTTGGTGGTCTTGGTCTTTGCTCTTTTGCTCGACATGGTGGCGGTTAAATCCTAACAAATAAGGGAAATACAAGAAATAACAAAAAGTAAACTGAACCAACCTTCCTGATACGTTTGAGCCACTTAGAGATGTGTCTAAAGACTATTCCACAGGATAGTATCACTTGGCAAAAATCTCTCTCAACTAATCAATACCATTATGCAGAGAATCAATCTACAAAAAGAAAAACCAGACTCATGCTTTGAGTTCACTCATCCTTAGTAGTTGTGACGAAACTACGACCAACATTAATTCAAAGCTCAGAGCATTATCAACAAGATTTCCTGTCCCCAGTACTACTGGACAGCTGATTAAGGACCAATAACCCATCTACTAGCTTAATAACAATACAGAAAACAAGAAACAAAAAATGTTGGGTTCCGTACATCAGTGCTATGGAGTACTGAGGGACACTAACTCATCTTCAACAGGTCTATCCTTCTGCAGCCCTAGCTGAAACCAGCCTCCCATTCTAAGGTGGACAGAAAGAAGGAAGGAGGATTAACTGATGGGACAGGTCTTCATCTCCTAATCTTGCTGCCAAATACCATTCTTCCACTCGCAACTAACATTTCTTATCGCACCCTCACTCCTGGAATCAAAGTACTTCAGGAAAGATATCTGTTAAAAGGCTAACTGAAAAAGTATAGAAAACTCCAAAGGTAATTCATCAATAATTAAGTTCTGTAAATAGTTCCACTCTATCCTAACCAATTTGTTGCACAGAGCTAAGCTAAATCACTTGAAGTGACTAAGTCCTCGAAACAAAAACCAGAGCACAATAAAAATTTTTAAAGCACTTTAGTTTTTAAAAAGTTTTAGAAAGCATTTTAAGAGGTACAGAAACTACCTTTGCTCTCTAATCTAAATTTATTCCTGTAAAATTTAAGTTAAAAATAATGTTTAATAATACCTAAGATGAAGAGGTAATTTTCCTTTCAACACAATCTTTAATACTATAAAAGTTTGAAGTTAAAAATCCCACAGTCATCAGGTAATAAAATTTTACCATACCATCTTTCAGAGCTGAGGTGGCAATGGCAGTCTGCAAAACCTCTAACACACAAGACTAAGACACTGTATTCAGTTATATTCTTTGAAGCAGGTCTAAAATAGGCACTACTGATTTCACTCTCTGACCAGGACAACAATTTTAAAGCTTACGTTCTGAAAACAACATTTAACTATGATGTAGCAAAACACTATGCCCTTACTCTAAAAATAAGTCTGTGGATTGCAAAGAATGAAGTACTACCTAGATGTCAGTACTGCAAAGTGACTTTAGAACACAACGCTCCACGAGTTTAAAAACTTATTACTTACATTCTTTCCTTGATTACACCACATCAGCCAGGCTAAATTCAATTATGGAAATAATTAGAAAAGCTCTGACTCTGCCTCAGATTTTCTTTCTTTTAAGCTAAATCTGTTCTCAGATTTTAGAAGGAAATTCCACAAAGGAGAGTCACAAATTCCAGTCCATTAAATATAGCACTCCTAGGATACACTGGAATGTGTTGCTGGTAAGATATACTCTACGTGACATAGCAGTTATGATATATACTCTTCCCTAGTTTCCAAGTTTCCTTTAATCACCCTTTTATGAATGCATATTTTCACTCTGTAATACTTCTGGACGCAGTAAATCCCACTATTATCTAAACTATATGGAACTGTAATGTCCCCCTCTATTCTAAATGCAGTTTTAAAAACTACAAGGAGTTATAACATATATGTATTATTCTTCCATCTCTTAAATGGACTCCAGGACTTGGGTTAGCGGTTGAGACCCAATGAGTGGCATATATTTACCAGTCCACGTCTCTTTAATATTTTAGGTATGCCCTGTCTTTGCAAAACAAAGCACATCTTTAAAAACAGTCTGTTTTGTCTGACTACATTATATTCCCCTAATGACGCACAAATGTCAGTTATTTTAAAAACAAAGAAACTGATGAAAATTATAGGTCAAATGGTTGATACAACTGATTTTTTTAATCTACAAAACCTCACAGGGCTTCCCTGGTGGCGCAGCAGTTAAGAATCCACCTGCCAATGCAGGGGACGTGGGTTTGAGCCCTGGTCTGAGAAGATCCCACATGCCATGGAGCAACTAAGCCCATGCGCCACAACTACTGATCCTGCACTCTAGAGCCCACGAGCCACAACTACTGAAGCCTGTTCACCTAGAGCCTGTGCTCTGCAACGAGAAGCCACCGCAATGAGAAGCCCGCGCACCATGACGAAGAGTAGCCCCCGCTGGCCACAACTAGAGAAAGCCCGCGCACAGCAACGAAGACCTAACACAGCCAAAAATAAATAAATAAAATTATAAAATACAAAACAAAAAAACTCATAATACTCAATTTGGTGCGGGTCCTCTATACACCTTTTTAAAACTTAGTTTGGATTATAAAGTAACACACACCCACTTCTTGAATTTTGATGTATTTCCTATTTAGCCTTTTTACAGTTGCTTTTTTTTTAAAAATAAATACATTTATTATTTTTGCCAGTGTTGGGTCTTCATTGCTGCGCACGGGCTTTCTCTAGTTGCGGTGAGTGGGGGCTACTCTTCCTTGGGTTGAGTGGCTTCTCATCGCGGTGGCTTCTCTTTGTTGCGAAGCCCAGGCTCTAGGTGCGTGGGCTTCAGTAGTTGTGGCATGAGGGCTCAGTAGTTGTGGCCCGTGGGCTCTAGTGTGCAGGCTCAGTAGTTCTGGTGCACGGGCTTAGCTGCTCCACGGCCATGTGAGATCTTCCGGGATCAGGGCTCGAACCCGTGTCTCCTGCACTGGCAGGTGGATTCTTAACCACTGTGCCACCAGGGAAGTCCCCTATTTAGCCTTTTTAAAATCATGCATTCTTTCAATTTGTAAATGCATTCTAACATAGTTTTTAAACATTATAAAGGTTTTTTGGGGGTCAGAACTGACAGTGGTCTCACAGAATTTTTCTTTATCTCATTCGATACTTAACCATCAACCTTTAATATGATCAGCAGAATTACATTCATGTGCATTAAATGTCATGAGTGCTGATTATTATTTAAGAATTAAGAAATGTAAGGTAGGTGTGCTATCTTCAAGGAGCTTAAAATATAGTTGGAGAGGCAACTTTAAAGAAATGAGATGATTGGTTCAACTTATGAAATGAGTCACATAGTTTTCATTCCAGGAGTATGGCTCTCAAGTTAAAACAATGCGTAACAAAAATGAAAAATAACTCAAAGGTGGTACATGATTATCAAATATTGTGAGTTCAGAAAAGATCTTTGTTTCTAAAAGATTTGGGCGGGTGGAGAAGACTGAAAAATCCTAAAAGCTACAAGACATCCTTAGAATTAAGAGACTTAAATGTTAGTCTTAGTTCTAACAAATTAGGGTAGTTAATTCTACCAAAAACTGGTAGTATACTGTTGGGCAAGTTACTACATGGGCCTTTACTTTTTCAAGGAGGTTGGATTCTGATCTGTGAGTTTATCTCCCACCAGAAACCCAGATCCTTATAGTGACAGGGAGTTCAGCTTTGCAGTCAGTTATTTCAAAATAAGGAAAGGGTGTTTTTTATTTTCCCCTACCAAACTGAAAGTATGGGTGGAATAAACACTGGCAGAGAGGGAGCCAAATGAGGAACAGTGCTATGATCTGAAGGAGAAGATCATTGATGACAGATACTGTCATTGTCCTCCTTGCTGTGATTCTAGTATGCTGTCCACTTTTACCCTCCCCAAACGAGTCAACCTGTAACCCTCTGCATGTAACAAGCCTTCAGCAAACACACAACTCTCATAAACTAGGGCAAAATAAAACTGAAAATATTTTATTCATCAATGTAACTATTCTTTATTTAGGGTGGGAAGATTGCCATGAAGGCACCTGAGATTTCCGAGTTATGTCCTCACTCATCCTAAGTTATAGTCTAGAGTCTATTTTTTTTTTTTTTTTTGCGCGGTACGTGGGACTCTCACTGTTGTGGCCTCTCCCGTTGCAGAGCACAGGCTCTGGACGCGCAGGCTCAGTGGCCATGGCTCACGGGCCCAGCCACTCCGCGGCATGTGGGATCTTCCCGGACCGGGGCACGAACCCGCGTCCCCTGCATTGGCAGGTGGACTCTCAACCACTGCGCCACCAGGGAAGCCCCTAGAGTCTATTTTTGAAGCATTTAATTTAAGATCTTTGGTGTGAAGGGCTATATGTTGTATGGAACTTGAAAACCCACAGACTCGCAGAGCCAACTTCTATTAAATATATAGAAGAGATTCAGTCAAGGAGATTCAGTTTACAGACCTGAAGGAGTATAATCTTGTCTTAATCAGGGAAAGGGAGTGTTGGTGGTAATGAATTTCTAGATTTATCCTTTTAGCTTGATCAAATAGAGAATCATTCAGGGTTATGACAAAAGGAGGGATACAAACTATGTAAGGAAGATGTTAAGACTAGATTAAGTGATGGGGGAAATGGAAAATAAAGATCCTCAAAGAGGCTTTCCCCACACATCAAGGGCAACCAGAAGATTTTTCAGAATTTCTAGATACTTTGGTTTCATTTATAAAATGGGATTAATCCATACCAATATTACATTAGATTACTCTTGTTAGAATCCTAGAGTACAGCATTTGTAGTGGTAATAAATGGAAACTAATCCTAAGACTTTTTCTACAGAACTAACACTCAAATTGATAGTATTCTGGAAATATGATTATATTCTTTAAGGAAAAACTCCCATTTTAGAAAACACTTAATGTGAGAGCACGTAGTATCTGCTTACCAAATCTACCGTCTCATTTAATCAATGCACTTCTTTTTTCAAAGCTAAGTATATGTAATTTTGGGGGGCTAACCACGTCTTTTTAAAAGTACATTTTCAGGCTGGTGCTTCCGTTCCAACTAAAACAAGTTTTCAATTCCTACGCAAACTTCCGGTAGAAGGTAGGATTAGTTCCCTTAGACTGCCACACCCAAAAAGTTCTCGGCACTTGACAAAGGCAATTCTTTGTCGTGGTTCACTTGCCAGTAAAGCGTCACTTTTTAAAATAAAAAGCCTTTTCTGGTTAAGTTTTATCAAAAGGCTTCCAGAACATGAAACAAATAGTAGTAATCTTAGGAAATATTCACTTTCTTCACCTTTAGATATAAAACTTTTTGCACTTAAGTTAAAATCTCAACCTAACGCTTATTTCTGTTCCAAAGTTCTGTAAAGAACTGATACACTCTTTGATAAACCTATTCAACTACTTTAAAAGGAAAACACTTTGGGAAATTGACTTAACCCCGAGTTTCCACCCAAGAGTAAGACGGTATTGTATTTTGGAGTTTTTCTGGAGCCGCAAACTAAACCCCGAACTCCTCTTCGTCCAAATATCACTTAAAAATAAAACTCTAATTACAAAAGTGGACACCGAGCTGAGGAAGTTGCTAATTTGAGGTGGTTATTCCCACTAAACGTAGCCACACAGCTGCAACAACAGCTGCAGCGCGGGCGGGGGGGGGGGTGAGGGGGGCGAACTGGGCTACAGTTTTTGCGCAAACTCTCTTGAATCGGGCAAGTTTACGTTATAAACTAAACTTAGTCCCAGAGTCAGCTCCGCTGGGCTCGGGTTTCGCAGGCCTGCTGTCGCTCAAGCTCGCGGCGCCAGCAGAGTAAGCCACACTTCCCGAGCTCCTACTTTGGGCAAAGGAGCGAAGTCGGCGTCTGGGCCGCTTCCGGCCGCGGCCTTCGATGTTGGAGCTGGCACTGGGGCTCGAAACCCGGGAACCGGCTGGTACACCTGCCCAGGTGCGCTCCCGGCGCCGGGGGAGCGCCACTGCCCCCCCCAAGCCGTCCCGAGGGGATGCGCCCCGAAATGGGCCTCACGCGCCCGACCGCGAGCACCACTCACCCTGCTCAGCCGCGAGAACCCGAACGCTTCAAGAAACCCCTCGCTGCCCTGACTGCCGCTACAAACTCCCTTCCACTCTCAGAGACGCTGCAAACAACACTTCCGGCCTCCGCTTAGCGGACCGGAAGGAAGCGAGTCACCATTCTCTGCTAACAGTGTGAGCCTGGCTTAATGGAAGGGCGACGGAGCGGGGGAGTTGCCGGTGTGCTCAAAGGGCGCAGTTTTGACCAAGTGCATGGGAAGGACGTGTAAAGCGGAAAACTTAGAACGTAGAAGAAGGTGTAATGGTTCTCCGGGTCTGATGACTGAGTTTTCCTTTTTTTTAATACCTCTTCTTACAATGTAAGCTTTTCTTCCCCCCTTTCCTCTTGGCAAATGGTTGACTCTGTCCTGTGGGTTTGCCCCTCCGCACATTCCAGGGCCCGGCCAGGGGCGGGGCCCAACAGCCCAAGTCCTTGTAGGGAAATCGCGGAGAGGGCTTCGCGGCCCACGTGACTGGCCTTCGCCCCGCCTCAGAAAGCCCCGCCCCTGCCGCCGAGCAGTCGTGCGCCTGCGCGTGTGGCTCACCTCAGGGTGACGCAGGAGGTTTGGAGGTCGGCCCGCAGGTACCCGAGCGGCCCGCGTATACCGAGAGGAGGCCTTTGGGCAAAAGATTTGATCTCTGTGTACCGTGTTATTTTATGAAGAGTCCCGCCCCTCCCCACAGAAGCAAACATTGTTTAGTCCCGAGGGCCCTCAGACAAGAAGCCACTATTTATTCGTCCCAGAAGGATTTCCTCAGGCCACGGGCGGCCGAAGACCTCCTCCCTATTCAAAAACGTTCGCGGTTTTGTTTCCCACCAGAGCCCCTCAGATCCCATGAAGAAGATAGCCTGACTGCGTCCGGCTCGAAAGGAAGACGCGTGACCAGCAGCGAGAGCTTCCTAACTTCGCCCCCGCCTCTGACTGTGGTTCGGGCGTGTGCCTGGTGGAAAGGGGGCCAGAAAGTGGGGCCTATTGTGCTCTGCTCTCCTTGCCCCGGGCCGCTTCAGTCAGTGCGTCTTGTTAAAGGAAAGCCCTCCCCGATTATCTTCCTGCGTCCAGACTCCGGCCCCTTGGAGGAAGGGGTGGGCTGGGCCCGATGCCACTCCAGGGTCATCCTGGCCCCGGGGTCACGTGCCTGGTCTGGCTCACGTGGCCGGAACAGTTCTGAGGTTTGGGGTCGCCCTCGAAAGCTGCCCTCACTCGAGTCACCCTGCTGCTGACAAGGAAGATAAAAGCTGCAGATTAGTATACTCGAAATACGAATAAGCTACACTTTCAAGGACCTCAGGAGCATTTCGTCTCTTAACCAATAATATATTGGAGCGTTTGGAAGGTAAAGGCTGCAGGATAATATACTCGAAATACGAATAAGCTACACCTTCAAGGACCTCAGGAGCATTTCGTCTTTTAACCAATAATATATTCCCAAGTTCACTTGGAGGTAAAGTCACTGAAAAATAAACAACTGCCCTAATTCTACAGCGTGAGTGAAACGAAGATGATTAGTTTACCAAACAGCCTTGGTAGTGAGAATCACTTGGGGGACTAGTTAAAAATACATAATATTGGGGGGCCTCATCTCCAGCCCGATGAATCAGAATCTTGCAGGGCGGGTCCTGGGAAGCCATCAGTTTAACAGGGGTCCTACGTGAGTCTTATCACCAAAGGTGGGGACACAGAGCGAGGACAGTTTAGGGTCTAAGACTCGGCAGTGAGGGCACAAACTCCAGGTGGCTGAGTCGGGGAACTGCAGATGGTTCTTGGAGCCTGGCTTGGACCCAGGGCGAGCCGCCTGCAGTGCTCACACCTCCACCCGCCACCAGGGGGCGCTAGAGCTCCCACTGCTGTCATCCTATATGGTGAAATGGACGGTATAGTTTTCCCCTCACGGCGGCAGGGAGCAGCAACAGTCTTTTGCTTCTATAGTATCAGATAATTGCTTTGACTGTCTGCTTTCCTTCCATTCAGTCAACAGGTATTAAACAGCAACTGCATTGCCAGGCACTGTGGTGAGTGCTGTGGTTTATTTGGTTTTTGAAATAGAGCATAGTTTCTACCTCTGGGATGACAGGGGAGGGAGTAAAGGCACAGGGAGTTATCAGGGAACAAACGTGGAACAGAAAATTACAGCATAATTTGGTAAGGTTTATAGAAGGAGCACAGAGGAGGAAATCAGCCTGTCTGGGGACTTGTGGAAAGGGTCCCTCGGAGGACTACTGAAGAGCTGATTCTAGAAGTCAGTGGGGAAAGAGAGGAGAGGGAGATTCCAGGCAAAGGGAGCAGCCTGCCTGATTGTCTGGAGGTGATCAGAGGGCCTGGCTGACTGAGCACAGGGATTTGTGTGGTCCATGTTCATTCATTAATTTATTCATTCCCCAATTAACTGTGGGTATACAAAGGTTAGCAGTGTGGAAAAATAATATCTTGATAAAATGTTATTCAAATTTCCATCTAACATTTTGATATTAAATTTTAATGATTGGACCCACCACCAAAGACCTCTCACTCTAATATCTCTTCCCTTGTGGACCCTTCGGGAGATCTTTGCCCTCAGGTGACAATCTCCTTTACACCTTGTCATTAAAAGTTTAGAGACCTGGGTTGGGTTTCACATCTTTCCTTTAGCCTACTGAGTAACCCTGAGGGCAAGTCATTCAACTGATCTGAGAGTCAATTTTCTGATTTGTAAAACAGAGGATAACATCTGTCCTTATTTTGTAGAGTTTTCTGATTAAATGAGTTTATATGAAAGTTTTCACTGAGTACAGTGGCTTTCAAATTTTTGACAACTCACAGTAAGAAATTTATATCACTAAGCAATACTTGACTGCCTGTAATACTTTCTAAGATTTCTATTCTTGTCAACGTTATGCCATTTAATTTTTTTAAATGCTCAAGACCTACTACATGTGAATTTATGATCCACTAATGTGGAGGTTCACAACCAGGGGTGACTTTCACCCAAGGGAACACTTGGCAATGTCTGGAGACAGTTTTGATTTTCATAACCAGGGAGCTGCTACTGGCATCTAGTGGGTAGAGGCCGGGGATGCTGCTAAACACCCCACAATGCACAGGACAGCCCCCTACAACAGAGCATTATTCTGCCAAAAATGTCAGTAGTGCCAAGGCTGGGAAAAACCATGTTTCAGGAACTCAGACTATATAGTATGCAATTATTTGGGGGTGCTGTAATTACACTGAAAGGGCACTGTTGCTCCTGCCTCAAGGTAAGGCTCTTTTCCGCCCCCCCACCCCGAGATCAGATCTAAAGAAAGAAAAAAGCACAGAGAGAAAGAAAAGGAACACACAGTTACTATATACCTCTTATGTACTAGGTATTAGTACATAAGCATTTTTATCATTTAATTAGTACATAAGCTTTTTTTTTTTTTTTTTTTTTGCGGTACGTGGGCCTCTCACTGTTGCGGCCTCTCCCGTTGCGGAGCACAGGCTCCGGACGCGCAGGCTCGGCGGCCATGGCTTACAGGCCCAGCCGCTCTGCTGCATGTGGGATCTTCCCGGACCGGGGCACGAACCCGCGTTCCCCTGCATCGGCAGGCAGACTCTCAACCGCTGCGCCACCAGGGAAGCTCCATAAGCATTTTTATTAGTACATAAGCATTTTTATCATTTAATTCTTACAATGACCCTGTGAGGTAAGTATTATCACCTCTGTTTCACAGATTAGGAAACTGAGGCTTAAATACTTTAGTGACTTGCACATGTTACCAAAAGACAATAAAAGAACCAGGGTTATAACTCATGTCTCTGCTTGTCCAGGGGTAAGATAGAAGGACAGAGGCCAGTGTTTCTTGTTCACGAATCCCTAACTCCTAATAAAGTGCCTAATTATCCATGGGTGCCAATAAATATTCAGTAACTGGTTACCTGTTCAAGTGCACATAGCTAGTAAGTGTCCTGACCCAAAGCCCACATTTCATTTTACTATGCTGCGCTCTCTTCTTTGGTCCAAGGAGGGGAACTCCATACCCAAACAACAAAGAAGCATAGCTGAATTGACCCTTGGTGTTTACTACCTAAGTCAATAATTTTGTAATGATCACTTGCAATTTTTATTGCATCTAAGAAACTTTTGAATGTTAAGAGACATGGCTTACCTTCTGGTTTTACCTACATAAGTGGAATTCTAATTCTCTGTACATGAAATAGAATGTAACAATTAGCATTAATTCAGTAAAACAGTAGGAGAAACTTCTTTCTTTTAAATGAAGTAAAGGTGTTTGAGTTAATCTGTATTAACTTTAAAGTTAATAGCTTAAAAGCGCCAAAACTAGAAGTAGTATATTAAAAGGGTATAGAAAATTCTACATAAAGAATTGCATTTAAAAAAAATCACAATTATTTCTAAATTCAGGAATGATATTGAAAAAATAATGTGACGTTGAATTAAGAATATTTGAGGAAAGTTATTACTTCCATACTAGTAAATCTGAAAAACTAAGATAGATAAATGCTTAGGAAAATTAAAATACTAAACAAGATACAAGAAGAGAGAATATGAATAAGCCAAACCAAAATAAGAAATAATAATTACCTAGAAAATAAGTTACTGGGCTCTGGTAATTAACTGAAGAAATGCTGCTCCAACTACTAAAAGACAAAGACTCCTAATATAATATTATGGTTCATAATTTGAAATACATAGCCTAACATAGTTGATTCTAATAGTAGTTTGTTAATGAATGAGTATAGTGACCAAATTACATTTTCTGAATTAATCTTATGAGGCAAAAATTTAAAAAAAAATACCCCCAAATAAAACTAATACCTAAAACAAAAATTATGGTTTAGGCTTGCTACAATTAATTCTTTAGTTTCTTCATCTGGAAAAGAGCATAATAATGGTATTCATGTTGTTCAACCATTGTATGGATTAGGTGAGATAGTCCATGTACATTTCTTAGTGAGAAATCGAATTTGGTTGGTTAAGGCACTGAGATTTGAAGTTTGTCGAGCAGTTAACCTAACCTAGCTAATTAATGTACCCATGTTTTGTCTACCTGGCTGGAGGAAACAAGCTGAATGAGCACACTTTAAATAATGACAACAGACGTCAAGTGGGCCCTTGATGCTACCTAGGTACTCGTGACATTTCTCTATTTCTTTCATGCTCCTAATCTCTTCGATGTCAGTTTTATAACTTCTGTCTTGTCACACCTTCAACACCTTCCCCCAATCCTTGCTCTCAGTCCATGACCTTGCTTCTGAGTCACTGAGAAAAAAAACGACTCCCGCAAGCTCCCACACCACCCACATTTACCCACCAGCCAGCATCTGTCCCCATTTGTTGTCCTCTCACTCCTCTTTTGTTAAATTGAGAGGAACCCTCCTTGCTCCTATGGAAAACCAGTTCTTCCCTTTGCTCACTCATGTCACTCCAACAATTCTGCCCTCCCCAGCGTCATCAGGTTCTCTCTCTCTTTATTGGGTTATTCCCATCAACAAGTAAGCTGTAATGTATCGCATGTATGGTAGGCTCCCCACATCCTAATTCCAGAACCTGTGACTATGTTAGGTTACATAACAGAGGAATTAAGAATGAAATTAAGGTTGCTAATGAGCTGACCTTAAAATAGGGAGTTTATGCTGTGTTATCACGATGGGCACAGTGTAATCACAAGGGTTTAAAAGTAGAAGAAGGAGGCAGAATATGACAATCAGAGGGAGATGTGACCATGGAAGAATGTTCAGAGTGATGTAACATTGCTGGCTTTAAAGATGGAGGAAGGGGGCCAGGAGCCAAGGAATGTGGATGAACTCCAGAAGCTAGAAAAGACGAGGAAACAGATTCTCCCCTAGAGTCTTTAAAAAGCAAGACTATTCTTGCTGATAGCCTGATTTTAGCCTAGTGAGACCCAAGTTGGACTTCTAATCTACACAACTGTAAGAAAATTAAGTTGTGTTGTTTTAAACCACTAGGTTTGTGGTAATTTGTTATAGCAGCAATAGAAAACTGCTATAGTATAAACAAACACCAAAAAAACCCCTCTTTCTGATGCACTTTCCTCCTCCAGCTATTGTCCTATTTCTTTGTTCCCCTTTATAAAAGTCCTCAGAAGAGTCACCTATACTCACTGGCTCTAGTTCTCTGTTAAACTCACTATAATAAGGCTTATTTTCCCAGCCACTCCACCAACAAGTGCTTATCAAGGTCACCAATGACCTCCATGTCATCATGGCCAATTGCCGGAGTGATCACTCCCTCACCTTTGAAATACTTTCTTCTTTGCTTCCAGGATGCCTCGCTCTCCTGGTTTTCCTCCTTCCTTATGGCTACTCTTCAATGTCTTTTGACAATACCTCCTAATTTCCCTAATCCCTCAGTGTAGCCCAGAACTCAGTGCTTGGCTTTCTTTTCTTTTCTTTTTTTTGGTTTTTCTTTTCTGTCGACACTCCTTCCCTAGATGATCTTATCTACTTTCATGGCTTTAAATACTACTTAGACACTGATCACTCCCAAGTGTGTATCTCTGGCCAAAACCTCTGCCCTGCACTCCAGACTCATGTATCTAAATATTCACTTGACATTTCCAAGAGGAGGTCTGCCAGGCATCTAAACCTTCACACTCCAAAACCTGCTCTTCCTGTTGTCTTCTCCAGCTTGGTTAATGGCATTTCAATCCTTTAAGTTGCTCAGGTCAAAAACCTTTGACTCATCTATGCCACCGCTTTTTCTTTCATGACCTTCATCCAGTCTTTCAGTCAAAGTATCTCCAGGGTCTAGAACAGTTATTAGCACATACCTATTGGTTAAGTCCTTCAAAATATATTGGAATACGACTTAGTCTCACCAACTTTACTACCATTTTAGTGCAAGGTAACCTCTCTCAAGCCTGGATTTTTGCAATAGCCTTCTAACTTGTCTCCTTACTTCCACGTCCCCCTATGTGGTACTTCCACACTGCCAAAGAGTAATCCTTTAAAATGTAAACCAGAACATATTCCCTATTAAGTTCCCTGAAGACAGGGTTTTTAGGCTTCTTTGTTTACTGAAGTATCCCCAAGACCTAGAACAGTGATTATTATTAGCACATTACAGGCACTCAGTAAGTAAAAATACATATTGACTGAATGAAGAGCTGGAAAGTAGAATATAAGGGAAAAATGGTAGAACTATGAGGCTAAAGGAGTAAGCAGAGACTGTATCCCAAATGGCCTCTAAGTCATTTTCTGAAGGTCAGTAGGATACCACTGATCTGTCTTAAGTATGAGGTTAATATGAGCAGAATTGTGTTATTTTAAAATTGCTCTGATAGTTCAGAGGAATAGCCTGGGAGAAGGAAGAATCGGGATTTCTGACAGATGACACTGACAATCACTGAAATGAGGAACATGGGGGAGAAGTAGTTTGGAGTGTGGGGTATGGTGACGGTAGGAAATGACAGTTACAGTTTTGGATGTTTTGAGGTAGTGGATTAGAAGACAGTACAGAGGCATTCACTAAAACAGCACAAAGAGACAAGAAGATAAAAGTATAAAAGAGCTGTCAAGAGTCAGGGAGGATATATTTTGACAATAATTGTATATTTAATGGGAAATCCAGAACAAGATAAAAATGGGAATGATGGGAAACAGTATTAAAAGAGACAACGACTAAGAGTTTCCCAGTATTGAAAGAGAGTCAAAAAATCTTTATTCGCGTTGAAAGTGCACTGAATATGAAGGAGGAAAAATAGAAATAAATCTATGCCGAGTCCCATCACAGTGAAACTTCAGAACATCAAGGGTAAAGGAAAATAGTAAAAACTTCCAGAGAGAAAAGACAAATGGCCTACCATGGAACAATAATTAGACCGGCAGTACGCTTTCCTCCAGCAACGTTACCTGCTGAAGGTGTATTCAAAGTGCTGTGAGAAGAATCACTCACTCCCTACACAATGTGTGTGGAATGGATGAGCAAAATCCTGACACCTCTCTCCAAAGGATTCTGGATGCTGGTCTCTCTAGAAACTCTCAGGTCTAGAGACTGATCTTGCCTCTTATAATTCCTGAGGAGGAACATTAGCTAAGAGTCACAAAATTGATTTCACAGTCTTGGAACATGTCCTGAGTAGATATTCTGACAACTAATATTTTCAGCCTCTGGGATGTCTGCCAAAATTCTGAGATTATCATGAACCTCACGTTTAACGTCCTATTGCGCTCGAAAATATTAGATCATTTTTGATTGTTCTCTGCTTTTTCATGTCTGTTTGACTTGCTTTCCAACTCACTTGTAAACATATCCTATATTAGTTTTACACTAGCTAGGTAGAAGTCTTTCAGTGTATACTTTTAACAAACGAATGAATTGTTATTGTTATTATATTTACAGAGCTAGGCACTCGGCTACGTGTTTTATTAACTCTCAGTCATTGCCCTGCAGGGTGGTTACCGTCATTTCCATTTTGCAGATGAGGAACTTGAAGCTTAGAGAGGTTAATAACCTGCCCAAGGTCATATTCTGGGGAACAGAAAAGGCAGGAGTATTTATTGTTGACACGTGCTAATCATTGATAAGAATGACTGTGTTAATAATTTGGAGTGGGAATAGTTACCCCAAATGTTGACTTATTTTTTTTGTTCTTCCCAGGAAAAGAGACTCTAAGGTCTTGTGCAGACTTCCTAATTCCACTGAAGTTAGTGCCTTGGGAAAATAACTGATTTGCCAGCCATCTGTAAGTGTATTGTAACTTTTGATTCTGAGTTCTTCTTTCTCCTGGAGAAATAATGGTAAATGAAAGTAATTTCTATGGGCAGATTCCATTTCATATAACGTGTCAACATTTAACACAGAGCACCTCCTTTTGTGTTGTCCCTCAAGTGCTGATTCAGTAAAGCATTAAAGCACTGGTCTGGCAGCACTACCCAGGAATCCCTGACAGGTCGACGAGCCAGAGGTCAAGTTTGAAGGGGCTTACCCAAAGCCAGTATTCTTCGGTGTCTTACTGTGTGCTACGCGATTCATTATTTACTGCTGGACAAAGAAAGAACTATGATAAGAAGGTAGACATACTTCCCAAGAGCACCTTCTTCTGTTTGTATTCCCAGTACCTTGCACAGTGCCAGACATGTCATGTGTGTGCAGTAAACCTACGTTAAAACTGTAAACCTTATTTAAGAACTCTGGGGCAAAGGTATAGAAAAAAGTAAGGGAGATTTAGGAAGTGGTTAAATGATGAAAGTAGTCCTGTGTTGAAACTCAACCAGACGAATGTTATCAAACTTCTGTGTGGCCTGCTAGGTCCAGAATGAAAAATCTCCTGGGACATAGGTAGTTGAAGTGACCAGATTAGCCACAGACAGGTTAGCTCTTGTTTGGATATATAAGCCAATAAAAATTATTGTCCAAGGCAGGGGATAACAATGAATAAAGTCTTTTATGTTACTATATTAATTCTTATAGTAATTCTCTCTATTTAGATGCTTTTTAAAAACATCTTTATTGGAGTATGATTGCTTTACAATGGCGTGTTAGTTTCTGCTGTATTACAAAGTGAATCAGCTATACATAAACATATATCCCCACATCTCCTCCCTCTTGCGTCTCCCTCCCACCCTCCCTATCCTACCCCTCTAGGTGGACACAAAGCTGATCTCCCTGTGCTATGCAGCTGCTTCCCACTAGCTATCTATTTTACATTTGGTAGTGTATATATGTTCATGCCACTCTCTCACTTTGTCCCAGCTTACCCTTCCCCCTCCCTGTGTCCCCAAGTCCATTCTCTACATCTGCGTCTTTATTCCTGTCCTGCCCCTAGGTTCTTCAGAACCATTTTTTTTGGATTCAGTAACTTGAGGGATTGACTCTTGTTTTCCTCTCATGGGCCGAATGATTGTTCTCTGAGTGACCTGCTGCTTCTTTAAGAGCATCTACTGTGTTTTCTCTCTACCAACTGCCTTTCTCTGCTAATTTTAGTTTCTGGTCCCTCATAATTTCAGCTTGCCATGGCTTCTCTCACCCCAGATATACCCCTGGCATCTTTTGGTTCAGGCTTTTTTGACTTTTGGTCCTTCTAGTAAGTGTATTGACACTCAGTATTTCCAAAATCAAATTTGTAAGCTAGGAATGTGACTGGCTTGACTCACCTTTTTGGCCCAGGCTATATATCATAGGTTGCTGCCAGGATATACATCAGTAACCTTTGGGTTTGAAATGACCCATCACCTGTGGTCATAGAGTAGGAATCACATGGTGCAGGATATCAGCAGATGCTGTGAGCAGAGCAGGCATTAAGTGCTTTCCTGTCCAGGAAGGAGAATGGAGCATTAAAGCCAGATGGAACTGGGTTCAAATCCCAGCTCTACTATTTGCTGGCTATGTGACCTTGGGTAACTTGTCTAATGTTATTCTCTGAAACTTAGTTTTCTCATTTATAACTTGGGGATGATAACTGCTTGGTAGGGTTTTTGTAAGAAATAAAACACTATGTGTAAAGCATGATATAGTGTCTAGTACACAGAAGGTTTAATGGTAGCTATTTTATCTTATTTAAAATTTTTATTTATTATTATATTAACAGATTAATAATGATCTCAAGAAAAATAATCAATCTCCATGTCAAAGGTCAAAAGAAGCTCATACAAGAGGAAAACCAAATAGCTTATGTTGAAGGAAATGTCTGGCCTCCCCATGAATTTTAAAAATGCATTTAAAAATAGCTATGAGATATATTTCACATCTGTTAAACTTGCTGAAATAAAATTGTACATTCCAATGTTGATGGAGCAATGAAGAAAGAGTGCATTCATATTTGGTAGGTGGCATTATAGATTAGCCTAATATTCCAAATAGCACTGTCACGAAACATTTCCTTCAATTTGAAGTTCCTTTCTGGGGAAATACTTCCCAAGGAGGTAACTGAAATGAAAACTTTATTTGTATAAAATATTTATAGCTCCCTTTTTAATTCAGAGGATTTCATCATTTTAGAACCGAAATAGACCTAGGAGATTATTTTTCCTCTAGGGCTGCATATTAGAATCATTTAGGAGCTTTTAGAAACACTCATTCTCCCATGCCCGGAGATTCAGAGTTAATTGTCCTGGAATATGGCCTGAGCCTGAGGATGGTTTAAAAACTCCTCAGGTGATTCTGATGTGTAGCCAGGATGGAGAACCACTCTTCCAATCCCACTCCATTAGGAGAACTATGACGGAACCGAACCAGAGGGGTTAAAAGGCTGCCTCTGAAGGGAACACACACATAGATGTGGTAAAAGAGCTGAGGTGAAAATGAAGATGCTCCTAATTCTTGGTTCTAACTTCTAGTCTTAGTGAATAACTGGAAATATCCATGTGGCCAACACCTAGAGACTAGGTAACAAATTATGGTGAAATAGTACAACGCATTCATCAATTGTTAGACAAAGTAGAACGTAGTGTGTACACACTGATGAGAACCAAGTGTGATAATGTGTGTCCATTGCTGCCCTCATTGAGAGAGTCCCAACCGGGACTGTTGAGTTCTCCCGTGGGAGGGGCACAGGTCTCCCTTCAAGCTCTTCTCCCCCCACCAGGTGGCCAAGTATTGCATCTCTGTTGAGGGGAATGGGGTTATCAGTGTCCAGGACTGCTGAATGGTGGACTGTCCATGCTGAACAGTGACGAATCAGAAGAATCCATTTTTTAAAATTATGGGGAAATATGCCTAGCATAAAATTTATCACCTTAACCATTTTCAAGTGCACAGTTCAGTGGCATAAGTACATTCACGCTGTTGTGCAGCCATCACCACCACCGTCTCCAGAACTTTTTCATCTTGCTCAACTGAAACTTTCTAGCCATTAAACAGTAACTCCCCGTTTCCTCCACTCCACCATCCAAGTCTCTGGCAACTACTGTGCTACCTTGAATTTGACCCCAGTACCTTATATAGGTGGAATCATACAACAGCATTTGTCCATTGTGACTGGCTTCCTTCACTTATTGTCTCCAAAGTTGAGTTCATTTTTGAAGAAAATTATTCCCTGTCTTTCTCTCTGCTCCCTTGCTCTTTTCATCAAAGGTCCATTTCCTTCCAGGTTGAGGATCGCCCCAGCCCTTCTTTTGATCTTTGCTTTCCTGTTCTAGTAACTACCCTGCCTTTTCCCTCTCCTTTTTTCTAGGCTGTCTTATCTAGTGAGCAGGATAGGAAAAGCTAGCTCTGTAAGCTTGTATCTGAAACTACTAGTCTGAAACTGTGTTTTGTTGTGTTTTTGCATCTTTGTTTCTGCTTCAGTGTAGACTAGGGGAGGAAAGGGGACTCTTATGGTATGAAAGAGAGAATAAGGGAACACAGAACATAATTAATTAATACTTGGAGACATGTGCCTGCATCAAATATAAAATGGTATCTGCAATATTAAAAGAAGTGAGGAAGCTATAGAATTTTGTCAGAATTGGTTTGTTTTAATTATAAGAGAATATTATGTACTGGTTAACATATGAACTCTGGATCTGGGTTATCTGAATTTGAATCCTTGCTTTAACACATTTTAGTTGTTTGTCCTGGAACAAATTACTGAACTTCTCTATACTCAGTTTTTCTCATTAATGAAAAAGGTATTATAATAATAGTATCTACTTTATAAATTGTTGTCAGGAATAAAGAAGTTAATACATATAAAGCATTTTTAATACCACCTGGCAAATAGTAAGTACTATATAAGTGTTAGATAGCAATACTTTTTGGTCAGTGTTTTGATACTTCTGTTATCTATCACACCAACTTTGGTTAACTATATAAGGAAAAATAGATTTAAAAATTCAAGGTGACATTATTCATACTAGCCCCAAACTGGACACAATGCAAAGTTGATTCGTTGATGAACAGATAAACAAAACATGGTGTGTCTTTTTTTTTTTTTTTTTTGCGGTATGTGGGCTTTTCACTGTTGTGTCCTCTCCCGTTGCAGAGCACAGGCTCTGGACGCGCAGGCTCAGCGGCCATGGCTCACAGGCCCAGCCGCTCCGCGGCATGTGGGATCTTCCTGGACCGGGGCACGAACCCGTGTCCCCTGTGTCGGCAGGCGGACTCTCAACAACTGCGCCACCAGAGAAGCCCCATGGTGTGTCTTTTAATGAAGTACTCCTCAGCAGTAAAAAGAAGCAATCTGCTGAATCATGCAACAACATGGATGAATCTCAAAAACATCTTGCTAGGTTAAAAAGAAAACAGACACAAAAGTCTACATATTATATGATTCCTTTGTATGAAATTTCTAGGAAAGGCTAAACTGTAGGGACAGAAATCAGGTCAGTGGTTGCCTGGGTTGTGGAAGTGACCAAGGGCTGACTGCAAACTGGCATGAGGGAAGTTTTCCAGTGATGGAAGTGTTTTAAAACTGGATTTTGGTGGTGGTTGCACAACCGTATAAATTTACTAAAATTCACTGATCTTTACTCTCAAAATGGATGAATTTTATGGTATGTACAATAAATTTTTCTTCTATAAAACTGTTAAAAAGAAATTAAAAATAAATTGAAACTGGAGATTCACGTCTGTTACTCTTTAGTCTGGTTCTCACTTCTAAAAAAAAAAGAAAAAAAGTTATTGTTTTTGTAAAAATAACCTGTGTTGATTGTTGGGAGACAATTCTCCATGGGTCTGTCATGTTTCTGCACATCTTGCAAGCAAGCCTCTGGCTTCCCTTTGTTCCAGGCTATCTTTTCAGGGATGTTTGAAGATAGAGAAAGTATCTCCCTCCAGGGCAAAGGCAGGCACACCCCCTCTCCAGTATAATAAAGAGAATGGCTGCCTCTGGAGCAAAGAGCAGGCATGCTTACTGCTCCTTATAAAATATTCAGGTTCCCTAAGCTCAAAGTTCCACTCTCATGATGCAATCCAGTGTGTGTGCTGGTGTCACCTGGGCCTCTTCATGTTGCCCTGGAGGAACGGGGCGGGTGGGGTTGTCACACTGGTGAAGAATATGCTGATGCTTTGGCTTCTGCTATTGCTGTGAGTAGCAGAGTCCTTTGACTCTGACCCAGGCGTCCCATGTCTTGTCAGCATCAATGAAACTGTAGGTTAACTTGTTAGCTTGTAAGCAGGGTAAAAAAGCTTAGTCTTCATAGTTTTTTTGTGTGTATGATAAAATGTACATAACAAAATTTACCATGTTAACCATTTTTAAGTGCACAGTTCAGTGGCATTCAACACATTTACATTGTTGTGCAACCATGAGCACTATGCATCTCCACAACTTTTACATCATCCCTTATGGAAACTCTACCCATTAAACACTTAACTCCTTATTCCCATTTCCCCAAGCCTGTGGTAACCACTACTCTACTTTGTCTCTATAAATTTAACTACCCTAGGTACCTCGTGTAAGTGGAATCATACAATATTTGTCCTTTTGTGTCTGACTTATTTCGTTTAGCATGATGTCTTCAACACTCATCCATGTTGTAAGCATGAATCAGGATCTCATTCCTTTTTAAGGCTGAATAATATCCATTATATGCCTTCACAGTTCTTGACACTAAATATTTAAAAAATACAAACAGAGGAAGAGGGTTTGGATAAGTAAGGTGAAGATTCTTGTGACGGGGGAGGGAATTAAGAAGAGGAGAGGGGGCTTCCCTGGTGGCGCAGTGGTTGCCGATGCAGGGGACTCGGGTTCGTGCCCTGGTCCGGGAAGATCCCACATGCTGCAGAGCGGCTGGGCCCGTGAGCCATGGCCGCTGAGCCTGCGCGTCCGGAGCCTGTGCTCAGCAACGGGAGAGGCCACAACAGTGAGAGGCCCGCGTACCGCAAAAAAAAAAAGAAGAGGAGAGGGAGATAGAGCAACTGGTAAAGAACAGAAATTAATTCCATTTCTGCAGCCACAAGTGCAGCATGCTACAGAAAGCCAAGGCCACTGTGGAATTATGCATCTGCTTCCTGGTGGCCTGGAGTCTAGTCTGGGGGACAGGGTGGTAGGTAGGGATCTGAGCAGGGGGTGGGGCCTTATCCCACCAGCTCCGCGGCCAGTGCTGCACATCACAGGATTGTCCTTTTTCAGAATCGGCTTTTCAATGATCACCTCTCCCCTCTGCCTCCTTTCCCACCACTCTACTCATAACAAATCTGAGACTCTGGCCCATCACGCAAAGACTTAACTGATTACATGCTGAAACATCTTTCTGGATAATTTCTAGTATAATAGGGATTTAAATTCATAAAACGACACTCTCAGGAGAGAGCATTTCAGACATGAGCTAGCAGGTAGAAGCAGAATTCTTGGAGTAAGGAGGATTTATTTTATTCCCCTCAAAATTGCTCTGCATAGGATGTTGCTAATCAGCTTACAAACCAGGCAAGAAAAAACAGCTGCTTTTTGGATTCATAGCACAGTTATTCAGGCTAGAAAACACCTTAGAGATTATCTGGTTGAACTCTTTATTTTATAGATGAGAAAATGGAGCTTCAGAGAGGGGAAATGACTTTTCAAAGTCACTCAATGAACAACAGGACTAGATGCCAAACGCCAATATATATATACATATATATTTTTTAATTAGGCAACTCTGAGATAGGAAGGATACAATTAATTTACAACTTAAAAGAGCTCACCGAATAATCTGGCTGAGCTTTGCCTTCTGTTGAAAGCATTTGTATTGGAGAAAATTCTTAGAATTTAGAAATTCTTGACCACAGGGCCCATGTCAGTCATTTTGCTTCCCTGTACCTAGCATGTGCTTTGCATAATAGGTGAGCAATGAGTGATATATTAGATTTGCTCCTTTAATTCCTATCTTTTAAAGGAGAAGGATTATTTTGGTTTTGCTTTGTACATATAAAACAACCAGTCACATTCTTTCTTATGTGCTGTGTTCATCATTTCACCTATCACATTGTACCACAGTTATTCTTTTTTTTTTAATTAATTAATTTGTCTGTTTTTATTTTTGGCTGTGTTGGGTCTTCCCTGGTGGCACAGTGTTTAAGAATCCGCCTGCCAATGCAGGCGACACGGGTTCAAGCCCTGTACCACAGTTATTCTTAAGTAATCTTTGTCTACCCAACTACACAGTGGCTACTTTGAGGACGTGAGTGAGTCACCACTGGACCCTAGGGTGTAACACAGGGCCTGACACATTAGTGGGTTTTCAATAAATGCTTTATGAATTAAACTGACTAAATACAGGTCTTTCTTTTTCTGTATTATTGATACATGGGTTTTATTTGTTAACTAAATTCCCCAGCAACTTAAACTTTCTTGATCTGAGTTGGAATTTAGTTTTTGTTTGCTTTGGTTTACCTTATTTCTAAAGAGTATATCTTTGTTTATTCCCTCATGTATAGAAAAATGATTTGCTACTGTTTCCACTTCTGTAAAACAAAAATTGTTAGGTGGCTAACTATAATTTATACATTTATTTTGGCTTTTAGCATACACTACAGTTAGTTAAGCTCATCATTTCACACATAAAAATATTAATACCCTTACAGTTAGTATGAAGAGAAGATGTATCTACTTTAAAATTGCTTTCTTAAAAAACTAATTGTAATTCTTGGGCTTCCCTGGTGGCGCAGTGGTTGAGAATCTGCCTGCCAATGCAGGGGGACACGGGTTTGAGCCCTGGTCTGGGAAGATCCCACATGCCGCGGAGCAAAGAAGCCCATGCGCCACAACTACTGAGACTGCGCGTCTGGAGCCTGTGCTCCGCAGCAAGAGAGGCCGCGATAGTGAGAGACCCGCGCACCACGATGAAGAGTGGCCCCCGCTTGCCGCAACTAGAGAAAGCCCTTGCACAGAAACGAAGACCCAACACAGCCAAAAATAAATAAATAAATGAAAAAAAGTAATTGTAATTCTGGAAGCAAATATTTTTGAAATTTCCAGACTTGTATAGTTATACACTTTTTAAAAAGTATTTTGTATTAGGTGGTTTTCTGGGAAATTTGAAATTAACAGTAGATTACCATTCCATTAAGTTTTCAGAATAATTACACATGTGTAAGGGCATCATGATTAAGTCAGATTAATTGATTATACATCTATAAGGCAATTTGATTAAATCACAATTATTGATTTGTCAAAGCCCAACTAATTTTTTCATCTTTAGTTTTATTATGCAGTATAACACAGTAGGTAGTTTATTATCTGGATATTTATATTTTGGATAAATATGTTGTTAGAAAAGGCTGAATCCAGATGATGCTACAGCAGAAAGATCACTTAGGAGAATTGCTTGGGTCTAGCTTCTACTTCTTTTGCCAAATCTTACTGTACATTTGTTTGAAATAGACTGTTTGGCTTTCACTGGGATCCTGAGCATCAATGAATAAATGATATTTTAGTTTTTCCACAAATGTGTGTGGACTTCTCTCATTTTGCGTTCTTAACAGGAATCAAAGTTCAGTAAATATTTTAATGTGTTGATATTTGTAGCCAGTAAATCTTGACCTAATAGTTGTCTATTACATGGGAAATATAACTAAGACTCTTCTTTGGTAAGAGTTCTTACTTCTAGTGGACATTATTGGCATATGGCACACTCTATCTATCTGACTATCTATGTATGTATGTATCTATCTGCACACACACACACACACACACACACACACACACAGAGTTAAATGGTTATAAGGCAGTACAGTATGATATAAAGGAGGCTGGGCTCTGTGTAGAACAGACCCAGGTTTGAATTTTCTGTCACATTCTAGTTGTGTGACTTTAAGAATATTAATCTCTCTAAATCTTAAATTAATTTCATAATCCATGAAATGGTTTTATGTGTGTATCATGGTCAAATAAAATACTGTAAAGTAGTTAGCATTATTAATACTTGACATATAGCAAATGCTTATTAAATATTAGCTCGTATTATGATGATTTATATCTCTTATTTTTGCTTATTTTTCCTCTTTCTATTTCAAGGAGATTTGAAGCAACTTGCCATGCTCTCTAGAGAAATGACTCACTGGGAACCATTCCAATGGCTGATGGATAAAACTCGGAAAAACCACTGCCATTCTGTATTGGATGTTTAGAGAACAAATGGATACTTGGGAACGTAAAGCTTGGAAAATTCTCCTATGGATTCCTGACAGCAAAAATGTACGTATGCACACTGACTAGAGGTGCATTTAGATAAACAAATGCTGGGTTGAATTTGATCAGTACTAAGTGGAATACGTTCTTTTACATACATTGATTGGGTATCTCAAAAGCTGACCCTAAGTTATTAGTGGGGACCTGTAATGCACTCGCAAGACCATTTGAAAATATCTAGTTTTTTATAGACAAAGTATCATTGGAGGGAGGATAAGGCAATCCGTGACAAAAAGTGCATGGGCTTTGGAATCCAAATATCTCTGAATGAATTGCATTTATGTCATTTCCTAGCTGTGTGCTCTTTGGTAAATGACTTCACCTCTCGAAGCCTCAGTTTCCTCAGCTATAGAAGGCAATGATACCTACCTTATAGGGCAATATGAGAATTAAATGAGATAATGTGTATAAAGTGCCTATCAGAGTGTCTGGCACTTGATAGGTTCTCAACAGTCTTAACTGTAGTTATCATCAAGAAAGGAATTATAAAGTAGGCTACGATATTGGGTCTGTTCAATATTTTGGTAGATACAAGTGGATCTGTATTTAGTTGATGTACTATCACATCAGGACATAACCTTCTCCGTACATATAATCTAAACAATGAGCTTTTAAATTATTACTATAGGTAACAATAGTTGACATTTACTGAGTCTTCATTTGTGGCAATCACTAGGTTAAGTGCTTTCTCTGCATTATCACATTGATCTCCATAGCAGTCCCCTAATTTGGATGTTATTATCCCCATTTTATAGAGAAAGAAAATGAAACTTAAGGAGAAATACTCTGCTTAGAATTACCTGGCTATTAAATACGATCGGTGGCCTAGAATCAAGGTCTGGTCTGAGTCCAAAGTGCAGGCTCTTGCCACAGGTTATACCACCTCTGAATTTGTGACATATTCTAAAAACAAAGAAAGAGAATCTCTTGTTAGATAGACTGACCCTATTCTGACTTTAGGAAAGATAAAACTTGTTGCTTTGTAAAGGCTTTAGTTAATGAATAGGGAATCAAAGATTCAAACTTGAAGCTATAACCTACTTTGTAAGTTTTCCTAAAATGAGAGAAACGGTGATCGTCAAGCCAAAATTTCCACCATGTGTGACCCATTTTTTATTTGCTTGTCTCTAGTTAGCCTCGTGTTCTTTTTTCACCTTGTGTCTTTTAAATGTATTGTACATGGGTTATGAACAGCACATCCAGAATCGTATCTTGGCATTAAAATTCCATGAAGTCCATTTTGGGAATCAGATTACTGTACCTATTTTTAGCTCTCAACACAAACCACTCTTTCCATTATGCTTTTAAATATCCTGTGATAAAATTATATTGAAAATAGCTCTTATAGCCAAATAAAAATCCTACATTTGGTTTAATCAGGCCAGAGCCATTGACTGGCATTAATGTAATTAATTACTGAGGCAGCTACCTGCCAGGGCCTCCTTCTTCCTCTTGGTTTAGGACTACCCTCCCCATTTGGTGCTATATTTATCTGCCCTCTTGGCCATAAAAGGCTGGCTGTGTGGCTCTGACATTCTACAGCCTGACCACATGCATTATTTTTGAACTGGCCCCCAGGGTCCTGTCTTTAGCCCTGCCTCTTAACATTTTCTTGGATTCAACCTACGTGGGTTTTTCATTCTCTCATCCAGCTCCACAGTCACGTCGGAACATTTCCACCACCATCGCTCCTTTGGAAGCTGGTAAGTGTGACCTTGAGGCAGAAGAATGCACTTGATATTTTATGTGCTCAAGAGCACTGCAGTGTGTGTGGTTTCTTTCTATCTTCTGAGCTCAGCAGTTTTCTCAAAGAGATGTCAGAATAGCAGAGAAATAGGAAAGTGGAGCTCGGGGAAGGAGAACGAGCGGCAGGGTGCCAGTTTGTGCTGGCACAGCTCTTCTCTCAGATCAGTGGATTCTTTTAAAATTAAGCTACTGTTCCTGGAACTATAAAAAGATAATAGCTGTCTCAGATAGAACTGTAAGCGTGAGTCAAGTACTCTTTCCAAGTTACAGTTCAGCGGTTTGGTTGAAACCTGGAATGGGTAAGGTAACAGGAAATCATGTGTTTTCTATCCTCCATACGCCTACAATACTCCCTGATTACATATTAGATCAAAAGGAGTAAACTAGCTCTGAAGTCACTAGTCTCTAATTCAGGGAGTTTGCTCTGACAGAGCCACGTGGATGAATGTAAGGGTGCATTGGGTATTTCTCATCGGAAAATGGTTAAGCAATATTTCAGAGGCAACAAAGAGCCCCACATCATGATCCTAAAGTTAGTATTTTCTGTGAAGAATTTTTGTCAGCTTTCAGCCTCTAATGCCTGTACAAAATATCATGTCACAGTTACAACTATGGAGTTACTGTCTCTTCCTAAATTCCCAAATTATTTTCAGGAAAAAACACAGGTCTTAAAGGAATGGAAGACAACCAAACCATCTTTCCTCCCAATACACTCTAGCTGTCACGTGTTGGGGATAATCCTCACTTACTTGATGAGGAGAAGGTAGTTATACCTTTGTTCCAGAGGTCAGAGCTATGACAACCAGCTGAGTTGACATAAGGCCAAAGCCTGTTTACTTGTAATATATTATCTCTGTGCTTGGAATATTAAGTATTATTAAAAATAAACATATTTGGGGAAAATAGAAATAAAGCGAATGGAAAATAGAATTGAGGCAAGACATTTAAAGATTTTATTTTGTGAAAATAACAGCATTTCAAGTTATTTGGGTTCTGAATTTAGCTTATAGCATAATACACAGGAAGGTCATTCATTATTTATTTGGACGTCATTCAAATAACATTAGCTGTGTTGCAGTGTAGTATGTATCATTACAGAAGCTTATCAAACATCTTTATAAATGCCTGAACATATACTTCTATATTTATATATTCAACCCTTTTGTTTTATAAAAATGTATCTAATAATAATTCATTACACCTGATCATCATCCTGTATATTTTAGAACAGAAAATAGCAATCTATTTTAGGGTTGAAGCAAAGTTGCTTGCTGGTGGCTATTTTCTTCCTCTTGAGAAATGCCATGTAGACTGATATCTTCCATGAGTCCTAACATAAATATTTCTGGAATGAAGTTTGCTGGATTTTCTTCTCTAGGGAATACATGCTGACTCTTTAGTTTAAATAAAAAGATTTAAAATATGGTTCTGAAGAACCTAGGGGCAGGACAGGAATAAAGATGCAGACATAGAGAATGGACTTGAGGACATGGGGAGGGGGAAGGGTAAGCTGGGACAAAGTGAGAGAGTGGCATGGACTTATATATACCACCAAATGTAAAACAGATAGCTAGTGGGAAGCAGCCGCATAGCACAGGGAGATCAGCTCAGTGCTCTGTGACTACCTAGAGGGGTGGGATAGGGAGGGTGGGAGGGAGACACAAGAGGGAGGGGATATGGGGGATATATGTATATGTATAGCTGATTCACTTTGTGATACAGCAGCCACTAGCACACCATTGTAAAGCAATTATACTCCAATAAAGATGTTAAGAAAAAGTAGATTTAAAAAAAAAAATTTAAGAGGTGAAAATTTTTATTAGGTGTTGAAATAAAAACACAAAAAATTAAAAAAAAAAAAAACACAAAAAATTGAAAACTTCTCCACACTAGTCATTTAAAATCCATTGAAATATTATTCTCTACCTGTCCTTAAAATCACTCCTATCTTCTAAGCCATGCATTTCTCAAACTTCAGTGTACATTGGAAACACTTTGAGAAATTGTGTAGAATTCAGTCTTCTGCTCCCGCTCTCACCAAAGATCCTGATTTATTAAGTCTGAGATTTGGCCTGGAAATCTGCAGGACTAATGACAAGAAAATATAAAGTAATAATAAAAGGGAAACAGCTTTTCAGTTCATCTTAGAAACTGTTTTTATATTTATCTCATTGTTTTTAATGGAACTGAATTGAAGAGCAAGCTTGTCTTGTACTTTAAAAGGCTTTCTAGAAAGTAGATTTATTTTTTGAATTTATTTATTTATGGCTGCATTGCATCTTCACTGCTGTGCGCGAGCTTTCTCTAGTTGCATCGAGCAGAGGCTACTCTTTGTTGTGGTGCACGGACTTCTCATTGCTCTGGCTTCTCTTGCTGCAGAGCACTGGCTCTAGGCACACAGGCTTCAGTAGTTATGGCACATGGGCTCAGTAGTTGCGTCTCAGGGGCTCTAGAGCGCAGGCTCAGTAGTTGTGGCACACGGGCTTAGTTGCTGTGTGGCATGTGGTATCTTCCTGGACCAGGGATCGACCCCGTGTCCCCTGCATTGGCAGGCGGATTCTTAACCACTGCGCCACCAGGGAAGTCCTAAAAAGTAGATTTAAACTTGACAGAAAATGTGGCAAGTTTAGAAGGATTCAGTCCTCATTTAGAATTTTTTTAAAAGATTTGAAAAATTTATTACAATTAATTTCACTTGTAAAAAATTTAGAACATGCACAAAAGCATTAAAAATGGAAGAGGGGGGCTTCCCTGGTGGCACAGGGAAGCCTGCGCGCCTAGAGCCAGTTCTCTTGCTGCAGAGCCAGTGCTCTGCAGCAAGAGAAGCCGCCTCGATGAGAAGCCCGCGCACCGCACCGAACACCCAATGCAGCCAAAAATAAATAAATTAATTAATTAAAAAAACATGTAAGAGGGGGCTTCCATAAAACCACTACTTCATCCAGGGTTGTCAATATGGCTGATACGCTTCTGTCAGTGGACAGATTTTTCAAGAAAGATAATGCAGTCTGAAGTCTCCCCTCTCTATGCTAAGCAAACCTATTTTTGACTTTCAGTAGGACTGTTAGGTCATGTTCACAATGCAAACTGCTACACTGATGATTGACTTTCTTGCTGCCTTATGTAGGAAGACTAGAAGCCTTCATATTCTTAATGGAATTTTTCTGCCTTGACACTATACCTTTTTGAAGTATTTGTGAAATTCGAGAGAGCTTGTTATATGACAATATAAGCATCCTCCAGGGTTCAGTCCTAGGACTTTCATTCTCATCTATTTTCTTTTCAGCATTGAATAGCATCTAAATGCTGGTGAGTCCTAAATGTAGGTCTCCATCCTGAACCTTTACCCTGTATTCCAGAGTCAAATATCCAACTTAATCTCTTAATTAAGTTTAAGATTAATCACTTAATTTCTCCACTTGGGTGTCTAGCAGGTATCTCAAATGTAGAATGTCTCAAACCAGTCTCCTGTTCTTCCATTCTGAACTGCTCTTTTCTTATACTCCTAGCTCATCTCAGTTAATAGCAGTTTTAGTCTTCCAATTACTCAAGCAAAATCCTTGGAGCCATCTCTCATTCCTCTCTTTCTTTCACACCCTAATCCAGAACTTTCAGCAAATGCTATTGCTTCTGCCTGCAAAGCATGCAGAGTCTGATCACTTCTCACACTTACACTGCTACCACTATAATCTCTGGCCTGGACTATTGCAGTGGCCTTTATATTAATTTGCTAGGGCTGCCATAACGAAGTACCATAGACTGGGTGGCTTAAACAACAGAAACTTATCTTCTCATGATTCTGGAGATTAGAAATCTGAGATCAAGGTGTCAGCTGGGCTGGTTTTTCTGAGGCCTCTCTCCTGGCTTGTAGATGGTCATCTTCTTGTGTCTTCACACAGCCTTCCCTCTGTATATGTACATATCTGTGTCCTAATTTCCTCTCCTTATAGGGATGCCAATCATGTCATATTGGATTAGAACCTATCCTAATGACCTCAGTTTAACCTCACTTCTTCTGTAAAGATCTTATCTCCAAATACAGTCACATTCTGAAGTAGTGAAGGTTAGGACGTTTATATATGAATTTGGGGGGGGATATGACTCAGCCCATAACAGCCTTCTAATTGGTCTCCTGGCTTTCACTCTTGTCTCTCAACGGTCTATTCTCAGACTCAGCAAGAGTGATTCTCAGCTCAGAACCTTCCAGTGACTCCTTAGCCCTTTCAGAATAGAATTCAAAGTCCTTACAGTCACCTATAGGACACTACACTATCTGCCCTCCCCACCCTCCACCTCTCTGACATCATCTTCTATACCTCTCCCTGCACCTCCCTCACTCCATGCAACCTCACTGGCCTATTTGCCATTCCTGGAGTACAACAGGCAGGCTCACACCCCAGTGCCTTTGCAATGGTCTTCCAACCAGAATACTTCCCCCCAGATATTCTCATGCTCAGATGTCACTTTCATGTTCAGTCATCATCATCATCCCTAATGATGCTGTTTAAATTGCATCCCATCCCACTTTCCTGTTTTATTTTTCTCTATAGCATTTAGCAGGTTCTAATATACTTTACACTTTATTTTCTCTATTTGTCTGTCTCTTGCAATAGATCATAAGGTTGTATATAGGGTTATCAGAGCAGGGATTTTGTTTGTTTTGTTCATCTCTGTATTTCCTGTGCTGGAGTAGTACCAGGCTCAAAATGGGTTCTCAGTAATTATTTGTTGAATGAAAACCACGTTGGCTGGACGCAGACTCTCCATCATTACATATTCTCTCAGATGAAGCCCCTGTCAGAATGAAATGCCAAAAAATTAGAAATATATGCTATGAAAGGTCTAAGGAAAAAGCACAATAGGGAAACTTTGTAAAGATCTCCTGGGTATTTAAAAAAAGGAGAAGACAGTACAATGATAGGAGAGGGTACATCTGGGCTATGAAGCAAGGAATTTATTGAGTAACCAGCTAAACTAACCTTCACATCAGTTTCCACTTACTCTTTGGAACAGATAAAAGAGTATTCATTTTTACATGTTGGTTGAGATGACTTGTTCTGTTGGGTTTGTTCCTTAATGGTTCACCCCCAAACTGTTGCTTTCTTGTAGATTGCCTGGTTCCCTAGGGGCACATGATGTCTCTGCCTTTTTATCAGAAACTTCACGAGCACTATGATCGCAGCTACCACAACAAAAGCCTTCACACCACCATGAGCCAGTACCAGCAGGAGAAGAAAAGCTCGGCCATCTACACCCACGGCTCCACTGCCTACAGCAGCCGCTCCTCCGCTGCCCACCGCCAGAAGTCCGAGGCCTTCAGCCAGGCATCCGCCGCGTCCTACCGGCAGCAGGCTTCCCGGGCCTCCGAGTTTGCCCTCTCATCTGCAGTCAGTCAGAAGGCTGCCTCAGCCTACGACTATGGCTACTCCCACGGGTATGTCCAAAGCAGCCTTACAAATTTAGGGCAAAGCCACATTCTCTGAATAACTTCCCCATGTCACATTTTCTTGTCTTCTTACTGGCAGCCCTACCTTTAAACCAGGTATGGAGCAAGGCCATGTTTTGGGAGGCCTGGGACTTATGTCTACAATTTCCCTTTACCTTCCTTCTCTGAGTTTGACAAAAAGCTTCACAGCCACCCTGGGATGTCTTGCTTGAATTGCCATCTGCGATATTGCTAGAAGCAGAGATGTTTTGCCGCAAGTCGTGTTCAATGTTCAGCAGCAGCAGAGCCAGGAAACCTCATTTCAATACTCACAGCAGGTTTCCTCGTCCCGAGAACATTTCAACTTAGATGAGAATAGAATTTTTTTTTTAAAAGAAATGCTCATGCAGAGTCTTAACTTCCAATTTTATTTATTTATTTTTAATTTGTTTATTTTATTTATTTATTTTTGGCTGTGTTGGGTCTTCACTGCTGCGCACAGGCTTTCTCTAGCTGCAGCGAGCAGGGGCTACTCTTCGTTGTGGTGCACAGGCTTCTCATTGTGGTGGCTTCTCTTGTTTCAGAGCACGGGCTCTAGGTGCGCAGGCTTCAGTAGCTGTGGCTCACGGGCTTAGTTGCTCCGTGGCATGTGGGATCCTCCCTGACCAGGGATCAAACCCGTGTCCCCTGCATTGGTAGGCGGATTCTTAACCACTGTGCCACCAGGGAAGTCATAGATGAGAATAGAATTTGAAATTCACAGACCACAGGATCCCAAACTACAGCAGAGATGTGTTCTATTCTTTCAATATATGAAAGCCAAGGTTAAAATTCTGAGCTATTATTCAAGCAGCAAATATTTTCTTTAGCCAGGGCATTTTATAAAAACATGGCCCTATCTCAGTCAGCCTAAGAATACCAGGAGCAAACTGGTACTCTGACAAAATTAGATTTACCCCATTGCAATGAGGGAGACCACACACCAGAGGAAAAGAGAGTTTCAGTAGGATTCTAGGAAGCGTGGAGTTTAGATGTAGGTCTGGTCTGAAAAATGAATCCAGTGTCCTGCTGCTTTGGAAACAGTCAAGTTGAGATAAATGAGGACTGTTGGATCTAGAAACCTTTTATGTGGAGCTCAGCACCTGGGCTGGGAACTGAGGCTGCTTCTCTGTCAACAGCAACTCCTCCACACAAGAAGGCAATACCTCATTCTTCCTGATAAAATTTCAAACAGCAAGCCTACTGATAATGTTTGATATTAGAGAAGAAAGTTTCTCGGTGAGCCTGTAGTCACTCAAAGAGGAAGTTATCACAACCCTCTACTGCAGCAGCGTCCCCGGGAGACACATTTCCTGTGAACCTTGAGCTTGGTTTCTCTGTGTTTGTTGTCCCAGCCTGATAAATGCTGGACAGATAATTTCTCAGTCCAAGCCAATTTTTATTTTCTCCATATCCAGAGCAAAATGTGTCATGGGGATTAAAACACACTTGCAAGATTCATGTGATTTTATTAAAGATCTATCTATAGTCCACAGAAAGGATTGCTGAACTTCAAAGCATAAAAATTCCTGGGCTATGTGATCAGTAATCACCTGCTGCCTCAAACCTCCTCCATCTGGCATAGGTTGCATTATTTGTTCTAAACAGATGTAATTTTGTCTTACAAAATTTAAGTCCACAAAATACCTGTTAGGGCAACTGGAGAAGGTGTTTATTTCTGGGAATTAAAAAAGTTACTGAGGAAATAATATGGTGGCTTGTATGTAAGGACAGTTTCTGAAGGCAGAAACGCCTGAATCCCTGTGGGTTTAAGCAGTACCTGATCCACGGCTGTGATTCCTGGGCACTGACATTGACCTCCTGGGAGCTTCTGCATGTTCAGTACCAGAGTCTCTGGAGTTTACCTGGAATGTGTGATGGCAACGTTCTGAAATTCCATTTAAAATGGAACAGGATTGTTTTGCAATCTCACTTTCATGGGTCATGTGTGCCAGGGGATATTCATAAGGACCTCAGATTAGCTGCACATATGGAAATATTGTCAGTGAGGAGGTGAACTCACTTCTTTTAGCTCTTGTTTCAAATGCCTACCTTCCAAAGGAAATAGGAATGAGCACCATGCTATGTGACAGTATCATTGTGTTCTCCTGAAGAATGTCCTATACATATGTTTAAGAACCTCATTTAGGAAACAGCTGTCCTGTAATAGAGAGGATTATGTTTTAAATATCCATTTTCCTGGTCTGCCTGTGCCAAGTCTATAGAAAATGTAGAAAATGGGTATTTTTATTGCCATACAGTTGTCAAGGTAACTCCTTGTGTACTTATTTCATTCCCCCAATACTGTAGAGGCTACAGAGTTTTATGAATCTGTAATTCAAAGAGTTTTACTTCTTAAACTCTATTGCTAAATTTTGTTAAAATTATTTTAATTTTATACAAATTCTTTTTTTAACCACAGATGCAATATTCATATTTATTTACAATCTGATAAATTATATCTAACATTAGTAATTGAAATTTTGAGAATCTTTATATTTTATCCAGAAAACATTTGCTCTATATTATCTTTGGAAGACAGCCATTTTAACTATAAAGAGCCTCAGATGATAAACTTTCTGTAGGCAGTAGAACTGTAATTATTTTTCTATGCTCGACCTCACATCTTCCTTCTTGCTCTATAAGTATTTGTGTAGGTAAGTAGGTATTTATTAATGGCTTGCTATGTTTGAACAACTCCACTTAGTAGAAATGTAGACTTAGAAACAAGAAAGGGAAAAGGATGTCAATATTTTCTCCTTTGTGTAATGCAGTGTAAAAGAAAAGAAAGCTAACCCAATCCGAGGGGTATTTTAGTTTTTCTTATTTTAGACCCAGAGCTAACAGGAGCAAATGATATTCTTTGAACATTTCAAAATCTTCATAATTCCTTCAGGTTGTATTTTAACTTTTTCAAAGTGGATCAACTTTTCCCTGCTAAATGAAGTCTCTCTTTAGTTGCGAAGAGTGTTGTTAATTAAAACTCATGTGGGGTTGGAAATGCAATTCTGTGGAGTGTATATGAACACTAGGCTTGATCTATTTTTAGCCTCTGCTTTGTAGTTAGATGTCCAGTAGTAAAGTGGAAACTATGGAGATTTATACGTGCTCAGGACTTGGCTGGCCTCAGTTAAGACTTAAGAAAAATGGCTTGTTCAGAGTCAGTGTGGTTTTTAGCTCAGATTGGTTTACCAATTGCATTCTGAGCCAAGGGTTATAAAATAAATCCTGGAAGGCTTATTCTAAATGCTTTAGTTCTTAGTCACAGTGAGAAAAAAAAACTAAATTAAAGAAAGTAATTCAGGAAAACAAAATGATACAAGACTATTGTTTTATGTTAGTAATTCACAAATACTATTAGAGATGAAAGGAGAAATGGTACTTATGACCACTTCGCAACCGTTAGGCAAGGGTTTTTAGCCTCTGTCCATGAATAGGTTTCAACAGAGTTTTGGATGATCTCAAATTATATGCAAAATTAGGCGCAGATGAAATTTTTTTTTTTTTTTTTCCGCTGAGAAGGACCCTAGCTTTTATCAGATTCTCAGAGAACTGTGTGGTTCAACAAAGGTCACAACCACTGCACTAAAAAGTCACATATAAATATCAGACAGCCCAGTGTGTGACCTGAGGATCCCTTTCTAAGGAATTAGGATGAAATAAGGAAGATGTTTACAGGGAATGTGGTATATGGAAATCAGGGTGCCATCCTTTCTTTTGAGTAAGATGGGAGTAAAAAAGAAATATTTTGTTATACTTGATAAGTAGAAATGAATAACTTCCAGAAACCAGAGAACAACACAGCACAGTTCTTGGGTGATGGGCCCCTCAACCCTCTGTGGTAATGGTAGGCATCAGATTGTCTGATTCTAAACAGATTAAAATCCAGCCCATATGATACCGTTCAGCATAGCATTCTCTATACTACTTTACAGTAACTCTGAGAAGTAGAAATTATTATCCTCATTTTTAAAATGAGGGAATTGGAGGGACTTCCCTGGTGGTGCAGTGGTTAAGAATCTCTGCCTGCCAATGCAGAGGACACGGGTTCGAGCCCTGGTCTGGGAAGATCCCACATGCTGCGGAACAACTAAGCACGTGTGCCACAACTACTGAGCCTGTGCTCTAGAGCCCATGAGCCACAACCACTGAGCCCGTGAGCCACAACTACTGAAGCCCGCATGCCTAGAGCCTGTGCTCCTCATCAAGAGAAGCCACCAAAATGACAAGCCCGTGTACTGCAACGAAGAGTAGCGCCTGCTTGCCGCAACTAGAGAAAGCCTGCGCGCAGCAACAAAGACCCAACGCAGCCAAATAAATAAACAAATTTTTAAAATAGCACAAAAAATGTACAAAGAATAAGAAAACATTTTTTAAAAAAATGAGAGAATTGGAGACCAAAGAGATTAAATGACTTTTCTTCCTTACACTAACAAATAGTAGAAGAGTGACTTGAGCGCCCCAACCTACCCCAAGTCCCCCACCCTTTCTACAAGTTCCCAGTAACTCCCCTTGACTACATGGCTACCATATTTTTCTTGAAGCATCAATGTGTAGTTTTGCATTATGCTTCCTTTTCTTTCCCCTGCTTCTCCTAGAGAAACCAAGATTTAGAGCAGGGAACAATAGGTAGAAACAATAGCTAGAAAATCCCAGGGGCATTATGAATGCCAAACCTGGAACCTTACACACTCTTTAACTGTTGCTTAGAATCAGACCTGAGACTCACAAGGGCTCTGGAAGACACCAGTTTGGGGATAAGAAAACTGAAACATGAGTGACTTGCCCTGGGCACCGTACCTAACCTTAAATTGTGCCCCTTACCTACACTCATGTCACATTGTCACATTGATTGACCCTTGGTTGTTACCCAGATCATAACCTCTTTTGAAACTTCTAGACTTTGCAAAGAACGTGCTAATGTTCAAACCAGTTGTAATTCTCACAGAAGATACCAATGCTAAAAACAGAGACCACAAAACACAAACCCCTGTCTTTTATTGATGGATCTGATTACAGCAGGGACTGAGGGGGACCTGAAGACTTGCTCCCTTTCCCACCCCAGTGTGGTTTCAAAAGATGCTACCAAAGAAGTCTGCTGCCTTGTGGACATTTGTGTGTCTTGACCTCAGCTATGGGTATCGGATTAGTGTCCATTTTCTATATCTCCATTTCTAGATATTCTAACGTAATGGCAAGTGGATAGTCTTTGGGGTCAAACAAGCCTTTACTTACATGCAATTACACTTGCGACTTTGGATATGCCTGTAAACTCTCAGTTTCTTCATCTGGAAAATGAGGAAAATGATCGTTGTTTATGTTGGCAGCCCTAAAAGAGATAATCATGTAAGGTGTGTAGTATAATAGCAGGCACATAGGGACCGTTTAGTGAGGTTTAGGTATTGTTCATTCATTCAGTAAATATTTACTGAGTGCCTCCTGTGTGCTAAGCACTGCTCTAGGTGCTTGGGATAAATTACTGAATAAATCTGACAAAGATTCCCGCCCTCTTGGAGCATGGAGAGATAGGTCATAAACAATAAATATAATAAAAAGGACAATGAATTTAAATCATGCTAAAAGGTAATAAATGTTATGGAAGCAATAAAAAATAGAATAGGGTAAGAAGAATTAAGATATATCCTCTTCTCTAAAGAAAGATTTAACTATTATATATAAGGAAAAGGCACCATAAGTTTCTGGGTAGCAAATAGAACATTCTGGGATTTGTCTTCCAGAATTTAAGTACTAAGAAAATGATGAGTCATATTACTTCCTATATGACAGGAGAAGATCAGGGGAAACATCTAATGAAAGCAGAAACCAGTTATTCTTTTTTATTCTGCCCAGAAATGGACAGGTTTATTGCCAGTTCCTTTAAAAGGCAACTACTGAGTTGTGTTCTGAATCCCCAAAATAAACGCTGCATCCAAAGAGAGACTTCACCACGCATCAATCTCTGACACACATTGCTGTAAACCTGCAACTTGTTTGCGGAGAGAGGACTGGGAGTATCATGCCTGGTGATACCAGTTTCCTACAATTGGCAATTTGTAGATCCATAGAATTGGGGAATGGCAGGAAGAGACCACAAGCTCATCTAATTCAAGCCCCTCCTTCCACAGATAACATACACTGAGGCCCAGAAAGACGTGATTCATTCTCTGCTTCATTTGCTTTGTTTCTACATTGAAAATACTATTCATCAGGCTCTTTTGCAGGTCAAATTAAAGTTTAGATGATACAAGATACCCCCAGAATGGCATTAATCTTCCATAAGCAGGTGAATCAGGCTGTGAGAAGGAAGACATGTCCCCTCATAGAGTGGGAATAGAATGAGTAGCTAGAGGTGGAGGAAGGGACATGCAGTTACCTCCCATCGCTCAGAGGTAACATGTTAACTCTGTCCACTGCTGGCCGAGCAGTGAGTGTAACTGAGCTTCCCCACAGAGCTCTCCGAGCTGTGGGAGCCCAAGGAGCCCTTGCTGCACGCTTGACCTTTTCCACAGCAGCCTTCCTAGATGAAACAGGAGATGGCAGGAGCACCTCAAATGAGGAAGGTAACCTTCATGCAAAGTCTCGTCAACCCTAGCGACCATCCTCAGAGTGGGGTGGAATGTGGGTTTCTGGGCTGCCTCATAAATAAATTAATAAGGCTAACTTTTACTAACCCTGGACAATTTTCAGTCCACAGACCTAGACTCTATAAGGCATCTCCTGATGTTATGGTCAAGTGTCCTGCATAATATATCTAGGAAATATAGAGTGGACTCTTTCACTTCTGCTTAAAAATGGGCCATACTCACTCAGTCGGGTTAAATTAATTTCTAAAATAGCCAGGAATGGATAGAAACTGAAGGGTGTATGTGATAACCATAAAGATTTGTCTCTCAGTGTTTAACCCACTAGCTTTTTCTAGAGCATGACTATTCTAACATTCATGTTGAGAAGTGGTTCAGACCCCCCTGGTATTTGTTTTTAGATCATGTCTATCTATACATTAGCTGTGGCAAATTACTAAAAAGGAGAGTAAAATGTTACTTGTCAGCGGAAATTTAAATAATGGAAACAAGGCAATAAATAGAAGAAAAACAACTACTGAAGCCTGCGTGCCTAGAGTCCATGCTCTGCAACAAGAGAAGCCACCACAATGAGAAGCCTGCACACTGTAATGAAGAGAAGCCCCCGCTCTCTGTAACTAGAGAAAGCCTGCACGCAGCAACGAAGACCCAAAAAAGCCAAAAATAAATTAATTAAATATAAATAAATAAAAATAAAAAAGATATTTTTATGTTGAGATACTGAAATAGAGAGGAAAACAGGATAACTATAAGGTAAATAATGCAAAGACGGAAAGAATGGCCAAGGGACTGTTATTTATTATGATACTGCATGTCAGTAAATTTCAAGGATGATGTTGATCAAACTAAATTCATGCTTGTATCTTATAAGAGACCTTTTCTGGAAAGTATATTAGTGAAAAAAGGACTCAAAGCCTCCTGCTTATCCACTAACTTTGATGTTCTCCTGAAAGTTCCTTAAGTGTTTAGACTGGGAAACAGGAGAATCGAAAGGTCAGTAGAAAGTGTTGAGGCTGACATGATACCCATACCAAAGGAGGAGCGTAGGACGAAGCTGCTGTATATCAAAAGTAGACCCAAAACAACCTTTCACAAAACCCAGGGAAAATACAGTCTTTCAAGTTTTGCAACAGGGAAAAATGCAGCTGATAGAAAGATAGAAATGAGAAAAGAGACTGTAAACTCCAAGTGCTTGTTCCTGACCCTCCAGAGGGTTCTGAAGATGAAAGAGATGGACCCTCAGATCCCAGAAGCCCTGAGGAGGAGGGGCTGACCAAATGACCAAAGACAGCCAAGAAAGACAGTTTTCTAGAAGCTGACCCATATTTCAGTAAAACCACCACCTTTTCCTCCCTTCTGGGAAACAGCTGAGCATTTTGTTTATATGCAGCAGTGCTAGGTTGTAAATATATATGAAGAGGCGGTTTTAAAGGAAAATTGTTAGAATAATAAAAATGAGTTCAGCTCCTTTGTGGTGACTCGATAAAGTATAATGGCAACACATAGATAAGTCAGCAATGAAAATGGAACTTCTGTTTTCAAGCTTTTGCACATATCTCTGTGTCATCCTGAGATGACTTACCCATCTTTTAATGTCCAGCTCTTCCACAAAGGATTCCCTGATAACCCCAGACAGAAATTGCCTCCAAGCCTGTGAATTCAGCTTTTATTTGCTCTAATCTTTCTGCTTATCTGCCTGCCTTCCTTCTGTCCTTCCATCCTTTCTTCCATGATTGACGTAATTCAACACATCAGGCCTGGTAGCATTTACTCCCCTACTAGATGGTAAAGCTCTCAGAAAACAAGAGTCTTATTTTATTTTATTATTTATTTTTGGCTGCGTTGGGTCTTCGTTGCTGCGCGCGGGCTTTCTCTAGTTGCGGGAGAGCGGGAGCTATGCTTTGCTGTGGTGCGCAGGCTTCTCATTGTGGTGGCTTCTCTTGTTGCGGAGCATGGACTATAGGCGTGCGGGCTTCAGTAGTTGTGGCTCACAGGCTCTAGAGCGCAGACTCAGTAGTTGTGGCACACAGGCTTAGTTGCTCTGTGACATGTGGGATCTTCCCGGACCAGGGCTCGAACCCATGTCCCCTGCATTGGCAAGCAGATTCTTAACCATTGCACCACCAGAGAAGTCCTAACAAGAGTCATTAATTTACCTAATTTATCTTCATATCCCCCTCCCACCCCAGCTTCAAGCATGCTATTGTGCACACAGTGGATACTAAATAAGTTTTCTGTTGAATAAATGAAATTATTACAGAAAGTTAAGGCTTTCTGTTTGAAGTGAACCTTCTCTTGCACATTCTAAAATATCAGCTGGGTTGTGTGCTAAGTTTATGTTTAACATTACAAGAAACTACTCTTTTCCAAAGCAGCTATACCGTTTTACATTCACATACTAAGGTACAAGGATTCCAGTTTATCCACATTAGTTATTTTCTGTCTTATTTTTTATAGCCATTCTTTTGGGTGTGTAGTGGGATCTCATTGTGGTTTTAACTTGTGCTTACTTAATAGCTAACGATGTTGACCATCTTTTTAATGTGCATGGTAGCCATTTGTGTATCTTCTTTGGTGAAATGCCTGCTCAAATATTTTGCCCATTTTTAAATTGGATTTTTTTCTGCTTATTATTGAATCATTAGAGTTATTTAAATATTTTATATACAATTCCTTTATTAATGTTTGCAAATATTTTCTCTCATTCTGTGACTTGTCTTTTCATTCTTTTAACAGTGTCCTTCAAAGACCAGAACTTTTACATTTGATGAAATTCAGTTCATCACTTTTTTTCCTTTTTTAATCATGCTTTTCATGTCATATCTAGGAACTCTAACTCAGTATCATAAAGAATTTATCTTATCTTCTGAGTTTTATAATTTTACTTTACATTTAGAAATAATCCATTTTGAATTAAATTAAAAAAATTTTTTTACATCTTTATTGGAGTATAATTGCTTTGCAATGGTGTGTTAGTTTCTGCTTTATAACAAAGTGAATCAGTTATACATATACATATGTTCCCATATCTCCTCCCTCTTGCATCTCCCTCCCTCCCACCTTCCCTATCCCACCCCTCTAGGTGGTCACAAAGCACCGAGGTGATCTCCCTGTGCTATGCGGCTGCTTGAATTAACTTTTTGTATGTGATGTTGAGTAAAGTTCTAAATCCATCCCTTCACTTATGGATATACAATTGTCCCAGCACCATTTGTTGAAAACACTATCCTTTCCCCCTTAAATTCCTTAGCACCTTTATCAAAAATTAACTGACCATAAGTAAAAAGGTTTATATATGAACTCTCAGTTCTGTTGCATGGATCTGTATGCCTGTCCTTATGCCAGCACCACACTTTCTTAATTATTATTGCTTTATAAAGAGTTTTGAAATTGGTACATGTAAGTTCTCAAACTTAGTTCCTCTTCTACAAAAAAATAAAATAAAAAATCTTGCCTATGTAATTCCTTCATATTCCCATATAAATTTTAAGATCACCTTGTTAATGTCTACAAAGAGAAAAGTCTGCTGGCAATATAAGAATTATGTTGAAACTATAAGTCAATTTTGAAAAATGTGTGTTTTAACAATGTTGACTCTTTCAATCCATGAACATGGGATATTTATTTATTTAGATTTTGTTTCACTTATCATAATGTTTTGTAATTTTCAATGTAGAAGTGTTATACTTCTATGTTAAAGTTATTCCTAAATATTTTATTCTTTTTGATAGTATTGTGAATGGAGTTATCTTAATTTTATTTTTGTATTGTTCATTGCTAGTAAACAGAAGTATAATTGATTTTTGTGTTTTGATTCTGTATCCTGTTACCTTGCTGAACTCATTTATTAGTAGTAGTATGTGTGTGTGTGTGCGTGTGTGTGTGTGTGTATTCCTTAGCATTTTTTACATATAGGGTTATATCATCCATGACTAAAGGTAGACTTGCTATCCAATTTTTTCAATTTTATTTTTAATAATTGTCTTGGCTACTCTTCAGTATAATGTGAACTTCAGTACAATGTTGAAGAGAAGTGGCAAGAGCAAATATCACACCCTTGTTCCCTTACTGTCTTAGGAAGAAAGGATTTAATTTTTTACTATTAGATATGATACTAGCTCTAGATTTTTCATAGATGGTCTTTATCAGACTGAGGAACTTCCCTTCTATTCCTCTTTTTTTTTTTTTTTTTTTTTTTTTTTGCGGTACGCGGGCCTCTCACTGCTGTGTCCTCTCCCGTTGCGGAGCACAGGCTCCGGATGCGCAGGCTCAGCAGCCATGGCTCACGGGCCCAGCTGCTCCGCAGCACGTGGGACCTTCCCGGACCGGGGCACGAGCCCATGTCCCCTGCATCGGCAGGTGGACTCTCAACCACTGCGCCACCAGGGAAGCCCTTCTATTCCTCTTTTGTTGAGAGTTTTTAACACGAAGGAATGCTGAATTTTGTCAAATACTTCTTTTGCATCTATTGAGGTGATAATTTTTTTTGTTTTTTATTCTGTTAATATGGTATATTACACTGATTGATTTTCAAATGTTAAATCGACCTTGCATTCCTGGAATAAATACCACTTGGCTATATGTTGCTGGATTCAGTTTACTAATATTTTGTGAAGGATTTTTGTACCTGTGTTCTTGAAGGCTATTGGTCTGTGTTTTTTTTGTTTGTTTGTTTATTATAATGTTTTTGTTTGGCTTTGATATCAGGTAATACTGGCCTTATAGAATAAGTTGGGAAGTGTTCCCTTCTCTTCTGTTTTTGAGAATACATGGAAATGATTTGTTTGTTTCTTCTTTACATATTCCATGGAATTCATCTGTGAAACCATATGGGCCTGGGCGGTTCACTGTGCAAAGATTTTAAGTTACTAATTCAGTTTCTTTACTTGTTATTGATCTGTTCTGATTTTTAATTTCTTCTTGAGTTAGTTTTTGTAGTTTGAATCTTTATGGGAAGTTTTCCATTTCATTTAAGTTGTCTAAATTTTTGGCATAAGTGCATTTATCATACTTCCTTGTGAGCCTTTTAAGTTATGTGGGGTTGGTAGTGATCTCCTCTTTTATTCTTGTTCTTGATAATTTGTGTCTTCTCTCTTTCTTCATGGTTAATCTAGTGAAAGGTTTGTCAATTTTCTTGATCTTTTCAATGAACCAACTTTTGTTTCACTGATTTTACCTATTGTTGTTCTGTTTTCTATTTTATTGATTTCCTCCCTGATCTTATTATATCTACCTTCTACTTGCTTCATATTTATTTTTTTTCTAACTTACAATGAAAGCTTAAGTTATTAATTTGAGACTTTTCTTCTTTTCTAATATAGACACTTAAAGCTATAAACTTACCTCTAATAACTGCTTTAGCTTTATCCCATAAATTTTGATATGTTGTGTTTTTGTTTTCATGTAGTTCAAAATACTTTCTAATTTCCCTTGTGATTTCTTTTCCCTTGTGAGTAATTTAGAAGTATGTTGTTAGTTTTCTGATATATGAGGATTTTCTAAATTTCTTACTGTTGTAGATTTTTACTTAATTTTTCTGTTATCAGAGAATATATTTTGTATGGTTTAAATTCATTTAAATGGATTGAGATTGTTTTGTGAGTTAGCATATAAATTCTCCTGGAGAATGTTTAAAAGAATATGTATTTTGTTGTCATTGGGTAAAGTATTCTAGAAAGGTCAGTTGTATCAAGTTGATTGAGAGTGTTATTCAAGTCTCCTATGTCCTTGCTGATTTTTGTCTAGTCGTTCTATCAGTTATTGAAAGTGGAGTATTGAAATCTCCAGCTATTTTCAATTTTCTATTTTTTCTTTCAATTCTGTCATTTTTTGCGTCATATATTTTAGGGCTCTGTTGGTAGATCCATGTACATTTATAATTGTTATTTTTTTTGAGGAACTGACCTTCCTATCATTATGAAATGTCCCTCTTTGTCTTTAGTAATATTTCCTAGTTAAAAGTATATTTTGTTTGATATTAATATAGCCACTCCAGTTCCTTATGGTTATTATTTGCATGGTATATCTTTTTCATCCTTTTACTTTAACAATATGTGTCTTTGAATTTAGAATGTGGCTCTTGTAGCAGCATATAGTTGGATTTTAAAAAATTCATTCTGACAATCTCTGCTGTTCCTTGGAGTTTTTAATTCACTCACATTTAATAAAATTACTGCTATGGTTGGACTTACGTTTACCAGTTTTTAAATTTTTTTCTGCATATCTCATATCTCTTTTGTTCATTTGTTTCTCCTTTACTGCCTTGTTTTGTGTTAAATAGATATTTTTAGTGTACCGTTTAATTCCTTTCTTTCTTGACTCTATTTTTTTATTATTTTCTTAAGGGATTGCTTTAGAAATTATAATATACATATTAACTAATCACAATCTACTTCAGATTTATATTAACTTCGTACCAGTAAAATTTAGAAACTTTGCTCCAATATAGTTCCATTTCCTCCCTTATCCTTTGTACTATTATCGTATGCCTTACAACTATATATGTTATAAACCCAACAGTGCAGTGTGATAAGTATTGTTTTATGTAATATTATGTCTTTCAAAGAATTTAAGAAAATAGAAATATATGTATGCTTATATATTTATCTAGTTATTTACTTCGTGCTGCTCTTTATTTTTTGGTGTGGATTCAAATTACTGTCTGGTGTCATTTCCTTTAAACCTGAGGGATTTGCTTTAGCATTTCTTATAAGACAGGTCTGCTAGCAATGGATTCTCTCGGTCTTTGTCTGGCAATGTCTTTGCTTTCAGTTTTGAGTAATAGTTTTGCTGAATATAGAATTCTTGATTTATTTTTTCCCCCAGCACTTAAATATGTCATACGAATGTCTGTGGGTTGTATTGTTTCTGATGTGAAGTCAATCATTAATATATTGTTCTCTTGTATGTGATGAATCATTTTACTCTTGGTGCTTTGAAGTTTTCTCTCTGACTTTGGCTTTCAACAGTTTGACTATATATGATATATCTACATGTGTATCTCTTTGGGAGTATCATACTTGTGTTTGTTGAGTATCTTGGATCCATAGATTAATATTTTCATCAAGTTTGGGGAATTTTAGTCCATTATTTCTTCAAATATATTTTCCTACCTTTTCTCTCTCTCTCCTCTTTCCAGTACTACCATGACTCATATATTGGTATGTTTGATGTTGTCTAACAGATCTCTGAGGCTTTAAGATTTTTTCTTCATTCTTTTTCTGTTTTTTTTATTAGATTATTTCTATCTTCAGATTCACTGATTTTTTAAATTCTTCTATATAAAATCTGTTGAGTCCCTTTAATAAATTTTTCATTTAAGTTATTGTACTTTTAAACTCCAAAATATTCATTTGCTTCTATTTTATAATTCCTATCTCTTTGTTGACATTCTCTCTTTTTGGGTCATTATTATAATACTTTCCTTTAATTCTTTAAACATGGTTTCCTTTATTGGCCTTTGAACTTATTTCTTATTACTGCTTTGAAGTCTTTGTTTGCTAAATCCAACATCAGGGTGCACCTGGAGACAATTTTTATTTACTGATTTTTTCTGCTGGTGTGTGTCACACTTTCCTATTTCTTGTCATGTTTCATAATTTTTGTTAATTGAAAATGGGACATGTTGGGGGCTTCCCTGGTGGCACAGTGGTTAAGAATCTGCCTGCCAACACAGGGGGCACAGGTTCAATCCCTGGCTCAGGAAGATCCCACATGCCACGGAACAACTAAGCCTGTGTGCCACAACTACTGAGCCTGCGCTCTAGAGCCCACGAGCCACAACTACTGAAGCCCACGTGCCTAGAGCCTGGGCTCCGCAACAAGAAAAGCCTCTGCAATGAGAAGCCCATGTACCGAAACAAAGAGTAGCCCCTGCTCGCCACAACTAGAGAAAACCCACACACAGCAACAAAGACCCAGCACAGCCAAAAAAAAAAAAAAAAAGAAAATGGGACCTGTTAGATAATATACTGTAGTAATTCTGGATTCTGAATTTTTCCCTAAATGTGTTGTTGCTCTGTTTTGTTTTTGTTTAATTACTTGCCTAAACACATTTATAGAATCTGTTTACCTAGCACTGTGTTACTGCTGTTGTCTCTGTTTTAGTTTTTTTAAAAAATTGTCATTCTCATTTTTAAGCCTGAATTCATAGGGATCACCTTGTATTTGCATAGATTAACAGCCAATCAATGAATGGTCAGACACTGTGCTCAAACATCTCAAGACAGTAAAGTTTCCATCTTCTGGCAATAGATCTGTGTGTGTGTTGGGGAGCACATTTGAAATTCAGGTAATTTTAAAGTATGTATGCCCTGGATTTGCTTACCTCTAGACTCTCTTGTTTCTCCTCTGCACATGTACACAGGTTTACAGTTAACCAATGATGTGTGGATAACCTGAACCCTCTCCAGTTTTTTTCTATTAAGGCACATGGAGAGCTTATGAAGACCCCATGGTGGTCTTTTTTTGGTTTTGGCTGCGTTGGTCTTCGTTGCTGTGCGCTGGCTTTCTCTGGTTGCCGCGAGCAGGGGCTACTCTTTGTTGTGGTGTGTGGGCTTCTCATTGCGGTGGCTTGTCTTTGCTGTGGAGCACAGGCTCTAGGCACGTGGGCTTCAGTAGTTGTAGCACACGGGCTCAGTGGTTGTGGCATGTGGGCTCTAGAGCACAGGCTCAGTAGTTGTGGCACATGGGTTTAGTAGCTCCGCGGCATGTGGGATTCCCGGAAAAGGGCTCGAACCCATGTCCCCTGCATTGGCAGGTGGATTCTTAACCACTGCACCACCAGGGAAGCCCCTCCATGGTGGTCTTATTTTTCAAATCTTCCTGTTAAATTTCAGGCTGACCTGCCAGTCTTCTGCTTGCTCCAACCGTGATTGCATCCTGAGATTGATTGAGCTGCTGGTCTTCCCTTGTTTGTTTGCCACTTAGATGGCTCATGTTACAATGTTGCTGGTTGTGGAGGTTTATCATGCTCTGCTCCAAATCAAGTCAACCCCTCTGGCAGTGAACATTATGATTTTCTCACCTTTTCCCACCTTGGTAGAACTACTTTATGGATTGAGCTGGGAGCTAGGGGGTGGTGAAAGGCTAGGCAAGAATGTCACACAGACTCCCACTTATTCATACCTGAAGTTCAGTATCTTTTTACGAATAACCACTTGTCAGCGTAGTGTATGCCTTTGGTTGATTTTCAGAGCCCTGAATGGGTTGGTTTTGACAATTGTATCCAATTTTATCATGGCTTTTTGGGGAGAGAAACTGCTGAACTACTCACTCCACCATACTAGAAGTCCCACCTCTGCATTGGTCATTTTTATTAGCTCCTCAGCTGATTCTGATGGCAAGTCAGGGTTGAGAATCACTGAGATAGCGTATGATTACAGGAGGATGAATCTTGATTTCACTTCATTCAGTAAGTTTATTGAACACTATCAGGCAGTGCACACAGTACTGAGTATACAAAGGTAACTTAGGCCATCCCCCTCCTTGAATAGTCATAGGCGACGGGAAAGATAGAGAGGGAAACCAATAATACAATATAACCGTAGGCATATAGGGATGGGTGTCTACAACCGATCATTTTTTCTGAAACATGCTGATAGGTTGTCATAATTTTTTTAGTAAGTAATATAGCCATTAAGTAGATCCATACTTAACATAAGTGTGAATAAAGTTACTCATCCTGGGGAACTAGGACAACATAACTTTAAAGAACTAGCATTTTACTTCATGTAAGTTTAATGAGTTTTTTAATGCTTTATTTTTAATTGGACTGTGATGTGAATAAATCAATTGATGTGAATAAATTCAGGAATAGCAAATCAACATCAGAGTCATTATGGGCAGTGTGACATGGTGTTGTGGTTTCCAAAGTGGCGAATCCGTGAAGGCAAGCCATGGAAGTGTAGGAAAAAATATGAGCACTTCTGTATTTTTTTAAAAGTCAAATTTGGCCCATAAAATTTTTCTGTTGATGGAATATTTCATAAAGTGAGAATAGTTATACAGCAGTATATGTGTAGAATTTATAAGTAAACAGGTGGCATGCCCCCAATATTTTTGGATTGAGAGGACTCAGTCACAAAAGTTAGAGACTACTGCTGTAGTGGAAAGAGCACTAACCTAGGTGGATGCTAGTCCTAGCTCACCTACCAACTTGCTGTATGAACCTGGGCAAGTTACAAAGATATTCCAGGTCTTCCACATCTATAAACTGAGTGTGGTATAAATATCCCTGAGATCTCTTCCAGTTCTGTGCTTCTATAATTAGTTTTGTTCTTGCTATTCCTGTTAAGAATAATTGTGAAGTTGTAAGAGCAGAAGGTTATGTTGTTTTTTTTGTTGTTGTTGCTGTTCAGTATTTGAACTGGATGGAGGTGCAAGTCTATTTCTGAGTCCCTGGAACATTTCCAGAAGGAGCTGTCTGTACCTGGGCTACATCCCTTCTCTGTGGTGCTGCTGGTCATAGGTGTGATGATGTCATACACACCATGATATTTCTTTAAATTCTGCTAACTTTAGGCATATTAGGAGGACATACCACAATTACTAGCAGAGTACAGGTAGATGTACTTAGACACAGTTACAGACACATGGGTGCACCCATGCACACACAAATCAATCCTTACCTATAGCTTAGTTTCCCTGCCTTCATAAATTGAAGTTCAGAAAGATTCAAGACATAAAGAACATTAAATTTAGGGTTTTTAAATTTTTTTAATTTATTTTTGGGTGCGTTGAGTCTTCGTTGCCACATGTAGGCTTTCTCTAGTTGCTGTGAGTGGCGGCTACTCTTCGTTGCAATGCACGGGCTTCTCAATGCGGTGGCTTATCTTGTTGCGGAGCCACCGAGTGCATGGGCTTCAGCGGTTGCAGCACGTGGGCTCAGTAGTTGTGGCGCGCCGGCTCTAGAGCACAGGCTCAGTAGTTGTGGCGCACGGGTTTAGTTGCTCTGCGGCATGTGGGATCTTCCTGGACCAGGGGTTGAGGCCATGTCCCCTGCATTGACAGGCGGATTCTTAACCATTCTTAACCACTGCACCACCACGGAAGTCCCGTTAAATATAGTTTTAATAGTTAAAAGACCCACATTGATCCATACATGTCAAGTTAAGTGTCTACTCAGAAACTGACTTATAAGACAGAGTATTATTTTCAAAATTTAGATAGAACTAAAAGCCCAAGAGGTTAGCAAGCCCTTATTTAGCTCTTTGATGTAACTTCAAAGAAATTTAAATTAAAAAAAAGAAATTTAAATTTTACATATTCTATTGAACTTCTCTAAAAACATTATTTGACTTTAAAATTCAATAGAGTAAGATGTTAGACTTCAGTGTTCCCGGGTCATAACAAAATAGACGTGGCTTTCCTTCAAATAATTAGTTACACTGATTATTGCATAGTCAGTTCCTTAAAACTTTGTTTCTCTGATTTAGTTTTGTTTGTTAACTTCAGTAAATGACTTAGCATTACCAAATAGTCTGTTGGCACAGTATTTTAACATCTAATCCTTCACACACTCTTTTTTTGTTAGGATTCAAAAGCTTGAAGAAACTTTAGAGAGCATAACAAGTGTTTGATATTTTCTAAATACTTTGGATTTTCTAAATAATACTATATAATATATGATTTTCTAAATAATACTATATAATATATAAAATCATAATGCTTTTTTTGAAGCTTTTTGTTCCAAATGAAATATTATGTGAAAACTGATGATAGTACCATGAATCTTTACCATAAAGTTTAACTATTAAAAATCATCTGCTGGGGGCTTCCCTGGTGGCGCAGTGGTTGAGAGTCCGCCTGCCGATGCAGGGGACACGGGTTCGTGCCCCGGTCCGGGAAGATCCCACATGCCGCGGAGCGGCTGGGCCCGTGAGCCATGGCCGCTGAGCCTGCACGTCCGGAGCCTGTGCTCCGCAATGGGAGAGGCCACAGCAGTGAGAGGCCCGCGTACCGAAAAAAAAAAAAAAAAAATCATCTGCTGTGATTTACTTGTGAGAATGGAATAATCACATTCTGGCACATTCTATGTAATAAGTGAATCATTTTAAAGGTTTATCTTAAAGGGAAAATGACAGAAAAAAAGGAACGACAGTACAAGAAAAAGAATGACAAATCACAGCTGTTTTGATATAAATAAACATTGAAAATATGAGCTCATGAGAATATGACTGCAGATAGTAGAATGAAAGTAAAAAGAGCAAAAACAAAAACAGGAGAAAAATTAGAAAATGGAAATGTTCTATAAATAGAAAAAAATGAAACAGACTCTATAATTAATTTTATTTTGTATAGTAATGGAATTAAAGGAGTAAAGGAAAATACCACTTTAAACTTAGACCTGTATTAGCACAGCCTGTACTTTGTAACCTGCTAGGGGTATAGAATGCAATCATTTTGCTGCTGCCTGGAACAGCCAGCCAGGAACAAATTTCACTAAGCCTTCCAATTGGTAACCAATCCACAAGTTTGATTTCAAGGTTCTAACCTTTGGCATTAATGCTGATCATAGAATAAGAGCTAGATATTCACCCTGGGGGAGGGGGTAGTTAGTGGGAGAGGAAAAGGTTTGCCATTTCTGTGCTACAACTCCACTCCAGGAATTAAAGACAGTAGCCTACCCTATACTCTCAGGCTACGTTTGCACCCCCTGTACTTCCTAGAAGCCCTGCAGGTCTGTGTTACTTGCTTAGCAGGGGATAAGATTATTTGCATTATTATGTATCCATTTTGTACTCTGTATATGTGCTGTCTTCTTTTGATTTAGGTAATCTCTTTGCTTTTGCTAATGCTTTTTAAAGACTGGAAACAATCAAGGTTTGGACACTTTGGAAGGTTTTGCTGTTTTAACTGGGCAGCTGGCTTTTTCCATGCCACACCACTCACATGCTTCACTTTCTCTTCAAATTTTCTCTACACCAGGGACTTTTTAATATTAACTTTTAATTTTAGAATCAGTTCAAGTCTGTAGAAAAATGACAAGGATAGTACAGAGAGTTCCTGTACGGCTTCCTATTGTGACTATCTTTCATTACAATGTAGATGAGAGGCTTTTAGCCTGAGCCCATGGATTGTTCAGAGTCCATGAACTTTTGAAATTTATGCCAAATTCTATACATTTGAAAGAAGATGCACTTCGTTTCATTCAAGAACTATATAGATTAAGGTTGTCCTTTTAATTTCATCAATTCTTTTCTCTAGGTGCAATCTCTACTGTCATGTTTTCCACTCTGCTGACACATTTTTTGGTTTATTAGAACAATAACTACCTCCAAGTGTACACTCGCACCAGTGTGCATGGGTGGGTGGATTTTTGTGTGCAACAGCACTAGAAAAGTGTTCTTTATCAAACCTGTAATTTTCTGAGTCACTCGACGCTGTGTGTTCACAGAAAGTATATTAACTCTATTGTTTGATGAACCCAGTGTCCTTTCAGATGGAGTCTGTCTATACTACATAAAGGCCTCAAGTTGAACCTAGAGGCCCTGCATCAGAATTGCCTGGGCTCCCAATACAGAAAATCTGCTTTTGTATCAATCCCCTGAAAGCATTTGGATACACAACGTATCCAAACTGTTTATGTAGACCACCTAAATTTCCAACATTAACTTAACAGCAAAGGGTATTTGGAACTATTACCAAAGCACTGCCACTTTCCCTCGAAATTTTAAGGGGGAAAAAGCCATGAAATTTGACATAAATACACTACCATGTGTAAAATAGATAGCTAGTGGGAACCTGCTGTATAGCACAGGGAGCTCAGCTCGGTGCTCTGTGATGGGCTACCTGGGTGGGATGGTGGGATGGCGGGGGGAGGTCCAAGAGGGAGGGGATGTGTGTATGCATATGGCTGATTCACTTCACTGTGCGGCAGAAACTAACACAGCATTGTAAAGCAGTTATACTGCAATTTTTAAAAATTGCTATAGATTTATTTTTCTCTTGTGTCTAGATAGAGTGCATTATGTGAGGTCATTCTCACGCTAGCTCTAAAGATAAAAGATGATTATAACATTAGCCGTCTAGGTTTCTGTAAAACGTCCTCAAACTTAAAAATTCCTTTTATAAGCATTTTTTAAAATTATAGACTAACATTAGGGTGTTTTTTTTCAGACTTACAGATTCCAGTCTGATGTTAGAAGATTATTCATCCAAGTTGAGCCCCCAAACAAAGAGAGCCAAGAAAAGCCTTCTCTCTGGAGAGAAGAAAGAAAATCTGCCAAGTGACTACATGGTGCCCATTTTCTCAGGACGGTATGTACGGATTTTCTCCCTGGATCTGATTATTAGAAAGTGGAGAGTAAATGTTGTCAGGTAGTAATAACAATAGCAGCTGTCATTTATTGAGCACTTACTATGTACTGGTTGAGAAAGGTCTGTGGAACCTCAGAACCATGCACAGAGGGAGATGTGTTCATTGTAAAACTGTTTGCCATCACATAGGATGGCTATATGACAAAAGAGGATGATCAGCAACTTATTTCTAATTATGTAACTAGTTGAAATTAGAAGCTGAGTATTGGATGCTAGTTTTTCGACTCTATATATAGTCACTATGTTTAGAGTAGAAAGAAAGGTTAAAACTATAAAATATTGGGTGAACTAAAAGAAAAAAATCAGATGATATGTTTAGGTAGATTGGTTGCCAGTGTGGTTTTAATTATTATTCATTATGAAGAAAAAAAAGTCTTAGATAACGTAGACTAAAAGAATTGCACCATAATAATGCCTGGCTTATGTTTGTTAAATATAAAATAGATTTACATGAGGTAAAGTTCAAACAAAATAATCACTAAATCACCAGTCTGTGTAATGCCAAATTTGTTTATAATATAAACATTTTTTTGAATGATAATATATACAAAGGAATCTTGAAAGGAGACTTGTCCAAGACACCAACTTAAAGTTTAACAGGAACTTTCTGAGTCTTCCCTGTTTATTTTCCTTTGAATGGAGAATTATTCACAGAGCTAAGATGGTTCAGAATGAGGTCATCTTCTCCAGGCAAGTGCTCTCAGGAAAATCAGTAGGCAATAATGCGGGTGTAATTTTGGGTGGCCTACTTCTGTTTCCCTCCATTTTTTCTTTCCACTGCTTTCTGATGGTTCCTTTCTGAATTGTTTTGGAGGCTAATGTCATAATTGCTCTGAACCTACTTAGGAAGGTAAGGGGGTAAACAATATTCTACTTTTAGCTTTTCATTTTATACCTTTGACTTTTTTTTTTTTTTTTGCCGTACGCGGGCCTCTCACTGTTGTGGCATCTCCCGTTGCGGAGCACAGGCTCCAGACACACAGGCTCAGCGGCCATGGCTCACGGACCCAGCCACTCTGCGGCATGTGGGATCTTCCCGGATGGGTCACGAACCCATGTCCCCTACATCGGCAGGCGGACTCTCAACCACTGCGCCGCCAGGGAAGCCCTCTTTGACTTTTTTTTTATATCTGATTTTTTAAAGTGAACTTTCCAGACAAGCATACTTACATTGTTAAGTATGCTTGCCCAGAATCAACCTCATCACAGTTGGTTTAATGACACTCATATTCCTTTTAGGAGATGGCTAGGTTAGAGAAGTGAGATATTTTATTTTCTTCTTTTTTTCCCACTCTGTTTTTTAAAAAATCATTTAAAAATCATGTCAGCTTAGCATTAACCTACATGGCATGCCTCTCTACCTGTGTGGGCGTGAAGTGAAGCTGCTCACTCACCATCTTCTCCCTGCCTTTTCCCCACCAAACCATTTTGTCCCCTCCAGGCCAGTCTCAAGAAATGATAATTTAGGGCTTCCCTGGTGGTGCAGTGGTTGAGAATCTGCCTGCCAATGCAGGGGACATGGGTTCGATCCCTGGTCTGGGAAGATCCCATGTGCTGCAGAGCAACTAAGCCCGTGTGCCACAAGTACTGAGCCTGCGCTCTAGAACCCGTGAGCCACAACTACTGAGCCCGTGACCTGCAACTACTGAAGCCTACGTGCCAAAGCCTGTGCTCTGCAACAAGAGAAGCTACCGCAGTAAGAAATCCATGCACCACAACAAAGAGTAGCCCCCACTCACGGCAACTAGAGAAAGACCACACACAGCAACAAAGACCCAACACAGCCAAAAATAAATAAATAAAATAAATATTAAAAAAAATAAATGGTAATTTACAAAATAAACTGTGATAAAAGAAAATGTGAATAAAAATTTTATCTTCTAGGTTTTATTTCTAGCTGACCTTCATTTTTTATATGGAGCCATCTCCTATATTCTGTTACTATGAAAATAACACTGCATAATGGTATTGACAGTATTAACAATCTAAGAGGATGGGAAAATAATGAACATTTGCTGAGTACCTATTGTTTGCTGGGAATCACTCTAGGTGCATTATATAAACTAGCTTGCTAAGTCCTCCATCCAGCCCTGGAGAGATATTAATATGTCAATTTTTGGACAAGGAAATCTAAGCTCAGTGACTTGCTGAAAGTCACATGGCTGGTAGTGGATGAGCTGAGAGTGCCCCTAGGATTGGCAAATGCAATCGTAGTATATTTCTGGAGAATACGGTTTCTTCTGGATGGCACTTGAAAATTCCACTTCTTTTTTTTTTTTTTAAGTTTAAAAAAAAATTTTTTTTTATTGCGGTACACGGGCCTCTTACTGTTGTGGCCTCTCCCGTTGCGGAGGACAGGCTCCGGAAGCGCAGGCTCAGCGGCCATGGATCATGGGCCCAGCCGCTCCGCGGCATGTGGGATCTTCCTGGACTGGAGCACGAACCCATATCCCCTGCATCAGCAGGCGGACTCTCAACCACTGCACCACCAGGGAAGCCCTGGAAAGGTTTTAAATTTATTTTAAATTTGCAGTAGTGTGTTTTTGATGTTAATATCATATTCTTGCTCTTGTACCCAAATTATAGCAGGGTTACAACTGACATGCACTTATATTTACTTAAAGGCAAATGTGCCTGCTGTCCTGGGTCAAAAATATATTTTTAAGTGTACTTGAGTTTTTTTTTTTTTTTTTTTGCGGTACGCGGGCCTCTCACTGCTATGGCCTCTCCCGTTGCGGAACACAGGCTCCGGAAGCGCAGGCTCAGAGGCCATGGCTCACGGGCCCAGCCACTCCGCGGCATGTAGGATCTTCCCAGACCGGGGCACGAACCCGTGTACCCTGCATCGGCAGGCGGACTCGCAACCACTGCGCCACCAGGGAAGCCCTACTTGAGTTTTCCTGTGAAATAATTACAGTTTTTTTCCCCAAGGTTTACCTTATTTGCAAATGGAAAAGGCAGGGGAACCATGACTCCATTCTGCCCTCTAGAGCTATGTTAGCACATCCACTGTTAAAGGGTATGTGAACTTCACTTAGAGTTGTCTCAACTTGGGGCCGGACTAGCATTGAATATAATCCATTACTATACATATTGAATCATATTACAAACCTCATTTCAAATCTCTATATTGTATATTAGCCTCTATAGAGAATTCCAAGTAGATTCTCATTATGTTTGTTTTGTATTCACTTATTAATTCATGCACTTCCTATCTCATTCAAAAAGAAAAGTTAGAGGTAATTATGTCAGGACACTAAGCTAAAAATGTTCCATCTTCCTTTTTCTCCCCCTAAATTATAGCAGATAACTTCCTTGGTAGAGACTACTTATTAATATTTGGAGAGATAGAGAGAAGGGAAAAGAAATTAAAATTTACTCACTAAGTTGAGTAAAACGCAAGGTGGACTAATTTGTCTACCAGATGTTTTAGTAATATTCCATGAGAAATTCCAAACTTGTGCAAATGTTGTGTCCTACTCGTCAGCAAACTATATGGATTCAGGTGCCAGGGACTTGTAAACACAATGGCAGTGTTTGCTTGAAGTTTGAAGTCATTTTTCTTATAAGAAAAACAAATGTACAATTCTGCCTTAAGAGGTCTTGGGAGACTCAATTTCAAGAGAATCTTCAATATAATCAACATACTCCTCACTGAAACATGTAATAGGATTGACAATAAAGGTATTGAAGGAGCTTTAAAATAATCCAAATATTTTAAACAATATTACTAAATCACAGCACAAATTCAATCATAAACTACTATATTAGGCACAGCACTTTGGGATGTAGCCACTCACTTGCCCTCATCATCATCAATTATGAGTAAAAACAAGTCACTTTTGTCAGCATCGACACTTCAGCTGTGAGTTTGATCATTTCTTTACAACAGGGCTGTGTGTAAACACAAAGTAAGGCTGTCATGTTAAATATGTATACACACACACAACCTTTATTATCATGGAAAGGAAACCCACTAGGCTTAAGGGTCTCACGTAAATTTACAACTGATTTCTGCGTGCAGCACGTCTGGGCAATGCATTACATCATCTGAGTTACAGAATCCAGATCAAGCACATGGTCGAAAATCAGAATCACAGCCGCACAACTGTCTGTCATTTCACAATATCGTCTTTTCTGGAAGGAAGTCGTAACTTAATCTTTTTTTATAGACTAAATCATATTTAAACACACTAAGGAAACCAAAGAAATGACGTTGGGCAAGTTATCTAACTTCTCCGTGTCTTGTTGCCGTATATCTAAAGTAGAGAGGGTACAGTCTACTTCAAAGGGTTGTTGTGGGGAAAAATGAGACAATGTATGTAAAAAGCACTTGTCAAGGCACCACAGCCGGAATAGGTAGTATTATTGTGGTTATCATTGTTGGTTAAGGTGAAGATCACTGCCATGTGTGAAGAGTTAGCTCCTATTTACCAGGTCTTTCTATGTCAGGTTTTCTTTGGGCACAGTGTACAGCATCTGAGGTCAGGCACTTTGAACTTGGTAAAATTGGGCTATCTCATCACTGTCATCCGCAATATCCATATTTCGCTGTTATTATATTTTAGCCAAGTGCATGTCAGTGGAATTACAGACACGGAAGAAGAAAGAATTAAAGAAGCTGCTGCTTACATAGCCCAGAGGAATCTCCTTGCTAGAGAGGAAGGAGTCACGGCAGCCAAGCAGTCCACAGTATCCAAACAGTCCACATCCATGCTTCGCCAGGAGGAAGGTTTTGAGAAGTCGAGGAAAGTTGCAATTCGAGAAAAGGCAGAACACCTGTCACTGAAAAAAACGGTAAAAAAAAAAAAAAGACAATTTAATATAACTTACAAAAGTAGAAATGCTACCACTATATATAAAGTAGATAACTAGTAAGGACCTACTGTATAGCACAGGGAACCCTGCTCAATACTCTGTAATGGCCTATATGGGAATAGAATCTAAAAAAGAGTGGGTATATGTATATGTATAACTGATTCACTTTGCTGTACAGCAGAAACTAACACAACAGTGTAAATCAACTGTACTCCAATAAATATTAATTTTAAAAAGTAGAAATGCATGTAACATTGTGTATATGTGTGTTAATATAGATTAATTAGCTTCAAATGAAGAAATATGTGGTCTTGCGGAGAAACAAAAGGAAAAAGACATCAAAATGTATAGGTCAAAGAAAGACACACTTAATATTTAAATTCTGTGAAATTTTAGGTTCTATAGAAATTAAAGTTCTTGAAGAAGCTTAAGAAATCCACCTTAGAGAAGTAAAATATGTTGCTCAGGCTTACAATGTTAAAAATTAAGTGATGTGTTTGTTTTCAAAAGGGGTGAGGGGAATTCGTTTGAAATGAATGCAAAAGTAAGGCTCCAAATGAAAAAAATGATCATTTTGATTTCTACATTACATTTTGGTAGCACATGTTACTTTGATTTCATAATGTGTTGATTTTTTTTTCAGTTAGAAGAAACTGAGGCATATCATAAAAAGTTGAATGAAGATAGTCTTCTCCATGCTCCTGAATTTGTCATTAAACCTCGTTCCCACACTGTTTGGGAGAAAGAAAATGTAAAATTACACTGCTCTGTAGCCGGCTGGCCAGAACCTCGTCTCACATGGTATGCTATCGTTATGAAAATTTCTCATAGAATCGATTACTCAAAGTTAATTTTACCTCTTGTGAAAACATGTGACATTGTGAATATGCAAAAGTCAGTGAAAGCATCTACAAATTTGAATAGATTTTTTAAATAGTGAAGAAAGAATACATGTATGGAAGGAAAGTAGAGTCTTGCATCCATTACGATTTATTATGATACTTTATAATCCTATTATACAAATGGATCTTTATCTTATATAAAGTGTTAAAATTTAGTCAGCATATTTATTTGGTATCATTTTGTGATGAGAAGCGATACTGCCTTTTTAAAAGTAATTAAGACCCAGAGGGCTCCATCTCTACTCCTCACATGAGCTGAGGTCTTAATGTGTTTTCTAAAGCCAAAAAATAGAGGGAGCTGTTACGACTATGGGGCCTGAAGAAATTTTTGTTCCATAACGAATAAGCTCCCCTTTTTTCCGTCCATTATATATCCTATTGCAATTGTCAATGACTTTGTGATCCCTAAACTCATAACTCTCCCATCATACGGCAAGAATGTCTGCCACAGAGAGCAGAAGTCTGAAGAGGATTGTGAGCCAGTTTTAAAAGGCGTTTTCCGTCTTCTTCTCCGACAGGGGTATTTTGCATGCAGTTCCCTTATCCTCGGGAGTGGTGGTAAATATGCCCTATGTCACAGTATAAACACTTCATAGAATAGCACTGTCACCCAAAGAGCGCCTGTCTCTTCCTCTCTTTTCTGTTATTTCTAATGTTCTTTGGACACCTGGCTAGCATAATGGAGGTGGCTGACAAGATAAACTGCTAGCTAAGGTTATTCTTAAGGAGCAGGTGGTGAGTTGTGTTTTTTAAAAATTCACCTGTGATATCAATCTGCCTGTGGTAATATTGGATTTACTTACAGTTTTTCTTGTATGTAAACTCTTTCCAGGGTTCTTGAGTTTGAAAACCAAAGAATGAAACCAAAGCCAGCTCTATATTACCAAGGCAAATAATTTATAGTAAACAAAGATGAGAAATGTAGGAACATATTTAGATGAAAATGAAGTTTAAAAAATCAATTTCCAAGCTTTAAAAGTATAAGAGTATACTATAGTAAGTTAGGAATCAGTCCATCTTTGCCCACCTTTCTCTCTACCTATAGAGTTGCACAAATTGACCTATCAAAGGGACATTTCCTCTTAAAAAACTGATTATTTCCCACCTCAGAAAAAATCCAAACTTTCCTATAGAAATACGTAAAGAATAACAAATTTTTAGCTCCAAGAAATATTACTTGAGATTCACTTTGTTATAAAGCAGAAACTAACACACCATTGTAAAACAATTATACTCCAGTAAAGATGTTTAAAAAAAAAATTACTTGATGAGTAAAAAAAATTCTCATCTTTCATTAATTAAAATGTACTACCAATAAACGAATCATTGGAGTCCTTAAGTAGATATATGTATTACACAGTGTCCTATCTCTGTTTTCCTGATTTTTAAACATCAGAGTTAAAGATGATTTTCAAAAGAATCCAAAGTAATCTCTAGGAGGTAAATATTAATTCCTTAAGCATTTATTTATTCCGTTAAATACTCAGCAACTAGAATACAAACATGCCATGTACCACTGATGGTGTTACTAAGCCAGAGTAATAGGGTTCTACAAAGGCAGAGCTCTAATTCTGTTAGAGATTAAACTCCTTACATAGTGCTTTGTGGGCTGAAAAAGGAGTGATTTAAAAACAAACAAAAATAAGCAAATGAGTAAATATGTTGATGTTAAAAAAATAAAAACAAACAAAAAAGATTAAAACGCCACAGAAAAAATATGAGATGACTAAATTGTCATCCCGTAAAACTCCTGTCAAATTGGAAAGTAGAAATACTGTCAGTTTTTGGGTTTTTTTTTTTGGCTGCGTTGGGTCTCCGTTGCTGCATGCGGGCTTTCTCTAGTTGTGGCGAGCAGGGGCTACTCTTCGTTGCAGTGCGCGGCCTTCTCATTGCGGTGGCTTCTCTTGTTGCAGAGCTCGGGTTCTAGGCACATGGGCTTCAGTAGTTGTGGCACACGGGATCAGTAGTTGTGGCTCACGGGTTGTAGAGCGCAGGCTCAGTAGTTGTGGCACACGGGTTTAGTTGCTCCGTGGCATGTGAGATCTTCCCGGACCAGGGCTCGAACCCGTGTCCCCTTCATTGGCAGGTGGATTCTCAACCACTGTGCCACCTGGGAAGCCCATACTGTCAGTTTTTAGTTATCTTCACTAATGGGGCTGAGAAAAAGTATGATTGATCCCTCAAATCTTTCACCTTTAGCTTTGAAGTATTTATTTCCTTAACGTATGAATTTTATGGCCTAGGGGTTCATTTGAATCAAAAACAAAGGCACAGAGACAAGATTTGTCTCAGGAACGATTGGGAGGCTGTTTGGGAGGCTGTCCATTGACTGGAACAAACCTTCTCTAGTTCTCGTGACCCCTTTTGTGCTTGGAGAAGTCAAATCCATTCTGTATCAAGAATTCTCCCAGTAGGGACGGATCAGACCATTTCACAGAAAGTCCTGTTGCCTTGCAAGTCAAGTGAGAAGTAAATATGAAAACAAAAGAACCAGTGGACCACTAAGAAAATAGTTCACCTTATTTAGCAAGCAAGATTTGCCCCTGGATAAAGCTGAAATTTGGACAATCAGCTAGCAGATAACTGAAAATTGGCTGTGGCAATAAATAAGGTCAGATCCAGGTTTTGTGGGGCATAAGAGTTATACAATTTGAGGAGCACTTTTACAAAAAAGAATATAAAGTTAAGTCATGTGCATTAGGCACAGAGCCTTATGGGGACGCATGCTGATGAGAGACCCTGAAACTTGAGCTTCACTGGTTTCAAGGTAAATCCATCTCTGAGAGTAAACTTCCATGTAGGGTTAATTATAGCTTGCTGGGTACGTTGCCTCTTTAAAAATAATCATGAAATGAAGCTCTAATTTACTTTGCAAGCTACTGGTCCAGAGTGTGCGATCTTCAGTGAGCATCCTTCCCCTCAATGAGCAGGGAATCCACGACCTAGCAAGAACCACGGTTGGTGGTGACTAATTTGCTGGCATTTATGCCTCTTTGGTACCCAGCTGGAGCTTCCTGGGCCTGACACTGAGTATAAGTATGAAAGAAATAATTGAGAATGACCTTACTGAATAGAAGAAGGGAAAGTACAGAAATAAGTGTGTGATGTTGCTGCGGGCAGTTGTGATGCCTCCGCTTGAAGCCTTTAGCTCTCAAAGGCATGTGTGCCTGGGGCCTGGCTCCCTCAGACTCCTTTCCAAAGAGGGTTCAGTTCCAGGTTTCCACTGGGCACCCTCAGGTCATGGAAGCCCCTGAGGTCTAACAAATGGTATCAACACACAGCAGCTGCTCTTTGGCCAACCCCGCGTACTGACTAAATCCGTCTGGATGGAATCTAGAGGGTAGCCAGGGAGCGCTCACTGACAGGCGCGCCCATCATTCATCAGGGTCCGGTGTGGAGGCGCTGAGCTCACTTTCCGAGCAGAAGGAAGCCTGTGGGCTTTGCGTCCAGTAGAAAAGTTAGCTGTAGATGACGCTGCTGTACCACCACAGTGAAGCAGGCCATCCTGAAGGAGGGCTTGTCAACAGAGAAGGAGAAATCTATATGTGGTGAAAAACCAAAGCTGTTTTACTTAATAGGCTATATTTATATAATAACTTGTTTAATAGGCTATATATTGGTTTAAAAGGGGAGGAAAAACATTTATGTTTGTATCCATATTACTTGCATAAGGAAGCTCTGGAAGGCTATGTAAGAATCTAAGGAGAACAGTTAGCTGTGGGGAGGAGCTGGGCAGAAGGCAGACAGGTTTGAGGAAGGAGAATGTTTCCCGGGCACCCTGATATTTTCTGGTCCTTGAACCATATGCCTGTATTGCCCAGTCAAATTGTAAAAACTATTTGAAATGAGGGAGAAAAGTTCTCTTTAAGAGAAGGAGAGAATTGCATTAATTTTACACTTCCTTCTTTAAAAAAAGAGCCAGATTTAATTGCATTTCGAGCCCAAAGTCTAAATCAGTTTTTTCAATGGAAGCCTGGATTGTAATCTGCAGGGAGACTCACACAAACTCCCTGGAGCAATGTGTTAGTGAGGATTAGTATTAGTCTAATGCTCACTCAATACCCAAGTTTTCAGATGTGTATGTGGTTACTGGGCTAGATCCTCACGCAAGACACCTAAAAATACATATTTGAAATTCTTCAGATTATCCCTGAAGTCACTGTCAAATAGACAAAGATATTTGTCATTAGGCATGATAAGAGTTCAAAACCTGGGAATAAAGTAGTATAAGAAATGTATCTTAGGAAGAGTCCAGAGATTTGGAAAAGCCTTAATCTATTTTTGCAAATTATGTGAATTCACAAATTCCATGATAGAATCATGTATTGAATTTGTTTACAAGATTAGAGTTATTCACAATGTATTTAAATTTAGCAATTACTATCATATTATCTTAGGAAAACAGCCTGCTTTTAAAATAGTTAAAACTTATTTATAATTACTTCCCAGGTATAAGGGTTTGGGATTTTATTTTAGATTTTTCTTATTTATTTAAGTCCAAATTCTATGCTAATGGAATAGCTCTCTCTCAGCTAATTGGTTTTTAAAGTAACAGCTATTTATTCAAAACAGTAGGGTTGCATTCTAAGTAGCAACCACACTCGTAGGGGTATTCAACATGAAAGGATCATTTTGGCAGGCATTATTTGCTGATAGAGAAAAGTTAGAGTGAAGCCCTTTTGTTTGACCATGCTTTACACGCCAAAGAGCTTTCACTGTAATCCCTTCTTATCAAAGTCAGCCCAATATCCAAACAGACATTTGTTTGGAGGAATTAAGTGTGTATTTTACACACATTCATGAAGAGTATTATTCTAGAAATACTTGTAACAGAAGCTCATTAACTAGTTCATAGACTCTACATGAAAATGATAAGGAAAATGGTGTACAGCTAAATGTTCACAGGAATTTCAGAAACCCTCTGACAAATAACCCCAGGGTGTAGATAACTCTCCAAAATTAGCCAGTGACTGACCAGTTTGGAATTTCATTTTCCAGAAGTAACAAACTGTGAAGCATATACAGAGCAGGCCTCAAATCCTACTTTTCTCCCCTGACTTTATGGTGAAGACAGCCAATCGCAAATGACTCTGAACCTGAGCGCCTAGCTAGGTGAATTCCTTGGAGAATAGAATTGAATCACTTCCTCATTTAATCCATGTCTGCAGCTTTAAAACAGATGCTTCTTACACTGACATTGGAGTTCCAGTGGAGAGAATGGAAGCTTCTCAAAGTGTGTGTGTGTGTGTGTGTGTGTGTGTGTGTGTGTGTGTGAGAGAGAGAGAGAGACAGAGACAGAGACAGAGACAGAGACAGAGACAGAGAAGCCATGGCTGTTTAGCTGGGGGTCGGGGGATCGGGGGGAAGGCATTGAGGTGCTAAGTCGGATTGGACAGAAGGACAAGGAAAGTGAAGAAAGCCTGGGAGCTGCAAATGCTGTTTTAATTCAAACTTTATAGAAATATGAACAACGTTTTTGGTCAGAAGCCAAATAGAGTGTCACTCAGTTGTTTGGTCAAGTAGCACCTGCCACACAGAACTGGGTGTCATATTTCTCTTCTTATGTTAGAAGGAAATACTGAAAACACCACAGCAAAGGAGAAAACTGAGCAAGAGGGAGCTTCTGAGTCAAGTGTGAAATGACCTAAACCAATTCAGTCAGGAGGACATGCTGATTAACATGTTCTACCCTGTCATTCATCAAAGCAAGGAATGTTCCAGATTAGGAGCGGCCGCAGATTTCTTTTTACACGCCATCTCTGATCAAACAGTCCTGTCTGCCTGGAGCCCTGTGGGGAGACAGCTAACTGAGACTGCTTCTGGGCTGTCAGAAACAGCTAGGGATGGCTCCCAAGGGTGGGGCAGAAGGCTGTGCCCCTACACCTGCTACGCAGCTGCGATTCCTAAGCCAGTCCACCCTCCCGTTTCACATCCTAGGGAACCGGGACACAAAGAGCCTCAACACACCTTCTTCACATGCACTTATTTTAAATTATCCATATCATGAAGGATGGATTTATCAGAACTCCATTCCTTCGGCCCCAAATCAGGAAGCACAGTTAAATCTATGGTGTTACCCAATAACTCTGTTCAATCCAATTTAGCAAACACTGAGTGCCTAATATTTGCCTGTGATGCCTACTTCCTTGAGGGTGGCAATAGAAGTAAGTAGGGATCAGACACAATCCCCAGCTTCAAGGCACGCACACCTTAGTAGAAGTGACACTTGTCCAACTATAATTTGATAAATGTTATAGATTTCCATTTGAACCAAGTAACACCAATGCGGACAGGCAGAAATGATATTGTATGGGATTTCAAGGGAGAGATTATTGAAGAAGTGACCTTTGATCAGAGCCTTGAAGGACGAGTTGGGATTTTGCTAGGTGGAGAAAGAGAATGGTACATTTTTTAAAGCATAAAAAATGATGCATTTTAGGGACATAGGGTGCATGTGTGTGTGTGTGTGTGTGTGTGTGTGTGTGTGTGTATGAGTGTACAAGCTGGGAAGAGGTAGGGACTGGCTGAAGATTATTTCCTTTCTTTCTCTCCCTTTCCACAACTTGCCCTGCTCCAAAACCTCCTTATAACCATGTCCAGAAATCTAAAGAAATAAAATGCAGCTAAATAGAGAACAGCTGGAAAGTGGAAGCATCCCATGTTGTCAAGAGCCAGACTGCCTAGGTGCAAATCCCAGATCTGCTGTTCTAGCCATGAGAGCTGGGGCAATCCATGCCTGGGTTTCTTCATCTGGAAAATGCTACTACTTTACTATGTTAAAAGTAGCACCATCTCGTGCGGTTGTTGTGAGGATTGAATTTAAAGCACTTGCCTGGCTCACGGTAAACACTCTGTGTCCGTTATGGTTATTAGCATTATTTGCGATGTCTGCACAAGTGAAGTGGGGTGTCCTAAAGGGAATCAAATGAAGTCCAGCTCCTCTTTGGGACAGAAAATGGCTTAAGCAGAAAAGCCTGGTCCAGCACCATAGCCACTGGCTACTGAGAACCTGAGGACGTGGTGAAGAAGGTGCCCCTTGCAGACTCAGGAGACAGTGTCTCAGGAGAGGCCCCTCCATGGAGCGCCAGCCTCTCAAGGGGCTTCACCAAGGATGGCCAGTCAGAGAAAGGGAATCTTTCAGCTCCTATTTGTCAGTAGTTTTCTTTCATGATTGATATTTTAAGTTCTTCCAAGAGGAGAGCTATGCTCACAAAAGAGTAAAACAAATATAATGAGCTTTCAATGCAATGACAAGGTTTTGAACAACATGCAAGAATGTTAGTGGGAAGAATGTTTTGCTTTCATCCTACACAGACAGCCAACAAAAAAACCACTCAAAGCCTTCCTCTCTGTTGTGTCAGCAATAGGCAAGTTTTTGTTTTCTTTTTTTTTTAGATCTTCTATTGAAGTATCATATGCACATTAAAAAGTGCGTATCACATATAAATGTAGAACTCTGATGAGTTTTTGTAGACTGCATACACGCAGGTAACCAGCACCTAAATCAAGAAACCAAACAATTTCAGTACCCAGGATGTCTCCTTAATCCCCCCTGCCCCACTCCGGGGGGATCACTCTCCTGACTTCTAGCAGCATTAATTAGTCTTTTCTGGTTTTGTACTTTACATAAAAGCAATCATTATACTCTTTTGTGTCTGGCTCTTTTCACTCAACATTACACATGCAAGATTCAACCACATTGCTGTGAATGGCCAACTTCTTGAACATAATTTTTGTAATGGAGGAGAGGAGAGCACATTCATCAAGAAGTTTTAGGCGAGAAGCAGCCTAGGAGCCGGCCTGCAACCTGTTGGGGAAGCTCTTGTAGCCGCAGCCGCCAGAGCATCCGCGGCCACAGACACCTCCAGAGGGATCCAGTTGGGGAGGAAGCAGAGGTGTCACCGGCCCCGGCCTGCGCCTGGACACTCAAGGGGGACTACAGGTTATGGGTGCTACATGTGTGCTTTCAGAGCAGCAATGTGAGGAAGCTTGAAGTGGGATGGCAGGATGGACTCATCCTTATGACAGTAACTCCAGTGATCCAGAGAACTGGGATCGGAAATTGAATAGTACACATCGTAAACTTTATAAACATTCAAGTACTCCCCCACATGTTGCCAAAGGAGTTGTTGCTCACACCAAAATGAGTCTACATGGTGACTTGATCTCTCTCAACGAGAGATCAAGAGATAGACGAAGGTCAAGTGACAGATCACAAGATTCATCTCACGAAAAAACAGAATCTCAGCTCATTCCTTGTATTAGAAATGTTACTTCAACATGACAGCACCATGTTGAATGTGAAAAAGATCACAGTTCCTCTCGTCCAAGCAGTCCTCATCCTCAAAAAGCATCTCCAAATGGTTCCAGGAACAGTGCTGGGAACAGCAGCAGAAACAGTAGTCAGTCAAGTTCAGATGGTAGCTGTAAGACATCTGGGGAAATGGTGTTTATGTATGAAAATGCAAAAGAAGGAGGTTGGAATGTAAGAACGTCAGAACGAGTGACACTAATAGTGGCTAACGCTAAATTTTTTGTAGACCCATCCATTTTTACTGCTCAGCCATACGCAGTGCTGGGCGGGATGTTTGGGTCTGGCAGAGAACATAACTCTACATGTCCCAGAGAGAAGGGAGAGTATGAGGTGGCAGAGGGGATTGGCTCTACTGTGTTTCGAGCTATTCTGGATTACTATAAAACAGGAATAATCCATTGTCCCGATGGCATATCTATTCCTGAACTGAGAGAACCATGGGACTCTCTTTGTATCTCTTTTGAATATAGTACTATTAAATGTAGAGATCTCAGTGCCCTAATGCATGCGTTATCAAATGATGGTGCCCATAGACAGTTTGAATTTTACCTGGAAGAAATGACTCTGCCTCTCACGGTAGCTAGTGCCCAGAGTGGTGAACGGGAATGCCACATAGTGGTGCTTACAGGTGATGATGTGGTTGATTGGAATGAAGAGTATCCACCACAGATGGGAGGATAATATTCACAAATTATTTATAGCACAAAATTATATAGATTTTTCAAGTACATTGAAAACAGAGTTGTGGCCAAATCAGTTTTGATGGAGAGGGGTCTTAAGAAGATTGGATTGGGAATAAAAGAAAATAAAATAATAAAATAAAACCTACAAAGAAAAAAGTAAAAGAAAAGGCCTGGGGGCTGCCCAGAAGTGATTTACAACTATGTCCAAAGACCCTTTATTCAAATGTCTTGGGAGAAGGAAGAAGGAAAGAGCTGGTGTGTAGACTTTCAGTGTGTAAAAAGTAAATCTATCACCAACCTCGCAGCAGCTGCAGCTGACATTCCCCAGGACCAGCTGGTAGTCATGCACCCAACTCCTCAAATGGGTGAGCTCGATATTTTCCCTCTCCATCCCCCTTCTAGCAGCAATGACCTCGATCCTGAGGCACAGAAGCCGATGCTGTGATGGTGATGTTCCTTGAAACCATAGCGTGCTGCACCCCCCTCACCCTGCACTGCAAGGCCACTCCCTTCATTGTGAGATGCACAGAACAGTGTTTAGGGTACTGCAGTGTAAACTTCTTTAAAGACCATGGCTTTTAAAATGGTTGGATGGCTGAATGGTTTTTTTGTTTGTTTGTTTGGTTGGTTGTTTTTTTTGCGGTACGCGGGCCCCTCACTGTTGTGGCCTCTCCCGCTGCGGAGCACAGGCTCTGGACGCGCAGGCTCAGCGGCCATGCATGGCTCACGGGCCCAGCCGCTCCGCGGCATGTGGGATCCTCCCGGACTGGGGCACGAACCCGCGTCCCCTGCATCGGCAGGCGGACTCTCAACCACTGCACCACCAGGGAAGCCCTGAATGTTTTTTTAAATGACTACAATTCTAGCATCTTGAGGATCCAGTTATATAAATGTATTGGTTTACCAGTAGGTTTGTGAAATTGGTTCTTTGTATGGGGGAACAGTCCTTTTTCACACATCTAGATCTTTTCAGAAGTGGCGGAAATTGGCAGCTGGGGTACTTTCAGTCTAGATTGATATTCATCACACCCCAGGTAAAATGTAGAATATTATGTAGTTGCACTTTATATATGGTGGTTAAGTGGGACTGTTCAAGCCATTTTAATAATCGTGATGCACAATATAATCTAAAAAAGTGCTTCTATCAAAGTATTCTTTCGGTAAAACGTGTATAGTTTGCTGCCCATGATGAGCAAAGAATGAGTATCATTGGGCTTATTTGAATGATTAGGATGAGATTCAATGGCCATATCTTATCAGTTATATCCAGTGCCATTTTCATCCTTTTCAAGTGAGTCACATGCAGGGAGTGTGAACTTCAGGTGGTTTATTATCCAGTCTGCCTTACCCTTAATCTGTTCACAGATATTTATTCACTAATGATTTTTTTCGAGTTATGGGATAGGAAAATGAAGTGTTTGCTCTTCATTTACTAAATGATTGTAAACTCATTTTTCATCAAAATAAAATTCCATTGTTTTAATGTTAAGAAAAAGAAGTTTTATAATATTTATAATGTGTTTTATTTGCATTTATTGAACAGACCCCACTACCGACCTCAGTGCTGTGTTTACAGGTGTTCCTTCAAGAACAACAGTTGTGTGTGTGTTGCTTTTAATCATGAATCTATTTACACCTCAACTTACTTCACCTTGTTTCCTTTGTCTCATAGGTATAAAAACCAGGTGCCAATAGACGTCCATGCAAACCCTGGAAAGTATATTATCGAAAGCCGATATGGAGTGCACACTCTGGAGATAAACGCGTAAGAGACATCAGGGTCTGTGTGTGTTGCCCAGCAATTGCTTAGGGTGGCAATTTGTGCTCCAGTTAACGACTGTCCCCTTTTCCTCCCAATGCAGCGCGATCAGGATGGGGGACAGTCCCATACGTTGCTTCTTGGTGCACACCAAAGAGCGATAAGCGTGACACTCTTACCAAGCCCACGTTACCTCCCAAAGTGATCTTACTTGAATTTAGTCAAAGACGACGAGGAAAAATTCATTTGTATCTATTTATCCTTTTATATACTGGAGAGTTTTTCTTAGACATTAGTAAGAAAATAAGTTACATAAGTAGGCATTTATATTCAGTTATCCTTTCAGAGTTCCAAACCTATGCCATCACTATACACTTTTGCCTTTAATCAGTAAAGGCCAATGAAGTTTGGGGTGGGTGACATTGAAAGTAAGCTGTACTTAGAGAAATTGTTCTTTCCTTCAGCTCACCAGGAACTGTGGGAAACTATGTGCCCACCCTGTCAGCCTGTAGATGGACGCAGAGCCTGACATTGGGATGTTTATAAAGCAAAATCAGAAGCAAAATTTGAAAGCAGAATCCACATCAAAATTTCCAAGTTTTCAAAGGTTTATCATGTCTCCTAATGTGGTCTTGAAATCCAAGCCTAGTTATGTGGATGGAAAAGTTAAACAAGCTGCCAGCATTTTCGGTTCAAATAAAACCATGACATGCTGAGATGTCAAAGTAAAAATAAATTACGTCATTCTGATCTCAAGAGATTCATAGCCTTCTCAGGTCAGAGCACTTGACACAGGTGATGCTGGGCTTCAAGCAGAAAGAACCCTGGGACTCTGGGGCTTTTGCCAAGCATTGACCCCTTCCTAAAGTTACATCCATTCTGCCAGTCGGAGATTCTACTGAGGTGGCGGTGAGCTATGTGGTTGCTTTATAATTAAATAGCTATGGGAAAGGCAACTGTATTGACCCTCCTGGGGTTCTATTGATGTCTGTAGATTTCAACAAGAATTAAGATATTGCAAATGAAACTAAACCCAGAGGAACAATGAAGAACACGAACACTGGCAGTGATAAGGCACAGAACAGCCTTCTTTGAAATCTTAGCCTGTTCATCTCTATGTGAGATCCTTCTCTCTCTACTCCATTAACAGCATCCCAATTTCTGCATTATAACTTAGAGGAACTTCCAAATGGCACTTCTTGTGTTGTTCTGTGGGCCTGAACCTTAGCAGAATTGAAAGTTAAACAACTTGTTTGTACTTTGAGGCTAGAGCACATTAGACTAACTGGGATCCGTTTTGTGGCTCAGGGAGTCTGTGGGCGTCTATAAGGAGAGGCTATTTCTTTGTCTTTTCATCACCCTGTAGCCCCCCAGACTGAAACCCACCCTGAGGGAGGCCCCAAGGTGTTCAGGGTCTTACCTCCTCCAAAGGTACATGGCTGGACGTTTTCTGCTCCTGATACAACTTTAGACCAATTTTTCATCACACTGTTCACACTGTAATTTATATACTTGACACTTTGTTGACTTTTTTTTGGGGGGGGGACATTTTAAATGAACCCAGGCTAGGGTCACGGTGGACTATAGCTGTTGGTAGATAGATCTGTTGGCCTATATAACACACCACAGGGCGCTGGGTCAGAGAGAGTAGCTTTATCAGGGGTGCCAAAGAGCTATGTGTCAGTCAGTGATTTGCCCTGTGGCTTGTTAGCAAAGAGATCCTTGATGAAACAGCTAGCAATTACATCGGCCTTCCGTATCTGAGGAGGTGGAACCCGCAGATACTGAGGGCCGACTATTTTACACCATTTTACTTAAGGGACTTGAGCATCCACGGATTTTAATATCCATGGGGGTCCTGGAACCAATCCCTCGCGGTTGCTGAGTGACGACTGTACCAGGAGTGTCACTGCACTGGGCACTCATTTCCATCCGTTCTTTCAGATGTGATTTTGAAGACACCGCTCAGTACCGTGCCTCAGCGATGAATGTTAAAGGAGAGCTTTCAGCATATGCTTCGGTTGTGGTAAAGAGTAGGTTTGCTGAACTTGTTTTATTCAAAGTGTATTTAAAAAAAAATTATTCTCACTGCTAAAAAATAAAGTCAAGGAACAGTTGGCATGCTTTTCTGCTTTCTCTTCTAGGATATAAGGGAGAGTTTGATGAGACTCGCTTCCATGCGGGGGCCTCCACCTTGCCCCTCAGCTGTAAGTTTCAAAGTATATTTGCTGTGTCATCTCTGTACAATACTGCGTAATAAGCTGTTCCATAATGCCGAAATAAATACATAGTCTATATTATAATATATGCTAGTATGTGTGTAATACTACCTGTGATTGGTTTTATTTTTTCAGATTCTTTGGTTACTATATTCTCTTTCTGCATATAATTGCTTTGTTCTGGTTTTATAAATGCCCAGATGTGACAGGCTAAAAATGGTTTTAAGTCTTAAAAGCATTTAAAATGCTTTTAAGTCTTTCTGTGTTTAAATTGAGAAAGATCATTACACAAATCTGTGCAGATTGATTTAACCCCCCCCCCACACACACAGACGCACACACACACACAGTCTGGACTATATCAGAGCAGTTTTACTCATTTTTAAATATCTAGTTCAGTATCGACTCCTTGAGAAATCCATGTCTGACCCCACTGCCACCCCAGGCCCCACCCACTCAGGGTTCGGTGCCCCCAGTGAAGCTGTGGCACCTTCATAAGACCATCTATCTCACTGGACACTGTTAATTGTTCTCTCCCACTGACCCATGAGACACTTGAAGGCAAGGCTGGACCTTTTATCTTTAAACCCCAGCACCTGATGTAGAGTAGTATTTGATGATGAATGAATAAATACATTAATTTATGAAATGCTATTTAATGAGGTCTAAATGTGGTTTAATAACAAATTATTAACAATATTCTGATCCATAGTAATTTGTAAATTTGTGAACTTCAATCATTTCATCTATATCAGAACTTCTTTTCATGGGTGGCAATAAAAGTAAAATCCTTATTGTTGTTCAAGTAATTGGATGCTTACACTGTTCAGACTGAAAACAGTAGTCAAGCCCGAACTTCTTATTTTCCAAACATTAAAAAATAAGTGGTAGTTTTAAAAGTGGTTGATGAAAATACTTTCCCATGGTTCAATTTTTCACCTAACTAATTACTTTGATGTCTATAGATGACCTACTCCATCGACTTCATGGAATGGCTCCTAATTTTAATATTCTAAATTGTAATCATTGGTATCAATCACCTGGGCAAGAGGGGATGATGGGTGAGAGTGAAGAAGGAACACATCCCAAATCATGTCCTTCTCTATCATTTGATTTATATTGAGATAGAATAACTGGGAAATTTGAAACTATGACTTATCCCCAATGTCCCCAAGATTGGCCTATTAGTCGTTCTACAATCCTCCACACGTATCCTGTTCAGTCCCACTTCTATATCATCATCCATGTTTTTTCCATTCCCCTCTTCTCCATCAAGCCAAAGTCTGAAAGCCCAGCTCAACCTAACCTCTCTGACTTCTTAATCTTTCAGAGCCTCCTCTGGCTCCTGAACTGAGTGCAGTTGTTCCCAACATAGAGAACGGAGGGCTCTTATTCATTAATTCAACTAGTATTTATTGAACATCTACCGTGTGCCAGGTACCAGTTTAGGTGGTTGGAATATGCTGGTAAATATCATGGATAAATCTCCCTGCCCTTGGTTCTGCTCTAGTAGTTAATATATATTGATCAGTTGTGCCAGACTCCGTACTAGGACATTTTTTTTTTTTTTTTTTGAGCTGGGAGACAGCACCACCACCTTTACTGGTGATTTGCAGTTTCGTTTTGTTTTTTTTGGTTGCTCCGTGCGGCATGTGGGATCTTAATTCCCTGACCAGGGATCGAACCCATGCCCCCTGCAGTGGAAGCTCAGAGTCTTAACCACTGAACCTCCGGGGAAGTCCCCTAGGACATTTTTTATATGCATTGATTCATTTAATGCTCTCCAAAGCTTATGAACTGGGTGCCTTTTTATCTGTGCTATGCAGATGAGGAAACAATTTAGAGAGATTAAATCATGGGTCAAGACCACGCATAATGGTAGAATAGCGACTTGTAACCTGGTCTTTCTAATACCAACCATATTCTAAATCAGGGATTGGCAAACATTTTCTGTAAAGGACTAGATTGTAAATAGTTTAGGCTGTGTGGGTCTGTGTCACAACTATTCCACTCTATCACTGTTATGCAAAAGCAGCCATCGGCAATAGATAGATGAATGAGCATGGCTGTATCCAGATAAAACCTTATTTATGAACACTGAAATTTGAATTTCCTATGACTTCTCCCATGTCACAAAATATTATCCTTCTTTTGATTTTTTTCAGCCATTAAAAAAGTTAAAAACCATTCTTCATGGTACAAAACAGGAGGCAATCCAGAGTTGGCTCACAGATATGCCAACCCCTGACCTAAACCAGGCCCTCCCTATAACCCTTATCTCTACTCCCTGAGGCAGCTTTGGAACCAGACCAACTTCCCAATAAACAAGATCTGTTCAAGTTGTTTTGCGTTTTGATCTCAGTGGGACATCATCATATAAAAATGGGGCAGATGGGACACACGCTTCAAAAAGAAGTCATTTCCCTGTTGGTGAGTGGTTGCCTGGGGACACACAAAGTCAAGTCAACCCCAAGTATTGGTTGAGAGCACAGGCTCTGGAAACAGCCTGCCAGTGTAAATCCTGGGTCTGCAGGGTGCATATGGGCAGTTATTTAGTCTCCTTGTGCTGCTGTTTTCTCATCGATAACATGGGAATAATAATGGTACTTACCTGATAGGTTATTATGAGGCTTAATTGAGTTGATAGGTATTAAACACTTGGAACAATACTTGGCTCAAGGTGAACTCAATAAATGTTAGCTTGCATTTTCAAATTAATTCGAAGAGGTCTTAGGAAGAGAATTGAAATAAGGAGAAAAAGGGCCTAAGTTTTAGAGTTGGGCAGTTATACATTTGAATTTCAGTTTCACACATGATGCCTTTGGAAGCTTTGCGTTAGCTATATATATTTGTGAACTTCTATATCCCCACCTGAAAGAGAGGAAAAACTAGTAACTATGCCATGGAGTTTTTGCAAGGATTAGATGACATGTCAAATGTGAAGTTCCTGGCATGCAGGAAGCCATCAAAAAATAGTCATTATTTTCCCAGGCCCTTTCCTTTGAGAAAAGAGAAAATAAAACCTAGGAGAGTTTATGGTGCAGGTATTGACTCAATCTATAAATAAGATATTTCTAAGAATGGTATTTTAAACTTTGTTTTCTCCCATTGATATTTCTTGTATTTTTTTAACCCAGATCATCAAAGAAGCTGAAGCCACTTACTAAAAAACTCTATTTTTATGAGAAATCGATATGGCTATTTGTTCCAAGAGTACAAGCAGTAAAGTTTAAATGAACTCAGGATCTAACATTTTAATGTGCATATATTGCAGCCATATCTAAGTCGAAGCTAAATGTGGTATTCATTTACATTTTATGTAAGGCGTTAAACCTGATCTTTTCAATTCTATTAATTATAATAGTAAAAATAAGCATTTAGCTTATCTGACCAATGAAGCAAGAATTTCCATACACAGAATTTCCATTTCAATATAATGATATATGTGCATATGCTACATACTTCTTTTATAAGACTTAATTTTTGCCCAGATAAGTCGCTTGATAGGTTTGTTGTGATTGCTTTCTGCCTGTGCTTATTAAAATGCTTGTGTCTCTTTGATGACAAAAAGTAAATTACTGATGTTTGTTTTTGTTGTGCCCAGTTGCTGTGACCCCTTACGGTTATGCGTCCAAGTTTGAGATCCACTTTGATGACAAGTTTGATGTGTCTTTCGGGAGAGAAGGCGAGACGATGAGTCTAGGCTGCCGTGTAGTTATCACTCCTGAAATTAAACATTTCCAGCCGGAGATCCAGTGGTACCGAAATGGTGAGCCTTACTAATGAATTCTCACTAGGTTCTTATTTGCAGAAGGTCACAGCCCAGGCTTGGCCCCAGAGCATGAATGTCCATAAGACTGCAGTTCTCTTTATCAGAGCTGGCAGAATCTGAACGTTAGAGGACATAACCTTTTGGATGTTACAAAAGCTTTTACACATATATCAGAGTAGCAGAACTTTCGCAATATATTTGTGGAGATTATAATTTCTTATCACCAAGTAATATAGGGAAAGGATTACAAAAAATTGTATTCTCATTTTGCAAGGTGGATATATATTCATTTTCTAAGTTAATTTTATTTGGTAAAATAAAGCGGAGTCCAGTGAAGTCCAATGGGACTATGGAGCAGGCCCATTGGTCCCCAGGCACGGTGGGTGGTGGTCAGCATGCTCACCATGCAGTTGGCCTGAACTTCAGTGCATGTGTGGGCACCGGGCAGTCTGGGCCATCCCAAGACCATGGCTGAGACCAGGACCTGGGCCCAGAGTGAAACCAGTCACGGCAGCAGCAGCAGCAGCAACATTGCTGGACGGCGTGGCCCTAGAGGAGAGGAGGGGTCCCACGTGGGGCAGTGTGGGCGCCCACCGTGGGAGCCGAGATTGCCCGTCTGCCCCCAGAATGCATATTTGTGGGATCTGCACGGATATGAGCTTCCTCGCCTGAGCACCGTGACAGGAACTGCCAGCAATCACGCAGTAAACTTTGTCCGTAAGATATTATAAAATAAAAGCATGTACATAGACATTGCAGTAAGGCACATAAGGCAGCTAGTATTCTTCAGAGTTTAGACTCTGGTTATGAAAACTGCCACAACATTGCAAAGCAAACATTCACAGGCTTGGAAATAAAAATTAAGTTTAAACATTGTCACATTCAATGAAAAAGAATACTATTTTCATACGAAACTTTGGATGAAGCAGTTATTAACAAGAAAGATAATTTTTAAATTAAAATTTCCTCATAATCAAAGATACAGTGAGAGAATGCATAAACAGGCATTTGAATTATATACAAATCATGAAGTCATTTTCAGTTTCTTGTATGACCACAAGTTACAGGACATGTAAGAGAAAACATTAGGATGCAATTATGTAAATTTACATTTAAAATTAAATTCAGACTTACATGAAACTATTTGTATAAAGAGTTAAATCTTTCTAGAAAAAATTGTTCCTCAAGAATTGTCAGCTCTGATTCACTTTGTTATAAAGAAGAAACCAACACACCATTGTAAAGCAATTATACTCCAATAAAGATGTTTAAAAAAAAAAAAAAGAATCGTCAGCTCTAGAGTACTAAAATTTATATTTTGAAATAGTTTATCATAAGATTAACCCAATGTTAACTTTATAGCACCGTAACCATATAATACTATAACGTATAAAGCTGTATATTACTATGACTATGTAATACTCTTAACAGCTGCATTAATAGTTTCATCAGCAGAAAGATCCTTCTTAAAATAAAAAAAATCAAAACTAATTTATGATCTTGCATTTGCAAAGAGTGACTGATGTTGCTTTCAGTTATATCAATTTAGAATGAAGTTACTAAAAATAACTGAATTTGCAGAAAAGTAAGTAAAAAATATCGTATTATCAATCAACGTATCACATTAATAAAGTATTATTTTTGTATGTAAAATTATGGCATGAAAATATTAGTTTTTGCAATTTGTATTACCCTAATATGTTTTATAAGTAATACATTATTTTTAGAGGACAAAGCCTTATATTTTAGTACCTTGACTGTGTTTTTTTCCTCTGCTTTTTGAGCAAGGGGTCTTGTAATTTCATTTTGCACTGGGACCTACAGATTATGTATCTGGCCCTGGTCCCCTCACTTCTGCTCTAACATTTTAACCAATATAAACATGGCAGAACGACTCAAAGCCCTACAGACGTCCTCTAATATTCAGATAGCTTTCAATATAGAAGAAGAGGAATAAAGAGAGAGAGAGAGAGAGAGAGAATTGGAGGGAGGGAAGAGTGGAGGGGAAGGAGGAAGAAGAGAGTAATAGAGAAAGAAATCAGTTAATTTGCTTACTTTTGTTCCCCAGGGGCTCCTGTTTCTCCATCAAAATGGGTGCAAACACACTGGAGTGGCGATCGGGCAACACTAACATTTTCTCATCTCAACAAGGAAGATGAAGGTCTCTACACAATCCATGTACGAATGGGAGAATATTATGAACAATACAGCGCTTACGTCTTTGTTCGAGGTAAGACCTAGCAAAAAGCAGAACATCTGAGAATATTTAAAACACCGAGGCCATGTCAATCTATCCAAACATATTTTTGGTAAAGATGAAAGAGCCAATGTAAAAATTTAACCCTGAAGGCACCAGTTGGAATGGAAGGTGACCAGTTTCCAGACTATGTTACTGTCAGTACTCTCATGTCAGTACTTTCCTCATCTTCAGTGAGCCTCCAGAGCAGTGCTCTGTAGGTGTCTGAGTAGAGAGGCTAGATCCTAGTGATGCAAAAAGCCGTCTCAGTTTGAAGAAGCTACAATAAAAGAGTGATGGGGACTCACTCTTGAATATCTATTTTGGAGAGCAAATTTATTACTTCATTCTAGGCCTTTTCTTTATAGCTTTAGTTTTAATGAACTAGGAAACAAGATGCTACAACTGAATCCTTAAGACAAGCTATAACTGTTGGTTTTAGGAGGCTTTCTTTTTTCAGCGATGTCTCTAACAGGTCAGACATGTACAAGTGGGAATGTTATTTCTACATGAGATACTAGCACATCTGGAAGACAATGAACACTTCCAGGCCACAAAGGCAGTGCTCTGTGTTCTTTTACGTGATGGTCAGTCAGGTGTGGCCACACGAGGAGACAGAGGAGGGGCTCAGGAAAAGAGTGTATTATACTCATAGGTCCTAGAGAACCACCCAGGGCCGCATGGGGAAGCAAAGGCACTACTGGTTGGTCAGGAGGCAGAAGAGGCAGAGGGAGAGCTTAGACCGCAGTCTGTATTGGAGTTCCCGTGGAAAAGGCATGGCAGGGCGGGGTAAACAGTACAGGATTGGCTGGTGTGAACAACTTCAGCAGACCCTAAGCTACAGGGGTCGTGCTTAGTTGTCTGGTCCCTGGTGCTGAGATGATTAAGGCAGAGGAATATTTCCTCCTGGGGTACACGGGCCAGATGGAGGAGGTGAGCTCTGGATGGGTTAAAATTGGCTAGCCCCCGGAGATGGGGACAGAAAATCTCTCCCCACCCAGAAAGGCTTTTAAGATGTCAAAACGTCACAATATACAGAAAATAAACATATAAACAATACAAGTAGACTTGCTAATTTTTTATCTCTTGTGCATTAAATAGAACCATAAACTCCTAGGTGTTTTGATGAGGGTGGAAATTTAGAGGTCATGTAGGTGTCCTTAACTGGGGTCCACAGACTCCCAAGGGTTCTGTGATTATAACTGTACTTCAGTATAATTAGTTTCTTTGGTAAGCTCATGTATTTTATTTTATTTTATGCATTTAAAAACATTGTTCTGAGAAGGGCCCTCTAGGTTTTCTTTACCACTTTGCCAAAGGAGTCTAAGGCACACAAAAGTGTTAGGATTCCCCTTAATTTTTTTTTTTATAAATTTATTTATTTACTTATTTATTTTTTATTTTTGGCTGCATTGGGTCTTCGTTGCTGCGCGCGGGCTTTCTCTAATTTCAGTGAGCGGGGGCTACTCTTCATTGCGGTGCACGGGCTTCTCATTGCAGTGGATTCTCTTGTTGCAGAGCACGGGCTCTAGGCGCGCGGGCTTCAGTAGTTGTGCCACACAGCCTCAGTAGTTGTGGTGCACAGGCTTATTTGCTCCGCAGCATGTGGGATCTTCCCGGACCAGGGCTCAAACCCATGTCCCCTGCATTGGCAGGCGGGTTCTTAACCACTGCACCACCAGGGAAATTCCTCCCCTTAATTTTAAGATGCAAAAACTAAAGCTCAGGAATGTAACATGATTTACCAAAAGCCTCACAGAAGCAGAAGTGGGACTAGGATACAGGCCTTCTGATGGCTGACCCAGGATTTTAATTAGGGAATAGGTTAAGCTGCTGAAATGAAATTTTTAAAAAAAGTTTATTTCTGTCCTATGTCCATCAATCCAGAGGTAGGAAGGGGGTCCAGGTGGTTCTGCTCAACTCAGTCATTCAGAGTCCTGCCTCCCATCTGTGTTGTTGCTCCACTGCCCCGTGGTGCTGTCTTGTGTTCCCGTTCCAGCCTGTGGGAAGGGCAGAGATGCAGGGATGCACACATCACTTCTGCATGGTGAACACTCTACCACACATCCACAGGGAGGGAAGCTGGGCAACATGTTGCCTGCAGAAGCTCAGGGGTTCTGGTACTAAAAGGAAACAGGAGGAATGGATACTAGGGAGAGACGGCAGTCTATATACCACACCAGTACTGAACAATGACAAATGATCATTGAATTCTGCCACGGATTCGCAACTGATAAAGATGCACGGATATCTATGCCAGCTGAAAAATGCGGCAGACTTCCTCCTGCACAAAAGCATTTGGGAAAAGTCGGATCTTGTGAGGGGAAAAGAGGGGTAGCCCTCTGGGTCAGTTGCAGTAAAAATGGACACCCTGGAAGTTATCAGCAAGTATGTTTGTTTAAACAAAGCACCCGGATAGACTCGGCCAGATGATAACTGAAAGCAAACAGAGTCTGCCTCTGCTCTCAGTCTGACCTGAACCAAAGAGTATCTCTGGTGACTCAAGAAACACTTAAATTATGCCTTGAGGATTCCCTTTGTGGACTTTTTCTGGGAACTCTGACACAGTCCAGGGTTTCCTCAGCAAGATTTCTCAGTGCCCACATCCAGAGTCGTGGCTCTCTGCAGGTTGAGGCCAGACTTCAGATGACCAACCACAGACAGGGGGAAGGGATTGAAATTTATCATTAAGCCAGTTTTCATATCCACAAAATAAGGGAAGATTCTAAAATGTATCAGATATTGATGTGAGAGAATTGAAAAGATTCATGGGGAAGACAAAATTGCAAAGACGAATTTCAGAAATCGAGTTGTGAATTTAGCTTTTAGAAAAAGATTTCCCCTGTAAGTTTATTTTAAATGATATATTTTAGATTCTTTTAAAAAAATCTTTATTGAGATATAATTACACACCATAAGAGTCAAGCATGCTAAGTGGACAGTGCTTTTCAGAATATTCAGAGCTGTGCGCCCACCATCTACAATCCAGCTTAGTACAACCCCTTCACCCCAAAGAGGCTTCTTGTGCCCCTTCCCCACTCCCATCCCCAGTCTAGCTCCCAGACAGCCACTAATCTACTCCCTGCCTCTATAAACTGTCTTTTCTGAACATTTCTGGATATAATATGTGATCTTTTACTTTTGTCTTTTTTCATTGAGCCTATGTTTTGAGGTTTTTATGTTGGTACTTTGTTCCTTTTTATTGCTGACTAATATTGCACTGTATGGATATGCCTCATTTTGTGTGTCCATTCACCAGTTGATGGACAGTTGGATTGTTTCCACTCTCTGACTGTTATGAATAATGCTGCTATGAACATTTGTGTTCCTATTCAGGGACCTAGGTTTTCACTTCTCTTGGGTAGATAGCTACAAGTGGAACTGCTGGGTCGTATGTTAAATTTGTGTTTAACTTTTTGAGAAACCACCAAAGTGTTTTAAGTGACATTTTATGGTGGTTTTTATTTTAAACTTTGAGCTGCATGAGGCCATTTCAATGCATTTTTTAGAGCTCTGGTATTTTGCTGCTTAGAAAATAGCTTCTGAACCAGAATGATCAGTGTAGAAAGCACCATATGTCTGCAGAAACACATTCCAGAGCTGTACATATTTGGCCAGTTTTTTGTTACATACATAATAATATGTGTTCTTTCTGAAAAACTAGATAATATAAATAAGAAAAAAAAAAGCCATCGTAAGTCTAACATCCAGAGATACCTGAAATTATCATTTTATCACATATTCTTCTAGACTTTTATATATTCTTTCCTCCCCTTCCCACACACATGGCAGGGAGGAAAGAAAGATGATACAGTGATAAAGGATGGGATATAAATGTCATGAAAAAAGAATTACAAATGAAAAATAAATTATGAAAAAGTTTTCACTAGTAATCAAAGCAATAAAATTAATCTATCACACTGAAAAGATTTACAAGGTTTTAATATCCACTGGGATGAAGGAATGGAGGGGCCAGCACTCCCACACATTGCTGGTGAGTATAAATCGGTTTAGCTTTGCTCAGGGTGTTTTGCCACTATGTATCAACTGTGCGCATTTCCCAATGATTCTAGTTCTAGGAATTTAAGTGGACAAAGCTGAAAAAAATGTTTGTTTGGGGGAAAATATGGAAGGAAGCTAGATATCCACCAATGGGAACTGAAAATAAAGTATAATAAATATTCCATATAAACACACAAATACTGCACAGTAATGAAAACTAATGATGTATACTTACTAATATGAAAATATATTTTAAAAAACCCAGTTTACATGAAACTATATAGTCCAATCCCACTTTTATTTAAAAAACAATCACTTTTTTAAAAAATTGGAGTATAGTTGATTTACATTGTTGTGAAAAACAATTACTTTTGAGTTTATTAATATAGGGGAAAAAATCTAGAAAAATCTAGGCAAATACGTTAGTATTAGTAATCTCTGAGTTATGGAATTAAGAGGGATTCTAACATGTATTTTTAATTACATATATGTTACAAGCAGACACTACTTTTATAATAAAGATAAACAATAAAATTACTTACATTTTGATAAAAGTTATTAAACAGCCTGTGTCAGAGGTCAGAATATAAAGAGTAGCAGGCTAATCTTTGGCCTAATTAATCAAAGATACAAAAAGTTTGACTATTTGGAGGGTTGGGAGAAGGGCAGAGGCTAAGGAGAGGATTGACGTTGCCCAAGTGGGTACTGTGGGCCAGACGCTCTAGCAGCTGCTGGGAGCCAAGAGCACAAGGGTGAAGCAATACAGCATGGTATTTGGATTTGGCTTCCAGCAGCTGCTATACAGAACCGTGTTTTGAAAGATTGTCAAGTCCACATGGCAAATGGCATATTCCAAGCAACTTTATAGAAATGCTGAGAAATGGCTCCCTAAATGTCTGCTGTCTGCCAGGCTCTGTTACATACAATGGATTTATCTATCAACACCAACGTTGCTGGTTGTTACATTATGGGCTTTTTGCTAAAAAGGGACATGGCTAGAGGTTGCCAGCTGTCCCTCTCGCAGCTGAGCAGCTATTAGGTCTGTTAACTTCAGCATCTCCACCTCCATCCTAGCTCTGCTCCACCTTCACCATCAGCAGAACTTCTCCCCACCATCCAGTGCTCTGAAAGCCTAAAAGGAAAAAAGTTTCTCCCCACCAAAATGCCCATTTGCCGTTGTGTGGCATGCAGGAATTCTGCATTGTGTTAGGCATGATGATTTGGTTACACTCTCCTATAGCACTTACGCAGAAGATATTATCCTGCAGGTTCATGGGTTCATGCCGGTTCATGGGGCAAGAAACAGAATGTTCAAAACCAAACTGATTTAAGATCTTCACAGATAATGCACAGCCCTGTTAGCAAATGTTTCAGTAACTTATAAGAGTTACAGAAGTGTAGATCATAGGAAAAGAAAGTGTTTATTTTTCAGTCAACAAGAGTGTTTTCGCCGGGTGAGTGGCTCCTACATGTCTCAGCCTCCTCTCCTACTAATTCCGGTTGTTAAAGGGTTGACCAGATGTCAAGTGGAATTGGCAAATGTGGTTCCCCTCCCCTTGGGACTGTGACTCTTATCTTAATCATTTTCACTTAAAAGGCTACTATGGGGTTATTTTCATTCCCCTTCCTTTCCTCCTAAAAACACCCCTGCGTTACTAATTTATCTGTGCATACACTGCTGAGGGGACCACTGTCAGAGGATCCCATTTCATGAACAGTCACTGAACTCTGTTTCTTGTATAGTCTTGGACTTTTACTAAACTCAGATAAACTAAGCTCAGATGTGGCTATTTCATCAGAGTTACTTTCACAAGGATCTTCAGCTTGGGAACAAGCATTTAATTAAAATGAATGTTTTTGTTTCTCTTCCAAAATGGTGGTCCCAGCATAGGGATGGGCAAACCTTCTTGGTTCTTCTTCTCTTGTGGATGTATCTAGAAGGTAACAGAAGAGGCTGTTTGTTCCCCTTTGGAGCCATTCATAGTTTCCGAGTAACACTGCACAATAATTATCTTAAGAACAGACCTCCTGACATAACTTACATCAGACTTTTCTGATAGCAGTCCTCAACATGTCCTTATTTATTTTCTTTTAGAACATTTTGGGCAGGCAAGGGCCATGAGGCAGAGGTCATGGGTCCTTTTCAGAGCCCTTCCTAGCGTAATGTTCCTTGTACTGATGGTGAAAAGCACACATTGTTATTTTGGTAAGCAAATTACAAAATTGAAGATTGCTCGACTGGGACCAAAGATATAGCCACTGCAGTGGTGTGGTAAGAAATGTCTGCACTAAGACCTTGGCCTTTGGGGCTGACAGAGCACATCTGAGAGGGTTAACAGGATCCTTCTGTATCCCCACAGATGCTGATGCAGAGATTGAAGGAGCCCCAGCCTCTCCCTTGGATGTGGTGTCCTTGGATGCCAACAAAGATTATATCATCATCTCTTGGAAACAGCCGGCTGTGGATGGAGGGAGTCCTATTCTGGGATATTTTATTGATAAGTTAGTACTTAGTCTAACTTCAGTTAGAGTGATTTGGCCATAGAGACACATGCTTGATTTCTCCCACCATTTCTAGGTGAAGTGTTTTCTTTACTGTTCTCTCCCTCTTTTCCTTGTGTCTCTGTCTCTGTCTGGTGTGTATGTATATATATATATGTGTATATACACATACCTACCTGTTTACCTAAATTCCAAAGATAATCCTTGAATTGTACTACCAACCCAAGTCACTAATTTGGCGAGAATATTATGAATTTGTTCACCTAATAGAGGCCACTTTAGAGATGAAATAGCTGGTATTCAATATGCTTAATGTCCGTATTATTAGTATGTCAGTAATTTAAGAATATTAAGTAATTTAAAGAATAGTACTCTAAGAATACTAAGAAAATCTCATTTATATCACAGGATTCAAGTCTGACAAAGAAATAACAAATATCCGTAGTATTAAACTGTTTTATCTACAAATCGTTGCTGTTTACATTCTCCAAAACTTAGAGGCTTTATATTTATAGTAAATGGGTCTTACATATGAATTATCCAGTGAGCTTGGCCAATTTAGAAACAAATTTAGATTATTGACCTAAATACATTATTGTCTGACTTAGTTTCTTTTCAGATAGTTGCTCCAATTCTCTTCCATTTTTGAGTAATAAACCCTGACTGTAAAAACCACTAGGGGCAGATAATCTATGCCACTGTAGTATGACAGGTTTGTACCAAGGTAGATTAAACTTAATATTTATAGCAGTAAGTAAGTATATGCCTACTGGGCTCAGTACCAACCAGAGAAATATTTATAATAGATTATACTTTATTTATAACTGTACACTAAATGTTTCCACATTATTTCATCATTGAATAATGATGAACTGTGAAGTTTTAGATATATTCTTTTTTAAAAAATATGCATCTGTATTTTAATTAAAAACATAACTATCTACCTTTGTAAAAGTATCCCTCTATGTAAATGCACCGTTTTTTTACAAATCTAGTAAGATTCTTTATTTTTGAATTTTATTTTATTTATTTTTTTATACAGCAGGTTCTTATTAGTTCTCTATTTTGTACATATTAGTGTATATATGTCAATCCCAATCTCCCAATTCATCCCAACACCACCACCCACCCCACCATTTTCCCCCTTTGGTGTCCATATGTTTGTTCTCTGCATCTGTGCCTCTATTTATGCCCTGCAAACTGGTTCATCTGTATCATTTTTCTAGGTTCCACATATATGCGTTAATATACGGTATTTGTTTTTCCCTTTCTGACTTACTTCACTCTGTATGACAGTCTCTAGATCCATCCACGTCTCTACAAATGACCCAATTTCGTTCCTTTTTATGGCTGAGTAATATTCCGTTGTATATATGTACCACATCTTCTTTATCCATTCGTCTGTCGATGGGCATTTAGGTTGCTTCCATGAGCTGGCTATTGTAAATAGGGCTACAGTGAACATTGGAGTGCATGTGTCTTTCTAAATTATGGTTTTCTCTGGGTATACGCCCAGTAGTGGGATTGCTGGGTCATATGGTAATTCTATTTTTAGTTTTTTAAGGAACCTCCATACTGTTCTCCATAGTGGCTGTATCAATTTACATTCCCACCAACAGTGCAAGAGGGTTCCCTTTTCTCCACACCCTCTCCAGCATTTGTTGTTTGTAGATTTTCTGATGATGCCCGTTCTAACTGGTGTGAGGTGATACCTCACTGTAGTTTTGATCTGCATTTCTCTAATAATCAGTGATGTTGAGCAGCTTTTCATGTGCTTCTTAGCCATCTGTAGGTCTTCTTTGGAGAAATGTCTGTTTAGGTCTTCTGCCCACTTTTGGATTGGGTTGTTTGTTTTTTTAATATTGAGCTGCATGAGCTGTTTATAGATTTTGGAGATTAACCCTTTGTCCGTTGATTCATCTGCAAATATTTTCTCCCATTCTGAGGGCTGTCTTTTTGTCTTGTTTGTAGTTTCCTTTGCTTTGCAGAAGCTTTTAAGTTTCATTAGGTCCCATTTGTTTATTTTTGTTTTTATTTCCATTACTCTAGGAGATGGATCAAAAAAGATCTTACTGTGATTTATGTCAAAGAGTGTTCTTCCTATGTTTTCCTCTAAGAGTTTTATAGTGTCCGGTCTTACATTTAGGTCTCTAATCCATTTTGAGTTTGTTTTTGTGTATGGTGTTAGGGAGTGTTCTAATTTCATTCTTTTACATGTAGCTGTCCAGTTTTCCCAGCACCACTTATTGAAGAGACTGTCTTTTCTCCATTGTGTATCCTTGCCTCCTTTGTCATAGATTAGTTGACCATAGGTGCGTGGGTTTATCTCTGGGCTTTCTATCCTGTTCCATTGATCTATATTTCTGTTTTTGTGCCAGTACCATATTATCTTGATTACTGTAGCTTTGTGGTATAGTCTGAAGTCAGGGAGTCTGATTCATCCAGCTCTGTTTTTTTCTGTTTTGTCCATCACTCTCTCTCCCTTAGGTGTGAGGTGGGCACAGACAGCTGGTCTCAGTGCAATGACACACCTGTGAAGTTTGCTCGTTTCCCAGTCACTGGATTGATAGAAGGTCGTTCTTACATATTCCGAGTTCGAGCTGTGAACAAAACTGGAATAGGTCTCCCCTCTCGTGTTTCCGAGCCTGTGGCTGCTCTGGATCCAGCTGAGAAAGCTAGACTTAAAAGTAAGTATTTTTCATTATTCAGGATCATCTTGAATTTTTTTTATATGCCTGAAATAGATCCTATTGCAAGGTGATTTCTCCACTCTCCACTAGAGGGAGAAGAGAATAAGAAATCCTTTACTGATCAGAAAAATCCAGGGGAAAAAAAGACAAAAACAAAAAAGTATTTGTTTTTTGACTCATCTGTTCACTAAGGGCTTTATTTTATGTTATTTTTATTTGATTCAGAAAACTTTGCCTAATTTGACTGAGTTACAGGCATTGTGTTTGAAATGAAATATGAAAACCAAAAGGCTGGAGAGCTTTTTTTTTTTTTTTCATTTTATTAGCACAGTTCAAATATACTTTTCTTTCTGGTTCATTTTCTTAAAATTGTAAGGTAGTTTTCTTAATCTTGAATTTATCCCTTAGAGCATTAATACTCAACACTGTGAATTTCTTTATATCAAAGGAAAAACACATTTACGACACATCGTGTCTGATCTGTACTCGTGTTTCTGTGTTAGAGTCAAAAATAATCTTTTCATATATTTAGCCTCCAAGTCTCAATGTCAAAACTGTGGTACATGGGGCTTCCCTGGTGGCGCAGTTGTTGAGAATCTGCCTGCTAATGCAGGGGACACGGGTTCGAGCCCTGGTCTGGGAAGATCCCACATGCCGCGGAGCAACTAGGCCCGTGAGCCACAACTACTGAGCCTGAGCGTCTGGAGCCTGTGCTCTGCAACAAGAGAGGCCGCGGTAGTGAGAGGCCCGCGCACCACGATGAAGAGTGGCCCCCGCTTGCCCTCGCACAGAAACGAAGACCCAACACAGCAAAAATAAATAAAATAAATTAATAAACTACCCCCAACATCTTCTTTAAAAAAAAAAAATTGTGGTACATGAATTATGCTCTGCATTTGTTTCATAGGAACCAATACAGCATCCTTAATAATAGGGACCTTAAAGTGGCATTAACAGAATTGTTGGAATTTCACATTTCAGTCTATACCAGATTTCTCAACCTTGGCCCTATTGACATTTTAGGCCAGGTAATTCTATGTTGTAGGGGGCTGTCCTGTGCATCGTAAGATGTTTAGCAGCATCCCTGGCCTCTACTCGCTAGACGCCTATGGTCCCCCCACTCCCTCCTCCCCCCCCAACCCCCATCATGACAATCAAAATTGTCTCCAGACATTATCACATGTCCCTGGGGGGCAAAATCACCCTAGTTGAGAACTCCTGGTCTATGCCATTTATAACATTTTCAGTGTTATTCTTGACCTTAAGTACATGTAGTGGCATCATAAAAATCTAAGTAAAATAATGTCACCTTCTCTCTGGAGACTTTTCTAATCAGGCTCCCTGATTACTCTCCAATCACTTTTCACCCACTGTCCAACTTCTCTCCCTCTTTCCTAATTCCATCTCATACTTTCATTTACTCCTCTTTAATAACTTTCAATGAAAGTAAGATTTGTTGGGATTGAAAATCAATTATCTTGCTTATTACCTTTCTGGTTTTGCACACATTCTGGTGTAAAGTCCCTCACTTGAAGCAGGAGTTGAATCATTCTCTCTTTCTGATGTCTTTCTGATATCACAGAAATGAATTTCCTCTTTAACTTTATACTGCCTGTCTCACTCATTTTCCTTACTCGGGATCTAAACTGCTTTCCTTTGTAAATAACACTTTCAAAATTAATGGAAAGAAATCTCTTTCGTTGAGCTTTACTGCAGGATCAGCACCCCTCTCCCCTTTCATCTTCATTATGACATAAATAACAGCCTGGCTTACAATTGTTCCTGAAAGGTTTCTCCCAATTAAATGCTATCTCTCAAGAAGGGTGAGAGAGCCTATGTGTTTCAGGAGATACATGGGGAACAGTGTATGAACACAGGCTGTTTACCTCGCCTGTGTCAGTACAGTTCCGGAAACGTGGAATCTAGCAGATTGTGAGTTGTTTGAGAACAGAGACTATGCCCCCTCTCCCCAAAATACCATGTGCATGCTTGGTAAGACTCACAAGGTACATAAGTAAACTAGTAACAAACCCATTTGGGACCAATCTGGCCAGTTTACCAATTTCTCAGTGCAGCTGAACTGCATTTGTGAATGTTTCTGATTTTTGTATTTATCTCTGTCAGGTCGCCCTTCAGCACCCTGGACTGGACAGATCATTGTCACTGAGGAGGAACCGACAGGTAAAAACCACGTTTTCCCCGGACAGTATTGCCAGTGCTCTGCTATGCAGTTTGGCTTTTGTTGTGAGGCTACAGTGTATATTATTTAAGTGTTTTGGAAAGAACATTCTCAAATATTTGGAGATCATGAAGTAACTTATATTGTCAGAGAATCGCTTTTTTAAAAAGCTTTATTGAGGTATAATGACATACACTAAACTGCATGTCTGCAAAATGAGCAATGTGATAAATTTTACATGTGCAAACACCTGTGAAACCATCACCGTGATCAAAATAATGAACATATCCATCACCCCTAAATTTCCTCATACCCCTCTGAAATACCTCCCTCCTGCCCCTTCCTCATCTCCAGGCCATCACTGATCGGCTTTCTGTCACTATCGTTTGTGTTGTCCACAATTTTAGATCAATGGAATCATACTCATTTTTGTCTGGTTTCTTTCACTCAGCATAATTATTCTGAGATTTATCCATATTGATGCATGTATCAGTTTATTCCAACTTATTTATACCTTCACCATTGAAACCTTCTATGAACCTCCTTGTTAAGTGTTTTTGTGGACATACACTTTCATTTCTCTTGGATAAATACCCAGGGTTTGAATGATTAGGTCATCTGATAGGTGTTTGTTTAATTTTTAAAGAAATTGCCAACTGTTTTCCAAAATGGTTGTACCATTTTACATTCCCATCTGCAGTAGTCCAGAGTTTCAGCTGCTCCATACTGTAACCAGTTCGTGGTATGGTCAGTCTTTTTAATTTTAGCCTTTATCATTGGTGCATAGTGGTGTTTTGTACCATGGCGGTATTTCATAGTAGGTGTATAGTGGTCTTAATTTGCACTTCCCTTATACTGTTGAGCACCTTTTCATGTGCTTATTTGCCATTTTTGCATCATATTTGACATCTTTGCCAAATCCAAGTTCATTCAGATATTCTCCCTTTTTTTTTTCTAGACATGTTATAGCATTAGCTCTTATATTTCAATCTATGATCCATTTCAAATTAATTATTTCTATATTGTGTGGATTAAGGGTCTAAGTTATTATTATTTTGCATATGGCTCTCCAGTTATTTCAGCAATATCTGTTGAAAAGATTATTTTCTTCCCATTGAATTGCCTTAGCACCATTGTCCAAATCAGTTGATTGTATATTTGTGGATCTATTTCTGGAATCTTTATTGGTCAATTTTATTTTCTCTACACCAGTACCACACTGTCTTGATTACTGTAGCTTTTATAAGCTTCATGTTTTTTTTAAAGCTTCACCGTTTTGCAATCAGGTAGTATAAGTCCTCTAATCTTTTTTTTCCCCCACAGTTGTTTTGGCTGTTCTAAGTCTTTGCATTTCCATGTAGAATTTAAAATCAGCTTATCAATTTCTTAAAAAAAAACAAAAAACCCTGCTGGGATTTCATTTGAGTCTTTTATTCTTCGTGATTTTCTATCTACTCATTCTATCAATTATTTTATTTAATTATTTTATTTTATTTATTTATTTTTGGCTGCGTCGGGTCTTCATTGCTACGCAGGCTTTCTCTAGTTGTGGCCAGCGGAGGCTACTCTTCGTTGTGGTGCGTGGGTTCCTCATTGCGGTGACTTCTCTTGTTGCAGAGCATGGTCTCTAGGCATGCGGGCTTCAGTAGTTGTGGCTCGCAGGCTCTAGAGCGCAGGCTCAGTAGTTGTGTCGCACGGGCTTAGTTGCTCCGCGGCATGTGGGATCTTCCCGGACCAGGGCTTGAACCTGTGTACCCTGCTTTGGCAGGCAGATTCTTAACCATTGTACCACAAGGGAAGCCCCTCTATCAATTATTGTTAAAATAGTGGTGACATCTCCAACTAAATGGTGGATTTAAATGCTTCTTGTAGTTTTATCAGGTTTGGTTTCATGTGTTTTGAAGCTTTGTTATTAGATGCATAAATATTTTTATTGTTATATCCTCTTATGCACTGACCACTTTAATATTAGGAAGTTACTCCTTTTATCCACGGTAATACATTTTTGCTTGGAAATCTGTTTTGTCTGATATGAATATAATGACCCCAGCTTTCTTTTGATTAGTGTTAGCATGACATATGATTTCCTTCCTTTTACTTTTAACCTATGTGTCTTTGTATTTAAATCATGTTTCTTGTAGGCAGCATATAATTGGGCCTTGCCTTTTTATGCAATCTGGTAATCTTTACCTTTTAATTGGGGTGTTTGAGCTATTTACATTTCATGTGATTATTGATATGGCTGCATTTAAATCTACCATCTTGCTAGTTGTTTTCTATCCGTTCCATCTACTTGTTTGCTTTCTTTTCCCTCTTTCTACATTCTTTTGGATTAAATATCTTTTATTATTCCATTTTATCTACGTTATCTTATTAACTATAATTATTTTTTCTTTTATAGTAGTTTGGAATTTATAATATACATCATATGACAATGTACCTTAAAGTAATATTATCCTACTTCACATGTAGTATAAGAACTTACAGCAGTATCATTCCATTTACCCCTCCTAGCCATGGTGGTGTTGTTATATATTTTATTTGTTTATATATTATAAACTCTATGATACGATGTTATTATTTTGGTTCAAACAGTCACAAAGCTTTCAAAGAAATTTTAAAAGTATGAAAAATGTTTTCAGTATTCACTCACATTTTTACCATTTCTGTTGCTCTTTATTTCTCTGTGTAGATGTGGATTTCCATCTGATGTGATTTTCTTTCCACCTAAGGCATTTCCTTTAATATTTCTTGTAGTGCAATCCTGCTGGTTATGAATTATTTTATTATTTGTATGTTTGTGAGAGTCTGTATTTCGTCTTCATTTTTGGACTATATCTTCACCAGCTATAGAATTCTAGGTTGACAGTCTTTCTTTAGAGGTTGGTCCATTGTAATATAGGTCTGCACTGTAAGAATGACTGCTATCATTTTTTTCCCTGTCATTCTTATTTGTGTTTTTCTGTATGTAATGTATTTTTTTCCCATGTCTGCTTTTAAGATATTCCCTTTATCACTGGCTTTAGAAATTTGATTATGATGTGCATTTGTGTAGTTTCCTTCATATCATGTGCTTGGCGTTTGCAAGTTCCTTGAATCTGTGCATTTATGGTTTTCATCAGATTTGGAAAATTTTTTTCACATTATTTCTTTAAATATTTTTTTCTATACTCCCCTCTCTCTTCTCTTCCTCAGGAACTCCAATTACATGCCTCTTGAAACCAAAGCTCAGTGATGCTGTGCTCATTTTTCCTATCAGTCTTTTTTTCTTTCCGTGTTTCATTTCTTTCTGTGTTACTTTCTACTGCTATGTCATTACTTTTATTATTATTCTCCTCTTTAGCCTCTAACCTATTGTGAATTCCAGGCAATGTATTCTTTGTAAAAGACTTTGTAGTTTTCATCTTAGAAATTAATTTGTATTATTTTAATATTTTCCATGTCTTTAATTATCATCTTTAATCTTTAGCCTCTTGAACATGTGGAATACATTTATAATAACTTTATGTCCTTGTCTACTATTCTATCATTTGTGACATCTCTGGTTTTGTATCATTGATTGATTTTTCTCCTCATCATGGGTTGTATTTTCTTGCTTCTTTGCATACTTGGTGATTTTTTTCTTTTTTTTGGCTGTGCCTCATGGCTGTTGGGATCTTAGTTCCCTGACCAGGGATTGAACCTAGGCCCTCAACAGCGAGAACACTAACCACTGGGCCACCAAGGAATTCCCTGGTCATTTTTTTTTTTTAACATCTTTATTGGAGTATAATTGCTTTACAATGGTGTGTTAGTTTCTGCTTTATAACAAAGTGAATCAGTTATATATATAAACATGTTCCCATATCTCTTCCCTCTTGCATCTCCCTCCCTCCCACCCTCCCTATTCCACCCCTCTAGGTGGTCACAAACCACTGAGCTGATCTCCCTGTGCTGTGCGGCTGCTTCCCACTAGCTAGCTATTTTATGTTTGGTAGTATATATATGTCCATGCCACTCTCTCACTTTGTCACAGCTTACCCTTCCCCCTCCCCATATCCTCAAGTCCATTCTCTAGTAGGTCTGTGTCTTTATTCCTGTCTTAGCCCTAGGTTCTTCATGACATTTTTTTCTCTTAAATTCCATATATATGTGTTAGCATATGGTATTTGTCTTTCTCTTTCTGACTTACTTCACTCTGTATGACAGACTCTAGGTCCATCCGCCTCATTACAAATAGCTCAATTTCGTTTCTTTTTATGGCTGAGTAATATTCCATTGTATATATGTGCCACATCCATTCATCTGATGATGGACACTTAAGTTGTTTCCATCTCCTGACTATTGTAAATAGAGCTGCAATGAACATTTTGGTACATGACTCTTTTTGAATTATGGTTTTCTCAGGGTATATGCCCAGTAGTGGGATTGCTGGGTCATATAGTAGTTCTATTGGTAGTTTTTTAAGGAACCTCCATAGTGTTCTCCATAGTGGCTGTACCAATTCACATTTCCACCAGCAGTGCAATAGTTTTCCCTTTTCTCAACACCCTCTCCAGCATTTATTGTTTCTAGATTTTTTTTTTTTTTTTTTTTTTTGCCATGGCTCATAGGCCCAGCCACTCCGTGGCATGTGGGATCTTCGCGGACCGGGGCATGAACCTGTGTCCCCTGCATTGGCAGGCGGACTCTCAACCACTGCGCCACCAGGGAAGGCCCGTGTTTCTAGATTTTTTGATGATGGCCATTCTGACTGGTGTGAGATGATATCTCATTGTAGTTTTGATTTGCATTTCTCTAATGATTAATGATATTGAGCATTCTTTCATGTGTTTGTTGGCAGTCTGTATATCTTTTTTGGAGAAATGTCTATTTAGGTCTTCTGCCCATTTTTGGATTGGGTTGTTTGTTTTTTTGTTATTGAGCTGCTTGTAAATTTTGGAGAGTAATCCTTTGTCAGTTGCTTCATTTGCAAATATTTTCTCCCATTCTGAGGGTTGTCTTTTGGTCTTGTTTATGGTTTCCTTTGCTGTGCAAAAGCTTTGAAGTTTCATTAGGTCCCACCTGTTTATTTTTGTTTTTATTTCCATTTCTCTAGGAGGTGGATCAAAAAGGATCTTTCTGTGGTTTATGTCATAGAGTGTTCTGCCTACGTTTTCCTCTAAGAGTTTGATAGTTTCTGGCCTTACATTTAGGTCTTTAATCCATTTTGAGCTTATTTTTGTGTATGGTGTTAGGGAGTGATCTAACTCATACTTTTACATGTACCTGTCCAGGTTTCCCAGCACCACTTATTGAAGCGGCTGTCCTTTCTCCATTGTACATTCCTGCTTCCTTTATCAAAGACAAGGTGACCATATGTGCGTGGGTTTATCTCTGGGCTTTCTATCCTGGTCCATTGATCTGTATTTCTGTTTTGTGCCAGTACCATACTGTCTTGATTACTGTAGCTTTGTAGTATAGTCTGAAGTCAGGGAGCCTGATTCCTCCAGCTCCATTTTTCGTTCTCAAGATTGCTTTGGCTATCCAGGGTCTTTTGTGTTTCCATACAAATTGTGAAATTTTTTGTTTCTAGTTCTGTGAAAAATGCCAGTGGTAGTTTGATAGGAATTGCATTGAATCTGTAGATTGCTTTGGGTAGTAGAGTCATTTTCACAATGTTGATTCTTCCAATCCAAGAATATGGTATATCTCTCCATCTATTTGTATCATCTTTAATTTCTTTCATCAGTGTCTTATAATTTTCTGCATACAGGTCTTTTGTCTCCTTAGGTAGGTTTATTCCTAGATATTTTATTCTTTTAGTTGCAATGGTAAATGGGAGTGTTTTCTTGATTTCACTTTCAGATTTTTCATCATCAGTGTATAGGAATGCCAGAGATTTCTGTGCATGAATTTTGTATCCTGCTACTTTACCAAATTCATTGATTAGCTCTAGTAGTTTTCTGGTGGCATCTTTAGGATTCTTTATGTATAGTATCATGTCATCTGCAAACAGTGACAGCTTTACCTCTTTTCTGATTTGGATTCCTTTTATTTCCTTTTCTTCTCTGATTGCTATGGCTAAAATTTCCAAAACTATGTTGAATAAGAGTGGTGAGAGTGGGCAACCTTGTCTTGTTCCTGATCTTAGTGGAAATGCTTTCAGTTTTTCACCATTGAGGACGATGTTGGCTGTGGGTTTGTCATATATGGCCTTTATTACGTTGAGGAAAGTTCCCTCTATGCCTACTTTCTGCAGGGTTTTTATCATAAATGGGTGTTGAATTTTGTCGAAAGCTTTCTCTGCATCTATTGAGATGATCATATGGTTTTTCTCCTTCAGTTTGTTAATATGGTGCATCACATTGATTGATTTGCATATATTGAAGAATCCTTGCATTCCTGGAATAAACCCCACTTGATCATGGTGTATGATCCTTTTAATGTGCTGTTGGATTCTGTTTGCTAGTATTTTGTTGAGGATTTTTGCATCTATGTTCATCAGTGATACTGGCCTGTAGTTTTCTTTCTTTGTGACATCCTTGTCTGGTTTTGGTATCAGGGTGATGGTGGCCTCGTAGAATGAGTTTGGGAGTGTTCCTCCCTCTGCTATATTTTGGAAGAGTTTGAGAAGGATAGGTGTTAGCTCTCCTATAAATGTTGGATAGAATTCGCCTGCAAAGCCATCTGGTCCTGGGCTTTTGTTTGTTGGAAGATTTTTAATCACAGTTTCAATTTCAGTGCTTGTGATTGGTCTGTTCATATTTTCTATTTCTTCCTGATACAGTCTTGGCAGGTTGTGCATTTCTAAGAATTTGTCCATTTCTTCCAGTTTGTCCATTTTATTGGCATAGAGTTGCTTGTAGTAGTCTCTTAGGATGCTTTGTATTTCAACGGTGTCTGTTGTAACTTCTCCTTTTTCATTTCTAATTCTACTGATTTGAGTCTTCTCCCTTTTCTTTCCTGATGAGTCTAGCTAATGGTTTATAATTTTGTTTATCTTCTCAAAGAAACAGCTTTTAGTTTTATTGATCTTTGCTATCGTTTCCTTCATTTCTTTTTCATTTATTTCTGATCTGATCTTGATTTCTTTCCTTCTGCTAACTTTGGGGTTTTTTTGTTCTTCCTTCTCTAATAGCTTTAGGTGCAAGGTTAGGTTGTTTATTCGAGATGTTTCCTGTTTCTTAAGGTAGAATTGTATTGCTATAAACTTCCCTCTTAGAACTGCTTTTGCTGCATCCCATAGGTTTTGGGTCATCATGTCTCCATTGTCATTTGTATCTAGGTATTTTCTGATTTCCTCTTTGATTTCTTCAGTGATCACTTCATTATTAAGTAGTGTATTGTTTAGCCTCCATGTGTTTGTATTTTTTACAGATCTGTAATTGATATCTAGTCTCATAGCGTTGTGGTCAGAAAAGATACTTGATACAATTTCAATTTTCTTAAATTTACCAAGGCTTGATTTGTGACCCAAGATATGATCTATCCTGGAGAATGTTCCATGAGCACTTGAGAAAAATGTGTATTCTGTTGTTTTTGGATGGAATGTCCTATAAATATCAATTAAGTCCATCTTGTTTAATGTATCATTTAAAGCTTGTGTTTCCTTATTTATTTTCATGTTGGATGATCTACTATGAATGTGTTACTGTCGATTTCCCCTTTTATGGCTGTTAGTATTTGCCTTATATATTGAGGTGCTCCTTTGTTGGGTTCATAAATATTTACAATTGTTATATCTTCCTGGATCGATCCCGTGATCATTATGTAGTCTCCTTCTTTGTCTCTTGTAATAGTCTTTATTTTAAAGTCTATTTTGTCTGATATGAGAATTGCTACTCCAGCTTTCTTTTGGTTTCCATTTGCATGGAATATCTTTTTCCATCCCCTCACTTTCAGTCTGTATGTGTCTCTAGGTCTGAAGTGGGTCTCTTGTAGACAGCATATATATGGGTCTTGTTTTTGTATCCACTCAGCCAGTCTGTGTCTTTTGGTGGGAGCATTTAATCCATTTACATTTAAGGTAATTATCGATATGTATGTTCCTATTACCATTTTCTTAATTGTTTTGGGTTTGTTATTGTAGGTCTTTTCCTTTTCTTGTGTTTCTTGCCTAGAGAAGATCCTTTAGCATTTGTTGTAAAGCTGGTTTGCTGGTGCTGAACTCTCTCAGCTTTTGCTTGTCTGTAAAGGTTTTAAGTTCTCCATCAAATCTGAATGAGATCCTTGCTTGGTAGAGTAACCTTGGTTGTAGGTTTTTCTCCTTCATCACTTTAAATATGTCCTGTCAGTCCCTTCTGGCTTGCAGAGTTTCTGCTGAAAGATCAGCTGTTAACCTTATGGGGATTCCCTTGTGTGTTATTTTTCCCTTGCTGCTTTTAATATGTTTTCTTTGTATTTAATTTTGATTAAATTAAATATGATTAATTTTGATTAATCAAAATTAATCAGTTTGATTAATATGTGTCTTGGAGTGTTTCTCCTTGGATTTATTCTGTATGGGACTCTCTGTGCTTCCTAGACTTGATTAATTATTTTTCTTTCCCATATTAGGGAAGTTTTCAACTATAATCTCTTCAAATATTTTCTCAGTCCCTTTCTTTTTCTCTTCTTCTTCTGGAACCCCTATAACTTGAATGTTCATGTGTTTAATGTTGTCCCAGAGGTCTCGGAGACTGTGTTCAGTTCTTTTCATTCTTTCTTCTTTATTTTGCTCTGCAGTAGTTATTTCCAATATTTTATCTTCCAGGTCACTTATCCGTTCTTCTGCCTCAGTTATTCTGCTATTGATCCCTTCTAGAGTATTTTTAATTTCATTTATTGTGCTGTTCATCATTGCTTGTTTCATCTTTAGTTCTTCTAGGTCCTTTTTAAATGTTTCTTGCATTTTCCCTATTCTATTTCCAAGATTTTGGATCATCTTTACTATCATTATTCTGAATTCTTTTTCAGGTAGACTGCCTATTTCCTCTTCATTTGTTACGTCTGGTGGGTTTTTATCTTGCTCCTTCATCTGCTGTGTGTTTTTCTGTCTTCTCATTTTGCTTATCTTACTGTGTTTGGGGTCTCCTTTTTGCAGGCTGCAGGTTCATAGTTCCTGTTGTTTTTGGTGTCTCTCCCCAGTGGCTAAAGTTGGTTCAGTGGGTTGTGTAGGCTTCCTGGTGGAGGGGACTAGTGCCTGTGTTCTGGTGGATGAGGCTGGGTCTTGTCTTTCTGGTGGGCAGGTCCACGTCTGGTGGTCTGTTTTGGGATGTCTGTGGACTCATTCTGATTTTAGGCAGCCTCTCTGCTAATGGGTGGGGTTGTGTTCCTGTCTTGCTAGTTGTTTGGTGTAGGGTGTCCAGCACTGTAGCTTGCTGGTCGTTGAGTGAAGCTGGGTGTTGGTGTTGAGATGGAGATCTCTGGGAGATTTTTGCCGTTTGATATTACGTGGAGCTGGGAGGTGTCTTGTGGACCAGTGTCCTGAAGTTGGCTCTCCCACCTCAGAGGCACAGCACTGACTCCTGTCTGCAGCACCAAGAGCCTTACATCCCCACGGCTCAGAATAAAAGGGAGAAAAAGTAGAAAGAAAGAAAGAAAGAAAGAAAGAAAGAAAGAAAGAAAGAAGATAAAATAAAATAAAGTAAGGTAAAATAAAATAAAGTTATTAAAATAAAAAGATAATTATTAAGAAAAAAAAATTTTTTTAAGTAAAAAAACCAACAACAAAAAAAAAGGACGGATACAACCCTAGGACAAATGGTGAAAGCAAAGCTATACAGACAAAATCTCACACAGAAGCATACACATACACACTCACAAAAAGAGGAAAAGGGGAAAAAATCCTAAATCTTGCTCTCAAAGTCCACCTCCTCAATTTGAGATGATTTGTTGTCTATTCAGGTATTCCATAGATGCAGGTACATCAAGTTGATTGTGGAGATTTAATCCGCTGCTCCTGAGGCTACTGGGAGAGATTTCCCTTTCCCTTCTTTGTTCGCACAGCTCCCGGGGTTCAGCTTTGGATTTGACCCCGCCTCTGCTTGTACGTCTGTGGAGGGCGTCTGTTCTTCACTCAGACAGGACGGGGTTAAAGGAGCCACTGATTCTGGGGCTCTGGCTCACTCAGGCTGGGGGGAAGGAGGGGCACGGAGTGCGCGGCGAGCCTGCAGCGGCAGAGGCCGGCGTGACGTTGCACCAGCCTGAGGCGCCGTGCGTTCTCCCGGGGAAGTTGTCCCTGGATCACCGGACCCTGGCAGTGGTGGGCTGCACAGGCTCCCCGGAAGGGGGGTGTGGATAGTGACCTGTGCTCGCACACAGGCTTCTTGGTGGCGGCAGCAGCAGCCTTAGCGTCTCATGCCCGTCTCTGGGGTCCGCGCTTTTAGCCGCGGCTCGCGCCCGTCTCTGGAGCTCCTTTAAGCAGCGCTCTTAATCCCCTCTCCTTGTGCACCAGGAAACAAAGAGGGAAGACAAAGTCCCTTGCCTCTTCGGCAGGTCCAGACTTTTTCCCTGACTCCCTCCCGGCTAGCCGTGGTGCACTAACCCCTTCAGGCTATGTTCACGCCGCCAGTACTCTCCCTGCGCTCCGACCGAAGCCCAAGCCTCAGCTCCCAGTTCCGCCCACCTGGGTGTGTAAGCAGACAAGCCTCTCGGGCTGGTGAGTGCCGGTCGGCCCCGATCCTCTGTGCGAGAATCTCCCCGCTTTGCCCTCCGCATCCCTGTTGCTGCGTTCTCCTCTGCGGCTCCGAAGCTTCCCCCTTCCGCCACCCGTAGTCTCCGCCCGCGCAGGGGCTTCTAGTGTGTGGAAACCTTTCCTCCTTCACGGCTCCTTCCCACTGGTGCAGGTCCCGTCCCTATTCTTTTTTCTTTTGCCCTACCCAGGTACGTGGGGAGTTTCTTGCCTTTTGGGAGGTCTGAGGTCTTCTGCCAGCATTCAGTAGATGTTCTGTAGGAGTTGTTCCACGTGTAGATGTATTTCTGGTGTATCTGTGGGGAGGAAGGTGATGTCTGCGTCTTACTCTTCTGCCATCTTCCCCTAGATCCTCCATTTTTTTTTTTTTTTTTTAATGACATGCCAGACATTTTGAATTTATGTTGTTTGGTGTTGGATATTTTTTTATGTCTATAAATATTCTTGAGCTTTGTTCTGGGGAAACAATTTGATTCTTTCAAGGTTTGCTTTTGTTTGGTGGAATCAGAGCAGCCTTTAGTGTAGCCGTAATTTGGCTGAATTTCAGAGGTAGTACTTTTCTGAGTACTCTACCGGATGCCCCATGAGTTAGGAGATTTCCAGTCTGGCTGGTGGGAAGATGAACTCTCCCAGGTCCTTTGAGAGCTTTGAGAATTTTTCCCTCCAGTTCTTTTGTGTGGGTGTTCCTGGCCTCAGGTGCTTTCCTTGTATGTGTGTGCTGATCAATACTCAGGTGAATACTCCAAAGGGACCCCCTCAAGTCTCTGAAGCCTTTCTCTCTGTGAAGCCTTTTCCTCCCCATGACTCTCTCTGTGCACACTTTGCCCTCCCTGGAATTACAGCTTCTTCTCCTCCACTCAGGGAGACTGCCAGGCTCCACCTGGGTTTCTCTTCCTGAGCTGCTGCCTTGAAACTCCCTCCAGACAGTAAGCTGGGACAGTGGTAGGGCTCATCTAATTTTCCAGCTATGGGGTATCATTGTCCTATGATGACTGATGTCCAATGTCTATAAATGGTCATTTCATATATTTTGCTCATTACTTTACTTGTTTCACATGGAAGGGCCACTCCAATGTCAAGAACTGTAGAGGGTCTGAAACATCACCCTACTTACGAGCCAGCAAGTTTCATAGCAGTTTCATAGATGCTGACAAAAGGCATGAGACTCCCGGGTCAGAGAGAAAGGGCTCTGTTACCCACAGCACAGCGGACAGCATGAGCTTCGTGTTCTCACTGGTCCCCCTGCTTCCCTGAACCCCACAGGGTGATGTGGAGCCACACATGTGGACGCTGCCCATGCAGAGATCTGCGTCACAGCTGAGAAAGCTTGCCCTTAGGAAACCCCAGTCTTACAAGGGAGCTGCTCACCAATCTACTCAAAGTTTCTTGGAGAAAGACATCTTTACTATTCTGGTCAGAAACAACTCTCTGACCTAGAGGATATACTATTTCTATATTCCAAGGTTGTTTGCCACCCAAGCATACTTGAAAAGATATTCTGTCAAAAAGCTGATTTAAGATGCGCAGAAGGGCTTCCCTGGTGGCGCAGTGGGTAAGAATCCACCTGCCAGTGCAGGGGACACAGGTTCGAGCCGTGGTCTGGGAAGATCCCACATGCCGCAGAGAAACTAAGCCCGTGTATCACAACTACTGAGCCTGTGCTCTAGAGCCTGCCAGCCACAACAAGAGAAGCTACCGCTCTGAGAAGCCCACGCCCCACAATGAAGAGTAGCCCCCGCTCGCCACAACTAGAGAAAGCCTGCACGCAGCAGCAAAGACCCAACGCAGCCAAAAATAAAATAAATTTATTTTAAAAAAGTAAGATGTGCAGAAAACATAACTTGTATCATTGCTACTGTTTTTCAGGACTGTAAGGAAATTAAAATTGTCAAGCAAAGAAAGTAAAATTGTGGCTTTGAATGAATGAATGAATGAATGAAAGTTTTAGGAAGAAGTTTAGAGACAAGGTACTTCTTTTTACTGTGGAGCAGTAATTAGCTCTTCCTCCCTCTGTGACTCTTGAGTGCCCTGGGCTTCCCAAGTGTGTGCCCCTCACTATTCCCTGTTGTTTTTCAGAGGGTATTGTTCCCGGGCCTCCCACAGACCTCTCTGTCATCGAGGCCACACAGAGCTACGTGGTGCTGAGCTGGAAGCCCCCCCGTCAGCGTGGCCATGAGGGCATCCTCTACTTTGTAGAAAAGGTAAGACTCTGGGATCGACATTATACCTCTTTAACACTTCTTCAAGATTTCTTTAAGGAAGTAGAGATTAAATTTCTATTGTGTCCTAAACTTTTTAAACTCTTATAAACTGTAAACAATTTCTATAGAAAAATGTGTATCACACAGAACTTTGCCTTAAAGTTCAGGGGGTTTATGGATCTCTGAGGGTCACCCATAGACTCCTACAAGGTCCACAGACCCCAACTCATAACCGTTCTAAGAAGAGAAATGTTCCTGAAACTGTAGATTGCCTCTGTGATACTGTTTTCTCGACACTTTTTCTGTCTCCCTTGCCCTAGAAATGCCTTTTCATCTCTCTGCACTTGTCCTTCTGCAGGAAGGGTAGATGGGCGAGAGGAATAGAAGATACAATACTTTCAAATGGCTGCGAGAGTGAAGACAGAAAGTCCTCACATGCTCCCTCGAGCTTGGCTGGCACTACTCTAAGTGCCGGTGGGAGGGTGGGGTCAGGGGTTACAATCAAGAAAGATACTGGCTAGTTCTTTCCCTCAAATATCTTACAATTATATTGTAGTTATCTTGGAGGGCAGCATACAATGAAGGCCTAAAATGGGTGGAATGATGAGAATTACATGTGAATCTATCCTATACCCATATTTGAGGGGAGTTCTAATAAGTATTTATGCTGAGAAAATGGAGAAAAGCAAGACCTGGACAAGACGTTATCTGGGGGAGCTACCCCAGCTGCAAGTGCACAGGGGAGCACCTGCCAGGCAAGGCACAGGGCCCGAGGTGGGCGGAGGAAGTCCGCGCCTAAAGGGAACATTGGTACTGGAAAAGGGCATTTAAAGAGAATGTGCTGAAACTGAGGTTCAAAATCTATTGTTAAGAAGGTTTTGATTAGGATATAATTGAAAAAAATTAAAAGAAGTTTATCTTATCTTGTATGTAAGAACATTTTTATTGGCAGTTATGCACCACTTTTTAGAACAATGAATGAAACAACTGTTTGTACTTTTTTGTTATATTTTATTTTTATAAAATTCTGTGATAGCATGTTAAGATATCATTTACATTTTGCTTTCATAGAAAAATCATAGAAAAGGTCATTTTTTTTTTTTGCAAAAATGTTATGGAGCTCAATTAATTTTCCTAAAGTCCTCTCTTTTACCTTTAATGCTACTCTGATCATTTAATTTCAGAACACCTATTATTAGATCACCTTCCCTGACAATTATTACAAGAGAATAGATATCATAGGAATATAGGTGTAGGTAAACATCTGCAAATTAGGTAACAACATAAAAGCAATATTCGACTATCTTTATGGCCTTTTAATTATTTCTGATTAGCAGCTCTTGAGAAAATTATACCGGAGCTAAAAACACTAGGGTCTATGGTTTCCCTTTATTAATTATTATACTTTTCTTTGATGAGGACATTTAACTCACATCTTTGAGGAGCTTTCCTCACTTGCTTCTTATCCCTAACAAATCGGTAACAATAAGCGGATCATCTCTTCAACGTGTAATATGGACATCTTCAAAGAAATTCTGATTTTATCAAAATAATACTAAAAATTTTTATTTTTATTAATTTTTATATTTTCTAGATATTAGCTTCAAATAAAATATAACTTGAGTAGCATTCTTGATTAAAAATTTTTTCCCTCAATTTTTTTTAATAGAGGACAAGACAAAGAGTGATAAACATTCACTTCCTGTGGTGTTTAATACACCCTCCCCAGTGAATCCTTTTGAAATGCTCCACATGAAGACAGTTCTGAATAAGCTCTGTGACAGTAATTACCATCTTTCTTAGAATAATGACACAGTAAGAACCTACTACCGAGGCCTTTTCTTGAGATGAGTCAGCTTTAGCTTCTGTTGAGCATCTCCTCTGGTCACATAAACTCGAATTTCTCCACGAAAGTCTGTCACCTTTCCAGGCCTAAATACGTGAGCCAGGTTAAAATTTAAATGTTCTTCCCACACTGCACCTGTTCGTATGGAACAGAAGGGACATTTATGAGTGCGGCATGGGTAAAGAGGCTTGTACAGGCACCACAGACAGACAAAAGGGCCAGGACATTGAGGTAGTAGGGGAGCAGCACACATCCAGAGACCTGGGGGACATTTACAGAGGAACTGTCCAAATGCTAGACCATTCTCCTGAGCCAAGTCTCAGATTATCTCCGATGAACCACTTCTATCTAATACGTTGACCTTTCTTAAGGGAGATGTTCCCATGCTCTCGTCCTGTGGCGAGTTTCCATCCCCAGGATGTTCACGCCTACAGCCGTGCTGCCTCTTTGGTTACCCCTGTGCTTCATTTCTTCATGGAACTTTTTAAGTGGGATTTGCACATAAAGGACGAACTTGCCTGTCATGGTGACAGGTTGCAACCAGTTATGCCATGTCTGTGAGCTCTGAAATGGTTGATATTGAGAGGAATTAGATAAATCGGGTCTCAGCACTCCCAACCCTTCCATCCTACTATGTTCTTTTCAGCCCCCCAATTTTTCCCCAGATGTCTTATGTTTTCAGCTCTTTCTCTCATTCCCCTATCAGAAGTCTGGTCATGTCAGAGGCAAGGATTGTATTACTTGGTAGCTCTGTTTCTATCAAAGGAATAAAAATAGCTAATGTTTGCAAGGACCACATACTGTTCTAAGCTCTGCATGTGTTAACTCACTTAATTCTTACTGTAATTCTATGAGGGAAATACTTTCATTTACATTATGTCTATTTTGTAGATGAGGAAACTGAAGCATAGATGGGGTATATAATTTGCCCAAGATCACACAACTAGGAAGAGACAGAGCTAGGATTTGAACCCTAGCAGTCTGGCTCAGGTCCATATATCCAGCTCTTATACACTGCTGCCTTTCAACCTTCCCAAGCCTAAGTCTCCTCTGGAAAACCTCAGTAATCACACAATATTACCTCCACAGTACCTACTTCAGAGCACAGTTGAGGGGATTAAAGGGTTACAATGGGGTAAAGTTCTTAGCACACTGAAATGCAGCTACTATTTTTATTATGAAAGTGTAAATGACTGATAAATGTTTATGTGTTCCCTAAGGGAGAAAATGTCAAAATGAATCAAAGCCATAAACTAAAGGATAAAAAGTCTGGGAGAATTCTGTCCCTCAGTGGGGAGCAGATTGACTGTTTGGGGGAATTTATCCTCTCTACCCTCCCACACACAACTGACACATTATCATAAAAGGCACTGCAAGGGACTTCAGAGGTTAGCTTGTCAAATTCGCTTATTTTACAGGTGATGACACTAATGTGACTTTCCCAGGATCACATATCTCGTCGTTACCAAAGCTAGGACCAGAATCGGTGCCTCTGAGTTCTTTTCACCATACCGTATTGCCTCTCATTTCAAGTCAATGAAGGTCATGCTGAGTGACGCACCAATAAGCTCATTGTCCCCCGGCTTTATCATTCTTGACAACTGGTCAGTCTATCGCAAGGTTTGGATTCCCAGAAAAGTCTCTTAAAACTGTTCGGAAGTTCTGGAGCGAAGTCACTTCTGCTACCTTGGGCAGAGCTGCAAGTTATAATAGTAGGGAAAAAGGATTACTGAAGACTGCTGATAGTTTTCTTACTGTATTCTGTACCTAAGCTCAAATACACACCACATCCTTCTTTCAGGGATTTCAAAGTCACTGTAGATCAATTTAATTTCAAGGATAAAATATCTTTAAATTGGTTTTCCCCATTATTTATTCTAAAATAGGGGCAAAAAAATAACATTTTCTTTATCTTACACTAACTTTATGCATTCAGAATTCAGAAAAATTTATTAATTCAGAAACAAAAATTGTTGATTATCTACTATGTGCTAGATAACAATTCCAGGCTCTGGGGTATAGCAGTGAACAAGACAGCTCCCTGAACTTGTTTCACTGGAATTTACTTTCCAATGAAGGAGACAACAAATAAATAATTTAATTTCAAGTGTTGATAAGTGTTTTGGTGAAAAATAAAGCAGAGTAAGTAAGGGATACAGAGAGATAGGAAAGGAGCAAATAAAGCTTTCAGATTGGTAATGGAAGGAGGGTGATCAAGTGGGCCTTTCTGAGGAGGTGGTTTATGAGCACAGACCTGCATGATGTTATGAGACATTAAATAAAACGCAATTAAAATAACACAGTTCGTAACAACATAATGGAAATTTAAGTATAAGTATCTAACATAGCATATTAAATTTAATTACCTACCCTAAGAATTAGAAAAGTATCTGACCCCAAACTATCATCTAAATAAATTAAGGACTTTTGTAAGTAGACCAGTGATCTTATTTAGTTAAAAAGGAAGTGAAGTATTAAAGCAGCATATTTGTTCAACAATACAGCCATATTTGATTTAGATAATCCTGTGTACTTCAGATGTTTCATACCCCATTTCCCCCAAATCTCTTTTGCAGTCCAACTTGCATAACAGGTAGTAGTTTGTTGGCAGATAAACGAACTTCAAGATGCCTGGCTTAGAGTTCCAGTTTACTCTTTCTGTGCTTTCAATGGATTCCACTGTTCTGGCTGCAGTGTGATGCAGGAACAGAAAACTGGCAGCAGGTGAACATGGAGCTCCCTGTGAAGTCTCCCCGCTTTGCTCTGTTTGACTTGACTGAGGGGAAATCCTACCGGTTCCGAGTCCGCTGTTCCAATTCAGCAGGAGTTGGTGAGCCCTCCGAGGCAACGGAAGTGACCATGGTCGAGGACAAACTTGGTAAGTATAGAGTTTGCTTGAGCCACTGTAAACTTATTTAACTTCAGTTCAAGAGAGGATTCCAAAGCAAGAATCTTATTGGAATACGTATATATTCAAAAGTAAAAATCATGACATCCTTTTTTCATATTATAAATGTAATTGATGACTGTACTTGACTGATACATTAAAATTTTTCATTATTATGAATTATTATGAAAAGTACACTTCTCCAAGAGTTTCAACAGTATTGCTAATGTATTTTTTTCCGGAAGGGGTTGGTATGTTCCTGGGTGTTTAGTTTCTCATTGTACTCCCAAACTAGCATATTTTAAAAAACTTTCTGCTTTAACAAATATATTATAAAAGAACTGTGTGTTTGACGTGACTACTAGTGTAAAATTTATATATGTGTGTGCATGTCTGTGCACACGTGATAAGAATGAATTTCTAAACCACATTGGGCTGGACCATCATTTCCCTCTTTTCTCAGACATCCCCAAGCCGCCGAGCAATATCATCCCAAGCAGAAATACAGACACATCAGTTGTCGTTACGTGGGAGGAATCCAAAGATGCTAAGGAGCTGGTCGGGTACTACATAGAGTCAAGTATTGTTGGATCTGGCAAGTGGGAGCCCTGCAACAACAACCCCGTGAAGGGTACAAGGTAACCGCAATATGCAGGATGGGTGGGGGGGGAGTGGGGGTATGACACTGGAGCCACAGGGGCTGAGGAAAGGACCGCAGACATGGACCCAAACAGCAGCACAAGCATCAAACACAGGGAGATTATTAAAAACATTATGCTCTGAATATCCAGATGAACTTAAAATTGAACATGTCTACAGCCATACATTTGAAAAAAGGATTACTAGTGATATTAAACACTTAGAAACACACAATGCCAGCTATGATAAGACATCATTTCATAGCTCTTTTCTGATTCTTTCCCTGTATGCTGTTTGTCCTTTTTAACCCTCTGTTCGTGGTTTAATACCCAGTGTGATACTAGATTTCAAGGATCTAATAGGCTCTAGCGAACGTAAATTAACCAGACATTTTATTTTATTTTTATTTATTACTTTTTTTTGGCCATGCTGCGTGGCATGTGGGATCTTAGTTCCCCGACCAGGGATCAAACCCGTGCCCCCTGCATTGGAAGCACAGAGTCTTAACCACTGGACCACCAGGGAAGTCCCTTATTATTATTCTTTAAATTCAAGTATAATTGACCTACAACACTATGTTAGTTACAGGTGCACAACATAGTTATTCAATATTTCTATACATTACAAAATTATCTCCACGATAAGTCTAATTACTATCTGCCACCATTGCAAAGCTATTACAATATTATTGGCTATATTCCCTGTGCTATAATTTCATCCCCATGACTCATTTATTTTGTAGCTGGAAGTTTGTAACCCTTAATCCCCTTCACCTATTTCACTCACCCCTGACCCTGCTCCCCTCTGTCAAACAACTGTTTGTTCTCTATATCTATGAGTCTGTTTCTGCTTTGTTAACGTTTGTTCATTTGTTTTGTTTTTTAGATTCCACATAGAAGTGAAATGAAATCATATGGTATTTGTCTTTCTCTTTTTGACTTATTTCACTTAGCATAATACCCTCTAGGTTCATCCATGTTGCAAATGACAAGCCTTCATTCTTTTTATGGCTGAGTAACGGTCCATTGTATATATATGCCACATCTTCTTTATCCATTCATCTATCAGAGGAAACTTAGGTTGCTTCCATATCTTGGCTATTGTAAATAATGCTGCAGTGAATATAGGGACACATGTATCTTTTTGAATTAGTGTTTCTGTTTTCTTCAGAAAAATACCCAGAAGTGGAATTGCTGGATGGTATATGGTAGTTCTATTTTTAATTTTTTGAGGAACCACCATACTCTTTTCCATAGTGTTTGTACCAATTTACATCCCACCAGCAGTGCATGAGCATTCCCTTTCCTCCACATCCTTGCCACCACTTGTTGTTTCTTGTCTTTTTGAGAATATACATTCTGACAGGTGTGAGGTGATAGCTCATTGTGGTTTTGATTTGCATTTCCCTGATGGCTAATGACGTTGAGCATATTTTCATGTGCTTTTTGGCCATCTGTATGTCTTCTTTGGGAAAATATCTATTCAGATCCTCTGCCCATCTTTTAATTGGGTTGTTTGGGGGATTTTTGACGTTAAGTTTTATGAGGTTTTTTTTTTTATATTTGGGATATTCACCCCTTATCAGATATATCATTTGCTTATGTCTTCTTCCATTCAGTAAGTGGCTTTTTCATTTTGTTGATAGTTTCCTTTACTGTACAAAAGCTTTTTCATTTGCTGTAGTCCCATTTGTTTATTTTTGCTTTTGTTTCCCTTGCCTGAGGAGACAGAGCCAAAAAAATATTATAAAACCAATGTCAAAGAGCATATTGCCTATGCTATCTTCTAGGACTTTCATGGTCTCAGATCTTGCATTTAAGTCTAATCCATTTTGAGTTTATATTTGTATATGGTGTGAGAAAGTAGTCCAGTTTGATTCTTGTTCATGTAGCTGTCCAGTGTCATAAATTATGCAGGCATTTTAAATGAGCAGAAAAAAGTATCAACATTTTACAAATTTTGAACACCAATATGGTTAAATCCAGTGCTGAGGAGAGATAAACACCAAAATAAAGACATTCAGAATACTTTGCTGTCTCCTTGTATCTGTTTCTAATGTGAGGAGGGTTACTTTTTCTTGCTTTTGAATATTTTATCGACCAGCTTTGCAAGTTGATGGTGAATTCTGGCCTGCATCCAAATTCTGAGTCTCCTTTGATTTAGGACCAACCTCAGAGGAGACTCACCCCATCCCAATTGTCAAGCAGGCTTGTTAGGCAGCTTCTGACTTGGCCACTTCTATGTCCAAGGACCCCCAGAGGATGAGTCGTTCCTTTTGCAGAACAGGAGAGAATGAAGACAAACCAGTTAACGGGAGAAGGCAATATGTTTTGCAAGAGATTCATTTAGCCTGTTTGTGTACTTCACGTTTACTCTGAGTTCTCCACATTTCCTGGGGACTATTTAGAAATTTTCATGGAGGGTAGGCAGAGTCTGCCTTTCCATAAATAGAACGGAGCTGCTCAAGGGCCGGCACCATTTTTAATTCATCTTTGTATCCTCAGTACCTAGCTCAGTGTCTGGAACACTGAAGTGCTTAATAAATGTTTACTGAACTGAGCTGGCCTACGTTATGACTGCCCTTATTAAATATTTCAGCATGCTAATAGTGATGGAGTCATTAGCAGACCCTTATTAAATATTTCAGCATGCTAATAGTGATGGAGTCATTAGCAGACCCTTATTAAATATTTCAACATGCTAATAGTGATGGAGTCATTAGCAGACCCTTATTAAATATTTCAACATGCTAATAGTGATGGAGTCATTAGCAGACCCTTATTAAATATTTCAGCATGCTAATAGTGATGGAGTCATTAGCAGACCCTTATTAAATATTTCAGCATGCTAATAGTGATGGAGTCATTAGCAGACCCTTATTAAATATTTCAGCATGCTAATAGTGATGGAGTCATTAGCAGACCCTTATTAAATATTTCAACATGCTAATAGTGATGGAGTCATTAGCAGACCCTTATTAAATATTTCAGCATGCTAATAGTGATGGAGTCATTAGCAGACCCTTATTAAATATTTCAGCATGCTAATAGTGATGGAGTCATTAGCAGACCCTTATTAAATATTTCAGCATGCTAATAGTGATGGAGTCATTAGCAGACCCTTATTAAATATTTCAGCATGCTAATAGTGATGGAGTCATTAGCAGACCCTTATTAAATATTTCAGCATGCTAATAGTGATGGAGTCATTAGCAGACCCTTATTAAATATTTCAGCATGCTAATAGTGATGGAGTCATTAGCAGACCCTTATTAAATATTTCAGCATGCTAATAGTGATGGAGTCATTAGCAGACCAGTTATTTCCTCTGCTTACAGTGCTCAGGATGCATTAGACTGTTACAGCGATTCATGAAGCAGTTTTTCTTTATAGCCATAATAGCTATTCAAGAGTGGGGTTGTTTTATGTGTCAAACTGCCCGTGGATTCACACCTCATTATTGGACCCTTAAATGCAAATAACAATTCTGGAGTCAATTTCTCAAGTAATTGTACCTTCCATGGCATGCAGGGAGGCAGTGAGTAGGCCTCTATGACTAAGGCAGCCAGTGCCTTACAGCTATAAGTATATCCCTGAAATAGTCATTAATCGTGTTATTAATACCACCTATTATTTATTAAATGCCTCCTATAGCCAGGCCCTGTAATAGGTACTATATATACTTTTTGCTAACGTTTTTATTTTTAATTTTTTAACTAAAGTATAGTTGATTTACAATGTTTCAGGTATACAGCAACGTGATTCTGTTTAATATATATTCTTTTCTGAATTCTTTTCTGTCATAGGTTATTACAAGATATTGAATATAGTTCCCTGTGCTATACAGTACAAATAGATAAACAAGCGTTGTTTATCTATTTTATATATAGTAGTGTGTATCTGTTAATCCCAAATTCCTAATGTATCCCTCCCCGCCCCCCTGGTGCTATATATACTTTACGGTCAATCTTCACACAAAAATTACCATGTAGGCGTTATCATCTCCATTTTACTGATAAGCACACAAAGGCTCAAAAGGGTGATGTTTGTTCAGGGGATAACCAAGACTCCTCATCGTTTGACAGAGTGAATTTAGAAAATTGCCTGAGGTGCCTTCTTGTTTAATGTACATATGTTACCTGCATCTCTCTACATCTTTTTCTTCCTTTTAAAAAATGAATCATTCTCATAAAGCCAGATCATTCCATTAAGCTAACAATCAACTTCCCTAACCTTCCTCCTGGGAAAGTTTTTTTAAAACTTTCTTTCCTTTCAGGTTTACTTGTCATGGATTGACTACCGGTCAGAGTTATATTTTCCGGGTCAGAGCAGTTAACGCAGCTGGACTTAGTGAATATTCACAAGATTCAGAAGCAATCGAAGTAAAAGCTGCTATTGGTAAGTTCTTAGAAAAATGAATTTTTCTAAGTTACAACGAAAGGTACCATCCTCTTCAGAAATTGTGTAAAACTTCTAATATTGCTCGATGATTCCATCCTCAGATGATCATTGTCTCTGACTCCAGGTGACCTCTAACCTTCCACAGCTGTCATTTTACAGATCTTCATCACTTATCCAGATTCTGTGCATCTGTAGCCTTTTCATCTTCACCAGTCCAAGTTTCCTCAGATAGTTCCCATTGTGTGAATCTCCATTCTAACTTCACGCTCACCCCGGGAATATGAAGTGCCATCCAATTCCATGAGGTGGTATATCACCCGTAACACAGAGCATCTCATACCTAAAAGCCGTTTCGTCTGCGGCAGAGCCTGGCTTGTTCTCAGTAACAGCACATTAACCTGCTTTTTATAAACTGCTAAAATTTGTGCAAGACGTGTGTGGTTGCTTGATATGTTTCATCTCTGCTGGCAAAGTAACCAACAGAATAAAACCAGTAATAAAGTAATTATATGTATGTACAGTGATGTACCTTCCAATCTCAAGGTGTGAAAGGGACCCAGGTATTTCAGGGCAATTAAATTGAAATCTGTGATGTAGGAGCACGTATTTAAAGAGAAAGATTATTTAATATCAGTTATCTTCAGTTAGCACCCCATATTACTTTTTAACATTCCTTAGAATATGTTTGTATTATAAAGACATAGTGAACATGCGTCTTTGAAGTTGGGAGGTACAGACCATTACTATATCAGTAAGGTACATAACTCTATTGTTATATAATCAGGATCTTCAATGTTTGTCTCCTGTGCACTTTATGGTCCTTTTTTCCCCCATTCTGTTGAATAATGGAGCTCTCTCAAGAAATGTCTGAGAAGTGCTTGTTCTTATATTTACTTGGGTCCTGCAAATCAGAATGGTTCCTGTTCTGTCTGTGATTTTTTTGTTCTCATTTCTTCTATTTCGAAAATATGGAAATGTTGAAATGCTTCCTCGGTGTAAGTTATGTGAAATGTATGCTTTCCATATTTCTTGCAAAACCCAGTGATTTCCGTTAAACCAAGATTGCTTTTGCTCTGTTTGTGGTGCTAATGTTTTTCTCGTTTGTTCTATGAAGTAAGAGCACTCTGTACTGTGTCCTGGTTCAAAGTGTTTCTGTTGTTATCTGGCAATTGTAGGGGGAGGAGTGTCTCCAGCTGTGTGGCCTGAACTGAATGATACACCAGGTGGACTAACAGACCCCAGGGGAGGCATGCATGACACCTCCCAGCCAACTTTTAAGAAAGATGCTTTGCTTGGTAGCAAACTTAACAAACCTTCACTACCCAGTAGCTCTCACAACCTGGGCCAAACAGAAGTGAGTAAAGTAAGTGAAACAGTTCAGGAAGAGCTTTCCCCACCACAACAGAAAGCAGCTGTTAAGGGGGAAAGCAAGTCTGACCCTCTGAAAAAGAAGAAGGATCTAGGTGAGAATTGAAACAGTAAAAGCGTCCTGTCTGTTTCCATGAGTGTCCTCACCACTCGTTGTCCAGATCACCTTCTTCCATCTGTGTTCACTTTCATCAGTGTTCATTCTTAATTTCACGTTTTCAGTTATCCATTTGTAATACTTTTGTTTAATGAGTTGTGAAAATAATTTTATAGGGGTTTGGCTTTGACACATAATTCATTGTGCTTAATGACCATAGAATATTTAAAGTAATTTGGTTATAGAGTCTCTTTGGTTTAACAAGCAGACACACCTTTGGCCTCATTTTGCTAAGAGAGTTAGATATGAGAGGGGAAGGATTTGATACTCATAGCCTATGGGAGGTCTTTCGAAATATCCGTGTTTGGTAATAAATGGATAGGAAAAATATTTCACAAAATAACATTTTATCAGGATCATAGTTATTAACTTCTGTTTTTCATCCTCAGGTTTTCAAGTTACCTTCACATTTAATTCAAATAAACATAAGAAACAATATCTCTTTGAGTTGTCATGAAAAGTTTAACAGGGAATTATAATCACATATTCTATTATATATGATCCACATTCCCAGAACTGATTTACTTAAGACTATTTATCAGTAAGGCTAATTACCTAATCAGAATTAGAATAGAAAGACTAATTATCAGTAATCAGAATTTTCTGATTAGGATATTTGGTATTTGTGGTTTATATATTCTAGGAGACAATGTTTTTCTTATCAAATAAAAATGAAATGATAAGCATATACTGGTAAATCATATCATGCCTCTCACCCATCCCCTATATATATCCCATCCCTAACTTCTGTAACCTTCTCTACTTTTTTTTTTTTTTTTTTTCTGCGCCACCAGGGAAGCCCTTCTCTACTTTTTTGACACCTTTATTTGCCCCTTCAACTCAAGATGAGATAGGGTATTCATTTGAGAGTTTATATTCAACATTGCTCTGAAATAGAGAGAGAGAATAAGAAAGCTTTTCTTTAAAATGTAAAGAATGAAGGAGGTTGGTGATGGGGTAAAGAGAAAAAGCGTATTTTATTTTTTAAAATCTTTATTGTTCTGAGAATCTTTTTGAATAAGAATGAGATAGTTCCTTTATCTCTGATAATCCAAATAAATATTCAGAAAATTCTTTTTAATGTTATTGCACATCTAGTGGATTTCTTTCCACCACCCCACCCTCTCTTTCTTTATCAAAAAAACATAATTTCAGTAGTTGACTGAAAGTTTCATCAACAAATCCACATAAATGAAGAAAGACTTTTAAAACCACATCCAAATATTTTTCTGGTTAAGCACTAATAAACACAGTGGCAGCTATGTAGTATTTTGTGCCATATGAATAATAATCGAGCATCAGGTTTAAAATACTGCAGCAAAAAGTATTATACTAAGAGAAAAATCACATGGCTGATTGTTCCTGTTTTTTAAAAAAGATTTTTAACACGGCATTTAGCTGAGCTCCAGTATATGATTTTTTTCTGTGTGTAGACAGAACCTATATAGTTGTAAGGTCTCACAAGGGTACATGGACCTGAGTGGTGAAATGCTAACTGTTTGGAAATATACAGAAATTCTTAATAAGCGAATCAAGGCAGAAATTGATATACATATGTCATTTTCCTCAGGGAGCAAATGAAAACAAAACCACATAAAGAAACAAAAATATCTTACTTTTTCATGCTATTGCTTTAGGAATGAAGAGGTAGCATGTACCTCTGTCCTAAAATTTAGAGTTGAGATATACAAAGTAGGATGAAAAATAATCAATAAAGATACATAAAGTATTGAAAAAAAGAAACAAAAATATATATCTTGGGAAAAATATTTCTTCTTATGGGGAACAGATCATTTTTCAGGATATTGTTAGCTATATTTCCAGGATATTGTTAGAAATACTAACATTTTGCTGTTAGTATCTCAAAACTTATTCCTCCTTGGGAGTGGAGGGGACAGGTTCTTTTTATCTTTGGAGTAATAATTGCGGTGCAGTTTTTACCGTGTGTCAGTTTTTTTCCTCACATACCAAATTGATGCTAAGTTACTTGCTGGTGTCACGTTTTAGTTTTACACTACAGGACCTAGTGCCCTCACGTGTGTCACCAATGAGACAGTTTGATGCAGGTAGGATCATAGAAGCATTTCTGTCCACTCATGAGCTCTTCATATTGCAACAGCGGCACCATCTCCACCCTATGATATCACTTGTCTTGAAAGTTTTCGTGACTCAATGGTTCTTGGATGGAAGCAACCAGATAAGACTGGAGGAGCTGAAATTACGGGCTATTATGTGAACTATCGAGAAGTAATTGACGGGGTACCAGGAAGATGGAGAGAAGCCAACATCAAAGCTGTCAGTGATGAGGCATATAAGGTAAGTGTGTGGCCTTCAGTAGTGCTGGGTGTCATATGTCTGTTGACACACCACATGCACACAATGCACACACATGCACATACATGCACATGCCCAGCACCTTGTCAATGATTCCTGTCATTTCTCCAGTGTCCTTTGCCTGCAGTGACATGACTTTTGTGACAAATATACAAAGATGAATAGAAATATTTTGGCTTACCAGGCGGTATGTGTATTTTCTGATTTATACATATAAACATAATTTCTTCAAATATTTAGTATGGAGTATATACTTTTAATGAAAACTTATGTTTTTTACAAAAATTAACTCACAAAGTATCTGTAACAATATGCTACTAGTTTAAGAGTCCCGGAATCCAAATGACTGGATTTTTGACCTTCAATGTCCAAATCACGAAGAAAAAAGGGACATGGACCCGATGGCCAGACTCAGCTTGCCCTCTGTGAATTGGCCCCTGTCATAGTGCTCTGATAGCCACCGAGGGGCACTTCACGTGTCCACCCACGAGTTTCCCTGCTACACGTGGGCCTTCACTGCTCGGTCCACCTCAGAGCACCTGACGGGTCTCACTATTACCATAGCTACTGGCTCCCCTCTTTACAGCATCATCAGCTAGACCCAAGTCACCACCCCTCCCTCACAGAACCCCAAGCTGTGAGAGCAAGAGCAGGGTGAGGCCCAGGGAATGGTGCTTTCCCCAACTGAATGTCACATTCTTTTAACTTAACATCTAATATTTATGAAATATCACACGCATACTGAGAATACATAAAACAAAATGTTATTTTATTTATTTATTTATTTTTGCGGTACGCGGGCCTCTCACTGTTGTGGCCTCTCCCGTTGTGGAGCACAGGCTCCGGACATGCAGGCCCAGCGGCCACGGCTCACGGGCCCAGCCGCTCCGCGGCATGTGGGATCTTCCCGGACCGGGGCACGAACCCGTGTCCCCTGCATCGGCAGGCGGACTCTCAACCACTGCGCCACCAGGGAAGACCCAAAATTTTATTTTTAAGATTCTTCCATGTTGGTACAAGTAGCTCTGACTTTATTGCTGTGTATTCCATTATATGACCATCTCACAGTAGACCTTCCCATTCAGTTATTGATTGACATGGGGCATTGTAAGCCATATCAAACAATTTAGCTATGAACATTTTTGTACATGCCTGCTGGCACATATGTGCACTAGTTTCTCTAGGTTATTACCCACAAGTAAAATTGCTAGGCCAGAGAGTCTTGTTTATTTCCAACTTCACCACATAATTCTCTGCTGTTTTTCTGAAGAGTATGAGAATTCCCAATGCTGCACATCCTTCCAGCACTTGGTGTGTTCACACTTTTCCTGTTTCGACAATCTGGGTGTCAAATGAGTCTGAACATCTTTTCCTGTGTTTATGGTCCATTTTGAAATCTTTCATAGCATGCCTAACAAGGTTTTTGCCCATTTTTCTAATGGGTTTTCTTATTGCCTTGTGAAGTTCTTTAAATATTTTGAGCATAAATCCTTGTTGGCTATGTAAGTTGCCTATATCGTCTCATTGGCTAGACTTTTCCTCTCCTTATGGTGAACTACACCTATTTTCTTGTCAAATTTATTGTAGTCAGATTTACCAACATTTGCTTTGCCATTAGCGACTTCTGTGCCTTTTTTTTTTTTTTAAGAAATGCCTTCTAGTTCAGGAATCCTGAAAGCCATGGCCCCAGCTGGGACCATGCTATATAGATTATATTCTAAAGGCTTTACAGTTTGCCACTTACATTTAAGTTATTAATTCACCTATAAATGTTGTGTATGATGTGAAATAAGGGTCAAAATTTTTTTCCCTTTTATGGATACCCAGCTTCATGATAAAATCAGGTGTAGACTGGATCATGGATACAGATTTGTCTTGCCTTAAATCATACAGTAGGTAAACTTTGTACTCAGCTGGTTCCATCAGTACCTCCACTTATTAAGCATTTTTAATGCTCAAAGGATTATTTATCGTTCATGGATTTTTTTTTGAATTTTCTTTTATTTATTTTTTCATACAGCAGGTTCTTATTAGTTAACCATTCTATACATACTAGTGTATACATGTCAATCCCAGTCTCCCAGTTCTTCCCACCCCCACCCCCACCCCCACCCCCACTGCTTCCTCCCTTGGTGTCCATACGTTTGTTCTCTACATCTGTGTCTCAATTTCTGCTCTGCAAACCGCTTCATCTGTACCATTTTTCTAGGTTCCACATATATGCGTTAATATGCGATATTTGTTTTTCTGTTTCTGACTTACTTCACTCTGTATGACAGTCTCTAGATTCAGCCACATCTCTACAAATGACCCAATTTCATTCCTTTTTATGGCTGAGCAATAGTCCATTGTGTATATGTACCACATCTTCCTTATCCATTCGTCTGTCGATGGACATTTAGGTTGCTTCCATGACCTGACTATTGTAAATAGTGCTGCAATGAACATTGGGGTGCATGTGTCTTTTTGCATTATGGTTTTCTCTGCGTATATGCCCAGTAGTGGGATTGCTGGATCATATGGTAGTTCTATTTTTAGTTTTTTAAGGAACCTCCATACTGTTCTCCATTGGGGCTGTATCAATTTACATTCCCACCAACAGTGCAAGAGGGTTCCCTTTTCTCCACACCCTCTCCAGCATTTGTTGTTTGTAGATTTTCTGATGATGCCCATTCTAACTGGTGTGAAGTGATACCTCATGGTAGTTTTGATTTACATTTCTCTAATAATTAGTGATGTTGAGCAGCTTGTCATGTGCTTCTTGGCCATCTGTATGTCTTCTTTGGAGAAATGTCTATTTAGGTCTTCTGCCCATTTTTGGATTGGGTTGTTTGTTTTTTTAATATTGAGCTGCATGAGCTGTTTATAGATTTTGGAGATTAACCCTTTGTCCGTTGATTCGTTTGCAAATATTTTCTCCCATTCTGAGGGTTGTCTTTTTGTCTTGTTTGTAGTTTCCTTTGCTTTGCAAAAGCTTTTAAGATTCATTAGGTCCCATTTGTTTATTTTTGTTTTTATTTCCATTACTATAGGAGGTGGATCAAAAAAAGATCTTACTGTGATTTATGTCAAAGAGTGTTCTTCCTATGTTTTCCTCTAAGAGTTTGATGGTGTCCAGTCTTACATTTAGGTCTTTAATCCATTTTGAGTTTATTTTTGTATATGGTGTTAGGGAGTGTTCTAATTTCATTCTTTTACATGTAGCGGTCCAGTTTTCCCAGCACCACTTATTGAAGAGACTGTCTCTTCTCCATTGTATATCCTTACCTCCTTTGTCATAGATTAGTTGACCATAGGTGCATGGGTTTATCTCTGGGCTTTTTTTTTTTTTTTTTTCCGGTACGCGGGCCTCTCAGTGTTGTGGCCTTTCCCGTTGCAGAGCACAGGCTCAGCAGCCATGGCTCATGGGCCCAGCCGCTCCGCGGTATGTGGGATCTTCCCAGATCAGGACACGAACCCATGTGCCCTGCATCGGCAGGCGGACTTTCAACCACTACGCCACCAGGGAAGCCCTATCTCTGGGCTTCTTATCCTGTTCCATTGATCTATGTTTCTGTTTTTGTGCCAGTACCATATTGTCTTGATTACTGTAGCTTTGTAGTATAGTCTGAAGTCAGGGAGTCTGATTCCTCCAGCTCTGTTTTATTCCCTCAAGACTGCTTTAGCTATTAGGGGTCTTTTGTGTTTCCATACAAATTTTAAGATTTTTTTGTTCTAGTTCTGTAAAAAATGCCATTGGTAATTTGATAGGGATTGCATTGAATCTGTGGATTGCTTTGGGTAGTATAGTCATTTTCACAATATTGATTCTTCCAATCCAAGAACATGGTGTATCTCTCCATCTGTTGGTATCATCTTTAATTTCTTTCAACAGTGTCTTACAGTTTTCTGCATACAGGTCTTTTGTCTCCTTAGGTAGGTTTATTCCTAGGGATTTTATTCTTTTTGTTGCAGTGGTAAATGGGAGTGTATCCTTAATTTCTCTTTCAGATTTTTCATCATTAGGGTATAGGAATGCAAGAGATTCCTGTGCATTAATTTTGTATCCTGCAACTTGACCAAATTCATTGATTAGCTCTAGTAGTTTTCTGATGGCATCTTTAGGATTCTCTATGTATAGTATCATGTCATCTGCAAACAGTGACAGTTTTATTTCTTTTCCAATTTGTATTCCTTTTATTTCTTTTTCTTCTCTGATTGCCATGGCTAGGACTTCCAAAACTGTGTTGAATAATAGTGGCGAGAGTGGACATCCTTGTCTTTTTCCTGATCTTAGAGGAAATGTTTTCAGTTTTGCACCACTGAGAATGATGTTTGCTGTGGGTTTGTCATATATGGCCTTTATTATGTTGAGGTAGGTTCCCTCTATGCCCACTTCCTGGAGAGTTTTTATCATAAATGGATGTTGAATTTTGTCAAAACGTTTTTCTGCATCTATTGAGATGATCATATGGTTTTTATTCTTAAGTTTGTTAATATGGTGTATCACATTGATTGATTTGCGTATGTTGAAGAATCCTTGCATTCCTGGGATAAATCCCACTTGATCATGGTGTATGATCCTTTTAATGTGTTGTTGGATTCTGTTTGCTAGTATTTTGTTGAGGGTTTTTGCATCTATATTCATCAGTGAATTTTCTGTAATTTTCTTTTTTTGTAGTATCTTTGTCTGGTTTTGGTATCAGGGTGATGGTGGCCTCATAGAATGAGTTTGGGAGTGTTCCCTCCTCTGCAATTTTTTGGAAGAGTTTGAGAAGAACGGGTGTTAGCTCTTCTCTAAATGTTTAATAGAATTCACCTGAGAAGCCATCTGATCCTGGACTTTTGTTTGTTGGAAGATTTTTAATCACAGTTTCAATTTCATTACTTGTGATCGGTCTGTTCATATTTTCTATTTCTTCCTGGTTCAGTCTTGGAATGTTATACCTTTCTAAGAATTTGTCCATTTCTTCCAGGTTGTCTATTTTATTGGCATAGAGTTGCTTGTAGTAGTCTCTTAGGATGCTTTGTATTTCAGCGGTGTCTATTGTAACTTCTCCTTTTTCATTTCTAATTTTATTGGTTTGAGTCCTCTCCCTCTTTTCTTGATGCATCTGGCTAGTGGTTTATCAATTTTGTTTATCTTCTCAAAGAACCAGCTTTTAGTTTTATTGATCTTTGCTATTGTTTTCTTTGTTTCTATTTCATTTATTTCTGCTCTGATCTTTATGATTTCTTTCCTTCTGCTAACTTTGGGTTTTGTTTGTTCTTCTTTCTCTAGCTCCTTTAGGTGTAAGGTTAGATTGTTTATTTGAGATTTTTCTTGTTTCTTGAGGTAGGCTTGTATAGCTATAAACTTCCCTCTTAGAACTGCTTTTGCTGCATCCCATAGGTTTTGGATCATCGTGTTTTCATTATCATTTGTCTCTAGGTATTTTTTGATTTCTTCAGTGATCTCTTGATTATTTAGTAACGTACTGTTTAGCCTCCATGTGTCTGTGTTTTTTATGTTTTTTTTCCCCTGTAATTGAATTCTAATCTCATAGCGCTGTGGTTAAAAAAGATGCTTGATATGATTTCAATTTTCTTAAATTTACTGAGGCTTGATTTGTGACCCAATGTGATCCATCCTGGAGAACGTTCTGTGCACACTTGAGAAGAAAGTATAATCTGCTGTTTTTGGATGGAATGTCCTATAAATATCAACTAAATCTATCTGGTCTATTGTGTCATTTAAAGCTCGTGTTTCCTGATTAATTTTCATTTTGGATGATCTGTCCATTGGTGTAAGTGAGGTGTTAAAGTCCCCCACTATTATTGTGTTAGTGTCAATTTCCTCTTTTTTTTTTTTTTGCGGTACGCAGGCCTCTCACTGATGTGGCCTCTCCCGTTGCAGAGAACAGGCTCCGGATGTGCAGGCTCAGAGACCACAGCTCGTGGGCCCAGCCGCTCTGTGGCATGTGGGATCTTTCTGGACTGGGGCATGAACCCACGTCCCCTGCATTGGCAGGCAAATTCTTAACCACTGCGCCACCAGGGAAGCCCAATTTCCTCTTTTGTAGCTGTTAGCAGTTGCCTTGTGTATTGAGGTGCTCCTATGTTGGGTGCATATATATTTATAATTGTTATATCTTCTTCTTGAATTGATCCCTTGATCATTATGTAGTGTCCTTCCTTGTCTCTTGTAACATTCTTTATTTTAAAGTCCATTTTACCTGATATGAGCATTGCTACTCCAGCTTTCTTTTGATTTCCATTTTCATGGAATATCATTTTCCATCCCCTCACTTTCAGTCTGAATGTGTCCCTAGGTCTGAAGTGGGTCTCTTGTAGACAGCATATGTATAGGTCTTCTTTTTGTTTCCATTCAGCAAGCCTGTGTCTTTTGGTTGAAGCATTTAATCCATTCACATTTAAGGTAATTATCGATATGTATGTTCCTATGACCATTTTATTAATTGTTTTGGGTTTGTTTTTGCAGTTCCTTTTCTTCTCTTGTGTTTCCCACTTAGAGAAGTTCCTTTAGCATTTGTTGTAGAGCTGGTTTGGTGGTGCTGAAATCTCTTAGCTTTTTCTTGTCTGTAAAGCTTTTTATTTCTCCATCGAATCTGAATGAGATCCTTGCCAGGTAGAGTAATCTTGGTTGTAGGTTCGTCCCTTTCATCACTTTAAGTATATCATGTTACTCCTTTCTGACTTGTAGAGTTTCTGCTGAGAAATCATCTGTTAACCTTATGGGAGTTCCCTTGTATGTTATTTGTTGTTTTTCCCTTGCTGCTTTCAATAATTTTTCTTTGTCTTTAATTTTTGCCAGTTTGATTACTATGTGTCTTGGCGTGTTTCTCCTTGGGTTTATCCTCTATGGGACTGTCTGCACTTCCTGGACTTGGTTGACTATTTCCTTTCCCATGTTAGGGAAGTTTTTGACTATAATCTCTTCAAATATTTTCTTGGGTCCTTTCTCTCTCTCTCTTCTCTTCTGGGACCCCTATAATGCAAATGTTGTTGTGTTTAATGTTGTCCCAGAGGTCTCTTAGGCTGTCATCATTTCTTTTCATTCTTTTTTCTTTATTCTGTTCCGCAGCAGTGAATTCCACCATTCTGTGTTCCAGGTCACTTATCCGTTCTTCTGCCTCAGTTATTCTGCCATTGATTCCTTCTAGTGTAGTTTTCATTTCAGTTATTGTGTTGTTCATCTCTGTTTGTTTGTTCTTTAATTCTTCTAGGTCTTAAACATTGCTTGCATCTTCTTGAACTTTGCTTCCATTCTTTTTACAAGGTCCTGGATCATCTTCACTATCATTCTGAATTCTTTTTCTGGAAGGTTGCCTATCTCCATTTCATTTAGTTGTTTTTCTGCGGTTTTATCTTGTTCCTTCATCTGGTACATAGACCTCTGCCTTTTTCATCTTGTTTATCTTTCTGTGAATGTGGTTTTTGTTCCACAGGCTGCAGGATTGTAGTTCTTCTTGCTTCTGCTGTCTGCCCTCTGGTGGATAAGGCTATCTAAGAGGCTTGTGCAAGTTTCCTGATGGCCAGGACTGGTGGTGGGTAGAGCTGGCTGTTGCTTTGGTCTACTTGTCTGCTGATGGGTGGGGCTGGGTTCCCTCCCTGTTAGTTGTTTGGCCTGAGGCTACCCAACACTGGAGCCTACCCAGGCTCTTTGCTGGGGCTGATGGCGGACTCTGGGAGGGCTTACACCAAGGAGTACATCCCAGAACTTCTGCTGCCAGTGTCCTTGTCCTCATGGTGACACATAGCCACACTCCGCCTATGCAGGAGACCCTCCAACACTAGCAGGTAGGTCTGGTTCAGTCTCCTAAGGGGTCACTGCTCCTTCCCCTGGGTCCTGATGAGCACACTACTTTGTGTTTGCCCTCCAAGAGTGGAGTCTCTGTTTCCGCAAGTCCTGCTGATGTCCTGCAATCAAATCCCGCATGCCTTCAAAGTCTGATTCTCTAGGAATTCCTCCTCCCATTGCCAGACCCCCAGATTGGGAAGCCTGACGTGGGGCTCAGAACCTTCACTCCAGTGGGTGGACTTCTGTGGTATAAGTGTTCTCCAGTTTGTGAGTCACCCACCCAGCAATTACGGGATTTGATTTTATTGTGATCGCGCCCCTCCTACCATCTCGCTGTGGCTTCTCCTTTGTCTTTGGATGTGGGGTATCTTTTCGGTGAGTTCCAGTGTCTTCCTGTCGATGATTGTTCAGCAGTTAGTTGTAATACTGGTGTTCTTGCAAGAGGGAGTGAGAGCATGTCCTTCTACTCATTGTCTCCTCTTTTAAAGCCTAGTTCATGGATTTTTTTCACATTAATACATTCCATCATTTCTATTTTGCAAATGTTTTCACATTTATTATTTTACTACATATATTTACCCCCACAACAACCCAGTTCATACTGAGGGATATAGAAAATATGAGATCACTCAGTAAAGAGCAGAAATATTATAAGAATTTGAGTATTTTGATTCCAAGATTAGAATTCATTTAATTTTCATCTGTACATGCATTCGTTTTCTGTTGCTGTGTAACAAACTACCACAAACTGTCCCTGTTTGTGGTATCACAGTTTCCTTGAGTCAGGAGTCTAGGCATGGCTTAGCTGGGTCTTCTGCTCAGGGTCTCACAAGGCTGCAACCTAGGTTTCAGCTGGACTGCATTCTCATCTGGAACTCAAGTTCCTCTTCTAAGCTCACTGTTGTTGGCAAAATTCAGTTCCTTGCAGCTGTAGGTCTGAGACCCTCAGCTCCTAGAGGCTGTCCTTCTCCAAATGTGAGTGGCTAAGCAGTTTGAAAAACAGTATTTGCTTCTTCAAGGCCATCAGGACAGTGTTTCTCTTTAGGCAGGGCCCAAACCCCATTTTAAGAGTTTCTATCTGATTAAGTCGGTCCTTTGGAAAAACTCACTTTCCCTCCTGTGTGTTTCTCCTTTGCTCTTACACTACTTCACACTCACAACACTTCTCAGACACCAGCTGGGTGTCCTACAATTTAACTCAATTCTGACACTGTCTCCCTGAAGATAGACTCAGGTCCCACATGTAAAGGGTTCAGTCCCTCAAGAATAACCCTGCCCCCACTTCAGATGCCAGTTGAAAGTCCAGGATGTCCCCTGTGCTTCTGACCAACAGACTATAAATCAATTTCCCACAACCTCCTCCTTGAGTTTGATTAATTCACTAGAGTGGCTCACAGAACTCAGAGAAACATTTTACTTACCAGATTATCAGTTTATTATAAAAGGTATAAATCAGAAACAGCCAGATAGAAGAGATTGATAGGTCAAGATATGGGGAATGGGCATGGAGCTTCCATCCTCTCTCCAGACCACCACTATCCCAGCACCTCCATGTGTTCACCAACCTGGAAGCTGTCTGAACCCTGCTCTTTTGGGGTTTTATGGAGGCTTCATTACATGGACTCACTTGATTAAATCATTGGCCATTGGTGATTGAACTCAATCTCCAGCCCATCTTCCCTCCCCGGAGTTCCAGAGGTCTGGGATGAGGCTGAAAGTTCCCACCCTCTAATCACATGATTGGTTCCCTTGGCAACCAGTCCCCATCCTTAGGTGCTTTCCAAAAGTCACCTCATTAACACAACAAAAGATACTTTATAACTGTCATCACTTAGGAAATTCCAAGTGTTTTAGGAGCTCTGTGCCAGGAATGGGGACAAAAACCAAATATATATATCTTATTATAAATCACAACATCATAGGTGCGCCCAGGATAATCTATCTCCCTTTTGATTAACTCAAAATCAACTGATTAGGGATCTTAATTACATCTGAAATATCCCTCCTCCTTTGCCATATGATATAATACAATCACAGGACTCATATTCCAATACCCCTGCCATGTTCTGTTGGCTAGAAGCAAGTCTCAGGTTTCACCCCAATGCAAGGGGAGATTACAAAAGGGTGTGATTCTTTGGGGGGTCACCCTAGAGTATGTCCAACACAGGAGGTAAATAAATAAAATGTTGAACCACTAGAAAAACAAACCTGAAATGTTCACTATCCATGATATTGTCCATGTTGCAGATTAGCAACTTGAAGGAAAACATGGTGTATCAGTTCCAAGTGGCAGCCATGAACATCGCTGGCTTGGGAGCACCCTCGGCAGTAAGCGCAAGCTTCAAATGTGAAGAGTGGACCATTGCTGTTCCAGGTAAACTGGGAAGACCATGTCTCAGCACTGAGGCTCAGAGTTTCTTCCAATGGAACCTACAACCTGGAACTAAATTTAAGTGGTACATATATACAGCTTCTAAGGGAGACAAATTCTCTCAGCCCCTTGTGTTTACGTTAAATATTTCTACAGTAGTATGAAACAATAGGTACCAATATAAAACTGAGTATAAATTTCTTATATTCCAAATAAATCCTAGAGTCCCCATAGCTCAGCCTCTGCATGGAGTAGGATGGACGGAAGCACACAGTTTGAATGCCACTTGATTATTTAAAAGGAATTCTAATCTTTGCTTGTCTTCTTCAAGGCCATTAAAGGGCATCCAATTCACATCCCCCAGCAAAATTTCTTAAAAATGTCTTCTGGCACTCCCAAGTTGTGCATTCTCCCACTGCTCTGGAGCATTTCATTTATCAGCCTCCCTCCCCCATCTCCTCAGCCCCAGCCTCTGTGGCCTCCTTCCTGTGGGCTCCTCCTCCCTTGCTCCCAGCTCTTCACTGTACATACAGGGGACCTAACATGCCTGCCTAGGGCTTCAGTCCTGGCCTCCTGCCTCTTATATCTCTCCACTTAGCTCTTGAGTCCTTTCTGTCTATGTCAACTTTTTCCCAACTCTGCATCACAATAAAGATCCTGGAACCGGACTGGAAATGCTCTCCTTTGGAGGTTGTCGTAGAGGGTGGTTGACGGGGCAGGGATGAAAGTGGGGAGAAGCCAGAAACAGTTACCTATGCTTTTAACTTTTACACAGTCACAACAGTGAACAAATGTAAAAACTGAATACTAACAAATTTACTAAGTCATTAAGAGTCAGACTAGCAACGTAGTCAGTGCATGGGTTTTTTTTTGTTTGCTTTTTGTTTTTTAATTTTTGACCTCACCACATGGCATGGGGGGCCTTAATTCCCCGACCAGGGATTGAACCTGCGCCTCCTGCATTGGACGGCAGAGTCTTAACCACTGGACTGCCAGGGAAGTCCCTAGTGGATGGTTTTATTGTGCTTCCAATGGCACTAACTTCAAACACCAAAATACTTTAGTGCCACAGAATGACTGAATTCTCCCACTTGGGTTGGATATTCAGCTTGTTATAACAACTGCTACAGCACTGGCTCCAACCATGTTAGAACACCAGGCCACACTGGGCACACTGGGTGGATCCAGCCATGCCCCCAGTGCCACCCGCTTTCTCTATTTGAAACCTTAGTGCATTTGGAGGACCATCTTTTTTGCCTTCACTTAGTGAGCGTCCATCTGCATCACATCTCTATCAGGTGTGAATAAAAAGATGACAAGAGAAACTCAAGAGAAGTTCAAGAGTTCACTCACCTTCAGTTAATACAAGAGGCAAACACACTGGCTTTCCTTTCGCCTTCTTGAAGCCGGCGATATTTCTTAAGTTCTTTCTGCCACCTACACAAAAGTGGGTCTGTTTTTAAATTCTTACAGTTCCTGAATAAAGTTAAAATGTGAATGACGACAGACCAAGAAATTCTGAGCAGACCTGTGGAAAATGGTTTGGTAGAGATATAGTTAGCAAAAGAGGTTGCAGGGTGAGTGCTCCCAACTCAGAGAAGTGAACGGGGCAGTCCTCCACCCCCACGGCCTCTCTTTTCCCAGATTCACCCTTGACTCACTGAGAAGTGTTGGGCAAGCCATGAGTCAAGAAAGCTTTATGATAGGTGAGAGCATTTAGGACATTTTGTCGGATGAAGAAACAGACTCATGTTAAATGATACCCAGGAGGTCACACAGGCAATAAGTGGCAGTTAGGGTTGGAAACTAGGTCTGCTCATTCCAAGACACAAGGGGGGTAGGAAGCAGCAGCACAGTGGTCCTTCTCTGGAAGAAAGGGCTGGTGCTACCTGTTGGGATACCTCTCTGGCTTCTAAGGATGACACAGGACAATGGTCATAAAAACCCTTTGCAAAACAGAGCACTCCACACCAGTGTAAGGTACTGGTGTTATTTAAACCTATTTCCACAGAAGGCATCATCAGGAGACAAGGATGACTCATTGCCAGTGACCATTAAGCTGAGGAAAAGGGCCCAAAAAACACAGTGATCAGTTGCAAAATGCCAAAGCATAGCATGATGGAGTCTGTGCTTGTAGTTGGCTCTCAGGCCACTGTGAGTCAGTTCAGGTGCTTTTGATTGGTTGGTTAGAAACCAATTGTTATTTAAAAAAAAAAATGAGGAAAGAGAAAAGAAAATAAAGGGACTTCCCTAGTGGTGCAGTGGTTAAGAATCCACCTGCCAATGCAGGAGAAACGGGTTCAAGCCCTGGTCCGGGAGAGTGCCATATGCTGCAGAGCAACTAAGCCTGTGTGCCACAACTACTGAGCCTGCACTCTAGAGCCTGCGAGCCACAACTACTGCAGCCCGCGTGCCTAGAGCCTGTGCTCCATAACAAAGAGAAGCCACCGCAATGAGAAGCCTGAACACCGCAACAAAGAGTAGCCGCCGCAACTAGAGAAAGCCCGCGCACAGCAACGAGGACCCAACGCAGCTAATAAATAAATAAAGTGCAAATCTGACTCTACCCTTTAAAAAAAAAAAGAAAGAAAATAAATAACTATATCACCTTCATAGCAGCTGGTAGTCATGCAAAGATGCAGGCCATCAGTGAGTAGATGGGACTCGCCCAAGAGTGCAAAGAGCACACACAGGAAGTATTTGGCTTCCTTCCTGAACAGGTTGATCAAGTTCCTTGGTGTCTCTGAGCTTTCTGTTAATTGTTTTAGGGATGGGTGAGATAAAAGAATGTAAAATACCTGATAGGGTTTAGCATAGATTCAGGGCTCATGGGATTGATTGTATTTGTTTTGGTGAAAGTTCTTTGTAACCACAATTGTAGTTTGTTTTTACCCCTATATGGGATATATGCTTTACGAGAAAGATATCCCTCCAGTGAGGGAGGGATATATATTTTGCAATATATATATTTTTCTATATTCATAAGCCATCAAAGAGAGTTGCTTTCTTCGTCATAATTGAGATTGTGGGGTATTTTCAGATTGTCATCCAAAAATAATCTGAAATTGAATCTACAACCAAATTAAACTGTTATGATAAAAGGTGAGGAACACAGGCCTGAGGACAGCCTGAGGGCAAGGCTTCATCCAGCTGCTGGAGGGCACCTTGAACTGGCCTTAACCACTTGCTGCCCGTAAAGGGTCTTAATAGGCTGATACAGAGCTGTTGAGGAACCTTGATATGAAATGAGCACGGAATACCTGTTTCCATGGGAGTAGTAGATTTTACAAAAGAAGAACACCAGCATTAGCTTCAGCTTTAAGACCTTAAATGTGGTTCTAGGTTTACACACGTTGGAGTTTTCTTATCTCCATTATGATTGTTACGCATCAGTCTCTCTTTCCCTCTCAGGACCACCGCACAGTCTCAAGTACAGTGAAGTCAGAAAAACCTCCCTGGTTCTGCAGTGGAAGCCTCCAATCCACTCAGGACGGACTCCGGTCACTGGCTACTTTATGGACATGAAGGAGGCCAGTGCCAAAGAGGACCAGTGGCGAGGACTCAATGAGGCGGCTCTGAAAAACACATACCTGAGGGTAAGAGGATGCTCACAGTTTGAGAAAATCTTTTTTTTTTTAAAGAAAAAATTGGTTCTTCTAACGAAGTTAACTTTAAAGTCAGTGAGATAAAGCAGAACATCTCATCATTGGTCTGTGTCATGTGTTGGGATCCTGGTAGGATTCCATTTGGCAGTCGGTGAGGTTTTGGGGATGTTTCTGATACTTAAAACAATTTGCTTGTAATTTGACCCAAATCCCTTTGCCTGGCTTTAGGAAAGATCCCTCCTCCCTCTTCTGTCCCTCCTCGCCTCCACTTACCCACCTCACATTTTTGTTACTCACAGTCTTAAGATGTTACCATCTCCAAAAGGTGACTTTCTCATTCCTACCTCGAATTTTTTTGCTGGTGGTTTTTGATTTGAGGGTGTTATTTTCATAGAGTTCATGCCTGTAAGCCTTTAACTGCTGATCCTTTTGAGTCGTGGTCGGCCTTACCTCCCCTGCCCCCTCACCCCTGTGCTCACGTGAGCTCTCAGGGACCAGAGGAATGAGTTGCCTCAACTCTTGACCTTGTTCTCACCCTTCTCCATGTCACTGCCTTCCAGGTTCCTCTAGAGTGTTCCAACTGAACCAGTTTCTAACTCTATCTGCCAGAGACTGTTCTGCTCTAGCCACTGACTCTCTCACTAGTACCAAATAGAAATCTCAAAAGAATGTTTCCCCCTATTGTCAGCAGTGGCATCTGGAGACCCTGATGCCACAAGGCCTCAGAAACTGTGGGGAATATGACTCCAGTTCTTGTTACGTACAATGAAGTGTGACTGTATGACCACAGTCAAACAGGAAGCTTCACAGTGCATTCAGTGTGCAGTCTTATCTGTTGGCAGAATATGCCACCACCCAGGGCGTGGGCCTTGGAGGATTTTCAGAGTATACCTGGTTTAAGAGATTTCTCTTGTCAACCTGCCACTAAAGTCCATACCATTTGGCAGCCACTCTCTGGGGTTAGGGCAGCCACTCTCTGGGGTCCCTATAAAAAGATGTAAATGTACCCTCCAGGAGAGATGACCCTTAAACCATTATATCCAACATGCCATTAACTCAGCTTCCCATGTGCCAGTAAGCTCTCCAGCCCCTTACAATACCATGAGGAGATAAGGAAGGTCACATTTCGTGGGGAAGAGAAAAGGTCAAGGAAGGTCTGGAGCCTAGGGTGCTGTTTGGCTGTCCAGAGAAGTCAGGAGGCCTCTAGATACAAAGACATCCCCAAGGGCTAGTGTAAAACAAAGGTCGGACACATCCTAGATGATGGTGGTGTGTGCTTATGGCCAGCATGACTTCCAAATCCTCCATCTGCCATAGCACAGGATCCCAGGAGCCCGACTCACGGGAAACCAAGTGAGAGTGAGAAGACAAGCAAAGGGGACCAAGAGCCCAGGAAAAATGAGTAGGAAGAGAAAATAATGGAGTTTAAACACATCAAAGAATGGTTAATGTCACTCATTTTTTTAAAAAAGAAGAAGAAAGGGAAATTTAGGGGAAAGAGAGAGACTGAGGTTGAGTGCCCCTCACAAACCAGGAGACGAACTTTCTGTAAGGAAATGACCTTAGAGTTTGGCCACAATTTTTAAAGCAAAAATAGAATTACTGATTTTTCTGATTATAAAACAGATGCATGCTTATGATGACAAATTCAAGCAGTAAAGGCATAAAGAAGAAAAGTAGAGATGTCCTATAGTCCCCATACCCATTTTGATGTGGAGTCACTTTTCCAGATGTTTCATATTCAGAAAAGTTTCAGCCCTGAAATGGAGGAAAAGTGTGCATGTTAAAAAGTTTAATCTGTCAAATTTAAGTGAGGAAAGGACATATAGCTCCAGGAACAGGAGATTTTAGCACCGTGGCACTGCAACATAATGGCCTAACCGGTTTCTGCCAGAAGCACCCCCATTCACATTAGCACTGAGTGTCTAGGGGTTCCTAGAGAGTGAAAGATGCGTTACTATCCACCAAAAGGTTTAACCAACAGAGCTCATGCTTCCTTCTTGATTGGTAATTACAATCTGCTGAGACAATGTGGTGAGAGGGACTGAATAATTGGAAGGGGTGGGGGATATAGATTATGCATCTCTAGTGCTTTAAGCCAGCAGTCATTGCCCCTGCGGTGAAGGAAGAGTGGAGGGGTGTGCCTGTCACCTCAGTGACTAGACACTAGGAAGTGGATTCGCTTCCTGTGCCGTGTTGGCAGAAATCTGACTCACAGCCACATATTACCTAAGTGGCAGGTGCAGATGTGGCAGGTACCTGGCAACTGGTCTGTTTTTATCACGACAAGGAAATGTTTCTGTTCCTTTCTGTAGATCCACAGTTGCCTGGCATTATTTCTAAGTGTAGAATTTAAATACATCAAACTCTTATGCATTTAGCCTGTGCCTAAATTCATTTACGGATTAAAATTCATTTCAAAAATCCATTAGCTCCAGTGAAAGCTATCACTATATAGGTAGTGACATTCTGTTACCATAAACACAATACAATTAAATAATTAGATTAAAAACCCAACAATTTAATACATAGCTCATCTAAATACATGGTCACAAACACTTCGCTTAGTTGAATAAGTATATTCTAGCTTTGTTTGATTTAAATCCCATTTTGGCTGTTAATCTCCATCACAACACTATGGGAAAAAATTGTGCCCTTTGTGTGTAATAAACTCCTTCTTAAAATACATATAGCTTTTAAAAGTCACATGTTCTAAAAAGGAAAAGATAATTTTTGTAAAATATTGACAGTATTTGTAATACTAATGAGACTGTGCTGAACCCAAAGAAAGTCACAAAAAATTATGAAGTGGGACTGTTGTATAAAAACATATTATATATGTTTTTTACTTCTCTTATGCTCTTGTAACCCTAGCTTGGTGGCACACATATAATATAGGTCCTCAGAAAACATCTTGACGATTGAAAATGTGAGGATTTGGAATTTGAATATATTTGACTATTCACAAATTACTAAAATTCACAATCATGTTAATTGCTTGTCTGTTTATTTATTAAGATTTTATCGTTTTAAAAAATTTATTTATGTATTTATTTTTGGTTGCGTTGGGTCTTCATTGGTGCGCGTGGGCTTTCTCTAGTTGCAGCGAGCGGGGGCTACTCTTCATTGCAGTGCGCAGGCTTCTCATTGTGGTGGCTTCTCTTGTTGCAGAGCATGGGCTCTAGGCGCATGGGCTTCAGTAGTTGTGGCATGCAGGCTCAGTAGTTGTGGCTTGTGGGCTCCAGAGTGCAGGCTCAGTAGTTGTGGAGCACGGGCTCAGTTGCTCCATGGCATGTGGGATCCTCCCGGACCAGGGCTCAAACTCGCGTCCCCTGCATTGGCAGGCGGATTCCCAACCACTGTGCCACCGGGGAAGTCCCTGCTTGTCTGTTTAGTGAGAAATAGCTGTATTATATTTATAGGGACAATTTTTGTTTGTTTTTGTTTTAGTGCTTTAACATGCTTTTAAATGGAAAGTGATCCATGATCTGTGATCTGTGCTTGTAATTCCCCTCTCTTGTCAGAAATTTTATCTGAAATTATTCATGGAATGTCTCAAAAGGATCAGGAAAAAAAGGGCAGCATATAAGCTCTCCTGAGCACTTTGTAATTTGTCTTTTGACCAAAGAATAAGGTGGCTGATTCCTTTAAAGCATACCTGTATTAATCTTCTGTTTCTGACACTGGTGGCCATTAAATTATCTAAAAAAGAAACAGCATCTGAGTTTCAAGGGATCTTGGAAATCTCTACTTACACATGGTCCAGAGAGAAGAAAGTCTTAGCTGAAGCCACACACAGTCTTTGACAGAATGAAGTTCAGAACCCAAGTCCTGTGCCCTTTGTGCTGTATAATTGAATTGCCACCACAGAGGAAGGGCCCTTCTGTTCAAATGACACAAAGCACCCATCACTTCTATACCTGCTTCTTCCAGGTGCAAGGCCTCAAAGAGGGTGTCAGCTATGTGTTCCGAGTCCGAGCCGTAAACCAGGCAGGTGTCGGGAAGCCGTCTGACCTTGCTGGGCCTGTTGTGGCAGAAACCCGTCCAGGTAGGCTTTTACTTTTTCGTTAATCTCATCTGTGTAAGATACCAAAGAAACATTCAACCTTACTTCTATGCTTTTCCTCATTTTCAAAATCATCACTGTATGCTAGCCGAATGATTGGTAAGAATGAGCGTAGGACATGACAATCATTTACCCCATCACAGGACCTTAGGGCAGGGGCGAGCCACGTTTGTAGTGGTCCAGGGCTACTCTGGTTCATACTTAAAAACAGGGAAGTTCTTGATCAAATTATGCTTCCTGGACCAACTGTTTAAAGCATACATTCCTGGGACGTTATTCCTATTATACTATGGCCATTAATTCCCACAAGAATATTTTCCCATCACAGAGGAAGCTGGAACAGCCCAGGTAGCAAGCATGATCCTTAAACAAAAGTAGGATTTATATAATTGTAGCTACTAAGTTAAACCAGAGGACAGAAAACTTTTTCCGTGAAGGGCCAGATAGTAAATATTTTCAACTCTTTGGTTATATGGTCCCTGTAACAATCCCCAGCTCTGCTGTGGCACAAAAGCAACCACAGACAATACATAAATTAGTGAGCATGGCTGTGTGCCAATAAAACTTTATTGTGCTTGATATATGCATTATGTAATATGATACATTACATGCATTATGAAATTTGAATTACAACTAGTTTTCAGGTCTTGAAATATTAATCTTCTTTTTATTTATTTTTAATTAATTTATTTATTTTTGCGGTACATGGGCCTCTCACTGCTGTGGCCTCTCCCGCTGCGGAGCACAGGCTCTGGACGCACAGGCTCAGCGGCCACGGCTCACGGGCCCAGCCGCTCCACGGCATGTGGGATCTTCCCGGACCGGGGCACGAACCCATGTCCCCTGCATCGGCAGGCGGACTCTCAACCACTGCGCCACCAGGGAAGCCCTCTTCTTTTTATTTTTAAAAGCTGTTTAAAAACGTAAAAACCATTCTTAGCTTGCAGGCCGTATGAAAAGAGGCAATGGGCCAGATTTAGCCCACAAGCCATAGTTTGTTGACCCCTGGATTAAACTAACAGCGGTCCTAGTTGAATGATCTGTAGAGTTGAGGCAGCCTCACTTCCCAGTTTCAAGATGCCATGATTGTACTAGGAAAGACAGTCTTTCCCTTTGTTATGTGAACAAAGTTTATAGTGTTCACTGTGCAAGTAGTTTCAGATCATTATATAATACTTATTTTGTCATTTAATCTCCTTTTCAAAGTTATAAATTTCAGCTCATTAAAGTTACATGAAAGAAATCACTGGAAATGAAAGAGGATAAAAAAAAGTATTAACCAGTTATTTTAAGTTTATATTCATTCTAGTCCAAGCACTCTCACTTTAATCCATTCCTATTTTCAGACTGAAATAAAGAGCAGATATATAATGTAATATTTGTTTTTAGGATGAGAAAAGAATGTAAACATAGAAAACTCTGCTCTCACTTCATGCTGCTTGAAAAGAATATCTAATGTATCCTTTGAGGAAGTACCTGCCCCTTTCATCCTATTACTTCATAAACTGCTTTCATCTACTCCTGTAACTACCCTCTAGCACCGGGTACGACAGAAGTGACCTTCTTGTACCAAAGTGTGGTAGGTGTGTCTGGATAGAGTGCCATACCTCATATAAGTACTCTTTGCAAAACTTCATGAGAAAATAGAAAAATGCTAGGAGCCCAAATGCCAGGTAAAAGGTGACACATGAAGACATGAGGACACACATTCCTATAGAAATCAGACCCTTCAGGTGCCAACTGTGCAGATATATAGGGTGCCAATAGACATGCAGAAGAGCCCAACTGTGAGCCTGCCCTTGTAAGAACATTTAGATTATTACACAAATAAACTATCTAGTCATTGATAGGTTAAAAGCACCCTTTAAGCAGTGGAACCCAAATCTGATTGACTAAAGAAAGCTTAAATTGATTTCCTGTTTTCTCATCAATAACCCTTGGAATGGCAGGTGGCCAGTCAGGATGTTAGTGGAAACTTTACCATCAGAAAGGAGTCTGCTGGTGAGCTCCTGGGGGAGAGTTTTGTTTCACTCGTTTGGAACAAGGCGCCCAAAGTCATTCTGTGGCCATTCCATTCCCAGAATATAACTACTAACAGCAGCTGCAGACTGAACAGCAGCAGACTAACCCGCTCAGGAACCACTGGCTCAAGCCTGGGAAAAAATCCTGGGAGGCACAGAGTCAAGATGCTTGACTTGAAGCATCGCCACGAAGGAACCCAAACCCAGGACACTGAGGCTGGTTCCATATGCAACAGACATATTTATTCCTGCACTATGTGTTTCCTGAACACCTGCTTCATGCCAGGTGCTGTGTGGGCACCACAAGTAGAGTAATGTGACATTGTCACCGCCCACTGGGCTTATGAGCTAGTGGAAAAACAGTTTACAGCACGGCATGATGAGAGCTTAGAGGTTCACAAAATATTTCCCATAGATGAATAGGCTATAAACAGGTGTTAAGGCTTCAAAAATCCCTGTAAAAACTTGTATGTAGCCTAAGGTTGTCTGTATTTATTAACTTTATTAAATACCAATATATTACTTTTAACCATGTATTTATTTTATGCTAAAATGTTTGGGGCTGGGGTTGGGGGTGGGATGGGATCTGTTATCAGTTTCAAGGTTTGGAACGTGAAACTTGGGATTGCTATTTCAGAAGAACAACTCCTTTTGGAACACATTACTAAAATTTCAGATAGAGAATAAAGCTTATCATGTAACAGCAAACCTCAAATACACCTAACAAGATACCTCAAGTGCAATTTGAATTCCAGTTAAAAGTTAACCTAATCCACTGGGGTTGGTAGCGTGAATGGTCTCCCTTTGAAGTTGACGAAAATGCCAGCAGATACAGCTCAGCCACTACTGCAAAGTCTGATGGTGCTGGTAATGAGGATCAAAATGGACTAAGTGTGCTGTGCCTTACCAAGAAATCTAGTAGCTAAGCAAGCCTGTAAAAAGAATAAGCTGGAAAATACTTAGAGTAGGTTTGTTGGTACCTGAGAGGCACTTCTAGTCTTGATATTTGATATTTTTCAAACAGTATCTATGTTGATTGTATCAGGTCTGGGCTGTAGGTGGAGACAAAGTGAACCAGATCAGACGGGAGGCAAGAGAGAGACCTGCCAAGGTGTGGCAGGTGATCTGGAGGGCAACGAATAACTGGCAGAACAGGCTGCAGGTGTTCTTACCAGAGACCCAGCGGCAGGCAGGAGAACTGAGGTGAGGGGCAGGAGAACCCAGACCCAGGCAGCGTCCCGGGCAGGAACTGAGTTATTGGAAGTTAGGACTTCTCACCAAGAGCAAGGCAGGTGAGAAGAACGGAGCTCCAGAAGGAATAATGAGCTGGGATTGAGTTGACAACCTACTAACCAATCCCAGTTTCTGAAAATTGATAGGTTATAGAACCTGGTAGGGCTGAGAAGGCTCAGTGGCCTTGAGGTGGAGCTTTGAAGGCTTCTGAAGCAGGAAGCCAGGCTGACTATTAAAGATTAGCTCAACTGGCTAATTTAGAAAACTTCACTTATATTTGCTCACTATCTGCTCTCTTTCACCCATTAGCAAAGTAGTTTTCAACCTTGACAGTACATTGCATTAGAGTCATGCCAGGAACTTTTTGAAAATTCTGACTCCATTCTAGACTACTCCAGACCAATTAAATCAGAGTCTCCAGGACTGAGCCTGGGCATAGGTTCATTTTTGTTTGTTTGTTTAACTCCTTGGGTAATTCAATTATGAAATTCAAGGTTTGTAAACTGTGCATTAGATTGTGGGCTCCTTCAAAATAGGAACTTTGTCTTCTCTCTATATGTCGATAGCCTAGTACCTGGTTTATAGATGAAAAAAATAATGAATGGCTACCATGTTTTGGCGAGAGAGTGTGACTCTGTTTTGCAGCCACAGCGTGGAAACCTAACCCTAGTGTCTCATAATGAACGCCCTGGTTATGAAGGGTGAGTTGGGAGAGGTCCAGTGGAGGCCCTGATGTAGCACCAGGACCGCTGGTGGGTCAGCCAGCGGTCCTGTCTTCCACATAGGGGACCTCAGCGTTACATGCAGCCAATTACATTTGTTCATTTCTGTCTGCTTCTGTTCTGTCCCACTCTCCAGTTTTTTTAAACACCACACACACACACACACACACACACACACACACACACACTCGCGCACACCATGGAGAAGGACAAAGAATAAAGCTTATAAAAGTGTCCTATTAATGCAGATATAAAAGACTAATTATATGAGAAAATTCTCACATAAGATTATGAAATGTGTGAGAAGATGAATTCCCACTTTTAAATTTTATCTCTTTTTAAAATCATTATTTGCTGGAGTTTTATTATTATGGGCTGGAGTTTATTTCCCAAAAGTTCATTTTAGCCCTGGGCCGTACTTTAACCCATTCACTTACTGGGGGTAGTGGCAAGCCTGGAGGGACTATTAAAATGCCATTCCACGCAATCCAGTATTCCTCTATGTCCTCATTAAGGATTTGTTTAGGGTTGGGGCAGCTGACTAGAGACAACTCTTCTTAATTCCTTTTCAGACCAGAATTATCTCCTTCATTTTCTATAGCCAAATCTCCTCTGCTCTTAACTGAATTCTTCATATTCTTGAAAAGATTCAAAGGTTGTTTTTGAGAAAAATCTAAGTCCTGACAAACTTTGGTCCACTTTCCCAGCTCAACTCTGCGGGAAAGTGAGATGGCCTTTCATCTAGATGAGAATATCCATAGGGATTCCATTACTTTGACAGCAGAACATCAAACTTGCTGCCTGCCTGTTAAATATCGGAACCATTCTGCTCATGTTTTAGTCAAATTTAGTGAATGTGTCTCTTTAGACATTTATGAGTTCAACCATGGATTGACAGCAGCTCAGTGCTTGGCAGAAACTCAGGCCATGGGACATTCTAAAAAGAAAATTTGAGGGTGTTGTAGCTGCACCTCTTTCACTCTGACTCTGCACCAGGTTAATCTCCACAGGTGTAGTTGTGGACTAGCCTGGGGCCTCTTAGAAATGCTGCCGTTACATTGCTCTTGGTGTTCCTAGAGCACTTATAAAAAGAATCATCCATTTCAATGTCATGTATCGTTTGTAAAATCTCACTAGAATTTTTTGCCCATGATGTATCCAGGATCCCTTCATTTAAGGAACGCCACTATTAATTCCTCTTAGATTTTAATATGTGGAAAAAAATGTCCTTTCCAGATTAACATAATTACCTTCTTTATTACACAGAGAGGAATCTATGAATCTATGTATTTTCCAAAAATGACTTCCTCTATATATAAACCCAGAATGCAGGAAGAGTCTACCTTTTTTCCAAGGCAACTTCAATTCCATTTCCCATTATAGGTATTATTATAAAATACTTGGTCTACTAAGTCACTCTCTAAAAACACTTTTATTCAAAGAACTATGTTAACCAATTAATTAAAGCTGAACAGTAACAGAAGGCTTTGAATTTCAAAAGCCATGTTGAAAGAGTATGAGAGCATTAGCATTGTAATTCATGTGACAAATAGGGAACAAGCTGTAACTTGTTGCCATAATCATTTTAAGACAATAACCTTGTTTTATATTTATACAGTTGAAACTGTGTTCTTTCTTTGTAATAGTAAGTTATTTTGACTAAACATTATTTTCTAAAGAGAATTTTTGTGGAGTGTAAGAAATATGCCTAGAAAACTAGTATTTCAATTATTTTCAGTAAATTTTACTTTTCAAAATCTTGTGATTATGATCACTTTCAGAGTGACACTTTCAGCCAGTTGACAGCATCACTGTTTCTCAGGAAAGAGATCAAGCTTTAACTTCTGAGCATAAGTAGGAAACCCACTGCGACTAGAATGTTTTCTTTGTTGGTTTTTTTTTTTATCTTGTCTGTTTATCAAAATATTGGTGTTATGCTTAAGCTTTAATAAGACTAGTTCCAATAAAATAAACATTGCAATTCTAAACTGACATTTCTCATTTAAATCTGTTTTTTCAGTCCAGTACCTGGCATGTGTAAATATGTATGGAAAATATGAAAGACAAAAGCCCTGCCCTTGTAGAATGTAACCCTGTTCTTGATAAAATAAACAACCAGTGCAACTTTTTGAAAACTGAAAATTAATCAAATACTCATCTTAATGAGTATTTGATTTTTAAAACAGAAGTATGGAAGAGAGTTTTAATTTTTTTTCCCTTTATTTAAATAAATCAACAAATAGCACCCATCATAGCCACAATTATGTGAGCATAAACTGAGGAAATGTTCATGCCTCTCTTTTGTCCACTACAGGTATTGTCTACCATGTCCTGATTTGATATGATTAATCAAGAAAAGCTGCACAGATGAGCACACTCAGATACTAGTTGACTTTACATCTAATCCCTACTTTTTATTTTGCCCCTCCAGGCAATTACTTAATTTCAAATCACAAATTTTGATCTAAGACTTTCAAAAAATACCATGTTGTTTTCTAAAAGTATAAATTATTGAACCCAGCTACAAAGTAATGATGTAAAACTCATAGGTTAAAGTGGAAACACACATATTGCCTGGGACTTAAAGATAACATCTTTTGTTTCATTTCATACTGTCACAAAAGATCTCCAAGTACTTTACAAAAATTAATTGCCCAGAATAATTCAGTGAGGCAGCTCTATATCCTTCTCTTAATAGCTGAGGCAATTGAGACAACAACTAAGCAGGGTTTTTCTATTCTCTAAGTTGTATGGGTTTGGGACCAAATCTGGTCATTCAGAAACCTGAAAAAGGTATTGTTGTAAATACCCAGTAGTTCCATTTACCTGAGAATTTACTGCTAGAGCATCAATTATTTAAAATTTCATTCTTTGATGAAAATTCTCGTAAAATAGATTACATATTTCAGTACCTACCTTTCATACTTCTTGGATGCAATATACTTAATCTCATTTACCTTTTTCTGAATGACTCAGAGCCATAAGTATCCACCTTATTTATTGCCCAGTGTTACAATATAGTGACGTCTTACGGCGTGAGGAGCTGTTTGTCCCTCTACTAAATAATGTCTTTGTGCCTGCTTTTTAGTTTTCTGCTTCCTCTCCTGCTGTCATTTTCCTGATGATAGTAGCTTCTTACTTTCCTCTCTTTTTGGGGTTCAATCTACTGAGAGAAACTGACCAGCTAAGCTTGTTAGAATCATCTCAAGCTAAGTAGAGATTCCAAGTGACGGTCCGTGGAATTCACCAGTGAGTGTTCAAGAATGCTAGTGCATGGACTTTGTCACATCAGCACTGGCTCTTAGAGACTTGTTTTCATTACTTCTTGGTCTTGGGCAAGATTCCAAATGAGTGAAGTGTTACGGTACAAAGGTTATCCATGTAATTGAGAGAAAAGCCAAGCTAATTATATTGTTCACATGCTTTCCGTTTTATGACTCCTTTGTAGAAACGTCAAATCTTTCACTTTAATAAAAATCAAGACTCTTAAGCTAAGCAATATTTTTTCTGCTGTAAACTTAAGTCATACCTTCAACATAATAAACAGCAGGCATATGGATGATTCACTTCCTTTTTAAAGAGCTTACAAATAAACCAATGAATGATTAATATGAACAATCTGTCATGCCTCCAAAATAGATATTATGTAAATAGCAAGAAAGGTTTAGTCAACTTCATTACTTCTCCTTTCCTCTTTATAACAATACAGATATTCAGAAATTTTTCCATTTATACTCTCTGTGATTCAGTTATGCTGTGTATTATAATACCATCTAAACCTCAGCATTCTTAGGTGTCAGTCTTTTCTTAAGTAACTTGTTCGTTATTTGTTATACAACAATGTTATACATTAATCCTAATGTAAGGATTAGTCATGTGTTACGGGGAATAGAAATAAAACATGGTCTGTGACTTCCAATGGAGTAGACACAACCCTTAAAAGTAATACATGGGGGACATTTCACTTAGGAAAAATTAAATCTTTAATTGATCTTTATTTCTGTTTATCTATATAGCCAAATGTGAAAATAACCCTTTATTTTTTAAAAAGTAATTTTAAAAAATCTCCTAGAATTAGTCTTCTCTAAGTTTTCTATGTGTTAAAAATCACTTTTTGGAGGTTTATAGTTGAAGCACACACTACTATCAATAAGGACACAAATTAGACCAACTGCCAGGCTTAGGAACCAACATCCTAATGTCACCAATCACTCTTTAGGCACTCGTTTTGTTTTGCCCTTCGCCTGGGAGGAGTCTTGCAATTGTTTTTCCCCTGACAAGTTTTATTGAATGATGCAATCTAGAAGAGAAAATCTTTCATCACTTGGGAAGTATCTACTGAAAGATTTCTTTTTATACTTAAAAAAAAATAAAACTATACCTTTCTGAAATTAAATATATTTTTCCTAATGTATGGAAACAAACTAAGTGTAGACTGGTAATTGAATGAATGGCAATTTGAGAAGAGCATTTTACCTTTTAAATTGGATTTAGGCAGAGATGTGAACATTTTATATGCTATACACACTCTGAATTGCTATATTGAATGCAGATGTAATTTATTATAACCCTCAAAAAAAATCCCTCAAAACATTAACTTATTGTTTTCTTTTAAAATCCAAAAACTAATCTTGAAACATTTGAATCTCTTGAAATTCATTTCCATAAAGTTCAATAACAGTCATTTCTAGGTTTCTATTGTTCTAATCTAGAATGGCATCTTTAGATTAATTTATGATTACCTGATCAGCAGAATTTGTTTCCATGGAGTTTTTTTTTCATTCTTAAATGATTTACAAACTTTGAACATGTGAATATAGGCAGTTCTTACTACCTCTACTTTGTCCCCTTCAATTTCCCTTTGGTTTCTTTATCTCTTATCTATCCTTTCTTGATGACTAGTTAGATATGGGTAATATTGAAGCAAAAGTCATGAATTAGGCCCTGATAAGGACCATTCAACTTTCCTTTCTCCCAAGGCTGCCTTGTCCTTCTTATTATGGTCAACATACTCCAGTAACTGTCCCAAGGGTCACGTCAACCAATTTTCTTCAGCCCTGAACAAACAGTACTGTCCATGGTGTTAGCACTACCTAAGAAACGTGGTACATTCATTTAATTCTGTCACAACACAAAAGTTGGATTGTAGCAGGATTGTCAGTTGCAGCGAGCAGTTGGGGCTTTTTGCTTGCACAGGCTCAAGGCCCTGCTTTAAGGCTACAGTAAGGGATCCCAAGGTAAGGAATTCTTACGTGATTGACTTCTACCAGGAACTATCAGTGCCTTGTTTTTGATCTTCTAGGAACCAAAGAAGTTGTTGTAAATGTGGATGATGATGGAGTCATTTCCTTGAACTTCGAATGTGATCAGATGGCTCCAAATTCTGAGTTCACCTGGTCCAAAGATTATGTCCCCACAGAGGAGTCTCCAAGATTAGAGGTTGAAAGCAAAGGCAACAAGTACGCTCCGTTTCAATCCTAACTCCGGGTCTCCTTTTCATGAAAGGAGGATGAAGTACGCTTTCCATTTCAAATAAGAGAATGAAATCACAAATATTTTATAACTGGAAATGTAAAAAGTCATAACCAGTATAAACCTTAAAAAATAACAATCCTTATAGAATACTTTTCACATTAGTCCATTTAAAGTATTTTCTCATATGTATCTCACTGTCAACTGAAAAAAAAAAGCGCAATGTGAGAGTTATGACCTAAGTTTTATTTGGGGCAAAATGAGGACAATAGCCCAGGAGACAGCATCTCAGACAGCTCTGAGGAACTGCTCCGAAAAGGTAAGGAGGAAAGTCAGTATAGAAGTGATTTTGGTGAAGGGGGAAACGTGCAATCAAAGCACACATTTTGGCAGAAGCTTGCTGCTAGTCACAAGGAGCCGATGTCTCCATCAATGATTTTAGTGCTTTTCTAGATATGAGAAGATACAAGAAATTGGGCTCATAAAATCTTCTCCTGAAAAATACCTAACTATCTGAAGGCCTGTTCTGCCAGTTTTTCCAGAGCACAGAGTGCCTCATTCCTGATCTCCACCCTGAGCTCCTTTCAGGGTGTGTTGAAGGTCAGTGGCTGCAGTGGCTAATGACTTCATCCTTGTAGAAGCAGATGGCGAGCAGCAGTTTTTAGTTGGCATCGTTTATGATGTAAGAAAAGCTTTAATTGGCATAAAAGTGAACTTCAAAGATGATTCTCATTATTCTACAGAATTTTGAAATCTTAAGTAATGGTGAGGATGCTTATGGAGAGGGGTTAAGGAAGAACTTGCTGATTCAAGTTATGGTAAATTCAATGGATTGGGTATAATCTGTTCTGCTTTTTCACCACCACTTGTGAGTGACACAATACTGTACTGGAAAGAACTCTGTATGGGAAGCACAGGAGATGAGCTCTAGTCCCAGCTCTACCCGGAGCCGGCTGTATGACCTGGGGCAGCTTTTAATTACATGGACCTTGGATTTCTTTTTCTGTAAAATAGCAGAGAGTGAAGGAGATTAATTTTATGATCTGTTACTTCCTTTCAGCCTCAAGATTTCTTTTTATTTCACCTTACTTATCAAGCTTCATATCTTTATAGTGCCAACCAGATTGGATTATATTTAGTAAAGCAAAATATTCCTAAGTATTATTTCTATTACAAAAGCCCAATATAGCTCAAAAATAAAAGAAAGAAATAGTAAATTTGTTGGAAAACTGCAAGGAATTACTGAATATATTTAATAATTAAAAGACGTTCTGCTGTAACTATGCTGTAAGGTCCTTGAAGTGAAACATAATTTTGGTCAAAGGAAAGACAATCAAACTATAATTTTTTTTTCCTTGATTAACCTGTAAATGTTTGGGTGATCTTAGTCCCTGACCAGCAATGTGACTCACCAAAGTTAGAAAACAAAGAGAACTAGCCCACTGACCCATTCATTCATTCATTCCACAAGTATTTACTAGGCACATATTATATGCTAGACAAGGTATGGAGGCCGGAGGACACAACAGTGAACAAAACAGACCTCGTCCCAAAAGGCATTCAGTGGAGGTATATAGTTAATGAACTAGGCAATACTGATGCCGTGTGATAACCTCCAAGACAGGAAGTGCAGGGTTGACATAAGAGAGGCATCAGGAGGTTCTGCCCTGTGAAGAAGAAAAATTTCAGGCTGCCCAGCAAGGGCTGATCAGCTAAAAATATCTTTATTTGGGATGTGCATCGATACGCATCATAGCTTGGGGATGGGAGATTTGTACCAGCTCCCCCTCCCGTCACCATCAGCCCAAAGGAGGAGGTCAGGAAAGTCTTCCCAGAAGCAGCAAGAATGAGTGGGCTTTAGGTCAGCAAGGGGGACAGAACAAGTGTTCCACGTGAAGGGAGCGGACGTGCGAATGCCTAGAGACCGGCAGGGTGCAGGCCCTCAGACCCCACACGGCCTCTCTTCTTATAAAATTATTCTGTTCTGAAGGACGAAAATGACCTTCAAAGACCTCGGGATGGAAGACTTGGGCATCTACTCCTGCGATGTAACAGACACTGATGGAATAGCGTCAAGCTACTTGATAGATGAGGAAGGTAAGTGAAAAATCAGTTCATTCACGAGTCTGCTTTGATTTCTCAGTGATTCTCAAGGATCAAGTGACTTTTGTTTTAGTAGTTCAAGCTCTAATTGTTCTCTTTTTCTCCCTACAGAATTGAAACGTTTACTTGCTCTCAGCCAAGAACACAAGTTCCCAAGTAAGTGTCCACAATACATTCACAGAGTTTAGCCATCCCACTACACACTTCTGACAGGATCAAGAGAAGAGGCTCTTGAGAACATATAATGGAGCATAGCTGCAGATGCACTTTCCGAAGGGCTGCCTTTGTCTTTGTCATTGTTCTCCAGAGATACAAAGAACACTAACGTAGAAGATACATCCCATGCTCTGTTACATAGAGCACTATTGGGTTACATAGGTGTAACAGCTGACCAACTACATTCTTCACCTTTTGCCTACATATTTTGGAACTTTATACACACACGCGCACACACACATCTCCTGGATACGTTAATTTGTATGTCTTTTAGGCGGACTGATCTCTTCCTAAGCAATTTAATGTTAACATTTAATAGAAGAACCATACCTCTAAATAAAGACAGTACCTAACATTTTAAACTCCCGGAAAATAAGGTAAAGATGCCTTGATCAGAAAAAGAATCCCTATGAACTATCTGAAAACCCTTCAGTGAAGCACCTTCTACATAAAAGATTAAATTCCGGAGTTGACACCTAAGAGAAGAGAAAGAAGTCTGAAACGATACTCAGAAAGTTCCACTGGCCTGATAGGATCTCTTGCCCATTGGTACCCACTGGCCAAAGCAGTGAAGCATCCAGAAAGTTACACCTTAGAGTTTGAAAAAACAAAGAGTGATAGCATCACTCATTCTTTTAAATCAGGAATTTTTTTCATTCCTTAATCCCTAAAATATAACTTCTTCACTAATACAGGAGTTTCAGGAACCCAGGGAACTATACCCTGACCCCAAACTATAGGCAAAACGTTGTGTGTTTGTAGATGTGCATTTTTCTAGGGCGAAGGTCTACAGCTTTCCTGAAATTCTCAGCAGAGCTGTGATTAAAAAATAAACACTGCTTAAAACTAGTTGTCTGACCTCTCTCACATTCCCAAGGAATGCATGTTTGATGGTGAGGCTGGGTGTTGGTGACTATTGGCCTCAGCTGGAATGTTCTCAAAACCAACTTTATTCAACAAAGCACAGTGGGGTGCCTGTGGAGTGTGAATGCAGAAAGCAGGCTTTCTGAATTCTAGGGGAGAACTGTTTCTCGTCTGTAAGCTTATTCACCATCAAACTGGAAAAGTTACACCAAGAATAGTATCTTAAAAGTTATTCTTTTTAAAATTGTATGGAAGGCAGAGGTTTGGCCTGGACTGTCCTTCTTCTGTACTCTGTGAACCTGAGCACCTCATCCCAATTTCCCCATTGCCTGGTTTCTTTTCCAGGAACGGCTGTTGTAATTGTTCACAGCACCCACGACATAGAGGGGCTGTGAGAGACAATCAACAGGGCGTTGGTTAATCCTGAACTCTTCAGGGAAAATGTAAATGTTAATTGAAACAGAAGAGTGACCTAGAAAAACCCACTTGCAGAAGAGCTGTCTGCCAGTCACACTGATGTCCTCCCTTCATGTTCCCAGCGCCATGAAGAGGGGAGTGGAGGAGAGGGTCACCGTGCCGAGCACAGCTGGAGCCTGTGAATGCTCGCACTGTCTACAACGTGAAACAGAAACAGCAGCACTTGCTAACCTAATCTAGTCAGACAGTACACATTGACAAAGTGTCTAGGCAACAGCTGGTCCAAACACATTTACATCTAGCTTAAAGGATGGAGATGAGAGAAGTTGGGGTGTTACTGTTGAATTGGAGGTGCCCAGCCTCCCTGAAGTTCAATGATCGTATGGACTTGCCAGTAGTAATTGCCCGCTGTCACTGTCATTTATGCTGAGATATTTCGTTCTGCATGAGCATAATCACTTTAGTTGTTGGTTCTAGGAGAAGCGGTAGCAGCCAACTCAGGTGCCCTGCTATTAGAGATCAGGTGTGGCATTTGCGTCAGCACAGAGAGAACCCAAAAATGTGTTCAAAACTCTGATGTGCAGGTATGACTCTTCCAACCGGAGGTAGCTCCCGTGAACCCGTTGAAGCAATGTTCAAAGTATCACAGCTCCAGTGCTTTTCTCTCCCCAACCACTGTTGGATCAGCCAGGTCACTGCATGAATATTTTCAGAGATCTGATGATAGGGTCAAAGCAGCATATCCAATTTCTCAATTTATACCCACTTCCTTTTAGTATATGTTGACACATAAGCCATTTTCTTGAGATTTTGTAAGGTCTTAACTGGTCTCGTCTCTTACAGAGTATAATAAAGAGTGTGCTGTTCCTTTATCCCTTGGCACAGTAAACTCTCCTGTGTTCAAAAATATTTTGAAAACCACTAAACATATGCCTTAAACCTACAAATACCAGATATTTTGCTGGAGCAAATTAGCTGCCAGAGAAAAGAGCCTAAGGAGATTTAGGGCTGAACAGAAGGAAAAAATAAAAATATCTAAAGCTAAAAATAGAAAATAACCTAGTCTGTGTTGCCAGTAGTGATACTAAATTGCAGTGTAGAGAGGCAGTTTATTTGAATATATATGTCTGTGTGTGTGTGTGTGTGTGTGTGTGTGTGTGTGTGTGTGTGTATCTAAAATTCCAGGTATATGGGGAGGATGGTGGGAGATATACTTCAGTATCAGCAACATCCTGCAGGCCTCTCGCCTTTCGAGATGGACCACATTCTGTCTACGGAATGTGTATCTCTCTAAATAAATACACTTCTCACCTAAAAAAAAAAACAGAAACAAAAACATCCTGCATAATATATCTTTTTATTTGTAGACATTGGTTATTATCCCACTTGTATATATTATACTCTATGAGTACAGACATACACAAGCACGTGTACATAAATTATATCTATCTGGTATGTCCTCTTAGGTGTAAATATAACATACAATTGGTGGTTGTAGGGTGTTGTTTAAACAACTGAAGGAAGAGTCACCAAAATATTAATTTATTATATGCTGTTTATAGGGTGCTTAAACAGAATGTCATCAAACTCCACAATGACCTTAAAAGGGTCACTACTATGGTGATTTAATTTGAGAGATGAAGAAAGTGAGGCACAGAGAGGTTAAGTAATTAGACCAGATGTACACAGCTGGTACCTGGGCATAAGCCCAGGTGGTCTGACAGGACATGGGCTGTTTCTGTGTGTGCATCCTGGTGGCCAGTGCTCCCCAGACAATGGCCCCATTACTCAGAGAGGACCGTGAACATTAAGGGATCTGGAGGCTTCCAGGAGAGCGTGGGAGTGTGTCCCCTCCCCACTGCCGCCACACTGAGCTTCTTAGTAACTGCATCACTCATGTATTAGATTCCCTAGAGTGAGATTTCCAGATGTTTCTGGAAGAGATCCTACTCTCTATTCCCCTGAAGACTTAACTTGTAGCAAGCAGGAGCATCCTGTAGGGAGAAAACTTAGCTTCTGCTGTCACTGCCCTGGGGTCTGTTGCTGATCTGCTCTTACTGGAAAACCACTAGTGTTCTTCAGAGTGGATGGCCAGGACCATAAGAGCAAAGAATAGAGGGAACAACCCTGGTCTCAGCTCTGCTACCCAGATATGTTACTAAGCTTTCCTGGGGCTGAGTTTTGTCATCAGTAAAATCAGGGGAGAAAGAGAACTCCTTTCTCGAGCAGCAGTCATTATTCACAGTGGCTCAGTGTATTCTGGTACCATATTCACTCTTGGTGGCCTTGTGAGGCAGATAATATCCATGTCAGCAGGTGAGGAGCTCAAGGTTTTAGGGGTAGATAACTGTCCTTGATCAAGGTGTGGCCCTTCTCTGTTCACAGGGGACACCCTCAGCAGGTGATGTCTGAGCCTCCTTTCAGCTCTGCATGGAATGACTCTATAACTGAGTTTCACAATGAATATGGAATAGTGCAAAGGAAAGGCATTCCTTGAAGTTTGAAAAGGGTAGTTTTAGGATAAATACAAAAAACATTAATGTACATTTCATACAACTTTATACCAAGCTTATAATTAAAGCTTATAATTTAAAATGTAGCATAGCTAAAATTTTGAGATATATTTAAGAATAGTTGAGAGAAAGCAAAGGGTGATTTCCCCTAACAGAAGTGAAGGACTGCAGAACTTTGAGAAACAACCATCTTGTTCCACAAAGGATGCCCAGGAGCCACCTCTGATACAGATCTGTTGGCTTGGAGGAGCCTTTGTAGAGAACATTTTCAAGTTACAAGAAATTTAGAAACAGGCTTTGAGAGATGTCAGCCAACTTTTTAAAAATTTCACTCATGTTCAAATGGCTTAAGCAATACAGGTGTAAATCAGAGATATCACACGGTTCCTTACTTTCTATGTGAAGCAAGCCATGCTATATTTTAATATAGCTTCTTGATAATGACTTGCTTATTTGCATCTGGAAAATTTTGCTTGATCTAAGAACTTAAATGAGCAGGTATACCATTGGGATGGATAGGGTTTAAATGACAAGCTGGTTCATCTTATATATGTAGTCAAAATTAATTCTTTCTTAAGATTCTTTTTTTTGCGGTACGTGGGCCTCTCACTGTTGTGGCCTCTCCCGTTGCGGAGCACAGGCTCCGGACGCGCAGGCTCAGCGGCCACGGCTCACGGGCCCAGCTGCTTCGCGGCATGTGGGATCTTCCCGGACCGGGGCACAAACCCGTGTCCCCTGCATCGGCAGGCGGACTCTCAACCACTGCGCCACCAGGGAAGCCCTTAAGATTCATTTTTAAAAACCTCCAAAGTGAGTTAAACTGTTGAAAAAAAATCAAGTTGAACTCTTTTTCAAAATATTTTGAAGTAATTAAATCTTAGAATATTGGAGCAGGAAAATATCCTGGTCAATTAGGACATTCAGTTCAATTCCATCCATTTACTATGAGTCAAGTGAGGCCCAGAGATGCAAAGTGAACTGCCTCACATCACAGTTTGTTAGTAGCTGACCTTGAACTACTGGGGCCAGCTCAAGACTCTTTTCATCGTACTTTGTTATTGTCCCTAAATAAAGCTAACCAAAGCCACAGTAGAGAGTCACAGAGGTTAGCTGAAGGACCCTGGGAGGTCAGTTCATCTTCCTCACTTTTATAGTTAAGACATCTATGACAGTCAGGATTAGAACACAGTTCTACTGTCCCTCAAAATCAAACTTTCTCTACAATGCTCTCACTGAAAGAAGCAAGGTGCTATGCTACATCATCACTTCCATCGTTTTTCCTTTGTTGGAAAAATCTGTATCAGTACAAATGGTTACCAATATAACTACTACTCTTATTTTTATTTTTCATAGCTGTCCCAGTTAAATCAGAGTTGGCAGTTGAAATTTTGGAGAAAGGCCAGGTCCGGTTTTGGATGCAGGCTGAGAAGCTGTCTGGCAACGCCAAAGTCAACTACATATTTAACGACAAGGAAATTTTTGAAGGGCCGGTAGGTTTTACACTTTTTAGATTTCTAAACATATCATTGTAGAATGTGCTGGGAAACCCCTATTAGAATGCAGATAAGTTGTTAAGAAAACCACTGGACGTGGGTTGAGGGGGTTTAAATCATTTCACATGTGAAAAGTGTGGAAGAAAATATAGATTGATATTATCATATTATCCAAAACTAGGATACTTTTGAGAATGAAAGAAGATGCTAGTAATAATTTTTCCAGGATGACAGTCATCAACCAAAACTGTCTCAGGCAAATCAGGAAGTTGGTCACCTATGAAAAAAACTGAAGGCAGAGGGGCCAGAACCCTTGCCTGAACACACATACTCACATCAGAGACTCCAGTGGCGTCTTGGTTCTTCATATGGAAGAATTGTTCTAATGGCTCAGAAAAAAATGTAAAAAAAAATCTCATTGCTTTTCTGATTAAAAATACGCTTCATCCTTATTGTAAAAAACTTTAAAGACTCAGAAGAGACAAACCACAAATTCTTACAACTTTTTGATATACATATTAATATATACTTTTGGTCTTTTTCTATACTTCTATGTGTGTATGTCAATTTGTGTATTATTTACATAGGTGATTATGTATATCATATTTACTATTTCTTTGCTTTTAATGTAAACATAGTTTCTATAGATAGAGTTACAACATCTGCACTTTATCTGTCCTCCCCAGACATCAGTAGAGCCAGCATCAGGCTTGTGCCTGGTGGTACTGAAGAACTTGGGTTTAGGGGCCCTGTCTCATACCTGTCTTCTCATGGGTGTAAATGGGAGACTAAAAAGATGGGGGAGAGGTGTGGTTTGTGGCCATGATTAACAACCTGTTCCCCTTTCATCAAAATGTGTTTTTAAAAAATATTTGAGGGTTCATTAGTTAGAGGGAGAATGAGTAACATGAATAGCAGAAGAATACGCAGTGTATCACTTCTCAACTCACGTAGTAAATGTGTGAGAGCAGGAACAAGTCACACATGGGTCCACTGTGGCCCATCTCCCTGTTTTCAAAATGTTCTCATCCACTGCGGTGATCACCATCTGGCCAGTGGAGAGGAAGGAAGAGCCCTGTTGGCATCACTGCCACCACAGCCATTGAGGGAACACTCGTGCCCATGTGTGTAGAGGCACTCCCCTTCATGTGTTCACACACGCATGTGGCACGCACACACACACGCGCACACACACACACACACACACACAGAACTTGAAGAGCGGTTTATTGTCATTGCAATTGGTTCTAATCATACTATTTCACTGGGTGGAAATTACCGTCTTAGGTCAGGTTCCCTAGGAGAGTCTGAAATAGAGTTTCTCCTTCAAGTGGTTTATGTGGGTTACTCTCAGGGGTAGGAGTGAGGGACACAAGCCAAGGTGTGGGGCAAGCTAATCCAAAACGGAGTCTCTGTTGAAGACCGGCTCCCTGCAGGGGAAACTCCAGGGCATGAATTACACCACAGAGTTGATCCCAGACCTGAGCCTTCATTCTGTGACATTTTATAGGAAAACTTCATTAGTTCAGATCTGTTATGGAACTTGAGCTTGGAAGCCCAAGGACTAAGACTTATCTTTACATTGAAAAACAAGTTGCTTAAGGAAGATGATAAAATAAGCACAGGCTAGCAGGGCAATTTCTGTTCATTAAGAGCAAATGGGCTTCCAATGCTTTAGAAGCATTTTTATCCGTGTATTAATTCAGCAGATGTTTATTAATTGGCTGCTATATTCCATGCTTGTGCTACATGCCCGGGGTATAGCAATGATTGAGACAAACACTTCTCTCACGTTGCTTATAGTTGTTGCATTATTCTGTTAATTGAAAATAATGTAATCTGGAAAGAAAAATGAGAATCTAAAAACAACTTTTCGTAACATTTTGTGATTTGGGGTAACAAAAGTTTATGTTTAAAAAACTAAACGTCAGACTTTTAGTAATCAGTTCTGGTCAGCATCATATATTCCACATAATATTTTCCTTTCTCTGTGTACAAGATTTTGAAACTTTGCTCACTTAAAATAATGTTAACAAGAAACTATTAAATTATGATACTTTGGAGTTTGTGTGTTTATTTTATATGGCTTATTGTCATCCTATCTATCTCACTTATTTCTCTCTTTTACTTGTCACATTGAAGAAATATAAGATGCATATTGACCGAAACACTGGTATAATTGAGATGTTTATGGAAAAGCTGCAGGATGAGGATGAGGGCACATATACTTTCCAGGTTCAAGATGGAAGAGCAACTGGCCATTCTACTCTTGTTCTCATTGGAGATGGTAAGTGTTCTGTGAAACATTATCTGGAAGATTTTGCTACTCCCTTCAATGCAAATACGCCATCGCATGAAAGTGACCACGTGGGAGGAAGTAAAAATTATTTCTTGATTAGATTCCAATGTTCAAAGTGCAATTTGCAATTAATACTTTCCATAGTATTTCATTTCATAGAATTGAAAGTTGATTTAAAAGGACACCAAAGTTATCACTGGCCCACAGGCAATACTGCACTTAAATTATCTCATATATAAACAAGTATTTATTACTAAAATTCTCCAGTGAAGGATATTGCAATACAACGAAGACAGTATTATGTCTCAGAAACAAACTACGATACTATCTTATAATGTGTACCTACTTTAAATTACTTAACTGCAGAAGATAAACATGCAAGAGTAGAGGATGCCAAATCTGATGGATGATTGTCCATTAGAACTAGGTTGTATGACAGCTGTCATAAGCCAGTGTGGAAATCACCAAGATTTAAAATGTGGTATTTAATAAAGCAATGGAAAGGCTGGCCAGGTCTCTACATTTGCAATCGCCAAAGCTGTTTCACTATTTCCTGACTTCATGGCCTTGAACCAGTTTCTTAACCTTTCTAAGCCTTTTTCTTCATCTATGAATACTGAAAGCAAATAGGGTGGTCGTGGTGTATGAGTGTTATAACAACGACTATAAGTCACTCAACACAGTGACTGGCATGCACATTTACACCACTCAACTCAATTTCGTATTTCCTCATTTTTCAATTTTCAGTTTATAAGAAGCTCCAGAAAGAAGCTGAATTCCAGCGTCAAGAATGTATCAGGAAACAAGGTAAACGTAGGCAGTGAATAAAGAGAAAAGCTTCAATTTCTTGAACAAAATATTCCAAGATTATTTCCATAACAAATTAAGTGAATATTATTGCTTATGTTAATAATGCCCTGGTTAATAAAAATAATTGAAAAATATGTATTATTAAATATGTATCCACTTAAAACATTTAAAAACTAAATCTTGAATTTTTAAAATTTCCCTTTAGATGTAAATCACCTTAGAATTTAAGAATGAGCTTGGATTTTTGCATTCATGATTAATATTGCTGATTGCTGATATTATTAAAATTTTATAGGTCCACATTTCGCTGAGTATTTGAGCTGGGAAGTGACTGGTGAATGTAATGTACTATTGAAATGCAAGGTAAGAAGTAGATAAATTTCTAATAATTTGATACAAGGGAAATAAAGATAAAATAGAATGTGAGAAGAAAAGGAAGATCAACTTTTTATCTCCTCCATTTGCACCAAAATGATAAGTGACGTGCCTTTACTGTTGAATGTTACTGTTGGTTGGTAAGAAATATTTAAAATAAAACAACATAAAAATATGGGAAGTCAAGATGATAGTTTTTATTCATTACTCATGCCCTATTTAATAAGGACAGACTCTCCTTTTTTTTTTTATTAAGACCACTTTTTTTTTTTAACATCTTTATTGGGGTATAATTGCTTTACAATGGTGTGTTAGTTTCTGCCCCATAACAAAGTGAATCAGTTATACATATACATATGTTCCCATATGTCTTCCCTCTTGCATCTCCCTCCCTCCCACCCTCCCTATCCCACCCCTCCAGGCTGCCACAAAGCACCGAGCCAATATCCCTGTGCCATGCGGCTGCTGCCCACTAGCTATCTACCTTACTACGTTTGTTAGTGTGTATATGTCCATGACTCTCTCTCACCCTGTCAAAGCTCACCCTTCCCCCTCCCCATATCCTCAAGTCCGTTCTCCAGTAGGTCTGCGTCTTTATTCCTGTAAAACCACTTTTTTTAGAGCAGTTTTATGTTCACAGCAAATTTGAAGGGAAGGTGCAGAGTTTTCCCATACACCCCTGTCCCTATATACACATAGCCTCGCTCATTATCAACATTCCCACCAAAGTGGTACATTTGTTACAACTGATGAACCTATATGGACACATCATTACCCAAAATCCATAGCTTACATTAGGGTGCACTCTTGGAGTTGTACATTCCATGAGTCTGGACAAGCGTGTAAAAACATGTACCCGTCCGTATAGTATCATACAGAGCATTTTCACTGCCCTGAAAAGCCTCTGTGCTCTGCTTGCTCGTCCCTCACTAACCCCACCCACCCACTCTTGTTCAGTTATTAATCTCAGAAGAATCTCTCATCATCTTCGTTGCATTCTAAGTGGTAGACCTATTCCAGAATCATTCCAGCCGCACTGTGTTTCTGTGGAAGTTTGGCAATTTTTAAATCTAAACTGTGTGACTTGCACAACGGTACCTTCGAGTCTTGGGCAGCTCTGCTGCTGCTTCTGAAACCCCTGTGCTCCCTTGAGGGGAGAGGGTCTGCTGCTGCTTCTGAAACCCCTGTGCTCCCTTGAGGGGAGAGGGTCTGCTGCTGCTTCTGAAACCCCTGTGCTCCCTTGAGGGGAGAGGTTTGGTAAAGAGTTTGCAGCTCACAACCAATTCTCTTATTAGGCCTTTGAAACATTTAGGAAAAAAAAGTTCCACATCACATTCTAAATTATCATGTACCTCAGTGTATGGTGTGCAGCTCCGTGAGTCATCAAACCTTTTTTGGATAAGAACTGCTGGATGAGGTTGGAGTGTGAAGGCTGTGATGGTGGACAGTGACCCCAAAGCTGATGCACAGATTTGGCGTTTCGCACGTAGTTGTCATTATAAAAGCCAGAACGCAAATACTCCAGTCTCTGCTAGATCTGACAAAGTCAAAGAAACAGCGGTCTACCAGAAATGTATAGGAAAAACCAGTGCTGGATTTCAGCCTCTTAGGAAATGGCAGAGCTTCTTGAAAAACACTTTCTCAGGCAGCAGCTAAAACCCGCAGCACCTCTCTCTCCTCCTGACTGTCCACAGCTGCGTGCCCCTGCTTACTTTTTCCTCACACTGCCCTCCCCAGAAACCATCCCTTCCTCAGGGGCCCCCACGTCCGTGTGTCCTTCTTTCTGTGCTTCCTATTGCACTAGGCTTCTGGGAAGTGAGCTTGCAGCCCTATTCTGAAGGTTTTCTTCAAGAGAATCAGCCCCTTACCCAGATCCTGACCAACCACAGGAGCCTAGAAGTAGGTTCTGAATATTCATTCGTTATGTATTCATGACTTCGAATGGCCTTCTTCTTTCAGCTTCTCTGACACGATCCTTTTTCAAGGCCCAACTCAGTCATCTCCTCTGTAAGGCCTCCCCCTTCTCAGTCTGGGTAAAATGAACCTTCCTCTGTCGTCCCACAGTTCTTTGTTTCATTATTATAGCAATTTATGTACATTTAGCAATTTACATATTGCATTAGAGTTAATGGAGTATGTGCAGCCACACATTCAGACTCTGAGACTACCATGGGCCCCACTTGGAGCTAGTCTACTCAAAAGAATATGGACAAGAACCCCAGCTTGCCTACAAGGCCATGCTGGGTACTCCTGTCCTGCAGGAGTCCACATCAGGAATCACTCCCTTCACCACCCACAGGTGACAGCTCAGGTGCAAGGAGACAAGCTCCACTTTGGGCAGGTGCAGGAAATGCCATGGCTTTAAAAAATCCCTCGTGCCCCAAAGGGCCAATACCTCTTGTAACAACACCCACCCCAAGCAGAGCTTCCAGGGTCCCCGCAGGGACCATGTCCGAATAACAAGAGTATATTCAGGGAAGCCCAAAGCCACGGAGTCCATTTCTAGTCCTGCCCAGTCCAGTGGTAGCTTTCCCATCTGCGGGGCATGTTTATCATAAGCAACGTTGCCTAGTAACACAGTTACAACCCAGGAACCAGTTTACAGGATTATAAAGAACGTTTGTGTGTTCTGGTTTCACTGCAGTTACCAGTGTTGGTTCTTATGTTGATGTATTAGCTGAGATTTTTTTTTTTCTTTTTTGAAACTTACATTTCCTTGTCTTTAATGAGATCAAACATTTTCTTCATCTGTTTGTTCTGTAATTATATTTCCTCTTTGGGAAATCATACATACATTTGTCCAATTATGTAGTGGGGTCTTTGAGATTGTTTTCTTGATTTGTATGAAGTCTTTACTTTTTCATATAATTTTAATTACACAAGAAATACATGAATATACTCTTCCTCGTAGAAAGTTCAAGCTTTGTAGATAAAGCTTAAAATCCCTTTAATCGTATGAAGTCATTCTGCCCATTTGAAATGTATGATATGATGTGTGGATATTGGATCTAAATGAGTTTCCTAAAAACTGCTAAGCACTTAATTTATTAAACCACATTTGATGGACGCTGACTGAACTCACTGTGTTAATCATTTCACATACATGCACATATCAAATCATTACGTTGTATACCCTAAACGGACAATATTATATCAATTATATCTCAATAAAACTGGGAACATTTTTAATTAAATAATTGTAAACACATTTCCTTTCCACATTCATTTACAAAGCTTCATTTACCTTTTAAAAAATATTTAGCCGTAGACTGAGGCTTACTCATTCTGATACCTTGATAAAGTCATTTGTTTTTGTGACACAGACTATATTTTAATCTGATGGGATTTATCTTCCTTTGGTTTTCAAATTTTTATTTTTACTCAATTCTGTATGTTAGTATGCATGTTTCTATGTTTTCTTGTCCACCAGCTGATTTTAAAGACAAATTTTTTTCTGCTGGAAATAAAGATGCTATTGATTTCGGTTTATTCTTTTGTATCCATTCTATTTTAAACTCTTTATCAGTTAAAATAGCTTTCAATTGATTCCTCTAGAAACCTATGCTTTTTCTTATATCCAGTGCTACATTGAGAATTATTTAGTTTCATAAGAGTAGCATTCCCTTATTTCGAGAAGTATAACTACAGTTTTTCTTCTAGGTGGCAAATATTAAGAAGGAGACTCATATTGTGTGGTATAAAGATGAAAGGGAGATATCAGTGGATGAAAAGCATGACTTTAAGGATGGTATATGTACCCTCCTTATAACAGAGGTAGGTGACTATAAATATAAAATGCAATGTATTCGTTCTGTACCCTACATTCTTCTAAAATACAGAGACTAGATTATGTGTTCCTTAGCCCCGGGCAAAGATCCCTGCCCTGATGTCACCCCAAAAGCAAGCTGTAAGGATACAAAGGCTTCTCTCACCTTGTGATATGCAAGGATTTGTCAGATATCCAAACAATGTTGGCTGGACACCACAATTCTTGCCTCTCTGAGCTAGTTTTTTCATAGATGGGTGAGTGGCAGGACAGTTAAGTGGATCCTTCTTTGTTTGCTCTTAAGCCTCATGATAACTTGTTCCCTAAAGGTACAGAGACGATCATAGTATTCACTTAAGTATAGATTTTTATCTACTTTTTGTCTAAAAGAGCATGCCTTTCAAATACATGTGCTCATTAGTTTTTAATATGAAGGCAGAGTAAAAGATAAGGACTTTAAGCCTCAAATCAGTTGTAGCCTTAGAGGGTGAAAACTCAGGACTGCTGGCTGGTCAGGTTATGATGGATAGTTCACGTGTGAACTGTTCATTGCTCTCATGGCTAGATGCTTGTTCAGTGTGTTTTGATGGCAGTTCTATAAATCTCAGGGCCTGAAAGATGCAAACACCATATTCTGAGGCTACAATAAGTTGTAATGTGGTATATCTATTCCCCCCTTAGTTTTCAAAGAAAGATGCTGGGATTTATGAAGTTATCCTGAAAGACGACAGAGGAAAAGATAAGAGCAGATTGAAGCTTGTGGATGAAGGTCAGTCCACCCACTGCTGGGGTCCATTCTGTGTGTTCTGTATACAGGTGACCAGAATTCTGAGTGAGGCTGAGCTGAATGATGGAAGTCATGTTGATCTTTTGCCCACAGATTTTGTTTTAATTGCCCTTCCAGCTGAGCAAACTACTTTTTTATTAAAAAATACTTCACTTTTAGTCTTCCTTGAAATCAGAAGTGTAGTTTTGATCCTCAGACAATTTATAGTCCACAATCCACGAGAGGTCTGTTTTCAATATAAATCATCATTTTTATTTCAACCCTATGAAAAATGTTCCAGGATCAAAAACTACCATGAAAGTATGTCTCAAAAGAGTCCACTCTCTAAAAGGTGGCAAGAAAGATTATATATGAAACTCGAAGCCTCTCAGTTAATAGCGGAGCAAGAAAGCAACTTCCATTTTCCAGAGACTACTGAGGACAATTATATCATGATAACGAAAACCTACGTGGGATGCCCACATTTCCAGTTTTGTTCCTGAACAAGATCTTTAACAACGTTGCTAACGAACGGCAGAAGTCTGCCTTTGATTTCCCTTCCTACTCCTTGTGGAGGCAGGACCAAATGTGTTTATTGGCTGAGAAATACCAGGGGACCTAGATGGTTATTCATCATGAATTGATGACACAGATAAGAACACTTCCTCTAATGTAAATGAAGCCTTCCTGGGACTTAGGAAGATGAGAATCCTAAAACCAAGAAGCTTCCTGGAAATCTCATTGTGGCTCTTTCTCTAGAATGTAAACATGGTGACAGTTACAAAGAATTCAAGGGAGCAAAAATATCAAAATAAGAGCAGGAATCTTTTGAAACTTGATAAAAATTAAGTTCTTTGTTACCAATTGGTCAATAAATTCACCTTGTGACTGGATGTTTTTGAGAGCAAGTGTGACTAACAGTTTGAGATTTGACTTGACATTGAGAATTTTTATGCTTAAAACTTTGTTTGTGAATCTCTATCCACAGCCTTTAAAGAACTGATGGCTGAAGTATGTAAAACAATAGGTAAGTTCTCACAGGGCAATGCCTCTTTCCTCTCCAGGATGGGCTTACGGGTGTTAGAAATAATGTGTTTTCTCCTTGCAGCTTTGTCTGCAACAGACCTGAAGATCCAGAGCACAGTTGAGGGCATCCGGCTGTACTCTTTTGTTACTTACTACGTGGATGATCTGAAAGTTAACTGGTCCCACAAGTAAGTAAATAACAACGTAAATGCTGTGTGGAAATTCTTTCTCCACTCAGGGGAAGGACCGGGAAAAACAACAACCCTCTGTTCCTCTCAGGTAAGGCGTCTTCTTACTTCTCGGGTCTGATGTTGATGAGTGTAGGACAGAAGCACCAGCCCATCCCTTTAGTGTGAGGTTAGCACTCTCCCTCAGCACGTACATGGTGAGGCCAGCGATGGCTTAAAGTCTCTGTCTTTGTGACCTGGGACGTATCATAACTTGTAGACGCCTCAGTAACGTGACCTCTGCCTCCGTACAGTCATGCTTTGCCAGATTCTTATTCCATCTTTCTACACACTCCTAAGCCACGCTGTGCTCTGGAACAAAACTGAGGCAGCATTGCACCAGATTTCCTGTTGTATGAATTAATGGCCGATGACCCAATAAGCCTGATCTAGAGCAGTGCCCGAGTTTATCATCGTTGGTGTTCATAGCAGTTGGCAGAGTGGGTATTAGCATGTTTCCTTGGAAGGTTTTGGAGATCTCAAGATGACTTTGGGAATGTGTATTTGAACTGGATTGAGCCTGAAGATCTATTCTAATCCCAGGCTTCCTTCGCGCAGTTATAGAGGGATTTCACTCAAGTTTTCCTTGGGGATTCCAAGAGCTAAAATAGGTTTCTTAGTCAAACCAGGTCTCCCACCTATACCATCACCAGGGTCCTTGATCTCTGTGCTTCCTTGAAATTTCCTGAGCTGAAAGAGGACAGCAGTCTGCCAAAGAAACGTGTACCTTTAGTCCACTCTTGGGATGCAGCAGATGCCAATTCCCGAAGTCCTTATGAGCCTCACGGAGGAGAAGGTCGCCGTGGCATCCCTGGGAGGACACGGACAACAATGTTTATTTAGATCTTCCCTTCAGTGGACATTTACAATACGCTGGGCACTGCTCCAAGCCCTTTAGATGTGTGAATTCATTTACTATTCAAACTCTACGAAGTAGGTTCTTCTCACTTTAGCGACTAGGAAGCTCAGACTCAGGGAGGTGACTTGCCTGAGGTCACACAGCTATGTGACAGGTGGAGGGCTGAGCCCAGGCGGCCTGGCTCCAGAGCCCCCGCCCCATCACGGCAGTACCCCAGGTTCAAGTTGCATTAGAAGTCTAGACTGAACATTTAAGCAGAGCTGGGTCCCACAAAACAGTCATTTGTGTTTTCTCTAAAATGACTTCACTGTTTTAGAATAGTATTTTATTACGCTTATTATCGTTACTAATAATTCCCTGAGTCCTTTAAAAAAAAAATGAGAACAAGTGAAATTCCACTTTGAATGCTTGGAGTTTCATTCCTTTGTTCTATTTCTTTCAGAATACATTTTAGGAAAGTAATTATAAGTTAAAATAGATCAAATTCTAGGAAATTCCTCCGTGACATCTAGGACATTCTAATATATCCCTCTGAAGAATGAGACGATAAATTAATTGAATCATCAATCTAAAGGCTTTACATCATCTCTAAAAGAATACATGTTCAAAAAAATCAGAACATTGTGTTTTGAGGAAACTGCTCCCAGAGTCACAAGACATAAACTCTGTTTGGTCTAGTCAGCGAAATGCGTGTTTTGTGTGCACACACATGTGTGCCTGTTAAAGGTTCAGGAACCAAGGACTGGTTGTCTTCCCGGTCTTTATGTAAGTATGTGGTGTGATGAGGAAAAAAACCTTGAAACAGGTTTGGATCTTCACTTGGCTCCTGTCTTCCCTTGGATCTTAGACAAGTCACCTAATTTTCTGAATCCCAGGTTTCTCTCATATAAAATAGGAGCAATAATACCTGTTCTACCTCATAACACTGATGGACCCAATGAGGGAATGAATGGCATTTTGTGAACCGTGAAGTGCTTTACAAACCTAGCACCTATTAAGGTACTATTATGCATATTAGCTAGAGATTAAAGAACTCAGACAGACTTACCGTTAGCAAAGCTGAGAACTATCTGTCTTTCTAACTCTCTAAGACATATACGATATAGCTCAGGCTAACGTCTATGTGTACAGATGGGTTCCTTTACCCTACATTTTATGGCATTTTAATTTTAATATCTTTTAAAGAATGTAGTATATAAGAAAAATGCTGAATATTTATTTGAAGTCTGAACTTTTTTTGGTGGAGATTTTTTGGTTTTTATTTTTTTAAGTTCATTTTGTTTATTACAACCACAAACATAATACATGTTTTAGAAAATATATTTAATATCATATTACAAATTAGAAAGAGTTTATACTATGGTATCATCCATGGTTTTCCTAGCCATAGTATGAACATTTCGGGATAGTTCCTTCCGGTCTTTTCTCTATGCATAATTGTTACCATAATAAAGTAGTTTTGTATACTGCTTTTTTTTTCTTACTTCCTCACGTTTACAAACTCTTCATAGAGTTTATTTTAACATCATTGAGAGTACACTACCTCTGCCTTCCTCTTACTTCATCTGTAACAGTAGCATTTCTAGACTGTCAGATGAAAGGGTTCTATTTGCTTTTATTCTCTTGTAAAGAATACAATGCATGGGTATGCTCGTGACCTACTATAGAATATGGGGAAACTCACATCCAGGGTCAGAGAAAGTGCCTCATTCATTCTGACAGCAACTCTGCTTTTCATTTATTCTTGGCTGTACTACTGAGTGCACATTTACGTTTGTTTTAAATAGCTTTGTAACCATGTGTGTCAATAGATGTCAGCCACAGATGAACCTCTTTAGGTCTGTTTTTAACTAGTCTGTAAAATCCCATTTATAGCCACAGACCATCTGCATGAAATATGCAGTAATATAATATGGACTTTGGCCTTCTCACTTTAAAGATTCCCTTAGTCCTACAAATAAACCTGAGTGGAAACAAAGATAATTAATACCCCTGAGAAGTATTGGTGCTACAATCTGGGCCCCAGACTGCTGTTGGGAGTGAAATATGCAGACTGCCAGACCCCCACCCCAGGCCTTGGAATCCACGCTCTGTGATTCAGGGCCTATAATTTCTCTGAAGCAGAAGAACATATGCCGATCCCATGTTATTTCAAAGTCTGTACAACTTTATGGTAAGACCTTCAGTAAGAAGAGACAAAGTAAAGATAAGCTCTGGATGAAAGCCAATGATTACGATGTTTTCTTTTGATAAAAACAGCGGGACTGCTATTAAGTACACAGACAGAGTTAAGAGTGGGGTCACCGGGGAGCAGATCTGGCTGCAGATCAACGAGCCCACTCCGAATGACAAAGGGAAATACGTGATGGAGCTCTTTGATGGCAAAACTGGACACCAGAAGACAGTGGATCTTTCTGGACAAGGTAAACGGATCATCTGCAGGTTGGAACCTACTGTGGAGATGAGGGCATTTTAAAAAGAATGAAGTGTGATAAGAGGGCATTACGCTTGACTATTGGAAGATGATGGGAGATTTTAATAAAGCAGTTTAAATTCAGCCACGGTGGTAGAAGCAAAAATTCAATGAGTGGAGAATCAGTAAAAAGTAAAGTGGAGACAGTGAACGTGGAGAGAAAGCGCTGCTCTTCCAAGATGCTTACAGAGAAGGGCAGGTTGATTTACAATCAATTGAGGAAGAACAAACACTGAAAAAGGATCATTTTATGGTGACTGAAAAGCGAGCATGTTCATAGAGTCCAAGAAATCAGTTGATTTGGAAGGATTGGAGATGTGAATGATGGGGAATAATTGATGTCTCAGGGTTCTGAAGAACAGAAGCTTGGAGTTGCGGGGCAGAGGTGAACGCAATGGCTTTGGGAAGGAGCAGGGATACCTTTTCTTCAGAAACCAGAAAGGAGGAAATGTGAGTAAGCAAAGATAAATATTGAGGGGAACAGAGGGAAGTTAGAAAAGTGGCCTCCGATTTCTCAGCCTTTTGGGAGAATGAGGGGCTCTGGAAAGAATAGGGACATGGAAAAGAAAGTAATGAGATGCAGAAGGCAGTTTTCCATCTAAGAACAGACAGGAAAGGTGATATGCAGCTATTAATTAGAATTTTAAAAGTTAAAAAATGTACAATCACAAATAAAAAGTTAAAAACCCCGTGCCATTTCTCCCTCTTCTGGTACTTTGCTCATCTTACTCTTTCCTAAAGAAAGAAGGAGTTTGTATGAAGTTACCAAAGGAGACTGTGGGCTGACTTTTCCTCTACGGCTTCGTATATTAAAATGCAATGACTCTTCATGTTTTCATCCTCAGAGTAGATTCACAACTTAGAGAGCAGCCTTTCAACCCTGCCCCGGGTTGTTTTGGGCTGAGTACCCCTCCCCTCACCCCCACCCACCCTTTATGACTGGAAAGGCTCCCTGAAGGATCTCTGTGGGGATGAGCAGCTCCCCAGGGACTTGGTCCCCCAGCCACACTGTGCCCAAGTCACAGCCTGCAGAGATTGTGGTGGGGAATTGCTTCTGCGATCCATCTGACACTTGGAGACACAATAGAAAAGGGAGACAAGAAGTGGGCAGATACATTCAAAACTCATTTAAAATTTGCTTTTACTCTCTGCTCACCGAAGCTCATTTAACTACCCCGCTCTCAAATCCCCCTTCAGCAAAAGGCCCCGGATTGTCTGACCAGCATTGCCACTGGCACCAAACACACTGGCTCAGCCGTGCCCATCTCCTTCTAGTGTGGCATGAGCAGGAAAAGCAGCCCTAACTAGCCTGCCTTAGCCCAGCTGGTCTAGAGGCTTTAAGCCTGGCTTTACGCTTATTTTTCCCTTCTGTAAAGAAGAGAGCAAACTAGTATTATGGACATATTTTCTAGACATAAAATGTTGTGATTCCCAGACCACAGAGGAGCTTAAAGACCAGATGAGAGAAATTTAAAAGTGAAGCTTTATGGCCTGAAGTCTTCCAAGTGCCTTACTCGCAGGCTCGGGAAAAAAATAATTATCTTAGAGCTCCATAGCTCTCACTTCCTTGTCTCCCTGTCTTATTTTTTGTCTCCTGCAGTGTACAAGCATCGCTTCAGGCCCGCACTGGCCCGCACTGTGATCGTAGTAATTCCTCGTGCCCTTTACCGCAAACGCACGGGCAGGACCACAGAACTGTCCAGCTAGGAGGCTGTGACGTGCGGGATGATTTAATGAGAGAAAAGCTTTTCTGATGCTCAGGACGCTTAAGAGACAGCCAATCATTTTTTGAAACAGACCTTTCTTTCCATTTCATCTTCGGCAGAGCAAATCTTTCCCTATTTGGAGGGTTGAAGGCTTCTCACTGAATTGAGAGCTTCTAAAATCCACTATTTCGTGCTTTCTGCCTAGAAAGTGTTTGCTTCTCTTGTTAAGCCCACCAAGTTGTAGAGGGAACGCTCGGGCGCAGCCTCATTCAAAGCCAGCTGAATTTTGTCTGGACCACTTACACTGCCCTACACTGGTCTATTAAAGGTTGTGAGCGTTAATAGACCCCTGTGTGTGGCCAGTTCTGGGAGAGAAAATTCTAACTTCTCTCTTTTGTCTCTTCAAGCGTACGACGAAGCCTTTGATGAATTCCAGAGATTAAAGTAAGTCCCTCTTTCCCAGCGTGGCACTCTTGTCTCTGATGCGCGCTGCTCCCCATTGGCTGTCAGAGGGTCTTTCATTCGGGCAAGCGCAGTCTGAGCGGCATTTCCTGCCGCTTTGTTGAGCAACAAAAACATGAAATGCAGTCGAGGTTGGCTACTTTGAAGTAACACTAAAACAAAATCCTTCTTTGTTTGTGTGTTTGTTTGTTTCTCTCAACCACAGACAAGCTGCCATCGTGGAGAAAAGTAAGTAAACCCCTTCGTGTTTATTCCTGCTGTGGTTTCAAAATACAACTTTTGTTCTTCTGTTATGACTGCAGATGTAGGAGAGTGGAAGCATTTTTTTTCCTTTTCTTTCATTTCTCTCTCTATATTTTAAATCTTAGGTGTTCTGCATGTGTTTTCATTTAGTCTCTTCAGTAAGAATGTCTGTGAAAAGAAGGTCTCAGGTTACACTGTGAGAATGGCACCCAGCCTTGACTTGAAACGCCTCTAGGCTGCAAATCACACAGTAGGATTTTAATCGCTTGCAGCAGCCGCCATGTGTCAGAAAAATGTATATATGTTAAAGAGAAGAAAAAATAGGAAACTTTGTAGGTTTGGTATCAGGTGAATCGCTATAGCTGGTCCCCCAGCAAGTAGTCCCATTTTCCTGAGGGGCCAAATAAGGCTGAGTGACCCTGACCCAGCAGTCAAGCCTGTGTCTCTAAAACTGTGCTGACTCCTGACCTCTCTCAACCGTGCTTCACACAGAAATTTCTAGAACTCAGTCTACAGGATCCCAGGAGTCACAGACGAATCATCGTGATAACTCAGGTTCTTTCTCAGTGTGGGAGCAGAACCTGAAAACCGTTGAGGGTTAAAGTTGTAGGGTTGGCCCTGAGCTGGGTGGAAGGGAACCAGGAGGAAGAGTGAGAAGTGGAGTTGTCCACCTGTCAGTGGCTCCTGGTCACTCAGAAGGGAACTTTTTACCTTTGACCTGCAAGGCCTTCCTCCCTCCTTCCCCCTCCTTCCTCCCTCCCGCTCCTGCCCGGGGCTTGTGAGGCCGAGGCCAGCACCAGGCACAACGGGAGAGTGTCAGAGCCAGACCCAGGCCTCGCCCGTTCTTGAACTCTCTTGTGGACAAGGAGCCTGACCCTCCCTCTGCTTCATATGCTCCTTCTAGAGGTCTCTGGACCACAGCAGCTCCGAGCCGGAAGAGACCTGAGAGCCCTTCTAGCTCCATGTTCTTAAACATTTTCATAGAACACTTAGTTCAAACAAAATCTTCCCAATATATAAAATAGGTAAGAGCTGAATTATCTTCGGTGGAGTCAGGATGAATCCCAGCGATGCCACGGAGCAGAGTTTAGAAGCTTCATGTCCATGGGTTTAACGCAAGCCCCCCGCCCCACCGATGAGGACACTGAGGTCCACACAGCGACGTGACTCACCTAATACCACACGGCAGGTGGTGCAGGGGGCCAGGTGATGGGCTGGGCCCACAAGTGGTGTAAGGGCAACGGAGTCAGCAGGAGAAGGCAGTTAAGACTCATTCAAAGATCGGCCTGACTTACTGGAGAAGGGATTGTATTGATAGAAATAAGGATGTAGAGTCACACATTCATTGAAGTAGGCTAAAAATGAGAGGGTGGTGGCTACTGCGTTAGTGTTGACTGAATGACAGAAAGGTGTCCTTGCCTCAGGCCGAGGCAGTCACACCCACAGCACAAGGCTTGCGGGGGAGGGGGGGTGTCAGCCCTGGATTTCAGCACCCTTCCCACCCCCTGTCCCCTCAGCCATAGACAGGAGCTCTGCAGAGCATCTCAAGAACTCCTGGGAGATGAGGAAGGGGAACTCTCTAGGGAAGGCCCCAAGGAAAGCCCACATCTTCTCCAGCCTCCAGATCTCCCTGGCACACAGCCTCCGGTTACGCAACCTTTTCGAATCAGAGAGAAGCCCATGAAAGAGGCCAAGATCTGCTCTGCCTCCAGGAGAGCCAGGGCTGAGAATAGCCGGGAAAGTTACAGAGCAGATCTCGATACAAAGTGACCTCAAGTTGATATTTCAGGTACAGATAGAGACACCCGTGTGTGAAGAAGAAGAACATTCAGAATTACTGGATCACTTTCTTATTTTGCATATTGAAAGCAGGCATAAAATAACTGCAAGGAGAGGGAAACTAAACGGGAAAATGAGTTCCGCTGGGAGGCTTTGTGCGTGTGAGTGCTGGCACTCATCGTTTCAGTGATTAACCAGAAATGCCTGTGCTTGCAGATCGCGCCCGGGTAGTGGGAGGTCTCCCCGATGTGGTCACCATCCAGGAGGGCAAGGTAAGCATGGAGCACTCCTGTCCCCAATTCTTCCACGCTAGGAAGGGGTTCCAGTGCCCCAGACTTTGTTCCTTCTTTGAAGATGCATCCTACCATCTCCATCATATGCCACGGCTGCTTACGCCGGACTTCAGAATAGCCACATACAAGGTTCAAAATGCAGTCAGTTTTCCACTCAGCTTAATGTTTTGTAGGTCAAGCATCAGGATGCACGTTTGTCTGATGTGGGTATATGTAGACCTCTTAGTCTCTTTCCAGAAGTGATCTCCCTTTAACATCAGGAGAAGCAGAAAATGTTCAGTCATAACTATGTGATGAACATAATTGAAGAAGCAACCTCTCACACTAGTAGAAAATGGGCTGACCTATGAGATTCCTCACCTTTGGAGGGAAACGTGCTGCTCTGTGAATTTCTACAGGTCCCTTCTCAGCTGAGAACTGATTTATTTCCATTTGGTTTTAAACTGGTATTTCTTGGATCCATAAGAATCTCTCTGAAGAGCAGTGAATGTAATTTCTAACCTGGATTCACTTTCTTCATCCCTGTGTTTCATTAAAACAAATTTAATATGCCAATCACAGGAGGAGGGGTGTTTGTAGTGGAACAACATCTTTTCCCACCTCCAAAGGGCAATGGAGACGTATGATGGGTGACTGGGACTATGATGATGAACAGGGCACATCTAAGGCTTTAATGAGAGGTCAGTTCATCCAGCTGTGTTTCTTCATGCCTGGAAAATAGGACCACAGTTGACTTTAAGCTCAACTGCTGCAGGGTTGCTTTTGTTTTGAAACTCTATTTTCCATTTTCTTCACCTAATGAGGTTCAAAATATTCAACTCACTGGGTGGTAGTGAGAATTAAGAGAGAGAATGTATGTGAAAGCATCCCGTGACCTATAACTCAAATATATAGTACAGGTAAGAGTTTTCCTGGACACCTAAGGTGCATGGGAGTTTTGTTTAGTTTTGATAAAAGTTTTAATATGCACGAAATCACAGTTTCCCGGAACATACACGTGGTCTGCTTGGATAAATTCAATGTCGATAGTTTAGCTCATATTTTTCTTGCTGAAATGTGTTTGCAGAATAATTCAGTCAGAAGTGCTAATTAATCATGGGAAGAAAACAAATTTCTTAATATCTACCCAATTCTAAATGATACTCTTACAGAAGAGGTAACAAGTGATCATATAAGGTCCTTCTAGATAGAAGGCTGTCCTTTTCCCTGTATATGGTGGGCCCTAGCTCTCTTCCTTATAATTTCTGGACTTCGGTAAGAAGAAAAATGCAGGAATGGAATTTAAAATGTGAAGTAAATTTAACATCTTTGGTCATCAGGAAAATGCAAATTAAAACCACAATGAAATATCATGACACACCTATCAGAATTGCTAAAATAAAAAGACAGTGACAACAACAAATGCTGGTGAAGATGCAGAGAGACTGCATCAGTCCTGCATTGCTGGTGGAAATGTAGACCAAAATTATACAGCTACTTGGGAAAACAGTTTGGCAATCTCTTAAACAAATGAAATATACATTTACCATATGACCCAGCAATTGTACTCCTGGGCATTTATCTCAGAGAAATTAAAACTTATGTTCACATAAAAATCTGTACACAAATGTTCACAGCAGCTTTATTCATGATAGCCCCACACTGGAAACAGCCCAGATGACCCTTACAGGTATATACATACCATGGCACACTTCTCAGCAATAGAAAGGGACAAACTATTGATACCTGCAATAACTTGGATGAATCTGCAAGGAATTATGCTCAGTGTAAAAGGCACTCTCAAAACGTTACATTACTGTATGATGCTATTTATATAATGCTTTGGAAATCATAAAGTTTTAGAAATGGAAAACAGATTAGTGGTTGCCAGGAGTTAGGAACAGCTTGGGAGGGAGAAGTGGGCGTGGTTATAAAGGGACAGCAGGAGGGATCCTTGTGGGGATGGAAAGGTTCTGTATCTTGACTGAGGTTGTGGATACGTGAACCTAGACAGGTGATAGAATTGAACAGAACTAAACACACTCAAATACAAGAAAAACTGGGGAAATCTGTTATATCAATGTCAGTGTACTGGTTGTGATATTATACTGTAGTTTTGTAAACTGTTACTATTGGGGGAAACTGGGTAAAGAATATACAAAATCTATTATTTCTTATACTGTATATGAATCTATGATTATCTAAAAAATATTTCAACAAAAATATAAAGTAAAATTATAGGCCTAAACATTGATCTTTTAAAATAAGAAGGTTTCAGCACAGTTGGTAATATAATAAAATATTAGGAACTACGAATACATTCTGGCAGGGCACCTCTGCAACTGCAACAGCTCGAGTGGGTTTGTGGGGAGAAATAAAATGAGGAAGATGGGACATGAAAATGAGTCACATTATCTGAAGCAGCTGTTAGGATTCTGCTGCTGGGCCCAGTGACACAAACGAAATGCAGAAGCAAGCAGGTGGAGATCATGGCAACGAGGAGATTTCTCTACTGAGACAGAGTCCAGAACGCCACATTAGAGCAAAAAGGCATCTGTGTGTTTATGGGAACTGGAAGCAAATGCCTTTGTGGGGCTTTGATGATAAATGTTCCCAAAGCCAGAAAGCCAAGGCCCCAAAGAAACCTACTCAGGTGTGATTTCAAACTGTAACTCACACAGGTACACACAGCCCGGCCCGGGAGGTTTAGGTTTATCCTCCATCCGGTCAGGCCGACCCCCAGAAGGACGCTTCAAGTTGGATCGTTAATCTGATACATCTCCTCCCCTCTCATGAAACCTGTTTTCCAGGCGCTTAACCTCACCTGCATAGTGTGGGGAGACCCGGCTCCGGAGGTCTCCTGGCTGAAGAACGAGAAGCTCATGGCCTCGGACGAGCACTGCAACCTCAGGTTCGAGGCCGGCAAGACCGCCTACTTCACCATCAGCGGGGTCAGAACGTCCGACTCGGGCAAGTATGGGCTGGTCGTGAAGAACAAGTACGGCTCGGAGACCAGCGACTTCACCGTCAGCGTGTTCATCCCGGAGGAGGAGGCGAGGAAGGTCTCTGAGGAGCGCCCGAAGGGCAACAAGAAGGCCAAGTGACAGGAGGGCAAGTGGGCCGAGGGGGACGAGCCACCCCGCACTGCCTCGGGCTACGTGTGTGCGAAGGGTTCGAGCTGAGCGCGAGGAAGTCTCCGTGCTTCCTACTCCCTATTTTTGTGCTGGCTTTGGGGGTCGGGGGGATTGTCAAATCTTTATTCATATAAGAAAGCACCAACTAACGACATTTTAATCGTTTTTCTTTACCTACAAATTGTGTTAAGAAAATAACATTGGTAGCGCAAATATTAGGAAACAGTTTTAAGGCAAAGAGCAGGGTAAAGTCAGAGGGCCGTTGAACGGGGGCAGGAGACACGTGCTGTGGAGCCGTCTGGACCCGCCAGCCTCTCAGCAGTCAGTTCTCCTGGTTCGCAGTGAGGCGGCAGCATCCAGTCAGACGAGACAAGCTATTAAGTCAGCCAGCCTGTGTCGTGTGTTGTAACAAGAGCCGTGTGCGTTCTGTGGGCGGCCTGGTGATTTGGAAGCTCTCGGTCCTAATAAACAGTTCACACCCCTCTGCTCCCCCGTCAGTGCTTCTCTCCTTCTTACTGGTTTAGCTGCCCAGCTGGGTGGCCTCCGCTGGGTGACCTTTCTGGCCTCTTCTTGTAACACGTCTTCTGAATTTTAAATTCCTTTTGGTTGAAGCAGTGCCTTCACAACACAATCACATAAGGCATCCCAGGTCGGTTGAAGTTCAGAGGTGTGAACTTGCTCGTCACTGTGCATCTGGTAGCTCACCAGATCAAAGGCGATCTGTCAGGTCTCTTCCATTGTTAAGATACCCGGAGTCACCGAATGTAACGTGTCAACAGAGGATAATAAGACGGCGTGGGGCGTCTAGCACCAGAATTGGCGACTAAGGCCACAGCTGAGAATAAAAGGCACTACAGGCTGGTCACTCTAAGTTCAGAGAACTGCCAGGTCTGGGGCCTGCCCCTTGCGGCAGCGTTTCTGCTTGAGGGAATTTGGGCCTTCCCCATCCCTACCCCTAACCCCCAACCACCACACACACACAAACACACACACACACAACACAGGAGGAAAAGAGTAACTGTGAAAGCCACCCCTGCCTTCGTCCTGTCAAGGGTCAGGGATGGGACGACAGAATCCCTCACAGTTTGGAGGGGCACCTACACATCCTCTCCTTTGCAAAGACCAGGACTGCAACTTGCCTCTCACCTGACTGTAGCCCCCACTATCGCCCTGACGCCAACCACCGGCAGGAGTGAGCTGCTGCCCTCCCACTGTCAGACACGGCAGGTGGATGTTTCCCGGGGTCCCCTGGACCCTGCAGAAAGTGCCGGCCTGAGCAGGCTGACCTTCTCCTCCCAGGACGAGTGGACCCAGAAGGAAAGTGTTTAATTATCTAAAACATTACAAGTACATAAAAATCAAATATGCACAGACTCCATAATGCAAAAATACTCATTTTACCTAGATGTAGCCCCTAGAGCCTGAGACTGGAGTTCTGATACCCATGCCAGAATGAGAGGCATGGATTCGGATCGTTTGCGATGGGGAAGTGCACACCAAGACCTCAGCACAGCGCTGGGCTGCTCAAAAGGTGGTTTAGACAAAAAAAAAAACAACAAGGATAGTAAAACTATCACCAGCTGACATGGAGAAGCTCTACTGAAGCTCGCTATCTGCCTGGGAGTGGTTCTGGGGAGAAAAACAAAGTTAATGGGTTCCTCAAGCCAGTACTGCACATCCGTGGGGTCCACATTTACAACAAGCACCACATGGTATAGGTATCCCAAGCCAAGAGTTCCCATAAAAATGGCCAGTGTCTGGGCCCCAGAGAAGCAAATGTAAAACGACACTACAAGGAACTTCTGTGTCTGCCCACAAAGGATTGCCGTTACGGAAATTATCCTCCCACCATAAACAACTAGAAAACCAGGCACAATATATGTGGGAAAAAACTGTTTGGGGCGTTGGCTAGTGAACATGCAGGGCTGTGATGCCCCAGAGAAAGGGAAACAGTAACGAAAGACCTGTGATTTCTCCAACTTGGTGCCTGGACAGAGTGTTCAGGCTGCAGTCCAGCCAGGGGGACCAAGAGAGAACCTGTCAGTCTCACTGAGTTGAGGAGTTAGAGACTGAAGTTCAAGGAGGCTGAAGTGGCTGGGATTCATAGGAAAGGGCGATGGAGGGAAGAGTTGCACAGAGAGGAGCCACAACTACTGAGCCCACGTGCTGCAACTACTGAAGCCTGCGCGCCTAGAGCCCGTGCTCTGGGAGGAGTTGCACAGAGAGGAGCACGGGCTGCAGCAGACAGGTCTCTGGCTGAGCGCTGCTCTGTGAGTGCGGGAGAACCCTGGGAGGTGGGGGGACAAGGAGTCCTGGGAGCTCACACAGACTGGGAGCAGTTCTCCTCCCCACCAGCCGGAATGAAAATGTTCAATGTAATACATGGAATATTGGGTAGAGGCTTCAGAAGTTGCTCACCTTAGTAGTGGGGCTAAATTAACTCTGACTGAAAGCTGCCCTGGACACACCCTCACAAAGCTTGAAAGCAGGCCTCCAGAGGATCAAATATCTATGGTCACCTAATAGTGTGTCAGGACAAAGTGCAGCACTTTAAATGAATGCATCATCCAGCAGTGTGAAATTCATAACAGCTGGCATCCAATCAAAATTAACAGGTGTGCAAAGAAGCAAGAAAATATGATTGATAACCAGGAGAAAAGTACATTAAAGATAAGTTCTGTGGCTGTAATGTACAGCATGTAAATATTATTACAATAGTTAATAATACTGTACTGCATATTTACAAGTTCCTAAGAGAGTAGATGGTAAAAGTTCTCAGCACAAGAAAAAGAAATTTGTAACTATGTGAGGTGTTGTTAACTAAACTTATCGTGGTAATAATTTCACAATATATACATATGTCAAATCATCATGTTGTATACCTAAAACGAATACAATGTTATATGTCCATATATCTCAATAAAACTGGGAAAAATATTTCATACACAAGTTTTATGGAAGTATCAAGAATAATTCATTATTAATTTAATATAATTTGAGCAGATAATGAAAATTCAAAATAATTTTTAGTCATTTTTAACACAGTGCAATCCCAACAGCAAATGTAATCATAATTTCAATAAAAGATGCTTGAAATATGATGAGCTATGTGTATATAAGTTATTTGTTGGTAGCTTATAGGTATGTAACTTGAAATGGCATTGCTATAGTTTTATGATCATTAATCTAAGTTAGCAGAAGTCCACAATCTAATAAAATGATACATGAGGAAAAAAAGTATATTAATAAAAACAAAGCCAGAAATGACAGAGATGATTGAATTAGCAGACATGGACCTTAAAACATCTGTTATAACTATATTCTATATTTTCAAGAAGCCAGAGGAAATACTGAATATGTTAAGTAGAGACATGGAAGAATACCAAGGCATATCACAATGAATTTGCTGAAAAACATTGGTAAAGAGAAAATCTTAAAAGCAGCCAGAGGGAAAAAGACAAATTATGTACAGAGGAACAAAAGTGAGACCAACGCAAGACTTCTCATGAGAAGCTATAAAAGCCAGAGGACCATGGAGTGAGATCTTTAAAGTGCCAAGTAAAAAGCAAACCAAAAACTCTCAACCTAGCATTCTCTACCGACTGAAAATATTATTTAAAAATTAAGGCAAGGACTTCCCTGGTGGCGCAGTGGTTAAGAATCCACCTACCAATGCAGGAGACACGGGTTCGAGCCCTGGTCCGGGAAGATCCCACGTGCCGCGGAGCAACGAAGCCCACGCAGCACAGTGACTGAGCCTGTGCTCTAGAGCCTGCGAGCCACAACTACTGAGCCCACGTGCTGCAACTACTGAAGCCCGCGCGCCTAGAGCCTGTGCTCTACAACAAGAGAAGCCACCACAATGAGAAGCCTGTGCACCGCAACAAAGAGTAGCCCCCACTGGACACAACCAGAGAAAACCCGTGCGCAGCAACCAAGACCCAACACAGCCGAATATAAATAAATAAATTTATTTTTTAAAAAATTAAGGCAAAATACTTTACAGTATCTGTCAAACTAAAGCGGAGAGGTCCGCCACCAGCAGATCTGCACTATAAGAAATGTTCAAGGAAGTTCTTCGGACAGAAGGCAAGTGGCATCAGATAGAAATTCAGATCAACAAAGAATGAAACGTAGCGGAAGTGGCAAATACGTGGGCAAATATGAAGTACATTTTTCTCATTTGTATTTTCTTCTTGCTCCTAATGCACCTCTGCCAGAGGCACCCTGGCCCGGCCTGGTACCCAGCACCTGTACTCCCTCCACCCGGACCCTGGCCAGCCCTAGGGTTCCCAGGCCTCAGCATCAGTACCATCAGAGGCGCTGCTTAGGGATAGATGCAGTCCCGCCAGGATAATGTGCCAACCCTTCATCCCTCTAGTCTCAGGAAGTCCAACCTTACCCAGGGCTGGACCACTGAGGAGGCTCCTGCAGTGTCTGCATGAGAGCAGCGGCCGAGGAGATGAGGATGCACTGACCAGAGAGACGTTTCGGAGGTAAATGGGCAGGGCTGGGGTGGAATTGCTCAGGAGGACTCACCTACCTACCCTCTGCCTTGAGTAGCTGGATGGGTGGTATGTCCTCTGAAAGGGGAGCAGCCCAGAGATAGAAGGAGCCATGTGAGGCCGGGGGTGGGGGGGGGGGGGCGGGTTGCATTACGGCAAAATTGTGAGTTTCCTAAAAGCTCGGGTAGGGTAAGGAATTACTGCCTTTAGAAGATATTAGGTACAAAAAGCCTTGACTGAAAGAGAAGGAAGCGGAATGAGATGAATGACCAACAGCAGCAGAGAATGTTGCTTAAATGATTACTGGGCTCGCATTCTCAGAACAAATAAAAGAGAGAGTGTGAGTTAAAGTACTGGGAACTATGAATCCTTAGACTGTACGTTAAAACAAAACAAAAACTTTCCCATCTTTGTGGTGCATCAATATATCTACCTCAGGAAAGCAAATCTTGTACAATAGAGGAATTACACTTCCGTTGAATCATAGAATCAGGAATTTTCTTTACTGTTTTGGCAGTTACAGGAACTATGTAGCATTTGTGTTGCAAAGTATCATTGCATTGTTATTGCTTAAACAGTATATGTTCTTGTTACTTCTAAGTATCCACCGCTATCAAGTGAAAAAAAAAAGATTTATGGATTAATAGTACCACTGGCGCCATCTCAAAGTGTTTATTATGTCCAGCTCCGTGGCCCAGCTCTCTTACCCACAGCAAGACGTTTAGATAAAATACACAGATTTTATGGAAGATTACATGCTTGAAATACAATGACTATAATGTCATGTCTTCAGGTGTTTGCATTTTGACCTCTACCTCAGGGCTTTAGAGATGAAGTTATGTAAGAAAAGTCTTAGATGATTTAATACGCTTCTGAAGAATCAGCTGATACATGTACATGAAAATCTCAAAAAATTTACATGAAAGTTTCCAAAATGACCTAGCTCATAGTTATTAAGATCTACGTGATTTTTCACACTATTTCTTTACATACTTTATTGTAGTCTAGTGGCAATAGACTACTACTATTGTCTTCTTATTAGAGATAATAAGACAATACTTGTGACAAAGCTCATTCACGTTCTGGGGGCACCCAGAGACAGTACACACGCCCCGCTGTCCCCACTTAAGGGCAAATTTCTACATTCTGGAAAAGGTATGGAGCAACACACAACCAAGTTGCCTTTAAAACACTTTGGCAACAAAATACGCCCTGCTTTGAATAAATCACGAAAGTAGCTTTCCCCTCGCCTGGTCTCAAGTTTCTGTGGTTTCCTCCTTCCCTCTCCTCCCTATTTGAAGAAGGGTGGAGGCCATAACCTGTAGGAACAGGACTACAGCCTGAAGGGTGCCATGGTATCACAGGAAAGCCTCCTATCCTGCCTGCCCTGACCTAGGTCTAAGCTGGATGAGAAGGTAGCACCGCTGGCACCTCATCCCTGGGACTGGTCAGAGGGAAGAGCTTCCTTTCAGAGACCAGGAGCCCTATCCCAGAATCGCAGTGTTTTCTTATGTAGATTCTATTTTGATTGCTCCTGAGTTGATCGCGAGGATCCAAACACACCTGGCCCACAGCTGCCCACAGAAGCCTCCAGGCCAGCTGCAGCACATAGACTAACGACCCCACTCCACTGCCCTCTGCTCTTCACAGCCTCATGTTCCTGCTGCAACGTTCCAGCCAGGCCTCAGGACCCCCTCTGCTCTCAGACTGCTTCAGCACAGACCCCACCAGCTGGTGAGCTTCCCCACCATCCAGTCCCCACTCCCCAGAACGTCACGGGAAAAGTGCCCCTTCCTCTGTACCACAAACCAGGACCACATTCCCAAGAGGATCTTTTTAGTTCACTGAGAAGAAAACTGTGCAGAGAGAGGAGAGATCAACTCCTTGCTGGGGCAGAATCTTAGGAGGAAGTTTCAGCCGTGTTGACATAAAGATAAGAATGATGAAAATGAAAAAAAAAAATGGTTTTCTTCTCGAACCTGGAAGCGAAGGCAATTACCTCTATCTTATACTAATAAAAATGCAAGACACCGCCTTTTCTGCTCATTCACTCATCCAACAAGTATCGACTTAGCAAAGGTCTGGATCAGACCCTCCTCCTCACAGCCCCCTCCCCCCCTCCCCCGCCCCGCGCCAGCGTCCAGGCTGCCCCTCAGCCTTTGAATCCCCTGCCTTCTCTCCAGGTTTATGTTGATGTAAATGGAAAATCACAGGCAGCTTTGGCCTCTGCACGGGCACTCCCGGAAGTCACAGAATTAAACTGGGGTGAGAACTGGGTTTTTTTCTGTCTCCCTGGATGGAGGATGAGGTCAAGATGGGAGCTGTGTAGGTGGCTGGGAGGGGAGGGGAGAGAAGGCAGAAGGAGAGGGAATTCTTATGAGTTTGTGTGCATAACTTCATATCTATAAAGAATTAGACTATTTTGTATAAACGTTTTTCGATGGACTTTTTCTCCACTTTACATCTCCTCAGGCTTTTAATATTACTTTTGTTTCTTATCTAGGCCACGTTATGCTTGTTAACATTTCAAAAAAATTGCTGTGCTCTCCTAATGCTGTATTAAAGGAGGTCATTGCCTTAAAATACAGGGCACCAAAGAAAGATAAAAGCTGTAAGTAAAAGTATAACGATAAACCACTTAGCTTGAGTAATAGAAAATTTTTATTTGTGTTTTAAAACAGGCTCATGCTAAAATCACTCTATCCTATAAAATAGAGACACTTGGATGTCCCCAGTTTTGCTACAATCTGAGTCAATGACATTTGAACCACTTTTATGAAGTGGAGGCAGATTGATCTCCGACACAGCCGAGATGCAGAGGTAACTGGTTCCATTTCCACCCTAATAATACAAAACCGAAATAAAGGGGAAGGTTTACCTCCACAAGGCTGAACTAAGTGTTCAGGCCTCTGCTGATAAATAATTTAAAGCAAAACAAATCAAGACACTAGGCGAAGTTAAAAAAACCCCAAAAAACAAAAGACAAAACATTACTTGATATGCTTATTACAGCAGTATAGTATAGTGATATAGTTGTGTATTATTATTATTGTATTATTTGTATATTATATATTTATATTTAGAGATGTAGTTGTATATTATTATTGTATTATAGTTGTATTGTACTGTATTATAGTTGTATATCATCAAGATACACCCATGATAAAAATTAGGGGACTTGAACTCTCAGAAAATTGCATAAAGACCTTAAAATAGTAAGACATTTGGAACCACGCCTCATTTCTATGGTAGCCACAGCTACAGAAATGCAATGTGTTCCTTGTCAACACAGGAAGTTTGTTACAAAGACATCATTCAAAAGAAGAGTCAAACTCTGGAAACTCCCTTTAAAATGAAATGGGGGAAAAAATAAGAAGGCGTTTACTTCTCTAACCTTTAAAGTGTTTTATGCAGAAATTAGACAAGTCACTGCAAAAAAAAAAAACAAAACAAAACTAATCCGGTTCACTTCTGCTGTGGACCTCTTGCATGAGTCCTTGAGGATTTCACACCACAACTGCATGACCTTCTCTCTTGCTAAAGGTAGCCCTCAGCCTGTACAAAGGTACACCTTAATTTCATGTCTCTTCCACCCAGGCTTTCAAAGTGCTCACCTTGAGTAAGTGGCAAAAGTTGTGCTAAGCAGGTAAGGTCTTCAAATGAGTCAAATATTGATCAGAGGTTTTGGAAGAACTTCTCAATACTTGACTCCATATATGACATAGAGGTCAATCTAGTTGTTATTTTTATTACTCATTTATTCCTTCCACACGTATTTATTGAGCACAGACTGTGAGGATACAAAGATGAACCAGCAGGAGACGTGCCCTCAGGATGCTTACTTCTAACTGATGCAGTGACAGGAACGTGAAAAGCCGTAATACAAGCCACAAGTTCGTGAGGAAAGTATAGACAACACGCTATTATTATCCGAGTTCAGAGGAGGGATACAATACTTGCTGTAGCGTGAGGTGAGCATAGGAAGAAGGTGAGATACCAAATTCAGAAAAGGCTTTGTAGAAGTAGAAGCTTTTTATCTGAGCTTTGATGAGCAGGTGGGTTTAGCCATTTCGAGACTGAGTAGAAATCACTCAGCACTGTGAAGGCATCCCAGAAGGAGACAAGTCTGCACAGAAGTGAGCTGGAATACATGCTCCCAGAGAAAGAAGATGTCCAGCAGAGTTCATCCTGTCCTTATTACAAGCTGAACTGTGTCCCCTAAAATTTATTTGTTGAAGTCCGAAGCCCCAGTAGCTCAGAATGTGACTGCATTTGGAGATAGGGCCTTTAAAGACGCAATTAAGTTAAAATAGGTCATTGGGGTGAGTCCTCATCCAATATAACTGATGCTGTGGTTTTTTAAAAATATATTTATTTACTTTATTTATTTATGCTGCGCCAGGTCTTAGTTGAGGCACGGGAATTCCTTAGTTGAGGCATGCAGGATCTAGTTCCCCGACCAGGGATCAAACCCGGACCCCCTGCATTGGGAGTGCAGAGTTCTACCCACTGGACCTCCAGGGAAGTCCCATAACTGGTGGTCTTTTCAGAAGAGATTAGGACACAGACAGGTACAGAGGAAAGACCGTGTAAAGACACAGGGAGGAGACAAGCCATCTACAAGCCAAGAAGAAAGGCCTCAGAAGAAACCAACCCTACTGATACCTTGATCTTGGATTTCCAGCCTCCAGAACTGTGAGGAAAGAAATTTCTGTTGTTTAAGCCACACAGTCTATGGTACTTTGTTGGCAGCCCCAACAAACTAATACAGTCCCCGTAGAGACTTTAGACATCCCCTGGTTTGGACCTGTAAGCAGATAGGGTGGGAGGTTGGCACAGGAAAAGAACCAAATGTAACTTTGTACAGAAGAGGAGCCATTTTAGGCCTAAGCCATTTTGTGATCTAAGCCCGGCCACAATGCTTGCCCTTGAACATGTCTCAGTAATAATGCTCTCAAGGGGACAAAAGAACAAAGCCTGTTATAATAGCAAAGATAATAAATCAGTTGTAAAGACTCCCAGTTCTGAATGGTAAAGATTAGCCTAAAGCACTTGCTGAGCTGTTTTGCAGAATTTAAAGCCCTTTCAAGGGCTCAAACCACCAGATCAACTGGAACTCAAGGGATGATGTTGACTTTTTCTGACCTTCATGATTTCAATCAACTAAAGCTTGGACTCTGCCGACCTTTGCCCTAATTCTATGCTGAATTCTCCTTTGCTCAAGTCTTCCATGAATGTGCATGTACCCTTAGCTCAAAACTTCTCCAATTTTGCTGTTTGGGGAGACACTGCTTTGGGAAAGATCCCCGGTGTTCTCCTTACTCGCTGCAGGTAATGAACCCTTCCTTATCCCACTCTTTGGCTTGGTTGTGTCTTTTGGCTCCATACCCACCAAGAAGTGAACCCAGTTTTTGGGTAACAGACCGGGTTTGGTTTCCGGGCTCCCTACCTTGCTCCAGCTTACAGCTCAGCCCAGCCATACTGGTGACTGGATCTCACCAGCGTACCCTGGCCCATGAGGCACGCAGATGGTGGAAAGCAAAATACAACAAACAGGCAACAATAAAGATCTCTTGAAGACCTACTAGTCACAGAGCACTGGGTTTAGCTCTGGATCACTGTATTCGCCTTCTCAGGCTGCCATAACAAAACACCACTGGCTGGGTGGCATAAACAGAGGATATTTATTTTCTCACAATTCTGGAGGCTGGAAGTCCCAGGTCAAGGTTGCAGCTGATTCAATTTCTTGTGAGAGCTTTCTTCCTGGCTTGCAGATGGCTGCCTGATCACTGTGTGCTCACAGGGCCCTTCTTTGGTGTGTGTGTGTACACACACACACACACACACACACACACACAGAGAGAGAGAGAGAGAGAGAGAGAGAGAAAGAGAGAGAGACTATCTTCCTCTTTTTATAAGGCCACCAATCCTATTGGATTAGGATCCCACCCTTATGATCCTTCATTACCTCCTAAAAGCTCTATCTCCAAATACAGTCACATTGGGGGATTAGGGCTTAAACATGTGAATTTGGAGGGGAACACAATTCAGTCCTTAATAGTCCCTGATGTTTGTGCATTGTAGCTACCAATTAATAAGTACTTACAACATGTCAGAAACTGTTCCAAGCACTTTACACATTGAATCCTCCCAATAAGCATATAAGGAAAATACTATTATTGGACTTCTTTTCCAGATGAGCAAACTGAAGCACCAGGAGAAATTTCTGCCCAAGGCCACATAACTAGTAAGAGGTTAAGCTGGGTTTTGAATGTAGGTATTTAGGCTCCAAAGTCCATGTTTTTAATTGTTAATTATACTCAGCTGCCTCTCAGGTTAAACGTGGATAGAGATATTTCCACTGTCTTCAAGGTAGGCTAGAAGCCTCACCATCCTCTCAACTTTGCAGGGGCACAGGTGGGAGAGGGGTGGCACCTGGGCATTCCAGCAGGCTGACCTGCTGCAGAAAGACACCCTCCCCACACCACCCCATAGACACACACACTCCAGACACATGGAAATGATGGATAAAATGCAACAAATATGTTTTTAATACATTTAGAGCATGGGAGAAGAAAGAGAAATCTCTGGAATGTAAAATCCTTGAAGACAAAGACATTCTTTTCTTCATTTCTGATTCTCTAGGGTTTAGAACGGTGCCTGGCACACTCGATACATATCTGTTGAATGAAAAAAAGATTTTAGGGGCTGGAAATGAACAGAAAACTCAAAGCCAAAGTAGTGTGCAAGAGTAAAGCTGAATGGATAAAGGAGGTCCTGGAACCCGACACAAGCTTTAGGATTTGGGAGCCAGGGTTTTGATGTTCATACATCAGCCAGACCTGTGATGTTCACACGTGTCAAAAGATGAAGCCACTAACCTCTGTAAGAAGGACTCCCTGTATAAGGCTGAGGAGCTGTCCCATCTGTAAAACAGAGACCAGGACATTCCAACTGGGCAACCAGTCTTGAGAAGCCACAGGAGGCTGACCTGCTCTCTCTGTAATTTGTCTACACAACCCAAGGAAGGTGGACTGTCATGGAAAACAACACCCACCTCAGATGAGCTCACAGGTGAAAATTACAAACCACCCAGGAAATGAACCACCCAGGGAAGAACCACAAAAGAGATAATTCCCATCCAAGAACTAGAGGCAACAGAACAATCTGAAAGGATCTTTAAAATAATTGAGTTTGAAATGTTGAAAGAGGTAAAGGAAGAAATACAACGTATAAAGCAGGAACAGGGTATTATGGGGAAGAGAACAGATGAATTTAGGAAAGAACAAATAGAAATCCTACACATGAAAAGTAGATTATCTATTGGAACTATTAAAAAAAACTCAGTTAACTAAAAAGAGAATTAATGAAGTGGAAGAAATACTTCAGAATTCAGACTAGAGATGTAAGGAAGAAAACCATAAAAATCATTTATGAGACCCAGAGACTAAAATGAGAAATACCAAATACATCAAACTAGAGTTCCAGAGAAGAAAGTAAGAAGAACACAAAATAACATTATTGAAAAAGCATGGAAATTTTTTCCATAACTAAAGATATGTGATGAAGCTCCCTGTACCATGAGCTAAATAAGTAAAAAATAAATCCACACCTAGACCCCTCAGAATATCAAAGACAAAGGGAAAATATTAGAACTACATGTGTGAATAAAACCAGGCTATTGAGAAAATGGCAGTAGGTGTAGACAGCAGGTAAGTGGCCAGTCTATGCTTCGTTCTTGCCCATTCTTCACGAATTTTCATTTCAGTGGGCGAAGAGGACCCTGGTTTGACAGGGGAATCAGAGCTCTGCCTTGTCAACAGTGGGAGGTGGATAGATTAGGAGGAAGACAGTTCAATTACCATTTTATTACAGTCTCAGAAACTATCTCAAATATAGCGTTTAAAAGGACTGACTCTGAAGTGATGCCAGTCTATTATTTGTAATTCAGTTCACGTTTCTCTCAACTTTAAGCCTGTTCAGTTTTGGATAGATGCCCAAGCATGTTCTTTATCAAAGGTATATTAAAGAATGAATCAATCAGTGAACAAGTTTCAATGAGCAGCATCACTTGTTTATTCCAAAAAAAAATTATTGATTATCTACTAAGAGTAAGATACTTTGTTAGAAATTTTAGAGTTAAGAATTATGAAAAAAAGAAAAGAAAAAAAAATGAGGCATGAAGACATACAACAGGACAATGAATAATGGGTTTGAACTGGTTTAGATATGATGTTCCAGGCAGAGGGTTCAGCAAGTGCAAAGGCCCTGGGGCAGGTTGGCACTTACCATGTTTGAATAACAGAAAGTATGCCAATGTTCCTGGAATACAGTGATTGAGGAGAAGGGTAGTATAAGGTCAGCAAGGGAAGTAGGAATCAGGCCATATAGAGTGGGGTTAGGAGTTTGGACTTTATTCTTAATCCAATGGGAACCCACCAGAGGATTTTATTTATTTATTTATTTATTTATTTATTTATTTATTTAGGCTGCGTTGGCTCTTCATTGCTGCACGCGGGCTTTCTCGAGTTTTGGGGAGCGGGGGCTACTCTTCGTTGTGGTACACGGGCTTCTCACTGAGGTGGCTTCTCTTGTTGAGGAGCACAGGCTCTAGACGTGAGGGCTTCAGTAGTTGTGGCTTGCAGGCTCTAGAGCGCAGGCTCAGTAGTTGTGGCTCACAGGCTTAGTTGCTCCGTGGCATGTGGGATCTTCCTGGACCAGGGCTCAAACCCATGTCCCCTGCATTGGCAGGCAGATTCTTAACCACTGTGCCACCAGGGAAGTCCCCCACCAGAAGATTTTAAGCAAAGAAACAACATGAGTTATTTGTTTTTAAATGATCACTCTGGGTGCTTAGTGGAGAATGGATTGAGGAGGGACAAAAATGAAAGAAGGAAAAGGAGTTAAATTGTTCTCCCACCAACTCAAGAGAGAACTGATTATAGCTCTGACTATAGTTAGCAACAGAGATGGAGAGAGGCAGACAGATCTGAGATATAATTCGAGGACAAAGTTTTGTTGATGCAATGGATGTAGTGAATTGAGGGAAATAGAGAAAAATCAAGGATAATTTCAAGGCTTTTGACCTGTCCCTTGGAAGAGTGGTGGTATGACTGTTTGAGACAGGAAAAAATGGGGGAAAACAGGGAAATCAATCATCCCATATCGGGCATGTTAATTTTGAGATACCTATTAGACCCACAAATGGATATGCCAGGTAAGAAGTCAAACAAGGTCTGTGGTTCAGGAGAGGTCATAGAAGAGAAGGGTATTTAGAGTTGTTGGACTACAGATGCTACCAACAGCCGTGGGCTTCCAAGAGAGAACCACCTCAGCAAAGAAGGAAGTGAAAAACAGAGAGCCTTGGTACATGCCCACATTTAAGTTCCAGAAGAGGAGGAGGAACCAGCCAAGGCAACCAGGAAGGAGTAACTTGGGAGCCTCAGGGAGGCAAAAGAAAAGAACATTTGCTCATCCCAATCGGAGTGGTCAACTGTATCAGATGTGCAGAAAGTCGGCATGAGTTTAGCTTTAGTGTCAGAAGCCTTGGAGTGGGTTTCAGAGAGAATGGAAGATAAAACATGGGGACACGGAGTACAGATAATTATGTCAAGTACATAGTTATTCTGCGTGGGGAGTGAAGAAATGAGATGGTAGCTGAAGGGGGCTTGGAGTAAAGGGGGAGTTAGCTAAGATGATAGATCAGGGATGGAAAGATTCTGATGAGGCTGGTTGAGTAGAGAGGGAGGAAGTGAAGGTGCAGACTGATGCCCTTGAGTAGACAAGACGGGATGACATCCACATGAGCAGGTGTGTGGCTCTGCTTGGACAGGGACACATCCCCTCGGCCTTAATAGGACAGAAGGCAGAAAATACGAGCACGGAGGTAGGTAGTTAATGGTGAAATGATGAGGAAGTTCCCATCTAATCGTTTCCATCTTCTTCACGAATTGCGAGGCTAAGTCATCCATTGAAAGTGAAGCTGCGGGAGGAAGGTGGAGGGTTGGGTTAGTGACTGAAGAGAGAAAAAGGTAGGATATAAATATCTTAGCCGATTGGGAATTCCCTGGTGGTGCAGTGGTTGAGACTCTGCACTCTCAATGCAGGGGGCCCAGGTTTGATCCCTGATCCAGGAACTAGATCCCCCACGCATGCCGCAACTAAGAGTTCACATGCCACAACTAAGGAGCCGGTGAGCCCCAACTAAGGAGCCCGCCTGCTGTGACTAAGGAGCCCATGTGCCACAGCTAAGGCCCGACGCACCCAAATAAATAAATAAGTATTTTTTTATAAAAGAGAGAGTTCAGTTTGGGGCATGGAGAAAGCATTTAAAAAAATAAATATCTTAGCAGAAAATGTGGCAGGGTTTCCAGGAGGTGTCAAGGGCCCATTTGAAATATGTGTCGCATATTTAAGATGACACTGTCAGCACAGCTGTGCAACTTCTGCAGTATTCAGTTGCACAAGTGTAGTTATGATGGAGCAGCTTTGCCCAGTGAGTAACTGGAGAAAGAATGGAGACGGAGGTGTGGGGGTTCACAGGAAGTGATCAAGTTGGACCGTGGAGCCCAAGACTGGGCAAGAAGGGTGAGAAGAACATTTGGAAAATGGTGTTCAATGGACAGCGGGTCCCAATGAGATAGAACCATTTGGAATTGAAGCATTTTAGTAAATAGACCAGAGGACAACACACTATTCAGAGAGTGGAATCCTTAAATCTGGGATTTCAAAGACTGGTTTTTTTCCCCCCGCTAACCTCCCCTTGTGAGTAGATAGAATAGATAACAATCTGTGAAATGAGATTCCAGAATTAAGAAAGTTTGGTTGTCCTCACCTTGCCCAGAATGTATCCCCGCACTTGCTCAGAGTTGTCTATAATCACGCAAGTAGAGAGCCATTACTCCATCATCAAGGGACTTCCTATTAAAATGTAAACCCTATGGGAAAGATGATTTATTCCAAGCCAGGCAGGGACACCTCATCCTCATCTCTCTCCGTAAGTGTGTAGTGAGCAGCCCTCAGCCAAGGGCCCTGTGCGGCCAACCCACCAGTGCACAGCATGGGACAAGACCAGCACTGCTCCCAACTTTATGCAACTGAGGTCCTCGCAAACTTCATCCTCAGGTGAGAATTAATTTTTCAGATTATTTCCAGAGAACAGGTTTTTATGTGGGAAAGAGCAGACATATTGAGCACCCAAAACAGAAGGTTTGGTCCTTCAGAGTTTGCCTGGACCTGGCATTATTTCCCTAAAGTTACAGCGTAACTGAAAGTTTTGTAAAAAAGGAATAAAAAGCAGAAATACAGATTGAAAATCTTTCAAATGCATATAACCTTAGACACAGAAATTCGACAATCTGTCGAAAGGAAATAGAGATGATGTACTAAGATGTTTAAGAATGTGCACCACCGTGTTATTTATAATATCAAAACACGAAAAAGCACTGTTAATACTAAAAACTGGAGATCAGTTGAGACAACTATAGTAGTCCACTGAGGGAACACTTTGTGGCAACATTGATTGATATATTGCGTAACTGGAAAAGCAAATGCATCTTCCTTTTTTATCTTCTTTTTCTAAATCTAAAATCATACAAACAAATTGCAGAGGAAAAAAGATAAAAAACACATATACCAAACTGTTAATGGATTTGGGATGAGTCTTAGTTTGTACTGTTTTTTGCCTTTGTGCTTTACTGTGTTTTTGTACGAAAGCAAAAATAAATGTGAGCGTATTTAATCATCAAAGGAAATGTCCAACTTGATTTTATTTCCTAATGTGCGATATATATATATATACCAAATATATATATATACCAAATATATATATATATACCAAATATATATATGCACATTTCCTAATGTGCGATATAGATATATACCAAATTAAGTCTTCTATCGTAAGACTTAATTAACTTTAACAAAGCTTTTCATTCACAATGTTTATTCTGACAGCATCTATCACAAAGAAGCAGTTGATGCAAACTGAATTACCTGATTGTGAAAAAAGAAATGATTCTTGTCAGAAAATAACGATGCCTATGAATAGAGAAGAAGCCACAACACTCTTTTCCTAATGTATGTTTTTTCTGATAACTAAATGATCCTACTTTGGAAAATGTCATTAATGCAGGCCGACCTTGAGGACATGCGGTATTGTAAGGCTTGGCAAACAGAGCTCTGGCATCTTCCTGGAGTCAGAGTGGGAGGAAATGCCAGGTGACAACTGCAATGACCACCATCCATCCTGCTGGACTCAGGAATCAGCAGGCTGCCTGTGCTGTGCTGCCTTTTATCCCATTTCCTGGGCTTCCACTTTAGACTCACAACAGACCAAGAAAGGGAAGGATGGAGAGAAAGGTGGGCAATGAATCCGAAGGTGGAAAAGTAGAGAAGATTTTAAAAGAAGGAAAAACAGGAGGTAGAGAGGTGAGACCATGTCACTTATTGTATCCCCCTTGGAATAAAGGAGGGAGGGTGATTACATTTATTTTAATGAGACATTCATTTATTCGTTCATCCTCTCAGCAAACACTGATTAGGCCCCCACAATGGCCCAGGCCCCAAGTTATGACAAGAAAGAAAGGCATCTTTTTAATCTCGGGGAACACAACCAGACCAGTAGTCTAGAATGTGCTTTCAGTTAATCCTCTGCTCAAGAACCTCATGACCTCGGCTCATTACCTAGATCCATGAGCTTGGCTCCTGATTTTCCGACCCCTGAAAGCACTGTTTCCTCCATGTTCCCTAGCCAATCTGAATTGTTCTTTGCTGTTGATCTGTTCCATGAAGTAATCCTTAACTTTTCCCTCCAGGCCATGTGGCTATTTCTTCCTTGAGCTCCTATTTCATTTACAATGGTACTATGTTTCCATGTTAGAAGAAATCACTCTCTTTTGTTGTGTGTTTTCTACTCAGTTTGTAAGGTGGATCTTGGGTGTTCCTCATGCTAATTAACACTGAAATTGACATACGGTCAATACCATTATGATAAACATTCAGCTTGTCCTTTGGTAACTGAGAAATAACACAGAGCAGGTTATGATCACTTGGTTATATAGAAAGGATTTATAGAAATGTGTTGATTTATTATCATTTATTCATTCGATAAATATTTATTAAACATTCAATCATTAGGAAGATACAGTCCCTCGTTTTCTGATTGTTTTGCTTTTAACCAAAAGAGGGGAGTAAAATTCCGAATGGAATAGACAAAGATCAAGCAAGTAAGCTGACGAATACTTGGCTAAAGCCACCCTTGGCTACGAATGGCACCTTCTGCACAAACACACATATTTTGGGTGTATATTTATTTAGGCAAATTCCAAGAAGTACCTTAAGTGCCTGGAGGGGAGGGGAGCTAGAAAGGACAAGGTATCTTTTTCTTTTCAGATTCTAACACAGGAAAAATATCCCACAGGTACTGATATTTCAAAACTAAAGCTAATCGTCATCAGGCTCATCAACGTCAAACACGTATTTAGCATCTCTGTGAACTGTGAGCTGGGCTACATGTGAAGAGTGGAACATCAACCCTGCCCAGGAGGAGCTCAGGTGGAGAGAGAGAAGAACGTCACCTGCAAGTTTGCTGGCAGTGTCCAGAGGGTTGTGTGGGTGACCATCACCGAGAGAAGACAATCTTACCAGTAACCCAACGCAAACACACCCTGCTCTAGAGACTACAGAAAGGTATCTTCATTTTCCCGTTCAGTCATCCTGCAGTTCACACAGAGCCCATTCCATTCAGGTGTTCACTACGAGTCCCTTCAACTTCTAGTCTCCCGCCCTTTTCTTCTTCCTTTACATCTCTTAGGTCTTTCCTACCCCTTTGCCGCCTTCTGCAGGATCCTTGAAACACTGGACATTGTCCCAGGTTCCATGGTGCCAGGACAGCCATAGGCCCCCACTGGCAAACAGACCTTGCTCTTGCTAATATTGACACCATCTCTGTAATCTGTGACCAAGGTAGTAAGGGGGGGGTGACAAAGGAGGAGAAAAGTCCTGTCCTGCAATATATCCACAGCTAAATAGAATTCAAAGAAGAAATGTTATTGAAAAAGTGGTGTTTGTTAGCAATAACTCTGGCTCTTAAAAATAAAAACCAAAAATAACAGTGACTTAAACAAAATAGAGTCCTATTTCCCTCTTGCATAAAATTCCACAGGAAGGAGTCCAGTCCAGGAGCTACTTCATGAGATTCCCAGGAACCCAGCTCCTTCCAGCTCACTGTTCTGTCGTTTCTAGGATGTGACCATAGTCTTCATGATCCAAGATAGCTGCTAGAGCTCCTGCCATCAGGTCCCCATTCCAGACAACATGAGAGAGGTCAGGGCAAAAAGAAGAGACAAGGAATATAGGTCAGTTGTCTCTTGAGGAAGTTTCCCAGAACAACAGGACAATGATGATTACAACTCCTTAGTGAGAGGACTTGTAATCACCTGATTACCCCAAGCCATCAACAAGCCTAGAAAATGGAATCTTTGCTGAGTGACCATGAGCCCAGCTAAAACTTGAGGGTCTTTCTATGAAAGAAGGAGAGAACAGATATTGTAGGAGAACTTGCTTCTCAGCCACAAATAGCAAACAAGATGCTTTAGGAGTAGAGTAGAGTAGAGAAAGATCAACCTAAAACTAGGAGAATTGGAGCTTACTTCATAGAAGATAGGTGGATCTTGAAAGTTGTAGTATTTGGACTTGTAGAAGCGAAGAGGACATAACAGATGGAGTGAATAGAATGACCAAATGCACAGAAGTGGGAAAATGTACATCCATTCATGCTTTCATTTCTTTCTTTATTCATTAACTTTTTAAAATGTTTATTATGGAGCTTTTCAATCGTACATAAATGTAGAGAGAGTAATATAATGGACCTTAAAGCCTCATCAACAATTTCAACAATTATCACTATTTTAAAATTATCAATAAACATTTACAAAGTGGGCTTTCAAGTAAGAATACAGAAATGACTAAAATGCAATGGCCCCTAGAGGATGTGGAGAATAGGGAACACTTGTGCACTGTCGGTGGGAAAGTAAACTGGTGCAGCTACTGTGGAAAACAGTGGAAAACAGTATGGAGGTTCCTCAAAAACCTAAAAATAGAACTACCATATGACTCAGCAATTCCACTCCTGGTATATATCCAAAAAAAAACACTAATTCGAAAAGATACATGCACCCCAATGTTCATAGCAGCACAATTTACAATTGCCAAGATAAGGAAGCAACCTAAATATCCATCAACAGATGAATGGATAAAGAAGATGTAGTATATGTGTGTGTATATATATATATAAATCCTATAAAAAGAATGAAATGTTGCCATTTGCAGCAACATGGTGGACTTGGAAGGCATTATGCTAAGTGAAATAAGTCATACAGAGAAAGACAAATACTGTATGATATCACTTACATGTTGAATCTAAAAAAGTCAACTAACTAGTGAATATAACAAAAAAGAAGCAGACTCACAAATAAGGAGAACAAAGTAGTGGTTACCAGTGGGGAGATGGGGGAGGGGCAATATAGGGATGGGGGAGGGGAAGGCACAAACTACTGGGTGTAAGATGGGCTCAAGGATGTATTGTACAACACGGGGAATACAGCCAATATTTTGTAATAACTGTAAATAGAAAGTAACCTTTAAAAATTGTATAAAAAATTTTTAATGGTTTTAAAAACTGAAAAATAAAAATTTAAAAATAAGGAAAAAATGCAGTGACCCCGGGAGCTTATGGCATAGTGGGTACATCCAAGGGAGTAATTCATTAAAGGAAATGAATGAACACTAGGTGAAGCTGGGTGGGAATGTAGCAGCAAATGTAATTACTATACAGGGCTACCTGTATAGTAATTCTCTACTGTGTTCCAGTCATTGAGCTGGAGAAACCTGGATTAAAAGTTCCATCTCAGTTCTGTGGATGTTTACAGTCCTACAGTGGTGCTCACAGTCTAACAGGAATAAATAGGTGCAGTTACAGAAGGCCTGGGCTATAGTACCATGAGGTATGAACGTTACTCAGGCAATAGGGAAACCAGAAAATGACACAGTATTAAAGAGGATTTTCAGATGAAAATCAGTGCTTGTATGAAGGATGGATTGCAAGGAGAAAAAAAAAATAGGGAAATGGTTAAAAGTGAATTTCAAAACAACCTGAGTAAAGAGAAAAAAAGAAGAGAATGAACGTATTTTGACATCTCATTGTGCCACACACTGTACTAGGGGTGGCTGACCTGGGCTTGGTTCCTAGGTTGCACGCAGTGGGATCAGAATTCGAATCTGTTCTGCTGGCCTCCTAGGCCTCTGTACTTGCACCTACATCACTGTGCCTCCAAGTCCTGACCTACAGGAGTAACAGAAGGAAAAGGGAAGAGGGCGCAGATGTGAGGATGCTCCCCAAGATCAGAATTTGGTGAATAATTGCAGCTGTGGGGGGCAGGGTGGGGGAAGGTGGGCGGAGGAAGCAAAGTCGGCCGAAGCTTCACGTCTGAATGGCGGGAAGATGGTGGTGTGTTTATCTGAGACGTGCAAGACAGAAGAAATGGAGTTTGGGGAATAGATAAGACATTTGATTTTGGATGTGTTGAAGTAGAACTGCTGTCTAGCAAGCAATTGTAAACCTGGGTCTGAAACTGAGGAAAACATCATGCCCCTATATACACATTTAGGAGACACTGGTGTGGGTGTGACAGCAGGAGTGCAGAATGTGCAAGGCCTCCTAGAAGAAGGGACCTGTAAGAAGAGACAAGCACCAGACTCAGAACCTCAGTTAATGCCCATATTTCCTGGATGGAATGCAGAGCCAGGGCAGCACCTGGAAAAGACTGTCAGAAAACGGAAGGAGAAACAGGAACAGCGTCGTGTCCCAGAAATCGCAGGTGACAACCCCAAGATGCACGGGTGGGCGAGCGGCAACTGTCCCAGAGCGGGAGGGTCGTCAGCGACTGTTCAGGAGCAGTGGCCTCCGCAGTGGTGGGAGCAGGACCCCCGTGGGCTGGGAGGGAACCGAGAGGAGCTGGCGGCGGCACGGATGCACCCTCTTGCATCAAGAAATTCTCGTTGAAAAGAGGTAAGAGCTAGGATAGAAGCCGGAGAGGAGATGCAATGTGGGGGGAAAGCTGCTCTTTTCAGCAATGAAGGGTGTGGGTCAGTCTGAGAGCAAGGTGCCGTCAAAGAAGGCACAGTTTTTCCTCTGGAACAGGAGGGGAAGGAAGGAGGCCAGAGGGGAAGGAGAGAGAAAGCGTGAAGACAATTGCATTTCCTGATGTGCTTGGGCGGGATTCCAGGAACTGGAGAGGTAGGTCAAGTGACAGACGGGACAGAAGCAGGGGTGTGTGTGCTTACGGCTGGCGGAGCCTGGGAAGGTCTGGAACAGGATGCGGGAGCATCGTCAGGCGAGGCTGCCCGGTGCAGATCGCAGTGGGAGCAGCCGAGTGCGGAGCCGAGGCGCGGGCTCCGTGGGCTCAGCACTGCTTGTACCCCGGCGCGGAAACCTAGGGCTTTCCGGGGCGGGGGGGGCGAGGGGGAGGGTGTCCAGCGTGGTAGGAGGAGCTGAGCTGAAAACAAAGACTGTGGGCCCGGACGCCACAGAGGGCCCAGTGGAACCTGGCAGGGCTGGCAAGTTCCTTGAGGCCAGAAACTGCCTCTGACGCCTCATTACAGCTGCCGACTCTTGGCCCATAGGAGCTTCTCCATAAGCGTTTCGTTATAAATGACTGAGCGGAGTATAAGGCAGTAGGCATGTCTTGATGCTTTATTATGCTTTGTTACTATTATTATCTGTCAGCTACACAGACAGATTCAGGAAAGAGAGGGCGCTCAGGCGGTCGGAGCAGTTGAGAGAATCGAATGCAGACTTCCTATTGGTTTACTTCCGCCATCAGTGTTGTTGGTCCTTCCGTCTTTTCTTTTGTGACTTTATTTGTTATTTCACCCCTCCTCTTTGCACCCGGTACTGTCTTGCACAGAGCAGACATTCGATGCCTGTTTACCGAATTGAACGCAAACCAAGCCGCAACGGGTACATTGCTGCTGTTGTTTATCTATCAAAGTACAAAACCAACTGAACATAGGAATTGCTGCGTCTGCTTCCTGACACCGTCCATCCCTTGGCCTCATCATGAGAACGTCTTGCTAATTTTAGAGCTGCCTGAGCAGCCTCGGCACAGTCCCTTTTAGCCTCCATTCCTTCCAACTTCAGCCGGCCTTGAAATAAGCACCCCCCCTCCTCCCACCCCGACCCCGACCCCAGCACTCCGCACTGACCCGCTAGCCTCTGCCCTGCCTGGCGTTTCCCACCTTGCCCCCTCGCGGATGGAGCCTTAGCCCTCCCTGGACCCCTGCCCGGATGCTCAGGGTTGCCTTTCTAGATCTTGGCTACCTTCCACCAGGATCTGGTCTCTGATCAGTCGTGAGTAAATACTTCTCCCTGTTTAACTCAATCCTGGTCATCCGTGGCTGGCCCATCGCTACAGCTCCCGCATCTCAGCCAGCAAGAACTAGACCAGACCTGTTGGTAATCCTCAAACCTTTTAAATCTGTGATTCTGGAATTCGTGGTCTACTTTTTCACAATGGAGACCCTTTTAAGAGGTAGTTTAGGGACAGGAGACAGTCTGGGTGAAGCTACCAACCACACCAGGGAAGCCAGAACAGAAACACTGGCTTCTATGTTATATAAATATTTCAAAACTTCTCAGTAAATCTTTCTCTCTGAAGGACAAATAGTGTCATAACTTCCTTTCTTTCCTTAGTAGGAATCCTTGTTATTACAACTGAGAAAAGTCAGCACAGAAAGTACTTTATAGAGTCAGTTATCAGGCTGGACTGAAAATCTAGACCCATCACTCCCAACTGGAACAGGTGATCCATGGGACGTCTTACATCAAATTCTACCTTATCTTATTAACTCCTGCAATGTAGGTGGGACCTCATCACATCTTGAAGCTGAATCTATTCAAATGAGTCCTGCTGCATACGGTCAGAAGTTCTGGTGCTAAAAGTTTGACTGATTAAAGGCCACTTGGCACAAAAACAAGTACTTTGTCCGTGTAAATTTTGCACCGCTGGTGACTCTGTTGTCGCTTGTTGTAGGTCAGCAGGCGGGTTGAGCAGGTGCAGTGACAGCATCAGAAAGCTAGAAGATGGGGTTCAAACCCACCACTTTCTGACCACGTGAAAGGCGACCCCCCACCTAAGCCCCCCGGGACGTGGGGGTCAGGACATCACGGTGTCTCCCACATGGAGATTTTACGAGGATTAAATGAGTTGATTCATTTAGAAACTGCCCAAGAAAGCTCTGGCACCTAGTAGGTGAGGAGTGAGGGGCTTGCCTTCCTAGATCCCTCCTCTACTTCCTGCCTTGTTTTCTCCCAGGGCAACTTTTCAAAGGACGAATATGAACATATTATAAAAGCGGGAATGGCCTCTGCTGCCTCTGTAGTCAGGAAACCATTTGAAGTGTATGGAATCAGGAATTCATTTTTGTGGAATTTTCTCACGTAGTTCGCCCAAGTGCCTAAACACTTCACTGACACTATTTTATTTTTGTATGAAATATGTTAAGTGCTTCCTGGTTGGGGTGGCACTTTAGTGTACATGAAGTAATACGTCAGCCTGTGGGGCAGTCCAGGGTCGGACTATTGTCCCCATTTTACAGATGAGCAAACTAACAGGGAGGTGAAGTGCTTCGCTCAAGGTCATGTGACAAGTACGTCTGGGAAGTGGGGAACCCGGGTCTCTCCACACCCTGCCCCAGTTTCTTTCTCTCCCCAGCTGCACTGAGGTACTAGTCTCCCAAAGCCCAAGGAGCCCAAAGGTGGAAATACACCTTTGTTCGATGAGTTTGTGACTTGCTGCTAGAGTATTAGGGGAACAATGTCCTTGCCTGGGACGGTGGGTAGAAATGTCAGCTGCCCCAAACACCTAGGATTTCCTCTATTTTGCTCCCTTGGAAAAACTCAGCTTCCCAGGATCCTCCCGGAAAGTCTAGCACTATTTCTCCAGCACTCTCACTTGAGATGAGTGAAAGCTTTGCCTCAGAAAGAACAGAGGGCCGGTGGGAGGGGATGAGACAGAAGATAAGCACCAGGGCAGGAGTCTTGTTCTTGAGGAGGTTTTCATGATTTCGTGGAGACAGATGGTAGCTGTCTGTAAAATATGCTTGCAAGTCCTGCTTCCTTCCTCATTTTGGTTTGTTGTGACAACTGGAGTTAAGTTTTAGGCAAATAAATATATAGGATCATATTTTTCACTGCAAGTATTGGAATAATCAAAGCAATGGGATGCCTCACAAATTTCTCCCTTCGCTTTATACAAGAAAACGTCTTCCTGCGAAGTGAGTTTTACTCTGTTTTCCTGGGTTGTGATGGGGAGGCGGGGGGAGAACATTATGATCCATTTCTCTGATGGTAACAGCTTCTAGTATCAAGTCACTAATCAGTTAGCCGGGATCAGTCGTTCTAGCAGGGGCGTCATCCTCATTCTTCTAAAACACCGTGCCCTTGTGAATTCCGCCCGGAGCCTACTCACCAGCCACTGGTTCCTGGCCCCTCAGTCAGGCTTGTCTCCCTCCACAGCCCCCCATCCCAAGAACCAGCCCCGTCCTGATGTCCCATCCTGAGCCTCATTTCCTCACTGTCCTCCAAGCAGAGTAATGGGACTCCTAGTGGAAAACTCTAATTCCTTTTGGAAAACACATTTTATTTTAACAAAGACCCCCAGTGCTAAATCTGGGGTTCACAATAGGGACCATGTTTTAGGGGAGCAGGGTCTTTCAGGATCCCAGACAGGCTGCCCCTGCAGAGCCAGCTGATTGATGGTAAAGGGTGGTAAGGATCCCGCCCAAACACTCTGACACACAGATCATCTCACTTTGCCAGTGGTCAAGAGAGCATCTTTCCATGTGACTCAGACGAGCACCTCCAGGAAAAAACAGAAACAAAATCGCTGCACAACGTGAGTGGCTGACATTCAATGCAGCGGGAACTGAGTAGCCAAGGTCGGAAGGGAAACTTGGCACAAGATTAGGAGTAAGAAAGAGACCTGTGAGGACAGGTAACAAAAGGAGATGACGTGAAAACATGCAGAAATACACTTCATGGAAGGAAACTCTGGACAAGGAATGTCAGGTGCAATTAGGAGCGAGAAGGAAATAAAGCGGGATGCTTCCGAGTGGTTGCTCTGTGGTGTGATCGACTTGACTAGACTCTCCAGGTTCTGATTTACAGAACGCAGGGAGAGATGCCCAGTAGTGACCTATTTAACGTTTACCTTTGAAAAGCCCTATGCTTTTTTGTCTCATTTGAAATTCAGACTTGGTGGGTCCTTTCATTTCTGTGATGTCAGTTTGTTTCTTTACAGTATTTTGAGATGTTAAAAACTGACTTAGGAGACTATTGTCTCCTAAGGAATTAAAAATTACCTTTATGGTTGAAAGGTGGAAGACATTAGCTGACTTAGCAATGCCCCTCTTGGACCTGAAGCAGGTTTAAAAATATTCTCTCTCTCTCTTTCTTTCTCTTTCTCTCTCGTGCCTTTTCCATGATTTCTTCTATTTACACTGATTTATACACGTATTAAAAGTTTCCTATTTCTGGACTCCTAATGATCGAGATGACATTGTTTTCCTGCTTTATAACATTTTAGTGGGTCAGGGCAGGAAACAATGTAAGGGAAAAACTAAATGTTTTGAAGATATTATATGAAGTTGACCTCACATGGTCCATTTCTCATATGTGCTAATTGGGCTTATCTATCGAGGCTGCTGACAATCTAGGCCTGGGAGCCCACCAGCCTGGGGCCAATTACCGCCTGCTAGTTATGTGACCCAAAGCAAGTTGCTTAATGTTTGGGGCATCAGCTTTTCACCTGTAACATGGAGGTAATAATGCTGCCTACCTCTAAGAGCTGTTGTGAGGATGGCGTTAATATACATGTAAAGCACTTATTAAGACTATGCTCTCACTATTATCCAATAAATTATTCAGAGAAGCCTCAGAAGTTAGAGGTTATGCCCATTTGAATACTTAGATGAAATCATTTAGGTAAAACTGTGATTAAATATATATTTAAATGCTCTTTACTACTGTGCTTAAAAGAAAGTCAACTTCTTTTGCAAGTTACTTGAAAAAAGTCCAAATACAAAATGCTAAACAACATGGCTGAGAAAGAGACTTTATTTGGCTTAGTCAATAGCTAGAACTAATGTATATTTAGCACTGTCTAATAAAGAGCAATTTTTAAGAAGAGCCTGTTTATCTTCATAAGTTCTGCTTAAAGTTTTGGCCTGGCGATAAGCATTTGTCATCTGGTGGCTGCACAACGTCCAAACCCCTTTATGTTCAAGGAAGACCCCACTGTCTGAGTCTTGGTGGGGAAAGCCATGCCTATTTCTCTCTGTGTTGTGCCATGTTCATAACCTTCCCAGGTGTACGATGTATGTTGGTTAAATTGCAAATGTAAACAGGAAGAACAGTTTTGCAACCCTGAACGGCTACACAGTGAATCAGGGGCTTATGCCCTGTTTCCGACTAGCTCCACCGAGATTAACTGAGTATCTTTGGGCAAGCCCAGTTAGTTTCTAGCTTCTGCATCAGTGCATATGAAGTGCAAAGGAACCCACTGACCTAACTGGAGTGATGGAAGGATTAATCAATGCATGAAAATTAACTGGGGATATGTATATAAAAGTGTAGTTCTATTATATACTAAACAATAGAATATCTTTAACTCACAAATACTTTTCCCATTATAAGTGTTTTTAGAATAATTTAGTGAACTCCCAGAAATTTCTGTACTATATATTATTACAAACTTTCATTTATTCTTCAAACAATTATGAAAGTAAAATAAATTTTCTATCCTGTGTCCAAATTCCAGTTTCTGGGCATTTAGGAAATCTTTCTTCCTCAACCTTCCCTTTTATTTAATTGGAAATTGATTTAATAGTTACCAGCTTTTAAAGCTTTAATTAAATTGTATACTTCTACTCTATTATTCCATATTCTTTTCTCTCCTTTAAGGGGCTTCTATAAGTTAAGGCCCCATATTTTTCTTAAATAGATGCATTGCTTACTCAATTGAGAAATGTGGAATAAAAATTTCCCATGATGCCTGTGATTACTCTTTCAGTTGCCTCCAAATGTTTCAACCCAGCTCTCCTAAAATATGTGATCCAAGGTTGAATAATCAACTTTATCTTTTAACACACATTTGCACACAAACACCACGATTGGAACACACACATCCATACATAGACACTTCTCTGCTTTATGCTTTTCCTCTCATTTTCATCAACCTCTGAGGTTTTTGCAAAGAGTAAATCATAGCCACTAAATACAAACAGATCAAATCCCCCTCCCCACCACCTATGGCTCTCTAAAGCCAAGGTGATTTATGATGCTAAGTTTAAAAGAAATATCACTGCTGTTCATTGTTCTGCCCAGCCGTTTAATAGCTGCTCCCAGTGAAACGAGACAGGAAAACATTTAATTAGAAGTGCATTAAATTTGGAAGACATGAGTGTTTAGCAATCTTTGCAAATTAAATACTGCATGTGTGGGAGAGGTACAGATGTACTTCTCTTCATGTAACATTGTTGCCATGCTCCTGAGAATTTGAACAGGAAAGCAATTTTTTTTAAGTGAAGCTTAATTCTTTAAAAAATCTGTCTTGAATCTTTTTATAAAACAAAGATTCCTTCTGAGCAATAAGCCTCTATTCTATCCTATTTTATCAGCATAGAATTTAGCCTAGAACTCAAAATGCATTGAACTTTTAGAAGTTTGTTTATTGAGTCAACAAATATTGAGCACTGTCTTGGTTCAGGCTGCTATAGCAGAATACCATAGACTGGGTGGCTTAAACAACAGACATTTATTTCTCATAGTTCTGGAGGCTGGGAGTCTAAGTTCAGAGTGCCAGCATGGTCAGGTTCTGGTGAGACGCTCCTTCCTGGTTTCAGGCAGTCATCTTCTTGCTGTGTCCCTACCTGGCAGGGAGAGAGAAAGATCCTCCATTCAGTCCATTATAAGCACCTACTAAGTGCCAAGCACAGTGCTGTCTGCTAGGGGCACAATGGTAAACAAAATAGACAAGGTCCTGCTCAAATGAAGTATACAGTTCAGCAAGGCAGAGAAATGACAAGCAAACCAGCAGACAGTTACAGAGGAAGACAAGCAGGCTGATGGGGGGAGAGAAATGGGGGAAGCAAGTCTAGAAAAGGTCATCAGGGAGAGCTGCTCTGAGGAGGGGCCTTTTGAGCTGAGGCTGAAAGGCTGAGGATGGATCAGCATGTGAAGAGCTGGGGAAGGGCATTCAGGTGTGACATGGTGCAGGAGTGAAGTAAGGCTCCACGGAGGGCTTCTTGTGGGGCCTGGGTTTGTCTGGTGGCCCTAGGGGAGAAGGTTAGAGGTAGGTGGAGGCCAACGTCTCAGCTCAAATTCTAGTTCTATTGCTTTCTAAAAAAGATGTTGCTTATGATGGCATCTTTGAAGTAGGGTAGTTGTGTGGACTGAATGTTTATGTCCCCCCAAATTCATATCTTAAAGCCCTACCTTCTATGGTGATGGTAGTAGGAGGTGGGGCCTTTGGGAGGTGATTTGGTCATGAGGGTGGAGCCCTGGTGATAAAAGAGACCTCAGCGCTCTCTTTCCACCAGGTGAGGATACTAGAAGTCTGCATCTATAAGCCAGAGGAGGGTCCATGGCCATGCCAGCATCCTGACCCCCAACTTCCAGCCTCCAGAACCGTGAGAGATAAATTTCTGTTGTCTATAAGCCACCTAGTTTATGGTAGTTTGTTATGGCAGCCTGAGCAGACTAAGGTTGTAGTATATCTTCAGAAATTCATAGGTTGGGAATTCTCTGGTTGTCCAGTGGTTAGGACTCCGCACTTTCACTGCTGAGGTTGCGGGTTCAATCCCTTAGTCGGGGAACTAAGATACTGCAAGCCAAACGGCGCAGCCAAAAAAGAAAAAGAAAAGAAAACAAAAAGAAAAGCATAGGTTAATACAACAACAACAAAAAAAGATGTATTTCTTCTGTTATAAAGCTCAACTGCCATAGTGTGGGAGCTGGGGGAAAGGAGGACGTAATGGAGGCATATTGTAAAGTAGTAATAATAACAACATCCACCTGGTGAGGGCTTACTCCGGGAGATTCTAAGGGATTTACATTATTATCTCGTTTACCCTTATAACAAACCAGTGAAATGGAATATTAGAAATGTGATCAGCTGCAAGTAATAGAAAACCTCAAAGACAGTGGCTTAAATAGGTAGACACTGAGGGTATTTTTCACATAGAAAAAAAGTATTAAGGTATACAGTCCTGGGCTAGGAGAGCTGCTCAGTGATGCTGTCAAAGACCGGAAATCTGGTTACTGGTGAAAACTGTGACCCACTGCCAATTCTAGCTGTAAGAGCAGCAGCCTCCTCAAAGCAGCATCAGGAAAAAGGACACGGACCTTAGTGACTATGTGTTATTGTCATTATTACCAAAAGTGTTTATAACCCAAACTTCTAGATGACAGGGCTGCAAATAATTAAAGGACACATTTTTGGTTCTTGAGGGAGTTACAAATGAGTTGGATGAGCCAGACTTCAATATAAAAAGATAAATAACAGGGCTTCCCTGGTGGTGCAGTGGTTGAGTCCGCCTGCCGAGGCAGGGGACACGGGTTCGTGCCCCGGTCCGGGAAGATCCCACGTGCCGCGAGCGGCTGGGCCCGTGAGCCATGGCCGCTGAGCCTGCGCGTCCGGAGCCTGTGCTCCGCAATGGGAGAGGCCACAACAGTGAGAGACCCGTGTACCGCAAAAAAAAAACAAAAAAAGATAAATAACAATGCAGTTTACTACAGTTGAACAGATGCAACAATATAGGTGCTAGAAGTTCCAGGATTGGAAAGATTAGTATCGTAAAATGTCTAACCAGAAAGAGCTTTAGAGACTGTGCCATCCAAGGACTCATTTTATAGATGCTGAGTGGTCAAGAAGGATGAAGCAAATTGCCCAGCTGATGGCTGAGCAGACACTAGAATCCAGGGGTGGTGAATCTTCGTCTGTTGCCCTTTCTTCAGAGCATGCTGGTACTGTTACTGGAAAACCGGGTTTGCCTCTTCGTGGGTATTGAGCCAAAAGACACAACCAAGCCAAAGCGTGGGAGAAGGAAGGATTCACTACCTGCAGCGAGTAAGGAGAACACTGGGGATCTTTCCCAAAGCACTGTCTCCCCTTCGCTTAAAACTGGGGAAGTTTTAAGCTAAGGGTAGGTGCATACTCATGAAGGGGCTTGAGCAGAGGAGAATTCAGCATAGAATTAGGGCAAAGGTCGACAGAGCCAAGCTTTAGTTGTTTGAAATGAGGAGAGTCAGAAGAAGTTCCAGTTGATCTGGTGGTTTGAACCCTTGAAGGGGGGGTTTAAATTCTGCAAAACAGCTCAGAAAGTGCTTCAGGCCAATCATTACCATCGAAACAGAACTGAGAGTCTTCACAACTGATTTATTACCTGCTATTGTTACTTTCCTTGCCTTTAACAGCCTTTGTTCTTCTGTTCCCTTGAGATCATTATTACTGAGACCTGTTCAAGGGCAAGCATTGTGGCCGGGCTTAGATCACACAATGGCTTAGGTCTAAAATGGTTCCTCTTATGTCAAAAGTTACATCTGGTTCTTTTCCTCTGGGGCCCCCTACCTTATCTGCTTACACTACCAAGGGCTAACCTGGTCAAGGAAAGCTTCTTGGAGTGGTGGGGGGTGGGGGGCGACTTTAAACTGAGCCTGGAAAGGAGGCCAAGACTTAGGCAATTAGAAACAGTAGAGTAGGGCATTTCGGGTAGGAAGAATGTCATAATAAAAGCTTCAGACTGAGAAATGAGCCTGACATTTTCCAGCAGTGAGGAGATGAGCTTGGCTGGCAGGGAGAGGCCAGGGGAGGGAAACAAAGTTTGAAATTGGTGGAGGCAAGGGCAGTGGGCTTTGTGTTCTAGCTGGGGAAACCACTCGCTGTCTCCCATAGGACGTCAGCTGTATGGCGCGATCCACCACTGAGTAGATCCAACTTTGCTCTTACTCAAGGCCACATTCATCATTTGTGCATCAGATATTTATTAAGCTATTTTCTGCAATGAGTTAGACACACTGTTAGGTATTACTGAAGCAATGATAACAAACTAGCTATGGATCGGGCAGTCAACTAGCAAATGATCCAGAAAGAGAGATTGGATTTACTTATAAATAATTACAATGCAGGACCTTGTGTGTGATACCAATAAACTGCTTTGTCATTCAATAAAATGAAAAGAAAAATTACATCCAACTAATGAGATTAGAGATGACTATTGGAAAGGCAGCACAGAACCTGGAAGAATAAGCAGAATCAAGGGATCAAGAGAACATTCCAGAAAGAGGGAGCAACTTGAGCAAAGTTGGGAGGACGTAAGTGGGAGGACAGAGGTGTGTCTAGTTAACAGATGGACCAGAGGATGGATAAAAGGAGTGGGGGGAATTAGAGGGAGTGATGTGTGTCACCAAAACCATCCCTTTAGGGCTTCATTTGTCTGGTGGAGGTGGGACCATACAGGGGATGTTGCTGCTGTGAATATCTCCAGGTTGCTGGGTTTTCTTTCTTTCTTTCTTTTTAATTTTTATTGGCGTATAGTTGATTTACAATGTTGTGTTAGTTTCAGGTGTACAGCAAAGTGAATCAGTTATACATATACATGTACCCACTCTTTTTTAGATTATTTTCCCATATAGGTCAGTCATTACAGAGTATTGAGTAGAGTTCCCTGTGCTATAGAGTAGGTCTTTATTTGTTATCTATTTTATATATAGTAGTGTGTACACATCAATCCCAATCTCCCAATTTGTCCTTACCATCCCTTTCCCCCCTGGTAACCATAAGTTTGTTTTCTATATCTGTGACTCTATTTCTGTTTTGTAAATAAGTTCATTTGTACCTTTTTTAAAAAAAGATTACACATACAAGCGCTATCATATGATATTTGTCTTTCTCTTCTGACTTACTTCACTCAGTATGACAATCTCTAGGTCCATCCTTGTTGCTGCAAATGACATTATTTCGTTCTTTTTTATGGCCGAGTAATATTCCATTGTATATATGTACCACATCTTCTTTATCTACTCCTCTGTCAATGGACATTAAGGTTGTTTCCATGTCTTTTCTCTTAAAACTAGCTCAGGCATTCAAAGGCCTAGAGCATTGATAATCTATAGAAACTTTACATTGGGGAATAGTTGATTCCCAACACCAAGTCAGTTAACACCCAAACAAACATACTTCGGGTCCCACTATCTAATAGTGGTTTGGAAAAACATTTCGGCAAATGTTAATAGGTTTCCCTGAGTACACCCAGAGGTGAGTTGATAAGACTCTGAAGCCACAGGGGGTCCGGGACGCTTCTATCTCCAAAACAGAAACAACGTAAAACTGCCTCTCTGAGGCTAAAATAGAAGAGGTAAAGGGATGTGAGCCTGGCAGGACAAGCTTTTCAGGCCCGGTCATGCTCTTCCATACTGTGATCTAAATTTAGACTCAAATCTGAGAACAGGAAGACAGATTAAATGTCTGTTTCCATTGTAAATTCCACATTCCCAGTTTGAATTTCCTTTAGTACCTTATAGGTCCTTTCAAAGTCCCCCCTATCTGCACTGGCGTCCAGACTGTAGACACACAGAGCTGTGGTTTCTGGCATAGGATCATAAGAAAATTCCAGAAAGTTTGAGCAGATGTGAAATCTGGAAACTGGAAAGGAAGGTGGTTATTTGATGGTGATTACATCAGGTTTGGGGAAGATTTTCTCCAAGGCCACCCCACCTTCACCCCTGAAGTGCTCCTGTTTCTGTTCGTGGGACAGTTGGTTATTAAAGCTGACTTCTTTTTTTTTGATAAATGTATTTATTTGTTATTATTATTATTTTTGGCTGCGTTGGGTCTTCATTGCTGCACGCAGGCTTTCTCTAGTTGCTGTGAGTGGTGGCTTCTCTTGTTGCAGAGCATGGGTTCTAGGCACGTGGGCTTCAGTAGCTGTGGGTCGAGGGCTCTAGAGCGCAGGCTCAGTAGTTGTGGCGCACGGGCTTAGTTGCTCCATGGCATGTGGGATCTTCCCGGACCAGGGCTTGAACCCGTGTCCCCTGCATTGGCAGGCGGATTCTTAACTGCTGTGCTACAAGGGAAGTCCCTAAAGCTGACTTCTAATTGTGTGCAGGGGCCTGGGCTTCTTATCATTTTCCTCCTTGCCACTCTCCCTGTTTGTACCTTTCCTTTATCTTTGCCCTTTGGCCCAAACAGAAAGTCCCAGCCCTGTGAGGGGAGGATGGAGTGGGGGTGGGCTGTGTTGGCTGAGGTCGGTTGGGAATTGCAGACGTTCCAACAGTGAAACATTGGCAAGTCCCCGTTCCATGCTGGCTGAACCTTGCCTTTCTTTCTGTGTTCTTGGAGACAAGCACTGTTTTCTTCTCCACCCAGATGATAATACTCACAAACCAGGCCATCCCCGAGTTCAAAAGTAGTCTCCTTCCTCATACAAGTCGGTGGAGGGTACACAGTAGCTCACTGGCTCCAGGAGAGGCTCCGTAGATTAGCTAGTTAATTAATAACGACATAGCACTCTAAACTTGCTGAGCATTTATTTCATATATTCTATGGATTGTTACTTAATGATAAAAGACACTCCTAGTGAGAATAGTAAAACTCAACGTCTAAGAAGAAAACAATCTATAAAGCTATACACCTTCCCCTGATTTTTCTAACATTGGAAGAAATTTCTCTAACGTTAGTAAGCCCTTTAGAGAAATACGAAAGAAAGAGGGGAAAAAAAAAGAAAATGAATTTAGTGAGAAGAGCTTTCATGAGGGAGAAAATGGGGAGGACGAGAGAAGGTAAAGGGTAGATGTGGCAACAGGGATCCTTAGGGAGAAGCAACACCCCAGACCAAGGAGGAATAGGATAGATTCCCAAGTCTTCTGGAGAAGTTTAAGGAGAGCAGACGTCCTCGGCAAACACATTTTCTAAGAACAGTTCGGGGTCATCCAGACATTCCGTTCAAATTAGTGGCTGTTCTGGAAAAAAACAGACAGTAGCTGCTGAAACAAGCAATCTAGAAGCGCAAGGAAGTTAATGTTCGCAAATGGAAAGTTTTCCAGGCTGGTCTCTAAGTCATTGCTGTAAGGCTGTCTCTGTGAATTGCTGTGGCTTTCCAACAGGCTTGGGGCAGAGCCCTTCCAAGGAGAGTTAAAATCCCCCCACCTCCCAGAGCTTCTAAACTTAGTGTACTGTTAACATTATTTGTACAGTTGTAATGTAAAATACGTGCTGCTGAAAGCTTAGCTCTACAAGGAAGCAGAATACTCTTAAACTGCTGATAATCAAATCCTTCTCACACAGAATTTACAGAACACATTTCCCCTAGCTGCTCAGCTACAGAAGGTGGTGGGTATTCCAGTGAGATAATGATTTTTGGAGAGATTCCATCTCCTAGGTGACATCGAGTGACCTCAGGAAGGTCTCCCATAGATAGCTCTGCCTACCCAGGAGGGCAACAGACCCAACTGCCTAATAATGGACAGAGTGCCCCCAATGTGAATAACTGCCCCCCACTGGAAGGATTCAAGCTGAGACAGGACAACTTGCCCAAGGGGATTTCTGCTCTAGTAGCAGGACACATGGGCCTCCGAGGTCCCTGGTTTTATGACCCTAGCAGCACAGGGCCAGTGAAAATAAGAAAGTTGTTAGATGGCTTTGTTCTCAGGACTTAGAATTATAACCACTGACTAAAAGAATGCAAAAAAAAAAAAAAAAATGAGGTCCAATGGTTAGAACTCCATGCTTCCACTGCCAGGGGTGTGGGTTCGATCCCTGGTTGGGGAATTAAGATCCTACAAGCCAAACAGCACGACCAAAAATTTTAAAAAATAAAATGAAAGAATGCAAACAAACTCAATGGGATGATTTGGAGGTAGGTATATTGTGAGTGATTTCTGAGAAGAGCTTTCATGCTTCCTTTTGCACTTCTGGTCTGGTTTATGTAACTTTTCTTCCTCATCATCTAGGATTTATTACAAAACAGACTGCGACACACTGTTGAAAACAAACCATTTCTTGCAGCTTCTTAGGAAAGTGGTAAGACGTACTAAGTTTGTCTTATAAGTGCTGAAGGTAAACTTACAAAGCTTGCAGGCACGTAATAACATTTAAAAAATACAGAGATGTATTCATTTATTAATTCATCTTCATTTAAAAAAATTTTTTCTCGTGAAATAAAGATACACACAAACACCTATATACAAATCACCTGAGCCAGGAAATAGCACATCACCCAACCTAAGACCCTCTGCATGCCTCTCCCAAACTGCACCTGTCGCTCTATCAACGTCGAGTCTATCCTGAAATTTCTGTTACTCTCTTCACTGTTTTTCTCTATAATTGTTATCACCTGTGCTTTTATCCTTATCGTTTAAGAGTTGCTTGTTTATGAAGTGGAATAAACAGAATCATACTTTAATCTTTCATTGCTTCTTTGCTTAACGTTTTATTTTTGAGATTCATCCATGTTGATGTAATTGTGTAGTATTTCATTGTATGATTATACCACCATTTAATGATCCAGTCCACCTTTGGTGAACATTTGGATTGTTTCTTGCTTTTTGCAACTATGAACAATGCTGCCATTGATTCCTATATGTGTCTCTGAGTCCACTCGTGCAAGGGTTTTTCTAGAATACATACCTACATTGGAATTACTGAGTCTTTGTATATGTGCACATTCAACTTTCTAGGTAATACCAACCTGTTTTTCTAAAGTTATTATACATTTGAATTCCAACCTGCAGTGTGTCTGAGTTCTGGTTGGTCACTCCACATCAACAGTTGGCATTGAACAACTTTTTATGTTAGCCGTTTTGATGAGTGTGTGGTGTTATCTCATTGTAGTTTCAATTTACATTTCCCTGATTACCAATGAAACTAAATGTCTTTTGATAAGTTTATGAACCATTTACACTTGTTCTTTTGTGAAATTCCTCTTCATTTCTTTTGCCTGCTTTTCTACTGATTGCTAGATTTTTATTTATTGATTTATATGAATTCTCTGTATCTTTTGGATTCAAATATTTGTTTGATTATATGTGTCGCAAATATATTCTTGCTTTAGAAATACTTCCTTACCCAGAATTTGTTAACATATTCTCCTACATTGTCTCCTAAAAGTTGTGTATCATATATCATTGAATCTTAAGTTGCCACTGATGGTAAGAAAAATCACAATTTCAGAAATGGTAAAATGTGAAAAAAAGTGTATCCTTGAAATGATGACAGCAATGCAGTTTTGCTTTTCTTATATAGGTCTTTAATCCAACTAAAGCTGATCTGGTGAAATGGTGTAGAGTGGGGTCCACATCTATGTTTTGCTATATGGATAATCAGCTGCCTCCTCGTCATTTATTGAAAAGTTTATCTTTCCCCCAATGATCTGAGCTACCATCTCTACCATACACTGAGTTTCCGTATATGCCAGGGGTGTTTCTGGGCTCTCATTTTTGTTTGATTGGTCTGTTTGTCTCTCCCTGAACCTATACTACCCTTACTGATTACTATAGGTTTGGTATATAGAAGGGTAATTCCTTCCTCTATGTTCTTCTTTAAGAGCCTCTTGAAGAAGAGACCTCTGTTGGGATTTCAAATGGAAATGCGTTGAAGTTATAGATCAATTTGTGGAGAATTAATATTTTTATGAGATTGGGTCTTTTCTATCCATAAATATATTTCTCTAATTAAGTCTTCTTCATAGCCTTTCAATAAAGTTTTATAATTCTCTTTGTAAAGGTCTTACACATATTTTATGAGATCCATTCCTAAGTATCTTGTTTTTTGATACCGTAGGGGAGGGAAAAGTTTTTCTTGACCATATTAGGGCCCCTGACTGGGTCTGAAAACGAAACTGACAAAGACAGATTCACAGGAGAAAAGCATACAGATTTAGACTCGGGAGCAGCCTAGGTAAGAAAATGATGACCTGAAGAAACAGTTAAGACTGTGTATTGTTTTTTTGAATTTTATTTATTTTTTATATAGTAGGTTCTTATTAGTTATCTATTTAATACATGTTAGCGTATACATGTCAATCCCAATCTCCCAATTCATCCCACCCCCACCGCCACTTGCCCCCTTGGTGTCTATACGTTTGTTCTGTACATCTGTGTGTCTATTTCTGCCTTGCAAACCGGTTCATCTGTACTATTTTTCTGGATTCCACATATATGCGTTAATATACGATATTTTTCTCTTTCTGACTTACTTCACTCTTTATGATAGTCTCTAGGTCCATCCACATCTCTACAAATGACCCAATTTTTTTTTTTTTTTTTTTTTTGCGGTACGCAGGCCTCTCATGTTGTGGCCTCTCCCGTTGCGGAGCACAGGCTCCGGGCGCACAAGCTCAGTGGCCATGGCTCATGGGCCCAGCCGCTCTGTGGCATGCGGGATCTTCCTGGACCGGGGCACGAACCTGTGTCCCCTGCATCGGCAGGCGGACTCTCAACCACTGCGCCACCAGCGAAGCCCCAAATGACCCAATTTTGTTCCTTTTTATGGCTGAGTAATATTCCATTGTATATATGTACCACATCTTCTTGATCCATTCTTCTTAGACTGTGTATTTTAATGCTGAGTTTGATTAAAAAAAAAAAAAGGGGCAGTAGTATAGAAATATGATAAGGAGTATAAAGTAGTTATAGTAAACATCGTATGGCACCTTTCAAAAAGTTTCATTTCTGTTTATTGCTGGTATATATGGATGCTCATGATTTTTGCGTATTGACTTTTGTACCCAGAAACATTGCCAAACTCTCATATTCATCTCAACAGGCTCTGTACACATTCTTTTGAATTTCCTACACATACTATTATGTCACTGTGATTTTTTCCTTTCCAATCTATATATTTTATTTATTTTTCTTGCCTTACTCCACTATTTAGGACCTTAAGTACAATACTGAATAGAAGTGGAGATGCACACTTATCATGTTCCCCATTTTAAAGGGACTGGTTACGTATAATGTTTGCTGTAGGTTTTTGTAAATACCTTTTATCAAGGAAAATATTCTTAGTTTTCTATGTATTTCATCTGAATGGATATTGAATTTTATCAAAGAATTTGTCTGCATCTACTGAGGTGATTATATGATTTTTCTCCTTTAATCCTTTAATGTGGTGAATTACATTAATTGATTTTTCTCATTTGAAATTAACCTTGTATTCTTGGGTAAACCAATTTGGTTCTGATTATCATCTTGCTGGATTCAAATTGCTAAAATTTTGCCTGTGACTTTTCTGTCTATATTTATGTGTGAGATTGACCTGAAATTTTTTGTTTCTCACATTCTCTTCGTCAGATTTTGGTATAAGTTTATATAAATGATTATATAATAATTTGAGAAATAATGATTTGAGAAATAATCCATCTTTTTCCATACTCTAGCTTGTGAGACACTGGAATTATTTATTACTTGAATGTCTGGTAGAAGTCACTGGTAAAACTGTTTCAGCCTGGATTTTTCTTTGCAGAAAATATTTAACAACAGATTCAAGTTCTTGAATGGTTATGAGTCTATTCTGGTTTTCTATTTCAGTTGGTTTTTTTTAAAATTTATTTTATTTATTTATTTTTGGCTGCATTGGGTCTTCATTGCTGCACACGGACTTTCTCTAGTTGTGGCGAGTGGGGGCTGCTCTTCGTTGCGGTGTGTGGGCCTCACACCACAGTGGCTTCTCTTGTTGCAGAGCACAGACTCTAGGCACGCGGGCTTCAGTAGTTGTGGCTCGCAGGCTCTAGAGTGCAGGCTCAATAGTTGTGGTGCACGGGCCTAGTTGCTCCGCGGCATGTGGGATCTTCCTGGACCAGGGATCGAACCCGTGTCCCCTGCGTTGGCAGATGGATTCTGCGCCACCAGGGAAGCCCTATTTCAGTTTTATTAACATATTTCTTGGAATTTTCCCACTTCATCTAAGTTTTTAAATTAATTGGCATAAAAATGTTCACAAATATGTCCTTGTAATTTCTGCATCATGTGTGATTATAAACTATATAGGAATATAGTTTATTCCTCACATTGTTTGTACCTTTTCTTTTTCCCTTTATCAGTTTTCACCAGAAGTTTGTAAAATGTATTAGTCTCTCACAAATCCAGTGTTTGGCTTAATTGGTCCTTTGTATTGTATGTTTGTTTTCAATTTTATTTTCTTATTTTATCTTATTTCCTTCTGTTTTATTGAACTTTATTTTGCCGTTCTTTTTCTAACTTTTTTGCTCTTTACACTTCCAAGTATTTTCTAATATAAGCTTTTAGGTCTAAATTTCCCTTTAACTACTTGTCTAGGTTTCCTCTCTTTAGCTTCCACATGTAGTATTGAATATTTGTTACACAGCATTTAAATACTGTCACATTTTCATAACTATTTGTTCTTTGACCCAAAAGTTTCCAAACAAATGGGTTTTTCTAGTTTGTTTTTTTTTTTTAAACTGATTCTTGACTTAATTGCATTGTGGTCAGAGAATATGCTCTGTATGTTAGGAAATTTTCAAAATCTGTTGAGACTTGCTTTATGGCTCAATCTACGACCAACTTTAGTAAGGTTTCTGGGTGGGCTCAAAAATAATTTTTTCCTTACTCTATGATTTTGCACTTGGGGTCCCACCTTTATTGGGTCTCCCATTAAACTCCCCACTTAAAGCAGACCCTATGCTTTTACTTCTGTCCCCAAGACTCCCAAGGCTGCAAAAACCAATATTCAGATTCACTAGATTTAGCAAATACCTTCCAGGCAAAAGCCTCTGCTTACCTCTCTTGGGTTATGGCCTCTACTCTGTCCTAGGACTATTTCTTAACTTCTTGCCAGTTTTTGGATCCCTTCCAGAATTTTTTTTTTCAGAATATATTTTTAATATTTTACCCAGTATTTTTGTTGTTCTTTTCAGTGGAAGAGTTAGTCCAGACACCTAGCCAAGCATATAACTAGAAATGGAAATCCTCTTTTATTTTTCATCATGTATTTATTGGACACCTACTATGTTTGGAATAAGCGCTATAGTTGTGATCTGTACAAGGTAGACTAGTAGCATGAGAAAAAGAGATGCTGACTGGGGTAGGACAGTAGAGGAAACTAACAGAAGGTGGCAGGAAGGTGGTTAAAAACAAGCAGGCCTGGGGATGAAGCCCAGGATCTTAGCTTACTAGCTGTGAGGCCTGAGGCAAGTCACTCAACCTCTCTGTGCCTTCATCTATAAATTGGTATTAACAATAGCAGCTACCTCATAGCTTTGTAGTTAGAATTACTAGGAAGCTAAGGAGCGATGGCTCAGAAAATGCTAACTAGCCTGTGTTCTCATAGAAGAGATGCAAAAACTGGGAACAACAAAGTTATTTCTCTACGACTTAATCCCCTCCCCTGGGAGCTGCCAGACGGAGGGCATAGGACCACCTCCCTTCCAACTCCAGGCTTGGGAGACTGGATTCTTATTCTAGGGAAATTCCTTCACTCTTCCGGATTCCCTCAAAGAAACCCCTTCTCACCAGCCCTCTCCCTCCTGAGTTAGATTGCTTCCTCAAGGAGTTTAGAGTGTTGGAAATTAAAAGACAGGAAGGAAATGGCTTGCAGGCAACTTCTGCTTTTCAGAAGTTCCTGGAGACAAGCAGAATGCCTGTGTGCATTCTTATAAGGGGGGTGGAGAGAGGGGGAAATGTATGGAGAAAAATGGAAGTTCATATTTTAAAAACTAGCCCGGGGCTTCCCTGGTGGCGCAGTGGTTAAAAATCCACCTGCCAATGCAGGGGACATGGGTTTGAGCCCTGGTCCAGGAAGATCCCACATTGCCGTGGAGCAACTAGGCCCATGCACCACAACTACTGAGTCTGCACTCTAGAGCCTGCGAGCCACAACTACTGAGCCCTTGTGCCACAACTACTGAAGCCCATGTGCCTAGAGCCTGTGCTGTGCAACAAGAGAAGCCACCGCAATGAGAAGCCAGCACACTGCAACTAGAGAAAGCCTGTGTGCAGCAACGAAGACCCAGCACAGACAAAAACAACAACAAAAACCTAGCCTGGTTCAAAAGGGGTGGCTAAAGCACACCAGCTAGATGGAGGAGAGAAGAATGGAGAGAAGAAGAGTACCCTGTATGCCCTGCTAGGGAACTTGGGTTTTTTCCTCTGGGCAGTGGATTGCCGATAACTGGTGCCATGGTCAGATCTGTAATTCAGGATGGAGGGTGCTTAGAACTGCTCAGGAACCGAGAGCGGAGAGACCAACTTGAATATGCCCCCAGTGGATCCTCAGAGATGTGCTGAGGGTGGGCCTGATGGCTAGAGGATGAGGCCTCATGCTGTGCAGCTGTGGATGCCCTTGAAGGCAGCCAACACGGTAGCTCTGCAGAGGGCTTTGGAGAGTAGAAATGACAAGACGTGGTGGACATGGAAGGGGAGAGGAAGGAAATGAGACTCCTTCCTAGGTTTCTGGCAAAGATGACTACATGGATGATGGTGCAATTAGCCAAGATAGGAGATTCAGGAGGAACAGGTTTGAAGAAAAAAACACAATGGACCTGAATTTGGCGTCAATGCAGGCCATGCTGGTGGAGGTGTCTAAAGCCTCTGAACACAGTCATGGGGCCCTCTGGGTTCTGGCTGATGCGAGGAGGAGGGAGTTTCCAGAAGGAAATCGTGGTCAGTAGCATCTTATTCTAGAGATTGTGAGGGAGGGCCTGAAAGGGTCCACTGCATTTGGCAACCAGAAGTTTGTTGGTGACTCTGGCCTGAGGAACGTCAGGGGCGGAGGAGAAATGAAGGCTGTGAAGAAATGAAAAAGGGGGGCCTCCTCTTTCCCGGGAGCTTGGCTGGGGAGTGAAGCTGGCAGAAAAGTTGATGGCCTGGGGACAAGAAAGTCTGCTACTTCTTCTCCTGCTTCTCCTCCACCCCGGGCCCCTGGCGGCTCCCTGGTGGGAGACGCCTGAGCCTGCTAACGCTGAGGGGTGAGTCCAGAGTTGGGGGAAGGGACACGGAGCGGAAGGGGGTGGGGTCACTACAGGTGAAGGAAGAGTTTCCTTCCTCCTACATTCCAGTGGACTCAGTGGGAATCCGGGGCTCCCCACACACTTCTTAGGTGTCAGGGGAAGGGAGTGAAGGCCTATCGTGCAACAGGTATTTCATGAGTCTCTGTTTTGCTTAGGGGGTGGTGTAAAGCAGGTAGACACCAGAGAATGAGAAAATCGTAGACACCTGAACCAATCATTCAGCTGCGGGATCAAATCTCAGGTGGGTTTGGAGGAAGGGAGGATGTCTAAGGCTTCCTGAATGATGAAAGGAAGGAAGGAAGCCTGGCAGAATAGTTCCTTCCCAAGGCAGGAGGTAGTGAAAATAGCCTGAAAGAGACAGGAAAAATCCAAGTGGGAAAAATGGAAAGAAAAAAAAAAAAGCAAACAGCAACAGCACGCTCCGGGTCCCAGACGCTAAGCTAAATCAGGCACTTTACATGTAATGGTGTGCAGTCCTCAAGACAATCCCGTGGGAAAGTCATTACTGTTTCCATTCTATTGATGTAGAAACTGAGGATCCAGCTATTTTTCTCGCTTTAATTCCACTTCTTCAGAGCAGAGTGAAATGCTCTGAAATATGAAGGGGAAAGTCCAGTCCTTGTCTTTGAGAATTTTTTTCTGCTCGTGAAGCCAGGTGAAAGGCACCGAAGAGGAAAATTCTACTAGTGACCTTGGGCCGAGGAAACCACCTTCGTTTCCCCTGGGCCTTGGTTTAGGATGGGGCAAAGCTTTGCTGAATGCTTGAGAAAGGCAGAAGGAACTTGGATGAGGAAGTGGTTGCCCGGGGTTCCTTCTGCAGAACCAGCCCAGGGGCCCCTATGACAGGGCGCTGGTCCCCCGGTCGCAGCACAGCCCAGTCACGCCACAGTCCATCTCTGGGAAGAGACTGTGCTGCGGCTGGCTCGGCACGCAGGAGCTTTATATAAATGCCTATTTTTCAGTATCCTCAAAGGTATCATCCACAGGACGCGTATTGAGAAATTAATGGCATTTGGAAGGAACACACGTACTTCCATCCATAACTTTCAATAGCGGCAAAAGCAGCAAAGAGATCAAAACCAGCGTGCGACAATAATATACAGCCCTGGCAATCCATTTCTTTAAACAGTATATTTTTAAAAGGGGATGTGTAGTAGGATTTGGGGTGGGGGTGGGGGGAGAAAGTAAGCAAAGAAGCAGATGCGCTACTGGTGATCAAAAGTGGATTATAAAACATTCATGCCGTGAGCATTTTTTGCACTTTAATATTTATTCTTTTTCGGTAATTGGGCTCTTAAGATCCACGTGACCCGCCGCAGGGTTGCCATGGGGACCAGAAGAAACTTGATTGCGGAAAAGTAACGTTCGGGTTGCAGCAAGCACTCGAAAGGCCGGGGCCTTCCCGGGAGCGCGGTAGATGGGAAGCGCGGCGGCGCGCGGGGCGGCTGAGCAGGAGGGAGTCCGCCGGGCGGCGCGCGGCCGGGAGCTGGCGGCAGAGCGCGGCGTCACGTGGCGGGGAGGGGCCTGCGCACCGCCCGCTGCCGCCGCCGCCGCCGCCGCGCCGCGCCGCGCCGTGCCGTGTCCCATTCATGAGGGCCGCCCGGCTCGACTGCGGCCCAAGCGGCTCCCGAGGCAGCGGCGGCGGCGGGCGCCCGGACCCCGCGCGCGCCCCCGGCCGACCCCGCCTCCTCGGCCGCCCGCGAGCGCGCCCAGCCGGGCCGGTCTTCATCGTCGCCGTTCGGCCGCCGCTTGCCTTCGGCTGCCTGCGGGCGCCAGCGCGGGGCGGGAGCAGAGTCGCTGCAGGTAAGCGGGGGTACCGGGCCGGGGTCCTCGGCGGCGGGGTCTCCAGCGCGGCGCGGGCGCCGGGCCGCCTGGCAGAGGCCGGGACCCTCGGGCCCGCGCTGGCCGAGCCCCCTGCTCGTGCCCCGCCGCCGGCGTCATCTAGAAACACGGACTCGCGGGGCGGGCTGGGGGTTCGCGGGGTTCGCGGCGGGCGGGGAGACTCTGAAAAATTTGGTGGGGTCACTTCGGACCCCCTCCTCCTGGCTCTGCGGCGCGGAAGCTGGAGCTGCGGCCCCGGAGACGCTCGGCCCAGCGGGTCCCGGTGAGGGAAGCGCCGCCGGAGGCCGTGTTTCCATCCAGACCCCGGGCCTGGGGGAGGGGGCCCGGTACGTGATACGCATCGCGGCGGGGGCCCGGGAAGTTGCAGTTATTCCTCTGCGGCCGTCCGTTTGCCCGGCGTCTCCGCCTCAGGGCTGTAGACCGGATCCCCAGTGTGAGTAGTTTTTCTCCTCCCAAACCCCCTCCCCTCTGCACATCTTAATCTGTGTCGAACATGTTAAGGTACAGTTGATGCTGAGGGCTGTTCTCTCAACTTCTAACCCCGCGGGTCATCGTTTCTCCCCCCGGCCGGACAAACTGAGACTGTTCTCATTGAAAACTAGGGATGTCGTTTGGAAGGCACACTTATGAAAAACAGGACCAGAAAGATCATCCTTCCTTTCAGAAAGTGTTGGAACTCTGAATACTTGGAAATGTTAAGAATTACTTAACAAACCGCTAGGCTAATTTAAAATGCACGTTTGGGGATTATTTTTCCATACCTTTCTTTTTTTTCTTCCTTTTCCCTAACTGAAAAAGTGTCTCTTGCCTTGGTGTCACGCCAGGCCCTGTTGAAGATGCTTGGTAAGCGCTACTGGTTATTAAAACTTGGCCTGGCTAGTTTGTAATGCTTTGAACAAAGTCAGTTTTGAAATATATTTTGAAGAATTTACAAGTTAGTTAGTGCCCCCCTAATGGCTTATATGTCGATCGTTTGATACTGATTGTTCTCAGCGGTTTCAGATTGAAAAGTGCGGCAGGTGTAGCAGAGGTGGGAGCGGCGGGGGAAGGATTCGAGTAATGTAGCCCTCGGTGTCTGGTCCCCTAGTGCAGCATTCTCTTTGCCCGAAGGGCAGTTACCCTCAGGCCATACTCGGCCAGAGTATGAGAAGCAGGCCCAAGGCCACGTGTGGAAGAGCAGTGGACGGTGTGGGTGGCTGCTTCCCTCCACTTACATGTGGTGGTGATGTATCAGATTCCAGTATCTCCAGGCCCAGGTGTGGGTGGTGAGGGCTGTAGAATGCTAGAAATGAGATGGTAGGTTCTAATGATGGATGGCATGGTTGAGAGCTAACAGAGAAGCTTTGTTTTGGAGGTACAGGAAATGGGAGCATAGGAGAGCCATCCAAAAACTACAGTGAAGCCACTGGTAAGAAGCAAATAATAGGGTCAGCTGGGGCTCTGTGTCCTTTATTGTTACATTCTTACAGCCATAAAAGGTACTCGTCACCTGGATTGTCATGTTTTGGTTACTGGCTGTGTTGTCTCCTGCGCTAGACCCGAGTCCTCGAAGGCCAGTCTCGTAGCTGCCGGCACCCAGCGCAGAGCCAGCTTTTAGAAGAGACCCCTGCGGAGGTCTGTAGAATGAAGGTAGGAAGCAGCAGGCAGTGTGACCTGAGGGCCAGTTCACGCAACTGTCCTGAATTGGGAGCTTTGGATGAATAATCCTGGCAGTGCCACTCACTAGAGGTGGTAAAAGGTTAAGTTAAGCTGACGAGCATTCCAGTGAACATTTTGCAATGTTTAGTTTAAATATTAATATCGAGTTTAAATATAGCTTGGTTCTCTGTGTCGACAGCTATTTCTCATGGGTGTGTGTCTTCATATAGGCATTTCCTTATATGTGACAGCGCGGGGACACCGGGCTTGTCTTGTGAGGAGGTAGAATGAGCTGCCTCCCGTGGGTGCTTAGCAACCTGTCCGGAAGTTTCCCTTTAAGTCTGCCCGCCTTTAATTTAAATTCTTTCCTTCTTGACAGCGGCTGTCACTGCGTGTGTATGTGTGTGCACACTGAGTTTCTCATCAATCGCTGGGCAGTGGTTTGAGACCTTTATTTTGAAAGCCTGTTTTGATCTTATTCCCTTCATTTAGAAGTAAGTTTTCTTTCTGGCTGAGCCCCAGAGTTCTCTGACCTCTCATTTGCCTTCTTTATGATGAGACAGCTCACAGGTTGGCAAGCAGAGCCATCAGTTGGCAGAATCCTATATAAATGATGTCTTACTAAAACTTTGAGGATAGTTCCCACAGGCTGGAGCAGTAAGCTTTATGGCTAGATTTTGGTAATATGGTATTTGAATAAGAAGTTGTCTTGGCGACTCTGCTGGCTATTAGCTCTGATTTTTGGAATCCACCTTCCCTGCCTTGAGCTTGATTCTTTATTTTAGTAACACACTGTTACTACCACTAAACACTTCACATGTAGTCTAGGATAATAACGGAGAAGTTGCTCACCCCCAGGGTCCAGATGAAGTCACTTGGTATCTCTGTGAGTCCTTGGCAGCCTGTGTGGTGTGGCCGCTCCGGCCTCTGCGGTGCTCCTCTCAGCCGCCCTGACTGACAACAGGGAGCTGGGCCCAGGTGGTCTGGCCCTGCTGTGAAACCCTGGGACTGGAGGATTCTGCCCTAAGTTTCCATTCCATCAAGAGGGAAGGAGAAGGAAGAAAGAATCCACTAGGAGATAAACAGTGCTGCGATGCAAAATAAAGCCCTTAGTGTGACTTTGGGATTAGAATGATGATACAGCACACATTTTTTCTTATTTGATTCACTGATGATAGTTTAGAATCTTTTTCCTCTGAAGGCTTTGAACGCTAGGTTTCAGTGCCGCTGTTTGTCAGTTAGATTGGTGTTAAAATTGCTACAAGGAAGTGAGGAAGGAAGGAGCCAGAGTTCATTCCCCCTTGTAAAGCGTGGCGCTGCGGTTGCAGCATCAGATCCTTTTCCTGCCTTCATCGCACGTCTGTACAAGGAGGGTGTGGCCAAAAGGCAAGGGGTTTATGTGTTGTTAGGAGTGGGACCTTTTAAAATTATTTTTAGGTTATTTAGGTCAAATGTGTAATTTGAGAGACTACTAGAAGGCGATCTTTTAAAAAGCCATTTGGAATGTGCTGTCTGTTTTTGTCATCAGAATTCAGAACTTTATTATGCGGTGTTTGTGTCTATCTGCAGTGTCATATATTTTAAACGTGAACCATCCAAGTAAGGCTTTCCTGCCTCTTTGGAGGAGAAACATTGGCTTCCAGAAAAGCACTCCTTGTAGAGTCTGGGTAGCTGATGGATCGCCTTCAACTGACTTTTTGGCATATTTGGACAGTTTCGAAAGTCTTTACTTCTGTAGTTAACTTTATGAAGAGTAACTGCGTTTGTTGCCTTTATCTCATTTCATATCCTTATTTTTTGTACCAGTTCCCTTCACTTTATTGTTTAGTTATAGGTAAATTTGTCTGAACTGTCTCAACTTATTTTTTTCAACCAGGCAGAGTATAAGTGAAATTCAAAGTGGTTTACAAATTCTAAGTTGTTTTCAACTTCAGGCATCTTTTTCATCTTTCCTGTTCATGAATCTGCAATGGTCTGTTCTCGCCTATTTTAGCAAATCTGAGTTTCCCTGTGCTCTCAGTTCAGTTTTTTCCCAGCCGTCTCCACCTGTGTATCCAGTCAAGACTCACTTCCCTTGATCAGCTGCAGGAGGCAAACCCTTCACAGTGTTGATGATATAGTTGCTGTTCTGCTTGTTCTGTGCTGCATTGTGTTTGCTCTCAAGTCACCTGTGGCTTTCCTCTAGCCTTAACCAGGATTAGAGGAAATAACGACTGTCTCCTTAATTTTCAGACACTCCCTGCGACCAGTTTGCCTCCTTCGCTCTGTAAATCTTGAACCGAGGGCCGGAGTAGGAGAGAGAGGTAGTGTTGGGTGGATTAAGAAGCCAGCCTTAAAGGTTTGTCAGATTCTAGTAGAGAAAGGACAGCTTGAGGAGGCGGAGGAACATTTAAACATGGACACTGTTGGGGGACGGCTGTGGGGACTGGATCTGTAAATTTAAAAGTCTCTGTGAAGGGGAAAGAGGGGAAGGGTCGGGCCCTCACAGGTCGATGAGCAGGAGGAATCGGATGGAGGGAGCCCGAGCGGCTGTGCAGACCTGGTACTTGCAGGGCATTGGGGGCTTTGAAGGTCTGTTGTGCTTTCTCCTGTTGTTTTGATTTTTAACTTTTTGGTCATTTGTTAATTTGTTGTATGTTTTACGTAACATTATAGGGAGTGTAAAGGAACATGGATTTGAAAAGTTTAAGAAACATGATTAAAGTCCCTAATATTTCAAAGAGAAGAGGTACCATTATCTAGGTTTAAAAATTATTTGGTTTTGGTGGTTATAATTAAGTAGTTATGGACAAAGAGGAGAAGCTGAGGATGGGGAAAGCATCCTTCAGAAACTCTAAGGCTGGAACTAGTGACTTTCCTGCAAGAAGGAAGATAGGTGTATGGTACCAAGTCACACCTTTAGTGACTGACTGAATTTCTGCATTTACCTATTTCTGAAATATAATGGAAGGGAGGGTTTAACCCATCTGTTTTTAAATCTATAGTAAGATGTTTTCTTTTTTATAGAGAAAGTATCTTAATTATAAACAAAAGCGTTCATTGGTTAATCTGGAATTGAAATCCACCTAAAAGCCTTTTTTCTACCTCTGAATAAACAAACGGGAGTTGTACAATGGCCAGGATGGTTCTCATCTGTTCAGTTCATGATGATGTGACATTTCTGGCTCCCAGCAAGATAGGTGTGTCCTGCTGTACTAGAGACGTGCTGTTTCATTCATTCTAAAAGAGAGGCCCTTCAAAGGTAGGAGCTATTCAATATAAAATCATCTGTTAATTTTATTGTGTGATTTTGTATTGTTATCAACTGTGAGACAGCGGACCCGTCAGACAGTTCATGTGAATTAAGAAATCTGAGTTGCTGCTCCCTGATGTGATATGGTACTTCCCCCAAAGGTTGAGTCGTAGATCTGTGATCCTTGTAAAGTGATGTGTCTTTTTTCTGAACCAGCCTGAGTCAAGGAATGCTTGGGCTTACAGCAGACCCGTAGGGAATATACTTTTTGTTTCCTTTAAGATTCTGTGTGAATATACTTTTTGCTTCTTTAGGATTCTACGTGTAATTATTTTTTTCTTTGTAAAACATTCCAAAGCATCTGCCCACATATTATATCTCTTTAAAATTTCAACAGTTTTTGGGATGAATTTCGAATAATGTTAACAGTCATCTCTACATATGAACTACACAGAGACAGGCCTTATTCAGGGAAGTATCACTTAAGAGAGAAAGCTCTCTGTTTTATCATTTAAAATGTGTATTAAATACCTTTTGAGAAAGGACTGATCTTTTGTTGCAGGGTTTTCTAACTGGCTCAGCCAATTAAAAAAAACTTGCCGAAGTAATGTTATTTGAAAAGTAAGAATTTGGAATTTGGGGGTCTTTAAAAGAGAGCTGCTGAGACTCTTGGTCTGTAAAATGGTGCTGATGCCTACTTTTTAGGAACACTGAATTTCTAGGAGGTGTTTAATGTTTGTGAAAGGTTGTCATTACTGTTGCAGTTACATGATTGAACACTTTCTTTGGGTGAGGGCTTGTGGTTTACACAAATTATCTCAAGAGCCACAATGACCCTGCAAGATGGAGATAGTAGTCCCATTTTCTAGGTGATGCTGGTGGGGCTGAAAGAGCTTTGCTGAAGGCTCGCAGCTTTGCGGTAGCATTGCCCTGGCTCCATCACCACCAAGCTGCCCAAGGACCGTAAGGATTCTCCTGCATCTGCTTGACATCAATTTTAGGGTTTTGTTTTGACTTGATTAGGTAGAACTGGAGAACTTATTCTTAGTGTCAGCATCTATAAATTGCTAGAAAGATAGCACCTGCTGTATAGGAGGCTTGGGTTTCTCTGAATCATTTATATGTGCAAAACCAACTGTGCCAGGGCGAGAAAAGCCAGTGGAGGGAACAGTGGAGGTGATGCTCCCCCCCCCCCCCCCGCCCCCCACCCCGGGCGGCTCTGGAACAAATTGGATGATGTGAAGCTGATTTCCCTCTGCCCGCTTCCACAGCGTGATCACATCGCTATGATGAATCAGGACAGAGTGTTTAAAACAGGGTCCCTAAACGCTGGCTTAATATTGCTCTCAGCTGAGCCTGAGAGGAAGGTGGTTCTATTTAGTGTTGAGAAGGAGAGCTGGGCTCAGCGACATAGTTTGTCAGAATCCAAACCCACCCCTTCTTCAAGGATCTTCCCAGGTACCTTTGACTGCTGATTTGAGGAGCGTCCTCTGTGACCCCTGGTTACCTGGGACTGGACCACGCATAGCAGCACGGAGGTCCAACATTCCGGAGTTGGACGGAGCTTCCAGCTTCCTCCTCCATGTAGGAGCCTCGTTCCCCCTCCACCCATGGGGGCAGCTGGCTGAAACCCCTAATGTTGTTGAGTACCTGAGTTTGAGTTTTTGTGAACTGGTGCTCTCGTCACTGTATCATTTGACTCACTTGCCAACTACATCTGCAGAAAGATTCTAATGGAGGTTTTGTTTTGTTTTGTTGGCTGCGGTGGGTTGTCGTTGCTGCACGTGGGCTTTCTCTAGTTGCAGCAGGTGGGGGCTACTCTTCGTTGCGGGCTTCTCTCATTGCAGTGGCTTCTCCTTGCGGAGCACGGGCTCTAGGTGCACAGGCTTCGGTAGTTGTGGCACGCAGGCTCAGTAGTTGTGGCACACGGGCTCTAGAGCGCAGGCTCCGTAGTTGTGGTGCACGGGCTTAGTTGCTCTGCAGCGTGTGGGATCTTCCCGGACCAGGGATCGAACCTTTGGCCCCTACATTGACAGGCAGATTCTTAACCACTGTGCCACCAAGGAAGTCCTCTACGGAGCTTTAATGGTGTTTTATTTATCGTGAATAAATTAATGACTTGGGAGTTATCTGTTCTTCAGTGCAGGGGAACTTCCCATTAAACAGAAATACATTCATAGACCTTCAGGAATTTCCAAGTCCTGGGACACACTTTTGGTGTTCAGTTTACTCAGTTGTCTCATCTGTAACGTGGAGACCACAGTACCTTCTGCTGGGCTGATTCTGAGGGTTTGAGGAGGTTGTGTGTTAAACCAGAGCCTCAAGCCACCCCAAGGAACAGAGGTAGGGTGGCAGGCTGGGAGCTCTAACTGGACAAGGGACACCAGTGTCTAGAGGCTCAGGGCAGAAAGGCGAGTAGAACAGCCGCCTTGCCCTGAAGTAGCATGTATTCTTGTAGGGGTATGCTGTTATTCTTGCCATAGAATGGAAAAGGGCTTTTGTGTTAGGACATTTTGCTGCTCCAAGCTGTGCAGGGTGGGATTGAGAAAGGAGTACTGTGCACGGGGATTGAAAGGGAGCAAAGGAAGCATCTGGGAGAGAGCTTCAGTGCTTACATTTTTAGCATGAGAATATGATGTTCAGTTGAAAGACGTTTATGTCTCAAAAATACTGCTTTCTGTGCTTGAAATTTCTTCCTTGACCCAGAACGTTTATCTTTATAGTGTCAAAATAGGAAATATATCTTCGTAATTGAGCAGTTTTGTATGTGTCTTAGGCACTATGCATGTCTACAGATTTAAGCCTTGTGATTTTGGCTGTCGTTTTATCTCTGGCTGTATAAGTTTTGTTGTCCAGGCCTGCAGGTAGAGCCTTATTTTTGTCGTATCTAGAAGACAGAGCTGTCTTATATATCTGGTATATATAGTGCAGGTGAATACTTAACTAAAACCTAACTAAAAGAAAAAAATTCTCTTGCTGACTAGTTTATAACGTCTCTAAGTAGTTGACATTTTTCTGCAAGCTCTAATCATTTTCAGAAAAATTTCCTTAGATTATAAAGCTACATAAAATTTTATTCTCTACTAAGTTGAAAAATACTAATATACCTGTATTGTTAGGATAGCTGATCTTTTTTTTCCATCTGCTGAATGTCATCCTTTTAAATGTTGGCTAAATCTTTTGCTGATATTCTTGCCATAGAATGGAAAAGTGCTTTTGTGTTAGGACATTTCCCTGCTCCAAGTGAATCAACTAGATAACTTGATAGGAACTTTGCTGTATTTATTTATTTAATGAATTTATTATTTATTTATTTTTGGCCGCGCTGGGCCTTCATTGCTGCATGCGGGCTTTCTCTAGTTGTGGCAAGCTGGGGCTCCTCTTGGTTGCGGTGCGCAGGCTTCTCATTGCGGTGGCTTCTCTTGTGGAGCACAGGCTCTAGGCACGCGGGCTTCAGTAATTGTGGCACATGGGCTCAGTAGTTGTGGCTCGCAGGCTCTAGAGCGCAGGCTCAGTAATTGTGGTGCATGGGCTTAGTTGCTCTGCAACACGTGGGATCTTCCCGGACCAGGGCTTGAACCTGTGTCCCCTGCCTTGGCAGGCAGGTTGTTTACTACTGTGCCACCAGGGAAGTCCGAACTTTGCTATATTTAAATTTCCTTGTTCATTTGGTTTTTTTTCTTTTCTTTAGTAGTTTTCATTCCTGTGAATAAGATTCATTTTATAAGGCTGCATCACATAATAATTCTTTTCATCTTAAAACATTTTTAAGTTTTTTTTTTTTAATGTATAGTTTAAAAATTCAAATGGGACTTTGAGGTATGCGGTGAAACGCACGAGAGTCTCTTCCTCAGGGCTGTTGACTGCTTCTTAGAAGCAGCTCCTTCAACTCTTTTACCTGTTTCTTGTGGGACTTGATTCCACGCTTATTAGTTGTCGTGTTGGCTTGTGTGTCAGGCCCCCAATTTCCGATTTCCGACAGAGCTCCAGACCCCTCGCCTGGTCTCCGTGACCCTCGCCTGCCTTGGGTCCCTGTGTCGGGTCCGTTTCCCACTTCTCCCTCGGGCTCCTGGTCCCGCTGGGCGTGGAGGAAAGCTTCACCGGAGGGCAGGTTCATAAGGTTTACGCATCCGGAAATGTGTTCTAGCCTCGTCCTTCATCGGGAGGCTGGCTGTAGAATGCTAGAGCGGAAATACTTTTCCTTTAGAATTTTGACTTGTTACTGTTGAGAAGTCCCAAACTTTTAAATGCCCGTGTCTCCCCCTCCCCGCCCCTCTTCCTGTCCTCTCCCCTCTCCAGGTGCTCTCGCCAGCTCTTTCTCCTCATGATCCCCAGCCCTGGTGGTGGCCGCGCTGGGCTGGGTGTGATGGAGACCCGCAGCCCCGCCCTGGTGGCTTGCGAGCGTGTCTGTCCCCTGGTCTCGGTGGGTCAGAGGCCGGGAGGACACCCAGGGTAGTGGGCGCCCCTCGGCCTGTGTGGCTTCACCCCCCGCAGAGCTCCCTGCAGCCGCGCATCCTCTGCCCGAGCCCCGCGCGGTGTCTCTGAACCTTTCCCTCCAGGATACCGCGGGGCCCTGGACACCGTCCACGGCCCCTCCCATCGTGACGGCCTTCTGTGGAGCCCGGCAGGGCGGCTGCTGCTTCTCCGCTGTGCTGGGCCCCGTGGGAACGTTCAATTTGGAAAATTGTGGCTTTGACTCAGAAATTTTCTTAGAGTTGTCATGGTTTTTGACATCTCTCCACCGAGGAGGGCTTTTGAGCACTTCCTGTCTAGTCCTCCTTTTTTTCTCCGCCTTTCATCTTTCAAAAACTTGACCTCTTCCGTGACATCTTCCATTTCCTCTAAACTTTCTCCTCGTACTTAACAGTTACTCCTGTTACATTTCTTGCCTGTTGCGTTGGTGAGTGGATTCATTTGCTAGGGCCACCGTCACAAAGTACCACAAACGGATAGATTAAATAACAGAAATGTGTTGTCTCAAAGTTCTGGAGGCAGTTCGAGGTGTCAGTGGGGCCGGTTCCTTGAGGGCCGCTCTCGGTTAGCTGGCGACATTGGGCATTCCTTGTAGGTGGCAGCACCTGGAGCACTGTCTCATGTTCTCACGGCATTCTCCCCGTGTGTCTGTTTGTCTTTGTCCAGATATCCCCTTTTTATAAGGGAGCCAGTCATTGGTTTAGGGCCCGCCCTAATGACCTCATTTTAACTCAGTTACCTCTGTAAAGATCCTATTTCCGAATAAGGTCGCCTGCTGAGGCATCGAGGGTGAGAACATCAGCTTACTCTGGGGGCACAGTTCAGCTCCTAACAGTGAGTTTCAAGAGGGAATGAAGATAAAGTGTGTAACATCCTTTGTGTCAACAGAATGTCTAGTTATTATAACATTTTAAAAGATGCTTTTAGTCCCATCCATCTTCACCAAGGTCAGAAAGCAACTCTGAGGAAGCAATTTTTAGATTACACCTGGAGATTTTTGTTCAGACTGTGTGACTGCTAAAATTTCCACTGGTTTCCTGAATGTTTTATAACGTAGTATCTGAGTCACCTCATTTTCTACTCTGGCTTTGTTTCTAAAGTAATTTGCAGGTTGGCAAAATGCCTAAAGAAAGAACAGCACCAGTGTCTTGTGAGAAAGTGAATCCGGAGTCTGTCCTGGCGTAGTTAGGTGAGCAGTATCTGCCGGGCCCTGGTGCTCTGGCTCCCATGTTAGCTGCGCTCTATTTCCTTTTCAGATCTGGCTGTTACCTGAAGTCACCACTCCTGCCCTTCCTCCCATACACTCTTTGACTTCCTTCATGAGAGTTATCCCAGTCTAGAATTGTGTTTTTCATTTGTTGCCTCTCTCTCTCCTTAGCATTAGAATGTAAGTGCTGGGAGGGGAGGTACCTTGTCAGCCAAGTTCATGGCTTGATCCCAGCTCAGAATCGAACAGCGAACAGCACATCAAAGTAGATGCTGCTTTTAAACAGATCGATGTGAGAAACGGGCTTTATTTTCCAACATTTCAAATGTTGCCTCACTGACTCGCTGTTGCTCTTGGAAATCCTTCTCTCTCATCTTGCAGGAGCTCGTGTGCAGGTCAGATCGTGAGCCCCCCCGCAGGCGCAGCCTCACCTGGTGTCTGTTTGTGGAGCTGTGTCACACTAGGGCACCACTCAGTGATGTGCGTGTCGGGTGGTGCTGGCAGCAGCGGCGCAGCTGCTCCCACATCGTTTATCCACCCAAGTGTCCACCCAGAGCCCCGAGAGGGATGTCCCCTTCCTAACACGTCTGAAAACTACCGGGGTCCCGGGAGGCACTGTGCACGGTCCAGCATGAAGTTGGAGCTGTGTGTGTTTTCATTGTCATTGCTGGAAGACTCGCCCAGGTCCACAGCCTCGTCCTGGTCCCCGGGCCCCTCTGCAGCCGCGGTCTGGGATGTCCGGAGCTGGGTGGCCACGAGGGAGGGAGTTCACATCCCTGCGTCCCGGCCTCGTGGTCTCCACGTGCTCTCTAACTGAGACAGGTAGTCCCAGAAAGAAGAGTAGAAAGCGGTGAATTTGTGCTTCCTGATCTAGAGGACTTCCCTCTGAGAAACTGGGGGCTGCCTTCCTGACAGTTAAATGCAAGGGAGCCTAGAGTTTGGCTGTGCGATGCTCCCTTGCGCAGCTTGGGAATCTGTGTTACAGGAGCTGAGGAATTCTCCTGGTCACTTATATGACATCAGTTAAGTAAGCTGAGGGGTTGGTGCTTGTTTTTTTCCTGTTTGTTTAATTAGTGTGCTGCTAGTAATGAGGGAAGACCCTCCTCTCCGCTGCTGGAGTCGATAAAGGTGATGACGCAGTGAGAGAGGTTGGTCTGATTGTTTATGCGGCAGAAGTCACCTTTTAACTAGAATTGCGGCACCACGACCCCTGATTGCATTGCAGCTCACTGACACCAAGGGAGAGCTGTCCTGGCACAAGGGCTTCACACTCGGATGGTGTCTAGAAGGCGAGGGCTGAGCTTTGACCTCACTAGTACTCCCTTGAATTTGAGTTAAGTTTAGAGAAATACAAGCCTCCAACATCGAAGTTGCGGATTCATGAAGCATTGAATCTGGCACCTCTTGCGCAGAGGTTTACAGTCCGCCTTGGGGTTCCTGGCAAATGTAGAGAACATGGTGCTGGTGGCAAGGTCTCTATAAAACCAAATGGTGGGGAGGGGGGAACGGGGTGTGGTTCTGTTGTTCTGGGGTGTGTGTGTGCGTGATGCTTGCTGAATAGATACGTGCATATGTACCTGCTGTCCTGGGATGTGAGCAAATAGTCATTTCTTTCCTGCGGCCTCACGCCGCCTGCTGAGGCGGGAGTGATGGATGGTGATAATTGATGGACATTATTCATGAGGAAAAATACTGCTGTTTCAATTACAGATGCTTATGTTATTAATAAGTCTGACGTTTACCCCTAAGATCTAATTACCTCAGGTTCTTCAGTTTTGCACTCCATTACAAATGGGTAATAAGGAATCTGTTCGTACTCCTATCAAAGAATGTCTCTCTGGAGGAGTATGACTGAAAACGTATGCAATCAAACTGTGCTTTGCCCGCTTCAGCGGCGGTATGTGCGTCTCAGCGACGCTGTTACGATGGGAGACGCTTTGAACACCCCTTCCTTTTCAGATTGCTTCAGTCTTGAAATATATCCCGTTATGCTCAACAGTGGAAGATCTTTACCCCTCGAGGTCGCTTAGGTTTTGGAAATAGCCGGAAGTCATTCAGAGCAACGTCTGGTGGATCAGGCACGGCAGAGAAATGAGTCATACTTACTTTTGTACTGTTTTAAGAGTTGTGACTGCAGAGTAATGATACTGGTTTTTATCCTGTGTAGCACCTACATTTAATTTCAAGGTAGTTCTTTCAGAAAAAAAGAAGAGTACCAGTAATATGCTGGACGGTGGTACAAAAATGGGGTTGGTTTATTGTGTAGCCTCCGCAGTGATTAAAGGACAGCATTCACGTTAAGTAGAGTTAGGTAGCGTGGGGAACGATGCCTTCCTTGTCTCTTGGGGAGGGCAGTCTGCTTTGGACACAGGGTGGGGGAGTAGCTGGATCTAGTAGTTTTTACCTGAAGACCCTTCCCTATACCTCTAGGGCTCTTCTCACCCATGTCAGTCCTAATTTGGCTCTTTGGGACTGGAATATGAATTAGACGCATGCTATTTGCACAAATAGGCTGAAGGGTAGACCTCATTTGGATGGGCCTTAGGCAACGGGGAAATGGTTTGGGAAGCTAAAACAAAGAGATAAGAAGAGCTGTTGACCGAAGTGGGAATTAGGTCATAAGTCATTTGTTTACTTTCCTGTGTCCCTCACCAAATAGTGGGCTCCTTGATGGCAGGGATCCTAGCCTAACAGTCACCCGTTAGGCACCTACGGGGCATAGATCTCAGAGCTTTTCAATACACATCTTCCTCGGCTTACGATGGGGTTACATCCTGATGAACCCATCCTAATTTGGAAAGATGCTAAATCGGAAATGCATTTAATACACCTCACCTACCAAACATCATAGCTTGGCCTAGCCTACCTTAAACGTGCTCAGAACACTTCAGTAGCCTACAGTTGGGCAGGATCATCTAACAAAGCCTAGTTTATAATGAAGTGTTGACTCTCACATGTGACTGATTGAATACTGCACTGAAAGTGGAAAACAGAGTGGTTGTCTGGGTGCAGAATGGCTGTAAGGGCCTCAGTTATTTGCCCTCGGGATCGTGTGGCTGACGGGAGCTGGGGCTGCCTCTGCTCGGCATCACGAGAGGGGTTCGTAGGGCAGGCCTGTCACTAGCCAGGGAAGGATCAAAATTCAAAATGTGAAGGAGGGTTTCTACTGAACGCGTGCTGCTTTCACACCATTATAAAGTAAAAATTCACAGGCCAAACCATTGTAAGCTGGGGGCCGTCTGTACATTGTTTTCTAATGAAAGAAGGAAGCGATCTAATATCTGCGAAGTACCTAGTAGTTTCCAGGTGCTACTGCTACTGAACCAAACTTGGGTCCACTCGCCACACGCAATAAAGCCAGCAGTAAAGCCAATCTGCTGACACTGGGTCGTGGTGAAGGCAAGTGCAGCGTTTATTTCAGGGCGCCAAGCAGGGAGTCCAGGGCAGCTTGTGCTCCAAACACCCGAACTCCCCATGGCTTTCAGCAAAGCACCTTTAAAGGCAAGATGAGGGAGGGGCGTCCCAGCTCGTGCACGCAATTCTCTGATTGGCTGATGTTGAGGTAACTTGGTTGACGGTAAGGTAACAGGGTGGTGTCACATTATCAGTCCTTAGGTGCCGGTAGGTCTCATGGTCATCAAGTAGTTAATTTCTTCCATTTGGTGGGAGTTTTAGCGTCTGTAAAAAAAACTCAGGAAATGTGCATCAGATACCATTCTCTGGGTACTTCAGAGAGGAGCTGCAGCCGAGGACGTGGGGAGGGGTCTGTCCCGGGAAGGCCCACCTCCTTGAACCATCTCCTTGAACTGTGGAAGCAGTCCTCTCTGGCCACCGCTGTGACCCTGGGGAGGGGTTGGCTTTATGGAGGGGTCGTATGAGGCTCAGGTCAGACTGAAGCTTAGGACGGTTACGTGTCAGGGTACCTGGTAAGTGGTGGAACGATGATTTAAAACTCAATCCCTCTAGATTCGGAGCCCAAGCTGTGTGTGTGCCTGCCTGGCCCACCTCTAACCAGAACCAGTGTATAAATACAGGGCCACACGCTATCTAGATAAACCCGTGGTTCACAGCTGGAAGAATTTTGCTCCCAGGGGACACTCAGAAACAGTGGAGGCATTTTTGATTGTCACAGCTGGGGAAACTGCCACTGACATTGAGTGAGGAGGTAAGGGGTGCTGCACCCTCCACACACTGGAAAGGTTTTTCTACATCCTCAACGCTTTTCAATTTGGTTTTTTAAAAAAATAGCCATCAGTGAGTATGAAGTGGTATTTCTTTGTGGTTTTGATCTGCATTTCTTTGATGATTAATGATGTAGAGCAATCTTTTCATGTACTTATTGGCCGTTTTCTTCAGAGAGATACTTAAGCCTTTTGCCCGTATTTTAATTAGGTTGCCTTTTGTTGTTGAGTTGTAAAAGTTCTTTACATATTCTGGACATGAAACTCTTATTAGATATATGATTTGCAGATCCTTTCTCCCATTCCATAGGTTGTTTTTTCACTGTCTTGGTAAGGTCCTTTGGTGAAGGAAATAAGTTTTAGGGAGTTCCCTGCTGGCTTAGTGGTTAGGATTCTGGGCTTTTACTGCCGTGGCCAGGGCTCAGTCCCTGGTCAGGGAACTGAGATCCTGCAAGCTGCGTGGTGTGGCCAAAAAAAGTTTTAAATTTTGATGCAATCCAGTTTATCTTTCATTACTCATGTTTTTGGTGTTATATCTAAGAATCATTAAGTTTCATGGTTTTACCTCTTATTTAGGTCTTTGATCCATTTTGAGTTAATTATTTTATATACAGTGTCTTATACATTGTGTCTTTTGTATGTGTGAATTAAACACCAACAGTATGGTTAATTGGAAAGGCTCTGGAGTCAGAGTTGTCTCTGAACCATATGTGGAAGAGACTGTTCTTTCCCCATTGAATGGACTTGGCACCCTTGTCAGAAAACAATTGGCCATATATATTTGGGTTTATTTCTAGACTCTGGAATCTGTTCCATTGGTGTATATGTCTATCTTTAAGGCAGTACCACATTGTTTTGATTACCGTAGCTTTATAATAAGTTTTGGAATCAGGAACTTTGTTCTTTTTCAAGGTTGTTTTGGCCCCTTGCAATTCCATATCAATTTGAGGACTGACTTTCTGTATCTGCAAAAAAAAAAAAAAAATCGGTTGGGATTTTGATAGGGATTGCATTGAATCTGTAGATTGCTTTGGGTACTATTGACATTTCAACAATATTAAGTCTTTGTATCCATGAAGACAAGGTATCTATTTATTTTAGTCCTTTTAAATTTAGCAGTGTTTTGTAATTATAAATATGTAAATGTTCAGCTCTTTGGCTAATTTCATTTCTTTATTCTTTTAGATTTATTCTAGATATTTTATTCTTTTAGATTTATTGTATTTGAGATTTTAAAATATTTATTTATTTATTTTTGGCCGCGTTGGGTCTTCGTTACTGTGCGCAGGCTTTCTCTAGTTGCGGTGAGCATGGGCTACTCTTCGCTGTGGTGTGCGGGCTTCTCATGGCGGTGGCTTCTCTTGCTGTGGAGCACGAGCTCTAGGAGCACGGGCTTCGGTAGTTGAGGCACGCAGGCTCAGTTGTTGTGGCTCACGGGCTTAGTTGCTCCCGCAGCATGTGGGATCTTCCTGGACCAGGGATTGAACCCGTGTCCCCTGCATTGGCAGGCGGATTCTTAACCACTGCGCCACCAGGTAAGTCCCTGTATTTGAGATTTTAAAAATATCTAACACATCAAATTTGAGTTCCAAATTAAGTATTGTGTCCTAGAAGTTACTATGGAGACATCTTGAGGTTTGAAACTAAGTGGATTAGGGTTTGAACCTGGATTTGGCACTTTAAAAAATTAGCTGGTGGGGCTTCCCTGGTGGCGCAGTGGTTGGGAATCCTCCTGCCAATGCAGGGGACACAGGGTCAAGCCCTGGTCCTGGATGATCCCATGTGCTGCGGAGCAACTAAGCCCGTGCGCCACAACTACTGAGCCTGTACTCTAGGACCCGTGAGGCTCAACTACTGAGCCCACGTGCCACAATTACTGAACCCCGTGTGCCTAGAGCCCATGCTCCACAACAAGAGAAGCCACTACAATGAGAAGCCCGCACACCATAACAGAGTAGCCCCTGCTCGCCACAACTAGAGAAAGCCCGCGCACAGCAACAAAGACCCAACACAGCCAGAATAAATAGATTTTTAAAAAAACCAAGTTTTAACCAACTTGGTTGCTATTAGTTGGTAACCTTGGATATAGTACATAATTCCTCTGAGCCTCTGTTTTTTCATTTGTAAGATATAGGGCTAAAGCAAATCTGTCTTTCACAGAAGTTGTATAGATCAGCGATAATATGTGCAAAGGACTAACTCTGGAGTGTGACTCAGTTAGACACTAGATAAAGAATGCTGGGTTGCCAATATTGTGTTTCCTTGAATGCTTTCAATGTAAATACTGGTTTACTGTACAGTTTCTCATGAACATTTAGCTTATATTACCTTTGTTTGCTTATTTCTTTTCACGTCCAGAAGTTTTATGATTAAAGTATGCATTAAAAACTTGAGTCAAATTAATTTGCCGCAAAGGCCAGTGCTTTTTACACAAAGTATATACCCTGTTTCTCAGAGAGCCTTATGAAGTATGTTGAGTGTGGAAGAAAAATAAATTGTAATAAAACGTCACACTCAGTTTTTGTTTCAGTGGGGCAGCGTACTTAGAAGAGGGGGAACCTTTCTTCCAGTGTTGCTGCTTTCAGATGCCTCTGTGCTTTCTTGGATCCTGTGTGCGCCCAGACCTTGCAGGCTTAAATGTTAGACATATTACTAGCGTTTAACCTCTCTGTAGCAAAGGTGACTTAAGGCTTTACCTTCAACGAAGGGTGCAACTACTCCTGCCATCTTGGAATTGCATTCTTCTGTACATGTGTAGTAGAACTGTTTACATCTGGGTACCACTACTACAAGTTTTACTTTTTTAAATACATCTCAGAGGAACTTTTTTTGTTGTTGTTGCACTTTGGCGCATGCGGGATCTTAGTTCCCCAACCAGGGATCGAACCTGCACCCCCTGCAGTGGAAGCACAGAGTCTTAACTGCTGGACTGCCAGGGAAGTCCAGGGGAACTTTATATTGGAGTAGGCCGATTCAGCCTCTGAAAGGCAGTAATCTAACAATTCTGATTTTTTGTTTTAATTTAAATTTCACCAGTTAAGTAAAATCTGGTAACAGACTTAAATGTAGCACTAGAATCTTCCAATTGTAAAAGTAAATTCCTTAAGTTATTCTCGTAGCAGCGTGGTTTAGCCACGTTTGCTGTTCATTACCAAAGAACACAGTGACCTGCGTACAAGAATTTGAGATGGGGAGGGAAGGGTGATGGGAATGCAGTCAGGTTGAGAAACATGGAAGTTGGAAAAAGAAAGAGAAACTGGGAGAGCAGGCTGACCACAGAAACCAAGCAGGGTTTCCAGGCTCCATTGGATGCCCATTTAAGGCTACAGACCATCTGTCCTGTGGGGTGGCTCTTAGCCGCACTCATGATGATTCTTCATTAAAATGACAGTCCCAACTGCTTGGGTGGTATTTTGTTTAAGCCTGCTAACATGATAGCAAGCAAGTTGTGAATTAAACACCAACAGCACGGTTAAAAGCAGAGGCTCTGGAGTCAAGCAGGCCTTGGTGTACATCCTGGCTTCTCCATGTAAGATGTGAACAGGTTCTTGGTGTTCCTGATAGTTTGTCCTTTGTATACTTGTCTGTTGAAATCCTAGTATACTTATTATTATTTGTTTGAATTTTATATATGATAGAATTTTTATTCTCCCCAAGAAACTGCATATCCAAGAGATTATTGCTGAGTTCCTGGCTTCTGAGTAATTACTCGGCATTACCGTAGCAATTTGTTTATCCAGATTGAAGACGGCAGGAAGGAGAGTACCAGCTAATTACCAATATTTTTAAAATAGAGAAAATTGTAAGCAATTTTTTGGAGATGAAATCACAGCAGCAAAATAATTAAAACCACCATCACCAGTTTTTCAAGTGGTCCAGAAAATCTTTAGTGAGAAATGTTGTGTGGAACCAGCTACAGAAGTGGAAATGCCTCTTAAGAGGCGAGGAATGTGAGTGTGACTGACACGGGTCCCTATAGGACGCTGATCTCACAATTTGTGACATTTTCTCCTGTTCTTCTCAGGATTGTGTTAATAATCTCATCTGTCCTTGATTACTTCATTTGTTTGTTGTAATTTCCTTTGGTGAGCTCTGAGCCATTCCCGTGGACCCAGAGTGGGGAACCCCAGCCCTGTGTCTCCTGACGTTACCTGTACTTGGTGTCACTCCTGTTGCGATGCACTGTGTGCTTCTTCTAGGTGTGAGTTTATAGCAGAGAATTTGTTGTTAAAGATTAAAGGACCACACTTTAAAAATTATATACTGTTTTTTGAATTTGATAATAAAACGACTTATGTTTCAACAGGATTTCTAGAGTGTGAGCAAAATGGGGTGACACAGCCCTCATGCAGAAAATGGCTTATTTTCTTAGAGTGTTGCCCCTGAGTGTTACCCTGGGTACAGGACTATTGCAAACTGCTATTCATAGGGTGAAGTGAGAGAAGAAATAGACAAACATTTAAACGGAAACAGTTGTGATTAACGTGACACAGACACACACACCCCCAGTGAGGCTGCTGCCCTGGGGGTTCTGAGCAGGGCAGAGCGTTTCCCACTTGGCTTTATTTTATTGGAAGTGTTGTCCAGAATGTGGGACACAAGTCAAGACGTGGTTCTTCTGATCCTTAATTGGGCCGTTTAAGCTTTGCTCTTAAGGATCCCACACTTGACGGCTGCAGACAACCCACTGTTGTCTCTTGCGGACAACCCACTATTGTCTCTCTGGTCTCAAAATATGGGGTGAAAGTTTGACCTAAAACATTAGTCAGAGAAATAGAGCTCAGAGATGTTTAGTCCCAGACTCCTTAAACTGGGATGGGACTGAGGATATTTTAGGCCATTTGTACAGTAAACATGGTACATTAACCCCGGAACTTGGTAGAAGAAAACTTTGACCAGTTAGCCTTTTTTTTCCCTTCATGTTTAAAAAAATGGATGTTTCAAAGTAGAATGCAAAACGTGTTGAATTTTAAAGGTAAAATGTCAGTCTTCAAGAAGATTATTGTTGGGAGAGTCACTTTAAGCCGGGCCTTCTGACCTCAGGAGACTCTTCCTGTTTTTTTCTCCTCTGTTCCTAGAATGACCTGTTTGTGTTTGATCATTCATTCATTCACAGCTCAAATGAAATTGTCACTAACTATGCTGTTTAGAGTTTTGGGGGTTGTATGAGGACATAATGAAATACTGGAACTTGAGTAGATGAAATAGCCATTCTCCAATAAGTGGCTAAACTACAGAAGTTTGGAAAACCTCAGAGTGGTATCAAGAAGAATTTCTCTTGGTTTTGAAGAAAGCATATCTGTCCCTTTTGGGTTGTTTTCATGGGCAAACATTAATTACAAGTAATTCCAGATATGGAAAGAAAAATTTTATATGCATTAATGTAGGCTCTGGTCCTTTTCTGTGTGGGTCTCTGCCATGAGTGGCCTTGAAAATGCAGCAATGCACCTGAGTTAATTCCTTCACTGTAGAATAATTATGGTGGAGATTATGAACTCTTTGTAACTGAGGCTTTAAAAAAATATTTTCATCATAAATTTTTACTAATGAAAACTTCTTAGCTTTCTCACCTCTTCATTGGTAATTCAGTAGAAATATGTTGCTATTCCACATTATGACCACTGGGGGGAGTAGATTATCAATATTTTCATGTTTTGCAGTAAAAACAGAGTATAACTTGTGGCATAAAGGTATTTCTGTTTAACCAATTAGCCCAATTTCAATTAAAAAATTTCATGTTAGGAAATTATAAATTCTTACAATTTTTAAGAAGCCCTTTATACCTAGTCTCATACATTTATGGGATTAGTGGTGGAAAAAAATAAAGAAGGTGTATGTTTTACAAGCGTCATCAGCTGTGGAATCGGAACAAGATTCTGACTCTCCTGGCCAGCATTTAAGTTTTGTGTCCCTGAGCTAGCTTTCAACGAATCTTTTTCTTGAAAGATTTAAGTCTTGGAAAAAAAGGCTTCCAACTTCCACCTGCCTTTTTGTTTATTTTCTTAAGATTATTGAAGATGCTGTGCAAAAATAAAAAGTAGTTTTTCTTGACGCACAACCATTTATTCTTATCTTAGCCTGTAGATAAAAAGTCTTGACAATACAGTAGCATTTTTCTTTGAAAAAAAATCATAGGGATGATGAAGAATTGTTGGTTGTGATTTTTAAATTTTATTGACCAAGTCTGAAAAGCGCCACCACCAAGTTAGGGAAGCGGCAGGTCCCAGCCTGGGGGCAGGCGGTGCCCAGACGCAGCAGGAGGTGTGCGCCCTTGTGGGGAATTGGTGTTGGGAGGGTGAGCTCACCCTCTGTCTGGGTCTGGGGTCCATGCTTTTTGCCGTCACAGCATCTGAGAGTCATGGATCCAAACCACATGGTGAGACAGCACCCAGGCTCGCCGGAAGCCCAGGTGGCTGGCCTGGAGCCTGCACGTTGTGTAAGAGGCGGTGAGGTCAAGGTTGCCGGACAGCCTCTGCCCTCCTGGCTCAGGCCTCGTTCCCTCTCTCCTGTCGGACCCCTTCCCCCAGCACTTCCGCTGGGGGCCTCAACCTGGCAGCATGTGCCCACTGAGCGGGTGGCCTTGGGATAATTGCCTGACCTCTCTGGGCCTCAGTTTCCTCACATTTAAAATGGATCAGGTTTTTCACATTTTTCTTTTCCCTGTGTCTTCACTCTCCACCCACCCTCCTACTTAGTTTCCCCTCTCCTGTCTGTCGTTCCACTGGCATATTTTCTTGTCTCTTCCAACTTCTATTTCCTCTGCTTTTCCCTCTTCCCCATCTTCCTTGTAGCTTCTCCAGAACCCCCTTTCTCCTCCTCTCCTCACTTCGCCTTCTCCCTGACTTCCCACTTCTCCGTTCTTTCCCACGGGCAGCACCCCAGTGTGGGTTTTTATTACCATCTGATGCTGAGAATCTGGGACTGCAGGGGGACATGGAGGAAGGAAGAGGTTTAAAATTTTATACACTGTGTGATAGACCAAAAAAATCACTTCCCTTGTGAAAGGGGGAATTTGTTTACATGACGTGTATTGACTTGGATTACAAGTGCCCGTGGGCCCTTCACGTTAATGTGTGGGTAGAAGGCAGTATAATGCTTTGAATGCAGGATACATTTTCCCGTTTCTAATTTTGGTGAAATTTGTTTTAAATTTTGCCATTTAACATTTTTATTATGTGTATCTTGGTGGTATATTGCTGTAGTAAACATTACCAACAGCCACTTGGTCAAATTTTGGAAGTTTTGTCTTCTGCGATGTTTAGACATAGAGAAAACGTTTAATAATGTGAACATTATTAAATATCTGAGGATCAGTTAGTATATTGATGAATTTAACTACTTCTGTGGAATGATGAAAACTCCTGTCACCCTCAGCTCTCCATTAATGGAACTCTGGCTGAATGTTCCTTTCCGCCCTTGTTCTCAAGATTGTCTCAGGACTGTAAAGTCGTGCTCTAGTAGAAATATAATGGGAGGCACATTGTCATTTAAAAATTTCTAGTAACATTAAAAAATTAAAAGCAGGTAAAATTAATTTTAAGAATATATCTTATTTAACTCAGTATATCCAAAGTATTTTCATTTCAACAAGTAACCTTATATATATATATATATATATAAAATTATGAAATTATTTCACATTCTGTTTTCATTCTGTGTGTTTTATACTCACAGCGCATATCATTTGGCACTAGCCACATTGCAAACGTAGTCATGTGGATAATGGCTATTTTTAACAGCACAGTCCTAGACACTGGCTTGCAAAAAATAGTGTATTTTAATTTAAAAATTGACGTTTTGTCTCTGTGTTAGTGTGTGTTAGGTTTTTAGAAAAATTCACTTGAAGTTTCTGTATGTTGACTTACTAACAGCTGGAAAGGAAATACCAGGATGTTTGAATTTTAGTGTTGTATTGTCATACTCTTGAAGTTAAATTGTTTGTTATTACATTATGTAATGTTACTGTTACGACGTTAGTATAACTAATGCTATGTTAGCATACAGTAACAAATTGTTATTATAATTTGTTCATTATTTGCAGTGCGGAGCAGGTTAGCTCCCATTCAGAATTGTGAAAATGTATTGGGTCATGGCAATATGACAAAGCAAAACATTTCAGTGATTTGAGTTCTATAAAGCATATGTCACCTGGCTGTCTTTGGGAAGCTCACTGATGCTTAGAAAGTATATGTAAACTGTGTTCCCTTACATGATTAATTTATTGAAGATTACTTCTTCTTATGTGTAGTTGTTTTGATATCTAAAAAATGAGGATGCAATTGATTTAGGGAATCATTAACTCAATTCGTGTCCCGTGCGATGGAAGCACAGTGAGGCTCCTGTGCTTGGGCAGGACTTGGTACCTATCAGTGTAAACACGCAGCACAGCCCATCCCGTGCCCCTGCTTATCTGCTTCAGAGGGACAGGGTTGAGGCTTTCAGCAAATCTTACTGGTAAAGTCATGCATACATTGCTTTTTTTTTTTTTTTGAAGAGCCATTTCCTTTCAGTTTTAACCATATTACTGTGTCTGCAGACAGTTTGCCCAGCAGAACAGCTTTTCTGTTTTAATAACTTAGAAGTGTGCCTTCATCTCTGAAAAAAAGACATTCTGATGAACTAGTTCAGTTTTAAGATGTTTTCCTTGGAAGATGATAGTGAAGATGAGGAGGAGAAGGTTGCTGAAGGTGTTTACGGTGGAAGGGCCCCTGCTGGCATCTTGGTGAGTTACATCCACCAGCTTCCGCCTCCCCGCTTTCTCCACCTGGGATATGCTGTGAGGAGGGGGCGGGAAGACCGCCGGGGAGATCGGCTGATGCCTTTTCCTTGGAAAATGTAGCATCAGAATGAATTTTATTAACTTTTAAATGTTGTATTCAACAGAAATCTTTGGCTACCTGCTCTCCCTCCTTCACTCTACACCATCTCTACCCTTTTCTATTTATTATTTAACAAATAATAACTTTCTGCTTAGAAAAAAATGAAGTTGCTGCTTTAAACTGAGAATGTTTTTGAAACTAGGTTTCCCAGGAAATGTATCTCGTTTCACATTCTCTTTGCATCTAATTGTAGTAGTTGAGGAATAAAAACCATTGAAAAGGTTTATGTTTTTTTTTCCCTGTCTTTCAGATTCTTTGACTGACTTCACCCAGTTCCCCATCCCCCAGCCTGCCTCTGGTGGCCCTAAATCTGATCTCTCTATGAGTTTGTTGGTTTGTTTTATGATTTTTGTTGTCCTAGCCAAATATTTGTGAAAACTTAAACTAATATTTTGAAACTGGCATCTTATTCTGATATGTGATGGGGAAGAGTGACAGCAGTCTTTTTTCTCCTGTGGTGGCAAACAGAATTTCTAATCTTGAAATATGTGGGGAAAAATGCAGATTGTCTGAGTTTTTTATCTAGAGTTTCCTCTCTTATGAGACATAAAATAAAACAGGTCACATGAAAGTGTAAGTTTTAGAAGTCTGCATTAAGGAAACAATCAGGTGAATTAAGGACAGTATAATTTAACTTTACCCATGGAAGCCTTTTCTGTAAAATGATTTGAAGTAAATACAGTGAGGTGAAGGTAGTTTTTAGAAAATGAGGGGTGTACATTTTTATGAAAACAAGTGTAAAATAAACAAGGCAAAAATTATACAATTTCTAAAATCTGTGGCTCATAATCAGGTTGATTTTAGTTTTAAAGTTGTGCAAATTTTTGTCACCTTTAAAAATGTTACACATCTGTGTGCTTTTTGCCTTTGGACCTGTTGGCAAAAATGTACTCGCTGGGGATCTCGGGAACTGGTGGAACTAGACATCGTTTGACTAGGAATGGAAGTCAGGGGCTACGGAGAGAGGTCATTTACTTTTGAAATTGCATTTTAATAGTACAGAGTATATGTATATACGGATTCCTGCACATTTGTTGTAAAGGTCAGAAGGGAGAATGGTGAACACAGCTGGCTGTGAAATAGTTTAAAAATTCATTTAGTGAGTAGCACCAGCACACGCAAGCCGCTCATCACAGGAAGAAGTCTGCTTCCTGCTGCTGGTGTCTTCTAGAGCGAGGGCAGCGGGTGTTTGGGCTGCATTTTATGACATTTCTTTTTATGTTAACATTAGAACATTGAAGTTGCATGAGTCACCTCCCAGCTCCAAGAGAAACTTGGTTTTTCTGAATGGCTGGTGTTCAGGACACGGGATTTGCTATCGGCTTAATGAGCTGTGCTGATTGTGTAGGAGACTTTGTAACCTGGGTGTGGGCGTTGAGGGGGAATCTCAGGGTCCAGGCCTTCAGTGACCCCGACGCTCCTTGCTGGTCGTATGCTGTTTGCGCACACCTCCTGTTGGAACGTGAAAGTCTCCGTCATAAAGGAGATGATTTTATGTGTTTGGAACGTAAATGTAAAAATCTCATGGTTTGAAAAACCATGAGGAAACTTCTGGGCTTTGTTAGAAATGGGGATTTTTTTTAAAAAATCGTATTTCTATAATTTTTAAATAAAAGAATATAATTCCTTTATTTGGCAAGGAAGAGGCCAAGTTATTTCATATTCAGATAATCTTGAAGTTACAAAATAATCTGCTGGCCTTATTTTCCCCCACTTATTTTAAATTACTTTGCGTTTTTTAAATTAGGGCAGAATGTATTACAGGAGTTCTTAGCCAAAGTTGTAATCCTAAGAAATGCTCCTAGAATCGAGTCTTTCTGTGGGTTAGAGCTGGAATGGGCCCTGGAGGGCATCTGGCCTTTCTTACTAGAGGTGAGAACCCCTGCAGGGGGGTTAGGAGGACCTGTTCAGGCCGTCCTCGCTCCTCTGTGCTCTTTATCAAAGGGCCTGCTCGAGTCTAAAAAGCTCCCCTTTTTCAGAGAGAACTTTGTATGTTTATATTATTTACTGCGCGTTTATAAACATACACATTTACTGTATGTTTATATTTATTTACCACAGAGGTGGAAGACAGCAAGTCACCCTGTAGGCGGGGCAAGTGCCTTATGCTGAGCTGGGTGCAGAAGTGGCTGCCCCCAGCTTGGTGCATCTGATATCACCCCCTGCTTCACAGAATCCTGGAACCACACTGGTGAATGGGTCTAAAACCAAATGCTTTCCTCTAGGTGGACAGTGGTCACAACACTAATTAAATATTTAGTTGCACAGAATTTCATTTCCTCACAAAAATGTGGTGATGTTACCAGTCAGGCAGTTTGGGGGAGCACATTCTCCAAGAATCTTTGTTTTTACAACTTGATTGATTGCCTGTTAATACTGAGATCTCAGATGAGCTCAGGAATTTGGGGGAGGGTAGCTTAGAGGCTGTGGCCAGAAGTATGTACAGGCTGTTTGAAAGTTATTTATTATCCATTTTTGCATGTATGCTCCATCTGCTTTCAGGAGGGACTTAGTGGTGGCCCACTGTTAAAGCACACACTGCTCAGCACTGCTGTGTGGTGCGTGACTGAACCACCAGCTGAAAACAAAATTCTCTTCGTTCACCGAATATTTATCGTGCCACACTGAATCCACTAGGTGCTCACAGATCTTTTTTTTTTTTTTAATAAATTTATTTCTTTTTGGCTGCGTTGGGTCTTCGTTGCTGTGTGCAGGGTTTCTCTAGCTGCGGCAAGCAGAGGCTACTCTTCCTTGAGCGGGCTTCTCATTGTGGTGGCTTCTCTTGTTGCGGAGCATGGGCTCTAGGCATGAGGGCTTCAGTAGTTGTGGCACGTAGGCTCAGTAGTTGTGGCTTGCAGGCTCTAGAGCGCAGGCTCAGTAGTTGTGGTACACGGGCTTAGTTGCTCCACGGTGTGTGGGATCTTCCTGGATAAGGGCTCGAACCCGTGTCCCCTGCATTGGCAGGCGGATTCTTAACCGCTGCGCCACCAGGGAAGCCCTCACAGATCTTTTTGTTTGCTGTTACTAATATGTCTGAATTATTTGCTGCTCTGAGTTTGTGAGTAGCACAGCTAGACAGATTTCCACCAGATGGCTGTGTGACGAGCACCTTATTTAGTTTGCCTGGATGCTCGGTCCTGGGAGCCCGGCCGTTGGCCCCATAGACCTGGGTGAGCCCAGGACTGCAGGTCTGGTCCAGGGCCACTTTGTGCGTAGGATTGGAATTCCATCCCGTGTCTCTAGCTGTCTCGACCAGGTGTCGGTGCAATCTAGAGGGATTGGACACAACTCCCTGAAAGGATCAGAATAAAATCGTTAACCTTGGGACTTCTCTGGTGGCGCAGTGGTTAAGAATCTGCCTGCCAATGCAGGGGAGACGGGTTCGAGCCCTCGCCCTGGAAGATCCTACATGCCAGGGAGCAGCTAAGCCCACGTGCCACAACTACTGAACCTGCTCTCTAGAGCCTGCGAGCCACAACTACTGAGCCCGTGTGCCACAACTACTGAAGCCTGTGTGCCTGGAGCCCGTGCTCCGCAACAAGAGAAGCCACCGCAGTGAGAAGCCCGCACACCACAACGAAGAGTAGCCCCTGCTTGCTGCAACTAGAGAAATCCTGCGCGCAGCAGTGAAGACCCAATGCAGCCAAAAATAAAATAAAACAAATAAATTTATATATAAAAAAAAACTGTTAACCTCTCTCAGCAAAACTCTTATCGTTATATATAATTTGTGTTTTATATTCATATCTTAGGTATTAAATATTCAAAACCAACCCAGTTCTTCTGAAGAAAAGATTAGACACCATTTCTAAAATCATTCTTGCATAGGTACTGTACATTGTCTCTTTGAAAGTAGGGAAAATGTTTATTTGATACTTTTGCTGTTTTGCTGCTTGTTCTAAAAAAAATACATATATAGGGCTTCCCTGGTGGCGCAGTGGTTGGGAGTCTGCCTGCCAATGCAGGGGACGCGGGTTCGTGCCCGGGTCCGGGAGGATCCCACGTGCCGTGGGACGGCTGGGCCCGTGGGCCATGGCTGCTGGGCCTGCGCATCCTGAGCCTGTGCTCCGCAACAGGAGAGGCCGCAACAGTGAGAGGCCCGCGTACCGAAAAAAAAATATATATATATATATATAAATATATATCTTTTGTATTTGTTTCTTCTTTGAAGCCTATTGCATAACCTAGAATCATCTTTGCTTAATTTAAGACATTTAGGAAGGGTATTTTTCAATGGGTGGAAATAACAATATGCTGATCTTATTTTGTTGGATATCGTTTCAACTCTGCGACGAAATCATGTCAGAACTGTGTGTGCCCTTGGTGTAGCATCTCGGCCTCAGCCCAGATCTGTGTGGAAAAGACCTTTGTCAGAAACGTGCCTGAAGCCGGTTCCGGGAAGGCTGGAGGGGAGCTGTGTTATCTCTAGAGTGTCAGTCACTTGCTGAGATGCGGCTGAACTCCACTTGACCTGCGCATAGAAAGGCTGCATTCAGTCAGGTCAAGGGGCAGAAGCTGAGATTGTAAAAACCTTTGGTCATCTTTGTTTTACGTTCTAACAAAGCATGAAGTCATAACCGTAACCGTAATAGACACTCAGAAGATTGCAATTACGTTGGAAATGTCATTCCTTCAAGGGAGGCGGGACAGGACAGGCACACCCCTGGGTTCTGTCCCTCCCTGAACGCTGACGCACTTGCCTACGGTCATCAGACACAGCTTGACAAGCTGCCATTTGGGGTCACTTGTCCCTGTCACTTGGGGTGGCCTGGCCATCGGGATTCCTCAGGCCTCCTCGGTGATTCCTGAGTTGGACGGTCACCAGAGCCCCTGCTGAGCTTTAAGTGTAAAATATAGATTTCCCAGACAGACAGTCAGAACTGGGGAGGCGGTGGAGCCCGGGAATTGTTTTGTCTTTGAAACTGCAGACTCTGTTCAGATTTCCCTGCTACAGGCCTTTTCTGTTGGAGGACCCAGCCTGGATCTGCGTGTAGTTGGTCACGTCTGTCATCTTCCAGTCACTGACCGCCCTCAGTCTTCCCTTTTGTGACGTAAACTGCTGAGGTGAGTGCTGGTCAGTTACTCTGTGGAGCTCCCCTCAGCTGGAGTTTGTCTGTGGTGTCTCCTGATGAGATGGAGGGTGTGTGTTTGTGGCAGGAACAGCACAGCGGTGATGTGCTCTTGTGGGTGAATCATGAGGGGTCCCTGGTGTTGATTCTCTTGTTACTGGGGAGCTTCCCTACTTAATATTAAGGCGGCCTCTGCCAGATTTCTCTGCTGTGAAGTTACTTTTTCCTTTGGCAAGGAGTTTATATCTTGGGGAAGATAACTTGAGAATATACAAATACCTTGTTTCTCTTCAAACTTTCATCCTCTATTTTTAACATCCTATGTCTGCCACAGGTACTGTAGTGTTCTAACAGTGGTCTTTTATTTCCCTCATTCTTGATTCATTGGAATTCATCTTTGAGAGAAATCTGTCCCTTCTCCCTACTTCTTTTTTGATTTATATCCGTGTGGCCTCAAGAATATTCTGTAGGTTATAATCTGTCCTTATTTTGTTGCTCAGATTGTTCTGGGCACTCTTTCACATCGGCTTCTGTGTTCCTTTAAAATGCCCCTAATCCTTTGATTTTGAGCACCGGATTCCTACTTTCTGGCACCATGAGATGTCCCAGCCCTGGGACCTTTTACTGGAGGATGGTATTTATTTATTTATTTAAAAAATTTTTTGTGGCATGCGGGATCTTAGTTCCCCGACCAGGGACTGAACCCGGGCCCCCTACAGTGAGTGGAAGCACGGAGCTTAACCACTGGGCTGCCAGGGAAGTCCCTGGAGGATGGTATTTAGAAACTAGGAGCATGCTGCTTCGAGTGTCCTTGATTCTCGATCGCGGCAGAGGGAGTAGGGATATTAAACACATGTTCTAGCCCAGGTGTAAGCACGTCTGTACTTGTCCATCCGTCCGTGGAGACTTCGATGCCTGTCCAACACCACAGGGTTCATGTTAGCCTTCCTTCTAGGAAATTGTATTTTTAGAAGCTTCCCAGGTGTTGGGATTACTCAGACTTGGGGATACGAATCTGGACCCAGAGGCTCTTGTGGCTTTGAGTACTCACTACTGATGGACAGTCTCCGACTCGGTGAATCATCATTTTCCATTCTGGCTTAGTCGTCACTTCTTCTGACACTGAAAAGAATTACTTATTTATTTTTTAAATTTTATTTATTTATTTTTATATTTGGCTGTTTTGGGTCTTCATTGCTGCGCGCAGGTTTTCTCTGGTTGCATCCAGCGGGGGCTACTCTTTGTTGCAGTGCGCAGGCTTCTCGTTGCGGTGGCTTCTCTTGTTGTGGAGCCTGGGCTGTAGGCGTGCGGCTTCAGTAGTTGAAGCATGCGGGCTCAGTAGTTGTGGCTCGTGGGCTCTAGAGTGCAGGCTCGGTAGTTGTGGCGCACGGGCTTAGTTGCTCTGCGGCATGTGGAATCCTCCTGGACCAGGGCTCGAACCCGTGTCCCCTGCATTGGCAGGCAGATTCTTAACCACTGTGCCACCAGGGAAGTCCTGAAAAGAATTTTTATGTCCCTCTTAGCCCTTGTAACTAAGGGATCTCAGCCTCCTAGGAGTAAAAGTCCCGAGGTCTTTGTAGTGGAGTAGAAACCCATCCAGTTTCATGGCTAGCATTCTTACAAAACTTTTTCAGAGAAACTGAGCACACCTGAGGGGGAAAGTTTAGTGGTTTGAATGCAGAGGAGGGCTGTGTGTATATTAATAAACACACAGTCCATGCAAACAAGTGACACACCAGTTGCCCTAAATTTCACTAAAACCAAGTTTATCTTAATCCTTGCTTTTCTTTTTGATAAGGCAGTATGCATTTTTTTTCCCCCTAAAGTGTAGCTTGCTTTCGAAAGCAGGTATTTTCTCTTACCAGACATCAAGAGGATAAGCCCTTCAGCCTTGGTTGTTGAGGGTGTTTGGTTTGTGGACTTTAGGCCTCCACGTGCTTGTCAGGTTAGCAGCTGTGAAGTTAAAGTAGTTGCAGTGAGTGGCCTTCAAATCCTGCTGGATCGTTCATCTGGCTTGTTTCTACCTGAGCTTAACCAGGTACCATGTGATGCAAGTGAAGAGCCTTTCAACCCAGGGTGTTAACACATTGGGACAAGTTGAAAATTTGAACTTAATTTATCTGTGATATTAACTAAGGTTCTTTGAGGGCATGAGAGGGAGATGGATTAAGTTTAACATGTCTTTCTGTAGACCTGCAAACTCCGAGAATATGTCCATTTGTTGCCATCTCACAGCTGTAATTTCAGTTGCAAAAGAGTCCTGATGTCAGTTCCTGACTTCTAGGTCAGTGAGTAAATGGAAAGAACTTCAACTAAAGTCATATGTTTCAAAGGAAATTGTATCCTACCAATGTCTGGACTAAAGTGATAGTTATCACTGAAAATACTACATATGTATGGTTTATATAGAAACTTGCTAAGATTGTGTGCCTTTCATATATGAAAGTGAGCCAATCAGATTTCCTGTTTTATTTTCAGTTGCTTATAGTTATCAGTGATCACCACCAAAATAGGTTAGCCACAAGTTCTTATCCAAGAAAGTTTAGGATGAGAACATGTTCCTAAAACATACATTTATGATCATAACGTAATCACATCTCGAAGGCTACTCCTAACGAAAAGCGTTAACATTCTTCGTGTGTGGTAGCATGCGGCAGAATCGTGGCCTTCTCAAAGCACTTATGAAATTCCTCCTCATTCGTAGCCTGAAACTTACAAAAACTTGGCATTGGTGTGTTTAGGAGCTTGTGGCCCCAGGATACAGAAAGAGCCCGGGCGTTTGAGGCAGGCATATCTGAGCTTTTGTTTGTGCTTGTCACTGTGTAACCGCCTGACTCCTGGTATGTTGCCTGTTTTCTCTGAGCCCCAGTTTTCTTGCTTGTTCAATGCATCTAAGCTAACATTACCTCACCTAACCGGGAGGATTCAGTGAGATGAGGTGTGTACGATGGCGTTTACCCCATCACTGCCCCACGGAAGAGTACTGAATTGTAGCTTAGGTTACAGGTGGTTTCTCAAGGCTGCTCATAGTTTCAAATGTTAGGACGTGAGTAAATGAAGAGCTTGAATTGTCACCAGTATAAGTGGACCTATTTTAAGAAACTCGCATATGTGAAAATCCAAGCTCATAAAACAGTTAAATTATTACCATTTTGTACTATGATTTAAGGAGGGATTTATCTTAATAGCAAACTCCTCTGAGTGCACTGAAGACATCTTTAAAACAATACTACTCCTAAGTATTTACCCAAATGAAGTGAAGCTATGTTCACACCAAAGCCTGTACACAGGTATTTTTAGTAGCTTCATTTGTAGTCTCCCCAAACTGGAAACAACCCAGGTGTCTATCAACTGGTGGATGGATAAACAAACTTTGGGACATCCATACAGTGGGATACTACTTAACAACACCAAGGAACAAGTTGCTGATAGCTGCAAGAATATTGGTTAATCTCAAATGCATGATGCTAAGTGAAAGAAGCCATATTCCAAAGGGTACGTACTTTGGCTCCATTGATAAGGCATTCTCGAAAAGGCAAGACTATCGGGACAGAGAACAGGTCAGTGGTTGGCTTGGGATGAGGAAAAAGGATAGACTACAAAAGGGCATAGTGGCATTTGGGACGGCAGTCTAGTTCTGTGTCTTATTATCTTGATTTTGGTGATTGTTACGTGGTTGCATGGTTAAAACTATGAAAGGGTTAATTTTACTCCAGGTAAAGTACACCTCATTTTTAAAAATCTGTCTTGATAAGTTCAAGGTACCGCTATTTGAGATCTTAAAATTGCATTTCGTAGCAGAGTTGGCTTGAACATTTAGCTAGTTTTTATGTGCTGATAGGTATAACCATTACACAGAGGTTGACTAATGTCTTTCATGATTAATTATAAACAGAGTCTTAAACTCAGTACAATTTAATGATTTTTACTTCCACGTTTCTCTCTAGTCTCTGGTGAGGTTAAACGTTCCCTGTAACATTCTGATCTGTCACCTCAGGTACAGGTAGATTAGAACTGGGCATATTTTACACCATGACAAGAAGAGCTAAGAACTAAATTGCCAAAAGCTTCGTTACTCTGCCGTTTGGGAACTGAAGGGAAAAGCGGTGAAGAGTAATGCAGGGATGAGACCCATTGAGTTTCATAGAGCTGACTCCAGGTTTGGAGCAGATTTGGTCATGGGAGTGACGTGAGGGTTGAGGAAAGTCCTTGGGGCCTCCTCCTCGTGTGCTGCTTGCCACACATTTTATCCTGTGTAGTGACATCTAAAGGTCGGCGTCAGATTGAGCATTTAGCTCCCCTTGCTCTGTTGCAGTTCTGTTGAAGAAAATGAACGTTCAGGTACCTTGCTGTGTCATCTGTTTTTCGTGACCCGTCTTGCCCCGGCCCCTGACTTCCCCCCAGGCCCAGGCTCGTCCGCCACAGCGGCTGCGGGCTGCTCAGTGCTCTGCACAGCACCCTGCACGGGTGTCCTTTGTTCTCACGGGGGTATTTTTAGATTTACCCGTCGGAGGCGGGTGCCATTCTTAGCTGTCACCCACGTAGACTGGATTTATCCAGGTTTTCTTTGGTGAGATCTTCAGGAGCACCTGGAGAAAAGCATTCAGTTCTGAATATCTGAGCCTTGATATCGGAACGTCGGGTTGGCCTCCACTGTTGGCATTTTTTTAAAAATATATACGTACGTTACATACATACACATTTAAAACTACACACAGTCTCTTCATCTGCCTCTGACTTATCTCGTTAGGTCACAGTGCAGCACATAGCGTGCGTTCCTCCTCCTTGCTGCTCTGGTCACCAGACCTCGCGTTCACCGCTCCGTCCATTCCTTGGTCCAGAAATGTTCCTTAAGGACTTCCTCCTGCAAGGCACCGTGCCAGGCTCTGGGGCGACGGTGAAGCGGCGACACTTCTCCTTCCTTGGTCAGAACCGAGGGTCCGGAGGTGGGATGGACAGTGACCACGTGGGCCGTGCTGTGTGGGGAGGGCGGCCGCCCTGGGCCCACCCAGCCCTGCGCTGCCTCCTGCTTTCTTCCTGACCGTCCTTGCCCATCTCTTTCTGACCTTCTTTTCCATTGTGCTCTGGGTGTTCACAGTCTGTTGTGGACAGGCTTTATTTGTTCCCACCTCCTTCTCATCCAAGAAGCCTGAAACATCCTTGCTCCTCAAATAAAATATTAGATCGACAGCCAAAGTAGTTGATGGATGGAGAAGAAAACTGGTATTGGATTTTGAAGGGTTGTCTTGAAAGTTAGTGGACCGGGGACTGTGGTGGAGGGCGGGGAACTGATGGTTTTTGAAGATGAAATAGGTGACACGTTCTTCCTTTAGTTGTATCTGTTGAAAACCTGGAGCAAATAGTTGATAAAACTTAGGCCTCACCTCAGGAAAGAACATATATTGCTGTGGTGGCAAAGTGTCTTCCCTGTGTTGAACATTACTCAGCCCGAGATAATTGTTCACCTACTTTGTAGATAGTGTGGTGAGCTCATAGAGAAGTGAGCCCATCGAGCAGAAGTCCAGATGCCAGCTCAGGAAGAGTTCCAGAACTCCCGTCTTCCCAGCACCCAAGGCTTTATAAGCCTTTGCAGTGTCCTTTTTACCAGAGTGATTTTGGAAGCAGCAAGAATAGGCATGGAATTTTATCAGAGGGGCTCTTTTACATGGAGCTCTGCTTCTCTAATCTGGCTCATCTTCATAATCAATTATTAAACTTTTTTTTTTTTTTTTCTTTTTTGCGGTCGGCGGGCCTCTCACTGTTGTGGCCTCTCCCGTTGGGGAGCACAGGCTCCGGACGCGCAGGCTCAGCGGCCATGGCTCACGGGCCCAGACGCTCCGCGGCATGTGGGATCTTCCCGGACCGGGGCACGAACCCGCGTCCCCTGCATCGGCAGGCGGACCCTCATCCACTGCGCCACCAGGGAAGCCCTAAACTTTTTTTTAAAATTCAAGAAAATTTGCGCTTTTAAAAACTGTTCAGGATGATTTTCATGTACGAAACATTTTGAACCAGTATAGTAAGTAGAATTCTTGAAGTTCAGTCTTACTGGGAAGTTCCCCACCAAATCTGCCCTTTTTGCTTCCCTAAGTTGATTTCTTCACTCATTTAAACAATATTTGCTGAATCCCAGCTAGGTGCCAGAGGTGTTTCTAGCTCCGCCTAGAACTTGTGGCTTGATCCTGACCATCCTCTCCCTTCCCTCCCAGAACAGCCCTGCTGCCTCAGTCCCCTCTCTGCCTCTTCTGCTCTTGGAGCTGTGCTGTCTCTTGCTGGAATTAGTTGTAAGAGCTTCCGAGGTGGTCTCTGCCTCTAGCCTCCTCTTCCCCAGTTCGTCCTCCCCACCCCCTTGTCACTGCCTGCTCCTGGCTGCTTGCCCAGATGCCCTGAGGGTGAGTCCAAGGCCTTGCATCATCTCACCTTTGCCTCAGGCTCCACATACCCTCCCCAGTTCCTGTCCTCCAGGAACCGCCTTTGTTTGGCCTGATAAACCCTGCCATTTTCACCCCTAGAACAAATACAAATATGTTCTGCTTCCTGAAGCCTTTCTTGACTCTCCCATGCAGGTTTTCTTCTCCCTTTGTCTAGTCTTCCTAAGTCGCCAAAATAGCGTGATCACAAGGTATTATGTAAATTAAGACAGTATTTATGCCTCTTTCTCTTGTTAGGCCCAGGACTTCTGCGGGAAAGAGGGCAGAGTTTTATTTCGTAGGGACTTACTGTGGTGCCTGGCAAGAAGCAGGTACTCAGTTTTGCTTGACTCTTAAGAAAATCGTCGCAGACACAGCCCGGGATGATGGCTGTTTTGATAGGTGGATCACACATCCTCTGTTGTGTTTTCCTTGAAGGAGCCGCGCAGTCCTGCGAGATTGTTTCTCAATTCAGCCAGCAGAGGTATTCCTTTCAGGGCCCTTTCCTGGATAAGGCTTTCACAGCCCTCCTTTTCCATCCCGACAGGAAGGCCACATGGAGAACTGCCGGGGGACCCTGGCTGTTGGTCTGTGGACTCGCGCACGGGGCCTTGTGGTCTGGGGATGGCGGAGCCCCCTGCCCTGCGGGGCCCTGACCCCGTGCTCTGGACAGGACACTGGGGGCAGTGCATGTGGGTGCACGGCCAGAGGCGTTTCTCAGGGACCTGGGGCTCCAGAAGGTCCGAGGGGCTCCCGGACCGTCTGTTTGTGGGGCCCTGAGCCTGAGGGCCTCTCCTCGTTGAGGGCGAGGGACATTCCTGGTGCTGCTGTTTCCTGTTCTGATTTTATAAAGCAAGAATTAAAGGCAGCTACTAGAAAATAAGAAAAATTAAACACATTGGCATTCTGCTCTGATGGTGAAAGAGACAAAACAAAAGGAGAGGTGTTGCCTTGAGTCTCTGTGGGAACCTGTCCCCAGGGCGTCTCCTGGGCCCTGGGATGTATCTTGACTGAGTTAAGCCCCCGGGGACAGGCAAGTCCCCTGGGCCCCTGCCCTCCCGGGGTGCAGCCGGGAGAAGCTGCACCTTCGGGGAAGTGACTGCAGATCTTGCGGTGGGGGTGGGCGTGGGGGGGTGGGGGGGGAGGCCGGCATATGAAATTTCGAGACTCCCTTTGAAGGTCAAGTGAGGTATGTTTGAGAAAGTTCTTGAAAGATAAGTGCTACCCAAATGCAGAATGTAAGCTTGGTTGCCTGGAGCATAGGTGGGAGCCAGATGGTGCTAGGTCACGGTATGCTAGTGTTTGTTTCCTGAAGTTTCTAGAAGGTTCTGTTCCCTCATAGCAGCACATTCTGTGAGCAGATGGTTGGAATGTTGAGGGCAAGTTCTTTGATAAAAGCTGTTCTTCTCTGTCCCTCGTGATCTCTCAGGACGTCCACTTTGTGGGGGTCCAGCAGCGGGTGGTGGCCAACCCTGCAGGGAGGCAGGAGGGTGGGTGTGGCTTTTTTGGACCCTGTAATCACTTCACATTTGTGTGGCCAACCAAGTAGCATTATGTGAAACTAATGCTCCTGTTGCTGAAAGCAGCAAGATATCTGGGGATATCAAGGCTTTTATCGTCATTGCTTAGAACATTTCTGTCACTTAGAGATGCAGTTAAGGGCAGAGGCTCCAGTATCAGACTGGAGTTTGAATATCGGCTTTACCACTAAGTGCAGCGACCTTGGACAATTCTGAGCCTCCCTTCCCTCCTGTATAATGGGAATATTGATACCAAAGTCCTGGGTGGTTCTGAAGATTATATGAGATAATGTACAGGTTAGCACTTGACATGTGATGGACACGTAACAGCTGTAGTTGTGTTTGTTAGTGGTAGTAACTAGTAGCACCCAGCATTAAGAAGGTAAACTTAAAACTTACAAAACAGACTTTGATTATACATAAGCGTGGTTAACAATGTATCCATTTTTGTATTGATAACAATTTAGAAATCATAATATTTTAATAGCTACCTGTGTCTCTGTGGTTACTCTTCCCTAATAAAAGTGATTTTTGATTGAACATGTCACCTGTAAATAGTTTGGGGGCAGTTTTTGTCGGAGGGGTTTTATTTGAACCCACTTACTGATGCATTCCATTTATACATTTCTCCTGCATATCATGATGATTGACTTTAGTTTCTCTGACGCTCAGGAAAAGCTGCTCAGCAAACCTTTAAACCTTTGGTAAATCATTGAATCTTGAAAGCTGCCCATCTATTCCAGATACTAGTGTATGTTTACTTTAAAATGTTTGATAAAAGTCTGATAGTGGGCACCACTGAATTTCATGCATGAAGGACTGTTTGGTCTGTTGACTTTTGTGTGTGAAGGGCCTCTCTTAAGTATTTTAGTCGGTTACTGTCTACTGATTCTTTCCGTCGTCAGTTTAGTGATCTGTAAGTGCCTCCCGTCTTGGGAGCTCCCAACATGTTAGCCGGCTCGTGTGCATTGTACTCTCAGCATGTAAACCTGGCCCCAGACGTACACTGTGCACTGAGTGGATTGGGCATTGGTCAGGCCTGTCTGTGCCATAGTGTCTAGTTTGGGATCTTCCATTTAAAGGAAGTCAGTTCTCTAGTTTGTCATAAAAGTGAAAGTAAACCCAGTCATTTCAGCTATTTTAAGGACTAAGAACGCTTATCTCAGAATAGATGACAGCCAGTTGGGTTGTACAGTCAGCTCTTTGGTGTGTGGTGGTGTCCTTTAGAAGAGGGTGGTGCATGTGCAGTGGGATTTCTGGTGGACCTGGTAACCAGGGCTGTCTGTCTGGTATTGGGATGAGCCTCCTCGTGGAAGGGGCAAGTCTCTGTCTACTGAAGAGTCCCAGAATGGCAAAGCAGGGTAGCATATGACGCTTCAGAAGATGCTTGCTCCAGCAGCTCAGGCTGCTGTACAAAATGCCACAGCCTGGCTGGTTTAAACAACAAGGACTTATTTCTCACAGTTTTGGAGGTGGGGAAGGCCAAGATCAGGGTACTGGCCAATTCAGTTCCCAGTGAGGGCCCTCTCCCTGGCTTGCAGACAGCCGTCTTCTCGCTGTGTCCCCACGTGGTGAGGACCATGCTCTTGTCTCCCCCCTCTTTATTTATTTTATTTTATTTTTTTGCGGTACGCGGGCCTCTCACTGTTGTGGCCTCTCCCGTTGCGGAGCACAGGCTCCGGATGCGCGGGCTCAGCGGCCATGGCTCACGGGCCCAGCCACTCCGCGGCATGTGGGATCTTCCCGGACCGGGGCACGAACCCGTGTCCCCTGCATCGGCAGGCGGACTCTCAACCACTGCGCCACCAGGGAAGCCCCTCCCCCTCTCTTTATTAAGGGCATCGATCTCATCATGCCGCCCCACCCTCATGATCTTGTCTAAGCCTAAGTACCTCCCAGACATCCCACCTCCAAATACTGTCACACGAGGGGTTAGGGCTTCAACATAGGAATTTGGTGGGGGGGGGGGTGCACACTCAGTCCATAACAGTACTTAACCTTTCCAAGCCTCAGTTTCATTATCTCAAACATATACCTGTAACCACCTATAAAGTGGTCCTGAGATGATAATGCATGTATAAGCTTGAGAATTTGGTACACAGTGAGCTCTCAGAAAATTGTGATCACTGTTAACATTACCGTACGTCAGAGATGTGATAAAAGTGTTTTTGGTATTTGTTGAAAGACAGGCCTGGATAAATTTTTCCAGTTCTGAGAACCAGTAAGTGCATTTTAATATTTCCCTTTGTGCCTTTGAGCCTGGGGACAAGGATGCGGCTCTGTGGGCATCCTTCAGGCACGCGTTGCTCCTTCTGTGTGTGCATCTTTACATTAGTTGCTGTCTTTGTCTTGTCTCTGAATTTCCATGTGTCTTCTGTCACTCTGTTCTTGAATTCATTTCCCCCTCTTTTTTTTCCTCATCATTCACTCATCATAAAACGTGACGAATTGTTTACGATGTATATTATTTTGCTGTGTTTTTAAATCTTTATTTCAAAAGCCAGTGTCTTCAGTGGGGGTGTCCCCCATATGTGAGTGGGTTACTTCATCCTCTGTCTTTTCTGCCCCTGTTCAGAGTCCCGCTTCCCTAGGTGTTGACGGGGACAGACTGGTGTCAGGGGCCTGACTCTTTTCTCACTGGGCTCTATCGTGGCTCCGGCTGGGCTGGGCGTGTAGAAGTAAAGAGTTAGGTGCAAGATTTGGCTTAAAGAGGAAGCTGTTTACCCAGCTCTTTCCCCAGCCTGGATGGGGTGCCCCTCGTCCCCGCTGTGGAGGCGCCAGGCCTCCCTTTACTTCGTTTTCCCAGCCTTCGAGATATGAACAGGGTTGTTTTATATCTGCTGAGAGAAAACCAGTGATTTGACAGCCTGTGTTTTTCTACATTTAGCAACTGGCATTTACACAATAGACTTCCTTGTATAGCGGCATATCCTTTGACCATGGTAATTAAAATCATCTCGAATAGATGTAGTTACACTTAATTATGGATTCTGTCCTCTAATTGATGTAAGCTTATGACACATTTAGTTTATAAGACTGTTGTTTATGGCTGAATGTAGATGCTTAAGTTGTCATTTTTCAGTTTCTTTTAAGAAAAGGCCTATATAATTTGTTAGGAATTTTTTTTTTTAGATTTGTAACAAAACTCATTTTAAAATTGCTGCCATCATCAGTCAAGCATAATACGAAGATTGATTACGTGGGTGCTGTTTGCTATGACAGGCAGAAAGGGTGTTGTGAACACGTTACTTACAGAATATAAAAATTCCGATGCACTGTTCTAGGTCGCTGAAAAATACTAAAAGAGAGTGAAAAGATGAACTACTTAGGACCAAATTTCATTTCACTTCTGTTTTTGGAGACATTCTTAACATATAAAAATTGTACACCGTGACCCCAAAAATAAGGAACAAAAAGATGTTTATTCCCTTTTCCTCTAAGTTAGTTGTAGTGCTCTTTTATAAAACAAAATTTAATTTTCCGCATCATTAGCCATTAGGTAAATGCAAATTAAAACCAGTATCACCACATACCTGTCATCATGGCTATAATAAAAAATAGTGACAATGCCAAGTGCTGGACAGGGATGCAGAGACACTATCTCTCAGACATTGCTGGCCGGAGTGGAGAATGGTACAGCAGCTCTGGTGGCAGTGTCTTTAAAAACTAAGCATGCGATTCCCATTCAGCCCAGCAGTCACATTCCTGGGCATTTTACCCTAGTCAACTGAAAACTTACTTTCACACAAAAACCTGTACATGAATGCTTATAGCCGTTTTCTCTGTGAGAGCCAAAAAATCTGAAATAGCTCAACTGTTCCTCACAAGTGAATGGTTAAACTATGGTAGAGCCACACCATGAAATACTAGGCATCAATAAAGAGGAACAAACTGTTGATACATGCACCAACCTGGATGAATCTCCATAGAAATATGAGTGGGAAAAGGCAGTCCCAGAAGGTTAGATACTGTGTGATTCCATTTGTATAACTTCCTTAAAAATGGCAAAAATCTCAGAAATGAAGAACAGATTAGTGGTTGCCAGGGATGAAGGGGGGAGGGCAGACAGAAGGCAAGTAGGTGTGTGTGTGACTATAAAAGGCCAATAGGACAGGTCTTTGTGACGATGGAAATGTTCTGAATCTTAACTGAATCAGAGTTGATACCCAATTGAGCTACTGCACTAGAATTTTGCCAGATGTTACCATTGGGGGAAACTGGGTAAAGTATACATGGGATCTCTTTGTATTATTAGTTACAACTACATGTATGTGAATCCACAATTATCACAATACAAGGTTAATTTTCAGAATATGAGATGTAATACGAATATTCTGATGAAACACTACCGCACGTTTCTTTTTTATTCTCTTTTGTTGATGGCTCGTTTGACCATTCATCCCATGAATATTTAAGAAATCATTATTGAGCGCTTGATACGTGCTTAATTTGGCCTTACTATAGAGTTCAAATCGATTATTGTAGACCTGAAATCATACCAACTTGTGACTGTTTTCGAATTTACCTCATAAAGGGCGCCTGCCGCTGTATTCTGCTGTTCGTCGGTACGTTTTGCAGCTGGTTTGCATCCGGAAAGCCAGCTCCTTCCGTGAGTGCATTTTGGAGCCTTGGTAGCATTAGCTTTAAAATATTCAGAACGTCTTCCGGGGTAAAGTTATGGTGGCTCTGCTCCATGGCATTAAACTGATGGGCCTTGATTACTGGGTACAAGAGCAGGAAATCCGGGCGCTGCCCGTGGGTGCTGGCTCTCCTGTGAAGAGCGGTGGGTTTTTCTGCAGCAGGGGTGCTGGCAGGTCCCTGGGTTGTCCCGTGGATGGCATTCTTCTAGTTCAGCTTTGGACTTACCTGACAGCGTAGAATGTGCTCTCTGGGGACTTTTCTGAGCACGTAACTTTGAACTCCAGGTAGCTCAAAGGCTTTTGATCGGGGTTTAGAGAGACAGCCGTGCTTATGGTGAATACCCTGCAGGATAGGCTGTCGGGTCTCTGGTTGGGGGGAAGTCGGCTTCCGGATGAGCAGAGCTGTGGGGGGTCTCTGGTTCCATCTGCATCCCTCCTGTCCTCAGGAGAATGAGTTGTGCTCAGTTGTGCTCTAACGCTGAGTTGTGCCAGGAGAGCCAGTGTCTAATGAGAGAACTGTGGTCGTATGGATAACTGGGAATAAAATTTGACAGCCCTAGGACTAAAGTGTGGCTATTTTTTCCTAACGAATGAAGAGTTGGGGGCACAGCCCCCCATCCTGTGGCCAGATGAAGCGTGTGGTGGCCCTGCGCCCCGGTCGGGTACCCTTGCCGCCTTTTTGACCCTTTCTGGAGGACCCTTTACAGTCTGGTGATCCTGATTTGAATAGTGCATTGCAGTTAAGGTCCAAGATTAAAACCCTTTTCTGTGCTTTGAACACTGTGGGACGTGAATATATGTTCTAGTGAGTTGTGTTGAAGCACTGAAGGGATTTTCCTTCAAAGTACTGTTATAAATTGGTTAGACCCGGCCTAGCTCACCAGTTTGTTTGTTTAATCTAGCGTGTCTCTGAACCATAGTCGATTAATTCCGTAGAAAACCCATCTCTCACTTACCTTCCAACAGGAGCGGCGTGATTTCAGGTTCCTCTTGGGGGTGATGGGGTGATCTTCAGTCACTTCTCTGCTTAGCTGCTTGGTCGGAGTGGATGCACTTTCCCCAGGTCCCCAGTTGTCTTGGGCAGGAGGGCCGTGTGGCAGTCGGGGCTCTTTGGGGGTCTCTGTGGGTTCTGAACTTTGGGGGGCACGCCTAGGGGCAGCAGGCCCGATCTGCGATGCTGGAAAGGGAAAGGGGACTTCTGCATGCCCGGCTGGGCTGCCTGTCAGCAGCAAGGCGGACGGACGGTGTGGGGCTGCCGACGCGTGGAAGTGTGGAGCGGCCGCATTAGCCTGAGTCGCAGGGGCCCAGCGTGTGCAGGGCTAATCGTAGTCTGGAGTACGGACGAGCCATGTAGTTTTAGGCCCTGCGGTTTTTTCTCTGTCGCTGTCACTAGACCCACAAACTCAGCGTTAACGTCTCATCCACTTTTTTTCTTGTCTTTTATAGTCTCAAACCATGAATTACGTGGGGCAGCTGGCCGGGCAGGTGATTGTCACTGTGAAGGAGCTCTACAAGGGCATTAACCAGGCCACACTGTCCGGCTGCATCGATGTCGTGGTGGTGCGGCAGCAGGATGGCTCCTACCAGTGCTCGCCCTTCCACGTGCGCTTCGGGAAGCTGGGCGTCCTGCGGTCCAAAGAGAAAGTGGTGAGTGCGGGCCTCCTGTCCTCCAGGAGGATGAGACGCCGGGGGTGGGGGTGGGGCAGAGTAAATCGTTCCAGTGAGCTCTCGGGACCTCTGTGTGTGTGTTTCTGTTTTGAAAACCCATATGCTTTTGAAGACGGCGGTATGGGAAGTCCGTCTTCAGTACTGTTTTTGAAGTTGCTTCTAAATTCAAAAAGCCCTACTACAGGAAGTCTAGGGGGAAAAAGAGGTGAACATCATCTTAATAATCCTATATGTTGCAACTCAGAAAATCAAAACAGAAACTAGAATTGTAAATGGGGAAATCAGGTGTATTTAGAAAAAGTTCCTCTACCTTTTACAGCACCTTAAAATATTTAATGTAATGCCTTCAGACCAGTTGTGAATGGAATAGATAGGCATGCTCAAGAGTACCTGTGTCTAAATGAAATACGTTAATGCCAAATTTGTGCGTTTATTTTGACAAATCTGTAAAATCTTACTTGTAATCTAAAGTTTATTGTAAATACCAGGCAAATTCCCAAATCTGACTGAAATGAAAATCCACAGGCTTTTGTTTATTTTAGGGAAGATTCTTTCAGAAAGAAGGTATTTGTGTTGGGGTTTTTTTTTTTTTTTTTTTTACATCTTCTTTCCTTCAGGTTATGGAGCGCTTGGAAAGTCTATTAGTATATCTGATCTGATATCAATCATGTTAGAAAAAACTGAGCTAACAGTAAACTTGGCGTGTACATAGTAGTATTTTTCTTTCTACTCCTGTCCCACAGTATCTACTTAAGCAGCATAAGGAGATGTTGTCAGGATTTTCAAGCGCAATGAAAGAATCCACACCATTTTGTAGCACAGAAGTATGTGTTAGAGGACCATTGTCCTAGGTTGAAAACATCTGTTTTCAGATTTCAGCTAATAACATAGCTGATCCTGCTTTTTTTTTCTGCTGCGTTGGGCCTTCGGTGCTGTGCGCGCGCTTTCTCTAGTTGCAGCGAGCGGGGGCTATTCTTCGTTGCAGTGTGCAGGCTTCTCATTGCGATGGCTTCTCTTACTGCAGAGCACAGAGTCTAGGTGCGCAGGCTTCAGTAGTTGTGGCGCGCAGGTTTCAGTAGTTGTGGCACGCAGGCCCTAGAGCGCAGCCTCAGTAGTTCTGGCGCACGGGCTTAGTTGCTCCACGGCATGTGGGATCTTCCCAGACCAGCGCTCGAACCTGTGTCCCCTGCATTGGCAGGCGGATTCTTAACCACCGGGCCACCAGGGAAGTCCCTGATCTTATTCTTTAAGATAGAAATTTCCCTCTATTTTAATTGAACTTATGTTATTTTGAAAGTGACTGGAGAGCCATGTTTCAGGGTGGCAGGGCTTGTGTGGTCTGGCCTCTGTTCAGAGTCACTTCGGAAACCAAGAGCAGTGGTGATGTACTGAGTGAGTTGGAAACTTTCCATTGCAAAACAGTGTTCAGCCACAGTTTAGCTTCTCCAGAATTTTTTCTTTCTTCTGGTAACACTAACCTGTAGTACTTTAGACCGTATCTGCTTTGGAAGCATCAGCAACAAACTGTTTATGCACTGAAACGTCCCATTAATTGTGCCAGGATCTATTTGCAAAATGGCTTACAAGCCTTCCCCACCCCGCCGCCCCTTTCCCATCTATGATCTGGGTTTTTGATCAGCAGATTGGATAAGTCTTCTGGCCTTCAAACTGGAACCCGCAGGCTGATGTATGTAGGCATTTGTGCATCTGTAAATGCGACTGGGCAGATAAGAGCTCTCTTTCTGCATGCTGTATGCTTCTAATTAAGAAAGTAGACAGTTTCTGTGTGAGGCTACGCAAATCATTGTGCTCAATATCTTGTCAAGCCCTTAACTTTTAGTAGAAGTCTATCGAGTGAGACCCAGGAAAAGAGAAAAGTTCTTTCCCTTGGTAGCCCAGAGACCCAGAGGATATATTTGGGAGGAAATTTGGCTATTTGCACCAAAGCGTAGCACTCCTGTGACAGTAAAGCCAAAACCGTGTCTGCCCTGAGACACTCTGGCAACTTGGACGAACTGTTGGTGTTATTTTAGATCATTCTGGATTAGGGAAAGCTGTCCATTGACTTTTAAGTTAAGAACCCAGTTTTCAAATATGGGGACACCTGTGAAGTGGACTTGAAATCATAACCACCTTAAAACCTCTGGTTAGAAAGATGCAGTATAATAATTTTCCCACTGCCAGTGCTGTGTTCTTGTTTGATAGAACACAGCACTCCCTGTATATTTCATAACTCAGGAGTTGAATTTCAGAAGGTAAGCCTGCACTTGATATTTTAAAATATTTTGTTGATTTAACACAACTGATGATTTAATTACTTACCAAAGTTAAATAACCCAGTGTATTAGGACCGTTTCCATTGTGGATGAGAAGAATCCACCTCACACTAGCTTAGGCAAAAAAGGAATTAAATTGGCTTGTGTAAGTAAAGTACGCGAGTATTTGAATGAGTCAGGGCTTTACTTAGAGCCTCTGAAGGTGTTGACAGGACTGTCTCCCCTCACCTCTCAGCTCTGCTTCCTTTTGTGTCTGTCTGTCTCATGCAAGATGGCTGCCAGTATCTTCAGGCTGACTTGCACTGACTTCCCAGAGGGAAGACAGCGTCTCCTGCCTACAGAAGGACCAGTGTTAGCCGCCCTGTCAGCCTGGGGTCGCGTGTCTCGGGAACTAGTCACTGTAGGTGGGGGTGGAATATACTGACTGGCCTGGCTTGGGCAGCAGCCCCACTGCCACGCTCTGCAGCTGCACCGGAAATAGATGGTCTGGAATCGAGGAGACGAGATCCCCAAAGGAGACCAGAGACATTCTTACCCAAAGGATGGCCTGCCAAGACGAGTGTCTGCTACAGCCAGCATTTCTCCAAATCAGTTCTGTTTCAACATCTGTCACATATGTTGAGCAAACTTAAGGCACAGTGTAGGAAGTATGACTGTATGGAAATGAGTGTTTTAGAAACCAGCTTACCAGAAGTAGTAACATCAAAATGAGTGTCCTCTTTACAGTCGTCACCTCGGGAAGCATTTATTCCAACTTGGTGCCATCTCAGAATATTTTCAGTATTTTTCCTTTGTGACCTAAAGAACTCATGGCATACACATTCCTTTAAGTATGCTCCATATTGGCACAATTTGATACTAGGTTTAATTTTTGGAGAGAACCAAACTCCATTGAGAGTCAGATCAAGAGACTAAAGTAGTCGTATTAAGAAATGTCGTATTTGATCCCTAAAAATACGGGCTATAAATAGAAACCAAAGGGTTAACTTTGCTAAAATAGTTTTAAAACAGACTTTGAGTTTGCATCCTAAAGAAGCGTCATTCCGTTTTCCCAGCTACATTAGATAAATGGGTAACCTGCAAAGGTGAAAATTTTGAAGGACGATATTAGTTTGAATCTTTTATTTTTTATTAAAGATAAAATAACTTTAAATATTTCATTTGTACTGTTTAACTTTAAAATTTTATATAACAGCAAGTCAGCGAACATGGCTATTTAAATTATTTTATATGTCTGACTTCTAGTTGAAAAAATGTAATTAAGTCATCCTGAGAAACTTGAAATCTGGCATTACAGAGTGAATTTAGTTTTTCCCTATCTTCTTGCCTATAGTCCAGAAAAAAAATTTTTTTTCATTACTTTTTCTGTTCCCACATAACTTTTTCAGTTAGAAACATTCTTCCTATGATTGTGGAAGAAGCTGCTATTATTACAGCTGCTTTAGAAACCTTAGATGACGCGAGATGCTGTGTGACTTCAACTAGTTTATTATGAAGAAAAAGCTTAAACACTTATCTGAAAGCGTGTTTTTCTTTAGCCTGGGAATTTCTGGCAGTACTTTGTTTTAGAAGAGTTAGGAGTTCATGCCATACGCAACTTTTTTAGCAGTAAATGTTCGCAGTAATAGAAAGCACTAAGAAGGCTGGCTGGGTTATGAGTTAGGGTTAGTGTTCGTCCTATGGAAACTGCTTCATGCGGCCCTGTCTTTTAAAAAATAGAAGAAAACTGAGTTTTTTGTAAAATAGTCATTTTGTTAACATTTCTGAAATTACATAGGGATTTTTTAGTGTAGGATTTTAAACTTACTTTGTATTCAGCTCTTAGTTGCCTGTTTTTCTGATTTCCTTTTATAGTGTTACCTTTTTTGCAGCTTCATTTCATAATTAACACACAACAAGCTGCACATATTCAAAGGATATATTTGGTAAGTTTAACATATGTGTGCGCCCAGGAAACCATCAGCACCATCAAGATACGGAGTGTTTCGTTGTCCTGTCCTCTTAGTCTCCTCCACTCCGTGACAGTTCCTCAGTCTTTGTTTTTTATGATTTTCACATTTGTTTTTAGCTTATGTTAATTTTAGATGTACAGACAAATTGCAGATGCAGTTTTAAAAGTTTCCATATATCCTTCACCCAACCTCTTCCCCTAATGTTCACGTTTCACGACACCATAGTTACAATTATCAGAACCAGGAAATTAACATCAGTATAAACCATTAGCAAAAGACCTTATTACGATTTCACCAGTGTTTCCACTACTGTCTTCTGTTTCAGGATCCCGTGTTACTCTCACCCTGTGTTCTCTAACATATGACCTTGACTTCTGTCAAGGTCTTTCCATATGACCTTGACTTCTGAAGAGTACAGAACAGTTACAGTGTAGATTGTCCCTCAGTGTGAATTTGTCCGGTGTTTTCTCCTCTTGGTGAGAATAACACCGCGCGGGGGTGTGCCCTTCCTGGAGCCCCGCCCTGCTGCTGTCTCCTTACTGGTGACGTTAACTCTGATCACTTGCTGAATGGCGTCTGCGAGGTTTCTTGGCTGTGAGTTTACCTGTGGGAAGAAGCTTTGAGACTGTGCGCACACCCTGTTTCTCGTCGTGCTTCCACCATGAATTTTAGCTTACGCGGTGGACTTTGCGGCGGCTGTTGCTGTGGTGTTGCCCAAATGGTGACTTTCTATTTCCATTCTTCCTGCTCCAATTATTAATTGAAATTGTACTTTGTCAGAGAGCTTTTCTTCTCTTATTTACTTAATTATTCAGTTATTTAATTAGGTCAGTGTGGACTCACGGATATTAATTTTACCCTGTGGGTTATAGTCATTATTTCTGTAGTTGCTAAGATTGTCCCAGATTTGGCTGTTGGATGCCCCTTCCAGTTGAGTCCTTTCGAAACGCTCCCATCATTTTTTGAGCACTTCCTTACTCTCTGGCACCATAAGATATTCCAGGAGACTCTACTTTCCCTGCCTCGGCCCCAGAATTATTTTTATTTCTCCAAGGAGCCTTGGTTCCTGTTACTGGAGAATAGTATCTGGAAACAAAGACGTGGTCACTGGGTGTGCTCATTAGCCTGAGGTATAATTGCTTGTAGGCCCTCTCAGCCAGCAGAGCTAGAAAGTCCATGTATGTATATACATACACGTGCCCACACCTGCATCTGCGTCCGTCTGTGAAAATCGGGAGTTCGCAGTGATTCCTCCCTCTCCAGCCGATCACCACAGGGTTCTTCCTCGTCTCCATATTTGTAGCTTCTTCCTCTGACGGTGAGAAACATGCTTCTCATTACCTACAGTATATTTACATATTTGTTCAGTACTAGCATACACATAAAGTAGTTTCAGAATTGCTGACCCATGTCTGTGATTCAAAAAAAATTACTAACTACAGTACAATATTTGTTTATAGTTCTTTTTGTCCTCGGACTTAGAATTCTGTAGTCAACATACCGTTTTTCAAAGTTACTTAGTTTTCTTCTTCTTCCCTTCAATGTGGTTATGGTATTCACACGTAGAATTTTCAAAACAAGCATTGACAGCATATGTCAACTAATATTTTTTACTATGATGTTACTTATCCCATCATTCCGTGGCTCCTGGGAAGATGGAGCTGCCTTCCATGACTGGACGTGAACCGGGGCTCGGTCTCTGGTCAGAAGCGGTCGTTGGTCTTCCTTGGGACACACCCAGCAGACTCTACAGTTGTTCGCACCACGAGGGCCATGCAGAGCTAAGGACACTGAGGTTACGGACTGTTCTACTTCTGTCTGTATTATGCCTTTGTGTGTTCATCTTTATATCCCCTGAACAGTCTAAAACCAGAGTTTACAAGTTATCCATAAGAGTTTTGAAAGTTTGTATTTATTTTTGTAAAATATTTAAGAGTATTTATTCACAGCTTACAGATAAGCAGTTACATTATTTTTAAGTGAAATGGTAGTACCTGATACATAAATGTGTATGTGTATATATACATATGTATATATGTGTGTGTGTGTGTGTGTGTGTGTATAAAAACAAACATTCCTCACTTTGCATAGTAGTACAGACCATAAAAATGGGCAAGCTGAAACCCTGCAAAAGGAAGCTTAGTCGATGAGGGAAATTAGGATTCTTCCACGACCTCTGTAAGCTTTGGTCAAAACTTTTAAAAACTCCTACTATCAGTTATAAATATATAAGAAAATGAAAAATAGTAAAATAGTGTTTGGTGCACTGCAATTTAAAACATTAGAAACAATGAGAACTAAATTTCTTTGTAAAAAACTCGCCAGGAGTAGTTTGAACAGGGCTTACCTTCTTGATGTAACACGCTATGGAACAAGTATCTTTTCTTTGTCTTGGTAAATTGTCCTACTCCTTTCTAAGTCTACATCAGCTTCTAGCTTTTCATCCTTTGAAATTCCCATGTCATGAAGCATCTCTGGGAGTTGCTTCAACCTGCAGGTTTCTGCCTGTGTCCCTTCCTGTGGGTCTTCATCCTTTTGTCTCAGCCATGTTCCTCCTTTCTGGTATAAACTCACCTCCAGGTTCCTCTGGCAGCTCATCCTGAGTCTCCTGATCGCAAGGTCGGCTCTTTCTTCTGTAATTGCTGACGTTCAGTTTGATTTTACTTCCAGCACTAGTACTGTTTGCTTGTTTACTGCTCTCTGATCTTGGCCAGTTGCCTCTTTCAATTATCCATTTTATAAAATGTCAACTGGCTTTGTCACTGGGAGACCAGGAGGCAACCCAACCCGCACGCTTTGCCGCCTCTGCCTGCTGAGTGACAGATGTGCTGGGACTGGTCACCGACAGACTTTGAGAAAGTGACGTAATGAGTTACTGATCACCATGGGCATCTCTTACGTACGTGCAGTCGCTCTTCTGTACCCATGGGTTCTGCATCCAAGGATTCACCCAACCTCGGATCAAAAATATTTGGAAAAAAATTTTTCCAGGAAATTCCCAAAGCAAAACTTGAATTTGCTGCATGCTGGCAAGTATTTACATAACATTTATGTTGTATTAGGTATTATAAGTAATCTAGAGATGATTTAAAGCACACAGGAGGATGTGTGGAGGTTATATGCAAATGCTACAGCCTTTTATCTGTTAGGGACTTGGGCATGAGTGGATTTGAGTATCTGAGGAGGGTCCTGGAGCCAACCCCCTGCGGACACCGCAGGACGGCTGTGGTGACCTGTGGATGGAAGAGCTGGTGGTGAAACGTGTGCCTCTCCTGCAGTTACGCAGTCAGCATACTGTGGTAACTGAGATTTCTGCTGATCTGAGCCTCGCACGGTGAGGCCTGGCTGTGCTGTAACCTCCAAAGGGGCTCAAGTGTGTGTTGACGATGACATTTCCCCCGTTTTATGACATTTGAGAGATTAAATATATTTTTAAAATTTGTCATGAGAGTAGGTGATGGAACGTTTACTTTCAGTCTGGTGGTATAAGGGTGGGACGTGGGGCAGGAGGTGGGGTCTCTCTGGGGCCGTCACCCTGGGAGCCTCAGTACTGCGTTTGGCCTGAGAGCCCAGAAGCTAGGCTTAGTTGAGCTTGAATGACAGACTCTTAATGCCAAGTCACACTTTGTTTCTCCTCTTAGATTGACATAGAAATCAATGGCGATGCAGTGGATCTTCACATGAAATTGGGTGACAATGGGGAGGCTTTCTTTGTGGAGGAGACCGAAGAGGAATATGTAAGTTCTGGTGGGTCACATCCACTTCACACGTTGTGTTCAGGCCCACGGTGCACATCCCAGAACAGAACGTTTAGTTTTCCTGGTGAGTTGTGCGGACGATTGTTGCTGGTTAGACAAGCTTTAGTTTTAGGTTGAAGAACTCGGCTGTCAGAAAGGAGCTGCAGGGGCAGGAAGTTTCCCCGCACGAGTTCCAGGCTGCAGGGTGTGCTGAAGGCCTTGGCACTTAGCCCTCTTGTGAGCTTCCAGTGACTTTATTAAGTGGTGTCTGTACAGTTTACACCTTGGCCTGAATACACTCAGTTCCACCTGAATAATCACGGCGTATCTCTTCAGGCCGTGTCTGCGTGTGTACACGTGTGACCTTTAAATTTGGGAAACATGTTTTGACGTTTTCGTTGGGGACATTACATCCCAAACCTTGAAGAGTCAGGTGCATTAGTTTATTAAAGTCTCAAGAGATTTAAATTAATTGGCCTCTGCCCTTTATGAATGATTATTGCACGTTTGGCCTCTTTCAGCAAGAGAGCACGATTTGCCCCACTCCCCTCACGTATCCACTGATGTGAATGTTCCTGAGCTGTTCTTGATTGATTTAAAGTGGATCTTTATAAAACTTCTTACAAGGGGACTTCCCTGGGGGCGCAGTGGTTGAGAATCCGCCTGCCAGCGCAGGGGACACGGGTTCGATCCCTGGTCCGGAAAGGTCCCATATGCCGCGGAGCAACTAAGCCCCTGCGCCACAACTACCGACCCTGCGCTCTAGAGCCCACGAGCCACAACTGGTGAGCCTGCGTGCCGCAACTACTGAAGCCCGCGTGCCTAGAGCCCGTGCTCCTCAACAAGAGAAGCTGCCGCACTGAGGAGCCCGCGCACCGCAACTAGAGAAAGCCCACTTAGAGCAACAAAGACCCAACGCAGCCAAAACTAAATAAATAAAACAAATAAAATTTTTTTTAAAGTAAAAAAGAAAAAGCAACTTCTTAGAAGGCATTGTTAATCTTTCATCATAAAGAATAAAATCTCAGCAAAAACAATAAGCTTCAAGTTGTTAAGGGCACGGAGCTACTTTTCTGGTTTTGAAGATGAACTGCCAGTTTGATGTCATAAATTCACAAAGAAAAGATAAACAATAGCAGAATGAGATTGTTTACCAGTTTTTACTTTAGCCTGGAAGCCAGCTGCGTCAGTACTGTTCTGTAAACAGCAAAGAAACAGTGTTTGTGAAGGGGGAACCTACCAGACCAATATTCTTCCTAGTATCTTAATTGTTTGTTTTTATATTACGTTATTTGCATTTACGTGGCCTAGAGAAAAATCTTCCTCATCAGAGACAGAGGCAAAAGGCAGAATGAAGCAGTAAGCGAGTTACCATAAGAGTAGAACACTTCTGATGTAACCTGTCACACTGACGAGGCTCCGGATAAATCAGCAGATGCAGTCAGCGAGAGGACTAGGTTCCTGAGAGTCTGCTGCCCGCTTCTCACACCAGTTCTCGTGATTCCATTTAAAACTATGCTTAGCAAGGTCAACCTGGAGAGTGTCAGCTCTCCAGCCTTTTTTTCCTATTCCATGTATGGCCAAGTTGACCAGATTTTCTTCAGTATGATGTGCTTTTCTTTACAAATTAAAAAATTTAATTCATTCAACAACCCTGGAATTACTGCTCTCTGCTACAGAGTATGAAGAAAAGTCCCTCTCTCCAGGGGCTCACAGTTTAAAGGGGGATAAACATTACCCGAACCCACCTGACTTCCGGTTACTGACCTTTTGTTTCTCTCACTGTCGTCATTTAACTGTATGTCCTCAGCATCCCTGCCAAGTCAGAGCTCTGGGTGGAACTTTGTCCTTTAACTAGCTGCACGGTAGTCCCTAGTGTGGATGTACCGCAACGCCGTTCCTTGAACGGTGCTCGCACTGATGGACATCGAGCTCATCCGCCCCTGCAGCAGGTGCATTGGCTGAGCTTCCACGTGCTCCGTGCTGACTCGGCACGTCAATTCCTCAGCGACGTGGACCCACATGAGCTGACGCTAAGCCCTGCAGGGGGGTGGAGACCTATCTAGGTAGGGTGGGCAGTGCCTGAGCTCAGTGTGACATTCTTACCTTGGGGAGCTAGGTAGGTATTCTTTCTACCGCTGTGAAATTTAGATCCACCAAAAATGGTGGTGGTTTTGATGCATTGTACTGTTTGTCACTGGCAGCTTTTCTTTCTCCGTATTCTCTTGAAGGAAGAGCTTCCTGCTTACCTCGCCACCTCACCAATCCCTACTGAAGATCAGTTCTTTACAGATACTGACCCCCCTTTGGTGAAACCAGGTGGAAGTGAAAGACCATCACAGAGTTCAGACGTCTCCCACGTTCTGGAAACAGAGACAGTTTTCACCCCCAGTTCTGTGAAAAAGAAAAAACGAAGGAGGAAGAAATGCAAACAGGACAGTAAGAAGGACGAGCAGGCCGCTTCCCCTGCCGCAGAAGACGCGGTGGGTGTGGAGCTGAGCTCGGATGACGAAGAGGCCGCCCAGTCGGCAAGGTAGGCTGGGGGTGGGGGTGGGGTCTCCTGGCGCATGGGCTGTGGGCGGAGCTCGGCTGCAGCCGGTGCTGGTGCTTCTCCCCCGGGCCTGCAGTCTGAGGTTTGGACTTGTTTTTCCCCTGTTGGCAGTTTATCGCGGAATAAGTGGGAGAGGCATTCTCTTTTTTCCTTTCTGCAACTGTACAAAAAGTGCTGTCAGACACCTTGCTGTGGCACTAAAATATCGCTTGAAGCCGACTGGCATTGTGTCTCATTTTACCCAGTAAGTTTCCAAAAGCCAAGGAAATCATACGTCACACAGAAGATCTGAACCTAGTGCCTGGCAGGCAGATGGGACGCCGGGGGTGTTTCCCTACCCTGCTGTTGGTGCTCTGTCTGTCTGTTCCTGAGTTCAAGGTGGTGGTTTTGAGTTTACCATCAACATCCTAGTAAGTTGAGGGGGAAGGAGGGTTTTGTTTTTGTTTTGAAGTGAGAAATCTTGATCACTGTTATTTACCAGCTCAGTAGAAGAACTCAAAATAGATGACAGTTTTCAAGTCAGTGCTGTCTGGGGTTTAAAACGTAACAGTTTGGGGTAAACGATGTACTTTTTCATTCAGTACTCGACTTTCGTAAGACTCTCTTCCCCCGTTCCGCTGGGTGGCGTTCCCGGCGCTGGACGGACCATGGGTGTGGCAGCAGGGTGGTTCTTTCCCTTGGTGACTGCTGGACAAGTGATCCTGAATGTCCACACCCTGATTGAATTGGGGTGCAGGGAGGGTGGCCTTATGAGGTCGACGCTGGCTGTCACTGTATGCTCTCACCTCGGCTGCTGGAAGGAGAGATCGTGCCCCCCCTTGCTGGGAAAGTTACTGCTGTTCAGGTTCTCTTCATCATGGAGAAGAGGGGAGGTAACCAAATGTATACCAAGCATAAACTCTACCTTGACGTCTAGTGTTTTATTTACCAAGCTTTTATTTTAAATAGTCAAGTCAAGAAAAGAACTTACTAATATGTTGTTGTTCTAATTATGCTGTTAGTGAATAAGGTAGTAGAATAATCCGTTTTTGGCAAAACTGTTAACTTGTTTTCTAAAATTTTAAAATCTGGATTGTAAATCCCAGAACAGATTCCTACATTTAATAATAATCTTTCATACGTGAAATTGTTTCCTACTCATCAGCTGTCACATGGTGATTCACTCCCCCCGCAATGAACGTATGAGACCTGGGTTTCTGTTCTGATCGAAGGCAGAATTCTTGTTAGGACCAGACAACAGAAGGCCATAGTGGGCCAGTACTTTAGACTCTGCAGAGCAGTGTAAACCATTTGTACATACAAAACTTTAGTCTGCAATAACAAATTTGTGTGCCTTTTTTTTTTTTTCAGAATCAAAACACTAGGTGGGAAGAGCTTAATTTTATAAGTTCTGAACTCTACTTTTATATCACTGATTCCCAAAAGAATTTTAAGCTAATAAAAGAAAGTTCCACAGTTTCTTTTTTTTAATATATGTTTTTTTCTTATTCATTCATTTATGGCCTCATTGGGTCTTTGTTGCCGCGCTCGGGCTTTCTCCAGTTGGCGGCGAGCAGGGGCTACTCTTCGTTGTGGTGCGCAAGCTTCTCATTGTGGTGGCTTCTCGTTGCAGAGCACGGGCTGTAGACGCGCGGGCTTCAGTAGTTGTGGCTCGCAGGCCCTAGAGCACAGGTTCAGCAGCCGTGGCGCGTGGGCTTAGTTGCTCCGCGGCATGTGGGATCCTCACGGACCAGGGCTCGAACCCGTGTCCCCTGCATTGGCAGGCAGATTCTTAACCACTGCGCCACCAGGGAAGTCCCACAATTTCTTAAAAAGGCACTCTTCCCATCCTTTTCTTCCTGCTTTCAATTTTTTAAGGGTTCTTTCTCCTTTGCTTCCCTAGGAATACAAACTAAGAGACCCTTTCAGATCTTCCATTCCTTGATTTCAGTGCTATTAAGAAGAGTGTAGGGACTCCCCTGGCGGTCCAGTGGTTAGGACTCCGTGCGTCCACTGCCGGGGGCAGGGTTGGGTCCCTGGTCCCGGGGAACTGAGACCCCATATGCTGTGCGGCACTACCCCCCCAAAAGAAAACAGAACAAAACGGTGAATTACAAAGAGAATGTGAACAGTTCCTTTAAAAGTTTTGGCTTATTTATAATGTGTAGGTAGGCAGGAAGCATGTTCTTTTGAGAAAAGCGTGAAATACACGCACCTGGAAATTTTATTTGGGATATCACTGTAACACTCCCTTAGGCACCTTAATTCCTGGAAATATTTTTGCTAACTAAAACTCTTCCAGGATCGACCGGAAAAGACGCTGAAGTAACGTTTTGCCTCTATAAAGCGTTGTTGACACGTGTCCTTTGTTATAATAGAGCAACGTTTAGAACTCCTAAACAACCCGCGGCTTCAATTTAGGAAGGTGAAACATTTCTAAAACGTGCAGAGTCACGTGCTAAGTGCACAAGTCATTGTTCTAAAGGAATTTTGTAAGTGAATGCACTGCAGAAGTATTAGTGCATGCCTTCCTTTTCCAGATTGTATGAAAGGCTCTATCCGCCCAGTCTGTAGGAGTGCTGGTCTGGTCCGCAGTGACAAATGCAAGACAAAATGTAACGGTCGTGCAGGTGTTGGCCTGAAATTCACGCTGAGCTGATAAGGGAGAGGACGGGGCCGTTACACGTCTGATTGTGGTCACTCTGGCCTTCGTTTCTTAGTCTGTGAAATCCGAGGACTGAACTGCATGGCTTGCCAGGCCCCTTCCCGCTCAGCATCCAGATTCTAAAGTCGGAAATTTGGAGGAAGATATTCAGGGTCAAAAGTATTAACAGCATGTTAAAGAGCACATTAAAGAGTCTGAGAGAAAAAGACTAGGAAATCAACTGCTTTTGCAGTTACGAGATCCACAGATTATGGGGATTTGGGGAATTTGTAGCTTTTAATTACCTTCCCCTCCTCAGCCCCTACCGGGTAGGAAAGAAATTTTGTTTTCAGAGAAGTTACCTAAACTTGGTTTTATTTCTATTTTGATAAATAGCATTCTATTTAAACTCCTTACTTTTCAAGAATTTCATTGATAATAGAATTAAGGTTAATTTAGGCTCCTTGAAGGAGGCAGCAGAAAGATGAAATTACTCTTGGAAGCAGGTTGGTGTTGTGTAGCCAGAGGAAACCCCTTTGTGGGACCTGGAGAGGTCTAACCCGCACAGGGCCTTGTGGGAGCTGTGCCTGATGGGTCTCCCCTCCTGAAGGTGGGCTTCTGGCTTGAGTATAGCGTGGAAGCCTTGTCCATCATTCTAGAGGACGGATGGATGGATGTACAAGTGTATATGTATTAAAAACAGTGCACCTGGCACTTGTAGCCTCTGGGAAGGAGGAGACTTTTCACGTGGGATGATGCTATATCACAGTCTTGAGTGCAAACATATAAAACACTCAGCCGCTGGAAATGCAGTAACGGCAATGGAGGGTTACAACTATGCTGTCAGAAAGGAATCTGTACTTCTAATCCACCAGAGCAGACACACTTACAGAGTTAGATCTGGGGGCTGAGTGGCAGGGGCCTGGGACCGCGTGTTCCCCTCCCCATCGTTCTGATCCAGGAGACACGTTGCCGAGCTCTCTTCTGCCCTGTCGTGAGGTATCTTTTGTGGGAAGTGTCCTGTATCCTAAAGCAAACTTGGATCATTAGTCACGGTGAGATTGATCGATCGGACACTGAGGGTGAGGGTCAGCGCTGTGTTAACGGTGGTGAACTTGGGTCTTTGGTCGCGGTAGTTAGCAGCCCGCTTTCTCTCTTACGTACTTGCTGCCAGCTGTGTAGACTAAAACTTATCTAGTCCTTCTGATTTATCCCACGTAAATAATTCAGGCTACTGATTTTGCCTTTGTCTTGGTTTTTGTCCCTGTTCTTTCAAAACTGAGGTATAACTTACATACAATAATATTCATGGATCTAAGCATGCAGTTCAGTGAATTTTGATAGTTGTATATACATCGTGTAATTTCTGGCTTTTGAATGAGAAAAATAATCGTTTTACAAAATGAAGCTGAGCTTGGAGTCGCGGTGCTGGGGCGTCTGTGAAGGCTGAAGTGCTCTAGACACACTTCTCACGAACTTCAGCTGAACCTCCGCCAACCACCCTGACCCGGCCTTAGACCATCTGCCCGGCCGCGGATCCTCTGCTGGTCACCATTAATGCAGCTGTTTGTCCTGTGTTTCAACGTAAATAGAGTCAGTGTTCATACTATTTCTCCACGTTCTAATCTATCTATACTCTCCCTTATTACATCCTGGTGTCACATACTTAAAGTGACCCCGTCGTACTTGGCCTCGCTGGCTGCCTGTCCTCAGCCACGTGTGCCGTTTTGACGTGCTTGGCAGATTTTCAGTGAGTCACAGGACTGAAAGGAACCTCAGCATCAGCAACCTTTCTATCACTCTGATGGATCTAAGCTAATGGGCTCTATTTTTGTCCGGATCCACCCAGAGAAGACCATGTCCTGCCTTCCTGGGCTTGTAAATTCTTGAATGGTGCCTGGTCTCTCTCTCTTTCCTTTTTTCAATATTTTATTAAATCCAGTTTGCTTTGCTGTATTCTTCTTGGCTTACCTTTTATACTGTGGTGAAATACGTTCCCAAAACAAAATATGTTTAATAAAAAATTTTCTACGGCATTTACGTTGCTCTTTTCAAACCACTTTCAAATGTATGAATAGTAGTGGGCCAAGCTGTACTGTCCTTTCAGATTTGGCAAATAAGGACTGTTCGTAGCATCCAATTTTCCCTTTTTGCTTCTATACCATTTGAATTTCCTCTCTTAAGATACGGAGTATTTTTACCTGGATTTCAGCCTTTTTCAAGTATATGTATCTTTCCCCTTGAATGAGGTGGTTTGCCAGAGCTTAATCCTTCTGAGAGAAAGAAGATTAGGGTTGGGTAAACCTTAAATTAGGAAATGCAGGTACTCGGAAAAATTGTTACGTGTCAGAGTTAGTGGTAAATCAGAGCATGTTAAATTAAGGTGTAAAGAGAGAAAAGAGATAATACAAATTAATAAAATGGTTTCTATCCCTATTTTTAGTCCAGCAGATTAAGCGATAGACCGTCTCATCATTTCACATCTCATATCTGTCCTGGTAGAACATTGAATTTTCTGTAAGAAGCTCTTAAATTTGCTTTATATAGTGTTTTACACTTTTCAGAGATTTTTTCCTCCTTTTCTGTGTACTTTTCAGGGCTTTCACCACGACACACCACATAAATCTCACATCGACTCTTATGAAATAGACAGGACAAGAGAAAAATTTCCAACTTAAAGATGAAAAACTGGGGCCCACAGTGCTTCTGAGGGGTGTTTTCAAGGTTATATGGCAAGTTAGTTATGTTAATTTTGCAAATTCAAGAAAAACAAAAGGGTAAATTAATTAAAACCTTACTAGCATTAGTTAAGTCTCCTACAGTTCCAAGGTCTGTGAATGAATTTTGAAAGCATTTATCCTACTTCGGTGTCATCTTCCTCGCATCCCTACATCACGTAGATTCTAAGAGAAAGTTCTCAGGTAATGCTTGGGCCCAACCAAGAAGAAAATAAGTTCTGGGTTTTTAAGAGTTTTTCGGGTACTTTTGAGCCATAGCTTTTGTCTTCGGTTGTTTGCTTGCTTACATTTTCTGTAATGTGCAGGAGAGTGTGGTGGAAAAGAACAAGGGCTTGCTTGTTTGGAATCCAACTACTTGGGAGCTTTTTTACTTTGGGCAAATGACTAAACTCCCGTAGATCCTTGATTACCTAATACCTAAAATAAGACTTTACTGCTTCAGATTTGTAGGAATTGGACGCAATATATGTAAAGCCTTAGTTTTCTTCTTGTAGGCTCTGGATCAAAACCCCTAACAGATGTAAAAAGGAGTTTTTAATCCCATCTTCTTTTCTGTTCCTCCTGTTTATCCCATGTTTAAATGGTGATTGCAGTGGTATCCGGTGTATAGCGACAGTGAACCCTCTTCTCCTTCATATTTTCCTTTTAAGAGAGTTAGTTATTAATCATTTGACTTTCTTCGTTTGTATAACTTAGAACAGTGTGTCAGTGAGAATTGGGGGATATTTTAAAGCTGACATAGATGTCATTGTTTTGTCTCTCTCCCCACCCCCCACCCCCGCACCCCTTCACAGAGGATCTTCAAATGCTTCCTTAAAGGAGGAAGAATACAAGGAGCCTCTGCTTTTCCATTCTGGAGACCACTACCCCTTATCTGATGGGGACTGGTCCCCCTTAGACACGTAAGTATTCTTGAAATTTCTCCATTTCTTAAGGGAAGGACATACTGATAGCTTTTCTGTTATTCGACTTGATGATATTTCCACGTCTCTCACACAGAAGAGGAACTGAATGTGTGCTTTTAACCCAAATATAGACCTTTCCCCTCAATAATTACTTTGTTCCTAAACTTGATCTGACTTATTCTCAGAGTTGGCCAGTGTAGACCTGTATCATCAGCATAGAATTTGACCCTCTACAATTCTTTTTCGTGTCAACTACTAACTGTAACTGTGGTTAATACTGTGAAGAAACGTGCAGTCACACTTTGTGTTCAAATCCAGTTTCTCTCTCTGTATTATGTTAACCCATCTTGCCATGCATTTTCTCTGCTATAAATTACCTTTCTCATTGATTTCTTGTGAGAATCAAGTGGGATAATACATATTATTGAGGACCGGGCAAGTCCACAATAAATGCTAGTTGGCATTGTTTTTATTATTATTAAAGAGCTCAAGTGGAAAGGTAGCCTTTATATCTGCGGGTGAAATTGATATATTCAAACATATTTCTTTTCATCTCTTGAGCTTGGCAAGAATGAGGTTCCTGACTTATTAAGAGTCATCACATTTCTTTGTCCTGTGTTTGCAGCCCCTACACCCCGGCGGTGTGTCCTAAGAGCGACTCAGAGCTGGAGGTGAAACCCGCCGGGAGCCTGCTCAGATCCGAGTCCCACATGGAGTGGACGTGGGGAGGGTTCCCGGAGTCCACCAAGGTAGAGGGTTCGCCGGCCTGCGGAGTTGAGGATGAGGCCACAGGAACATAAGTGGTGGTGGTGCCCTCGTGTGGTCGCATAAGTGAAGCCGAGT